>NC_133903.1:33781607-35164107 GCF_964199755.1 Larus michahellis | reverse complement strand
AAGTGAAGATTTTGCAAAAAAATGTACCACTGTTTTGCTGAATCAACCTGTGGTATGCATATATAAGCAGATACATTAACAAATATCCCTATGGTGATCCAGAATACAGCAGGAACTCAGCACTAAGGAATTAATAGTAAGCAACAAGGAAGTACAACATATGCCATGAAAAAAATGCCTAATAACAGAGGTCTCTGATCTTCGCTGGCAGAAACATGGCAAACCCCAATGCAACCAAGCTGAATCCAGAGACAGTGGAGCTTAATATACTTCATAGCACTGAGGATTCACCTCTAGAGCAGCTTAGAGAGGAAATATCTATATGGGCAGGACATAAACGGCCACAGGCTGGCCAGACCTTACTTGCATTAATTTAAGACTGTCACCTACAAATGCATTCTGCAAAACAAAGCCAATCAGTTACTATCAAGTTCTTAAATTAACTACTTTTTAACCCCCTCTGAAATACCAACCTGTTTATTTGACATAATAGAATTCATAGAAAGTGATCTTAAAAGGTTTAATAACAACATGGAAATATGTTTTGTCCAAAATAACTGTTTGGAGATTTTATACAGTTAAGATCATAGAAACAAACTGTAATTACTAGGATCCACATGATAGCATAGGCATGTTTTTGTGGTTGGGACATAACTGAAGATTTCAATTTAAAAAGGCTAAGCATGGTGTTTTGGGTTTTTAGAAATGACAAACTACAAAACTGCAGGTATTGTATTTCCATCCAAATCTTTTTATATATCTGTAAGCTCTTTCATTCAGGATTGGAAATACCATAACAAAAAGGGAAAAAGACAACAGAAGTTGTACATTCTGCAGAAAAGAGGGGAATCGAGCCAATGCCTTTTGTTGTTTCTATATATCCATGCATGACATTGAATGGTAATTTCTGATTGCATTAATCATGGGATGATGAAAGGAGTGCAATTCTCCCCTTGTTGGTGGAAGGAGAATCCCTCTCTTCACACTTCACAAACTGGTTTATGTTAAAGTTTTCTTATGGAAGTTGTGTCAGTCCTATATTATTTCTGTCCCTGAATCCTTTAGTTATTTTTAGTTGAGATCCAAAGGGGTGGAGCATCCCTTATAAATCCAGTCCCGAATGGAGGTCTGAAATCAAGTATGTTAATGCAGAGAGGCACTGGGGATACTGAGTGATGCTGCTGTAACCCCTGGGTCCCTTTCTGCTTCTCAGTTCCTCCTGGAGAATCAGGCTCAGGTTGCAGATAAGGCAAAACACATGCTTCTGCAAGCTGCTCTTCTTCCTAATGCGCAGGTTCTGTGCGTTCTCTTAGACTAAGGCAAATGCTCCATAGGAACCGTTATATGAGGAAAATTTTCTCTAGCTTGAAACACTTCATCATCATGAACAGGGAGCAGATATTATCCAACTGACATAAGTAACAGCTTGATATACAAGGACCAGTTAAAGCAGTGTTATCACTAATGGAAGAAATGGCAATTAGGTCATGTTTGAAAGATAAATGCCAGTGTCTTGATCTGCCTATACTGTCACGGCAGCATAGATACCGCCTCAGGCTAACACCCAACTATCTGACTAGCTTTTTATGTAGGTTCTTGAGTTTTGCCATTGCTACATAGCCAGTAATGCCCAGATCAATGTGGCTGTGCTTCTGCCCACCTCTCAACTTCTGTAACACAGCATTCTTCTCAGATGACTTCCAGCAACAGAAAAATGGTAGTATAGATGTGAGCAGGAATGCACCATGCTGAAAAATTATATTTTGTAACAAAAGCCTTGGAATCTTTGTGCTGACTCTGCTACTGTGGGCAATAGCTGGAATAACAATAAGAGAACACAAATAAGAGAAAAGTGACAGATGAAAATAGAGCATTTTGGAGAAAAACGTGAGATTTGGGAAATTTTCTTGTCCTTCCAAATGACCTGGACAAGGAATGAGGGAAATACCCTGCACTGACAAACCAATAGACCTAGTGCGTCTTTGCATCCCTAATTTCCTGGGTACCGTGGTTTGACAGGGGCTGATATGGCTGCAGCGTGACAGGGCTGCTGGAGAGACTGGCTGCAGTTCCTCTGCCATGTGGAAGGGAGCACATGTGCTACAAAACTGAGTATTGCTCAGACAATCTACCTCCCCAAGCAAATCGATGCCTGCCTCCACTTGAAATGCCTGGTTTTGTTTTGTTAAAGGAACAGAAGCCAAGTTGGCATTCTCTGAAATCTTTCCCCTGGTTGTCCCCAAAGCTGGGAGTTTGCTTTTTAACTTCAGTTTCACAGCACGGTAACGTTTATTTCAGCTTCACTACTTTCTCACAGTAACAGTAGATATATAAACTGGTTTTCAGTGGACTGGTAGATAAAACAGAGTTCTTTTTTAATAATGTACAATTAATGGCAGGCAATTTCTCAGCTTGAAGTACTTCTGTTGGTGGAACATCTGTGCTGAGTGCAATGGCTCTAACATGTACATTATCAGTATGCAGTAGTACAGTACAGGCTCATGAAGAATTATTTGGAAAGCTTGTTCACCAAATATATCACCCTGAGTGAGGTCCTTTGTTGAAAAATGCTTCCAGCTACTCTAAGAGTATTAAAATAAAATAAAATTCTTTTATATGTCAGGGAAATATCTGGAGCCCATCCATGAATGGCTGGAAACAGTGAACAGTATATGACCAGTGTCGAATATCAAGGATCCAACTTCAAGTAAATGCTCTTTCTATACAGAGAAGACTCCAAGCTTTATGTAAGAGCTAAATATTCAAAAAGTTGATCCCAATACCTTTATTGGGGTGTTAAGTATACTTGATAGCGTCAGAAAAATTGTGTATCACATATTGTGGAATAAATAGAAGAATGAGCTAGTATTTTTCTGACTCAAAATACGAAACCAGATTCCAGGGCAGATTATGACTTTTAAAAGGAGGTTCACTGTGAGTGGAAGAAAAGGAGCTGTGCCAGAGCAGGGCTCCCAGGAGAACTGTAGCTGAGTCAAGTTTCTTTTTCTGGAGACTGTAGAGTTAAGGGGGTGAACAGAGGAGCACAAGATCTGACCACCTTTCTACCCTAACACATTGCACTATGCATCGATTTTCCTCTCTTCTGGGTTTCATTTTGAGCTAATTACCTAAATTATCCTTCTCTATAGTCCATGTTAGTGCAGGACAGAAGGAATTTATAAATACTAGATGTGATATCCATTGTTCTAATAAAAGTTTCAAGTAGAGATAAAAGTTCTGTTTGCTTTGGAAAGCAGCCACAAGCAAAGTTTATTTGCTACTTCAGTGCCAAGTTGAACTGCAAATACAGACAGTGATTCTCTTTACCCTGACCACAAAGCACATAAACCCTTGAGCCAGCTCAGGGAAGTCCCTATTTGTGAAAATTAATGTGAACATTTCAATTTATGCAGTCTATACACATTTTCATGTGTTTGTAATACAGAATTCTCCTCCAGGATTTTAGAAATATTTTTATACCATGAAACTGCAACCCTGGCTATATACGTTAAGGTTTAAAGGCTGGAATGTGACTAACAGCTGGTGACAAAGGTGTCACTACTATCTGCAGCTATGACATATGGTTCTTTATAGGCTTGAATATAACTGTCATTTTCAGTTAGTGTTTCCATTCCTCCTCTGGGCTAACTGACACGGGACCACCGGGCTGCTGTACCCCAGTGGGTTTAGATTTGAAGAAAGAGTAAGTCAGAGGTAGGGGAGAGAGGGCTGGATTTTTTTAGTGTGTTGATAACCACTTATGAACATCTTTCTGTGATGAAAAGGACAGGGATACAGCCCAGCTGTGTCCTCTCAGGCAGCTCATTTCTATGCATTATTTTAATATGCTGTGAAAAATAGTTGGTGTGCTCTCTCCGTATGTGATTATTTTGATCCTGCAAATCTTTGATTTCACTTGATGCATGCTTTTATCAATCTTTCATCAGCTTCATTTTTCAAGAAAGATTCTTACTCTCTGACATGGACGTGTGCTTCCATTGTTGGTATCAGCATAGTCTTTGTAAATACAATATCCAGCCTTTGGCCTATAAACTAATCTATTTTTGTCAAAAGCATGAACTTATATACAAATACATAATTCACTACATTTAATAGCAATGGTAAAGGTATAAAATGTATAACACAAACACATAATTTTCATCTTGTATAAAGTTTACCTGATGGTTGAGATTCTTTCTTCTTATTTGTTGTCATTTCAGTGTCACTTGTAGAAACAGCAATATCTTTCAGAATAGCTTTAGCTTTTGGGAAAAGTGATGTGTTTTGTTTATAAATAAATTCTGGTTTTACCTGCAAAACTATAAGTGAGAGTATACTTAAGCATAAGGAAAAGTTCTTGTCTACTGGTAAACATCTCCCATAATGGAAGGGAGGAGGAAAATAAGCATTTATTTTCCATTATAGCTTTCCTTAGAGATTGTGCATCTACCTAGAAAGATTGTAGATATCTTTCCGATTTCTTCCCAGTTATTGGAAACAGGATATTTTCTTGCTTAAGGGTCCTAAAGCAACGTATAATGAAGGAAAACTCAAAGCACAGTTTGACAGGGCATTTCATATGGGAAATGCCATCTCAGCTGTGATGTCTGAGGGGTCCTTTGATGGAAGACTTTGTATGAGCAACTCTTCATTCTCCACTGCAGAGAGAGAGGTTTCAGAGCATGTTTCAGTGATATCATATTCCTCTTCCAACTCCTGTCTTCTAAATGCAGAGTGCGGCCATATGCATTTACAAAATACCTGCCTGCAAAATCCTACAGTATAGAAGTAGGTGATATATCGGACAAGAAGAATTTCAAATGAATATCTGTCAAAATAACATAATAATTATGCTGATATTAGAAAGTGCATTGAGGAATGTTACATGGTTGATAAGAGAAATCTCTGTTTTAATTTTCTTACACTAATCCACAAATCAGCAAGTATGTAATCTAGTATTTTACCACCGAAAATCTTCCTAAAATGTGTAGTATCTTTGACCTGTAGTATCTGGCTAGAAATTTTTGCCTTATTTTGAGTCCCAGTTCTTCTCACACTGACTTCAGTGGTGCAGACCATATTTCAGTGTAAGCAGCCAGTTTCTGGTTGTGAAGTAGTTTATCTGGGATATTTCTCCATATTTTTGAGGTTTCCTTTCCTAAACATTAAGACAAGCCTTAACTTTGGAAAAGGTCCATAAACCAATGGACTGAAAGAGTTTACAGATAAGCGTAAATGACTTCTGAATTTTTACCATTTCAACCTGGTTGTTTCTTTGGTGTGGTTGTTTTTTTTTCTAAAATAATGACTTGGTATGTCAAAAGACGTGTTTGAAAAGGTACGTCATTATTTTTGGAATTTCACAGGATTCTTTACCAAAATTAAAAGTCACAGGAACATGCTTGTTCTTATAATCACTTTCATTTTGCACAAGCTGGTGTTTTCCAACAAAAAAGGGTTTTTGCAAAAGTTTCTGTATGCCCTCTCAGGGTGAGATGCACCATCTTCTCCACTGATCCTTACCACTTATTACCAAAATCAACTGTAGGCATAGTAAAGACTGTGTTAAAGATAAAAGTTGAAATTACTTGCCCTTTATATTGCGTTTTATGATTCCCATTTTCATTCTTTATCAGCTGTTACATATTCTTGAGTATGCACATAGACTTCTATTTAATGTTTCCAATAAATGGTATGGGCTTCTGCTTCTTAAGACTGAATAGGAAATATTTCAATAGCCCTTCCTGTCTTGCTGAGTGTGAGGTTGTGCAGCTGTAAGGGAAGCCAGAAAAGGTTTAATTCATAACATTTGTGCATTTTTTCAGAGAATTTTGCAGATGTTCCTTTCTGGTGTGGCTTTTTTATTTGGCTTTGCCTCTGCTTTGTTCTCATATTTCAAATTTCAGTATGAAGTAATAAATGACTGTGGTACATGAAGAATTTACAGATGGATCATGATTTCTCTTTTCTTTTTCCATACTGTTTTGGAAAAGTCATATTGCATTTAACTTCTGACAAAAATCTTTAAAAATACAAAGATCATTACGACTTTATTGGTACACATCCCACAAAAGCTGAAGTGACAAATATAAACCACTGATAACAAGAAAAACTAGTGTTTTTTCCAAAGAGTCCGGAGCACAGAAAATGTCTAGTGAATTACTAAAGTAAAAACTGTGATGAGCAGATTGCCTTAGAAGGCAATACTTTATCAAAACACTGAGTTAAATTGCCCTTCCTATTGTCTCTGTTCAAAGTATTATATACTTCACAGGTTTTCTAAAATGAGACGCTCACTGGGATTAGATAGTCAGAGACTCCTGAATTCTTTGGCCCCCTCTGCAGGCATGCAGAGCCCAGGAAACAATGCAAATGTCACACTGTGTCTACTCTGGGATAAAATGGGGAAAAAAGAAGAGCCTGCCTCCATGCAGGCGTACAAACCCACCTACATTCCTCATGTCACAAACCGTGAAGCCTATTAACTCGCTGCTGATGGGTAGGAGGGGGGAATGAGACTGCAGGTTTCCTGACAAGCCCTCTCAGGCAAATGGGAGCAAGGGCAGCAGCTGGAATCCCTATCTATGGTCCAGCATCCTACATGGTCAGTTCAGGGTGCCGAGGGGCTGTGCTATTGTCGTGGTTTAGGCTGGACTGGCTGCATATTTAACCTATGAAGGCTTCTCACCTGCACATTTTCCAGGCAGTAATCGAGACCAGGTGACTGACATGGTGAGAGCTTGGACTTTCTTTGTGACAGTGGCTAAATATTAAATAAAATAGAGTACCATACAATCCTGGCTTTATGTCAGACCTACAGACATCTACAGATGTAAGATGACTTCAATATTCTTTAAATAAATTTGATTTTCTCTGAAAGCCATACAAAAGATCTCCTCTTTTTCTCTCTTCCTCACACATAACACAAGCATGCTGCTGCTTTCTTCCTCTGGAGTGATACCAGGAGACAGTTTAAAGAAATTTCTAGGTTTTGCAATAAACAGGACTTGCACAGATAATGAGATAATACTAGCACAACATACGGTTTGGTAAAAAAAATACCCTGCATGTTGAGTTCTGAAAATAACAACTGTTGTGTTAAAGAAGAAAAATATGATGAAGCGTGAAAAGCACTACACAATAGTGTCAGTTACTGAGGTGTTGATTTTTCCTGCAGAAAGTCTATCCCATAGGAATGTGTCATACAGTTATAAAGATGTACAGAGCACGTAGTGTTTTTTTTAAATTCCAGTTGGCTATTTTTTCTCTTGGAGAAATTTCGCCTTGCTGGGTATGAGAGCCACAGGTTCTTACCAAGATCTCCCCTCTTTTTCCAGAAAGTGGACTGTGTTGACTAGTATTAACAAGCACCCCTTTATACCTTTCCTTCAGAGAGCACAAGGATTCTTTTGAGCTCTGTAACGAAGGTTTGTTCTTCCTGAAATTTGCACATTGGGCTAAGCTCTGCCCTGGCTTGCAGGACTGCGACACCATTGAGCAAGTTCAGTGGGGTTATGTGGGGATAACTGAATATGACCTCCTGACTGTCATTTAATAAAAACAAAAATAATTTTCTTTTCTTGCTTGGTTTATAAAGGTTCGTTTTCATTGAGGTTTTTTAAAGCTACATCTTAGGAACTTAATTCATATTCTGAGCATATCAGTAGAGAATCTTAAAAGCAAGTTGTTGATATAAAGCAATGATATTTCATCAGATATTCTGGAGTACCCCAGCAACAAATCACTTTTCCCTCAGTAATGTGGAAATGGGACTGCAACAGAGTCCAGAATAGCCTGTAGCACTCACACTTCTTCATGTGTACCCTGTGAGCTGGCTCTGGCCTCTCACTAGGAACTATAGATATTTCCTGTTTTTGTAAGATGTTTTTGAGCCAGTAAGAGAGTGATGAAATCTGAAAGTAAGAACTTCAGGCAAAAATAAGACGACTGTTGTGACTCTTGGTTTTGTTTTTTTTTACAGTACATTTTCCGTAAATACCTATATCTCCTCCAGTGCATACAGCTGTGTATGAAAGTACACGTACACACCCAAAGAGGCATTCATTGGGAGATGTCACGCAGAACATGACCTGCTCACCTGCGGCAAGAATGGATGTTTTGTGTCATCAGCTTTGTGCCCCAGTGCAATTTTTGAAATAATTGTTACCTTTCTGAGTCATTTTGCACAACAGGAGGTGTTATAGTTCAAAATGTTTTTTTTAACCCAAATCATACTCTGTCCCCTGCTTCTCTCTCTCTCTCCCCTTCCCCCTTCAACCTCATGCTACCGAGTAGTTTCAGCTTTCACAGGTTTCACTTTATGATTTATTATAGCTATTGCTATTTCCTGAATATCTCTAGATTCCTTTCAGAGGAACGTTCTGACTAGTCCTTGCAAAGACTGCTGAAAGCTACTTAAACCTGCTCCATTAAAATCCAGCTGTAAATAAAATGCACCATTTCTCACTGCAAACAGGTACCTTCCTACATTGGAAAGAGATGGTCACATACAGTACCCATTTATTTTTATTTATTTTTGCTATTTCCATGCAGATATCCAATTGTGTGTTCTGTGGGTCTTAAATGCACCTCCTTAGGGGGCAATCAAGTATTAGGGGAATTATTGCTATGCAAAGGAATAGCTCAAGAACTGTAGTAATTCCAAAATGTGCCCTTAATACTTTTCTCAGGTAAGGTCAGCAATGTATTAGGAACTACACAGGTAGAAGGGAAACTGTGGGATAACAGAAGTAAAAAAAAAAGGTTAATTCAACATGTAAGTTGAATGATTAAGCAGGCATTGACCTTGCTATGATTTGTTATGGACTTTTTTTTTTCAATTTAAAAATTATTCATTAATTGTCTCTCTACTTGACTAATTACCAGCTTTGCTGAAGGCTATGTCAGGGAGAAACTATCTTCATGGATAACTCCTAAGGATTGGGAGCCACATAGAAAAGAAAAACAACCCCCTGTGGCTAGCCTGAGTTGAAGTGGCAAACATTGTGTACAGCCTGCCAAAAGAGATGGGACCAGAAAGGGACAAAATGAATAGAGGCAATGATGGATAGATGAGAGGCAGTTATTCATGGCTCTGAAAGCATGATGAAATCTTAACTAAATGGGAAACAAGCAGATCTTGTAAGGAGGAAGCCATTAGACAAATAAATGTCATAAATTTACAGGTGTCCTGTGTTCCACTGCATTATTTAATCATGTTAATCCTTGGCATGCCTTTTCAGATACTAAAGAGTATTTCATCAAATCCTGCTTATAACTGATACTGAGGCTGTGGAAATAAAGGGCATATGGCGGCAAGAGTTAGATCTTTCACTTTGAGTGTGCATCTAAGAGTGCGTAAGCGCTTAGATTTATTGGGTTTTTTGTTTTAGTGAATACCATGTTGAATCCTTAATAACGGACTTCCTTACATTCATTTTCTTTCTTGACATCAACACTTAGAAGTCATGTGCCTTTTTCTGTCTCTGCCAATACTGCTCTACATTGGCCTAGGCAAAGGAAGATCAATTCTTCTTTGATTCTTTTTTCTGATCTATTAAAAATATCCAATTATTTGGTATGGCCAATATTTTAGCTAGTTTTAATCTTTGTAGTGGGTGATATCTACTGAGCCACTTTATTTTGCGCTGAGGCCATCCAAATTAGTATTACAAGCTGTCTAACATTTGGGATTCTACAAACTTTTGCTACCTGGAGCTGCGTGAGTTGCTCAGACAGCTTTCCAGACCCACACAGACAAACGTTCCATTGAAATGAATGGCTCTATTCATTTGCGAAAAGGAGGGAAAGGACCGAGAAAAATTTTAAAAGGGCTCTCAGTGCATTTATATAGCTCCTACAGAAGTCACCAGCTTTAGTTATAGAACAAACCTTGCTATCCTAATTGTTGCAGTGCTTTGGCCATTTCTTAATTGCTCCCTTTGGACTTTTTTAAGCTCCTGTCTGGGATCGTTTTAAAGTGTCTCCCTTACAAAAACACTGCCAGCACATGGCAGAAAAAGTGAAGAACAGGTCCAGGCTTCTAAACTCCTACATACATGAGGAATTTTAGTTAAGAGAAATAATCCCAGAAAAGTAAATGGGATTCATTATGCAAGTAAAATTACCTACATGAGTGTTTGTAGGATAGGACCCAAGACATTCTGTTTTCACAAAGTGTCGAGGTACAACTAAAAGGGGATATTTTTCTTTTACAAAAGCAAAAATCCAGGTATTACTAAAGAATAATATCTTTTGCCCTGACATAGATCCACATTAGCCACAGAAGCCAAAGGATATGTCCTAGTAAAGTAGATTCAAATCTGGACAGTATGATGGGTTTCTGGCGACTTAGTCTTATTACTCTCTTTAGTTTTCCTGTGCTGTTGCTTCATCCTCATCATCTCCTTGACAACTCTTACCTTCCCCTGGCTACGTTCTTTCCCATTCCAGTCTAAGGTGCTGCTGCCAAAATCATCACCATAATCTTCTATTCTAAATACTTTTCCTTTCAGCATCTTGAACCCATTTATTGACTTCCCACCTACTCCCCACATCGTTCTCCTTGTTTTTACCTTCAAGATGCTGCACAAAACAGAATTTGCTTTGGCCTACACCCTCTTTTTCTTCCATTTCCTTTTCTGTTCCTTAATATCTCTTGTTCATGCTCCCTTTGCCTAACCCTCCCTATGTTAGCTTTGTTGCATACCACCCCTGTCTCTTGGAAATACAGTGAAATACGGAGGAAGAAAACAATTTTTTGCCAGTATACAGTTGTCTTTTCTTTTTAAACTCAATTCTTTTTTACAATTTTCGTAAGGAAAGCTAATGTTGTCACTCTTCACTCTCTAGTAATTGAACTTCCCATTTTTTTATCTGGCCTGTGTGGTCTCAATTGTAGGATCTTTGGGACCTTTGCATTAATGTTCTGAATAGCTCTGTATGTATTTACGATACCACAGAGATCTTGGAAGCATAGGCAGTGAATGTGAGATGACAGACTAAAGAGAAACACTAGTGTTAAAATTCAGCAGGTGATCATCTTGATCTCATTTCCCAAGCCACCACTGCAAAGTAACAGTGAGCTTTCCTTTCACATTAGCATCTACCTGGCAGATTTCTAGTAGGATGACTAAAGAGACGCTGGGGATGTCAGTTAGGGGAAAGGCGGTCTGTGGTCATACCTCCTGTTCCAGGCACAGATGATCTCAGAGGAGAGCTTACACCCCGTCACTGCTCATCGCCCACTGCTCACCGAGATCACCACCCTTCCAGCAGGTGGTCAACTGTGAGTTCAAACAGTTTGGTTTGGGCTCGGGGTGCAACCCCTTTAATTATTTTCTGTGTCAGCAGAACTGGATGTGACCACATCTTTGATATAATACCTTGGAGATCTGTTACTTTTGTCAGTATTTCACTGTTTCTTCTTATGTTTCAAGGGGAGAGGTTGGCACGTTGTGTACTGTAATCACAACAAACTGGTGTCATTTAGCTTTTTAAGCCAGCTTGATGAGATAGAAAATGCATACAGAAAATTTTAACATCTGACTGTTTTTCCCTGTGTCAGAACAACCTCATGATCCTTTATTTCTGAAGTAAATAGTAATTAGCGGCAGGGCCATAGCTTGTACTGAGCCAGAATTTACAGACATAAAAAAAAGATCAGTTCTGGGACATTTAGACCTTTGGTAACACTCTCCTGGTGAGTAGAAGCCAGATGGTGATAAAGTGCAGCCGGGATTGACCACTGATTATTGCTCTGTTCAGCCAACACATCTGTTTATAGAATATCCTACAGCTACCCTTATATAGGGAGGTCCTCTTTTGAACTGGTTCTTGTAAGCATAGCGCAGCCACGTGTGACTGTTCAGCAGAGCACCGATACCTTTAAAACGATTCAAATAAATATTTGCTGATGTGTTTAAATAAGTCAGCAAATTACCCCCCTTTTTACAAGCCTATATGCTTTGGCATGAACCTTAATTTTGACAAGATGGCAATTTTTGGCAAACTTTATTGTATTATAAATACTATCAATATAAATGTTATCAATATTATCAATTATCAATATAATCAAGATAGCTAAATGACAAATGGCCAAATAATGTAATTTCATGCACAACCTATTGTTTTATTGATTAATACTTCAGTGTTTCTAGGCTATATTTTTGATGAGATCTAAGGATTTTTGCTAATTTCTTCAGAACACACAGAATGAAGTCTGTGGGTAATAGACACAGTGCCTTCAGTGAGGCCAAGACTTTACCCATAGTAGGCAATGAAATTGAAGTCAGTGGCAGATTAAATGTAGCTATCACTTTTTTACACAAGCTTTCTTTCATTTATAGCATATATACTTTCATTGCAGTTTAATTATTACTCTTCCAGAGCAAGGATGTTAGACTGATGCTAGGGATCTTGAAGCAGGATCATATTTTTTAAAAAAATAATTAATGGATTATTGATTTAAGTGTCTCAGCATGTGTGCAACATACTCTTCAATGTTATAAAAGCAATTTTTACCTGGTTAGTGGATCATAGATTTTTAATATGTAGTAACATAACGCTGGGGCTAAAAAAATCCCTTTAACAAGCTCTTCCAAGTTCTCCATCTTCAAACCAAAAAACATAGGTTTGAAATGCATATGTTATGTCATTTTAAAAGGGTTTTAGACTAAATCTTAGAGAAAATAACTCTTTTATCTGTCCTTTGAATTTCTCTTGTGTACAGGGCACTCCAGGAAAGGCACTCCTGCATAATGGAATTCTAAGAAATTAAAAAAGCCTCTATGTAATGTTGTTTGGGTACCCAGTGCCAGCAATATATTTTCCATTATTTTCTTTGCTAAAAAAAAATAGATATCTATAGCTAGGCAGATGAGATGAATAATGTGATTCAAAGCATTATCAGACATTGAGGTTTTTTTCAGTGCACTTAATATTACTTTAAAATGTCCAGCTAACTAAATATAGCGGGTGAAGCAGTACAATATGTGAAAGATATCAAAAGGCACACAAGAAAAAACAATATATGGAACTCTGGTTGAAGATATATTTGGGTGCTTAAGTACCCAAGTAACTTTAAACATTGTGCTTTGTGATTTTCTCTTATGCATATGCCACTTGTTTGATAAAAGGTCTGAAATGTTAATTTCCAGAATCTTCTTATTGTTATTAGTATTTTTGCTGCAGATGTTAGAAACAAAATACCAATCTATCTTTATGGCACCAAATCTTGGAAAAGAGAGGAAAGATACCACTTTAGTTAGCTAATGAGCAAATTTACCTAAGACTCAAAGTGATAATATTGTCCAGTGCTTAGGCTGAATGACAAAAAATTATAAAGCACTGATGAGAAAAAAGATCAGTTTTATTAAAGAGAACACACTTGATTCAGGTTACTGGTGCACTAAGAAGGATGAAAGAGAAAGAAAATAATTGAGTCTTGCATAGTAAGTATGAATTGTTTGACTTTGTGCTTCCTCTCTTGAAAACAGTTCTTTGCTAGTCTACATTCCAGTGCTCCATGAGGAGACTCCCCGCTTTTTAAAGTCATCTTCTTTCTTCCTTTCTTTCCATAAGTATCTTAAGAGCACAGCTACTAAATATGGCCACATTTGTAGAATGTATTTTACATTTGAGCAGATCCTCTAAGCTGCAGAGAATGGGAGACTGCTTTGCAAAGTCTGTTTCCACTCAAGGATTCCAGCCTTTAGTTTTGCAAAGCCTTCTGGGAATACATTTTCCCGGTCTGCATTCCAGTAGCTTTTTATTTCCTGTAGCTGTGTCAAAAGCAGTAATAGTAAGTCTAAAGAATGGAACAGGTTACTTTATAATATATGTACCATATGGCTTTGCAGCCTTCTTTCTTCATTTGTTTGGAAATGATTGGAGAGGATAATAGTGACTCTGTTCACTAATTGCTATCCCATGTGCCATATTCACATATTTGAACTGGGCTGTCAATGAAGAATTTATGTTCTCTTTTCAAATTTTCTCTTAGATCATTATATGATCAGAGGAAGTTAATTGCAATTTTTCAGAAAACTCTGGCTTCAACAGCAATGTCTTTTGGATCATCATCAACTCCACGCACTATATATGCACTTTGCATTATTTATTGCTTTATATTCAAGTCTGCTTTTCTATGGAAAGAAATGTCACTTTTTGCACTTGCCTAATTCTCAGCATCACGTGGAGCCCTAGCATCTCAAAATTGACTGGGAGAAGCTGATAATTTACAGAAGCTGACGTTTATCTTAATCAAGACAGCAGCATCAGAGCTGCAGACCGCAGTGGGATAGCATTCTTTATGATGTATTTCAAACCACAACCTTTATAATGTCAGATTTCATTTATGACAAAGAACCCCAATGTTAATCAATATTGTATTTCCCCAGAATGTTGCTTATCTTTAGTTTAAAAGCAAAACAAATAATGTTTTGTTCCCAGTTAACTTACAAAGTTTAAGCGCAATTATAAAATTTTATTGCATGATTTTTTTAAAAAGCATAACTAGAAGACAATAATGTAAATGCTGAAATTATGAGAGGCTCCCTTGATATTAAAGTACTGCCTGTACTTGAGCTTTATTAATTATTTTATTCATTAATTCTTTCAGTAACACATTTACACAGAGTGTCCTACAATGTAATAAATAGTTTTAATGCTACATATTGCATAAAAGTTCAGTGTTCATTCTACATTCAATGATTTTTATTTCTTGTTCCTCTCTCCTTTCATTGTGTGGTGCAAATTACACTGAGGTATTAGTGCTAGCAGAAAGTGGTGTGCATGTCTGAGCTTCTGGCTTTACCCAGCTAAGTCATCTGAGGCACAGCTAGGACTGGGGGGAAAGGAGGGGGCGAGGAGGTCTTCTTTTACATTTTGCAAGTCCTGAACAGCAAGACAGTATAAGGAATGTCCATGCACAACTCTTAAAAACAGCACAAAGAAACAAGAGGCAACAGAGACAAGCCAATCGTATCCTGGGCTGCATCAGGAGAAGCGTGGCCAGCAAGTTGAGGGAGGTGATTCTCCCCCTCTACTCCACTCTTGTGAGACCCCACCTGGAGTACTGCATCCAATTCTGGGGCCCCTACTACAAGAGAGATATGGACGTGCTGGAGCATGTCCAGAGATGGGCCACGAGGATGATCCGAGGGCTGGAGCACCTCCCCTATGAGGACAGACTGAGGGAGTTGGGGTTGTTCAGTCTGGAGAAAAGAAGGCCCTGAGGAGACCTTATAGTGGCCTACCAGTATCTTAAGGGGGCCTACAAGAAAGCTGGTGAGGGACTTTTTAGGATGTTGGGTAATGGTAGGACTAGAGGGAATGGATTAAAACTAGAGATGGGTTGATTCAGACTGGATGTTAGGAAGAAGTTCTTCACCATGAGGGTGGTGAAACACTGGAACAAGTTACCCAGAGAGGTGGTGGAAGCCCCCTCCCTGGAAGTTTTTAAGACCAGGATGGATGGGGCTTTAAGCAACCTGATCTAGTGGGAGATGTCCCTGCCCATGGCAGGGGGGTTGGAACTAGATGATCTTTAAGGTCCCTCCCAACCCTGACAATTCTATGATTCTAACAGTCAGAAGATTTTTATTTTTTTTTCCAGTGGAGCATAAGACTGAACAACGAACTAGGTGGAAGAGAGAGGGTGAAATAAAAGACACTGAACAGCTAAAAGACTTGTCTGGACTAATCTTGTACTTACTGATATATTTAGTTTACAAGTCATCAGTGCTGAAAGGAGAAATCAGGGCTGTTGATGGAGAAGGGCAGAAAGGGCAAAAGAATTCTGGCTAAAGAAGCTTGAGTTTTAACTTTGATGTACATCTTGGATAATATAGCACCAGGATGGACTCCTGAAACAAAATGAAATGGGGCACTTATAACATGTCTTTAATTCTGACACTTTTGAAAGAAACTTACAACCACTGAAGTGTAACAACTCCGGAGAAGAACAAGGCCCCCTTGTAGGGCCAGCACACTATTAATCAGCCAGGTTGGGAAACTGTATGCGGTAAGTGGTGGGATGAGGTGAAGTGATTCCTTGGCTGCACAGGCTCCGTGTCAGTGGTCTAGCGTACAGCCTGGCAGAGATTTCCTACGTGTAACTGCAAAATGGTAAAGCAAACTTTCCACTTAAGTTCTCCCAAAATTTTCATAATTTAAACCAAAGGAGAACCTTATAATCCTGTCATAGGCCAGCCATGAGGTAGTGACGGAGTCACAGAGATGTTGTTTTGTCAGAGAGAAGTCAAGGGTGTCTTAAACTATAACAGCAAGAATTCTGTTTATGCCTATAGTGTTCCTAAAATGTGCCAGGTATAAAATAAACACTCTGAAGCACTCAAATGTGGATGGGCAGCCAAGGCAGAAAAGGATTATGAGGAAAAAAGATGGCTATTTAATTTTACAATGGGCTTTTTCACACTATCCAATTACAGTTTGCTGTTTTAACATTAGTAATTCTGAATGAAGTACTTCAGGAAACTTTTAGATGCTCTCCCTCACAATTTTTTTCCTTGTGAGATTCATTTCTTACTTCTCTGAAATTCCATGTGACTGAAAAAACTTGAATGAAGACTCAGTAGTAATACGTTTTTCTTTATTTTTTTCTTAATCACCACTGTACTTAATTGTCACACTTACTGTCCTTTCAAGAAGGACAGGTTTCTCAGGCAGCTGAAGAGTTGAAGAGGCAAATTACCCAAGGTCTTCTGGTGGCACAAATGAATCAGGTCACCAGATGAGAAGAATAGAAAACAGTAGCCAAAACACCAAAATAAAGACCATAGGGAGTAGCTATGGAAGGATAATGTGGGGTTTGCTGAGGAAATAGCTACATGATAATAATCTTTTTTACATGACTTGGTTTTCTTTGCGCTCTTTAATAGAGAGAGGAGTGAGCTATAAAGTATTTTTAATCCACAGCACTGAGGCGCTCAGTTACGCTATTTAGTTATGGATTTTGTGAAGAATTGCTTTTTTATTTGGTCTGATCCTACTGCCTTGTTTGATGTTCCTTCTATCTTGTATTAATGAGAGACCGAGAATATAAATTTCTTATTCACCTTCTCCATGTTATTACTCATTTTATGACTTACTTTAATCCTTCTCATTTTCCTCTTTTCAGAGAGTAGTTCTAATTCTTCCCTTGTACCAAGCCACCTCTGCATGGCCACAGTCGTTAATCCATACGATGGCTCTGTAACCTCCATTAGTTCCAGTAACAAGCATGACAGCTAAGTTGCAGTGCCTGCTACTTAATGAAACATGTCTTAGTTTTGTGTGAATCCCTAAAGTTGATCTTCTGGGTCTAGGTTTACCCTTGAGACATGCTCTTCAGCATCCTCTTCATGCTACAGAGCATGAGGCCAGGACTTCTGTCAATGCTTTTGTGAAGTAAGATGAGTTATAAACCAGGACCACAACTCAATGGTGCCTGTTAGCTCTGCAGAAAGCCTCTCTGGAGCACAGAGAATTAGAAGCAAAAGTGAAAATAAGGTCTTGGGAGTGGCTGAACAGTCTAATTAGATGAAAACTACCTTTAACTGAGGAAACACTTCAAACTCCACTTGAATATAGAAACCCTTGTTTCTAGACTCTCCTGCTTACCTTATTAAAAGCTCTACTTTATCTCTGCCCTGGAGAGAAATGTAATCCAAAAGCTATGTCTATTTCCTGCACTTTTGCTTTGTCCAGGAGAGGAGGCTTGTTTAGAGGTTCTTTACAGGCTTTCTTTTTCTTTTTGTTGTTAAAAGAAGAAAGCTGTGTTTGTTCTACGTGACAACTTTTTTCCTGATTTGTCTGAAGGAAAAAGGGAGAGAAGGAGTTGTCATTATCAAGACAAGAGAGTTCGAGGAACAAACCCAGCTGTTGTTATCAGGGCTTAAGAAAGACTGAGCATCACAATACAAAGTAGATGACAGTTTACCCTTCTACAGTTTGACTAAGTGAAGGTCTAGGCTAGTATGGTCATTTCCCACAAGTCTGCTAAAATCTGTGTTAAGAAGAACAGGAAGGTAACAGCTATTGTTCAGACTCATCAATATATAGCATTGCTACTGTTTTACAACATTTGCGTAGAAAGTTAATATTATCCCTTGATATTTGATGTGAGTAAACAGATCCAGCGTCTACCATACTGCCTCAATAAGTATAATACAGTGGTTGTTATAAGTCCCTTGGCTCAAGGTGGAATCCTTTTTTGTTAATATGTTCAGCCTAACATATTCCTAACAGGGAAATTGAGGAATCCCTGGGGTAAACTGTGGACAGCATGAAGTTAGTTCATGCCAGCCGTTATTCTCATTGCTTACCCTACCCACTGCAAAAGGCATTTGGGAGTTTACGCTGAAGGAGCAGGAGGAAAGAGTCAGGCCGGAATATATATCGCATTACTGAAGGAGTTCAAGCTGATCCAGGGTACAGCACCCTGAACCACTGTTGTCTGTGCTACCACTCAGCCATGCTGAATGAGAGCTTGGCAGAGCTGAGCTTGAAGCCCAGGTTCGGGACAGTCAGTATAACTGTCTCAATTTAAGAAGTGTTTGCAATAGGGAAGACCGGTGCTCAATAAGGAACTAGTCTGGCAATTACTTAGATATTTGGCATATGGTATTCCTATTTCCAGTTGCCAAGGGATGTCTGAAATGTATTTTCTGTGTCATTTTGTGGTAGGAAGGAGAACATATTCATAGCCCAAGTATCCATACCATGTTATCCACTCGCATACAAAACCTCTGACTAAGATTACATGTGTAAATTGGCAATTTCAATCAGGTCATTTCAGTTGAAGATCCTACGTGCACTTGTGCATAACTGTTCTAGACACCTTTCAGCAGACTGTTTCTTAAGCATCTCCAGTATGAGTGAATTTTGCAGTGTCTGCAGTTGGGTAGATAGCCCAGCAACATAGGTTTTAAAAACGAATTCAAAATGTTGTTTGTTAATGCAGAATTTCACAGATTTTTATTTCCATGTATTGCTCTTCCACTTGTCTGCTGATCCCTCTCTCAGTTGTCTTTTTGTGGTTGACAAAGTATTTTGTTTTCTAATGTACAAGATAAAATGGAGGCGATGTCTGTGGTTTGAAAGGGTAGCTCATTGGAATTAGTGTGGTGGAACAGAGTGTTTCTGTTTGCAAGAAATGTGGTAAAGAACTTCTGTGAAAAAAACGCTTGGATTTAAACTTTAAAAGTTTCTCCAAAAAGACAGAATTAAACTTAGTATGCGTATCTCAGCTTTGATACCATTTGGAGTGGTGAACAGAGAGGCGATGCAGGTCCCATTTCCCCATGCTGACAAGTAGCCCAGCGTTGGGAAAGACTCCTTCAGGGGTGTCAGTGCGAAAGTGCCTCCTGCTGCCATTCCTCCCATCGTGGGCAGTGCGGACACATCACAGTAGAGAGAAAAGTGGAGACAGCAGGCTGTTTCATGGCTGCCCTCACTGACAGACTGTCTTCTGGCTACTCTTGCCAGCTGGCAGAGCTTAGAGCAGGCCACAGGTTGCACTACCATGTCCAAAACTAAGAACAGAAAAGTAGGGAGCACAGCCAGCTCCCTGACCGTCTCCTCCTTCTGCTTCAGTGAAGCAGATAATGTAACACTCAGTGCTTGTGTCAGACATAGTCTGAAATGATGGCTCCCAGTGCTGCCGCTGTTTCACTACTGTCCCTCTCAATAATAACAGATAGAGACCAAGATCCTAAGAGGGGTAGAGTGTCATGAAGCGTCACGGATGAACTGATAAGCCCCATCTAAGTTTTCACGTGGAGTTAAGAGTTAGTTGTTGGCTTCACAGGAAATGAAGTGCTGTTACTACACCACCACCAGCTAAAGGTAATGTGCTGAAAACCTGTCAGACCCATTGGTCAGATTTCAACTGCCAGAGGTCTTGTTTTATACAGCAGTTTTTAAATGAATTCAAGGGGATTATAACTGCTCTTCAAACAAAATTTAATATCTAAATACCAGACAGATAGCATATCATACTTCCTTATGGTTCAGAAGCAAAGGGAGTTCAGCCTAAAATTCATTTGCAGACATCTGTAAAACACATTGCTATGGAATGACAATAGAGGTGATCCATAACTTGAAGTGGGCACTTGTTCTTTATTATGAAATACAGATATAGTGACACAAAACATTGCTTTTCAAGTAAGTGTGCACAGTGCAGTCTGAAAACACAATATAACTGCATGCCAGACATTGATTTTCTCTTGCCAGTGAACATCTGCTTGATACACACTGACATCTTGTGATTAGGCTCCACTCGGTAGCTGGACCCGCAAATGGAAGGGGTGGAGGGGAGGAGGATGAACAAGATTTCTTTCTGCAAGCAATAAACAAACCATAAATGTGTTTATTTCCATAAAGAGTGGAAATAAAGATTCAGAGTTCAAAAGGTATTTGCTTTCAGCACATTTCTTCATTGGAGCAGGCTGTTTACTTTTCATTGGCAGTCATCTATGATCAAGTGTATTTTCTGGAGGAAAGAGATTTTCATCTGCTGAATTTAAAGACTTAATGAATAAGGAAACAACATGCATATTAATTTATTATATGCATGAATGACAAACAAACTGACTTATTAAACTAATTATCCAAAGCAGTACAGAATAAAAATGTTGTAATCTATTGTTCTTAAGAAATGTTACATCTCACCAGGGTTTTCTAAATCCTCTAATTCCTGTGGGTTGTAATTTCCAGTTTCAGAAATATCTCCGTCAGCTCTGTACGTCATTGCAGTAAAATCCAGTTGGGGCCAGATCTTACTATGATCCCAGTTTCTGTTCCTGAGTGACAAGTATCAGTGCTGCTAAACAGACTGGACACAGTCTCAATTTTGCACGTCCAAACCAATGTATTTCAGTAACTATAATAACCAAATGAAGTGTCTACTGTGTTCTGCTAGCTAATTTATACATCTTATGCTTGCAAAAATATATTAACTCTCTTATTTTCCCTTTGGGTTTGTTTACTATGCATTTTGAAAAGAGGACAGAAAATCTCCAGTTAAGGCATTGGTTATAAAATTAGGAAGTGGGGGTTCAGTTCAGAGATCTGCTGAAGATTCCTAACCACAGTTTTACAGGCACATCACCCTCCTCAGTTAAGTCACTGAGAAACTCTTTTGCTAATCTCATTTCTGCCTGGGGCATTTTTGCCACTCGAGAGGATGTTACATTCTATAAAACCACAAGGGAATCTTTCACTTATCTAGTCTCTCTTGCCACGTAAAAAGGCCAAAAAAGCTCCCAGAATTAATTCCTGTAAGAAAAACATTTTATTTTTAAAAATTCTATGAGCACCTGCACGAAGAAGAATAAGTAGGGAAGAACTAGGGAAGATCATTCTGTGCTAATGACTGGCCTTTTCATTATTCTCAATATTTGCTGTCCCTCTAGTCTCAATGTGAAAGTTTACTACATGGCTGAAAGAATCCAGAAGAGACTGAATATGTATTTGTTTCAGTGCTGAAGAATGCCCGTCTAACTGATTCCTTTTGGTGCAAATATGGTATTTCTCCAAGTTCTTATGATTTGAATGCTCTTCCCCAATATCTAACCAAAATCTTTCTTTCTGTACATTGACACCAATTAGTCATTATCTACCTTTTTGTCCATTGCTGGTAAAAGTGTTTACCACCACATCAGGAAGTGTTATCTTAGCAGATAGCATTACCTAGTTTGGTAAAAACCTATTGCCTTCCTAAGTAGGTAAATTCTATTGAATATTTTTGCATTTCTGGTAAACAGACATACCTCTTTCAGGAGAGGCATTAAATATTAAAGATCCAACCTAGAACTAAATATTTTTGTTATTTCAGTGTCACCTCTTGCACAATATATGCTAAAAACCACCATTTCACTCCTCATTAATACCTTCTTCTAGGTTACTTTAGATTACAGCAAGGATAAATTTTGTGCTTATAGAAATGAAGGAAATTTGTTCTACGCAATTGGTAATAAAGAAATGACATATAAAATATACTTCACTGTCTGTCAATTACTTGAGTTTTCCAAAAGGCTAGGAATAAACAGGAGAAGATTTTTCTCCTTCCAGGCAACCTCAAGAGATACTGAGTCTCAAAGAACATGTGTTGTCTCATAAAAAATACAGCAAGTACCTTTGCTATACATAGCGTTTCTAGGAGTTACTTATGGAATATCTTTGTTTTATTCTACAAATGAATGCTTGGAACATAAAATTGAATGAAAGATGCCAGAACTTTATACATGGTGTCCAGAAAATAAAGTTTTTATAACTTGTTAGAGCGTACTGCAGTGCATTTTAGAAAGTCTTAGATTTACTATTAAACATGCATCAACCTATGTAGCAGTAGTCTAAAAAGAACCCCTAGAACAGTGTTTTAAATATATTGTTAATATTTGATGAAATTGCAAAGCAGCCAGTGAGCATATATTATAATTACATCCAGGTATTTAGTCTTGAATTTTTCAAACATTTGGCTTTAGCCATCTCTGCACTTTTTCATGGAACATGAAAAAAAGTTATGCACATTCAGGCAAACAAAAATTGCTCTGAAAGTGATTTCTAAAAGATTTCACACTTAGCAAAACAGCACTGCTAGAGACTTACATAGCATTTCCTTTTGTTTTTAAAGGCCTAATCCAAAATCTATTTAAAGTTGATGAGAATGTTTTTATTGAATTCCGTGTGCTCAGAACTGTGTTGTAAATGCAAAAGAATTGCTTCCAACTGGAAAGAGAAATATTAAACACACACATATATTAACTTACATGTAGAAATATAGATCAAGTTTTTTTCTAAGAAACTCAGATTCTTTTTAATAGCCTATTTCATAGCAGCATTCTAACCAATTTCTCCTCATTAATTTCTTAATATTTGGGTAATGAAATATTATCTTTTCCTCAGAAGAGAAGGATATAATATAAAGGATATAATAGATAGATTACTGTTGTTAGGTCTCAAAACATATAAATCACACTTCTCTGAAATCAGATTCATTGTCTGTTATGTTTGCTTACAAGGAATACATTCAGTACAACCAATAGAATTTTTTTTTTTTTGTCTAAAAATGTCATCCTTGAGAAATTCCTGTCACTACTGCTGTAGTAGTTGAGTATGGATTATGAGTATGAATATGTGAGTCTGGATCCTTACGAAAGATATTCATATTGCCTGTTAGATATCTATTCAGTTATTTTGAATACCCTTTTGATGAGTCTCTTGCCTTCCATGGACATAGGAAGCCTGATATAACCCTAAACTTGATAGCTGTGTGCCATGTCTTTCATTCATGCCTTGTAGTGGGGCGGGGTGGGGGGAACCCAAACCAAAAGACAAATGTTTAGGAAAACGTCCAGTAATTAAGATTCATAGGAGTTACGGCAAGAAATACCTGGCACCTAAGTGAAATAATTATTTCTCCCTTTGCGAGAAATATTGGAAGCAATGGACTGTAGTCCTTTTTGTATGTTTTTCCTTGATGAATATTTCCAATATCTGGATAAGCATAGATGTAAATCTACCTTTCTCTTATCTCCTTGCTTCTTATTCCACCCTCCATCTGCACTGTTCTATTTGTTGTAAGGTTAGAGTCTAGCTGCAATGCATGAGAGATCTCCTTCCCCAGGCTCTCATTCATCCTTGACAGTTTAAAGCTCCTCATATTAATATATCCTTAACATAGTTGGTTTTCAAAATATTTATTAAAAATACTACTAGGTAACACAGTTTCCTTCTAACAGTGTGGGACAAACAGATATTCTTTATGAAAGAATCTCTCTAAAGAATACATAGATTTATATATGCATTATATTATATCTTATATAGGATAAAGAAGCAAAAAAGAAGATCGTAACACAGCAGTGAACTGAGGGGGAAAAAAAAGATTCATTCTGAACTGGAAAGTGGGTTTAGGAATTCCTGGATTCAGATTAACTTCAATCCAACCTTTTACTAAATAATAAATCAGTGAGTCTATAAAGGTTAAGTAAATTGAGGAGTTGCGTTTTTCAAGAGTTTGCATATTTTTAAAAGAGTACTGCATTTTTTGTTTTCTTAATACAAACCAGTAGGCCATAGTAAAAGCCTTTGTGCATAGCTATAATAGCAGCTCTTCTCACAGAACAGAAAAAAAAAAAAAAAAAAAAGAAGATGGAAATGTTGATTCTGGCAACCAAGAATATGCATTTAATCTGTGACCTTTCAGGCAGTCATCTTTTCAGGTTCAAAAGTACGTTTGTTGCCCAGTCAGAGACTCTGTGGAGTTCCCAGAGGTCCTTCATCTTTGGAGGCCTTTATGATGAAGACTGTTTTATTTCTCTTCTCTTCCTAACAAATATTTGTTTCGTTATAAAACAATAAAACAATGCATGTCAGAAAGGGCACCAAAATTTTATGTTATTGTTCAATTATCCAACAACTCTTAATCCCAAGGAACGTGTCTAAACTTAAAGTCTTAAATGTAAACGGATAGGGACACCAACATCTCTGAGGTAAAAGACACTATGAGAAAAAGAAAATATTTTGATAGAATCATCTCTGAAGCAGAAGATCTGCTATAGTTTTGCAGGAGTGCTTTAAGGGCCATGCACCCTTAGATACATGAATTTGGGGTGATAAAGTCAGAAACATGAGTAATGTGAAGGAAAGGGAGATGGTAATAGGGACAGGTCAAATGTGAGGATAAATTCTGAGTACCTGGTTTCTTCTACAAACATCTTCTGACTGACTGAAAGCTGCTGCAACAGAAAAAAGCTTCTTGGGTTTGGTTTTTTTTTGAGGTGATCACTTCAAGAATGGGGAGCGGAAACTCCACTTCAAGACTCTGGCTGTCTCAGGAACTCATCCGAGTAACTGTGGGATTTGCTCAGACTTAAGTACAGTAAATTACAAATTGTAACCTAATAGAAATACAAGTGTCCTACAACCGTATTATGCAAATAACATTTAATATGAAATTAATATGAAGTTAACGGTCATGGACTGTAAAGTATCTAGAATTGGAAATAGCACAGTGCCAAAGGTACCGCATTATAAGATTGCAAAGATTTACCTGGTCCTATTGAACTATTTGTACAACTTTTATTACATCCAGTTTTTTCCACAACACTATAAAACATAAAAATGATGACCCACAAACTGACAAAGTCACCTAGCATCAAATTTTAGACTAATTCAGGTAAATTAACCATCTGTGATGCATTACATTCACAAACAGCGCATCTGAACATCATAGTGTTTCATGACCTAGAAGTAGTTCAGATACCACAAAATTACCTGGAATCCCTCTGTATCTGTAAAGGGTGTTGGTTGTTGGTATGAATATTTGGATTGCAAATAATTGGAGTGATATGTGTTTTTATCCTGGTTTTAATTTAAATTAGATGCGATTTATAACAGATTTACGTCACTATGTCCAGAAAACTTTCTGTTCTTAAGGGTAAAAATTATTGAGTGCTACTATACACTACACCACTCTTCAAGCTGGGCTGAAATCAATGGAAGAACACAGCATTGGAAAGCAACAGATGGTAGCATTTGTAAATGCCAATGTGTATTCCATGTTGAAGTGTGCTGTTCCTGCCTTACACACTGATATAAGGAATCATGTAGCCTATATGGATTTTGCAGTATATGTGCTGACTCTCAAAGACCCCACAAGTTAGGAAATGTGTCCTGTGTCATTCTTAGAAGGCTAGAGTGTATTTGGCATTTCTAGATACTAAATTGCTAAGCAAATATCAAGAGATAAAGTATTATCTCATTTCAGCAACAAGGGAGGTAGAGGAAAGATACTGTGTGCAGGCTTGAGCAACCGAAAAACAGCACAACTGAGACTGAACTTTAATAAACTTGAATGAAAAATTTGTATAAGAAAATTTCATCACCTCTGTCTCACTGAATTCAGAGAGTATTCAACAACTTGAGTGAAGGTAGACAAAAGGAATCAGAAGTTTGTGGCTTGTACTGCTTGTAGCCAAGTTGTTCAGTGGGCTGTCAGTGCTGCCGTTGGTGGGCGCTGAGGTGGATTCTCTGCAGTCAGAGGGAAGGGCCTTTTGCTATTCGTAATAGTTTTTGCACTTTTAGTGCCAACTGAAAGAAATAGATGTGGCAGAAGCTAACGGCAGGTATATTGCTCTCTACTATTGCACAGGCAAAAGCCTGTCCCTGTTTATTGTCCATTTTCATCTGAATGTGTTGAAGGCTTTCACCCTGACGGAGCACTGATGATAGTAATGCTGGTTTTGCACTTGAACTAAGAAATTGTTCCCTATAAAGACAAGCAACACATAGGAAATAGTGGCTCTATGGGATCAGAGGGCCATGCGACTTCTCTACAAAAAGGGGGTCCTTTGTACTAGTGTTCAAATACGCATTTAGCTTTTTGATGCTCTCCAGTCACACAAAATGTATGTGTAGCCTTTTTCTGCTTCTCAAATTTAATTTGCAGTTTTACAGGTTGTTTCCTTGCAGTGATACTACTCTGTAGAAAATATTTTGGACAATACAGGTAATGAGACCTACAATTGAACTTACCCAGTGTTTTCCATTACAATTCCCTGTTACCAGTAGAGATTTTAGCTTTGTTATATTTCTGTGGATTATATGGAGATTATTTATGGCGCGTATCAACGAAATTAAAAGTGGTACAGTCTCTTGGAATGATATTAGATATCTAAGTGACGCTATTGGTGATAAAAGTTTATCCCTTTTATTGGTTCAGTTTCTTATTTGGAATATTTTGGATACATCAAGGTAATAAGCATTGAATAAAAGAAAAGTGCAATAGGCACTTATATATTAGTCCACTGGCAGGAACTGTGAGGTGCCTCATGGAAAAAATGTACTCAGCAACTGTGGAAACTAAAGCTGCTTTTTTTGCTGATGGCAGCAAAACTGAATCAACTAATTGACTCCGTCTATATTTTTACAGTTGGCTTCTAACATATTCTGAAGTTGGTTTTTACACTGCCTTTTTGAATTTCTGTTTCTGCTTCAAGCATGCATTGCCTTTGAAAATGGTCTGATCACCGTCATGCTACAAGTAATAATCAATTTACGGTAGGATAGAAACACAAACAGAGTCTAAATGTACTCTGCAGAAATATGGGAGTTCTTTAACCTGGACAGTTTCTCTGCCTGAAACTGAGAAATAACACACAAAAAAGAAACTGCAAACAGATGGTATCTGGCATGGCTTTAAATATAAAGTTGAAGTTAACACAAATTATTCATGTGTAAAACCAGTGTGAAACTGGGAGATTTGACATTTACAAAGTACTATCTTTGAAATCGGGGTGGTTTTTTAAAAATTCTTTTATTTTAAGTATTTTTGGTTCAAAACAACGGAAAACAAATTTAATAGCATGCCAGATTTTTATTTTTTTCGGAGCATTAAAATGACTCCTCAGAGATTCCAGGAAATTATTTATTCACAATAAATTAGAGCTGCTGAAACTGCCAGCCAGACTGTCTGCAGCAAAACTTACAAATGTTTTATTGTCTAGCATCATTGAAGTCTGCCAATAAAATTGGGCTTCATTCTACAGTCAGTGAAATGTTGTACTCCCTCTCTATAGGGCTGTTTATTTAGTATCCACTCATGTTGTGTGTGTTTGTGCATGTGTGTGCATGTGCACTGACAAATGTGTGTTATCTTATAAAGAGGAAAATCAAAACGGACACAGCTGAAGACAGAGTGCAAGGACCTTATATTAACCTATTTTCATTCTGAATCTTGTTCAGAGACCCAGTAATATACATTCTCTTCCAGCATTTATGGTTTACAAACATATAGAGCCTTTACAAAGGTACAGTGGGCTAGTAACCTGTACAAATTAGCTTTTCTTGAAGCCTTTTAGTGCTGATGTATTTTCACCTCTGCATTCAAATAATGAAAAATTCATTTAGAAAAATAATTTGGAGTTCACAGATGAACGAAGAGTGACACCCACTGTATGCCCCCACATATTCTTTGGAGAGAAGGGCAGGCCTCATCTATATAGTGTTTGTTTCAATATTTATCAGAAAATATTACTTCCAAATTGAGAGAAAGATGTTTGCTCGGTCTTTAAAATAAAGAAGATTGACAAGGCATGGAAATGATAAGAGAAGTAACTTAACAAGCGCACAGATCAAGGTTTGTGCAATGTGCCTGTCTTTCAGCTAGGAAACAGACTGAAAACAACTCAGCAGACAGTGCAGATTTTTAACAATTATTGAGGCTTCTTCAAAAATACCCCTTGAAATGAACTGGAATCTTTCTACTGGCCACATCAAAGTAAGCTTTGGCATCCAGACCATTCCCATAATGGGCCCATACAGACCCAGAGCACAGAGAGAAAAGGCCCATGCAGTGTCTTCTACCGTACAACTACTTCTGATGAATTGCTTTCCGTTTAGACGTTCCTTTTTACCACGGCATTCTCTCAGCTCTTGGTAGCTTTTTCTCTTGAAAGTTTAGTTAAAGAAATGTACAAATTTCAGTTTTTAATCCTAACAGTAAAAATAGGTGAATCGACAAGGCTGAGTTACAGATTTACCATCTCTGTTAGTGAAGTTACATTTCCATTTCCCCACTTTGCACAAAGGCAAGTAGATCATCAGCAATGTATTCACGGCACTGTGAGAATAAAAGTGAGGGGTTTGCTCAATTAAGCCATTTACTACACTGCATAGCAAAATCTGTGGTTTCTTTAATTTAGGCCTATGACTTTCATAAACTGAATTAAGTGGAGGAGGGGACAAAGGTGGAAGGGAGCTTTTGACATTTTAAAAAGTATTTTAAGGGAGTGTTCTGGTCCCGTCCACATCAATCAACACTCCAGTCTCCCAGGTACCAGAACTTGGCATAGCTTTGCTGCAGTTTTATCACAGAATCCTCTAAAAGCCCAGCTGTGAACTTGATAGAGGAAAGGGAGTCTAAATTCTTCTACAACTTGGGCTGTCCACAGAGTGCTCCCTGAAGGGAATTTCGTAATGGATGGGATACATCATAAAGTAATACTTCACAGGACATTTGCTCTATTTTCCCTTACAAGTCTGGAGAAGAGCGAATTGAGAGAAGCTTATTTAATTTCCCATTTTAGTGGACCTTTGAGAAAGGTTCCTGAAGGGGCTTTGCAAGACCTGGGTAGGCTGAGGGAATCATCCTACAATTCTAGAAAAGTAGGTTTTAGGTTCCCCTCCTGGGATGGGAGGCAGCTATACACTTATGAAGAAGCGGAGAGAAAGGGAATGAATAACAGTTTAGGCAAATTCCTGTAGTCCTCGCTCAATTAAAACCTACTGCCTTGCATTTGTTGCTTAACTTCATACCTTAAAGAATTTGGGCCAACAATCCCACTTGTTTCAGAGGTTAAACAGACTTCCAGTTCCTTCCCTTTGCCCACTCTTATTTTCCTTTTTTTAAGTTGGACATTTTTGCCTTTGTTAATTTTCAAAGTGAATGAGATCAAGGCTTTTAGACATTTGTTCTGCATTTTTCAATGGCTCTTAAGGTGATGCCAAACCATGATCTGAAAAGTCCCATTACTTTAGGATTATAATACCATGTTTTCTGAGGTACTAAAGTGAAATGGATGCTTAAAATAATTCCAGAGAATTACATAGGATAACACAGGAAAATAACAATAAAAGAGCATTACTCCTGTTTCCAGTTCAGTTCCACACCAGCTGTTTAGCTCCGATCTACTGACAGCATGTTTTTAATAATTACAGTTTTTTACCAGTGACAGTGGACATAAATGTGGTCATAAGGTTAGAATGATGATGTGTTTTCTTTCAAATGTGTTATGTTGAAGCATTTCTATTTCCTTTTTGTTAAAAGGTATGCGTCACTTCAGTTTTAACTTGCTATGCACTAGGATATTCAGTTCTTTGCCACTCTTATAGTTGTAATTGCATGGTAGTGCATATAATCCATCCTATATGGACTTCTTGACTTGAGTCAAAAGAAGCACCCCAATGACATAGCAAATTTTTGGATCTTTCTAAAAACTTGCTTTGTACATACATCATTGGGAACCAATTAATACAGATGATGCATGTTGTATGATAATGTAATCATACATGATTTGTAATCATACATGATTCTAACATGTGAGTTAGAAGAAACTCCAAGCCTGACTTCGCATTTCTGATTTGTAGAATGCCAGAAGATACATTCCAGAGTCTCACTACATATCCACCCCTAAACACGATGTTTCCTATAAAAGGTGTCATTCATGACTAGATAATTACAAACCTTCCAGCACAGTATTAACATAATAATAACTAGTTGAGAGCAGTGTTAATTGTTCATTCATAGCTGAAGTCCTAAATTTCACATCCTGTGTCATATAAAACATAGCTGAAATTCCATGAAAAGAATGATAATTATAGAAAAATCAGGGAACAAATACACTACATAGAAAAATCCTTATCTGAACATTCTGATTACATATTGCTTCATTTTCAGGAGATCAAAAACAATTGCCACCCCCATTATCTTACTAAAGCATTATAAAACCTTATTGCAGTACAGAGTTATTATATAACAATTAATTTAAATGAGCAAATTGGATAAAAACTTTGTTTTGTGAATATTTGTCACTCCTCTTTAATGAGTCTTCACACTACAAAATTATTAATGTGGGATGCTACATGGACTCCATTCAACCTGCATCACAAATTTATAACAGATTATAAACTCTATAACATATGAATTGCATAATGACTTTGCACAAATTTGAATTAGGTATAATTCTGCTAGCTTCTGTGGAATTACTTCTATTTTATGAAGCATAAGTGAAGGAGATGCCTTCTATAGTAATTAAAATATGTCTGCTTGTTTCTTAATTCTTTACTGTTCAACCTTGAAAGACTTTAGCTTTAACAAAGGATTACTTGTTTGTTTTCAACAAACAAAATGATTGATGTTAGGATCGTATTTGACTATTAGTATGATGGAAATTACAGACCTCTCTAATTCAGTGCTGGACTGCTCATAACGTGAGATTGCATTAATACTGTACAATAATGTACCTTTGTCATTCTTTGGAAAATATACTACTTGTTCTGTGAAGCTAGCAAGAAAGGTAGTATTTGATTGTTGTTTGCTAAGCCATTACCAGTATATTCCTACTAAAACATGATTAATGGTATAATAAGAATTTTAAATTGTTATTTACTTGGACAGTAATGCAACTTTCCTTGTAGTTTCATTATAATCGAATTTTATACTAGCTATTTTGAAAAAAGAGAGGCTCCAGTACTTAACTAATTATGAGGCAGTTTCTGCTGTTGACAAAGAATGAAGTTCAGTCAAAACGTCCTTCAGCTTTTCTAATAAAGTGAGACTGTTTTATATCTTAATTTGATTCAGAGATTGTTTATGCATTTCATTTCTGCAGAGGGATAAGAGGGTTTTAGTCTGATGTTGTTTGTTTGGAACTGATGAAAATTGCTCTGTGGATCAGCTGCATATTGCTAATTCTTTCTAGGCCTATTGTCTGGGCAGGGTTTAATTGCAATGTACATCCTCTAACAGATTTCCTTGGGTTACCAACAGCTCAGAATTAACAAATGTGGTTTTTTCCTTCTTTTCTTTACCTTTTCTTGTTTTCTGAGGGCGATGTTTTTGCAGGGCTTCATATCTAACCCTGAGCTATGAAATAGGAATTCAGTTGTTAGGTACCAGCGCAAACCTGAATGGGAATTAGTCCACAAAGCAAAAATACTCACTCCTGGCAAAATGCTGTCATTAAAAGCAAACCTACATGTGCTAGATAATGTCTACCCTGGTTCTACGGTGAGGATGTGACAGGAAGGAAGCATTACCCTTCTTCTCCCTTCCGTGCTAATGAGCACTTCTCTTGATTCCTTTGGCACTCATTCAAGGAGACACCATACATTTTCTTACCTATCCCACCGACTACCATGTGTGGTTACAATTATAGAATTTGCTGAGGAGGGTACTAATATTACCTGCCCCCAAAAATATTTTCTGAACCAGAGCAATTTGTCTGTATTTCTCCCAGGCTATCTGTCCTTGCCTCCACCCTCTGTAGGCTTCCTTTTTCTGTTTGAGATCGTCCAGGAGGTCCTTGTTCATCCACGCAGGCCTGGTGTTTTTGCCTGACTTCCTCTTTGTTGGGATGCATCTCTCCTGAGATTAGAGGAGGTGATCCTTGAATATTAACCATCTTTCTTGGGCCCCTCTTCCCTCCAGGGCTTTATCCCATAGTACTCTGCCAAATTCTGTGTTTTCTGCTGCAGGTCATCTAGAATCCAGTTTTGTAAGAGCTGAAAATAACCAGCAAAATTGGTAAATGTTAATAGAACTGTAAATTCTGTGCTCCCTGCTCTATCATCAGCATTGATTTCTTGCATGGTTTCCAACAAGGAAAGGAATGAAAGAATAGGGAGAAGATAAGCAAGAGGAAAAATAGAAAGATATTTTATGCTTTAAAGTATCTCAGTAGGAAGAGAGCAGGTCTTGCGAGCAGAACCTTTTCTGTTCGCTTACGGCCAAAACATTATACCAGCCCCAACAAACCCATATGTGAGTTGAATAATAGGCTTTGATTAATATAATCTTAGACTAGACACTTCTGCAGGACAGTGTTATTAAAATTTTTAATATTGTTCACATTAAGCCTAGCTCTGCCTACATATACGTGCAGGCAGACACTATCCCATGATCAAAAGAGCCTTTAGAGTAACACATTAAGAAATACACAAAGACAAAGGGAGAGGGACAATTAAAGTGCAGTCTACTAATGGAATATATAGTGCTGTGTTTGAAAAATGCCTATGTATGCTTAAGTTCTAAAACATGATTGGAGAAATCTAACGGCAGCTAGATCCAATGGGAGTTTTACCACTGACTTTAAGCCTCATGGAGGCTTAGAAGTAGTATACAGTAAAAAGGATGCTAGTTTGCACATGCAGGGTGTAGCTTTTTCATCGTTAATATGGTGGTTAGCACTGTAGGAGGTATCATTACATACTGGGAGTTTTTTATAACTTTCAAAATTCTTTCTCTGTCTCTATTTTATGAATGGCCCTATTTACTCTTCCAGGAGTTGGGGAGAGCTGGGGCGGGAGGTGGGGAAGAGAGGGCACATTTCAGGTCTGAGCAGCAAACACTCAGCCCTGGCGTTTTGAGGTTCTGTGTGGGTCAGGTTCCATGTGGCTATTTTAATACTCTTTACAGGTAATGGGTACTACAAATTTAGCCCATCTCCAGTGGCTGGCACTCAGAAGTGAGAAGAGCTGCTTTTGGGTAGCCCAGTGAAGGAAAAGATCTAAAACATTTGCTAACAGACAGGCATTGTGTGTCTCACCAAGAACACTAGTACACAGTACATTCTGCCAAAGTTAGTACTGATACCATCAATGATATTTGTCTCACTCTTCCTAGTTGTAATTCCTACAAAACTTTGAACATAGCCTTTTCAGTATTTTTCATTCTTTTAAGGACCCCCCCCACCCTGTCTTTTCCATTACTTTAAAGGAAGGAAAAGGAAACCTGCTTGCAGTAAGTTGCTTTCTAAAATCCTGAGGATTTCATTCTCTAATTGATGACCCTTACAGAAACACGTGCCATTAAAGCAAGACATATAATCAATTCCATACTTCTGAAGTAGTGGGAACTAGTGAAAACAATAAAAATAGAGAGATAAATAAGTTCCTTTAAGCAAAGCTCAGCATAATCTTTCTGGTTAGTCTTGCCCGTAAGAAGGACTCATTTAGATTTTAGCTGTTAATCAGGAAGATATATCATGGGATTTTTTTTTAAGCATCGCATGATATTTATTTTTCCTGAAAAGAGTGGACTACAGTGAACCTTCTATTTCTGTTTCATCAGTTTCTGGACCTACATTTGTTCTAATAAAAAGTATAACGCTGCCAACTCAAACATCAGTGTGGTGAAACAGAGTTCCATTAAATGCACAAAACCCAACTTCCACACATAGAAATAAAGGAACTGAATGGGACTAACGGTGCCCCAAATAGCAAGGTACTCCTTCTGCTTTCTTCAGAGTCACAAGCCATTAGCAGTTCAAACTCAGTACTAAAAGGGAGACTCGCAGAAAAACTGAAAGGGAACTCCAAGGTGTGACAATGACAGAAAGATCTTGAGGATTTCTTGTGGTAAAGCAAGACCAAGGCTGCCAAAAGAGCTATTCAGGTCATTCTAAAGCCTTTTGTGTTACACAGTATCATAGTTACTAAATTCAATTCTATAACAAAAAAAATAACAACGATAAAAGAAGGTAGTATAACACCATTCTTTGCCTCACATACCTCTGCAAGTGCTTCCAGCCTTTTCAGTCAGACTTGTTTCAAGGACAGCTGACCACCAAGTAGTCCTTCCCTGTGCCAATAAGCCCTGTTTCTCTGCCAGTATGGGTGGAGCTCCTGTGTAAAGCAATCTTCTCCCTGTGGGAGACTGTACCAGTCTTTGTGAGGGTGGCATGACTGACCCACTTTCTCTGGAAAGCATCTCAGCACAAGTCCTGTGAGTATATTCCAGAGCTCCCTTGTTCCCTGTTCACCCAAGAAGCAATTCCTTGGCAGCTTCCCCCTGTGCTTCACCCAGTCTGCACTGACTGTCTCTCTCAGGGGCTCCTTCTGCGTATGCTGCTGCTAAGCCTAGTGACGGGGAGGCAGCTGTCAATAATGCGGAAAGAAACCTGGGGTGCGATTTTCAGCTTTTATGTGTGTCCAAGAAATTAGGCAAGAAGCTTGATACATTTTTCCAGTAATGGCAAAGTAGGCTGGGAAGATCTCAAAGAATACAAGATCAAATATAATAATTGTCCAGGTGTTCAGCAACAGTAACGTAAGCACCACTGATGATGTTGCTGGTATTCTCTCAACAACAAAACTAGCTGCTGAGAATTTGCAGCTCAGGCCTAGCAATATTCTAGCCAGTACTATCAGGCATGAGGTAGGGCAGTATGCTCATCCCATGTTTACTGAGAAGTAATTTCTTTACATAGCAATGAGCATGAATGAACAACTCTGCCCCAGCGATTTTGCCTAAGAGAATCAAAAAAGGCCATATACATGTATGCTGTGAGAGAAGATGAAATGAAAGATGGAAATAGGAAAAAGTAAGTTATAGAAGTTTTGCTTCCCTTCAGAAATTCTTCTTAGTGGCTACAGTGCGCTTTGGCTTGAGCATCTCAGTGAAATCATAGAATCATAGAATGGTTTGGGTTGGAAGGGACCTTAAAGATCATCTAGTTCCACTCCCCTGCCATGGGCAGGGACACCTCCCACTGGACCAGGTTATAAATAGTTATGTTGTAAAACCAAGATGGACTTAAAATGGAAAAATAGCCTCCACCATGTTAAGTACAAAAATGCTCCTAATTCTGTAGGTTACACAAGGTAATGGCTTCTCATCTTAGTCACATGAACCGTCTGAAATTTTCTCTTTAACTATTCCTTGATCGGCTTACCTATGAACTTGACTTTTTCCTGAGGAGAAAGGGGAATTATTCTGTTAACGACTTGGACTGGAAAAATGAAGAGGTAGACCTTCATTTTGTTGAAGAGAAAACTTCAGACTCAAGATGGAAAGGCAGGTTGGCCATAGTGTTAAAATGACTTTTCTTGTTTTTCACCTTTCTTTACACTTGAGAAAATGTTTTTCTTCATTGATTCTCACAAAAAACATTAAACAAGATTCTGTTGCGTGGCAGTAAGTTGGATTTTTTATGGGAGAAAAGCTATGAAACACTAGTCTTCATTATGGTACAAAGACAGACAATGAAGGAAACACTGAAGCAAGTTTCCCCTTGCAATACTAGGAAATAGCTGTTTCAAAATAAACATTGAATAAAACCAAGGCAACTTTCCCCTGCTTGGATGCGTTCAGTCAGAGGCATGTATGAAATATTGGTCTCTTACTTACTAGTCAGTCATTATTTAGCTTGTCTCAAGCTTGTATATTGCCCCCTTGCTGGTACTTTCGCTTATCAAATGACCTGGTTGATTTACCCAGATTTGCTTTCAGAAAGTAGTTCAAATTTGACCTCTTTAATGACTTGCAATATTCAAGCGACTTACAAGTTCTCCCAAAAAAGCAATAAGCATAATATTCCCTATAACATGCTGTAGGCAGTTATGAATTTGCCCTCCTATCTCTCAAACCATCTGGGAGGCTTCTGTCGTTTCGCAGTTCTCTTCACAGCACTGAGAGCCCTTCTGTCCCTTTAGAATATTGTATTTGGATGTTTGGAGTAAGGGGGATCTGCAAATCCAGTCTTTTTATGCTCTGAGTGCATTGTGTTACCAATGCACAGGTAGTACTCATAGCATGCCAGTCCTATGTTTTCTGAATATACTTCTGAATGTTTTCTAAAGAATTCAGTAATGCTGTTATAACCAGTCAACTGGAATTACTGTGATATGCTTGTCTTTCTGAAGTAACGCCACTAAAGGACGTTTCAAAAGCCTGAATTCAAGTATGACTGACTTATAAGTGTTTTCCATACATGATACTATATCCTGGCAATGGCTTCCTTTAATTTGTACTTTCTCAAAGTGAAGTTCTGGCTACAGGAAGCATAAAAGCCACTGCTCCAAAGCACGTGATACAACTTAGAGACCTTTGTCCTGAGCTCTGTGGTCTGTGTAGCTCATGCTTGAAAAAAATTTGCGAAAGAAGTTGTAGCACGAGGTAAAAGACAAACTGATTTGTGCTTCACAGGGGTCTCCTGAGCTGTGGGTCTAGGTTACCTTTTTCTGTCACTAACCAGTTTTGCCAGTGCTTCCATGATAGACTCTGTCTTCCTTTTTTAAAATGCTAACAGGCTCCTTGTGGATGGGATCAAATAACTGCCCTGTTCCCTTCACCTGTGAAATTTCAGAGATGACTTGAAAAGGGCCATTGTTTCCCAGGAATGCCAGGCCTAGTCCAGGAAAGAAAGTCTTCATTTCAGCAGGAATTTGGAGTCTGCTTGAGAAGGCCTTGCAGTTAGTAGGGGAAAGCTATGGCACATTCATTACACATCTGAACATTTATAGTGACTGGGCCTCACCCTTTCTGGGTTCTTTTGCTTACCCCTGCTGAGTGGGTGGGAAGGAGAAGGAAGGCTTCACCACTAAAACCATTGGGTTTGAACTATGATTAGCCCTCCACACACAGGTTTCTCTGTTCTCGGCTCTATCCTAAGCATTTATAGCACTTGTGTGCTTTCATGTGAATAAGCCTGTATGTTTAATGAGCATTTTGAAAAAACATTTCCAATAGAATATAGTTGTACTTGAACACAAGGAAAAGATACAGCGAGTGTATGCAGGTTCATACAGATGCTGACTGCTTCCTCAGATTAAAAGTCACTTCTAGGGCAAATAGGGAATAGAAGCTGTGAGAATACTCTGGTATTTTAAAAACCGTTTGAAACCGAAGCACATAGGCAAACCACTTTTACAAGAATATACTGGGACTGGACAACGGTTTTACTATCTAAGAGTCCTACTTGTTAAATTTCTGGGATATTTTCTACAGAATGAGAATGTTGCCAGGATGGACTGATGATGCCAATAAGGTGTATAACTTTTCATAATCCTTATTGGGAGTATTTGATCTACTGTCACGAAATCTTCAATGCATTGCACAGTAGATGCAGAACATGCAAATAGGAAACACAAAGTAATGATGAATAATATTCGTACATTTGTAACCAGATGGGTAAGGGGAAGATGGGAGATGTCTTCAAAGTGTTTTTCAACCTGTTTTTCAAATGAGGGAGGAATCTGACCTGAATATGAACTGATGATAATAAGTACCGTGCTCAGTGAGCCGAAGCGTTGGAAATTTTGGTTTTTGTACAAATACATTTTTTCTCTGTTTTGTTTTCAGACCTCATTTAATCTCCAAACGGTAATACTCTATTGACATTAAATATTCAGATTATAATAAACTTACTGTGACTGTTTCTGAAAGTATGGACCAGAATGTAATAATAAAGCTAATAAATAATGTAACTTAGAAAGCTCAGGAGTATAATTTATGACATTTTGGATTTTATTTCTTTTCTTTTTAAAGATGTTTCCTGTGATCTAGATAAAAAAAAAAAAGTTGTAGCACTGTGTGTCCTTAGACCCCAGTATAGATGGCACACAAAAGGAAGCTTGTCCTTTTGGGACCTGGCTCTGAATCAATTACAGACGACAGAGAAATACTCTTTTGTGGCTGCTAAAGTTCAGGAATGAATTCTGGCAGGCTTAGCCAATTCCCTAATGCAGCATCCACGTTACCAACATCAAATTGGCAGCTTTTGCCTCTCCCAATGGGGACAGGGTAATGAATGGATTTAGTTAAGGTGTCCTGACTCACCTACAAAGTGCCTGGTATATGCACCAAGGCTCTCCTGTATAACTTCCAAAAAGCTGTCATTCAAAGAAAAATGAAGTTTAGAAAGTTTGCTGGCTAGCACTAGCACAGCACACGACCAGATTTCGGTGCCCTAGAAAAAGCTACTGTTCATTTTCCTTTTAACTGGTAGACTCTAAGGCACTGTAAGAGAAGTAAGTTTGTCATAATTTATGATTTTTCACTACATTTTTAAGGAAGATAATTTCTTTATGATCTTCTCACTTTCCTTCTTTTTTTCACTATGCCTTCAAAATAATTTACACTGTGACAAAAGACTGTTTGGCCTAATGATAATTTTAAGTGACTTTCCTTGGAACAAGCCACTGTCATTCTTGAGTCCCCAGGCAGTGTGTTTATGAATTTCCAGAGAGGGATACAGATACACTTTTCTGTGAGGCTCATACCCCTACCTGAATATGCAGTGGAGATTGACAATGGATCCAAAAGTTAATAAATCAGAAAGCCCAATGAAATCCAGATTCTACAGGTACTATCTGCCTGTTCTTTTATTTTCTTTCCATGAGTATCTCTAAATCTCTACTTACTTTTTTTTTTTAATAAGACCTATTCTTAAAATTTGATTACATGTATTTTTAATGCAAACACAAAGAAATAGGGAAAAATTTTAACTCCATTTTTATTTCAGTTTTTTGGTCCTCATTCATGTCCATAAAATCCATGCCAATGTTCAGGGGGGAAAAAGCAAATAAAACGAGAGTAAGAATTTGTTCTTATACACACTTTTCTCTTTAACCTTACCTTCTCCTTCGTTGAGAAAAATGAAAGAAAATAAAATAACCCAGGTTAAGTTCAAGTTTCCTTGTTTATTCTGGTTGCTTCAGCAAAGATTGGTAACATTCACTGACTCTGAACGCACAGGTTATCAAGTGCAATAGAAAGATAATAAAAAAATAAACTGATTTGGCTCACTGAAATGATCTGTTTGACTGTTTCTTTGAATATGAAATTTAACTCCGACTTTTTGAAGGGCTTGTGTCAGACAGAAATTAATTCTCATCTTCACACTACTGTAAATCAGGTTATATTTCACTACATAAAATTGCATTGGACTGGTGTCTAATGTGTTAGGAACTGAGCCCATGTGCACAATTATAAATATGTATATATGTATGTATGTATAGTTTCTATATGGTTGGTTTGTTTGTTTTTTCAGTACTTTCATATTAGTAATTGATTTGCTGCCATGCATAAATCCCCCAAGGAATTACATTAGAGAATGATTTAAAATAGTTGCAGAACCTCCCAAGCAGAACATGTTATAAATGTTAAATGCATAGAGAGATATCACCCATTTTTCACCCTGGCTATGATAAGCAATATGGAAAAAAAACAGAGAGAAAAAAGTCTCAATAACAAAATCCACATTGAAAAGTTAGGCACTTTGAACTTTCCCATCACCTTACCAGTGTTTCCCCACAGGCTGTCTAAAAGACAACTCAGCAATGTCTGAATGGAACTGCACACAATAGCTCCTTCACAAGTAGGTCTTTAATTGATTACGGCTGTGTTTATAGAAGCAGAAGAGAATTTACTCAAAATGACAGATTGCCTTTAGTGTTAAAATAGTTTAGTAATGTTAATGGTAAAGGAGGTCCCCGCTACCTCCTCTTCAGCTGCATGAAGTCCTAAAGATGAGTTCTTTGTTACTTCAGCCTCCAATTGCTTTTTTCTTTCCCTCCTCCCCTCCCCACTTTTTTTGTTCTTTCAAAGTAGTCATATTCCCAACCTCATGGATTGCATGAGCTCTGCAAATTTACATAAAGAGCAACTGACTGACTCTTGCACAGTTAAAATCCTCCAAAATTGCAGATTCAAATTCTAAATATGAGAAAGCAGAAGAATAAACAATACAAACCTACAGGAATTCATCCTTGCTGCACCCCTGCCTGTGTCAATTTGCTCAGATAATCACAAAGGCAGTGTTTGAGAGTACAGTCAAAAGGTTAATCCAAATCAAGTCGTGGGAGTAAATTCCGTTTTGGGTTTTTTTTTTTTTCCTATTTATATTAAAACAAACTCCCACCTAACGAGTTAATGGTGCAGTGGGCGGAGGTGGCTGTGAGCCCCTGGAGCCCCCGCGGGTTGCGGACTGCGGGAGGGGAATCTCTTGGCCGCCCGTCAGCGGGGGGACCCGCAGTCCGGGAACCGGCCCCGGGAACCGGCCCCCGGCCCCGCCCGCCGCGGCCGCGCAGCCCCGCGTTAACCCTCTCTCCCTGCCCTCTGCGGGTGCCTCCCATTTCCCTGTTAACAGTGACCTCTAATGGCTACGTGCTTGAATATCCGCGCTTTTTTAACTAGGAAGAGAGGACATCGCATTTGCCCAAAAGAAAAGACTGTGGGGCTTTTGTAACGCAGGGTTTAGCTTCAAGACAGATATTTAGTTTCAGAACTGCAAAGCTGTTCAAAGCCTTATCACAACTTATCCACAACATCTAGAGAAAGATGTCATCTTTGCTTTTCTGATATTTTAAAAAATATTATAAATTAAAAAACAAACAAACAAGTGGTATTTTAAAATCCCATTTAACTAGGATTTTTTTAACTTCTAGGGTCTCAGATTAATTTTTTTGAGAATGATACTGTTGCTGGGCCGTGGAGTTCATATGCCTGGTTTTTTCCATAAAGCGGAGATAAAAATTTAAAACAGTGTTTCTTTTGCTTCTGATGCAGCTGAATTAGTTGATACTTGAAGCAAGCCCAGACAAAAAAACCATTAAAGATGATGCTGTGCAGTTACTATTTATTTGGAAGGCATTGTTAATGCTGTCTCATCTGACACTGTATTTGATTTAATACAAAGATACTTAAAATGGATTCTTTCTTTCCACCTATATGATTTTCAGTGTCAAGAGAGAGCTGTCATAAGTAAATGACGGCATTCAAGAAACACAGGCACGAATAAATCAGGTGGATATGATCAATATCAAAATACCCTAAAGAAGACTCCAGGGGTATGAATATCCTTGCCAAGTATCCTCTAAGCTATGACTGCGCTGAATGCCTTTTGATTGGAAAACATCTTCTTGTGGTGCTTTTTAGTGAGATTTGTCTTTTCCAGACTCTGAGGCTTGACTTGCCACTGGATGATTCATCGTGCTGCCTGATTATACTGTCATGCTGAAATATGCTACTAGCACAATTTAACAACCTTCTAGAAAATAGCAGTATCTCCATTGTAAGAATACCAATAAAGAACCCATTCCCAAAAGTAGCAGAGAGAAGAAAGGGGTGGGGACACAGGGACAGGAAGTTCTTTCTCTTGTTACAATGCAAATTCAGAGGAAATCTTCTCGTATCTACTTAATCATTCTGGTTTTACAGAAACTAAGAAAAAAAGAGTTTGGGCACATATTAACAATGACTGTTTCAGTATTACTTTTAGTTTTCAAGAATTGGCTCAAGTATTTATGAAAGTGTTTCTACTTCTTATTAACTAGAGCTTTAAAAAAACTGAATATCTGAAAAGTTATTCATTCACATTTCACAACAAATTCTCTTTGACTGTGCTCTCATCCATTCTGCATCTACTTTCTGTAACAGAAGATGAGTTTTCTTGGTATTTATGGAAGCAGTTGACTTGAAGTGAGTATTAGAAAATACTGCATCAGCCAAAAGTCTTTGCATGAAGGATTTGAAAGGAAACTTACCATCAATTCAAGGTCTAGAGACAGATGTACTCTTTCCTACTAAATGGACCTTACTTTACTGGAGAAGGGGATGATAAATAGGAAAGGGGGAAAATACATTGGGAAAACTACATAAAGACAAAGAAGGCAGCAGCTGGCCAAAGTCTCTTCAGTCTGTGCCTATCCAACACTTGGGATGAAGGTGTTCTGAGAAGGATGGAGTGCTTGTCACTGCTTGTCACCGCAACGGGAGAGGAGGTGTGGCTGCTTTTGCCAGGACAACCTGCCCCGATGGGATCAAGCCTTGCATGAGCTGCCAACCTAAGTTGCATGAGAAAGCAATTTGCAACTATGAAGTAAATGTTGTCAGTGACGTAATAAATAATTCATAAACAATACTCTAGTCTCCTTAAGTTCCCTTTATATTCAGAGGCAAACAAGGTTACCCGGAAAGGTCAAATGAGGAAGCATTGCTTACTAAGCTTATAGTAAGGCTGTAAAATGAATATAGGTTTCAGCTCACTTCTCAACTATGTCATTAATGCACCACAAGAGCAAGGTGTGGCTATAATGCCTTCCTACCCCTTTAACTGCAGTGTCAAGAAAGCAAATGGGAACAGCCACTGTACAATCCCGGATTCACATGACTCTTCCAAGACTGCTCAGGAATGGGGCCTTATTTGTGTCTCCATTAATTCAGCTGAACCTTGTGCAACAAATTCATGCTTCCTAGCTCACTTCTGAGACAGTGTTTGCATATTTATTCTGAAGACTCAACAAATAATAGAACTACTTATATGAACCTGGAATGCTGAAAAGATGTCTTTGGTTTTTTTTTAAACATTACCAGTTGCCACTTTTGGAAAATACAGATCACCTGATGCTGATAAAAACATGGACATATTCAATATATGCAGGAAGGCCAAACCCAAACATTAACAATCAAGCAATAGTCTTACTGCAAGAGTACATATTCATGCAAGAAATTTGTGACAGAAACAATACATCTTGTGCAAACTCTAAATACGTGCTTCTTCTTTAAGGCACAGGAAATGTCAAAGTTGTCAGTTCCCTGTGCAAAGACATTCAGAAATTGAAAAATAACTACGTGCAACATTTACTTTTGCAAATGTACATCCCATTCTGGAGTCAACTCATGAAAAGTGGGATTAACTCTCCAGTCATCAATACAGTACATCTTGGTAGACTGGAAAAATTGGTAAATGAAATGTATATGTGAATTTATGAGCTTGCTCCTGAGTGTGTGAGGTAGTTCCATTAAGATCAGTTTGGCTAATGATGAATTACTTTAACTGAGTTTCTGTCTCTGAACAAATAAAGTTGCCTTCGCTATACATTTGCTTATGATCAGTGTAGTTAATAGCCCAGAAACGCATCTGGCTTTTGTTTTTTAAACATTGAAAAAGTTAATGAATTCTTGTGCCCAGCATATAACTAGCCTACGAAATTGACTGGCACAGGCTACTATTCTGACAGATGCAAAAGCTGGTTAAAAATCAAGCTCTTGCAGTAGCAGTAGCCAGGACAAAACTTATAAGAAGATCCGTCAGTCACGAGGCTTTAAGGAATATATTTCTTCCCTTGCACAGAAACAGGAGTGTTTATGCAGCATTATACAATCTAATGCTTCCTACTTTTCCTTAAAAACCTGTCATTAGCTGGATACAAAGTAGTGAACAAGGTGGAACAATTAGTCTGCTCTTGTTAGACATTTCTTACACTCTTTTGCCGTTAGAAAAGACTCTGTAAGTGGAGTCAAAGAAGCATTGATGAGTTGCCTGGGGGCTGTTTTAAAATGCAATGAAACTCTTATGAGTGCTTCAAATTATTTCAGTGGATGCTAGATCATACAAAAGCTACGACTGTATTTAGAAAATTAATCTTTACTTTTATTCACTTTATTTAGTATAGTATCTTCTGTAGAGCTGACTCAGTGTACCTGTAGTATACCAGCTGGTGGGATTTTTCTGAAACACTCATTTTGTTATATTAAACATATCAAAGGCAGTAAACCTTAATGTAGACACAAACCTCATCATTTTTAAAATCAATTTATTATATGTTATTTAAACAAAATAAATAGCATCTGTTAGAGAGATATATATATCTCACAAATACCTTGTATATGAGATATAGATTTAAATATCTAATTTAAATTAATTTACTATATTGTATTTATTGAATTGAAAAGCATTTCCAAAAGAAGCTCAAAACAATAGTAAAAGACTCTTCAAATGTATGAAAGCAGTAAGTCATGTAGAAAACCTAGCTTGATGGCAAAGGTGTTAAGGCACATTCCAGGATGACAAAGACAAAAGAGAAAATCTCTGTGAATTCTTTGTGTTGCTCTGCTCATGGACGTGCTGGGGAGATTCCCGTAGCTTTTTTTGCAATCGGATCACTTTGAAGTAAATAATATCAGAGCAAACAGGTAAGTTAGATGTTGATAGGTAACCAGTACTGAATGGCACTCATGTTGGAGTGTTGAAGGAATTGTAGAACAGCTGGCCAAAGGGCATAACCTGTCATTAAAAATTGCCACCATGCCAGAAGCCTGGAAGGTTGCCAGTAGAACTTCCGTTTGCAGAAAGAGCTCTTGAAGGGTTTGCAAAACTACAGACGGATGGGTTTGTTTCTCCCCCTGGTGAAATGTCAAGTTAATTATGAGGAATAGTACCAGCAAACATACAGATTAATATAGTCTATTGGGGAAAGTCAGCATGCCTTCTAAGAGAAAGTCCTGTGTCAGCAACCTGCTGCTGTTCAATGACAGTGTCAAAAGGCATATCCACAAAGGAAGTCCAGTGGATGTAACATACTTGGATTTTCAGAAAGTTTCATTGGCAAAGGTTATTAGGGAAATCAAGTTGCCACAGCAAGAGGGAAGGTTCTTTTATAGATGTTAAAGGATGGGAAGGGCTTAACGGTCACTTGCCAGGATGGTGAACAGTCAGCAGTGGAGGTTTCTATGGATCACTGCTGGCACCAGTTCTACTTGATGTCTTCATTGACGATGGAAGGAGAGTGCACAACTGAATCTCCGCATCTGTAGATGACAGTATGCTGCAAAGGATTTGAGTAGATACTATGCTGACGGTGAGGCACTGCACACAGACCTCACAAAAGTGATTGCATGGATAAAAAGATAGCAGATGAGCTTCAATGTGCATAAATAGAAGGTAAAGTTAAAATAACTTATGCTGTTATGGGTTTGGGTTGCTGATTATAGTAATGGTAATTACAGCTCAGGAAAGAAGTCTCAGTTATTGTCAGCTGTCTGAAATTATTGGCTCAGCGTGAAGGAGCAGTCAACAAATGTTGGCATCACTTTGAACAAGACAGATCTATTTATTTTGGCTCTAAGTAAACCCTTGCTGCATCTGCTTCTTGTGTAGTGTGTGCAGATCTTGTGTCAACTCCAGAGAGGTGTAAGGGAGCTAAGAAGGTACAGAGAAAGGCATTTAAAATGGTCAAGAAGAAGTCAGTAGATACTTTATGGGAAGGACTAACAAAGCTGTAATTCCTCGGTATGCAGAATATAAGGCATTAACATATTCCTTTTGAATATGAGGGGGCATTAACATGATTTGCAAAACTACAGAATTGCTGAATAAGGTGAATAAAGAACTGTTTTTTACCAATGCCACAATACATGATAAAAGATAGAGCAGACTAAAGAAAATGCTTCTTAATGTGGCGGGTAGCAGCTTCTGGAACTTGCTACCACACATTCAGAGAGTAGGAGCAGATTCAAAAAGGGACTAGACAAGCTCAGGGGTGATAAGATGTAAATGGTTACTAAAGGGATTCTGTATCCACTAGTACCTGTTCCTAGTACAGATGTTATGGATGCTGGAGGGTTATCAAAGGAACAAACTGCAGTTAGTGGCCAGACTTGAATATTCTCCCTAAATAACATCTCCTACTGCTACTGTTTAAGAGCAGACTTTGGAGTAGAGGAACTATTTGTTTGACCCACTAGGGTATTTCTTATCTTTTTTTATTTTCCTTAAATACTTTCATTGAGGGTTTTGTTTTGTTTTTTTTTTAATATTCAGGTTTTTATTGCAAGTCTCATAAAATATCTGATTGAGACCAGAATTTTGTAGATAGTCACTTCTTTATGTACAAATACAGCAAGATAATTTTGTGATATAACTGATAATGAGTGTAATAAGCTGCTGGAATTTTAAAATATTGCTATTAACTCTATAATAATTATCCACCAAGGTTTTAGAAAACGTTTATTAAACTCAAAGACAAAAAGAACTTCTTTAAATACTGACGGTCATTTACCTTTAAAAACTTTATTTAAGAATCAAAGCTGACTAAAATTATTGAGATCTTTATATAAAACTTATGTTAATTCATACAAATAAAAAACAAAATTTAAACTCTTAATGGTGGAGTTAAAGTAATATATCATAAAGCAAATTATTTAAAGGAAATAAATAAAGACTTATTTGATAGTCCAAGAAATTTCTGTCTGAAAAAAAGTAATTATTATATAGCTACATAGGGCTCAGGAACTAGCACGCTAATGTGCTGTCTCCACGCTATCAACAGAGTCTATGCAGGTAAGAGACTCTGTGAACTACTAAGGCTATTATTAGAGTCCGTCCATGCCACAGAAGGAAACATAACTTTCACCTTCAAGGCCACAGAGAGACGTTGTATTTCTCTATGAAGTAAGACACTAAAGGAGAAAGACTCCTGTCTGAGTGCTTCATCTTAAATTAGTCTGTTTGGTTCATGTATTTAAACAAAAAATCATATGCAATAATAAGGAAAAGCAACAACAGCACAAACTAACTTCTCAGCCCTATCTGTTCTTGCAACATGATATCACCAAGGCTTCAACAGCATTAAAGAAATAGAAGTTTGCCAAAGCAGTGCCAAGAGATTTTATTATTTTTAGTAGATGGAATTTTGAATACTATTTTAAAGTATTCCTACATCTTTCTTTATTAATCAATGTATTCCTGGAAATGAGGCATAAATTGATCTTGGTAATCACAGAAAATACAAAGGCTTTTATAAATTTGCTTGCTTAAGGTGACTGCTTCAACAGCTTCCCATAAACAAGAGATGAAACTATTTCCTTTGATTTCATAACATTATTAATATTTTTGTCTTTGCCCAGCTATAACATAGCTAGTGTAGCTATGTTAGAAAACCCAGCCTACTGCTAAGGTTATTTTCCTATTCATACATTGGTTGGTACCATGACAAAGGGCTCATTCTAGTTGGAGAATAAAATGGTTTGGTACTTTCTTACTTGAAGATACAATATCTAATAAATATTCTCACAGCAGACCTCTCTGAAAAGTGTCTAAATTAAGAGATACAGGAAAAAAGGTGGATACCCTTCTTTATGCCTGCTTCCGTTCTCATAGTTTTCATTTTTTCTTTTAATAAAACATAGGTAGTATTCACAATTATTTTGCCTTTACTTATTGAATTATTGAAGGCATGACAGGTGATTAGTATGGCTGCCAGCACAGCACAAATTAATGCTGGGAAAAGTAGTAAGATCTGCCATTCACCTCCTCTCTATTTAGTTACTCTAGCTTACACATCACAGAATCACAGAATGGTAGGGGTTGGAAGGGACCTCTGGAGATCATCTAGTCCAACCCCCTGCCAGAGCAGGGTCACCTAGAGCAGGTTGCACAGGAGCACGTCCAGGTGGGTTTTGAATGTCTCCAGAGATGGAGACTCCACCACGTCTCTGGGCAGCCTGTGCCAGTGCTCTGCCACCCTCAAAGTAAAGAAGTTCCTCCTCATGTTTAGGTGGAACTTCCCGTGTTCAAGTTCGTGCCCGTTACTCCTTGTCACCCCACTGAAAAGAGCCTGGCCCCATCCTCTTGACACCCACCCTTTAAGTATTTATAAGCATTGATAAGATCCCCCCTCAGTTGTCTTTTTTCCAGACTAAAAAGACACAAATCCCTCAGCCTTTCTCCATAAGAGAGGTGTTCCAGTCCCCTCATCATCTTGGTAGCCCTTTGCTGTCCCCTCTCCAGCAGTTCCCTGTCCTTCTTGAACTGGGGAGCCCAGAACTGGGCACAGTACCTTTTTAAGAATTGGCAAGTGAAAATAATTGGCATTCTGTACATTTAAACAAGTCTTTCTATCCCACCGTGTACTTAATTACAAAATATTGATTATTGGAAGTACATTTATATACGGTTAACATTTTTATGTAGTTCATTAAATTGTAATGATCTATATTCATAGCAAATTTAATCAGTCATAATTAATTTAAGGGCTCTGACACTGTATGTAATGATAATATGTTTAATGATTGTTTTCTAGTATTTTTTGTTTAATCCTTGCTACTTATTTCTCATTTCTTACTCTGCTGAATCTTCTTTTCTTTCTCTTTTGTTTTCTTTTTTCCTTTATATGTCATTCCTAACTCCTTTAGCTTGTTTTATCTGCAAACGTCTACTTGGCAACTTTAACATACCAAGCATTGCAGTTAACAAATTTATTCAATTTTAAAGCAAAACCAGAAGGTCTTTGCTTTTGGGTGCTCTGAAGCAACATGCATGCTCTAGTATACACTGAATAAATACACACTTTGTAAAGACACTGATGTATGTTTTCTTGTGTAATAATGACTTTACCTTTCTTCTTCTACATGAAATCAGATTTATAACTGAACTGTATCTTTCTGCTACTATCACTCCAATGTAAACGTTTTAGACATGAAAAAGAGTAAGGATGTAACATCAATGAAAAAATTACTGATGATCTGGACAGTGGATGCAGTGAAAACTATGAAATAGCTCAGTAAGTCCCAAGTCCTCTCAGAACCACAAAACATTTCATAAATATTGTATCTGAGGATATATCACGTACAACTTTATACAGCGTATACAGATCATGTCTGACATTTTATTTCTTCTAAAAGTACAGTTGAATATAGAATTAGAAAATTAAATTAAAAATTAAGTCAGACGCAATGCCAAGGAATTTAATTTTAATGGTTGAATTTTGAACACACTTATTGAAAAAAATATACCAGATTCTGCTAAACTTTGGGAATTTAAAACTCAGCAGGGTGTCAACAATCTTAAAAGATTCACTTTACAGTAACATACTTGCATTACAGTAACTTATATTTAATCTTTGAGCAACTTCAAATTTTAATTTGCCTCTCCCAAACAAGGCCTTAATAGTATATACAAATAGGTTTGTCATTAAAAAATGCATAAGAACTGGTGAAATCTGAATATTTGCTGTGATCTCAGTTAGCAGGGTATGACTAATCAAAATTTATTTGTGACAGATTGAGCTTCTTGACTTAACAAAAACAACATACTAAATATATTCAAAATGAAACTATAAGATTGGATATATGCGTAAAACCAGCAAAATAGAACATATTCAGCAATTATGTACTTAACGCAGTATTTCATTTTCATTGCAATTTTACATCTTGAGTGCACCTGATGTTCGAATTTCCTAGAAAGAAAAAGTTGAAAGACAAAAATATACCATAAGTATTGTAGAGCCAGATCTTCTGGCAGCATTAAATAGGCAAAGATCCATTGACAAAACAATGTCAACATATAACAGCACTGTAAATCAGCTGAGTAACTAATATTTTAAAGTAAACAAAAGGAAACGCAATACAATTGTGTTTCAGTGTATAACCCTTTTCTAGTTTGCTGTGGTTAACAAACACTATAACACTCCTGAAGCATAGCAGAAATTTTGACTGGCAACATACTTTACATATTGTATTTTTAATTGATAGCTGCTGTGCATAAAATACTTGTGATTTTTCTTCCAAACTGCTAGTATACTTTTATCATTATTATCATTAGAAACCTGTTATACAGTCTTGTAGGTTACACACAGTGGAAACAGATAAAGCAGGAAACTTCACACGCTACAGGATGACTGAATTTGGTTTGCACATTGTGAAACAATTCATTTTACTCGATTGGCACTAGTTTTATATCATTTGATCTGGTGATTACACAACATTTGCAGTCAGCAGTTCAACTTGTGAAATGATGAATACAACTACATTTTAATCTAACCAATTAGAAAACAATGACATTGGAAAATTTAATCACAGTTCTTTAGGTCCTCAAATTCTGTGAACAGTCCTGTCAAAATGCCAAGATGCAACTTCAAAATAGCCAATTTAGCAATCACCTGAAGGCAAAAAAGTTGAATACAGTTGTATTCTTTCTTCCGAAAGCTCCTAAACCAAGATGTCCCAGCTCTCAAATCAACACCGTAAGACCTTTACTGTTTGGGTAAAGGGGTATAGTTGAGCAGGAAGCTCTAGTCTCAAAGGTAGAATTACATCCTGAACACAGAGAAGACTATGGGCTTGCCCTTGCCCTTCCACTTTGCCCTGCGGAAACAAATGGGTTTGCTATGCGCCTCTTCAGCTACTTAATGAGACAAAAGAGTAATCTCCTCAAGCAGAGGAAATGCCCAAAAGACGGGGAGGAAAACAAAGAGAAATAAGTGTTTTTAAAAAGATCATTTTAAAGCAAAAATACTGAGCATATAAGTATAGTACAACGGTTGTATAGATTAGACTATTAGTGGTAAATAAGCAGTGAAAAAAGTTACAGAACTCATCTACTATAAAATCACACATTTGGTTCTAAGAAGATGTCATAGTTGTCTGATGAAGATGTCAATTTAAAGAATATTGTGAATAATGAGGCTATTTTGGATTCAAATCTAACAGCATGGGCTTGCTTCAAGTCCAGCATACTAAAAAACCTGTACAGTTCTCTGTGTAAGTCTTCAGATGATACACAAAACAACCTTGCAGAAGGTATGGTTACTTGTCCTCTGCCATCATAGTTGATGATACTGAAGAAAAAAACCCTTTTTTATTTCTCTGGCAAATGTATGTATCTGCTAGACCTGTTGTTCTAGATTTATGGGTTTTTTTAAAGCCAGGTTTAAGGCAGAATGTGGCAGCCTGGATAGAACATGAAAGGTACGATCAAAGACTAGAGATAAAAAGAGTTCTGTCAGTCGAGAAAACTGACAAACTGAGAAAAGAATACAGGAAGTCCCAGTCAGCACTTTTGCATACTTAAAGTAAAACTGTATTTCACAGAAGCTCTGGTAAAGTTTCTATGATACTCTCTTAAATCTGCCAGGGAGTAAAGATTAGCTTTCTTTAGGTAAATTTCTCAGGTTATTTAATTCCCTAAGAAATGAGCTGAAACTTATTTAACCCATATTTCTACTAGTCTTCTATAAAAGCTGGATCTTCTTGTTGTTAGGTACTTAAATAATAGTAAAGGCGATAAAGGTAGAAACAGTTCTGTCTTTTATAGACTGTGGGTGTCCTGGAACAGACAGTCTTCCCTCTCTAGATTAGATCCTGTTAGGAATCAAGCAATGCTACGGTACTTGCTGTTGTTCAACCAAAATTGAGCATGAAGAGAGCTACAGCAACAAGAATTTCCTTGCTCCCACTTCTGACCCAGGGAGTAACATGGGCATGCGTTAAATTAGTACAACGTGTGGCAATCCTTTAAACCTGCTGTACTAGCATCGTAGTTGGAGCATTGCCCACCACTGAACTGTAGCGCCAGCCTGGCAAAACAGGAAAGCTCTGAGACTCTTGAAATTCCATGCAAGTGGAGTTCTGGTTTTGGGACAGAAAATAAGATTATGCTCATAACAACAAATATGATACAGGCTAAAGAATATCTCTTACTAATCTCTGCATCAAGTTTCTGAGCTGGGCACTGAGCCTGATCCAGCTCCTGGTGACAGCTGCAGGACATTTCAGCTGATCTAAATGGATTATCTTTGATGTTAGGCACTTAGGAGAATAAGTGGGGATTTCACTGTGTTGTTGGGAGTGACAGTTTCTCATACAGTGGTTTCCATGGGTATTGGTTACTGTTGCAAGGTACCTTTAGGGGACAAGAGTTCCAGTGAATCAGCACAGCTTACTGCACCAGCACAGCTTGTTCACAGCATCTGGGCATACTTCTCCAATTCAGTGTCTCCGAGAAAACTTGGTCCTCATTTACTGCACCTGGCCAGTGGTCTAATATAATCCAGAGTCAAAAAACAATCAAAAAGAAGAAATGGTATGGGACAAATGTAATTTCTTTCCATGTTACAAGTTTACAGTTTGTGATGGTTGCTATTTCTTCTACTACAACTTTATTTTGAGTACATGTTCATGTTCAGTAAAATATTAACACATAGGTCTTAGTTCCATTCTTAGGACTACACAAACGTAACATAAAAAAAGAAGATTATCCTGTGTCCAGCAGGCTCTCAACATCTGCTATTTATAAGCACAGCTTTGTCAGAAGACTCCTGCTTCTCTAGAGTACGTGCTGGAATTGATAATCACGTTTTACTTTTAGAAAGTCAGAGAGCCTAACTCAAAAGAAGTTACATGCCTTGCCTAGCCTGACTCTCAAGAGCTGGTTCTGTAAAGATTGCATATTCCTTATACATACTTGACTAGTGCACCTTACACATTGCAATACATGTACACACCTTAAATTAGTCTACCTGGAAATCCTGTGGAAATTCATCGCCCCCTATATTTATACGGAGCAGACTTCTGGCAGTGTCCAGCATGCCCACCATCAGGCATATTCATACCAGCTTCTTCTAGTCACCTTACTTAGACGCCATTTCAGATGCTAGTTTCCCTATGAAATGAATGTCTTACCTGTCCAGTAAAATTCACTTTTTATTTCGTTGCCCACAGAGAGTCCTAAGCTCCCAATGTAAGTACCTGAGATGGATACATAAATGTAAGTGATAATGATCCGAAAGTCTGCCTTTAATAATACAAGCTATTCCTTAGTGAGAATCTTTCTTCACATAATTCCCTGGTGTTTTCACAGTCTGAGATACTTCTTTTAAACACCAGAGCAGTCTAAATATATCAGTGGAGACAGATGTTTTCCATTCTACACATCCACTGCTGGCTTTATTAAATTGTCTGTAACTAAACAGTAGGACTGTGCCTCCATAGTTGTGTCATGTGTTTTGTTTGCTTGTTCTGATTGGCATATTTTGGTGGTGTGCCTCAGTTAGACACGCTTTGGGCAAACCCTGCCCAAATCGGGAATCCTGATCCTCTACGTTTACTTTCCACTTGCTATACACTATGGAGGAAATGTCAGGGTTGAGAATTCATATCCCAATATGCACAATGACTCCTATTTTTCCATATAATAATTATGAATCCTTTATGAGCATCATAATCCTGTTTTGTACAAAGCCCTCATTAAGAGAAAAGCTTGCTTTTGGCTCGTTAATGGCCTTGTGATCTCCTCACATACCCATCAACTTGCCTTCTGTATTTTGCTTTTATTTGCCCCTTCTTGCACATTCTGCTTTGTCAATAGATGGCACTGGTAGCTTGCCAAATTTCTATTTGGAAAATGGGTTTACATTTCCAAATTATATGTTAGGTTTTTGTAATACCTTAAATAGACAAATATTTGAAGAAAGTCTCAACAATACATTCTTATAATTTCCTGCCTAATGAGGTAATTTTGCCAAGTAAACTGGGAAAATACAAGGTTTTTGGATGCAAATCAGGTCTTTGTTATTTACATAACGAAAGTCCTTGGTCCTCTTTTTCATGTAATATCTGAAGTTATGCAGGCATAAAAAAATAAAGACAATATATTTCAGTGGAAATGCACATAATTCTAAGCATATTTCCAATGTAATGACATCTTGTACATAGAAGAAAGGAAAAGCTCATTTACCAATAATAAGAATATTCTATCTACATAAATCTATCCATACACAGTGTTACTTGGAAATTTACCAACTTTGATATGAATATCATCAGATGCAGTAAAGCCAAGCCAATTATAGGAAGACTAGGACCGTAATAAATTTGCTAGGAAATGTTAAAATGAGAAATAAAAAATTTTTGTTCCTCATAACGAATGCAATCATTTATGTCCTGAGTTGATACTACCAAAAATCACTGATAAGGAGGTCATTCAAGGTCAGAAAATTCAAAGATGATTTTCTTATTCTGTGGTCTGTAAGACTCTTATTTTTAGGTCGGGAAAACCAGTTCTGACAGCTTGTCAGTCCAAATACTCTAGGTAAGGAAATCTAATTTCTGTTTTGTCATTTTGACAGGAAAATGATTTTCTGTTTTTCTCAGTCCTGCTCTACTGAGTTGAAGAGCATAAAATGTGAAGATTATTGCACTTTTCCCTAACAGTTCTCCTGATACCATACATATGGGATATGACCCTTAATAAGAGGGAGATGGAATGTATAAATTATAACATGCATTTCTGTCTGTTTCTCTATAAAGGAATAAAAGACTTCATAATGTGAAATAAAGGTTATTTCTTTGTCAAAACAAAATGGGCAGAGATAAACATCTTTATGTCACCTGCTCAGATGATTGCAGACATGCTGATGTTTTAAATGCATCATTATATGTATGTCAGGATGTCTTTTCTCTCTTAAAACATTATTGCTCGGTTTTAACTGCAGAAACTTTGAGCTTTGTGAATATGGATGAACATGAATCATCCATACATGTGACTCATGTCTATGTTCTTGTGAAAGATTATATCACAGATACAGATGGATAATGAACCTGAATGAATAAGTGACGTCAAACAAATAATGCAGGACTCTACAGTGAGTAGAACAGAGACGTACTGTTAACTGAGAAAGCCGCTAGGAAATCTCAAAAGTGGACCACCATGCTGTGGCCTTCTCTTCACAGTTCCTCTGCATTTCTCCCCTTTGGGCTTTTCATCCTCGCTGCCATATTCCACCACTGCCACCAACTGGTGTAGGCAGAAGTCTGAGACCCAAATGATGCAACAAATCTCTTTTAGGGCTGGGACAAGTCAATGAAGCTGTTATGGCACGTAATGGTACTTGCCTATAATTTGGCACTGGCTGGGTGACACAATGCATTTTGTTAATCAAAAATGCTTTGATGTTCCATCAGTTCCTGTCTTTGCCAGTTTTCCCAGATTTGCATAGGATACAGTATGTTCTTTCTTACATGCTCTGCAATGTCATTAGACGTGCTTCATAATAGGTTATAATTGCATGCCAATACAATATCACTTGTTTCAGGAAGTCATTTGGAATATGCCTCTCCATGTAGTACCATTTAATGCCTGAGTGCCAAGAGATGCTGACTGCTGTGTTTTGGGTGAGATTGAAAGAGGAGCTGAAGAAGTACTTTGGCTGTGTGTGTCAGCCCTAAATAATACTCTCGATAAGTCAGGCAAACAAGATTTATGCCAGTTGCAGTAACTGTGATGTGTGTCCAAATTTTGTCTTAAAATTGTCTGTCTATAGTCAGAAAATTCATCCTAACTGGAACACTTTCTGGATCTGTATTACCATTAACAATCAGGTTCTGAAATCAGAATATATTCTGTTTCTTGTATGCAAACCACTCATTTTCAATGGTAGGACAGTTTTAAATAAGGGTCAATGAGATTCATTTAAACAGTATTAAAATATTGCTGAATAGATCAGGTTTTTTAGCAGTTAAACTGAGTTTCTCAGAAGAGAACTCATTTCATTGTCCATCAGCTGTTGGCCCAAATGGTGAAAAGACATCATAGTACAGACTAAAGCAGAAACTTTATCACTTTACAGAGTGGTATTATACACTCTATTCTGAACCAAAGACAAGTTAATATACAGATACATTCCCATTAAGCATATCTAATATCTCATCAATACATAATTAATTTCAAAGAGAAAAGAAACCATACTGCACATTGATCGATCTATTAAAGACAAGCTAACATTTTCTTAGAAAAATTTGTAAAAAATGTTCATAATAAACTAATTTTTTTTTTTAGGACTTCCACGAAGTTTTATTCAATGTATTCGTACTATCTTGAACTTTGGATTAGACTGGACACTCTGCTGTGAATATTCAATATTGACAGTCTCACGTTTAAGCTTCCTTTACATGATACTGTCCACTTGTCCAAAGCAATACCTGCAGACTGTAACTTTCTGTGACAGATTCTATACAAACATAGTGTAAAAGAAAGTCTTTCTTCAGTATATTTAAAATACATGCAACTTTTCCAAGATTCATTTAAATTAATGGAAGGAACTATTTATACTTCAGCAGGCAGTGGGTGAGGCTCAGTAGGTTCAGTCTCACGCTCCATAAATGGTCCTATACCTCTGTGCCATTCTGGTGGTATTAATTTCAGATGTGGTATCGCAAACTGGCAAGGTAAGAAGAAAAGGTCTGATAAGAAAGTAAAGCTACAAGGACTAGATATGAATAGAATTTACAGGTCAGAGGTATTTTTACGTTTATATATAAATAAGATAAATCAGTGATAGCACCAGGTTTAGCTACCTGCCCATGGCATTTGGCCACACTTAGTGAGTGTGCCTGTCACAGACTCACTGGACTTATAACTGTACTTGTCTTGCACCTATAAGGCACTGATTCCCTGCTGTCTTGTACCTTGTGTAGATACTTGTCCCAGTGCCAACTGGCTTAAACTGTACTGGATTTGATGGATGAGCTTTATTTGCAGTAGCTCTTTCCAGATTGCCAAGACATCTTTGATCTTTGTTGCTGTGTACCTGGTCAGCAAAGAAGCATCAGCAAGACACAACTTTCTTAGCAGACTTTTTAGCTGATGCTACATTTTAGAAAATTATATCTGTTATGTCTGGTTTCACTCAGATAACTGCTTCCTGATGCCTTCCTCAGTTCTTAGATGTGACGTTAGTCTAGGCAAGCCCACAGACCCAATATCCTGTCATTTCTGGATGCCTGCAGCATAAAGGAAGGGAAAAGCATCTTTTTTCCTGGATAGACTAGAAAATATAGTTTAATTGAATTTTTGGTGCAAAAGCAGCAAAGTTCAGGGACAATTCATTCCTATATTAAAGCAAGATGAAGACCTTTTATAGACTTTACTGCTGGTGATGTGTTAGCTGTAGCATGATTTTGCTGAAGAACAGGAACAAAGACTGTTTTCCGAGTGTTTTAAAATTAAATTATAAAACTACAGACTGTACTAGACACTGTACAGGAGAACAGCTTAGCACAATCCAGTGATCATAGGAAGCCCAGCTGTCCAAGATAATTAAGAAAATCCTAGCAGATCTGCAGCATGGTCAGTCTAGGGTATGATCAGGACATTGCAGCGCTGCATCTGAAGGCTGATCATGTTTGCACTCTTGTCCTCATACCTTCCAGCTAAGTTTAACCAAGAAGCAGAAGAGATTATTAGAAAGTTGGAAATCAAACTATGTCTGTGACCCTCTTTTCTAGTAATATAGCACCAACTGAGACACAATGCTTTTTAGACTCCTGCTTCTGTCTAATTTTGTGTAATACCAGCTCTCACTCTATAAAATAATAGGGAACCATCATTTTTACTTCACTTCTGTGAGTTACTTTTGTTTCTCTCATCATTGAATGAATTTGCAGTGTGTACACTGTAAGTAACAAAAGAAGTACTTTTATATATTAAACTATTTGAAAGATCTTAATTTTGGATTTACTTTTATTTAAACATAATCATATGGAAGTACAATTACCAAAAAAAAACATTCCTGTAACTCATTTTCATATCTTCTTAGTAAACCAAACAAACATGTCATATTATACTTACTAAAATTATGTGTTCAATGGTAACATCTATAGTTAGCAAGTCCATTCCTACTGTTGCATAGAACTACAGTGTTAAGTGCCAATGACAGATTTATTTCACAGAATGATACACCAGGGAATTACTCTCGTTCAGTGACTCACTGGGAATTACTATTCTTTAGGAGTGAAGGATTTAAATGCAGAAAGACTATGTATTATGCCATGTTAATCAACAAGATAAGGCTGGTACTAACTAGCTAATGTCATTCATAAAATGTGCTATCCCAATATACTCTCCAAGGAAAATATACATTTTTTAAATTTGAAACCTACTGTTTGAATTTAAAAGATAGAACTTATTCTGAGCCTTACAATGTCTGCTGTGTAATGAACCTTTTCTGTTTTTCCAACTAGATCACATTTATAATGTTAGAATGAAACAAGCCAAATCAATGGATTCACAATGGGAAGGCATGAATTTGTCTACAGATTTTTGGCATAAAGTAAAAATACAGCTAACAGGGACTTTTTTTTCCACTGTATAATTTTCTGAAACTCAGCGTTTATGGATGTGGAGCCTCTATCTCCACTGATTCCACTGATATTTTATTCTTTTTTTTTTTTTTGCTTATATTGTGTATGCATTGCTCTGACAGATTTTTATGTTTTTTAAGTAAGACTAATATAACTTGTAAAAATACAGCTGGAGAACCAGCAAACACGTTTGAATATATATGGTAAAATATTGACGATATTTTTATTATATTGACCATATATATTGAATATATATGGTTGCTTTCTGCAATATTAATCTCTTAAAGTCTGTTGGGACAGCTGAAATCAATGAGACAACACATTTGCAACATGAACTACGTCTTTAGCTTTTTCTAAGATAAGGGGATGTAGTGCTATAAGGAAGTCAGATAGATAAGCAACAAAAATGTTGAACTATTGTTTATTGTAACCAAATACAAGGTCACCAAATTCATAAGTGGGTCTTACCCACAGTTATGGACAGAATCCAAGCAACTTGATCGGTGTTTTATTATTTTCTGTTTGCTATTTATTAAAGAACCCTTGTAGAGAGGTGGAAGGTTACCTCAGCTTTTTACATTTGTACTGTAAGATATGTTCCCTGTCTGGGAGATATTACAGCTTAACAGATGTCTTGCAGATGGTCATCTGATACAAAGTCATACACAGAAGTCAGGTCAGCAACTTTGGAAATAAAATCCAACTCACAGGAAATATTTATAGTTGATTCAGCATGCAGCAATATGACCTTTATAAATAAAAAAAAAAAAAGAGGAAAAGTGTACATACTTAGAATAGAAAACTTTTGGTAAAAATATTGGGGAAACTTTTAGTTTGGCATTCCTAAGGCCTACCCAAAGTTAAAAAAGAGAAAAAAAAGTTTAACAGAGTAGCAAAATTTGTGGTAAAAATATTAGTGAGACGCTTAGTTTGTTATTCCTGAGGCCTGCTCGATGTAAGAAAAATACAAAAGAACTCATAAATATCATATTATGACATCTGCTCAAAACAGATGGTTTAAATGGATTGTAGAAAACTTATGAATTGGAAACAAAATACATCATCTTTCACATACTCTAAGTGCCTGCCCATACTTATCCAATTATTTCTCCAAAAGCCATTCAAGGCATTTGGAGTTCTGGCATACAATGACCTGTTATTTCTATCAATTAATAGTCAAAGAATCATCCTTCTTCATGAGTGGAAGCAGAGGCCTACAGCATGAGTAGAGCATATGATTTGTCTGCTCAACTTTGATGGAAAACTGAAACAACTACCAAGGGACAAATGACATTAGGATGGAATAATTTTATCTCAGAACAGCTCTGTCTGCTTTTTAACATGTAAACACCTCACATAGGCACTCTGCAAACACTATATTCAAAATGAAAATAAATATTAATGTTCATAGATATCTACTTCAGGAGTCATTCGCAAAGTCTAACATTAGGATCCCTAAAGCCAATGTAGAAAAAAAGTGGTCTGCGTTACCCCCGGAGGTGTTATACATCTCTTCTAGGACAGGGAAGCTAGTTTTGTAGCAGAAGCTTCTCAGGCACATGCCTAAAGTTAAACAATTCTGCTCTTGTTGCGTTAGCTTTCAGCTAGATGAAACAGCAAGCAGAAACATCCAGTGGTACAACCGTATCAGCAGTCTGCCAAAAAGGGCAGACAGCAGAACATGTGGCCTAGGGTGGAGGGAATGCCACTTCTGACAGCAGCATTAGTTAGCTTAAGCTGATTATGACACTATAACCCTTTCTTGCCAACCTGCCAAAACAATCATCCAAATTGCACTAGAGTACTTCCAGATAATACACTGGAACTCTCCTTTCAACATTAGAGATCTGGCCAGACTATTTGCTATAACATTTCCTTTACTCTGCTTTGGATTGCGTAGGAAGTTTATATTTCTCTCCTGGCAGTTGTGTGTCACTAATCTGTGCAGAATATTTCATTCACAAAACCAAAAGTGTACAGTGACTTTATAGGTTTGAAAAGTTATTTAAAGAATGAAAAAAAATGGACCGTGAGTGATTTCCAAGTCTGATTCTAGTACCAGTTTTCACAGTTTGTTATTCTGCACACAGCATAATTTACCTCAATCTTCTATAGCTGCTCTGAAAAGCATTTATTAGGAGACTGCTGTAACAGTATTTCAAGTGACATAACTTACTGTGCGTAGCATGCTGGTTTAGAGGTACGTCCGCACTGTAATGCAGTACCTTCCTTGAGTACACAAGCCAGGTGGGCTGAATCTCAGGTGGGCACTCCCAGACCCTTGCAGAAAAAGTCTTAGGGCTTTCAACACTTTTTAATTCTAAATTTGCCTTAGTCTTATTTTGGGTTTGAAGTATTTCTTTTAACACAATTTTTGAATTACAGTGGCTGCTAAGGTGCTTTCAGTCATATAACCTTAGTGCTCTTTATCTGCCTTTATAAAAGGGGCTACAGGATTTCAGGCACAAGAGGCAGTTTCTCAGTTTATCCTTTTGTATAAAGTGCAGTGATCTACTTTTTAGGATCTGGATGAAGGATTTGTTTTCGTTCTGGTTTTGGTTTTTATTGCTATTTGTCAAATATACAGAATATATAGTCAAAGTGTCTTCTACTTTCCCCGGGTAGACCATCTGGGGTTTGTGGCAGTCCTTAGTTCTGGAAGAACAGCATGTAGCACAGGCCAGACACCTGGGTTGTGCCATGACTTTTACTTTATTTTTTTCTTATAAAGATTGCAGAACAGAATAGAATATTTCAGTTGGAAGGAACCCACAACAATCACCTAGTCCAACTGCCTGACCACTTAGAATTAAATAATCTGGTTTTACCATGCAGACTCAAAAAACATTAAGAAATATATTAGCCCTAGATTTACATATCTCAGGTCCAGATCCACTGTCATTATGTGACCTCAGTGGGAATACTGCCTGAGTGAGGAGTGAAGTCTTCAGCTTCAATGATACGCTTGTAACGTACACAAAGAAGACAGAAAAGAAAACAGACGACTAAAACTTGCACTTGTATATGGTTTCAGTTACTAGTATCATCTTCATTTCATGGCTTTTGATATGTGCTCCATTTTTTAAGCTGCTTTGAAGCATTCTTGCTGCACATCAAATTAATTTTAAATTGGCTGGAGTGGTACCTATTAGTGCCTGACGTAAAAATTAGTTCTAAAATGGATTTTCATATCCTGAGGGTAGATGGTACATTTTAAAGGATTTACAAATGTCAAGGTCACTGTAGCTTTTTATTTATCACAGTCAGTTTGGGAAGTAGAACATGTTTCCTGGAGGTGTTACAGCTTTTTGCAACAGAATTTTTGAATAGAAATTTACCTTTGATGTTACATGATTCTATAAAATTGAAAGGAAAAGAAAATAAGTTTACTTGTTGAGAGCAGAAGCGTTACTCAGGAGCGTGGCTATGCTATGTAAATTTAAATTAATCTTTCTTATCAGGACTGTTGATGAAATTTAAAACATAGATTTTTTTAAAAAATCAAATTGAATAATCTTTAGAAAAAATGACATAATCCATAATTAAGGGTCATATTGGTTTTGAATCGATTATCATTAAGGGGCAGAGTGTTACTTGTACAGCATTCAAGTATAAGCATATTATATAACCAAACCACGTAATACCAGTTCCATTTCCTTACTGTAAATTGCAACTTTTTTTGTTTGGTCCACTTCAAGTACCCTTGAAATACTTGAACATGCTGATTCCAGTACTCTCTGAATCAGAAAAATCTCCCTTGCACAGAAAACATCTCTTTAAAGCTGCCTGCCCAACACCTCTTCAATTTATGCAGATGACACAACCCTTCTGCAAAACTATAGTCAGTCTAATATGTATCCACTCCGGACCATTCCTCAGTTCTACCTATTCTTGCCTGCACCAGGTGCATTTAGGTGGACAGACCAGTGCTGCACTTAAGAATGTAAAGCGACATGTATTTTACTGCTTTAAACGATCCATTTATCTCACAATAAATAGTTTGAGAGTTACAGTCGAAGGCTCAAAATATGCCTCCAATATGGGTATAGTTTACAGTTCTAATCATCGCAGATGCCAAACAACAGGAATGTTTAACAGCTGTCAAACCTTCCATCCATTTAAAAGTATAATTGATTTGCACATATGCAGAAGATACCATACATCTGGTATTGGTCTTGGTATTGGCCTTTGAGAGGGTACACAAATATAATAAGAAGCTTGAAGAAATTAGCAACATGCAACTATTCACCAATGATCACTGAAAACGTTAAACATGTAAGCTCTTGGTTAACACAGTTTGACACACAATGAAAAGCTTGATAATCTGTCTCTTAAACCACAAAATAAAGATATTTAACAGAAAGTAGATTTACTATAAGGAAGATCCAGAAGAAGAAAAAACTACAGAAAATTTAGGATTATGCGTGTCTCAGAGGCCCTCATGAGGAAGTGGCATAAACCACTGCAAGGAAAAATAAAAACAGCATAATTCCAGCACATACAGCTTTAGGGAAATAACCTATCTCACAACTGAGTAGATTTTAAAAATGTCCTCTAAAGAAAAACTGGATATAACTTGTTCCTAGAATACAGAAACAAAAGACAGGGAAAGATTCCATCTGAGCAAGTCATATAAGAACAACATCAAAGATCATTTTTTCCTATTCCTCCCTTCTTTACCCTGCCTCTTCCACTTCCCCCTTTCCAGTATTTTTACAAACCTTATCAGAAAAAATAGAAATTAATAGGTAAAAAAGGAAATGACTTCATTTTGTGAAGTTTTCCCTTCATGAAATTTCCTTCCAAAACTTCATAGATGATGTTTTCACCAAATTCACTTGCAGTTCACGAAAGGGCATGTAGAAAATAAGCAGGCAGCAGTTCATTGCCAGTACTATTCTCTAGCCTCTGTTAACCCTTCCATTACTGCATAGAGTTTCAACTAGTCACATCCATCAGTCAGCCTTACTCTTCTACTGTGACCACACTCTCTTTAGGGAAGAAAGGACTTGCCTACTCTTACTGTCAGAGCCCTCAAGGCACTAATAGGATCTAATGGCCCTGACCAGCCTCAGTTGAAGCCTCCACTCACAACCCTTGCCCATGGCCCTGGAGCTCTTTTTAAGCTTAGCCTTGGTCCTTCAATGGCCTGAGACACATTGATGGAGGAGTACTGGTCTCAGCTTTGTGCTAGTCATACCTATGCTTGGTTATTGAGCCCCTTGATTCAGGCCTTGACCTACAAACTGACTTCCTGGCTTCACCTTGGACTATCATGCTGCTGTGGACCTGCTTGGCAACTACTAGAACAGATCCTGATGTGTGTGGGTTGACACACACAACAGGTTCCCTTGATCTCAGACCTGCCTCATCACAATGAACTTGTCTTTTGATCTGGACTCTTGCTTGGATATGGTGACCATCTGTGGAATAATTACTAAATTGGCCAAGAATACAAAAATACAGCATTGTTCACACATTAAGGAAAGTCATAAAATCAAGAGGCTTCTGAGGTAGAATACAGCCGCAGCTAGCACACAAAGAATGCAACATCTGTGATTCCCTGTACAAGGTTGTTTGCGAAACTACACGAGGGATGGAACGGAACACGCTTGTTCCGTGGCCTTCCCTTGTGACGAATAGCAGATATGGGGACGAGATGGTACTACGGAACTGATAAGCAGCCTACACGCTACCCGAGCCAACATTTCGTCAAATGTTGATGAAATGCTGTCCTTTTGTGCGAACTTTGCTCACCACAATGTACCAAAACACACCTCCATCCCGGAGGCTATCCGCCCCCGAGGTGTGAACACTCCTCCTTGAATACATTAATCATAATAAAAGTACGTATGACTAAAGTCACTCAAACTCCACTTTGAAGATAAAAAAATAATATAAAAATAGCCCAAGAGAGAGGGAATGTCAGGGAAGACACCATCGCGAAGAATTCCACCGCTGATTTCCGGGATCAGTTGACAGGCTGAGCCTCTCTTCCCCCCCATAGGGACGCCTTTGGGTAAGACTTCGATTACACCGAGCGCTTTCTCGGGGACTTAGAAATTTCTCTAGAGAATCTCTACCCTACATTTATAGCCAGGCTGTATCGTTTATAATTTTGTCGCGCGTTTGTATACTTAGCAATATCTTTATTTGCACGTGCTTTGCAGACAGTGTATTTATCACCGGCAATCCTAAAGAACCTGTATATCTGTTGTTTAAATAAACTGCACTGTTTAAGTAGCTAGTTGTTTCGCTTTCTCACTGAACGCGACCAAAACTACAGAGAGGCCGTGCTAGTTCAGGAGCACGACTAGACTGAAGGTGCAGTCCACTATTAGTGTATCCAAATCGTAGTAGTTTAATACGTATTAAACGCGATTGGACTGATAGTGCTAAATTGGGCATCACTCAGAATTTAAACCTAGCCGCACCTAGCCTCCCACCTCGGTGAGGAGTGTTAGAACGCAAGGGGGTTTATATTCTGCCAAAACCGCTTGGCCCCGTTTCGCGCAACACCATCTCTGGACATGCCCTGCTTACCTTGCTCAGGGTCTATGGGCTGGGCCCTGGCTGTTGAGGCTGGCTCTGTTATGCTCAGAGAGACGCTGGCCAGTGCTGTTCCCTGATGTTTACTTTTGTGCAGCTTGTCTGTAGTCTTGCATATGCTTTCTCGTTATGCAGTAGTAAATAATTATCTTTCCTTAGGTTTTCTGACCTTTTTTCTCTTCAGGCTTCCAATTGACTCTTTCTAATTGACCTTCCTTTCATACCTTTCTTCTCAGGTTCTCACTAGGCCTCCTAGCTGTAGATCTCACTCCTTTCTCAAATCTCTCTGTCCCCTTCCACTAGGAAATCCCTGTCAGTTGTCTTCAGTAGAACTACTTCATGCCTATCCTGACGTAAAAGGGCTTAATGACTTGATCTGTCCCTAAATCAGTAAAGGAGATTTTCTCACCATTTTACAGAATAATTGAAAAAGGGAGAGAAAAATCTTGGGAGCTAGAAGATAAGTAATAATTTAGTATAAACTCTTAGGGACATCCGAGAAAGGTCACCGCACTTAGAGGCGGGGGTGGAAAAAACCTAAAATGCCAAGCTATCTCTTAAATAGAACTTTAGGTATAAAAACTCCAAGCTCTTCCTCTTAAAATTTGTGAACAGAGAGGAAAATGCCAACATACTTTTTTCTGGGCCAAGACTCTGGAATGAGTAATGAGCTGAAAGATGCTCTGCAGTAAATGTAGTGTTTGATGGACATGTTTCTTTCAGAGCAGACAAGAAGCTTCCTCCACTAACTGAAGGTTATACGAAGTGTAAATAAGGATCTGCTGCTTTGCTCCTTCCATCAGGGGCTATAAAACCAGAAACTTTACTAGTAGATTTTATGAAGCCCATACAGGCCTTGTTTGCCAAGTACCATGCTCTATTTTCCACCCTGCTGAACTGATTTGCAAACAAATGGGCTACATGTTTAAAAAAAAAACAAAAAACACACCAACAAAAAAACCCCAACCAACCCCCCCCTTGCCAAACGCTGCCAAACAAAAACTCCCCAACACTTGACTATGGCAAAGCTCTTGGAAGTAGTGGCTCTGAGCACCAAAGAAGCTTCCTCCTATTACTCTTGTCACAATAGCAGCACTCTCATGAAGAAATAACCTCCTCCCCCACCCCATTCATTTTTGCATCTTTCTGATCCAAGTGTTTTGCTCTGCATGAGATCATGTAGTTTTCTCCAACGAGGTGAGGAGATTGAGAGTGCTAGATATTACTTCAGTACAAATTCTTTTTCTGTGACAGGAATTAAACCATGACAGCCAATGTCTTTACAGTTCCAAATCTCTTTCCACTACCATTACAGTTTTCAAAATAGCTATTTTTATGTCCTGACTGCCGTGCTCCCTAGGACATGTTCAACAGTGCCTTGTTCCCGTTTGTTCCACCACTTCATTTCACTGCTGTCTCCCTATATCAGACACAAAGTATTAAAAAAGGCAGTATGACCTTTCTTCCTCCTAAGTTCAGGAACTAAGAGCAGGAATTTCCAGTGGTTCCCTAGACCAGGGTATGCCATATGCATGTTCTCCTTCAATATATAGTGAATTTAAATTGCAGTTTTCCCCCTGGGTTTCAAGTCTGAACTATATTGAATACTTAGACCTCAATCCTGCCAGTAATTAGTTAGATTAACATGCGTACAGCTTGTGCTTGAAGTTCTTTACTTGAGGTAGAGCACTCAGCACCGTACATGTAGAAGCTTTTAAAAGGCAAAGTGAGCAATTCATGTGTAGCACTTCTTGCAACTACTAGGGTTCAGTGAAAATGCATGGAATGTTCTTGGCCTAAGGTAGCCTGGTCTGAGAAGTATTAACCTTATAGGAAAAAAGGTCTAGTAAGATGATGATCTTTCATTTAAAGACCTCTGCCAGATCATTCTTAAAGCATACAGATGAAGGCATTGTGACGCTTCACTGCATAGATTTTTTATCAAAGTTACACTACAAAAATATTGTTCTGAATGTAAAAAATACTTTGCTAGCCCCACAACTTTTTTAGCTAGTGTGCAGAAAGGAAAAGACTGTTTGTCTCAAGGGGAGAATTAATACTTAAATATCATCCTATAAAGACCATTTGCTTTATAAAAGCCAGGAAAAAAAAAGTGGACTTATGAGAGCTTGCTCTTGAAAGTCTTCCAAAACAGTCATGCTCTTATTGAGTAGAATCATAATAATAATACAATAGATAAAAACTCTAATTAGGGTACAAGGAGAAGAACCTAGGGGGAAGTACAGCCTTTTATAATCCTGTCTTAAATGAGACAGAGCTGCAAAAGAACTTTTATAGACACTCTGCACTGGAAAGAATTTAACCACTAGTGAATATTCCTTATGTTTTACAGTTTGGCTTAAGACAGCGTTCTCTCATTCTTCTCTGTTCCTCCTCTTAAATATGAGCTGACTCCAATCTCAGGCTGACTTTGGCACCAATATAGAAAGTAGATGTACACATCTAATATGGAGACTGTTTGAGCTCTTCTATTTATCAATGACAATGGGTGAAATCCACTATATTCCCATATGAAATTTGTCATCCTCTTCTGTGATTTACACAAAGCCTTAGTGATAAGTGAGCTGCTGTAATTCAGGTCAATAAATTTCCTGATGACTTTTTAAAGTTATCAAGGAAAATTCTTTTTGCAGCAGGGAAGCTTCTTTTGGCCAATGAAGTTCTGCCAGAGTAGAAACGGATATTCCTACTAGAGTTGAGACACAAAGGAAAAAGTTTGTTGGGGTTTTTTCTTAGAAAAATCACCAAATAAATCACTCTCTCAAACAAAATAGGAGTCTGTTACAACCCAAGACTCTTCAAGGTTTGGGAAATATATAGATTTATGTAAATGGAAATTCTGGTGATGAAGCCCCTTGTATCAGTTTTAATCCTTACAGGTGTAGACCAATAGTTTTAAGACCAGATAAAGTCCAGGTAGAATGCTGATATCCTTACTAATACTGAATAAATACCTCATGCAGTACCTGGATATCAGTGGGACCATTAGTGAAACAAGGGTATAAATTGCCCGGTCATGGGATGGAAGAAGAAAAACAAGTGGCGTTCAGTCTTTGCTCTAGGTCTCTTAGAAACTAAGACTGGCCTCTGGTGGAGCCTGAAGAAAGTCTTATGATTCTCTGTCATGCTGCCTTGTTAGAATGTGCCACTGTGTGCCTGCTGCAACTGTGTAAGCATGTTCTGTAGATTTGAGATCCCTAACACTGTCATTCTAGTGGCACAGAATTTTCAACAAATTTTAATGGCAAATATTTCACTTAAGGACTTTTACTTCTTGTACTTGTTGCCTATGTAAGTATATAATGACTTTTTTGGAAGGCAGTTTTAGATGTCTTTGAAGGTGCCTGTAAACTTACACCTGGAAGTAAAACAAGTAATATCCTATATATATGGCATAACTACTGCAACTTGGTGTCCTTTATATAAGCCTACCTTAAAGTAAATCAGTAAAAACACCAAAACTAGAGTTAGCACGCTTATGTGACTGGAGCTCAGTTTCAGTATAATTGTTAATGAGTTTGCAAAAAGGAAGCTCACTTTTAAAACAAATGTTGAATTATACCTCAACTCAGCGCCTGCTGCAGATATAACAATGTGATGGTGAAGCTGGCATTGTAATGCAATGTAGCCATTTCCCGATTAGCCCCCAGCATGACTAGCAGATGCTATTTCAGTGAGGGCAAAATAGGCTTTATGTAGTACTTATCTCTCAAAGAGTGTAATTTCCTTGCTTACATATTGAAAATAGGATCCAGATCTCTGACTGGCAGAAGTAGACTACATGCATGTCTAGAAGTGGGAGAGGCTGATGTTAAGGTAGTTCCAAACTTCTTTCATGCTGGACCTGACAGGCGCTGACCTAGCTTAGAGGCTGTTCTGAATTCTGTAACCTGCTTTCATTCCTGCACCGTTTTTGACATATGGGGATCACCTGAATGGAGCTGTGCCTTTAACACTCCTATACAGGAGGCAGCTAGTTGAGTATGTATGCTTTGTCTGCTGCAGTCAATTTAACCTTATTGTAGTCAACATTTTCTGTAAGAAGATGGAAGAATTACCACAGAAGTTAAAAAGTGTTTGTAGGAGTTGACAGAAATGGCAAATGGTGAAAATCAATTAGCTCACGTGAAAGGATGCTGTTCTTTTGAAATCACTTTGAGAAGATCATCAGTAAAATGGTGTCATCTTTGAAAATCTAGTGGAGCTCCTGGCTAAGAGTGATCCAAAAGTGTGGATCAAACCACTGCACTTTTTAATATAAAAAGGGGAAATGACTTATGGCAACAGAAATCAGAAGTAATGCCTATGGAAATATGTGCAATCATCTCATTGTTTTAGCAACAGTTGCAGAATAGAAATGTCACCCTTAATTCTAGGTGCAGTTAGTGCATAAAAATATAAATTCTAAAACTGAAACTAAAAGCACCATTCTAACTAATTAGGTAGGACAGATAAACAGAATGAAATATAAATATAATCTGAATGAAATAGATCAAATATCTTCTCAGTATACTTTCCACTTTTTGCAAAAATCTTTACTCAAAGCAATCCTTATCTGCATCTATGGAGAATATATATATGCACAGCTTCCAGAATCATGTGATATTCTCAGTATTAGCAGAAAGAGCTACTGCTAAGATGTATGATCTATATGGATTTGTATAAAATATGACTAGTCTATATACCATAACGGCTACAATGTATGTAAGAACAAGAAAGAAAATACCAGTTTTTCGCATATGAAAATGCTGCAGAGTTGTACAAAATGAAAGAATAACAACAAAATGTTAACAGTACAGTATCATTTTCAATCGAGAGTCACAGCATCATCTAGTGGTCAAATATGAAAAACAGAATTCTAAGTGAATTCTCTATTGTTTTGATACTTTATTCGGACAGAAAAATTAAAAGCATAAAGAAAATGGCTCCTTATACTTCAGGGAGCATTGTAGGCAAAGCCCAGGAAAGCAGTTACCTGACTTAAGGCTTTTTAAAATATCTACTTTCTCCTTTCACAGGAAAGAAATGTAATAAAGCACACTAATAGAGGAGACATCATGTACAGTTACTCGTTTTTTTTTTAAACTGTGTTCAGATATACACTAAATGGAAATAAAATCCTCCAAAACATGTACAAGTCAAGTGAAATGACATTTAGCAATCATTTTGCAGTCTCTTTGAGGTTTTATATATATGCTTACATAGTACCTAGCAAAACACAGCTCTTGTCCATGTCTGAAGTTTCTGTAACATGTATACACGATGCTAGCAGCAATAGATACTATCTTGTCAGCGGTATTCTGGTCCTTCTGTGACCTTATTGCTAAGGCTACTTTGTTACATTACACTATTCATAGTAATATGAAGAAAGCTACAGAACTGCCACCACGGAAATAACATTTTCCCCAGCAGTTTGGCCATTTATGTCTCAAAGCTACTCTCGTTATTTTCTTTTTTCCTCAGTAATTAAAACATTTTGTCCTGAGGCTTCTAAAAGTCTTAACAAACACCTTGCTAGCCTTGTCCAGCTCACAAGCAATTAGGCCGAAAAAAATATCTTTTGGGAACTGAATTTGAATAACGTGTAATACCACCTATACCTCCAATATTTTTGATCTACAGGGCTGTTATTGCAATAATGACCTAGTAATACAGGATGTTACCCTGTAGGCCAGTAGATACAGTATTGCCACTACTAATCATGAGCCACAGGCTTTCAGTGAGTCTGCAAAGCCTTGGGACTGAGGCTGACATGTCAGACTTGCTTTGCCTGAATTCATCTAGACCTGTCTGGAGCTTTGTCTTAACTTGTTTAGATGTAACATCAATTTTTCTTATCAGGTGGCTATGCCTTATTTCATTTACTTTTGTTTACCTCTGTACTGAAAAATAGATTTGATGTATACTGTAGTAACAAGAAGTCATTCTGTACAGAATGAAAGATTTATCACTGTAATCTAATGCAGGAATACAGGCCTAGTATGACAGCAGAGGCCTTGAAATCAATTCTTATCAACCTCTCCATTTGAATGCAAACATACAAGAGCGGCTGTAGAAGCTTTGTAGAAACTGGAGTGCTACACAGTATTTGTAACCTGTATTTGGAATCTATCAAGCAAAAGTAAAAGCAGACTTCACTCAGAGAACTGGACAAACAGTCCTGGCTGCACGTTCTACAGTTCTGCAAGTGACTTTTTGTATGGTGAAAGATCAGCTCTTTCATGTGGAGTTTGAGAGCTAAGATGGAACCTGTATTTTGAAATTATATGAATCTTTCTTTGACACTTGTGCCAAGAATAAGGCTGAGTAGCCTAGTGTTGGATATGGTTTGATACAGAGACTTCTACTTGTGATGAAGGTATATTTGAAAAATATATGGTTTATTTTCCCATGGGGTACTCGTGCTTTTCCACAGAGGAAATATATTTACTTATCAGCCAATTGATGGAATCTACTCTGCACCACGATCCACAGACTGAGAAGTTCTGCTTTAATGGATGCAATTGCAGAAACAGCAAAGTCAGCACTGATACCATCCTAAAGAACAGCTAATGCTGAGCAGGTCAACATTTTCGATATTTTGAGAAAATCCAGTATCAACATGCAATTGGAATGTAATGAAATTTATGTATAGCTTTGAATGTCTGTGGTTTCTTGTGCCAAACACTTAGTATATAAATATTAAAGTCACTGCATACTTTTAACACTGAAGTCAGAGTAATGATGTCACTAAATCCTGTATGATGAATTAACTCTGAATCTAACTCTGATTCACAGGTAATAAATGTCCAATACCAGACAGTCTTTGATTAAACCAAGTCTCTTTTGATGACTTTTGAAATAAGGCAGAAAATATATGAATTAAAAAAACAGGATAAGAGTGAAAGAATGAATTTTGACAAGTGCCAAATTTGCAACTCCGGAGAACTAAAATGACATTCCTGTGGATGTTATCATTCTAAAAGCCATTTGCTTGTATATATTCCTCTTTCTGAAGGAAAACAAAGATTCCCCCTCCACCAGCTATTTTTTGTCACCTATAATTATTTCTCACATAGCTATAGATATCATTCCACAAGGCAGGAGGGACAGAAAAAGGGGAAACTGCAGATTCCAACTGTCAGATCTTGCGGTGTCAAACAGTTTACTGAAAGTAGGATGTCAGTTACTTCTGGAATGGCAGTGTATAACTGAGTGTACAGGCTCTTCATTTCAACATATGTCAGCATGTCTGAAATTTCATAGCTCAATGATCTAGAAGGAAGTTGTATTTGTATATAAAGTATTGATTGTATTTAGTGGAAAATGACACTAAGTGTCTAACATAGGAGTATAAGACACAATAAGGCATTGGCCCCGAACCTGATCCCTTGTGGGTAAAGAAACCTTGGAACTCGGTTTATGCGGTGGTGTATTTTATGCTTTCACCTGAAAGGTTGTTGACCCTTGCTTTAAGATATGAAATACACCACCTTAGCATTAGATGTGTAACCCGAGAACTGACTTTGAAAACTGACAAAATGCAACATGTAGTTCTTCCCCCCAACATATTGAGTGACAGTTAATTTGTTTTGATTGACACTTCACTGTTAAAATGTAGCACTTATAATAAAGACAAAGTTTTACACTAAATGGTTTCTTAATCCAATGCTGCAAGACATGCTTAAACATGAAAATGCCTGTTACAAAAATTTTTATTCAAATGAAGGCCTGGAGGAAAAGCGACCAGAACACAACTGCATTGGGAAAGGAAGGCAAAAGGCTCCACTATTGGTACAAAGTCTGTGAACATTGTTTAAAAAGCAAATGATTTATTAGAACTTGCTGCTGAGGCTTCTCAGTGTGCAGGGACAACTCCTCCTTATGCTGGTACCAGAATGCCAGTCACCACAGTCTGAAAAATGTCCAGAATATAGAGAGAGTACCAAAAGTCTTTCATGTGTTTCATGAAAGGCAGAAAAAAACCTAAGAAAAACAATTGTATCATTTGGAGAAAATAAGTGAGGAAAGCATTTTTTTTTCCCTTTTGTGAAGTGATTGTTTTCTTTAAAAAAGCCTTTTCTGACAGCTTCTCAAATTGCATTATAAGTTCTGAGTGTTCTTTCTGGGGGAAATTAAGGTTGTTTGCAGTTGCTGCTGTTGTAATCTGAAGGCGCTTTTTCTTTTGTCAGTAAAGGATGAATGCAAAACCAGAAGAGTCAGGAAATTGAATTTTATAGTCTTTCTGTAGCACTACCTCTAATATTCAATTCCATTAATGAAAGAATGTGACCCCATTACACAGTGTTATTTATTCTGGGGATTGTATAACCAGTTTTGGGGGCCACTTAAAACTCTGCTTCTGGTGGCCTTTCTGGTCCTAGCCATACAAGAGAGCTCCAAAATGTTAGGTTGCTCTTGGAGATTTGTTTAAGTACACGGGTATACAGTATTTTGTAGACAAGGTAAAAGAAGCCGTACTACCTTGGGCTTATCTTCATGCTAACACAGCTACTTGTCACCTCACTCAGAGCTTGCTTGTGTCCAGCCAACTGGAACACCTACTGGAGAAAACAGAAAATATTGAGGCATATTAAAAAAAAAAAAAAGACATAATAATGATAAAAGCAGCATCTAGAAACACCACACTGCTGCTTTTCTTCAACATTTAGCCTCTTTCTGGTCTCATTGAGTTAGGATGATGATCTAACAGCATCTTTGTGTATCTTAATTGTGCCAAGAAACAGTAGCATTGCTGCTCTCATAGTAATGCTCACCTTTTTGTGTTTAAGGATGCAGATAACACTTTCCAAAAAACTGTGAGCCTGCTAACTCATACCATTGAAAATTAAACTCATCTATTTCAAGTGGACACTTAAATATTTTTTTATAAATTTAAATAAACCAGTTCATCATTCATTGTGTCACTAATTTGCTGCTTTCATAAATAACTGTAAAGGACAGCCTGAGTTGGATTTCTGTTACTTTGGACAACTGTATCTGCCCCTGGCCACTGCTGATTTGATGTCACTACTGGAAAACTTTATGGGGTAGGTAATGAATGGTGTGCAAAACATCAGAGTATTCTGCAAAGCTAGCTTTCTTGGTTTTTTTCAAACTTGTATTTCTTACCAACCCAATAAATTTAATTGAGAATTTGAAATTTTATCTTTATGAAGTTAGTACACATTTATAAAATACAGTCCCTTCCAACTGGATAAAAGGGGAGTTAAAAAAAAATAACCCAAACACCAGGAGGTCAATTAAGGAGTGGAAAACTTGTCTGTGGCGGCTGTAGAATCTTCACCTCTAGGGCCTTTTGAGACTAGGCTGGAGAAAGTCCCAAGTGATGTTGTTGGAATTCAGCGATGACTGTGCTTTAAGCAGGAGTTTGGAGTAGAGATTTCCACAAAAGGATCTCCTTCCTTTCTGACCTGAATGAGTCTGTAGTTCTGACTCTTAAAACTAAAGAGTTCTGACTCTTTACTAAAACTCTTGCATTCAAATTTCTCTCTGTGTAAGCAATAAACTCCTAAACCCAGATTTTCAAGACAAAAACATGATGCATTTGTGTTGAGGAATGCTAGTGTTCAAGTATCTACAAATTTAACATCTTGGAAAGTAAAAAAAAAAAAATATTAGTCATTTATTTTGAATGTGGGGATGAGGGGACAGAAAGGAAAAAAATATATATTTTTTATTTCTGAATCTTAGAAAAAAAAAGCCTGCACATTTTTATCGCCTTGACTTGCATGACTCTGTTAAACCTCTGCTCTAGAGATGTTCGGCTTCAAGGGCCTGGTCCATCAGGGTAAACAGACTTTAAAATAGCTTTTCTCTTTCTTTGAGGGGGATTCTGTGCTGACAGGGACAGGTGGGCTGAACAGCCATGAGATATTAGAATTGTTTCCAGTGAAATTGTTCTTGTCACTTCTGTGTTCAATGTCACTAGAAAATATGTATTTTTCTCTGCCTACCCTGACCGGAACTGAGAGCAGTGTTTCTTAGTTCTGAGAGGAAAACATATTTGAAGTTATATCGTTATTTCACCATCTGGTGACTGATGTGCAGATTAATAATTGGAATGTACTAGAGAGCTACAAGGCAAATAGGGAAGTTTAGTTTGCCTACAAGTTTTATAGACCTGCTGCATAAAGAGTTCTCCTATGTCATTACCCAAGAGTGAACTACAAGTCTGGTCAATTTAAACAGGATGTAGCAGCCCAGCCACCGCAGACTTGCTTTTGCAATCCTGACGCTCCCATCTGCTACAATTGCATGTTGACCAGCATATCCCAGAAAGTCTTCTGGGTTTTATACAAACCACAACCCACATAGAGAACTTACCAGGCCGGCCAGTATTACTGCCAGTATTACTTTTAAAGTTTCACCAGCCTCAGAAAAAAACAGTACTGCTACTGTCATCAAGAAAGTGTGCTGCCATATTTGCTTACTGTGCCAATTCTTCCACCTGTTTCCAAGTTCATTAATATTTCCTAGCTTATACTAATGACAGCAGCAAAAAGGCAGTAATGGATCGTGTAGGAAATTGCTGCTAAATTTCTGCTTTTCTCCTAGATCCCTTTTGAACATCTTCCGCTTCCCCAGTCTTTCTTCCCAACTCCTTCCCAGACCCATTTGGATGAAATTGGACTGTCACCTTATCTACTCAGTGAGACCGCTGTGACCACCCACAGTGGCCAGATCTTTCCCAGATTGTCAGTGTTCAGTCATGAAACGAGCATGGTCTCAGACCCTTCAGGTGTACTGCACATACAGTGCCAGGTCCACCATGACTCTTCAAGAAAAAGAACCGGCCTTGAGGACTTTATGGACCGAAGGCCTTATTTTTTTCTATTGAAAGATACAATAAACAATCATTCCCTATTCACCAGGTACACTGCACAGCCTACAAAAAAATGTTTTCTCTGTGGCTGGCTTCAGTGCATCACAGACACCAGTCGCAGACCTTGGGTCTCCCCCAGTGCTCTTGCTGCCCAGAGGCACATCAAGCCCTGTTGGTTCTGCATGGTGGCACCAGGCACTATGGCTCAGTTGGACCCAGAGCCAGTGGCAGCAGCGATCAAGGCAGGTGGTGCTTTTGCCAGACAGCAACCAGCTCATTAGATATGGTAAGACCTGAGATTTCATCAGTGAGGTTCAGGGATTTTTTTTTTCCCCCACTTGTGATCACAGCCTCTGGCCTCAGAAAAAAAGGCTGGCTCTGGATCAGTCTGTCTGGTTTCAGCGGGAGCTGGCTGGTAACTGCCTCTGTACTCACTGCCCACACCGCAGAACCCCTCTCGTGTCTGTAATCACAGGTTGTAATTATGCCTGTGCTTCACCCATGCTGCTTGCCTTGGCCAGACGCTTAACAGCTGCTATCCTGAAGCAGCGTATTGTCTATGCCAGAAAGATCTTAATACCTTGCTGTTCAGGCAAAGTGGGAGGAGGAAAGGAGAAACCTCTTCAGCTAAAGGCTACTGAGATGGTATTTTGAAAGCAATACTACTTCTTACAATTCAGTCTGAAGATAAGCTCTTAAGGGGGGGGGAGGGAAGGAAGGGTCACCTCTCTCTTTGGAGCATTATTTCAGAATTGACTGAAGGCAGATTTTGAATAGTATGAGTCTACGGCGTCACCTGACAGACACATGGCCCTGAAGAAGGGCTTACGGGCAGCCACCACAGCCTGAGAGCAAGCCGGCCACCAGACAGAGGCGGGCAGACCCTGACGGCTGCCTCAGGCTGCTGCTCTGTGCGTGTCTCTGCGTGGCGGCGAGAGGAACGGCAGAGCTACCGCAGCAGCTTACCGCGGCACCCCTTTCCGCCCCGCAGCTGCTAACGGACGCCATGACACGCCAGGGCCGGTGCGAAGCCGCAGGTCCCAAACCCCCAGCCCCAACGTCCGCTTTCCACCCTTCCCGCCCACGACACCTCACCCCAGGGCCCCGCCGGTGTCGCGAGACTTGAAGCCCCAGCCCCCGCCTCAGCTCTCGCGCGATTTGCCCCCTTGCTTCCGTGTGCGCGCGGCGCTACCGCGTCCCTGCGCGCTGCGATGGCGGCGCCGGGCTGTGAGGAGGTGCGGGCGGCCGGCGTGGGGCTGGGAGCCGGCCTGCCGCAGCCCGGCCTCCCGCCTCACCCCGGCGTGGCGCGGCGGCGGGGCCGCACGCTGCTGGTGCGGCATCTGCCCGCCGAGCTGACGGCGGCGGAGAAGGAGGATCTGCTGAAGCACTTTGGGGCAGTGTCTGTGCGCGTCCTGTCGGACCACGGGCGGCTGGTGAGGGCCGGGGCCTGGGGCGGCGGCGGTGGGAGGAGAGACCTGCTGCCTGCCGTCCCGAGCCGTTTGCCGCCCCTCAGGGCGGGCCGCAGGGAGGGGGTGAGCGGGCCGCAGGGAAGGGGTGAGCGTGGTTGCCGGGTCAGGGCGCTGCCTTTTCCCCGCCCGGGCCGGAGCGGTGGCGGGCGAGCACCGCTGGGCCCAGGCGCGGTGGTCGGGGAGCGTCTGACAGGGGGGCCCCGTCTCCCCACCGGCTGCAAGTCCCCTGCCCTTGGCCGCGCTTCTTGGTAGGAATAAGGCAGTGGAAAAGCAGCGCAGGAGTGTCTATTGGAGGTGTAGGGATGCAGTTTCACAGGTCTGTTTCTTGAGATTTTTTTTTTATTTTTTTCTTTCTCTAAATTACAAAAACGTGGGAGTATCTGTCAGGTGACGAATGCTGTTTGGGAAGAGGCTTATATCCCTGTAGGACTGCAGATAAACGATGTCTGCACGTTGAGTCAGGGTCATGCTTTCTTTTACTAGAGAGATTGACTTTATGACAATTTTTCTGATAGCCGCTATTTTAATGGTATTAATGTTTTGGGGTTTTAATATCCAGTCATGTGACAAGTATGTTAAAATGAGATGAACTGTGTGTTCTGTGAGGATTTGATCTAATTTTGAAAGCTTAAGCATTTTTCTATACTTAAAAAGTAAGGGAAAATATTAGTTAGAAACCATCCAAATTTTCAGAGCATGACAATAGTTACGACATTTGTGGCAGGAAAAATAACACTTTCAGGAGTTGCTGTGATGAAGATGTTCTGCTGAGAGGTGCTGAAATAAATTTCCTTTTTTGAAAAGAGGTTTAAACTTCTTTATCAATACATACCTGCTTGCAGTTTATGATGCATTTTGCTTACTAGAAAAAAATGACTGCTTTCCTGTATTCCTCACACTGCTGAGTTCCTTTCTTAAATTTTGAATGCAAGAGGTGCTTGTCCTAAATTCTCCAAAAAAATTTCCTTAGTCCTTCACCTTTGACACGCATAGGAGTTAAATGACTACTATGTGGAAGCTTTCAAATATGTAAACTTGAATTTACAAATTACTTGCGGATATATGTTTTACATGAAATGTCTCACCTTTTTTACTTGAATTCAGTATGACAATTTTTTTGTTTGTTTGTTTTGGTTTTTTTCTAGAAACATACTGCGTTTGCCACCTTTCCCAGTGAAAATGCAGCTGTAAAGGTTTGTATTGAGTTTGAGCGCTTTTAGCAAAGCGCTTTTCTGAGTTGCCTATTGGGCTCTAAAATGTTTTATACATCATCTAGTACTCAGTGTTGGGAAAAAAAATGCATAGCGATGTAATATTAGAGTTCTGTTTCAGCTTCAGGAGGTGGTTGAAGAATTTGATAAAATGAACATTTCTGTAGAGTCGTAAGAAAGGTGGGTTGGAAGGGTCTTGTGGAAGTCTGCTGATCCAATCTGTCATTTACAGCATGGCAAACTTCCATGAGTTGAGACTGATCAGGGCCTTGTCTAGGGTATGTGTGCATTTATAAACTATAACCTAAATATAATTTACTTGTCTCCTGCATAATTGCATATTTGCCATAAAAATCAGACATAGTCATGTACACAATTCAAGACTGCCTAGAATGATCAGCTATGATAAGAAAAAAACCCTACCATGTTAAATGGGGGACATGGATGTCAAAAAGGTAATACTAATAATGCTTTTTAAATATGAATCTGGTTAAAAAGCCTGTGTTCTGCAATTCCCCCTTTATGCCCTGGGTTTTTTTTCATGTTGCGTTTATTTTTTTTAGGCCATGCTGTAAACTACTCCAAAAAAATAACAAAGGCTAGGTGAGGTGAACAGTGGTGAATTCAGGTTGCTTTGTGTCAATTGTTAGCGCCTGTGAGGATGTGGACTTGCAGAATGTTGGAGCTTCCTAGAGTCACTGTCAAGAATCTTGATTTTAAAATTCCTAGCTATTACTATTGCAGTTCACGAGCAAAAGGTTGGTTACCTGAAATAACAGAGATTATTAGGTTACGTAATAAGTACCTTTGTAATGGCTGCAGTCTCGCTACTGCGTTCAGATGACCAGAGTCTCTTCAGTGGTTCTAGCTGCCCAACCTGATATTTTTCCTACCTGCTAGCAGGAAAGAGGCTGCTAAATGCAGGGCTGCGAATGCAGGAACTACCTGTGTCTGTACTGGCGCAGGCTTAGCTTAAAGCAGTTGGGACTGCATCCTATGACTGATTTGCCAACCAAAGAAAAAACAGTTATGCTTTGAAATAATTCTGATGGTTTTCCTCTTCTCTTTCTTTCTTTTCTCTATTATAATTATTTGAAGGCTTTGTCAAGACTGCATCAGCTGAAGCTTTTAGGTCACACTTTAGTGGTTGAGTTTGCGAAGGAGCAAGATAGTGTGCAGGTACTTAGCCAGCCTTCTGTCTCAGAGAATTGTAAAAGGTATGTGCATAATTATTTAGTTTCTATGTTTGTGGTCAAGGAAAAGAAATTCCTTATTCATGATACTTTTGTAGTGCTGTTAAGTCTAAGGCTAAATCATAACCATTTAGAAGTGCTAACACTAACGGTGACTGCATTCCTCCCATTAGTATTGCTTCATTCAGTATCATCATGTAATAATTCCCATCCTTATTCCTATAGTTATTAATACCTTTAATCAGCAGATGGTCCTGTTGGTTCTCGTTTACAGAGCAAGACTCCAGTCTGTGTAAGCTGACCTCTGTGTTGCACAAGTTCCCTGTGTTTAAAAAATTCTTCTACTTTTTTTTTGTGTCAGGATTATAGTTTTCTTTTGCTGTTAAACGATGCATGCAGTGCTTTGCTGATGTTTCTTTCCGATCTAATCGAGAGGCAGAATTGAAACCTGCTAGCATAACTGTGTAAGGCTATGCTATTACAGCCAGTGGCTTCTAGACTGGAGCTGATTTGCGTGTATCTAGTTTGATGTGTGAGCAGAAAAACCAAAACTGTCCGAGTCTCTCTTCAAAAGAATATGTAATATTTAAAAAATAAAAAATATAAAAATCAACATATCCTAATGCTAGTGTGACCAAGAACTGTGATAGTTTGGGTTTCGGTTGTCTGTCAAATACTTAATTAAAGAAATAAGTTGTATAGTTAGGCTTTCAAGTTTACCTGTGTAATATGTAACTAAGTGATAGAAGCTATGTGATAGTGCTTAATTAAAATCAACTATAGAGGTTTTAAGTTATTTATTCCCCTCTTGAATATGAACAAATCAATATTTAATATCTTTGATTTTATACAGTCCCCGAACAAAGAGCAACATGAAATAATTTTAGTTATTCTCCTGTGAGTAGAATTAAGTCAGAAGTGTTTAAATATAGGGAGATTTACTTAAATCTGCCTAAATATTTATGTAGGCCTTAGAAGTCTGGCTACTGTAAGTATCCACATGTATTAATTCTTAAGAATTAATAACGGCTGAAGTAATGCCATATAAAAGATGTTTAAATTCTATAGTAATCCGTTTCTTACATTTTTTGATATATGAGATTAAACATATGTCATACATTATGTATACTTAAATTTTGCCATCTTGTAATTAATGCTAAATTACTTTTCAGATCAGAAGAACCAGTGAAAGAAGAAGAAAAGAAAGAACCAAACTGTGTTAAAATAGAAAATGGAATTGCACCCAACCATGGGTTTGTGGGTTTTTTTGTCTTATTTTATTTTTCTACAGTTTATTTTGAAAAAAGAGTTATATACAGTGTTGAACAAGAGAGAATACGGTATGCTGCATTCTCTCTTGTTTTGTTTTATAGTATGCTACTATCCTGCCTCCATAGCTTTAGGAGTTGTCATAAAGATGAAATTTTAGTTCAAGTTTAGAACCCTCACAGTTGAGTAGCAACTGGTGCTTTGAGACATGAAGTTGTGGGTTGCATACTAGCCTTCTAGCACTTTCTCAGGAAGTGTTTGAGGACTGGGTAGGTTGTCCCAGTGGTCAGAGCGAAATACTGTTGACTTGTTTTTCCAGAGGTTTCTTGTTCTTTTTTTCCCCTCCATTTGCATCTTTGCATACATGAAGAATAAATTTCTTTTTGGGCTAATGAATCCAGCACTTTGAGCACTGAGTTTATGATGTTTATACAGCATGCTGTGCCATGCTTTTAGTTTGACATGTTGATTGTTTCTTTGTGCTTCAGGCTTTCCGCATGTGTTGGTGCTTTCATTGTGCCCAAGCCCAGTTAAGTCTGACATGCATTAGGGGACTGCTCCCTGATGTCAAAGACATAATGTAAATGGCCCAAAAATGTTCTAGGGAAACTAATGATATTTCAGTGATACTTCAGATGTAATGAATAGTTAAACCTCTAGTAATCATTAATTGTTATCTTTCATTATCTGATGATGGTGCTAAGATTCCTTGTTTTTAATCTTTTTTTCCTCAGCCTCACTTTTCCCATCAATTCTTGCCTCAAATATTTGTATCCACCACCTTCAAGTACAATTCTAGCAAATATAGCAAATGCCTTGGCAAGTGTGCCCAAATTTTATGTCCAGGTAAGTAAAAAAAATGGCAAAAAAAGAAAGTATGAAAATAAAACATTTCCTTTTTCCTCTTTTAATTATCCATAAAAATAACTTTTGTCATAGCAAATATTAAGTTAGTTTTCCTGTGATAGTGTTAACCAATGTTAATTTTTTACTAGGTTGAGATAATAAGATTTAATTGACACTGAAGACTTAACTGGATATGATCTTCCTAATTAGATGTGACTTGAGTACTTGGAATTTCAGTCTGAGATGATGCTTTACTTTTTTTGATTAGCCTATTTAGAGTGTTGCTCATATTAACCATTAGTGTTGGATCTTAAGTGCAGGCTTTCACGTTGTTTAATAACCAATGTAGTTGTGTCTTCATTAAAACTATGCTGATTTACACCTGCCAGAAGTTATTTGCTATGATATGTAGCAAGGAACTATTTTCATTTAATTATTTATTTAAAGGAAAACTTACTTATCTTGAATCATTTCAGGTACTTCATCTTATGAATAAAATGAATCTTCCTCCACCTTTTGGACCAATTACTGCTCGCCCTCCCATGGTAACTTTTTTAATATATGTTTTAAGTACTGTAAAACGGATTCAGAATTTAAAATGTTAGCAACATGATAGGAGATCTAAGTTCCTAAAAGTTGGAGAAATATCTAGACAACAGCAAATACTGCTGCATTTCATTGGGTAAGATGTGCATGTTAGTCTTCTAAAGAAATCTTTTTATCTATACTCATGTATGCATGTATGACAGTAGCACTGGAATATTGCAAACTGTTGAGTATAAAAAAAAAAAAGAGAGGTTATAGCATTGTGTTACAGATACAGGAAATAAAGAATACCATTAGCCTGTTGCCTTACAAAGATGTGTTAAGTTCTTTGATCCGTGTGTTTCTTTGGAGTTCTGATTAGATTCAGATTGTTAATGAGACTATACAGTGCTTTTGGATTTAACTTGCTCTGTCTTCGGGATGCTTTTTCAAAGAGGCAGGGTTGAGGGAAATTGTGAGAGGCTTAGGGGGAGCTGTTTCTGAAGACGAATAGAAATACTGGCTCTGTGGTCTCAGTTCTCTGTTGCTGTGATAGAGTAGTTGAACTGACTGCTACTGAAGATAGAGCAAGTGAAGACTTGAATTAATAGTGATAGCTACAATACTTGGATGTAGTGAAGTTTTGCTCCACTACACTTTGTGTTTACCCTGACAGAACACCTGTTTCTAATAACAGGGGAGCTAGCTGGTAAACAAAAATAGGAAATAAATTCTGGGAATAGTTTTATTCATTGCCTAGTATTGGGCCAGGTTAAGCACCGTGCATTTAATGGTCAAGCAAAAAAGAGTAGTAAGGTGAGAAGCCAGTCCTCGAAATTCCTAGAGCGGTTTCTAAAGGGCACAGAGTATTTCTAATGCCAGAAGACATCAGTGCCTTATGGAACTGATGGTACATAAAAGTAGCTGTTAAGCGTAGTAAGATTGTTACTACAATGGTTAGGAGATCATTTTGTACATAGGGGATTCTTTATATGTGTTTTTTGCAGTCTCAATGAAAAAACCTGACTCCTTTCATTAAATCCTCACTCCTTACAGAAATAGAAATGTAACTTTGATAGGTGGTGAAAGGTTCAGTGTAGAAATTCAGTCCTTAAAGTCCTTAAAGCTGAGTGCAAAGTCAAAACCCAGGGCTGTGGTTGCCTTTTTTTTTTTTTTTAAGTTTTTTAACTCCGCAAATTAAAAGAATGAAAACATTCACTGTTACGTTTCAGAAAGCAGCAAATTGTTTTCTTGTGGAAAGTTTTCATTAGCAATGTAGTTTAGCAAAATAGATCCCTATAAACATGCTTTAAAAAATGTTTCTTGTCATCTTCTAATTTTTTGCTTTGATTGTTTTTATTATGTAAGAGAAAACAAGGTATGTAATTTTTTTTAACTTTCCCTGTAATTAGTATGAAGAATATTTACCAGTGCCTGTGCCACCTCCCCCAATCCCACCTCTGCCTCCTGAAGAGCCTCCTTTGCCTGAAGAGGAAGAAGAGCATCTGATTAGTGAAGATGAATCAGAATATGAAAGTGATAATGAGGAGGAAAAGGAGAGGTATGGATTTTACAGTCATTTGAAAGCTTTTGGACTCTTTTAAAGGGTGCTCTTACTTTTCTAGCTTCTAGTTCAGCAAATGGTGGAATCTGTTAATGTTTGCAGTATATAGATAATCTTTCCAGATGCTTAAGGGAGCTCCAGCGTGACTTAAAAACAGGAGGACGGTGCTGTTTTGAAACACAGTAAGAGAAGGAAAATGGCCAAATGGTATGCAAATTATCATTTGTTCTCATGTCCAAAAAACAAAATCACAACAAAACAAAAACTTAGAATGAAGAGAGGGTGGAGATGGAAGGAAGCAATAATTAGTTTGTTTTCTGGATTCTTCATTTTTCCACATCTTTACTGAGTAAACTACTTAGCCTGAATCATATGTACACTCTGACTTCCAAAATGTTCTTTGTACATCAGTGTGTATTGCTAGGATTAATAATAATGGGAGGTTGTGTGTGCTGGAAATTCTCTTGCAGTTTTGGGACTGAATTGTAGCATAGCTGTTTGACTTTTTTTTAAAATCTTTACTACTAAATGAAGAAGCAATGTTCTTTATTTGCTGTTTAAACGGAAAAGTAAATCAGAAGGTCCCTATGCTATATTCAGAAAAATAGATGCATTTGGAAAAAGGCAGCCCTGTTGAGTGGAAATAGTATTATAAGAAAAGGTTCAGCTTGGTGCTTCTTAGTATTTCTGCGGCTTCAGTGTCTTAATTAGGTGCATGCTTGGGGAAGGAAGGGGCATCATTGAACTCATCATGATTTTGATCAGCCACCTAAGTGTGTGTATTGATTTGCTGTGTGTTATAGTTTATTAATGTAGTCTCGGTGTTAAGGTAGCTAGATTTATAACCATATTCCGAATAATTGTATTTCAGGGCCTTTAAGGAAGGGGGAAGGGTTTTCAAAATTATTATTTTCAAATAAACTGTAAACCACTCTGGTTCTTTTTTAAATTTTGTTTGAAATAGAATGACCAAGTTGATGGAATTAGCAACCCTTCAGCCTAAAAGACCAATAAACACAAAGAGGCGTGGTGTTAGAAAAAAACAAAGAATTAAAGACTTATTGAATGTTCCCGTGTGTACTCCCCACAGGTTTGTATTATTTCTGTGGTTTTTGCAGTTTTTCAGAAGATTATTCCTTTTACTAAACAATGTCCTCTGTATTGTGTTTGCTTTAGTGTTGCTGTTTTAAAACAAGCATTCTTCACTGATACGTAAAGTTGGTAGTATAGTTGGTCTCCCCTTATCCTCATGCTTGTCTTTATTGCTCTGAAGGTCGAAATGTTCATGTAATTTGAACTCAAGTCTGCTCGACAACCTTAATCTGTAAAGTGTGCCTTGTTCAAGTTCTGCACTTCTCTTGCTGTCAAACTAATAAGAATTCCTTTTTCATAAAAATGACAAACAGTATCATATCACAGCCCTGACAGAAGCAATCTGGATTTATTGGTTGGCATACTTCTTAAAATGAAAATTTAAAAGAATTTTAAAAAAGGATGATACTAGAAGAATAAAAACTGATTTGGTTTTTAATAATTTTGGTTTTTGAAACTGCAGTACTATGGCACAGTAGACACCAGGGTAGTATTTCTATGTAGTGATGATCAATTATGAATGCATTTTTATTAATAGCCACCTTCTTCCTCCAAGTGATTTGTTATTTTTTTTTTTATTTGGTGTTTTTTACATACTATGTGAGAGCAGGAGCAAGGCCAGTTATTTTTTTATATTTAAGTTACTGATAAAAGTTCTTCATAAATGCCTGTCTATACTGTAATGTGGTATGTAATTCTTGGTCTTGCTGTCGTTGCCAGCCATACCTACTGTATTTGCAGTTTTAATTATTGTTTTAAACAACTTGAACTATATTGCATGAAATTTATGAAATCGAGAACTTGTGTGTTTGTGGTAAACAACAGCATAAAATCTGTCTGGCAGAAATCTTGTATTTGACCATGCATTCATCGGTATGTGACTCTTTAGTTAATATGTTGTTGTTTTAAACAGTAATTTGCACCCTACGCTGTCACCTTCAGATGTCTTTGAGCAGCCACAGCATATAGGTCATAAAAAAATCGAGTTCCATATTAGTACTGACATCCCAGCCGTTCTTCAGATAAACTCAGAAAAAGAAGAAAAAAAAGGTAAGAGAGTTCGTACTTCAAATCTATTTAATATTAAATTCATGTGGTTTCAGTGTGTAGCAGGCTGCTAAAATTTAGGCCAGGGAATTCTTTTCTTCTTTTGTATTGGAGCTTTCGTAAATAGTATACGTCAGAGTTTGTTTAAGAACACCAACTTCCACCTTGTCTGCATTTGCTCTTTTTCCCATGTTGAAGCACAGAACTCTCTGCTTTGGTTACAGTAAAGGATCTAGAGTATTTTAAAGGTGTCTTTCTCTCCTATGTGATCTGTGTGTTTATGGTGAATTGCACTCTCTTTTAAATGTTAAGGTGTTTTTAGCAAATATGTTACAATGCATTCTCAGTATTATATAGTGTAATAATGGAATATATCGGGCTAATTTCAGATTTTCCTTTTCCAGCTCTTAGAGAGCAGCGTTCAAGTGGTTGCCAACTCCTCTGTGATGCACTGATTATCTACTATAAAAATGCTGGGCGATAATAGCAATGAGGTGTGATGGTTTCTTTTAGGGTTATGACAGTCTGTGTGTCTTGGTACTTTATAGTAATATATAGTTTCTGTGAATGAAAATTAGATAAACCACTGAAATGCGTACAGGCTTGAGCAGCAAGGCTAGTTTTACTTTAACTGATAACGTGCCATGGCTTTTATTTGTAGTACAGTTGATTTTGTAGGACCATATAGAGCAGGTGTGTTTGTCAAACTAGGGATTAAGACACATTTCTTTAAGGATCTGTTTGAGTTGCTTTACAAAGTCTACTATATTAAAATGGTACTGAAAGGAGTATACTTTTTTGCTTGTTGTTGATCCTTTTGTGAATAAATATACAAACCACTTATATAATGTGTTGAAATTTCAGACCTTTATGCAGCCACAGAAGAAATCAATAATACAGGCTTTGGAAGGATTTTCCCAGCTCCTAGCTCAAATGATAAAATGGAAACTGAAGAGGAGGAGGATGAAATACCATCAGAATTTATTTCTAGAAGGGATCTAGAAAAAAACAGACTTTCTAGAGAAGGTATAGCTGTGAGAATAAATTATCTAATAATAGCCCTTTGGTTTGTTGCAAAAAATAGTTTAAATAAGTATTCGTTTATTAATTGATCATATATCAAATTTAGTTACTTTATACTGAGCAAAAATATAAAGTAATTAAATGACCTAAAGTGTTGTCTGTTTTTCTGTCTTCTTCAAGAAATGGAAAAATTTTCTGTTTTCAAAAACTATGAGCCAGGTGATCCAAATTGCAGGATATATGTGAAGAACTTAGCTAAACAAGTTCAAGAAAAGGTAGGTAAACAAGCAAATTAAATATTTATCAAAAGGGCTTTTTATCAGCTTTCTCTTATACCTACCCTTTAATTTCAGGATCTCAAGTTCATTTTTGGAAGATATGTTGACTTCCAGTCAGAAGTAGAACGAAATATGTAAGTTAATTTCATACTTGGTTAAAATTAAACCTTTTATGTTAAATTCTATTACATTGGTGAAAATTCTGATTTAAAAACTAGTCATCTTTACTTTTTTGTTTATGCTTCTGAATAAAGAAAAAACGCGTTTCAACTGAAAATCTTCATTTATCACAAGTACAGAAATAGAATTATTTTTTGAATAATGTCCGAAGACCCTACTATTTTGCCCTTATATTTTTGTTACCAAATTTACAGTTTATTGGCTGAGAGACACAGTATGAACAGTGTAGATGATTGTGTGTATCTGATTGTTTTTGCATATGTCATATTTACTGCAGTTGCACACCAGTTTGGCATCCTGCAGTCTAACATTACTTTTTACTAAATGGTTTTCCCAGGCAAAGTGGTCTCCAATGACAGAATTCCTGCTTGTAGGCTCTGCTCGTTTCTGCATTTTCTCCAATTTATAGAATCATAGAATGGTTTGGGTTGGAAGGGAACTTAGAGATCACCTAGTTCCAACCTCCCTGCCATGGGCAGGGACACCTCCCATTAGACCAGGCTGCTCAAAGCCTCATCCAGCCTGGCCTTGAACACTTCCAGGCATGGGGCATCCCCAGCTTCCCTGGGCAACCTGTTCCAGTGCCTCACCACTCTCACAGGAAAGAATTTATTCCTAATATCTGATCTAAATTTCCCCTCTTTCAGTTTAAAACCATTACCCCTCATCCTATTATTACACTCCCTGATAAAGACTCCCTCCCCATCTTTCCTGTAGGTCCCCTTTAGGTACTGGGAGGCTGCTATAAGGTCTCTCTGGAGCCTTCTCTTCTCCAGGCTGAACAACCCCAACGTGAAGCGTGATAATTTATATTTGTACCGTGAAATATGAAAGTATGGTTAAACATGAGTAATTCCCAATTCTCAATTTTGCTTCTAGGTTTGATATACGCTTGATGAAAGAAGGCCGTATGAAGGGACAGGCTTTCATTGGACTTCCTAATGAAAAAGCAGCTGCTAAAGCTTTAAAAGAAGCAAATGGATATGTCTTATTTGAAAAACCCATGGTGGTTGTATCTTTTTCCTCAAACATTTACATTATGTTATTTGTAATCTGTCTGCCAATCTCTAGTTTTACTGTCATTGTATTCTAGGAAATACCTCAAGAAAACCAGGCAGCATAGCATAGTGTAATATTGTTAATTTTATAACTGAAAAATATATAGAGGCACCTTTTCTGAAATAGGAAAGGAAATGTGCTTTATTTAAGACAATAAAATTTGCTTCTCTAGTCATAGCTCTTTGATTCTGCAAACTCAATGCAAGAGATAATTTAGTTTGTATGACCACTCTATTTAAATTTAGTAGGCTTTTTCACTTAGTTGGGCTTGTGTTTGCAGAATCAAGAACATAAAGAAATGTTCCTCTCGGGGTCAGTAGTCTCTATTTAGACTTTCTCCAACTGGAACTGTCAATTACTGTTTGGGCCTGGGTAACATGTTGAGATTTCTGCACTTGTTGATTGCATTGCCCTGGTTTTTGTCTTAAGTTTTAAGTCTCTTCCTGTCCTTTCTTATTTTTCACTTAGATGTTTCATAGTTTATTTCCTTTTCTTTGTACTCTTGTTCATTTTAGCTTGTTTCCTCCCAAATACCCACTGAGATATCAAAGTTATGGAATTAACCTGCTGAGATGGAGGATTAAATATCAAGCATTTATCCTGCTGGAGTTATTCTGTTTGCACCTAACCCGTTTCTGGATAGTTCTCCTTACAATACCTTTACTTGGTATTGTAAAGTCTTGAGCAGGCTCTGAAAATTTTTTGTGCTGCAAATCAGCAAGGTCCTAATCTTTGACTAATAGACGCTATTGTTATAATATTTAATACTCTAGTAGAATTGATGCACAGATAAAGGCCACTTCTTAAACTATCTTTTGCTGAAATAATACTTATTTTTTGCTGCTTGATTGGCTTCTGTTTATCATTGACACTTGTAGTCCTTAACAGAATGTCAGCAATTTGCTCGTTCAGCTAGACCAAAACAGGATGCCAATGAAGGGAAAAGAAAAAAGTAGAACACTGCACAAGGTATGGATTCTCTGCCTGAAAGTGAAAATAAACAAATAGGCTGGGGGTTTTGTTCATTTGTTTTGTTGGCTTTTTTTGTTCGTTTTTATTTATTATCTTTTTAATGGCTGCTTTAGAAACAGCGGCAGTGGAGGGGGGACATTCCATACAATTTTATTTTCTTAAATGTGCACTTATATCAGAAAACCAGAATGCAAGTTATATAGTTGGTGTAAGTTTAAAATGTTGCTTCTTACTCTGTTATAAACTTGGAGACTGCCATTCCCCTAATCCTCATATCCTAGGGTAGTTGTCAGTTTCTCTGATCCTTAATCTGGGGAGCTGGGGAGAATAACTCTGTGGAATCTGATCACTTACCTTTTAGTAGAGTTGCCTCTCTTCTCTTTCCCATCTGTTCCTGCCATCATAAAGTGATTCTGAAGAACTGTTTCCAGCAATAAACTCACTTCTGCTAGCTCTGTAAAGGACCTTTGGCTTTCCTAACTTTAGAAAATTGACGCTTAGTACTGTGGCAGCATCCTTTAAACTTGCCTGATTTAAGAAAGAATATTGTGTCAGAAAGTGCTACTTAATGTTGCATTGATCAAGGCTTCCTTTGCAGAGTCCATAGGTCCTGATTTTCGGCATTATTGTCTACACTTGATGGGATAGTAACTTTTAACTTTATTTCCTATCATACACCTTTACTTCACTACTGCTTACTCTAAGTATTTGCTTTATATGAGAGTAACTCAAGCAAAGTCAGCTCTAATTTAACCGTGAGGGTTTTCATGGCCTAAAAACACTTGAGTAGTGAACTGTCTCAAATTAGCACATGAAGGTAACGGTGCAAGAATTGGAAGCACTTATTTCTCAATCTGCACCCTCTGATAGATCATCTAGATCAAATTTAAACGGTTGTTTAGCTTAATTACAGATTATAGTTGGGCATTCACTCTGGTTATGCCTTCACCCAAGACCAAGTGAACTCAAAGATTAGGCTGAATGCTCCTGAAATGTTCTGCTTACTCCATGATGTGTTTTTAATCTGTATGGTTTTGATCATTGTTACTTTGGAAAAAAACCTGAAGTTTGAAATAAAGGATGTGCACTGCTGGTTTTGATTTTGTAAAAGTACGGTTATTGTGAGGGTAGTATTGCTATTTATAATGGTTACTTTAATTGTAGGTTTCTTGTTCTGACAGTTGTCTAAGGATTTTTTCATCAGATTATATTTGAGCTTGTTTCCCTCACTTTCAAGATGCTCTTTGGTTTTACCAGTTCCTGATTTGAGTTATTGATTTGTGGCTTGCAAAAGCTCTATTTTGTTTTATCAAATTAAAGATCACTTTTTTTACAGGTATTCTTCTGTATTGCTCATTGAAAAGAGGCAAATGAGCCTTGGCTAAAGTATTCTATTAGGACCAAGGGTTTATGGGAATGTTTCAGTCTTGTTTCTTACTCTTCCTTGTTAGAAAAAAAACCCCTTGTATTTATATTATTTTATCCAGTGTCTAATAAGAAAATTACTATGGTTTCTTTGAATACAGAAAAGAAACTAATTATTTTAGCTGTTGGAAAGCCGTATAAATGAAGTCTGAACACTTTTATTCTTTTAGGAATTCCATATCTTTCCAACTACTTTTGTACATTAAATCTAATTCTGACTTCACTAAACACACTAAATAATACTTGAATTACATAAAGAAAATAACAATGTGTTATTTGGTTATTAATCATGTTGATGGTCAACTCAGAGGCTTTTTTTCAGAGTGAGTGAACACATACTTATGCAAGACTTATTTGTGCACTTGAAAGTCTACATGAGTTACTTTGGTGTCATTGGTTTAATGTTTCGCGGGCAGAACTTCTTCCTTACCTTGACCATTTGTATGTAGAGATCACAGAATGTGCCATAGACTAAAACAGATTTGTAGGCATCCGTGAGGTTTAATTAAAAACAGTTATTTCACTTCCCAACTAATGATGAAACTGAACGCTATTTCTGCATGACTATGTTTTTCCATTCCTGCTGAAGTACTCTGGTGAATGCTGATTTATGATGCAAAATTCCATGATAGAAATGTGAGTCTGTAAGGAAGAACAGTGTCAGAATCTCATTTGAAACATACATATACATAGAAAACAAGTTTATGCAAACATTTGAGGGACTTCAAATTTGATCTGTATTGTGTGTCTCAATGTTGTTGTTGTTGTTTTATTTTTTTAACAACTGAATTGACCTAAGTTAAATTCTTGATTATTTCTGAACAGGAGGAAGCTGTGTAAAATTCATGAATGCTATTGCAAATATTTTTATTATTTTTAGTATTTTGTCTGCAAAGGTTTTATCCTTTGTAGAGAAAATAATACATATGGTTTATAAAAAATACTGTGTAAATTCTTGCTGGCTGAAATGTCTTTTTTGTGATGGAGTGGCAAAAATTTCAGTTGGTATTTGGGGTGGCTATTTTTCCTGTAGCTAAAATACAGCTTTTTGGGAGACAGGCCATGTAAAAGAAACTGATGTTGAGAGGTCCCCGCTTCTTCATAGGGAAGAAGTGACTTGAAAGCCTGCATTGAATGAAAACGTGATTGGGTTTTGGACCTGATGGGAAAAGTGAATCTTTAAAATAGCAAAGACTTGAAGAAGACTTAATGACACAGGAAAGTCTGGTGTTGTCCTAGTAGTTCAAGTTATCAAAAAATGTATTTAATTTTGAATATGAAGTTTAGTGTTGGTGGACTCATCAGCTCTTATTAAATCTCATAAGTGGTCAAAACTGTATTTCATCAGAGGCATATTTGCTTTTGGTAGGTAGCATAAAGCTATGTGTATGCAATACTGAGAATTAAGTAAAATTAAACCACATTCTGCTGTTCTTCTTTAGAAACATTCCTGCGTAAATACTGCAGTAATACTGTCATGCAGAGTGTATCCTTTCTTGTTGTATCCTTTTTTTGTGCAATGTTTCCCATAGCACTCAACTGCATCTAAGTTTTTGTATAGAGTAGGTGTGGGGAGGAGTTTACATGTTTTAGAGCTTGAAATAATCTGGTAATTTTAAAAGAAAAGGGCACTTTTTCAGGGGGAAAAAAATAATCAGTTGTCTGTGTTGCGTGAATATACACAATGAAAGTTCCTAGTCTTAAAAGGTGGCCTCCATCTTCTTCCTTAGAGGTCACATAACTTGCTAATTTGTGGCCCAATTCCACTGAATTGTGTTCCACTGATGTGTGTCGAGCTGTGCTGAGCTAACACTGAGGATTTCGTCTTTTTTTTTTTTTTAAATAAATATAATAATAATACTATGTTAGTTTAAAATACATTGCAGAGCAATTCTTAATAATATTAAAGGGTCAACCAGTATTTTAGATCATTTGTTGATTACTGTTGTCCTGGTATATGAGAAACAACCTGTAGTTGACTTAGCTTGTACGTTCCTTACTTTTTCTTTCTGAGTAGAGAAGAAAATCTAACAATATCTTGCAATGAATTATTTGGAATTGAACTATTAATAACTATTAATCAATGCTACCTTTTTGTTGGTTGTTTTTTTGTTGTTTTTTTTTTTGTTTTCTGCACTGAGGTAGTGTTGCCTAACATTTCTCTTGTGGGTTTCATATTCCATTATTGTTTAACTTACTGTAATATAAAATTAATGCAGCCTGTATCTATTAAGTCAGATTTTTTTTCAGAAATTCAGCACTTTTCTAAATACTAAGCATCTTTCAATTTAGTTGTCAAAAGAAAGCATAACACTACTATTTTCTGGTTGTTCATACTTTTAACGTGCCTTTGTGATGTTCCAGGTCCCTTTTGTGTTCCATCTCTTTCAAGTTTTATCAAGCTGAGGGAAGAAGCAGTGTAATCATCAGGACTCTCGAACTGTGCGTAGTAGCATTTCTAAAGTATTTAAGGCAGAGTATAAACTTTCTCATCTTAAAGATTCCAGATCTCTTTAAACTGTCACAAGACTTATATGATAAATGTATGTTAGTTTGCTTGTAAAATCTCTAATAAATTATTTCCTTTCTCTTCATTTTGCCTTTTTCTGTTCATTTTGACTTTTGTTGTGGAGTTTTGGAGTGGGAAGGAGGAGGAAGACATGTTTGGGGGGGGTTTTGGGGTTTTTTTTGAAAAGGTGAACAGTCCAGTTATAGCTGTGCAGCGTGATTCAGATGATTCAGAGTATATATTCATATGCACCTCCTTGAGCGTGATGTTTAGTTGTTAGTGTTTTAAGGCTAAAAGACAAGAAAAATCTAAGGACAATCTCATTTTAGTGTAAATCGTCTTGGAGAGTGAGGAGGAGGACTAGTGCACTGTCATGAATTGGTACTGTGAAATTAGGCACTGTTTTTTCCTCAGTAATTAACTTTCATTGTTCATCCACATCTTGAAAAATATCACTGGTGAGCCTAAAGTCATTAAAATAAACATAGCAGTTAAAACAGTGTTAAACCAGTGTAGATGTGGTCCTTGCCCTGTTGAACTGTGTTTAATAAAATTCAGTGCTGTGGAGGTCACATAGCAAGATTTGTTACATACTAGGAAGTTTTGTGTAACTGCAAAACCACCTGAGAAACATGGCAATGATGTTTGCTAGGCAAGAGAATCCGATGGATTTAAGGCGAAAATTATTCCCTAATTCATAGTTGATGGTGTGATAACAGGCTGGTATAAAGATTTTTGTTCTGTCATGATTCCAGCTGCAAACAGCCTAAATCACTAGTATTTATTGCTGGACCAAAATAAGTGTATCTTTGCTCTTTTTTCTACAGGAACTGTCATATCAGATTACTTTAAAATGCTTTTACTGGAATTCTTAGTAGCGTATTTGCTTACATTCCCACGTGGGCCATATAGTTGTTTGTTAGTTTATCTTATCTGTATTTGGAGTAATAGGCCAGGAAAAATACACTAGAGAAGTTTTATGAGAACTTTTGAAGGGTTTATGATGCTTAGAGAGGGGAAAAAAAAGTGGCTTAAAATTTTTTTGGAGTGTTCTGTATAAAACATACTCCCCACCATCCAATACTGATAATCTACCAAGGAAACTTCTGCAGTCCAGTTGAGAGAACTTTTTTTTAAAGTCAGAAAGCAAAGCTTTCATTCCCTTAAATCAACTGGGGGGTTTTATACCCATTTCTGCTCGTTGGTATTTGGTTGGTGTTTGTTTTTTTCTTTCCCTTGGAATGTTTGCTCTGTTTGAGCTGACATTTCAGGTTAAATGACCTCTATTTTTTTAACAAATCATTATAGCTGGCTTCTGAGATCACACTTAAGCTGTGAATGCAGGCTTATTTCACAATTTTTCTTCATTAGCTAATGACACTGTAGTATTTCTTATTTAATTAAACTTTTGAATATAGTCACATCACTATAATTCTCAAGGTGAGGCTGACTCATAATCTAACAATCAGGAATTTTACTATGGTGCTCTTGTATAAATTGACTCCTTGATATAGCAAAGATCTTGTGATAGCAGAAGCTAGATTTGATTTATTTTCTGTATATAAATGTGAGTTGTGTGCTTTGTCAGAATTTTCTTTGAAAGCCAAATTCAGAAGGTCATTCTAAGATGCTTTTAATTTTAAAGAGATGGATTTTAAAAAAGCATGCACATTTCTCCAGTTCCTCAGTGTGAGCTTGATATATAAACTCAGCTTCAGTTCCAGTCTTTTGAAATTATTTTTTTTTTCCTCAGAACTTGTGAATTTTAGGGACTTCACTATATGGTATTGAAAGAAATTTTGGATTTGAGAAGGTAAAAATAATAATGCAAAGTGGAGATAACATGCATTCAGAAATGAACGGTTTCTAACTAAATTATGACAATAGTAACTTTGAAAATTCACCAGGATGTTTCACATGTTACATAGTTTGCATCATTGTTATCCTTTCATATTTTTGGGAGTTGACAGCTAAGAGGGGACCGAACGTCAAGCTGAGAATCACTTCTCCTTTATTATTTCCCAGGACATTTTCCATCTGCTTCCAGTTTATTCCTTAAATGTACCGCCTTACTTGGTCCAAGACTGATGAGAACACATTTGCTGTTGTAGATACTTTGGTTTCCTTAAGTAGCTGACGTTGCTGCTGTTCTTGTAGGACAAACATGAATCCTGCAGCTCCTACCTGAGTCTTACCCCAGCCTAGCAAGCAGCTGCTGGCACAAGATCCTTTTATGTTTTATACAGACAAATATTTAGTTGTGTCTTTGACTGTTCCAGAGAAAAGAAACGTTATTCTGTTAATGACAAACTCCACTTATTATTTTGTATGGCAAAGCCACTGTAGCAACATTAAAGGAGAAAATATTAATTTACTTTAGCCTTCAAAGATGTGGAACCCTTCCTTGTGCTACCCCATTTTTAGTCTGGATCTGGATGGTGCCACTTTACAAAGCTTTCTAACTCAATTTATTGCACATAAAAAGGTATATGATAGAGGAAACATGCACTATGTCCTGACACCCACGTTGAGTTACAAGTACAGAACCAGGCTATTAAAATAACTGCATAAAAGGCCCACTAAGTAAACTTTCAAAGCAGTGAAGTAGGATAACGGCGAGGTGGTGCTATACTCAAGGACAAAAATACTTTAAAAAAAAAAAAAAAAAACAAAAAAACAACCCAAACGTGAGAGGAGCGTACATGCGGAGAGATTTCCTTTCTCAGATCTCGAGAATATATTCCAGAATGTCGTTTTAACTTGACTCAACATATCGACACGTAAGATAAAGCTTTTAGAGAAACCGTTTTATTTTGCCATACAGCCGTTCCCCCCGGCGCGGCGCGGAGGGGCTGGAGCTCGCCAGCCGGGGCGCTGCCGGGCGGCCGCTCCGCTCCGCTCCGCGCCGGCGGAAGGGGCTGGGCTGGGCTGTGCTGCCCTCCCTGCCGCCCCGGCGGCGCGATGCTGCCGGAGGTCGCTGGAAATGGCGGAGGTTGTCCCCGAGACGTACGTCTGGAGTGTGCTGCTCGCTTTCCCTGCCTTTATTTGCCTGTGCGTGCCGCAGGGGCCCGGCGGCACTTGCGGTGGGTAGAGCCGCCCCCGGGAGCGTGTGTCCGGGGCGGTGCCGCAGCGGAGCCGCTTCGTCTGTGTGAAACGTGCAGCTGCTGCGGCGGGTTCTGGGGGGGGGTGTGTGGGTATAAGTTCAGGTGGAAACTACTTTCCCGTAACAGCCTTTAACGTCTGAAGCTTCAGCAGGCCTGTGCCCAGCCTCTCGCAAATTTAAATATTGTTGCGAGTATGTTGGAGGTAGCAGCTGAGTTTCATACCACAGACTTTTAACCCAGCAGAGGACAAGCTGACCTGGGTTCTCATATTGTCCAAGCCAGCAATAGCGTTCTTCAGAAACAGTTCTCTCCCATGTTCTTTGAACTGCAATCAATTGTGCTCTCTTTTCTTCCATAGAAGAATACAGGCCTCTCTTTTTCCCATTTTTCAAAAGCATTTTGAAGCTTGAGCCTTCAGAGTGTGCTGGGGATTTCAACATCTCCATTCTCTTATATTTGCTTGTACTGAAGCCTGAGCAGCTGTAAACCTATTTCAAAGTATTGGAAAAACTACATCAAGTCTTCACTTCGAGCACTAGACCTTGGAGTTGGTTGGGTCAAAACATATTATTTATTTATGTAAGTAAAAGTTGCCAATCTGATCAGTGGCTTCTCTCATCAGAGAAGATGGAACTTTCTTAGCTCGTTTCCTTTTAATACATGTGCTTTCTGTCAGGGCAAAGAAGCATTCTTTCATGAAAATGGAAACACAGAACAACTGCTTATGTCTGAAATTTTATCTGTATGCGCTACTGAAGATCTACAAGTAAATAATTGCATTATTTTGTTTACAAGCAGGAAAACAAGCTAAATTTAGCAAATGATTCACTCTAAATAACTCTGGCTGCTTGTGAATTACGGTGACAACTGATGGCAACTCACAATAAGAAACATGATGTTTCTCCAAGGCCTTGTCTGAATATGTACAAGTCATAGCAATACAGATTGGAAAAAAAAATGCCTCTCAAGGATAAATAGGAACGTAAAATACATTAAAATAAGAAATGAAATGTCCATTTCAGTCTATATAAGTACTCCTTTGCATATTGGGTTTTTTTGGCTTTATACTAAGAAAATACAACTTTTGCACACTAAAGACAGCATATATTAAAAAACGGCTGAATTTTAACTTCAGAAAAACAAAGTTACCCTTAGTATGGGAGGTTGACATAGCTTAGATAGAATCCAATTCTCAAAAAAAATGACAATCAAATAAAGTTAAATAAGTACGATGCCAGAGATGGGCATTTACTTTTCAATGTGTATTTTGTAACGTGTACTTTACCCTCTTGCAGGAACATACATAGGCAGTAAGAAGAGCACAACTGATCACAGAGCACAGGATGGGCCTCTATTTTCTTCTGTTAATTGTAGGGTTTTGCGGGGCACAGTACAGCCCTAATACTCTCTCTGGGAGGACGTCTATCGTACATCTCTTTGAATGGCGCTGGGCGGATATTGCTCTTGAGTGTGAACGCTATTTAGCTCCTAATGGATTTGGAGGAGTTCAGGTATGTCTGTTCCTATCAGGAGGTAGTAAAATTGCTGCATAGGTGGTAATTTGTTTTTCAGAGAAAATGTTCAATTCACCAAAGGACAGGTACTGAGAAATAAAAATAGAAATTGGTAATGGAAGTAGTAAATGCTGACAAATATATTCTTCAGCCATCATCATGTAAGCGCAAATTTATTTCGTTGCTCCGAAGTGTATGTTTTGCATTCTGTGCTATTACGTTTAGATGAATTAGAATTACATATCACTGGCTAAATCTTTTTTTTACTGCTGTGAAGAGTAACCGATGTTTATCTGCTTAATATTATTTAAGTCAAGGGAAGCTCTTAAAAGCTGGGTAAATATAAAATGAAACTATGAGAAAAAGGGCTCCCAAAGAAGATACCAAAGTGCTGAAGGTTTTAAATAAATAAAAGGCTGCTAATTGTGTTCACCCAAACTGGCAAGTTTCTCTCTGTAAAGCCTAGTGTCGGTGTAAGCCAGTAAGAGACCCTTCTTTGGAGGGACGTGATGTGAGCAGGCAGAAATGAACTGAACGCAAGTTCTGGTGGAGGTGTGTCGATGTGAATCTGTTCTGCCTGAACAACAGACACGTGTTCCCGTGGAACCAGTCGTGTCAGATGGGTGGGGTACGACGGCTGGAGAGCAGTCACCTATTAAACTATTTCAGTTGGTTTGTCAGATTCCTCAGGAAATATTGGTGAGAGACGTCTGCCTGTGTCTTGTAGCCCAGGAATTTGCAAGTTGACCTGAGTGAGAACTTTCTCATAATTTTCAAATACATCTTTTCTGTGCAAACTTTTTTCCAGGCACACAGGCCTGATTGATTGATTTTTAAACTGTGGTATATGCTTGGATATCTTTTTAATCCATGCTGTGACAAGGTCTCAGAAAGTAAGTTTTTTCAGATGCAGACTTGCTGAGCTGGTCACAAAGGCGTGGCAGCTTTGTGGGAAATGGTGGGATCAGGTGGTCACGTCCAGAGACCTGGAGGTCGCAGCAAAAGCTTGTTGCCTGAAAAGTATCCTGGAAACAGTCTATAAAAGAAAGAGGTATTAGCTTGTCTGGAAACTGTGACACGTCTCATGTCAAGAATCTTTTATCGAAGGCCTGCATTCATGAAGATAATTAGGACACTAAGTCCATGGACATAATTTTTATAGTATGTTTCTACCTGCTGAAGGTCCAGGCCTAAGTCTTCTATTTCCAGCCCACTACAGTGTAAGCAGAGGATACTGAGGATCTACGTGGGTTAGGTATTGTGAGAGCCTTCCATTAAAGGGGCCTGATTTTCTATTTTTATGTTTTTTCTCTAACAATATTGGGCAAACAAATAAACCATTATCAGTATTCTGTTACCAGGAGACACCATCTCATTCACAGATTTCACCTCCAAATGAAAATGTTATCATTACTGACCCTCGGCAACCATGGTGGGAAAGATACCAGCCCATCAGCTACAAGCTGTGCACACGATCTGGAAATGAAACTGAATTTAGAGACATGGTGACCAGGTGCAATAATGTTGGAGTAAGTGCTTTGAAAACCTTCTGGTGTTAACAATGCAAGGTTAGACAACTGGCAATTTAGAAGGGAAGACATGGTAGCAGTGGAGTGAAGATGAGGGTTTTTTCATAGAATCATAGAATAGTTTGGGTTGAAAGGGACCTTTAAAGGTCATTTAGTCTAACCGTGCAGGGACATCTGCACCAGATCAGGTTGCTCAGAGCCCCCGTCCAACCTGACTTTGAATGTTTCCAGGCATGGGGCATCTACCACTTCCCTGGACAACCTGTTCCACTGTTACACCACCCTCATTGTAAAAAATTTCTTCCTTATATCTAGTCTAAATCTACCCAGTTTTAGTTTAAAGCCATGACAGCCTGTCCTATTGCAACAGGCCCGCTAAAAAGTTTATCCCCATCTTTCTTATAGGCTCCCTTTAAGTACTGAAAGGCTGCAGTAAGGTCTTCCTGGAGCCTTCTCTTCTCCAGGCTGAACAACCCCAACTCTCTTGGTTTTTCCTCATAGGAGAGGTGTTCCATCCCTCTGATAATTTTTGTGGCGATTCTCTGGACCTGCTCCAGCAGGTCCATGTCTTTCCTGTGCTGAGGGCTCCAGAGCTGCATGCGGTATGCCAGGTGGGGTCTCATCAGAGGGGCAGAATCACCTCCCTCGACCTGCTGGCCACGCTTCTTTTGATGCAGCCCAGGATACGGTTGGCCGCCTGGGCTGCAAGTGCGCATTGCATGCTCATGTTGAGCTTCTCATCCAGCAACAACCCCAAGTCCTCCTCCTCAGGGCTGCTCTCAATCCCTTCATCCCTCAGTCCCTCCCCCAGCCTGTACTGATACCAGGGGTTGCCCCGACCCAGGTGCAGGACCTTGCACTTGGACTTGGCCTTGTTGAATTTCATGAGGTTTGCAGGGGCTCACTTCTCAAGCTTGTCCAGGTCCCTCTGAATGGCATCCTGTCCCTCAGGCATGTCAGCCACATCACACAGCTTGGTGTTGTCTGCAAACTTGCTGAGGGTGCACACAATCCAACCGTTGGTGTCATTGATGAAGACATTAAATAGTGCTGGTCCATATATGGACCCCTGAGGGACACCACTTGTCACCGATCTCCATCTGGACATAGAGCTGTTGACTACTACCCCCTGGATGCGACCATCCTGCCAATCCCTCATCCACCAAAAAGTCCACCCAACACCCATATCTCTTCAATTTAGAGAGAAGGGTATTGTGGGGGACCGTGTCAAAAACCTTACAGAAAGTAGAGATAGACAACATCCATAGCTCCTCCCTTGTCCATTGATGTAGTCACTCCATCACAGAAAGCCACTAGATTGGTCAGGCAGGACTTGCCCTTGGTGAAACCATGCTGTCTGTCTCGAATCACATTCCTGTCCTCCATGTGCCTTAGCATAGCTTCTAGGAGGATCTGTTCCATGATCTTGCCAGGCACAAAGGTGACACTACAAGTCAGTAGTTCCCAGGGTCCTCCTTTCTACCCTTCTTGAAAATGGATGCAATGTTATTTGCCTATCTCTTGAGATGCATGTGGTATCACCAATGCTATACGTTAATAAAAGAGAAATATTTTAAATAAAATGTTGTGGGAAGCAAGCAAGCAGAAATAGGGGGATAGGGCAGGAGGTGAGAGAGAAAGAATATTAATTAGTGGTGCTGTGGGAAGTAGCTTTCTGTAATGGAAATGTGAATACTATTCTCTAGGTACATATTTATGTGGATGCAGTAATCAACCATATGTGTGGAGCGAATGCTGGTGCTGGTGACCATGCTACATGTGGAAGTTATTTCAATGCAAAGACTGAAGATTTTCCAGCTGTGCCGTATTCTGGCTGGGACTTTAATGATCATAAATGTAAATCTAGAAGTGGAGACATTGAGGATTATCATGATATATCTCAGGTAAACCTAGAACTATAAATATATTTTTTATGTACATCTGTTCCTGGGGTGTAGTTTCTTTGCTCCCCTTTACTGTCAGACATTTTTTGAAAACAAAACAAAAACCCTAATGGAAAACCATCCAAATTGATAATAGAGGTTAACATTGCTATCAGGAGCACCACTTCTTAAAAGGATAGCTCTACTTGAGCCAATGGCTCAATTTCAGATTTAGACAAATGTGCTTGGGTACTTTATAAATACTGTTTTAAAGCTCATTAAATCTATTTAGGAATTATCTTTGTTTGCTTTGTTTTTATTAGCTTCATTTTTTGTGCTTTAAAAAAAAGTAATAGTTGTTATCTACCTTTTATTTTGATGTGGAAATTTTCTTTTGTCTCAATTTCAGAAGAGAGTGATTAGGATTTCATAAAGAAAAATGCTAAAAACTTGAAAATCAACCCTCTGTTTAGAGATTTCTCTTCCTAGGAGTCTCTCTCTTCCTCTATATCAGATTACAAAGTCAGGACTTTACCACAGAATGAAAAATTATTTTATAAAGATAAATACCTGTCTTTCTTAAATAATGTCTTATGCCTTTCAAGTGCATTTGGTCTTTCGTGAATCTAGGATGAGGGAAGAGGTGTTTTGGAGAAATGGCAGAAGAAGGGGAGACTTTAAATGTCCCTGAATTCTTGAGCAGTTCTAAAGGAGCGTCTTTGTAGCCAATTTTTAGTACAGTTTGCAACATAGGCTGATGTACCTTGCTCTCTCCGGGCAGATGTGCATACCCATGGAAACCCATCATAAGAGTTATTAAAAAAGCATTTCAGTATATTCAGTTTACGTTTAAAGTATTCTTTTGATGAAAATTGATGCCCATCATTTTGTATTTACAGGAAACAAAGGCAAAATGGGGACAGAAAACAAGAGTTTAATGTTCTGTAAGGCCATAACAACTCAGGATTTTTAAAAGATTTACAAATACAATTTCTAGAAATCTTTCCTACACTAGAGAAGAAATGAGCGCGCCTGAAATAGTAGTGAATCTGTTCCTTAATACCCTGGAGTAAAAATAATTTACCATATTTTTGCTCTATACTTGCATTAAAAAGCTGATTATAAATGTAATGATTTGACTCTGTTATAATCCTTCAGCATGTACAGCTGTGTAAGCTGGGTGAATGCAGACTTCTTAATGCTCATTCTGTGTAGATGACTGTCCAAGATAACGGCCCGAGGCAAAGATATGCATGGTGAATAATGACTAGGGAAGGTTTTATTTGGCATTGTAATGTAGGTAACAAAATTTGAAATGTATGTAGAACACTACATTTAGTTTATTAGGTGAAAAATGTTTCATTTCAGAATTTTTATATAGGTCCGAGACTGCCGCTTGGTTAGCCTTCTTGATCTGGCTCTGGAGAAGGACTACGTACGCTCAAAAGTCGCTGAGTACATGAACTACCTCATTGATATTGGTGTAGCCGGCTTCCGAATTGATGCTGCCAAGCATATGTGGCCTGGGGATGTGGAGGCGATTTTGGACAAGCTGAAAGATCTAAATACTAAATGGTTTTCTGCAGGAGCTAAACCTTTCATTTACCAGGAGGTAATCTTTATTTTTTTAAAATGTACTTTACAAACGTATTTCTTGCAGGCACAGTACAGACTCAGTCCCACACTGGAAGCGATACTTCGCTTGAGCTGGGCCCGAGCAGCTTTCAAACTCAAGATCTATAGAAATCACCATCAAGATTTAATAACCATAACTTGCAAATATCTAATCTGCCCCCAAATGGTAATTGAAATGCAAAATGCCCCAGTTGTTTTGGACCTGGAAGCAGGAAGTAGATAACCTGGAAATTCCACATGAGATTAAATTTACTGCATCTAATTTAGTGTAAAAATTGTATTGGTTTTAAGTAGGAAGTAGGTAATCTGGAAATTCCACATGAGATTAAATTTACTGCATCTAAATTAGTGTAAAAATTGTATTGGTTTTAAAAAGAGATTTCACTCTTTGAATTTTAAATTTTGGATAATAAATTGCAATGCAAGATATAAATAGTGATTATGGTCTGAAATTTTGTTTGTCAATGGCATAACCAGTGTTACTTGTCGTTCCAAATTTGTGTTTTACGTTTGAATAATAAATCCTAACAAGACCTAAGAAGCTGGTAATTACTGGTTTCAGTCAGGAGAAGCTAAAGTTGCTAGACACATTTTATTAAATCAGTATGTTCCGTGCAAGGTCTAGGGCAAATAGTGAAATGAGGTTGCCCATGTGCTTGAAAGCAGAGGCATTGGTGACTAGACTAAAGTTGGTACAACCCAAGCCTTAGTTATGCAATAGTGATCAATAGTGGTAGGCAGTTAAAGGAGGGAGACAGAAGACAAGTTCACAGCTAGTCTGAGATAAAATGAAGAAAATGTCTTTAAATACGATTTGGCAAGTAAGCCAAATCATGTATGTAGCTCAAGTAGTGCCTCTTCCTTAAAACAATGTCTAGGGCAATGCCTTTTACTTGTTTGTTTAAGTAGAATGAAATGCTCTATCTATCTGCCAGGTAATTGACTTGGGCGGAGAGCCGATCAAAAGCAGTGACTACTTTGGAAATGGCCGAGTGACAGAATTCAAATACGGTGCAAAGCTGGGGACAGTGATCCGCAAGTGGAACGGAGAAAAGATGGCCTACTTAAAGTAAGGATGAGGCTGATGTGATGTGACTTATCTGGGGGATACACCGGTTGGCAGAGGAGCTTCAAGCCTTTGTGCTTTTGTCTAGGAACTGGGGAGAAGGCTGGGGCTTTATGCCTTCCAACAGAGCCCTGGTCTTTGTGGATAATCATGACAACCAGCGGGGGCACGGAGCCGGTGGAGCTTCCATTCTAACCTTCTGGGACGCCAGGTAAGGGATTGCTCTTGTCTGGGTGATGCTTCTTCCTTTTGCTTGTGTGTCTATCTGGTCTCTGGCACAGTTTCCCTTTCCACGTCTCATTGCTTTTTTTTTCCGTCTAACAAACAGGCTTTATAAAATGGGAGTTGGTTTTATGCTTGCTCATCCGTATGGATTCACACGTGTGATGTCAAGTTTTCGCTGGCCAAGATATTTTGTAAATGGACGGGTAAGCTTGTGGTGCTGAAGATACGTTCCTGGTGCGTAAGGATCGGAACAAGGCCAGAGAAGCAGTCCAGTGGATTTACATTTGTTAAGCCATTTCTCTGTCCCATGTTGGATCTGTCAGGTGGAAGTTTGATGCTGCCTCTAGCTTTTCTCTACTGACAGGCTCTCTGCATTGCCAGTAAGCATGTAAATTTACAATTGCAGGACGTGAATGACTGGGTTGGACCCCCAAGTAACTCGGATGGATCAACGAAGGCTGTTACAATCAATCCAGACACTACCTGTGGCAACGACTGGGTTTGTGAACATCGCTGGCGTCAAATAAAGTAGGATACTGTGGAGAAAAACCAAGTAAAAGCAGGTGCTTTTGCTTGATGTTCCTGGTGGCTTTAGAGCTCCTGCAGCCCCGATGACCGCCATTCCTTGCATTTTCAGGAACATGGTTATCTTCCGTAATGTGGTGGACGGTCAGCCTTTCTCCAACTGGTGGGACAATGGCAGCAATCAAGTAGCTTTTGGCCGTGGTAATAAAGGCTTCATCGTTTTCAATAATGATGACTGGTAAGTAAAAGAGGAATAAATTTTAATTCTCCTACTTAGCAGAGAACACGTTTGAGGTATTTGAGTTCCAGCAGATCTTTGTAACAGATGCTTCCTCTGTCTCGGTTGGCAATTTAAATTTACCATTCTCCATCCTAGCAGGAGCACTCTTCACTGTCTGAGGTTGGGCCTTGTACTGTGCTCTTGCTATTTCCCGGTTCCTGGAGCGGGCTGTATCGCTGAGGAGCATGGTCAGCCAGCAACGTCTGAGCTTACAAAAATGAGGGAACTTGGCGACTCAGGGATATGGTCCAAAAGTGGCAGTATTATTAACTGTGTTGCAATCTTGTACGGAAGAATGACATGATTTAAGAGAACAGGACTGTGTCAGATCTATAACAATTAGAAGCAGGTTAGGCTGATGAGCAGTGTGAAGGATGTAGTGGTTGAGTTCTCAGTTAACTTAGTTTTCCAAGCCTGCTGTGCTGTAAAACACAACAGTTCCTTTTTTTGACATTCTGGAAAGACCTGAGAGAAGTTTTATTAGGGCTGACAGTTTTTTAGCCTATTTTGGTGTGTTCTTGTCGTGTACTGTGACGTCAGAAATAAAAAATCTGCATGAAGGTTCCTTTAAGCTCCTTACAAAACAGATTACTAACAGAGAAATTTCCGAGAATTTCTAATACAATAATCTAAAAAAGCTAACTGCGGTTTGGTAGAGAAAAATGAAAATTGCACTACAGTGCAATTTGAAGTTTTGGAGTTCAAGTCCTAAAGTTCCTGGAGAGTGAGATTACCTAAGCTTTCTGTCATTGGTGGTAAATACTTAAATACTACTACATTAATTAATCAATTTACTTCATTATTTTTCTTCATTGTGAAGGAGTAGTCCTGTGTAATGAGGACCAAATTGCTTTAAGTGCCCACAATGTAAAACAGTTCACATGAAAAATTATTTTAACTAGTGTGTGTTGACCAGCCTTATGATGTCTGAGCACAGCAAGAACCTCTGGTGTTTTTTCTAGGCTCCTCACTCAGTAGTTTTAGAGGATTGTCATTTTGTGGGAGAATAGATTCTGGCGCGTCCAGAGAAGTGCTGCAGAATAACAACTCCAGAATTACCTAATGTCTGGGAAGGTCTCTAACATGCGTTGCAAAGCATTTGAGAGTCCAAATAATCCTTATTGCATTTCAATATTTTCCGAAGGTCTTTGAATGTAACTCTGCAGACTGGTCTCCCTGCTGGCACTTACTGTGATGTCATTTCTGGACAAAAGGAAGGTGACTCCTGTACAGCACTTGAAGTTCATATTGCTCCTGATGGCATGGCTAATTTCCTGATCAGTAATGAGGATGAAGACCCATTCATTGCAATTCATGTTGACGCTAAATTGTAACCAGATCTGTTGTGCACATGTTGTTTCTTCTCTTTTCTATTTTTGCTAATAGCGTACAAGGTGGTCTGATTGTCTTGGCTCTCCAGCACTGAATGAACCATGAAAAAGCAAAGTGTATTGGCTTATATTAATGAAATACCAAGTAGCTGCTACACAGAGATAGGAGCCAGTGGTGCTAGTGCAGATCTGGAAGAGGTGGTATAGGCCTGTTAGCCTTGGTAAGCACGCTTTATTCAGTTAAAGTATTAATAAAAAATGAAAGGAGAAGAATTAAATGACTTCATTTTAAATTGCACTGCTCTGTGCATAAGTGGAAATGCAATTCTCTTTATGGGGAACTTGGACTGGGAGTTGACAGCATGTCCAAAATCAAGCAAAGAAACCTTTGTGCTGAAACAAGGTGCAATTCAAGTTGATGCCAAGTTATAACTCAGTTGAAAATGTGTTTCTTCCGTTGGTCTTTACATTTACTGTTACCCCAGGTGCAATTCCCTGGTGCTTGATCGTGACCTTAGTGAATAATAAATGGCAATCAAATTCAAGAGTAATGCTTTATCCCTTCATGAATTGGATTGTAACTTCATCACATCATAACAAGCGTCAATGCAGCAGTGGGTTTTATCTCAATGCAACACTCCATTTCCCGCATCACAGAAACACGGGGGAAAATAAAGGAAATAAAAAGAACCCGAACCACCACCTGGGGAAGTCAAAATGCGGCATTTCCAAGGCAGATACATGCACACAGATCTGTATGCCAGGGCAGCCACACTGTGGGCGCTCAGCTACGAGCAGTGCCTACGCACACAGACAGCTTATCCCTTCCTTGGGACAAAGCAGCCCCGGGGTCTGGGTCAGCAGAGGAAGCTGGGCTGCGCCAGTCGGTTATTCCAGCCTGTGACATCCACGGATGCAGCGGGTTGCTGGTCCACAGTCAGTCTGTGCCTGTACAACTCAAACCACAGACCTTCCGTTGTTAGCCGCGCTGGCTTGCTGCAAACGAGCGTTCCCTGTGGCTGTTCCAAAGGTGTCTGAGAAGCACGCTGTATGTGCCAGCATCGTCTGGACCTCCTGAGAGTGGCTGAAGCACGGCATCTTCTAGTCCCTGTGGTGCGTTAGGCTCGCTCATTGTGTAACAGCTCGGAGAATTACACAGACGGAGCACAGTCCCGTCGGCTTTCCCAATTTCTTTGTCAGGCGCGAGGAACTGCTGAGGTAAATGCGAGAGTGCAGCCTTTGCTTTCAGTCAGAATGTCTGCTTGGCCAAAAGTCCTCGTTGCGAGCCAGTGTGGAGGGGCAAGTGGAAGAGGAATGCTGGGATTTATTACCGTTGAGGTCAAGGTGCACTTTTAAGGCTGTTTGCCTTTTGTGGTGGGAGAGAGTGTGCCCGGGTGCCGGGGGCGGCTGTTGTGCGCAAGGGCTCGGGGTGTCTGGCAAGGCCGTGCTGGTGTGGCAGGAAGGGCCAGGCCGTGTCCCTGGCGCAGAGGCTGGCCCTGCCGCCTGTCTGCCTTGCTCGCTGTGGCCAGCGCCGCCTGGCTGAGGGCAGGGGCCTGCTGGCAAAACACAGCCCCTGGATCCGCTCGCTGGAGCGGTGTCAAGCGCCAGGAGACCCATGTGTCAGGGTGTTAATAGCCATTGCAAAGCTGTCATTTTGGGTCAGGTCAGGAAAGCCTCCTGCCCCTTTGAAATAGATTGGACACACTTGTTGCAGACTGGGGGTAGCAGAGGGATGGGTTCATGTCCACGTTGTGCTCGACCCTCCCTGAGGGCTATTTTCAGGAAGTCATGACATCTCATGTAGCGCGTGATAGTGGCAGTACTCTGGCAGCTGAAAATTTACACTCAAGGTGATGGATACATCTCTGCTGTGGAAACTGGCATGATTTTTTAGGTCCTACTGCTATCACGGCTCCATTTTTTCTTGGCCTGGCTCTTTTTCTGCTTCTCTGAAACCACTGTTTACCACCCTTCCTGGGATTTGCAGTGGACCTGCTATGGCAGATACCACTGACATTTGAGAACTGTTTCTTTCCCGAGAGGAGGACAATCTCAACTTTGTACCATGTTATGAATCTCACCTCTCTGGTGTGTAGCAATAAATGTAGCCATGTTCTTATTTTAAAGATGATAATACAAGTCTAATATCGCTTCTTTAGGCGCTGTTTAAAGTGCATCTTTAAGACTGTCATCTCCCTTAAGATTTTACATTGTTTTTAAGAACCTGTCTGGGGATGGTGGAATGCTGCATTTAATACACAGGCACGCTTAACTGCCTTTTCATATCCTTCAAGCCATTGTTATGGCAGAGCACAACAATATTGATTATTTATTTGGTCAAGCTAAATAGCAGTGAGGTGGACGATTGTGTTGAGACTGCTCTGACCGTGTCAGAGTCCAATACTCTCTGACCAGCTTCTTTTAGATATTCCGCACGTGGAGGGTGTAATGTTTAATATCAAATTTACTTATTTGTAGGTAATTGAAGCTAGATACTTTTTCTGACTTAGCAGAGTGATCCAAAGCATACTGAAATCACAATACAAATGTAAGTTACTCTCAGAAAAATACAACAGTTGCAATATGCAGTCCAACCACACTATCAATGTGATCTCCATTACTGGTGTCTATAATACCCTCCTCATCGGGATGCTGGGCGTCCCCAGTCACTGGAAAGGAATATGCGGGCTGAAACCAGCTAGACACCATTGCTATCTTTGAAAATCTTTTGTTAGTTGTTTAGATTTTAGGGTCTCTGTTGTGCTGAGCCATCTGTTCGCTCCTCCCCATGCTGGTCTGGCTGACCCAGGGAGACATTCACGCTTTGAATTAACTCAGGGATAAGCAGTTCCACCACCAGCTGATGCTGTCAACTGACATAGCTGTTTATCTAAAATAAAGGCCACCTTCCAGCTCCCTTTGTGTTGAGATAAAGTCAGTGTTCTTTGCAACATGTGTGGACAGTCACAGCCTGCATTATTCTCTGAGCTTCATGGGCAAGTCACTCTTGCCCGTCTCCTCTGAGCCTTCTTCCTTTGAAGGGGTTTATTGGTCAGTCACGTGCTGGGAGGTCTTGTGTACGCATGGACACCGCAGCAGCATATTGGGAAAATGCTGCCATTGCAGCACGCTCTCGATCGTGTGTTCAATTGACAGGGCCGTGCTGTGGCCACCTAGGGACATATAGGAGCAGGCTTGCTTTTTTAGGTTTGCAGTGTAAAAGCTTGCTGATAAAAGGATCTCATTTCGATGTCTGGAACAAATATCCTCCAGTTCTTCACAACCAGGTTTGTGATGATTCTGGGGGATCAAACGGATTAAAACATGGGATTCCAAAACAAAGCCAAACCCTTCCAGTGTCTCATGTGCCCAAAGCTTTAACTCCCCTAAAAGTCCCCTGAAAATCAGAGGCAATTTGCCAAGCACATGATTTTTTTATCGTACTGAAAGAGATGCTGTGTTTGAAACTGCACATTAAATACCTCCTACCTGGGGGTTATACTTCAGAAAGACGCATAAATTGTCAGTGCTGGATGGGCACCTTCTGTCCTGCCCTCATGCATTTCCTCAGCATGCTAAAATACTGCAGCCTGTTCCGCTTGAGCTGCTGAATAGCCTGTCACTTGAGGATCCCAGTCCCCTTGCCAGCGGATTGGCCATCCCTTGCATCAGGCTATCAAGGATGGGTCCTTACTCTCCTTGGCTGATAGAAGTGTATTCCAGTGGAAAACACACGTCACCGGAAACTGGATGTTGTGCATGACGTGCCATCACATCAATGGAACCCCCCCAGGGAATGGGTGATGTAAAAATTAACCTCAGGCACGTTTGGTTGCTCTCAGTAATATTGTGGAATGGGGGGAGTCTGTAATTACAAGGTGCAATCATCTTGCTGCTTCCTTGCTGTTAGCAAGTAGGCAAGGTCATTCGCAGTAATTTACTATTTCATTGTCGAATGGAAAAAAAGAGCTTTGATAAGGCCTGTGATACGAAAATGAACAGGTGGGGAAATGGGCCCTGCTTCTGTGTTTTGTCCTTGAAGACAGATTCTTGGAAAGAGGAGGATGCATGTGACATATTTAACGGTATGGCTAGTTTCAGAAAGAAGACACTAGAGGCAGTTCAGGTACAAAGTGCCCTGGGGTTTCTTTTTCTTGGAGCAGATGGTTAATTTCGTGGACTTTTTAGTTTTTGCACAGATATTTGTCAGATGTCAGTGATTTTCTGGTCTTCATATTCTCTCAGAGTGTTGTTTTATCATTGGCATGACGTGAGATTATTCATGGAGCGTTCTTGCTCACCCCTTGGTCTTACAAGTCAATTCCAAATGAAGACCTGAAATGATGCAATGAGCAAAAGTCAGAAGGGTTTTTTTGAAGGAGGAAATTGCAGGAAAAGCCAGAGGGGACTTGGGCAACAGCTCTGGCTTTCCAATTCAGTTTGATATCAGGCAGCTAAAACTCATCTGCAGTATCACTTTACATCTGATTTTGGGTTTCTTTCCTTGACTCAGATGAATCATTGGTCATTGAAAGTGAGATGAAAGTGTATGCGGAGTCTCTGTTGGAGAGGAAAACACTTGCAGCTCTGATCACTTTCAAGCAGGTGAAGCAACAGTTTCTCTGGACGACCATGTGAAGAAAACCGGTGATAGTTTCTAGCGGGGTCAGGCAATGACACTAGAAAAAATTTAGGCATGAAAAGAGGTCAGTTTCTAGTTAGGAGTGTGATTCACCTGGTGAGGACCCACGACGTGTTGTGTGATACATCTGTTTTTGACTGAGAGTGGCTGATCAGGTACCCTGGTTTGAGCTGGGACTAATCCTGACAACTAGACGCCTCTGAATGCTGGCAAACTCAGTCATTCTCCTCGTGCTGTTAGATTTTCAGTTGTCTTTTACCTTCCGGAGCCCGCTTTGAGGGTCAACGTGTTATGTTTTGGAATACTTTTGAAAAAGTATCACTGTTTACATGATTGGCAAGAGTACAATTCTGAATTTGGATGCACTGCTTACAGACCGCTTGGTTTATGATAACATATAATCATTGTGAAAACGTATTTTATCTTCAGCTGTTGGGCAATCTAGGAAAAAAAAACCCCGAAGTATGATATTGAGCTAGCTAGGGAAATAATAACTGATAGCATTGATCTGTGTGAATTTTGGCAGCTGCAATCAGAACGGCGTCATCTAGAAGGAGTATAAATTGCCAGTGGAGAGATCACAGCTTTATACCGAAGGCATCATGCAAGTCCTCCTCCTCCTCGCAGCTGTCGGGTTTTGCTGGGCACAGTACAGCCCTAATACTCTCTCTGGGAGGACGTCTATCGTACATCTCTTTGAATGGCGCTGGGCAGATATTGCTCTTGAGTGTGAACGCTATTTAGCTCCCAATGGATTTGGAGGAGTTCAGGTAAGTTGTTTCTTCTGAGTAGGTAGGAAAATGCTATTGTAACATTCAACGAATAAATCAAAATTCCTGAATCGGTGTATTGTGTTTGCATGGCAAGGCTTTGGTAGTGGGGGGGCTAAAGGGGTGGCTTCTGTGAGAAGATGCCAGAAGCTTCCCCTATGTCCAATAGAGCCAATGCCAGCTGGCTCCAAGATGGACCTGCTGCTGGCCAAAGCCAAGCCACTCAGTGACAGCGGTAGTACCTCTGGGATAACATATTTAAGAATGGAGAAAAAAACCCTGTGCAACTGCAGCTGAAGAGAGGCATGAGAATATCTGAGAGAAAGAATTCTGCAGACGCCAAGGCCAGTGGGGAAGGAGGGGGAGGAGGTGCTCCAGGCGCTGGAGCAGAGATTCCCCTGCAGCCCGTGGTGAAGACCATGGTGAGGCAGGCTGTCCCCCTGCAGCCCATGGAGGTCCATGATGGAGGAGATACCTGCCTGCAGCCCGTGGAGGTTAATGTAGGAGTAGATATCCACCTGCAACTCCCATGCTGGACCAGGTGGATACCTGAGGGAGGCTGTGAGTCCACAGGAAGCCCAGGCTGGAGCAGGCTTCTGGCAGGACCTGTGGCCCTGTGGAGAGAGGAGCCCATGCTGGGCCAAGTTTGCTGGCAGGACTTGTGACACGGGGGACCCACGCTTGAGCAGTTGGTTCCTGAAGAACTGCATCCCAAGGAAGGAAGTCACGGTGGAGCAGTTTGTGAAGAACTGCAGTCTGTGGGAAGGGCTCACATTGGATAGGTTTGTGGAGGACTGTCTCCCGTGGGAGGGACTCCACGCTGAAGCAGGGGAAGAGTGTGAGGAGCCTTCCCCCTGAGGAGGAAGGAGCTGCAGAAACAACGTGTGATGAACTAACCACAACCCCTGTTCCCCATCCTCCCACGCTGCTGCGGGGGGGAGGAGGTAGAGGAACTTGGGAGTAAAGCCCAGGAAGAAGGGGTGAGGGGGAAGGTGTCTTAAGATTGGGTTTTATTGCTCATTACCCTACTCTGATTTGATTGGTAATAGATAAAACTAATTTCCCCAAGTGGGGTCTATTTTTCCTGTGACAGTAATTGCCGAGGGATCTCCCTGTCCTTATCTCGACCCACGAGCCTTTGATTGTACTTTTTCTCCTCTTGTCCAGCTGAGAAGGGGAGTAAAACAGAGTGGCTTTGGTGGGCGTCTGGCATCCAGCCAGGGTCAAGCCACCACAGCTGGAGACGGCCAACTCCGAGGAACGTTGGTGTTGTAGAGGGGGGATGGAAGTAGTAACTGCTGTTAGATGCAACCCTAGAGCCTGCTGGGCCAATGAATGATGCTGTATCTCTAGCAGAGCAGTTACAAAGGGGCTCAGTTTCCTCTGAAATGCTTCCCCTGCAAAGCTAAGTTTTCCTCTTTGCCTTGTTCTGAGGGAAGCACATAAGCATTGAGTTTTGGCTTTCCTCAGGATGTTGGTATTCCAAGTAAAAATAATTCCCTTGGCTTCAGCCCTCCCATGCACAGGTCCTGGAAAACAGGCCCACGCTGGACCCGGGCAGTCCACAGAAGCAAAAGAAAACTTCTTTCTTGCCAGTCAACAAGACAGATACCTCCCAGCCCTGAGCTTGTGCTGTGAGAGAGAGAGAGACTGGGCTGGGCACTAGCCTGCCTCTGAGGGCAGAGGTACTGAGTGCGGATTTTGCCCTTAAAAAACGTTGAAATAAAACCAACCGATTTCTTATTAAAGTACATAATTTCATCTGCAGGTTTCACCTCCAAACGAAAATATTGTCCTTACTAACCCGAACAGACCCTGGTGGGAAAGATACCAGCCTGTCAGCTACAAGCTGTGCACTCGATCAGGAAATGAAAATGAATTCAGAGATATGGTGACCAGATGCAACAATGTTGGGGTAAGTGCCTGGAAAACCTGTACCTGCTATGGCAAGAAGTGCTGTATCAGCTGAGGGAAGCTACTGTTGCTGTCCTCAAAGGAGGCATAAACTGTGAATAAGATGAAGGGGCAAAAAAGAGCGAATTAATAGTGACGTCAAGCTCTGGTTCTGGCTAGCGCGTCACCATCATTACAAAACATACTGAAATGCACTTCTTGCTTTTCCAGGTGCGTATTTATGTGGATGCTGTTGTCAACCACATGTGTGGGGCTGCAGGTGGCTCAGGCACTCATTCTACCTGTGGAAGCTATTTTAATGCTGGGAACAGAGATTTTCCAGCTGTGCCATACTCTGGTTGGGATTTTAATGATGGCAAATGTCGAAGTGGAAGTGGAGAAATTGAAAATTATGGTGATATATATCAGGTAACTTTCACTGGCAAAAGTTTGAAATCTTTTTCCTTTTTTTTTTTTTTAACCTGTTGTGTAAACATTACAGTAAGGCCAAACAAAGGGAGCAGTTTCTTACAAAACATGTGCTTAGTCACCTGACAAGTGAATGAAGTAGTGAACTTAGGTAAAGGTACTCCTGATGCAAAATATTCTAAGTACTGAGAAATCAAGAACCCTCCTCCCACATTTCACGTGGGCGTGTGTGGGAGTTTGCTCCTGAGCTGCGCCCAATAAGCTCTTTCTTATAGCTTGCAAACTCAGCTGATGTTGATAAGGAGCTCCCTTGGAAAACTGACAGCAGTGCAAGGTGGTAGCCTGGTTGGGTGACTTACTCTTCTTGTAGATGGAATGTGTGGCAGTTCTTTCTGGAGGTTACTGCTCTTCCTTCATCCGCTTTGCAACAATACAGCAATTCCCTTTCTCATTCTCAATTCTGATGACATCTGCACAGGGAGGTGATATCCTTCACCAAGTGTCCTACCCTGAGTATTGAGATGTATAGTAAATTTTCCTATGTGTTGGTGCAGACGTTGGCATAATTCTCTTCTATGCAAATGAGATATCCAAGCAGAATTGATTTGAGGCAAACATTTCAATGAAAGGTTTTAAAAGCTGACAGAGTGGCACCGCAACATTTGTGTTTTTCATTACCCAGGTCCGGGACTGCCGCTTGTCTAGCCTTCTTGATCTGGCTCTGGAGAAGGACTACGTACGCTCGAAAGTTGCTGAGTACATGAACTACCTCATTGATATTGGTGTAGCCGGCTTCCGAATTGATGCTGCCAAGCATATGTGGCCTGGGGACATGAAGGCATTTCTGGACAAGCTGAAAGATCTAAATACTGAATGGTTTTCTCCAGGAACAAAACCTTTCATTTACCAGGAGGTAATCTCCATGTTTTTTCCTTTATGATTGTCTTTTGGTATCTCTTTTATCTCCCTCCTTCAGTGGAACGCCGGAGACATCTTCATCCAACTTTACCCCAGAAAGAGCTATTCATTTGTTTGCAGCAGCCCTGCAGACATAAGTAGTTTTGCTTTTTAAGCATGCCTCCACAAAAGAATGTCATTCAACTTTACCTTTTTTTTCCTTCAGTCATGTTTTTACATGTGTCCGTCATGTATTAGATTGCCTTTGGGTTGACCTGCGCAGCAGAAATAAACATACCTGACTATTTTTTCTCTCAATGTAAAGCAAGAAGTAACGTTGAGGCATGTACGCTGCATTTCTTATCAATGTGAGAGGAGAAGAGATGCACAGTTTTTCCTTCGTGTACCAGGTAATTGACTTGGGCGGAGAGCCGATCAAAAGCAGTGACTACTTTGGAAATGGCCGAGTGACAGAATTCAAATACGGTGCAAAGCTGGGGACAGTGATCCGCAAGTGGAACGGAGAAAAGATGGCCTACTTAAAGTAAGGATGAGGCTGATGTGATGTGACTTATCTGGGGGATACACCGGTTGGCAGAGGAGCTTCAAGCCTTTGTGCTTTTGTCTAGGAACTGGGGAGAAGGCTGGGGCTTTATGCCTTCCAACAGAGCCCTGGTCTTTGTGGATAATCATGACAACCAGCGGGGGCACGGAGCCGGTGGAGCTTCCATTCTAACCTTCTGGGACGCCAGGTAAGGGATTGCTCTTGTCTGGGTGATGCTTCTTCCTTTTGCTTGTGTGTCTATCTGGTCTCTGGCACAGTTTCCCTTTCCACGTCTCATTGCTTTTTTTTTCCGTCTAACAAACAGGCTTTATAAAATGGGAGTTGGTTTTATGCTTGCTCATCCGTATGGATTCACACGTGTGATGTCAAGTTTTCGCTGGCCAAGATATTTTGTAAATGGACGGGTAAGCTTGTGGTGCTGAAGATACGTTCCTGGTGCGTAAGGATCGGAACAAGGCCAGAGAAGCAGTCCAGTGGATTTACATTTGTTAAGCCATTTCTCTGTCCCATGTTGGATCTGTCAGGTGGAAGTTTGATGCTGCCTCTAGCTTTTCTCTACAGACAGGCTCTCTGCATTGCCAGTAAGCATGTAAATTTACAATTGCAGGACGTGAATGACTGGGTTGGACCCCCAAGTAACTCGGATGGATCAACGAAAGCTGTTACAATCAATCCAGACACTACCTGTGGCAACGACTGGGTTTGTGAACATCGCTGGCGTCAAATAAAGTAGGATACTGTGGAGAAAAACCAAGTAAAAGCAGGTGCTTTTGCTTGATGTTCCTGGTGGCTTTAGAGCTCGTGCAGCCCCGATGACCGCCATTCCTTGCATTTTCAGGAACATGGTTATCTTCCGTAATGTGGTGGACGGTCAGCCTTTCTCCAACTGGTGGGACAATGGCAGCAATCAAGTAGCTTTTGGCCGTGGTAATAAAGGCTTCATCGTTTTCAATAATGATGACTGGTAAGTCAGTGGGAGAGACCATGTTCCCAGAGAGAAGCATAGCATACCTCATCAGCAATACTGATGGGAAGGGGAATATCCTCCTCTCCTGATGAGAGAGATCACCACAGCCTGAGCTGGAGTCATTCAGTTGCATGCCAGGCCTAGAGACCCAAAATGGGAGTGTAGGGAAGAAAGCAGGGATAGGATTAGAAAGGTCACACTTTTCATTGCCCTTCAAAGTAAGGGAGTAACATCAGGTTCAAATATCCTGTACCCAGTTTGAAAGATGTTTTGAAAACACTGGGTAAATAGAGATCACTTCTTTTCACATAGGAATATGAACGTCTATTTGCAAACTGGACTGCCTGCTGGTACCTACTGTGATGTTATTTCTGGACAAAAGGAGGACAACAAATGTACTGGGAAGCAGGTGTATGTTTCTGGTGATGGAATGGCTAATTTCCAGATCAGCAACAGTGACGAAGATCCCTTCGTTGCAATTCACGTTGATGCCAAGTTATAACTCAGGAGAAACCTCCTTCTTTGTTTGGTCTGCACATTTATTGTTACCCCAGGTGCGATTCCCTGGTGTTCGATCATGACTGATTCTCTGTATCTAGTGAATAATAAATGGCAATCAAATTCAAGAGTAATGCTTTATCCCTTCATGAATTGGATTGTAACTTCATCACATCATAACAAGCGTCAATGCAGCAGTGGGTTTTATCTCAATGCAACACTCCATTTCCCGCATCACAGAAACACGGGGGAAAATAAAGGAAATAAAAAGAACCCGAACCACCACCTGGGGAAGTCAAAATGCGGCATTTCCAAGGCAGATACATGCACACAGATCTGTATGCCAGGGCAGCCACACTGTGGGCGCTCAGCTATGAGCAGTGCCTACGCACACAGACAGCTTATCCCTTCCTTGGGACAAAGCAGCCCCGGGGTCTGGGTCAGCAGAGGAAGCTGGGCTGCGCCAGTCGGTTATTCCAGCCTGTGACATCCACGGATGCAGCGGGTTGCTGGTCCACAGTCAGTCTGTGCCTGTACAACTCAAAACCACAGACCTTCCGTTGTTAGCCGCGCTGGCTTGCTGCAAACGAGCGTTCCCTGTGGCTGTTCCAAAGGTGTCTGAGAAGCACGCTGTATGTGCCAGCATCGTCTGGACCTCCTGAGAGTGGCTGAAGCACGGCATCTTCTAGTCCCTGTGGTGCGTTAGGCTCGCTCATTGTGTAACAGCTCGGAGAATTACACAGACGGAGGACAGTCCCGTCGGCTTTCCCAATTTCTTTGTCAGGCGTGAGGAACTGCTGAGGTAAATGGGAGAGTGCAGCCTTTGCTTTCAGTCAGAATGTCTGCTTGGCCAAAAGTCCTCGTTGCGAGCCAGTGTGGAGGGGCAAGTGGAAGAGGAATGCTGGGATTTATTACCGTTGAGGTCAAGGTGCACTTTTAAGGCTGTTTGCCTTTTGTGGCGGGAGAGAGTGTGCCCGGGTGCCGGGGGCGGCTGTTGTGCGCAAGGGCTCGGAGTGTCTGGCAAGGCCGTGCTGGTGTGGCAGGAAGGGGCCAGGCCGTGTCCCTGGCGCAGAGGCTGGCCCTGCCGCCTGTCTGCCTTGCTCGCTGTGGCCAGCGCTGCCTGGCTGAGGGCAGGGGCCTGCTGGCAAAACACAGCCCCTGGATCCGCTCGCTGGAGCGGTGTCAAGCGCCAGGAGACCCATGTGTCAGGGTGTTAATAGCCATTGCAAAGCTGTCATTTTGGGTCAGGTCACGGAAGCCTCCTGCCCCTTTGAAATAGATTGGCACTGCCAGCTCTTTTTGGTTTACTGTACCCTTGTTTGTTTAAGCCATGCATTCAGCTCTAACCCTCAGGAAGTGTGTGATTCTGTGCCAGCTGTTATTCAGATGTTACCTAATCCCAAATGTAATAGTCAGTCTGCCCTTAAAATGATGAATCCACCCCCAAGCCCGCCAGCTATTGTGGCAAATGATTGAAATGACACACATAGATCTGAGGTGTCCATAAATAACAGGAGATGCTGAATATGGCGAAGGGTATGTCTGTGCTTGTGAACATATGTGGATCCGCTTTTTAACTACATTGGAGTGCAGTGAGTGTTTTGCCTGATGTAGATTCAGATAGCAGAATTAAATACATGGTGGAGAAAAAGAAATCATGAGACAGTTTCCTTAGCTGTAAGTAAAACTTTGTGGGCCAGATGTTCACTGCTTTGAAAGAACCGGATCTGCATCCAGACTTTGTTTTTTGTTCTTCTTATTTCAAGATTTTTGGCACAGCTTTATAATTTGAGCACAAAGACGCTGAAGAAAGCAACAGTGTCATCCTGAGCAATACCAGGTCTTTCAGATGAGCCATGAAACCTAGAGTTGCAGTCAGTTTTACTGTTGATCTTTAAGTTTTTCCAAATGTTATTAACCCTAGGAAATTTCTATCATTAATTTTATTATTTCTATTGCTACTGTATGTAAAGTGATGTAACTAAGGCCTTAATTTTGCATGCCAGTAATAAATGAAAATGTTAAAACCTGTTTTGAAATTTATCAAGTTTAACATAAGGCATTTGCTGGGGCACAACAGGATGTTTAACAGATTTGCTCAAGTGTAAGATTTTAGAATTTTGTGGGCATTATGCAATATTTCATTTTCTTTTGCAAAGTAGTCCTCACTTTCTTTGGCCACACAGTGAATTTGAGTAGTGTCAAAACCTATTATAGGCTGATGTTCTAAATTTTGTTGCAATATTGTCAGTCTCAAGCCTTTCAAAATAATATCTCAAACCCTAGAAATAAAAAAAATTAATGGTTTAAATTAGACTTGGTTTTTATTTTCATGCCAAGTTTTGAGTTTTCCAGGTACACTCTCTTTTTGATTTTATATTTTATTTTGAAATTTGGTCTAGAATTTAAACATGGAAAAAGTCCCCCAACCTAACCAGCTGGGATTAAGCACATAAAAATAAATATTTCCATTTTTAGGGATATGCCATGTAGCTGATTGGAAGAAACTTGACCAAGAAAAGGTAAATACTATTACCTTTTTCACATACTATCAGGTTATCACACTAGTTTTAAAGTGCATTGAAGAAAGATGACGAATTGTAATAGATTTTTTTTCCTTTGGGATCTATGAGATTTCTCTTCCAGAGAAGTTTAACTAGTTCTGTTATAGAATTTCCTTTTCAATTCCTCCACTGCAGAAGAGTATGAATGCAGTCGCTGCGTCATGAGGAACCACACAGTTGATATTTGTGGGGCAGAAGGTTAATCTGTCCATCTTCACATATGAGAAATAAGGTATCAGCATATGTGAGAAACCTGCCTTTCTTGCCTCCTTCTTTTGTCTCTGGTTTGGCTGGTTCAGCTGCCCTCTGTTCTACTCTCTTGTACTGTACTTCCCTGTGCTTTTGCCACAGTTATGCTTTTCCTGCTCTTCTGCCTCTTGTCTCGCATGCCAAGGACCATTTTGGTCCTAGTCAGCTCTTCCTTTGTGCTTTTTGGAAAGCTCAGAGGAAACATTTTAGATTCAGGCAGCCATGAAGATGGCATGTTCTTCATATTTGTTTGGTTTGTGAGATAGGAAACCCACATGAAATGTTGCAGCCTATAAGAAGCACATTTTCACCTCTACTGTTTGAACAATTTTAGTTTTTACAGAAATATAGTGTCATAGAATCATAGAATGGTTTGGGTTAGAAGGGACCTTAAAGATCCTCTAGTTCCAACCTCCCCGCCCTGGGCAGGGACACCTCCCACCAGACCAGGTTACTAAAAGCCCCAATCCACCCTGGCCTTGAACACTTCCAGGGATGGGGCATCCACAGCTTCTCTGGGCAACCTGTTCCAGTGTTTCACCACCCTCAGAGTATGTAATTTCTTCCTAATACCTAATCTAAGTCTACCTCTTGGACAATGTAGAAAACAAACAACACCCAAAGCAATGATGATCGTATGGAAGCCTTTGCATTTATGGTACACCAAATGGTAAAGTAACTTAGTTACCAATGGTGAATGTTGAGGAAACCTTTCAATAGAAAACAAGCTGGGTATTTTCTTTATACTGTGCTGGAGCAAGAGTGGAATGAGACTGTTAACTACTGTCCTGTACCTATGTCGTGGTTTAGCCTCAGATGGCAACAAAGAACCACGTGCCGCTCGCACGTGCCTTCCTAACACAGGAAGGATCGTAAGAAAAGGCAAGACTCTTGGGTTGGGACAAAGGCAGTTTAACAGAACAGCAAAGGGAACATGCAAACAACAACACGGATAGGGGAATATACAAACGCGATTACGGAACCGCCGCTCCCCGCCGCTCGCCGGCCGGCCGGACCCGGGACACCCCAGCCAGCTTTTAAGCAGCAACTTCCTGCCCCCTCCCCCGGCAGCTCAGGGTGGGCGTGGCTCACATGGCATGGAATACCAGGAAAAGTTAACCCTATCCCCACCGGAACCAGGACATTATCCACCCCTTATTCCATACCATCTATGCCATGCCCAGCAGGTTCCAATGAATTGCCACCACTTTCCCCTGTTATATATATATATATATATATATATATATATATATATATACACACACACATATAATGCCCTTAGTTTATGGGCCATCCCTCGAAAGTGTCCGTTGAGTTCTTTTAATCCACGGCTTTGGGCTCCATTTGTTAGAACAGTCTCTCAGGGCAGGTGAGATGCTGGGTGGTGCTGGTCTGTTGCATGCTGTATTTTTTCGGAGCTTGTGACTGGTGCACCTGGTGTGGCTCATGCACGCAGTCCGTGGGCTGAAGATGTAGATCTTGAGGAAACTGCTGGGCGCCAGCTGCTGAGCTCAGTTCTTATCCCATCATCCCTGTGCCTTACTTGTAGTACAACTGATATCAATTATAGCAATGAGGACATACAGTGACAGTGTTACTTATCAATTAACAGCACACAATCTGATTCATTGGCTATTCTCGCCCAAAATCAGATCCCCATGAGGTACACATCGGACTTCCCCATCCTGCTGCATCACCCACCAAGTGCACCCAGGTCCTTGGGCAAAAGCAATCCCACGGATGGGTTTGCCTTTGCCTGAGGCAGGACTAACCCAGACTGTCTTCCCTAGCATATTCTTCATATGCACTACGGGGACTTTATCCCCTTCTACAGTACGCGGAAGTTTTGATTGGGCAGGGCCAGCCCGATTGTTAGATCCCCTGGTGTTAACTAGCCAGGTAGCTTTTGCTAAATGTGTATCCCAGTGTTTGAAAGTCCCACCACCCATTGCTCTCAGTGTAGTTTTTAACAGTCCATTGTATCGTTCTATCTTCCCAGAGGCTGGTGCGTGATAGGGGATGTGATACACCCACTCGATACCATGCTCTTTGGCCCAGGTGTCTATGAGGCTGTTTCGGAAATGAGTCCCATTGTCCGACTCAATTCTCTCTGGGGTACCATGTCGCCACAGGACTTGCTTTTCAAGGCCCAGGATAGTGTTCCGGGCAGTGGCATGGGGCACAGGGTATGTTTCCAGCCATCCAGTGGTTGCTTCCACCATTGTGAGCACATAGCGCTTGCCTTGACGGGTTTGTGGCAGTGTGATATAATCAATCTGCCAGGCCTCCCCATATTTGTATTTCAGCCATCGCCCTCCATACCAAAGAGGCTTCAAACGCTTGGCTTGTTTGATCGCAGCGCATGTCTCACATTCATGGATGACCTGTGCAATAGTGTCCATGGTCAAGTCCACCCCTCGGTCACGAGCCCATCTATATGTCGCATCTCTCCCTTGATGGCCTGAGGAGTCATGGGCCCACCGAGCTATGAATAGTTCACCCTTACGTTGCCAGTCCAGATCCACTTGAGCCACTTCAATCCTAGCGGCCCGATCCACCTGCTGGTTGTTCTGATGTTCCTCCGTGGCCCGATTCTTCGGTACATGGGCATCTACATGGCGTACTTTCACAACCAGATTCTCTATCCGGGCAGCAATATCTTTCCACAGTTCAGCAGCCCAGATGGGTTTGCATCTGCGCTGCCAGTTGCCCTGCTTCCACTGCTGTAACCACCCCCACAGAGCATTTGCCACCATCCATGAGTCAGTGTAGAGATAAAGTACTGGCCATTTTTCTCGCTCAGCAATGTCCAAAGCCAGCTGAATAGCCTTCACCTCTGCAAACTGGCTCGATTCACCCTGTCCCTCACTGGCTTCTGCAACCCGTCGTGTAGGACTCCACACAGCAGCCTTCCACTTTCGATGCTTTCCCACAATACGGCAGGACCCATCAGTGAACAGGGCATATTTCTTCTCATTTTCTGGCAGTTTATTATATGGTGGGGCCTCTTCTGCACGCGTCACCTCCTCCTCTGGTGACATTCCGAAATCCTTGCCTTCTGGCCAGTCCATGATCACTTCCAGAATTCCTGGGCGACTGGGGTTTCCCATTCGAGTTCGCTGCGTGATCAGTGCAATCCACTTACTCCATGTAGCATCAGTTGCATGATGTGTGGTGGGGACCCTTTCTTTGAACATCCATCCAAGCACTGGCAGTCGAGGTGCTAAGAGGAGCTGTGCTTCTGTACCAACTACTTCCGAAGCAGCTCGAACCCCTTCATATGCTGCCAATATCTCTTTTTCTGTTGGAGTGTAGCGGGCTTCGGATCCTCTGTATCCACGACTCCAAAACCCTAGGGGTCGACCTCGAGTCTCCCCTGGTGCTTTCTGCCAGAGGCTCCAGGTAGGGCCGTTCTCCCCGGCTGCGGTATAGAGCACATTTTTAACATCTTGTCCTGCCCGGACTGGCCCCAGGGCCACTGCATGGACTATTTCCTGTTTGATTTGTTCAAAAGCTTGTCGTTGCTCAGGACCCCATTTAAAATCATTCTTCTTCCGGGTTACTTGATACAGAGGGCTTACAATTTGACTGTAATCTGGGATATGCATTCTCCAAAAACCCACAATACCTAAGAAAGCCTGTGTTTCCTTTTTACTAGTTGGTGGAGACATAGCTGCTATTTTGTTGATCACATCCATTGGAATCTGACGGCGTCCATCTTGCCATTTTATTCCTAAAAACTGGATCTCCTGCGCAGGTCCCTTGACCTTACTTCGCTTTATAGCAAAACCAGCGTTCAGAAGGATTTGGACTATTTTACTCCCTTTCTCAAAAACTTCTTCTGCTGTGTTTCCCCATACAATGATGTCATCAATGTACTGCAGATGTTCTGGAGCTTCACCCTGTTCCAGTGCAGTCTGGATCAGTCCATGGCAAATGGTGGGGCTGTGTTTCCACCCCTGGGGCAGTCGATTCCAGGTGTATTGGACGCCCCTCCAAGTGAAAGCAAACTGTGGCCTGCACTCTGCTGCCAAAGGGATTGAGAAGAATGCATTCGCTATATCAATCGTGGCATACCACTTGGCTGCCTTGGACTCCAGTTCGTACTGGAGTTCTAGCATGTCCGGCACGGCAGCACTCAGCGGTGGCGTGACTTCATTCAGACCACGATAGTCTACAGTTAGCCTCCACTCTCCATTAGATTTTCGCACCGGCCATATGGGACTGTTAAAGGGTGAGCGAGTCTTGCTGATCACTCCTTGAACCTCTAGTTGACGAATCAGCTCATGGATGGGAATCAGAGAGTCTCGGTTAGTGCGATACTGCCGCCGATGCACCGTTGTGGTAGCAATCGGCACCTGTTGTTCTTTGACCCTCAACAACCCCACAACAGAAGAATCCTCCGAGAGACCAGGCAAGGCAGACAACTGTTTAACTTCCTCTGTCTCCAAAGCAGCTATGCCAAAGGCCCAGCGGTACCCTTTTGGGTCCTTAAAATACCCTCTCCTGAGGTAATCTATACCAAGGATGCATGGAGCCTCTGGGCCAGTCACAATGGGATGCTTTTGCCACTCATTCCCAGTTAGGCTCACTTCTGCCTCCAGTACAGTCAACTCTTGGGATCCCCCTGTCACCCCAGAAATACAAATGGGTTCTGCCCCTCTATAGCTTGATGGTATTAAAGTACACTGCGCACCCGTGTCCACTAGAGCCTTATACTCCTGTGGGTCTGATGTGCCAGGCCATCGAATCCACACCGTCCAATAAACCCGGTTGTCCCTTTCCTCCACCTGGCCGGAGGCAGGGCCCCCCTAATACTCGTCATAGTATCCATTACTCACTTCTTGCATAAATGACTTGGAAGTTCCTTCAAGAGGATCAGAAGCAAGATCAGGCCTTCTGCTTTGTCTGGGGAACGGCCCACTGGAAACTGGGGCGGCACTTTTCCTGGAGGGATCCCCTTTTGTGGTTGTCCTTCCTTGCAACTCCTGTACCCGTGTCCGCAGGATCGAAGTAGGTCGTCCATCCCACTTCCTCATGTCCTCTCTGTGGTCCCGCAGGTAGAACCACAGGGTGCCTCGTGGTGTGTACCCTCTGTACTCTCTCTCTTGAGTGGGGAAATGCCTGCTTCTAATAGCTGAGATGCTGGCCCGTGCAGGTGGGGAGTAGAACATATTCTCTTCAAGTTGCTGGACCTTCCGCGACAGTTTCTCCACAGCTGAGACAAGGGGGGAAGAGAGACTTTCTTCATATCGCCGGAGCCGGCCAGCTACCTCATCCACCGTTGGTCCCTCTTCACCTTTCCATTCCATTACTGCCAGGGAGTTGGCATATGACGATGGTGCACTCCGTACAAACTTCCGCCACATGGGCCTTGTGCATCGCACCTCATCAGGGTCTGTGGGTAAGTCGGCATTGTCCAAGTCATAATAAATCATCTCCCGCACGGCTAATTCTCTCAGGTACTGGATACCTCTTTCCATGGTAGTCCACTTGCTTGGCTGACATACAACATCCTCACTGAAGGGGTACCTCTCCCTCACGCCTAACAGGAGTCGTTTCCAGAGGCTGAGGGCTTGGGTCTTTTTCCCAATCGCCTTGTCAATGCCGCCTTCCCTAGACAGGGATCCCAGCTGCCTGGCTTCCCTACCCTCTAATTCCAGGCTACTGGCCCCATTATCCCAGCACCGGAGCAGCCAGGTGACGATGTGCTCGCCTGAAAGTCGGCTGAAATCTTTTCGCATATCCCGCAGCTCACTCAAGGATAGGGATCGAGTAATTATCTCCGGTTCTGCCTCTTCCTCCTGCTCTCGTGATGGCCCTGGTTCATCATCATCTCTTACTAAGCGAACTGATTTCTTTGTGTACTTCTTCTTCTGTATGGGGGCAACTGATACCGGCACGGGTTGGTTCTCTGGTTCAGTGGCAGGGGCCGCCGCGGGGGCTGCAGCAGCCGCAGGGGCCGCCGCGGGGGCTGCAGCAGCCGCAGGGGCCGCCGCGGGGGCTGCAGCAGCCGCAGGGGCCGCCGCGGGGGCTGCAGCAGCCGCAGGGGCCGCCGCGGGGGCTGCAGCAGCCGCAGGGGCCGCCGGTCTGGTTTCCATCTCTTCCCCTTGAGGGTGCTGCATAATTCTGAGCAGTGCCTGGTAGATACTGGCCAGGGCCCAGCACAGCGCGGTGAGTTGTGCCTCTCTAGAATAGCCACAACATTTTCCCTTCAAATATTCTACCACTTTATCAGGGTCCTGTAATTGTTCAGGGGTGAAGTCCCAGACCATTGGAGGCGAGTAGTTCTCTAGGTACCTGCCCATGCTCTCCCACATGCCATGCCACCCCTGACTATCCAGCCTCGGAGCAGATCTCCGGGTGGTAGTCTTAAATAGTTGCTTAACCCTAAACAAGACCTGGAACGTATTCAGGAGACATAGCACTAGGAACACACTAGTTTGAGTATCCCAAGGATATTCAAGATTCTCAAAAGCTGTCATACCTGACCCGAAGGAGAAAAGGGAGGCAAAAGGGCTGGGGAAACTATTAACAAATTCTGAGAGACGGTGTCCAATGTACGGACAGGACAACAAAACCACATAAACACCCCAAAATAACCATCTGAACAGTGATGTTATCATATCATAAACAGATATCGCACAGGACAGCAGAATGATAATCCTCATCCCTCTTCCAGACATGGTAAACAGCATCGCAGGGAGTACATAAGCCATATAGGAATTTATGTAACACAGCCATGAGAACAAACCAAGCAACATGATGACCAGTGACTACTTACCTAATAAAATAAATGCATACAAGAAAAAAAAAACCAAAACCGTTTTTTCCACGTTCTAGTTGGATTCTGTCGTTATCTCAACCCTTCAAGCCCCACGTTGGGCACCAAAAAGGACTGTCGTGGTTTAGCCTCAGATGGCAACAAAGAACCACGTGCCGCTCGCACGTGCCTTCCTAATACAGGAAGGATCGTAAGAAAAGGCAAGACTCTTGGGTTGGGACAAAGGCAGTTTAACAGAACAGCAAAGGGAACATGCAAACAACAACACGGATAGAGGAATATACAAACGCAATTACGGGACCGCCGCTCCCCGCCGCTTGCCGACCGGCCGGACCCGGGACGCCCCAGCCCGCTTTTAAGCAGCAACTTCCTGCCCCCTCCCCCGGCAGCTCAGGGTGGGCGTGGCTCACATGGCATGGAATACCAGGAAAAGTTAACCCTATCCCCACCGGAACCAGGACAACCTACCTTCTTCAAGCAATACGAAGCCTATAATGGTCTGATTTGGAAGAGCTACATTTCACACGTATTGTAATTCAAACTAAGCAGAACTTTGTGTATATCAGCATGTTGTTCGAGCATGGTTTGTTTTGTGACATACAACATATGGAGGCATTTAAGGGAGTAGACTGGAACAGAAGGAAGATCAATGAAGAGATAATTAATTTGCAGTGTAAGTACGAGAAAAATTCCTTGACGTATTTCACCTAGATGGTCTATAAGTATCCATTATTGGCAATGATATCCCTTAAAGAACATTTTAGGAACAGTAGTTAAATGGTTTTACAGACAAAGTTTAAGACTTTACCAATTCTTGTTGTAAACTTTATTATGGTCCTCTAGTTGACCATTAACTTCTGTCATTTCAACACTAAGAAAGCCTTGGGGCTGATGTTAGATCCTGAACAGTTAACACTTGCAAAACCAATGAAGAGTAACTTATATTTTTCTATTTAATTAATTGTACTTGTCCATATCTAGTAGAATTCTGCACACAAACATCAGATTGTTGTAATCATAGAACATACTGGTAGTGTGAAAGCTCACACTTTAAGGGACTGACTCCAGGCAATAAGAATTTTCTGATGATATCTTTTATCTTCTGTAAGTCCCAATAAAATCACCAGCTTTGAAGTTGAATTTGTTTTTCTCCAGGTTTTCAGTTTTAAGAAAGTTATTTGGAGCTGATTTGTTATGCAATGTATGAAGATGCCATCTCAGAGCATGTTATGGCCCATAAGCAGCAGTCACTGGGAAGAGATTAAAGGAGCTAAGCAAGTAAATTGATAAACTGAAGAAATAGTTGTCTCAGTCTAAATTAATCTCTGATTCTATAAGTGCATAATAAGTTTGTACGTTTGTTCATACTTTTTCCTTTTCCTTCTTTTTCTTTTTTCTTTCTTTTTCTTGTTTATTCTTTTTCTTTTTCTTTTTGTTTCTCTTTTTTGTTTTCTTTTTCATTTTCTTTTTTGTTTTCTTTTCCTTTCTCTTTCCCTTTCTCTTTTTCTTTTTTATTTCTCATCATATTTGTGTCTCTACATGTAGCTTTCAGCATAATAGTGATCAGAATTTAATGGAAGTGATGCACAATAAAACAAAGTGAATGGCTACTTGTATGTGCAACTGCTCATGAATACTTAAGTTATATATATATATAGACACATTTAAGCAATAAACACTTTCAGTCACCCGACGAGAAAAGAGAAATGATGGGTCTGATACATCACAAGATGTTTTGTCCTTTTAGTGGTTTTAATACACAGAGTTACAATTATGTATTTGTCAGATAAGGTGAAATAAACAGTGATATTAGAAAAACCATGAACTTCTAGTTGATTGTCTATGAGTGGACCAAAATGTTAAGTTTACCAGATTATTCATGGCAATATATTTTCTCAGCTCAATGCAACAGCAAAAATGGAAACTTTTGTTCAGCTCTGCATGCCTCTGTCAGTTTATTATTTCCCTGAATCACTGTTATTTTTCGAACAGAAGAAAGAGTTCTGTAAAGGGAAGCTAGCAGTCTATTGTCATTTTTTATAGAGACTGTGAAAATTTTACTCAAGTTTTCATGTTTTAAAGGGAAACAAATGAAAAGCTCACCACATAACACTAACTTTGTAATTGCTGATCGTGTGTTTGGTTCCTTTATCTGCAATCTGTGTTTTTAACAGTCTTTTAGTCTATTAGACTCACTGCACAATGTATTCTGAACAACATACAGATATTTCCTTAGCAAATGGTTTCATGCCATGGCAATTTTCACTTTGCCTTAATGCTAAATCAGAATGGTGGTACGAAAGAATGCTACTAGAAAAAATGCTACTAAATACATTGCTTTTCAAATGGCATTTAATACAAAGGTCTTGGTCATAAATATTCCGGTGGCACTGTTTGAGGTCATAGTGGTGAATTATCTCCAGTTACTAGAGTGAAAGTGAAAGTGCTTGGGTTTTCATCCAGTTGCCACACTAAGTGCTCTGGGATCAACACCCAGAGCATTTAGTGTATGATTAAGAAAGTGACTTACACCCTGTAGGAGAGCAGTAAAACATGAGAGAGTCTGTGGCACTTTTGAGTTGAAAATAGAAATACCAAGCATTTGTCAGAGAATGAAATTCCATGGTGCTCCTTGGTCTTAAACTAAGAATTAGATTACATTGTCCAGGCACCAAGACTGAGAACTAACCAGCTTAATTAACTGCATTATACTTCCTGATTCCTAGGATTATTTTTTTTCCTCCCCACCCACCCCCGCCCAAAAAGGGTGATGTCATGGTAAACATACACCACTACCATCATATTTTATTTTTCATTTATTTCAGTTGTGAAGAAAGCCTTTGGAAGCTTAGCAATTTCTGTGTGTTTGTAGTTGACAAATGGTAATAACTGTGGATGCTAATTTCTGCAATGTTCTGAATATTCTGTGGAGCATGAGGGTCTTCCCTCAAAGAAAATTAACCTTTAGAATTTGGGCAAGATGGCTACAGGGAACTCGTTATGTTTACAATATTGAACATTCAGATATTGGCCTAATTTACATATACATGGTATATTTACATTGGTATTATTCCTGAGCCATTGTCTTACAGTGTGTGTGGGAAGTAGCCACCAAAATTTTGATTCCTTATCTTGCAGGACCTTGTGGTATATTTTAAGTATTGGAAATTGTCTGTATTTAAAATGAACTGTTTGTTACAACATTATTGTCCAAAGTCTTCTGCCTTTATGATTTTTCTAAGCATATCTATGTCTTGGGAATTGTCAAGACTAAGCTTAAATAATTTTTCCCTGAGCTCATAGGATAAAAATGTTCACTTGCAAAACAGCCATTGACTGAATTTAGGTCGTTAGCTACCAATCAAGTTGACTCTTGCCAGTCATAATGTTTAGTAACAACAAAAAGAAGAGGCAAAGAACATTGAACTGGGCAGATTAACACCAGTGCAAAAAGGGTAATTTTGGCTTTTCCTTTCTTCCCCCCCCCCCCCGGTGTTTTCTTCTTGGTTTTGGTTTGGTTTTGTTTTGTTTTTTTCCTGTGCCGTCCTCTTGTATAGCCTTAGTTAGCATGAAAAGTGAAGTAAACAAGCATTTGATAAGAAGTCATGGTGTCACAGCCCACTGTTAAAAGCACAACAAATGTACCCGCAGCCTTGGTCTGTAAACCTACTAATGCTTCCCACAAAGCAATACAATTGGAAGCATAGCATGTTCCTAAATGGAGGTTTCTTGGAAATGATGGTAGCTTCACAAACACACATCCACATCTCTCTACAGACATCTGAATATCTCAACATTTGTCTCTTACTCTCCTGCTTTTCAGCATTTGTGACCACCATTTTGATTGTATTTAAACATATATAATTTGCATGGTCTGGTAGAAAACGGCAGGACAATATCTTACTGTAAAGCTGCAGCAAGATAACAGAGGGATCAATAACACATCAGAACCTTTCTGTTGAAATAGACCCTAGGGTGGCTAAACTGGCACAGAGTGAACGTGGATTTTCATGAACTAATCTCACTGCAACTCAAACAAGTTCCTCTGAACAGAGGACACTTAATGGAGTCTAGCAGTGACAGAGGCAATAAAGGCTAATGACGCATAAGGAAAAAAGCTCTAGCTTTCTCGATCTGGGTTCTGTGCACTTTTCATCTACCCTTCACTAGACAGTGCAGTCAGCAACAGACAACTGATTTGCACAGTGATGACAGTGAGAGAACAGAGTAGCCAGTGGTGGACAGGCAGCAAGGCAGAACAATTAGATAGGTGCTAAGCTAGAATGAGTACCAATGTTGACAAACATGATATTGACAAGATGAACAAATGATAGATAACAAGATAGAACACAGACAAAAACTAGGCAAACTCCTTCTGGATGACTTGTCTAGAGCACCAAACCCTGTACCCATGGGTAGGAATTACATATGATTGAAACAACGAAAAGACAGGACTAAAGCAAATGGATTAGCAAGCACCGTGTTTATGTATTGCAGATAGGACTTTCATGCTTTAACTGGGAAAATAAATTATATCTTAGAACAGCTGTGATAGAACTTTATGATGCTGTAACCTGTAGCAAATTGTCTATTTACTCTACAAAAATAAAAGTAATGACCTTGTGCTGACAAATAGACTGCCACATTTTGCAGGTTTGTACGCTATGTAAGAGGAATGGAGTTAAAACCTCTTGATAGGAGACCTCAGATGATACAAGGCAAAAGGAAGTGTGGGAGAAAAATTTGAGCACTGGATTTGGATCTAGTTTTCTACTTTTCTTTGGAATCCATTTCAGTATCTGCTTCCACAGATTTTTTTTTAAATTATCCATCTTTTACATATAATAGCTACCACATTCATCGCCAGCCTTGATATCATAAATTAAGTTATGGTCTCTAGATAAGTACTCTGGTGCTTGCCAAGGGAAGTGAAAGTGGCAGTTCTGCTTTAGAAGTCCCTACATATGCAAAAACAGAAGTCAAAATAGCTGCCATAAAAATCACTTTCCTGATTTTCTACAAATGCCTTCTACCCCTCTTCATGAGGAAAGCCATGTATTGTCTGTGCTGGTATCCCCTTGTGGCACTCTGTATCATAAACTCATTGTACAACCAGTCAAGTCATTTTCTCACCTCACATGAGATTGGAGAAAGTTTGTCTCAACAAGTCTGCAGCTTATTTACAAAGCTGACAAACTGGAGAAGTGATGAAACTTCACTGTGGAGGGCTGTGTTTTTCTAAAAGAAGGGAACATCATGTAATCCAGCCATGAATTACTACTACTGTCTTCCCATTTGACACAGATGCAATACAATTGTTCTTTCCATGTCTGCTGACTTTGGAAAAATATTATTCTAGTGTCACAGGTGGCTTTCTGTTCATTCGATCTTCACACTCAAACGCCACGTTCTGTTTATCCCACACTTAGAGATCAGAAGGTTGGATAAGACCATTGGGGTCATTTCAGTTGCATTATAATTACCACATGATCCTCTCCACTTATCTCTTAAGTGTTATATCTGGTCTACTTTGAACATAGCTTTGTTGATGCATCAGTGACTTCTTTTGAAAAGCTACTCAACTGCCTAATGGACTTTATGGGCAGATTTCTGTCTATCAGTAAGCTAAAATTTACATTTTTATGTTATAGTTCATGACTCTCTAATCACCTTAAATAATGTCTTGTCTTTCCCCCGACAATATTTCCTATCAGTAGCCAAGAAACTAAGTGTATGCTGAATGTCAGTGTAGTGTAGAGTATTTAGAATTAAATCCACTGTCACCAAATGAAAGCTACTCTCCTTTTCCCCTTCCTCATTTTTATCTAGGTAGACACAAAAATTTAGCAATAGAATTTTTCGAATCCTGCATGATTCAGTAGATTTTTGGCCTCACATGATCTGATACGTATGCACTTATAAACTTTGTTAGCTAACCTGTAATCATTGCAGGTATAACCTTCTTTCAGTGTAACCTTCTACCCTAAAAACAAGTGGTCTGACTAAAGTAAAATCAAATAGCATATAAGCATATGTCTCTATGTGTGTGTATATATATTGGGGGATGTGTGTGTGTATGGATATAGACACTTAGCTGGAAATTATATGAAATATTTATAGATCCCATTATGTTGGATTTCTGCTATAACTGTTTAGGGATCTGAATTAGCAAATAAGGTTTTATTTCTGGGATAATCAATGCTCCAGTCTCATACTTCTTGTGCAACCAGAATTTTCATTAAGATCAAGTAGACATCAGTGTGAAAAAAAAAAAAAATAGCACTGAGACCAGGATGATCACATACAGTAATCTTTCTGGTTTATGCATATTTCCCTTTAAAATGTTTGAAAAAATGAGTCTTATTTTTATATTGAGTTCTAATCTCAACTTTTAAAATGCTTGTATGATTTTGCAGTGAGATGGAATTTTAATTCACCCTTATCCTAACAAATGAGTGAAAAAGTGGAGATTTTTTTTTTACTGAAGCCCAATACCCTTTACATGGTAAAATACCCTCAGTCTAAACTCTCCCTAGTCCCTCTTCTATTCCTCAAAAATGATGGAAATGGCAGTTCTTTTTCAAACTTGTATTTACTGGGTCCCTTAAGCAAATCAAATTTCTGTCCATCTCCCTTCACTACTTTTGCAGGTATACACTGTTTCTACATGGCTACTTGAAATACTGTGGTGGGAAGTTCCTGCAGATTTGGAAGAAGGAAAAGAGAATAGAAAGATGATTTTTCTCATCTTCTGTATACTCTGATGGGGAACACTTAAGGAGCTGATGATGAAGCTATGGTATCATGAGATGAGTCAGGGGTCATGGGCTTTGCTGCAGGATGCTTTTGAGCTCAGGGACCACAGCAGGAGACAGCACGACTGCTGTAGCGCTAAGCAGTACCGTGGCTCATCATGGTGTGCAGCCTGGAGCCAGGGAGTTGCTTTGCAAGTGCTTATAATGCCGATACTGTGGTTGGGTAATAGCACATGGAGCCCGTGTGGAAGAGTCTCATAAAGAAAGCACGAGAGCTGACAGGTCTGTTTGGTGTGTGAGTACTAGGTGGTCACATACGCAATGAAATAATTACTTTAATTACAGTAATACTTGTCCTAAACTGAGTTCCGTTTAAGGCTCAGAGTGGACTAAGGCCACTTCTGTTTATCTTTGTATTTATGTCTCATCCCTTCCTTCTCCTCCTAATACGTAAATTTCCGAAAAATATGAACAAATTTATCATCATGGCAACTTTTGTTCGGGAAGGATTTGTGTTACAGAAGGGTAACTGAGGCATAAACAGCCCGGTCCTGCCTGGTCTTCAGCCTGCCAAATTAAAGACTTGGTCAGGACAGAGTCAGGAAGGAACAGGGCAGTGTCATGAAAACCTTAGAACAACTCACTAACAGCTCACAGAAAATTATTTCCTATTACAGGATTCATGGGTGTTTCTGTAGGAAAGTCCCATGTTCCTGAATGTGAAACTGGGAGCCACACATCTCTTCTCAAGAGGGAATGTGGCCAAAAATTATTTCCAAGGGAAGCCCCATGTGAAACCAGAATCCTGGCATTCCTCCTCTTAAAGGAAACAGCTCTTTAACTCACTTAGTCACACAATCAGTCTTACTTTTGCTTAGTCTCGCTGTCACTGTCAGTGGCACAGTTTCAACAAAAGACAAAGGACACCTTTCCTGCTGCTCCCAAATAATCTGCAGCCTACTAGAGCAACCTCTCAAAATACAGGAGCAGAGCACTGACATCCCTCCAAGTCTGAAATAAGCCTTAGGCAGGGCTAAAGCCCCCACACCACAACACGTACACACACACACACACACAAACTTCCTTGATGGGTCCTCGACTCACTCATCTTATGTACCAAAGGCACATAGCAACTCTGCTGGTATACCCTGCATTCAGAAGAGGACCTCAGATTGAATAAATCTAAGCTCAAGATGGAGGACAGGAACACAAACCAGTCTGTTTAGAGTCCTTCTTGGTGGGGCACTTAAAACAGAAAATCTGAGTCATGCCTAGACTGTATACCTGAGAGGAAACAATGTTAGAGGCCTGATTCACATGTTCCCTTTTGAAAACTGTTAAGAATTAGGAGCATAAAATAATGTTAACACATTGTATTAATTTTCCTTTCTTATACTGAACCCACTGCTGTCATGGAATATGTGGAAGAGAAGATATTTAATAGAATGGTTTTCAAGTGTGCGGGTACCCTGTTTTAAAATGGAATGATAAATAACTGAAAATATTTTATATTCTCATGGCAAGGTGTTAGCCATATTCATTTCAACAAAATGGTCTTTATTTTTAGGGAATACATGTTCAGTAAGTTGATCACAGTGATGGATAAAGCTGCAACCTAAACACCAAAGACAGCAATAAAAAATAAACATCAACTCAACCTCAAGAAGTTAATCTTATGAGAACGAGAGTTATTTTGTCACAATCGTCTATTCTAATGACTTCTTATTGCTTTTTCACTACTTGATTAACTATATATATATATATAACCCTGTGTTCTTGTTCCCATGTTCTTAACAATGCTTCAAGACACTGTGCCTTTTTATGCTTTAACCGTTGTGCAATAAAATGTATATTTTCAAGCCAGATTTAGAGTAGATCTAATGAAAAAAATTCAAGGACATCTACAGCTCAATTCTTCTGTTATTGAAAATCTGTCTTCTGATTGAAAACAAAGATATTTTATTGACATTTTCGCCCATCAGAAAATGGATAATTAATAAATCTATTATTTTACAATTATGTTTCATAAATAAGCTAGGTGAAGAATTTTGTCCCCAAGCAATTCCTATGAAACACTACTCATTTAGTTTATATGTGAGCAAAGCGACCACTAATTAATATTTGCAAACTCATGATAATACTGTTCAGCTGTTCGAAAAACATTTGTGCAGCTACTAATTAAAATTACTTTGGAGTTTTAGGAACGTACCGCTATAGAGCACCTTGGCAACACCTCTTCAGTCTATGGTTCCATGCATTTTTCTATCATTATTGAAAAATAATAGTCATTCTGCTCTCAAAAAAAAAAAAGCCATCAAAAAAAAATTCCTTGCGTCATCTCATTATAAAACTATTTTGTTCACAACTATGTTTAATTATTGCTATAATGACAGTGATTACATGAAATTAAATCTGCATGGGATTTCTAAGCTACAGTATCTCAAACGTGAACTGAATTTTCTCAGTGCTGCAGTATATAAAAAGAGAAAAAAAGATACTCTCTACATTCATGACATCTTTTGCTTGTTTTTAGCTTGGAGCCATAACACACAACTCCACTAATGCTTGTATCAGCAAAACTGATGAATTCCTAAACTTCTAATATATGGGAATGAACAAATTTTCTAAAACAAATACCTAGAGATTCTAGGGAAGCCATCCGTGCTGCCATTGAGGTCATGGTCACAATTTTACTATATTAAAACATGCTGTTATTTACTTTTGAAAAAATACGCACTAAACCAGAGATACAGAGAGTATAAAACCACAGTTCTGCTGTTCTCTAATTTTGAAAGTATTTAAATTGTTCAAAATAAATATATTCTTACCCTAGCTACTGATGTGTATATATTGCATATACACGCATATACAAAAAGGCAGTGTTGTACCTATATTTATAATATAGATGGCATCAATCTGTATGTTCAGGAGACACTGCATTTATATGGAACGTAACAGAATTGTAAGCTTTGCTGAGTATCTCACTGAATTGAAATAAATAGCTTAGGCTTTTCAAATTTCATTTTTATGCTCAACAAACTGTCACCAAGGAAGTAGTTTTGCATGGTTTATGACAGCTTCAAGAGATTTGCAGTTGTGCCCTGAATGCATTCAATTATACTTAATATCAACCTTCAAAATTAGTTTTTACCATTACCTGGACAACTTTAGTGCAGAAGAAACTGCTTTGTTCAGATATAGTATGCTAATGTCATCTATTTGAACATCTGATATATTCAAACAAGGCATTCCATATGGAGAAAAAATTGCATCAAATATATATTAAATATCATAGGCCTTTTTTCCCCAGTATTATCTGGCTGAGCAGTCAACTACAGTGACTCGGCAAGAGGCTGTGGAGGACGGGCTGAGCCCTGGGGAAACCCTGCTGCTGTGACAGAGCTCGGGCCCCAGGGAGCGCCCACGGGCCTCGTACACCAGGACTTCCCTCTTTGTCACTTGGCCATGGCTCCAGTCTCTGGAAAAATGTAAGAGAAAAACAGGGTATTAAAACTCTACCTGAAACAAGCATCTGGGATTTCTGCCTCCCCCTGCTTTGGACGAGGTGGATGGTCTCTCATCATCTGCCTCTCCACCATGGACTCCGGTCGGAGACCGTGCGTTGGGCCTTACCAGATCAACCTCAGGTGAGTAACCGCCGCTGCAACAGTTGCTGATGGCAGTCAGTCAACGTCTGTGTTATGCACTCATGCTTATTCTGTGTTTGAAAATGTGGAAGGCCTGAAACTCTTAAAAGCTAAATACTGGATCTGCTGTCTCTGAAGTCAGTCAGTACTGTGGCCTGGCAAACCTAAAAATTTAACCATGGATGTTGTTATCGTGGACAGGAAAGCCAATGCTTTAGAGCGTGTATTTGAGGGTATATTACTTAAAGGGAGTCTATTGAGCGTCTGCAGTGAGGTGCTGGCAGCCGGGGGCTGCAGAGGCGGCCCCTGTGAGGCGAGGCCAGAGGTTGGCCTGTGGTGGGCACAGCTGGTTCCAGCCGGTTCCAGCCAGTTCCAGCCTGCTCCACTGCAAGGCCCAGCTGAGCCCATCCGTCAAAACTGGTGGCAACTCTGTGAAAGCATATAAAAAGGACGAAAATGCTTTACAGGCAGAGGAGCGAGTAAAAAAGTGTGAGGAAAAGCCCTGCAGCTGCCCAGGTCAGAGATAAGGAAGGGCAAGAGGAGGTGCTCCAGGTGTCGGAGCAGAGATTCCTCTGCAGCCTCTGGAGAGGGCCATGGTGGAGCAGACGTACACACTGCAGCCTGTGGAGGACCCCATGCTGGAGCAGGTGGAGATGCCCTGAAACTCTCTCCCTGTCTGAGACGTGTCCCAGCCATGCCCCTGCCCAGCCCCGCACCTCCATGAGCCTCACCCCTACTGTCCGGCTCAGCTGCCTGCCTTGGCGCCTCACCAAGGGCCTGCCTGGCCATACTGGGCTGCGGCGGTGGCTGTGGCATCTTCCCTGCTTGCCTCCTGCAGGTCCTGTGGGATGGGCCCCACGTGGCCTTGCCGTGCTGCGCAGTCCTGCAGGTGGACCTGGTGAACGTACTGGTGAGGACTGGTGAGGACTATTTTGAAAGAGACATGTCAAAAGCATACGAGAGAAAAGAAATTTGCTTTCATCATGAGTAAATATCACGCTTTAGTCTGTTATCTCTACTAATCTACAGCCTAAGTTTGCATGTAGTAAAGAATGACTAGATTTTTTTTTAAATCATCTCTGTTCATTGAATGCGATCCTATGAGTGTTCAATTAAAAATATTTCAAAAAGATCTCGTGTAACTCAGAGATAAGGCCCGATTGCAAGGTGTTTCTTGGAATACAACGTGATGTGTCAGTAAGGCTAATAAGTCTCTAACAAAAAAATTTGAAAAGACTGTCTACAAAAGAGCAATCTTACACAGACATGCTGATGTGCCTAATTAAAGAAGCTAGATCATGATCATCAGGATAGTGTAAGTACTAATAACGTAATAGTTTAGCTTAATCTAAATTGTACTGTTCTGGAAAATAACCACTAATTGGTATGGAGAGAGACTGATGAAGTCATGTAATTTTTGCTGATAGTACTATACTTAGCACACAGAAATAAGTTCACTCCAATGCGAGACAAAACAGTTCTAGTGAATTGCAAATAAGCACGTAGCATAAATGCTGCCTTTTTGCTAAGTGCTATGATCAACATACTGTTATCTGCCGCCTCAATTAGACAAAACTTCGGGTTTTGACAACAGTAACAAAGCATTGTAAGTGTTGGCAGCAGTTTGGAGGCCCAGGTTCAGCTGGCCGGGGCTGCAGTAACACGTGGAGTTTCCTGATAGTGCAGCTCCTCAGGCAGCCTGAGCCAGGGGGATCATTCCCAATGAGAAACTAACACTTTATTGAAGTCTTTACAGTCCTGCAAAGCTTCCGCCTTCTTGTTAAAACTAGCACAATAAAATTCTGCAAGGCCAGTGACGGTTGTGCAAGCAATATAAAAGCCCATTAACTAACTCAAATGATATGATAATACCCTCGTCTCTAAACAAGAAAAAAGCAAAAAATGAAATGTACTGTTTAGTAGTTTGAGCAATTATATTAAAAATCAGAACATCACAAAACTCAGTTTCTCATATTAAACACTAACTTGGCAATTTATTGTATTATTGTATTATATGTATGCAGTGATAGAATCTTTCTGTGTTATTAAATATGTACCCTGAAATATAAAGAGAATACAAGTTCAACAGTTTCATTGCAGACTTTACCATCACCTTGAGGAAAAATTATATATTTTAATTTAAGTGTCACTGGCTTTTATAAGTGTCTGAAGATTCTGTATTACAATTATACAGAGTGACTCTTTTAAGCAGTACACTGAATTTCATGCCTTCTAGTTATTGATAGAGTCTAAACATTTTGACATTCCGTTTACTAGAACTCCAGCTGCTAATTTTGACTCATTTAGCACGTACCTGCTTCAGGTCACCATCTTACCTACAGATGGATACCATTAAAATTTTGTTTGTGTTAAGCGAGAACAAGGCGCGCAAGACAGGTGATCTTTGGATTTAGCTTTTAGAACAAGATCTTTGCTGATGACAGAGCAGATGGTCAACTTTGTTGAAATGGAGAATTAAAAAAACTAGATAGATTTTAGCAGATGTTCACTACATTCATGCATAAATAGACATAATCCTCATCCTATATGTCCCCAATCTGGATTCTAGGTGTAAAGGATGTGCAGTCATGTGTAGTGTGTTCAGAAACCTGAACCATGATAACTCTTCATTTTCTAGTATCGACTACAGTGGAAGAATGATGTCTTTTGGTTTTTTCCATCAGAAGACATAATAATTGTTTAAATCTCAATTTATTTTAATATATTTGCTTTATGTTTTATTACAGAGGGAAAGTTTCTTACCAGTCAAAATAGTATTTTCAGAATAGGCTGCTCATCACAGAAGTAAAAATAGAAACCATGCAGCACAGGTCCTTTAGCAGTGCTCGCTGCTCAAGCACAAAAAATGGATGTCAATAAGTATTATAACTCAGCCCTGAAACTCCTGTGTAAATGCAGATCCTGTTGTGTTTAGCCTAATTCCATTAGAAGGCTACTCATTTTGAGACTTTTCAGTCTGAAGATACTACTTCTACAAACTCATCTTTTTAGATTTATCACCAGAAAAGTGAAAACAGAATACTTCAACTTGGACCAGCTTGACCAAAAATCAACATGGTGACAGTAAAGTGACTATCAATTTGGTGTAGGATTTGTAGTACATCCTGAGAAGTCACCACTATATGGCAGCACTTGACATAGATTCCTGGTGCTTGGGGGGAGATGGGGAATGTGTGTTTTCTTTTACTATCAATATGAAATACTCAGAAGAGACTTTTAGAGCATAATCTTGTGAAGTGCATAGATGCCAAGTACACATATCTCTTCACACATCATACCGTAAAACAAGGATTGTCTAATTTCTGAGGCTATGGGAATTTTTCACGAAAAGATATTGATTCATCAAAAGCAAAATACTTCACAGACATGTACAGCTTTTATAAGGTTTAATATGGAGAAAGTTTGTCAGGAATCGTTGGTTTATCTAGAAAAGTTCTTTGTCAATAAACTTCCCTCACTGACAACGTAGTGTCCCTGGAATTTACCTGCAAAACAGGGAATCCTTGTTGATAGTCTCAACATGCAACAGTGTCCTGAAAGAAAAAAAGCAAGTTCGTGAGTTCATGTAGACTATACACTGTTTTACATTAGTGGGATTTTCAGAGGTACCTGCTCAGTACTCGGCAGATTTCTACAGGACCTCAAATCCAGAATATTGAAAACGAAAGATTTTATACCAGGTAGAACAATTCCAAGATGAGTGGGAAAGAGCAAAGCCCCAGGAAAACCATTGCTTGTTTACAGGGCCCTGCCTTCAGATATGGGAAGCGGCACTCTCTTGGGATCACCAGAAGATTTAATACCAAGAATATAAGTAGTTTTGATAAGAGACTTGCTATTTGCTATAAAAGTTTGAGCAGACAGTAAGCAGCTTGACATTTTTCATAGAAAAGAGAAAAAAAAATCCTGCCTGTCTCTTAAGATCCATCAGAAGTCACAGCCTCTTTCTTTCAGTGGGAACATGTCATATCAGGTGCTCGGCAACTCACCTGACAAGGCAGAGCTCTCGAGTTATCTGATAAATGACTGGTGCAGTAAAAAGGCTTGAGCCTTTCCTGTCACCAAAGGTGACAAAGGCATCGTATCTTCAGTCTTCTGGACCAAGAAGCTGATTGCATTCACTCTTTGAAGTACTGAGCAGTCCCATCCATTGCCAAATGGGCTGCACGTCTTGAACTCTGACAGGGCATTCCCTGAGGCAAGTGACAGTGGTACATTATTACTGATTACCATTGTCCACAAGTGAATGAGATCATGGTCCCTTAATACTAGCACTCTGTAAATACAAAAAACAATTTTTTTGAGAAAAAAATAATAATTGGACTTCTGCCACTGTGAATTCAGAATGTTTTCTGATCCCTTATCATTAATGTCTGAAGCAAAAGTACTCTTAAGATAGTACAGGTCTCTTTTTGGACTGTGGATGATCTTCTGGACTGTCAGTGGTCCAGGAACCACAGATGAAGGGTCCAGGAGGGACTTGCTGAAGGATATGTGTCTGGATCAAACTCATATCAAAAGTGGGCAGTTCTTACAATCAGGTGTCTCACAATGAGACACCTTAACTATCTACTCCCTTCATTTCAGTGGAAGGAGATAAAATTTTCTTGTTGAAAGATTGATGAAACAGTTTATGACATTCAGATATAGGCTTTAATTTTTTCTGTGAATGTTTTGCAACTGGGGCAATACCAATTCTGTTACATGTACCATGGCATTTCAGGGATTCATGCCAACACAATAAAGAATAAAAGGGTTGCGAAAACAAACAGAATGATAAAACTTGTCAGAACCACAAGATGGCAATACTGTTTAAAATATAAACCTTACTCAACTAAAACAATAGTGTTATGACCATTCATAGCAGATACCATGCACTTGTTTACAACTACAGTGTAAGATGGCTATTTTCAAGGAAGATAATCACAAGGTAGCGGTATCCTCAGGCTTTCTTTTAATTGTCCTATTAACAAGTAGTGTAGAACAGGTTCTTGTTCAATATCATGTCTCAAACACCAGTGGAACAATGCTGCTGGATTTCAACACAAAACATGCAAAAGAATGAACATATTGCAATCAGTGAACATATTGCATGCTTGTTTTCTCTTTCATGTCTTCAGTTTCTGTGGAAGAGAAATTTGAGGTCATTAAATAGTGTCTGGCAGCTATTTTTGTTGATTAGCTATCATGTTAATAATTACAGCCACTTTCAGGCAGCAGAGAGAGCAGATGCAGGAAGCTGTTGTGGCGTTGCCTCATCAATATAAAATATGTTGCATACAAAAGGTGTCATTCAGAGCAAGCAGATAAAATGTGACTATATACTCAAGGGTGTACACTGTATTCCCATTTCTGGGGCACTGCCTGGTTATGTTATTAAATAGTTGTTGATATTGTCTCACAACAAAACAAAGAATCACACCAAACCAAAGTGCTTATGCAGCTCAAAGGCGGTAGGTGGCGAGCCTCACAAGTAATGAGACTAAGGGCTAGATGATGTCACAGTCAGGCGAAGAGCTTCGTCTAAGGCGTATGAACTCATTGAGAAACGTGCACACACACACGCATGCATGCTCATGCAGTGCTAAAAGGAATGATGGAAAATTATAATGAAATTCTATTCCAGGGGCATATTTATGATATAAAAATAGAAAATCTAGTCTTGTTGGCACACTGTATAGTGGCAAGAGGAGTCCTAGGCACACACATGCCTGCAGAATCATGAGGGAAATCACTTTCAGCCAGTAAGCTCTTGCCGTTTTAGTCCATGTCTCAGACAGGGCTCTGCTAGGGAGCTGGCAGTTGCAGGCTGCAGAACTGCTGAGTTGCCATGCTAAAGATTTGTCGTGGCACAGTAAGAACTTGTTGTTAGTCTACCGATTGCCATGACAAACTCAATATATCTGTTTCTGTTTACACTGACAGATGCAAATAACTACACAAATCGCTAGCTCAGAGCCTCATTCAAGGTATGCTTTTCAGCAACATGAACACAGTGCCCAGTGCTGGTCTATGAACAGGAATGTTATTGTATTTAACTGCAGGGTATATCTTTTTCCTTGATGCATAGTATAGCATGTAACTCCCATTAACTTTAAAGGGTTATAGACTCTAGGAACATCAAAGTAGAACATACCCTGAGGAAACAGAGCCTGTCCTTGGATGCTCACGCACAGCTGCTATTAACATTAATATAAGAGTGCAGTTCTTAGCCCTAAGTATGCCCCTTTTTACTGGAACTGGAACTGAAGTCAATTCTCATGGAAAAGTCTTACAGAATTTCCAGAAAATAGCAACTGCTAAGAATATGTTTTAAACCAAACTATATAAAACCAAAATCTTATTAGACAATGAGATACTTACTGTATTACACACAACTAATTTCAAAATAACCAACAGCAAGTATCTCACCCTATTTATATCTGTAGGTCTCATCTGTCTCATATCTTGAATTGCACAGTCTCACTCTTGCAGCAATGAGTTGATATAAAATAGCAGATGTATCAACCTTTTTTACTCACTGCTTGCCTAAACATTCAGGCATTGTGGACGTACAGCTCAGGCATGATTTTTAGCCTAGATTATCATTAGTAGCCATTAATATCTACTCTTCACGAAAGCAAAAACTTCGCATTGATCTCAATGTAACTTCTCTGTCATAATTCAAGTTTTTCTGAGAAAGAAGTAACAGTTCCCCACGCAAGTATTAGAAACTGAACTTTCTCCTGCATGTCTGGCATTTAGGTTAGACATTCACACCTAGTTACATGTCCTATGGGGAATTCTGCCTTTACAGGTGATTAGGCAAAAAGCTGTCTTAGCTACCTTCCAACTCAAATTCTCAACTTGTATACAGTGAAACAGGGATGAAGGGTATGTACGCAGCAGACTGAGAACAACAAGTCCTTAGTATGGGCTTGTATGGAAAACTGCATGGCCTTGGTACTTAAAAACAACCTTCCGTGATTTATCATAACAGGCCATATCTGCTACAGGTCAGGATGCAAAAAGGCCCATTGAATCAGTGGAGATCTGGAAGGTCAGGACAGGAAAGGATTTATCAGAACTTTTAGTATTTTCCTGTGCAAATATGGAAACACGCTGTGGGACATATGTGTGTGTGTCCTCAAAAAACAGTAGGAAACACACCAAAAAAGATAATCGTATCTGATATTATGGATTATTTTATTCACTCTGCACTGTGACATTACCTAGCTCTCCTAAAAATCAAAATCTCATTGCTGCAATTTTGGTAGCATGACAGTGTGGGAAGATAGCATAAATAAATAATAAAGTGACCTGTAGGCTAATATGCTCCCTAGTTCAAAAGTATTTTCAGGTATATATTTTAAGATGACATGCCATTAAAATAAAAAATTAATAAACAGAAGCAACAAAAAGCAACATATTTCATTTCACATTAAATACATCTAGGTGACTTGTCACTCCGCCATACCTCACCAGAGGATGACAGAGGGAACAAGCTACAAGACTGAAGGACAACAGCTGTGCCATCAGTCGCCTTGAATTTGAGCACTGGATCTGCTGTGCCAGAGCAGAAGCACTACATATCTTGTCCAATATTCTGTCTTTGAAAGTGACCAGCTTCTATAGAAAGTGCAGGAAAAGGATGTAAGGGAAAATTACAGGATAACTTCCTTATATTTAAGGAATTGCTAAGTTAAGTAAAACAGTAGCTGATTTATGCCTCTAAGCACAAAGGTTACTAGATTTTATGTTTCTTTATCTTATCGTAAATATAACCCAAATCATTCCTTCACAATGTTTTCAGCTTAAAGGATCCTTACTACAGGAACAAACTTTTTGTTACCATTTTTATTTGCTATTAAAGAACAACAGTGCTGCCACAGAGGCACGAAGCACCGGTTTTATTTTTGTGTTTGTTTGGAGAAGTAGGAGAAGACACTTGACCTTGAAGAAAAAAACAGGGCAGAGTAGAAGGACACCAGAAGAAGGGTCAAATGTCTTTGCTTTTGAGTGTCTTTCATCCTCTGGATGTCCTAACAAACTGGCTGAAAAGTGTGTTTGCATTTGTGTGTGTTCCTGTATATGCATATGGATATGGAACTCAAAGATACTCAAGGAGAGAAAAGCTTTAAGCTTTGGCATATATGAAAAACTAATATCCAAAGAAGGTTTCCAGCAAGGCTTATATCTGGGAGTTATTTCAGAATGTACTCATTGCCTAATGTTGTAGTGTTGTTTTGGGAAGAATTGTCTTTGCAAAGGGTACTTCTGGGAACCATGACACATCCCATAATCTGCTTGAATACCCTACAGTGAACAGGATGAGTAAATGTAAAGAATGGATAATGTAGCATAGAGAAAATAAGAATCAAGCCATCCAAAATCTAAACTGAGGTTTCTGTTGTAGTGGTGTCGGTAGAGGGGGCTGAGTTACTAGAGTCACTATCACTATGTGCTGCTTCGTAACACCAAGAGAAAATCAGAATAACGCTAGGGCCACAAGACTGGTCTAATTTGGAAAAAGTAACACAGATATGGGCATCAGGGTATGGAAGAAGGCTGTTAAGTCCATTCAACATGCAACAGCTACTCCTCGTGGCCTAGTATTGAAAGTGGAATTGGTTACCTTGTGCTTTTTGCAGACAGGTAGCTTATAAAGGAAATTAATGCAGAAAAGCCCACTGTACTACAGTGTCGTACCTTTATGTTTACCCTGCGGTAACTTCCTATATAGACAAAACCTAACAGTCCAAAACCAGTACTGCTAAGACACCGAAAGTTTTCAAAGACAACAATCAACGGCAAGAACCCGATCTGTTCATAGTAAGTAGTTTACAGATGAAATATTATCTGCTAAAAGATGGCTGCTGAGCATGTTTCTGTAGATTTGTTTACCCCAATCATTTTAGCAAAACCTAACTGAATCTCATTGACATCTCTAGATGTCTCTTGTAGACCCTTTTTTTCAATCTTTTCTATGAGACTGCAAATGCTCTGCAAGGCTTCATACTCTTTCCCCTGGTACTCAAATCTATTTTCTGCTTTTCAAAGATGATTGAGCTTTTGAAAGTTTTCTTAGCAAAAGAAAGCAATGCTGTGTACAAAGCTCCAGCCAAATGTGCTGTTCTGGCTGCATTCAACATAAGCATGGGGTCAGCATCCCACACCAAATTCAACAATCCCTACCCAATGCCCTATTAAAATCTCTTTAAATTTGCTGGAATTGCAATATTTGGAATATCTTCCTAGCCTGTGTCCTTCTACTCCAGAGTATTTTGAAAGCTTTAACGGTAGTGGTTTGTTTTTTCTCCCCACAAAGTCAGAATTAAATAAAACAAGGAAGAGTAATTGATAATGAGCAGGGAGATATGGTCAACTGTTCATCAGCCTCTGGATAGCACATCTAACTTAGCCATTAAGAATAAAGCATATACATGACAACAGTTCTCAGTTTTTATTCCTCTCACTCACCCTGCCTGGTTCTCCCACATTATGTGAACTAAATCCATTCTGTGAGTAAACTAAGGTGCTGTAGGGACTTCACTGCAATTTTGCCTCTCATTTGCCGTTATGTTTGTATATCTTTCTCTGGTGTTCTTGCCTTCCTATTCAGAAAACTAGGAAACCATGAACAGAAGAGATGAATTTTCAAAACCCATAAAGGAGACTTAAAAATAGGCAAAAAGAGGTTCAGACAAAGCTCTAAAATCAGGACATTTGATGAAGGCAGAAATTGTCTGATTTTTGTCATACCTATTAAAAAGTCAATAGAAAACTATCTCATGGTTTCAACATCTTTGCATGGTAAATGATTTGGTAAGCAAACATTCTTATTTTATAAAAGAAAATACAGCATTGTAAATTTAATTTCTCAACATGTTATTGAAATCCTGACTAGAAGAGTAAAAGACAGATGCGTAAGTGAGTAGATTTCCCAGCTCTTTGAACACCCAGTACTTATATTGAACAGTCCTGAAAAGATATGCCAGCTTCAAAAGTTTAACGCACATTTGCAAAATGCATAGTCCAGAGAACACTTCAGACAGAGCTCTCTAGGGGCTACTTTTGTGTTTATAAGCATTCAGCTGAATTTCTAAATCAGAAAAATGGAAGCTTACATTTAGCAGAAAAGTTCTCAAGAGCACAGACCTTTTTAATCTCAATCTTAATGACTGAGCTAGAAGCTTTATGGAAATAGAGAAATCTGCTATGGTGATTTTACCACCCAGTTTCATAAAACCAATATTTCATTGCTTCATATTTACACTAAGGGAAATATCTTTAAATCTGGTTAGCATGTTTACAACATCAAAGAGATTTAATATTAGAGCCCCCTTACTCTTCTTTCCATAAAAGGAACGTTATCTCCTTTCAGGAGAAAGTTTTAGTTCTAGAAATTCACATTAATCACAATATTAATTTGTTCCTGTTGTATGTCAGATGAGCTCTCTAAGCTCTTTCCAGCTTTTGTTAAACATGAACGTCAGATTTACAAAATGTTTACAAATACTATTTGCTTTAACAGAAGAAAGGTAAGGAAAAAGGCAATCCATATAAATAAGGGAGCAGGTTATTTTCTATTTTTTTGGTCTTCTAAGGCTTTGGCCTATTGGTTTATAAGTAGCAGAGAGGATAGGGAGTGACAGTCAGTGCAGCATTGTTTCCTGCAGAAAACAGGTTACTGACAATATTTCATTTATGGAATGGCAGGGTAATATCCCTACATTTCTCTGTATTTTCATGCATAGAAAGCATAAGAAAATGATGCTTACATCATCAAAACAAACTCTCATAGAAATTTTATAAGCCAGCAAAGCACAGATGGTTGAAGGCATATGTTAGACTGTTATTATAGTTTTATTTGCTTAGGAAGACTTTCTCAGCTCAGGTCCTGAAAAGTTTCTCGTAGAACTCCAAATGAGCATGCAAAACAAATTATGTAGCATATATCTATATGAAGGCCCTTTCAGTCCCATGTAAGTACTTGCCCAATTAAAAATGAGATTGACACTGCTTTAGAATGTTAAAAGTGTTCATTATTAATACCTGCTTCTTCTAGTTTCTTCTGTAGTATATTCAATAGGCAAGACCAAAGTACAAATCACTGAAGTCAGTTTATATTAACCCACACACACGTTAGAGAAGCATGTAATCAAGGGCCATTTGTTTTAAAGATTCTGCAGCTTTTTAATTAAAAAATTAATTTCTGTGAGTGAGTTTTGACTTTATGTGCTGTTTCATAGGTAAGAAAGACAATTTGAAAAATAAGCTTTTGCTTTACCATTTAGAATTGGTCTTGTACCTTAGTTCTTATGGATTCACATGTGCAATTTATGGGTTAAAATACAAAAATGTTAGACAATGCTATTTTTCCAGTAAGCAATTTATGATGTATGATGGTAGGAGCAGGAAAAATTTTGAGCCAGTTCACTGACCAAACAGGACTCAGGCCAGTCTGGAACACCCAAGTATCAGCTTGGGTGCCAAAACTGATCTCCTAAATCTGGGTTTTCACATCTGTATTTATCCAGCAAGTTGCAAACCATCGTTTAAAACAACACGGTGGCCTGAATTTAAGGAAAATATATTTTTTTTTCAGACGTGTAGGCCTTCAGGGCTCTCACATCTGACTTACACTTTGGCACACATTTCTGTTACACCAGTAGTCCACCAAGAGTCTCACTGCTTGAGCCAAGGGTCTTCCTGGGACACAGCTGAAACACACTACAACTCCTCGCTGTTACTATGCAACTGTCAACAGCAATATACTTTGGATAAAACCTCATAAAGGATATTTTTCAGCCAGTCTTTCAAGAACCTCAGAGCCTCAGCTTCCTAGCTGGTATGAAGTTTCTTCAAGTACTTTATTTCACAAAGTGCCATGAAAAACAAAGCAGAGAAATAATGGACCCCAAGCACAATACCACTTCTGCTGCCTCTCAGGGGTTGGCAGTGCATTTAAAAAAAATTTAAAAATTCCAACCAGTGATGAAGCTTTAATAAGGCCTCAATGTCTGAATAGAATGCTTACATATAAAGCTTGGAAAGCCCTGGTAGTCCCACCATGACCGATTGTTTTACACACACGTGCGCACACACACATACATACACACACACTGCAAGAAGCAAGATGCCCCCCGAAAGCCATCGATCCCCTTGAGAAATCGCTGCCCTGCCTTTCACAGACATACAAGCTGGAATTTGTCTTTCTGCCTAGCATATGGAGCAACGCACGCTAACAGCTACCACATAGGGTAACTTTTCCTCTAACCTGACCTTAACAGGTCAAATTAAAAAGCTTTTGAGACACTGACAAAGCCTGCATTAAGGTGTGAATCAAGCAAAGTCACAATCGCTTTTCAATTCTGAACTGATAGCTTTCCCACACCCTATGCTCATAGTGGTGGAGAGGTGGGGGTGGGAGAGGCACATGGCCATCAGTTAAGGATGGAAAGTGGAGGAGGATGGCAGAGTAGCTTAAGAAGAGCTGCTGTCATATAAATGCTCTATCTTTCCTTTTCGGCCATTGACACTACTATGTCTAATGCTCTCCGCAACTCTGACTCTTTGAAGACCAGAAAACTCTATTGCTGCTCTGCGTGCGTGTCTCCCTGCTTCGAAAATGGACACATTTTAAGAAATGACCATGGGAGTTCCTATGGGAATGAGGATGATTCTCTCGTGGTGTAAAGTGACCAAATGCTCAAAGGTGTAAGCAGGAGGAGCACACAGCCCTCTCTCACAGTGACACTGATTATGCTTTAGGCCTCTTGGGATAGGTAAACCATCAGCTGGAGCGAGGGGGCTGCTGTGCTCAAACGCCGCAGCAGGATGTGAATTTTAAGATGCTTTTGCAACTGCCTCGTCCTCAGTTGTTTGTTGACCTACTTGCATGCAGTGGTCTGGGGTCCGTGAGTTCTGAATTGTCCCATGGTCATTCCTTAATGAACTACTTCCTGTTATACTTGAGTGACAGCAACTAAATAAACAATTCAGTATTGGTGAAATGCAGTTCTGAGGTGAGGACCATTCATTACAAGGTATATAATGTTGCCTCAGACTTGGGGAAAATGCCATTTGTAAAACCTGGAAGTATTTTCCAAGGTTTGTGCTAAAGTCTGAAACATTATTCTGCTCTGGGAAGACAGTTTTAACAGTTCAAGTCAGAGTCACTTGAACCCAGATCATCTTTTCTTTAACGGAAAGGCAAACATCAAAAATTAAAAATAAACAAACTCCCTAAACCTCCCCCGGACCAACGCTCAGAAGCCAGACAAACAGAACAAATTCCATCCCCTACACCGTCAGCAATTAACACGGTCCCATGATAACCAATTTGCTGTAGGTTTTTATTTCTCCTTTTTTTTTTCTGAGAGGCAGTACACAGGTGTCTCTGGGAAGGATAGTCTGATGATAAATAGTATAGTACTCTGACTAACTCTCATGCATATGCTATGGAAAGACTGAACATTTCCCAGTATTGCAAGTATTGCAAAATCTGGCAATATGCAAAAAGCTGCGTTGCAAAAAAGTATTGAAAAAAAAAAAAGACCACAAGATCTAAACGGCCAAAATTTCACATCAGGGCACATCCTTAGATAGACTTAAAAAATTGTGCCTTCAACTTGCTAAATACAAAGTGTTAATGTGACTCCCTGGTGGGAGTGAGAACACGACATATATGCATGTCTTTCCTTCTAATTCACACCAATTGGCCATTAGCAGTTATTTCTATGTTGTCCTGAACCAGACTTTTTCCTTTAACTGGACGATTATAAAGAGTATCAGCAAAAATGCTCCCTAGATTTTTGCAGATGATATGTGTTTGTCAGAAATCCATTATTCTTCGCACTTTAGTGTGCAGTGTCTGAGAAATCCGTTGTGCAGTTCCACACCATACTGCCTATAGGCTCCCATCGCACAAGGTCTGTTCCTGTACAGACAGAGTAAACTTTTCTTACCTACTCTTTCTTTATAAGGACATGGCGTAGAATATTTCTGGATATCCCTCATTTGTTTACAGAGCTGAAAGCTGAGCGTTTGTTTTCACACACAACATTAAGTGTTGAACATAGTCTGCAAATAGCTAAAGCCTTATGCTAATGTACATTATAATTGGGTAAGATTAGAACAAGGTAGCTAATGATATAATTGTTCACAAGTGTTTGTGAATGAATTTTCTTTAGCTGAAGTTTGCAGTCCTTTTGTCCTTGTTTCTCACTGACAGCTGGCTGATGCCTTTTCCTGGTACTTTGCCGAAAGCCCATTTGAGTGGTCTAATCGGAAATTTGTGGATGATCACCTAATGAGTGAGTGGGTTGGGAAAAGCCCCAAGACACTTTTTAGCATCTCACAGCTAAACAAAACAACATGAACTGGAGATCACGCTGGAGAGGAAAGAATTTTAAAAAACACTTGGAGAATACATTCAGATATTGAATAAATCTGAGAAAAATCCCTATCTCCTTATGAATATTTCTTGAGCACAAATAGGCTATATGAATCAAAGAAATAGTTGAACATGAATTATCTGTTCATTACTAGGAAAAGTAAAGGAACTTCCTTTTACAACTTTTCATAAATAACTTACTGTGTAAATGTATTTTTCTGAGTTACTGACTTTTCTTGGACATCTAACTATAATCAGATAAACATACAAAAATACGTAAAGCTGTTCTCATGCTTAAATCACTCTCCTTGTAAAATGACATTAATTTTAAATGGAAGATGGAGATAGCAAAGTCAAAGGCAAACATATCTTGAGACATTGATAGTTTTTAGCTTAATATTTAAGTGTCCCTTTAGATGAGTGCCCGCAGAACTCTCTGGTCTTTTCGGCTCTGACTTTTTACAGATAGAGTTAATTAGAATTAATTAAATAAACCTCCTGACAAATGTAAGCAAAACACCCTGAAGATTTTTTTTTTTTAGGATGGCAATATGTGTTATTGTCAAAGAATTACAAAATAAGAGAAAGATCAACCGATTTTCGTCTTCCTGAAATTTTGACTGTATGCCCAAAGCATTAAGATCCTTAATTATCATAGCTTCAGAACAGCATGTATCATCAATACTGTGGTGATCACCTCTACTTAGTAACTAGGTCACAAACTCATTTGCCATTCCAGGAAAGAATTTGCATGGTAGAGATTTTCATTCATCTATTATTTCTACTGTGTAGAAAGCACACAAAAATCCTGCTTGCATCATCAGATACAACATTTGAACTCTCACGTACTCTAGCAGTTTGAAATGAATGAGGAATTCACAAGCTAAGATCACTTGGTGTTGAATACACTGGTGGATGTTGTCTGCTATAGAATATGTACTAGCTATGCCAAGCAAAGCAAATTAGAAGTTTACAACTTAGAAAATAGTTTCCTCATGGATTTGAGGGTAGTCTAGGTCATTGCACATTCCCTTCTAAATTACATTATTATCTGTGGCAAAAGATGAAATATTTTCTGTCTTCCTAAGCCACAATATTATTATTATTATTATTACAGAAGTAGCAGGAGCACTACCTGATAAAATAGTAGTTATGACAAAAAATCTGTGCAGAATATTTGCTCAAGACACCAGATATTGCATTAAATGCAGCTCTGTGTCATCTTGTTAACTTGAAAGAGATTTGTTCATCTGGCTATATAAGGGAGAGCCAAAAAAAGTAAATTTTTTGGGCAACAATAAAGTTAGTAATGATGCCAATGTGCTTAGCGTATTTGAAAATGCAAACATAAATTTAGATGGTTAAATTTTCTAAACTATATCAAAGTTAGGACAGTGCATCTTAGGAATCTTAAAATATCTTAGGAATCTTAGATATCCCCAAATAATTTACCACTGAAAAGCCCATCCTCACTACTAGGAGCCTAGCTTTTAACATCCAGTTCTTAAATAAACCTCTACCTGCTTGTTATTTCCATTGCAAAATCATTTTGAGAATATGTTTATGTTCACAAGCTGAAAGTTACAGTTGAAGTACAGTATCTATTCTACAGGGGAATTTATGCTTTCAAAGACTTTTTATTCCAAAATTGAATGAAACCCATGAAATCAATTGTTTAAAAGTTCCAAAGATTGTGATAAAAGGTCTCTATATTAAGACATCAATTTATTTAGTCACCTTTTTTTTAACATATGTATTTTTTCCAAAAAAGCTGAAGTACATCAGGAGCTTTCCATTGTGTTCTCATTCTGAAACAATGAAATGTTTAATTTTCCAACAGATCTCAATTAATATTGCCTATATCATTGATCTGATCTTTAAAAAAAAATCTAAGTAGTTAGCCTATATATCTAAAAATATGTATCTTTATATCTCTATCTGTATATATAATAGATATAAATTTGTATATTTATATGTAAACGCATATATCTAAAATCTATATCTTTTATAAAAACCTATATGTCAGGCTTTAAATAAACATACCTTAAGAAAAGCATAGAAGTTATACTTACCTTTTGCCTTCCATATATTCCCTAGCTTCCAGGATTCCGTGAGTTTTTGTACTCTGTTTTGAAGGGCTGGAAAATTTCTGGCAGCAGGACTTGCTGTATTTGTATATTCTTCATGAATCTAAGGCATAGTTTCAGCTATGGCTAAATCAAAGCTCATTTTTCTTCCAAATATGTCTTCTGTACACAGAAAGCTTTGAAAACCACATACATATGACACGGAGGTTACTTGGCATCAGATGCAAATTCTTTCAGAACAGGAATAAAAATCCACAGCTATGTTAGGAATCTAGCATAACAGTGTATTCATTCAGTTTGAAACACCCATTGCACTAGCAAACTACCTGCAAGATTGAAATAATTTGAAATTACAGTTGAAAGTTGTCACATGGCTGAAAAATTTCCCTGAGCAAATCCCAGCCTGCAAAGACAAAAATCTGTTTTATCGCTTTCTGTTAGTGGAAATTTGTCATTTGCCTAGCTTGCAGATAGATGAAAATGAAAAAAAGGAAGACCTTTTGACCAGAACGACTTGATCACCATCTCAGGTGGCAGTCAGCTACCCAGTGGGCTTTCCTGGCTAGTGCTCCTGTTTTCTTGATGTTTTCCTCAGCCCTCTTAGATGCTACTTTAGTATCTTCATTGTCTCAAATTCATACTTAGTGAAAGTCAATAGTTGTCTCTTCTTTTGCCACGTCTTCAGTAGGAATTCACGTAGGATATACAAATTTCGGCTGGGAGAACACCCACTGATGTGAGTCTGTGTCTACTTGAGGAAATACCACAAAATATTTCAAAACAGGTCTTGATTTTTTCTAATAGCTTTGTTCATGTCCAGACTTTTTTATCTTCTGTAAATACCCTCAAAAATATTTATTACTAAGAGCCATAACAGAAAGTGTGAATTTTAAATTAATCACAATTTTGTAGTTCTAGATATTTCCAGAGAACAAAAATCGAAGGCGTACATTCTAATCAATGAAAAACACATTTGTCTACTTAGCTAGTGTCATCCAGCCTAACGACAACAAATTTATCATCTGTATATCATACTCATTCAAATTATTTCCATATTTTTCAGTCAATGGTACCGTATAATGGATACATGTGAACATTACAATATTTATTTCACATGATTCTCACCAAAAGAAGTTTGAATCTTAGGTCTGATTACCAAGCGTTGGTTCTTTACCCAGGTATAGTTACAAAGTGTAAAATGCATGTACTAGACGCGTGTGCACAGAATATACCTACACGCACTGTTTGCACATTGCCTCATGCAAAGAAAGTGCATAGCTTTCAGATTCTGCCTAGCTTCATCTTTCTGCTCAGCTTCCTTCCTCCCGTGTCCTTTTTCTCTATTCTGCTGTTCTCAGTTAATGTCCCAAATTTATTTGTAGCATGACTGAAATGAAAAAGTAAGAAAGGTTTCCTTTAGGAAGTTTCTATGAACCAAAATGAACTCTTAATGACATTTTAGTTAAAAAGAGGTGTTTACTTTACTCCCTCTAAGTCCTTCCCCACAACAGCCAACTCCTTGGAAGAAGATGGCACACCAGCCGAGCAAGTGGAAGGACAGTGCAGCACAGTCAGACAAATTTTTGTGGGAAGCCTTGTAACACACTCATGGTGTTTCTTACAGGAGGAAACTGACTCCAAAACAACACAAAGGCACATTAACTCTTTTGAAACTTACAACACAGTCGTGTTATTGAAAATTTCATTTTCAATATTGCCAGAAATGCTGAGAGGTTGTAGTACCTCATTATCTTTTGTGCTACCATGCCTGTAAGATTTCAGATTCAATACATCATGGTTAGACCGTCCATACTAATCCATCGCTAATTTGCTTCTAATTATATCTCATACATTTATCATCATTCAAATTGCACTTTCAGGCAAGTATTATGGAATTCACACGTCTGTTACTAAGCTATCTTAAATTCTGCTTAAAAATAGCTGTCAATAACAGTTGTACGCCAATCCAGTATAATCATTTCACAGTTGCCACTCTGAGGTTATGTATGGAAATACTCAGTTTACATATATTCATACACAGAACATTTGCAGCACATAACTATTGTAGAAGTACTTGGTTCCTTTCAAATCAAGAAAAACTCAACATTTCAATAAGTCCATGACTGGTTTATGTATCTCTCTCTAATTTTCATAGGAAAATGACCGTCTTAAAACAGCAATCAAGAAAGAGGCATTATTGGAGGATATTCTTAAATTAAATAATCAGCATCTCATTAGAGATTTCCAGTTTTCCAGGTATGCAGATTAAAGCACTCCAAACTGAAAAATACAAAGTCTGCAAAAGTAAGTAGTTTTGTCTTTCTTTTCTGTAAAACTCTGTGTCAATCAGCTTAACAACATGGCAGCTTCTCTCCATATAACAACACGCTTATGTATTTAAGACTGTTTAATAGAGAAAAAATACACATAGCTGCTGTACAGCTACAAATCTACCAATCTAGTGAGAGGGGCTGCAAGTGGAAGCAACCCAAAGGACTGTAAGGGAAGCAATCTGAAAACATGCAAAGAAGCATTGAGTAAGTGGAGGCGAGTAGAGTATCTGTATATGAAAAAATGTATGAAATGGACTGCAAAAAAGGCAAAATGTATTTTTTTTCCAAAGGTGATGAGAGGGGTTTGAGCTAACACATTAAGTCGTAACAGGTAAAAGTGAAAATTGTGCACATCTGATTAAATAGCAAAAATGTACTGGAAGTGAAAAGCAGGCAGTTTTTGGAATACATGTACCTTCTGGGAGGCAGGAAGAGCAGGAAAGAAAGAAAAAAAAATCGAGTTAATAGATAAATACAGCTACAAAAGAACTTCCTAAGTTAAGAAGTTGAATGCTTTAAATCAGCTTGAAAAGGCTGATCAAAATTTTCTACAATGGAGATAAATGCTTTCTCTTTAAGTACACTTGAAAGAGACAGTAAGGACTGCGAAACAAAGGATAAGAAACTGCAGATTTATTAAATGTAATGTTTTGCTTCTGATTTTGTTGAGTTAGAAGTAAAAATGAAATGCGCTAAGAACCATATTTCTTCAAGTGATAAAGCTGAAATTTGGAAAGGTTTCAGGTAGAAGCATACATCTGTGCATTTTAGTTAAAATGTGTAAGAAGAGAATGACAATTAATTTTGCCTTGCAGAGTCTTGAATTCACGTGGACTACATTTCAAAATACATCATTTAAAAACATTCTTATGATGCTTAAAACCGTATTTAATTTGCTTTTCTCAATTTTTTATTCTCAAGGTCATTTACACTCACAGACATAGACATACATACACCTTCTGTTGCTTAAAGCTAATTTTCTTTTGTTGATTATTCAGCAGTGGAAGTCACATACTTCTCCCAGTAGCATCGTTACCATGAATTAATAGTACTCTTCAGAGTTATTTTTATTGGAAAAAATGACTTTCAACTACTATGTCTCAGATGGAGCAATCATATGATATCTTACCTTATCTTATTCATGCCACGTCTTAAAAAAACTTGAGTGCTAACCTTAATTGGATGAATATTGTAGGATATAATAAGAGAACATAATGAAACACTTTATTTCTTTAGACGTTTCCCAATATGGGTTTAATTAAGGTCCGTTCTTTGTTGTTGTTGTTAATTCTGATCAAGTTTTATGAATCAATCTTAAAGAGGAGACATTTTGTGTCCTAGAGGCCCAATTCTTCAGTCATTATTTGTGACACCTCTGTGGTATTCTACCAGAAATTTCAATGTGTAGGAACAGAGGGATTGTGCCTTGGCAAAGAATAGGTAAAGATAAATCAATGTCCCCCTCCCGGGGACCTGATAACAAGGACTAAGAATATATTGATTGCTGGAGCACAGACCATAGCACAGCATGGGAATGGGGAAGCCTCCCTGGCTGTGTCCTGCCTGTGGGCAAGGGGCAGCCCCAGGGCCTGCCCACCATGGTGTGTGTGAATGGGGAGGAGCTGCCTGGATGCCCACAGCCCTGGCCTCAGGGGTTGAGATGGCAAGCCTTCAATGCAGCTTATTCTTGTCTTATCACTAACTGCCGCCTAAACGATTGAGGAAAAGTATTTATGATGAAACCAGTGCTACAAAACAAGTCACATAAGTCCATACGCTTATTTGTAGCAACTATAGGGTGGATGGTTTAAATTTCTCCCCTCTGCATGAGACAAAATTTGCCCTGATGACCCTTTGCCCATTAGAGGTAATGGCTTCTTTCTCGCTGGCTCCTGTATTCTCAGTGTATTCTCAGTTCACTGCCTGCCGCAAGAGTAACCATGACAAAAGCCAGATTAACGCAATCAACAACCAGGAACAAAGCTAAATAAGGCAGCTTTCCTTTCCAGCAAAATGAAAACAAGCATTTGTTTTTCACCTTACTCTTGGGCTCTTCTTTTTATAAAGTGATCACAAGTTGAAACACAGAGGAAAATTGCTCACAAATCCAATAAAATTTGGAATCCACAGCTACCAGCAATACCAGGGGATTTCCGCCCAATATATTTGCCAACAAATCAATAACAAGAGTAAATCCTTCTGCATTGAGGGCAATCAAATGTTCACTAACAGGTACTATCACCTAAATTAATATAATCCCCCAAGTGCTCTGTATGTGTCAAAGTTAATACCAAAGGAAGCTTATGCTTCACATGTGATAAACTGAAGGATATTTCTTAATAATGGTTTAAATAAAAGGAAATTAAGTGGAGATTTTGAATTAAATGATCTTGAACTGACTTGGCTCCACTGAAGTCTCTTCTTTCTGGAGATGTTATTTTCTTGTCCCAGAGAGCATGCTGGTCCATCAGGACTGTTATGCTAAGTCTGAAATGAATTTACAATGCTTTTAATCTAGAAGCTGTCTAAAAGTGGCTTTCCTCTTTTGTCAGGTTGTTTACATGCAAACTCTTTCCTGACCTGTGGAAGTTGTTCATTCTAGTGTTTATTTCACACCCAGTTAACTATGTAAACTTCTAACTTTTCACAGTGGATTTAATATTAGTATTTAGACCAAAGACTTAACTTATTGTTGATAATTTCTCATCTGGACTGTGATTAAATAAGAGTAACATGGGAATTTAAATCTCTTCATTTGAAAGAGCCCACTGGGGATATGTTGTGGTTTGATTTTGCTTTAGGGGAAGCAGTATTTGTTGATTTTTTACATTTGTACATAGCTCCAACTCCAGAGCGTGGCCAGTCTCTCTGTTTCTCCTGGGCGAGTTGTCTTTGGGATGTTCCTCTCTCCCAGGCTGGTGAAGTGCCGATTCTTTTATCAAAAGGCATATAACAAGTAAATCATATGAAAGCAGCTAGAACAACCCTGAACTACTCCCTGCTGTCTCAGATCAGTAGGTAGATGAATTTGCCTCTACCTTTTCTGATTAATATTTTCTAGCAGTTAATGACTGGCTTAGAGGCCTTACCTTTTCAGGAGGAACAGTGTTGCAGTTAAGACATTTGGTGGGCTTCAGGAAATTCACTTGCAGACTTACTACAGTTCCTGAAAAAAGATACCTGATTTCTCTTTGTTTCACTGATCCACACTTAAGGAGATAAAAATACATAATCTCCTTTATCACTTAACAAAATGCTAAATGTATTTCTGAGCTGGGGTAGGCTCCTTAAGTTAAAGATAGCAAGTGATATTCATCCTGCATATTTCACATCACCCAGTCTGATTCAGGAGCCTTCAAAAGAACATTCAGGATTTTGCAAAGGCATGTGGAAAACTGGCTACGTGCAAACTGATTTAATAAACTAAGTGGCAGAAAGCAATGAAACACGAGACATCGCAGTTTGCCAGGAGAAGCAGTATTCTCTTCCTAACTAGGTGTTATTGTTATGGTGGTAATGAGAAAGATCAGTATTTTGTAATTAGCAGAAGGGAATTTGATAAGCCAGACTGATGAGTCACAAGTTCAAAGAGTGGGCGTTTGAAGGATATTTATGATATATAGCAATAACAAGCTGCCTTTCACAAAATGCTTCACACCTTAATAATGGCACTCTAAAATTGGTTTAGGGTGGATGTTTTTACTGAGCAGTGCATTAACGAATTGAAAGGTGTTTCTCAGATATAGTCAGAAAAGGGGACACCTTTCTAGATAGAAAAAAGTGAATTCTGGTTGTAGAATGCAAGACAAATAAGATGGGGTTTTATATGTATATTGGTGAGGACATATACGTTTGAGAGAGATAATCTGCTATTTAAGGAAGAAGACCAAAAAATTGATCACACTGATTCTAAACTGACTGTGCTGGTATGTGTGTCTCTGGCACCACGAGGGAGAGAGAAAGCAAAATGGCTAATTAAGAAATGATGAGGATTTTACATCTGATTTCAAATCTCCTAAAAGCATACATCCATCAACATGCTTTAGATTAACACTGATTTACACTGCTCTTCATATTGTCAAAAATCTAATGCCTAGGTGATTGATAGCAAGCTGGTAAAGAAGTGCATGGAAAACCTTAATACAGGCCTATTAGCACTTCTGTGTGAAGTACATTGCAGAGTTCACGTAATTACTTTATGCAATTAACCAAAGAAATCTTTTGAAAGTATTTCATGGCCTGGTCCTGCAAGAGTTATCTATATGCCCGCCTCAAAAAATATGAGCAGTCTCCTTTGCATCATTAGGATTCACATACTTAAAATTAGCCATGTGAGTATTTTTTTTTTCTGTGTAGACTAGGGCTTTTACAGAACTAATGAGACACCAGATGGCTGGATGGCACTGAACTTTAGAAGATGAATAAAGAGTAATCGTAGAAATTATCATCTGGTAAATCACATTACAATCCCTAGGAAAATAATGGAAGTGAGTTGTTTGGTTTTTTTTTTTAAAGGAAAGCAAGCAGCTGACAGCAGAAACATGAGCAATAAACAGCAATGAGTGAAATTATGGTCCTAGACATACGTGCTGAAACACAGGGTGACTACAGTGGGGGTCACAAATTTGTAACAAAGAGCAATTTTCAATCTTGGATCCAGCATCAGTAGGCATCAGATGCAATACCTCAGAAATCATACTTGAAAAATTAATCGCAGTTGGGTTGGAAATGAGCACTGTCTCATGGATTTAAAATTGGCTGACAAGCTATAAAGGAAGGGCAATGATAGATGGTGAGATATTGAGCTTAGGGGGCGGGAAAAAAAAAGCAATCCTAATGTTTAAGCACCAGAACAATTTGACTGATGAGGAACATTTATGAGAATTATGTAACGTGGCTGAACACTGACCGAGGGTAGTACGGTAACTATCACCATGTTGGGAGAGGAACTCAAGGGAGTGGGCTGAGAGAATAATGGAATATAGAAATTAGAAATAATGGGATATTACAAAAGCAAATGAGCATGAAGGAAAGGGTCTTAAGTAGGAACCATTTTTAATTCGGAATAGTCTCCTGAAAGAAAACTTGCATGATCCACAGAGTCGTTTTAAAAATTTTTAGGTGCCAAGAAACTTTGTGGACCAACTCCCTTTACAGATGGGGAAGCTGAGGTAGAGGAACCTCATTCCCTGACATTACATGACATGACCACACATTTACTTGCCTGGTCACTTTTTGTGTGTGTAGCATTAAATTTATCTCTATTGTGGAATTATTAGTTCTTCATCTGTTTATTTCCATTGTTACCGGTCATTACTACCGTGTAAGCAAGCAAAGAAATTTAGCTTTGGCCATGTATCTCCATCCACTCTTTCCTGCCTTTCCGTAGAAAAACCTGGCTGGCTGCAATGCAAAGGAGCCCTCTGTACCTACAAAGGAACAGGATTCAATTCAGTCATGCAAATTAAACAGAGAATGAGCATGCATTGATTAGTCGTGTCATCATATAATAAGTGCATTGACCCTTTCACTTGTGCATTATTCCACATTGATAAATAATTGCCCTCCACACCCTCTGTCTTCTATTCATCATATTATCACGTTGTTGGCTTAAAAACACTAGTGCTCAAATAAGAAACTATTATTAAAGCTCACATAAAGCCACTGATGTGTACTTTTGTGTTGCAAATAAGTGAAGTAAGATAGCCTTGGTTTCTAATATTCCCATCCAATGATATAGCACGGCCTTCATAACCTAAGGACTTTTCCAAACATAGCAGGTAGCTGTGATTCAAGCCAACAAGTACTGTCAAGGTGATGGTATCTGGTCAAACCAAGAGTCACAAATACTTTTACAACTTGAAAATCTGGGGTAAAACTAAATCAATAAACTGACTGAGGCTATTTCTGTGAAAGAAGAAAGAAAGGAAGAAAGAAAAAGTACAGAGGTGAAGATTTCACAAGGTAGATTAGCAATAACTACAAGGCCGCTTCTAGCTATTTTTTATCCTCAGCTGCACTTTCTCAACTCAGCTACCTAATACTGAATTCACACATTTTTCTATTTCATTATCTTAAACGTTCATTCAGATTTAAAATAAGAGCAATAAGATCACAGGTTACACTTCCCACTCCAACGCTCACTAGATGTTTTTTCTTACAGTACTTCAAAAACTAAGTGATTTCAATGTCCAGGGGGTCAGAAGAGTTACAGGAAAACCACAGTGGATTTGAAGAATTACTTTAACTGCCCCAAAGTCAAATTCTGTTAACCTAGCATAAAAGTTGAGCATTTTGGTTTTTTTCTCATTGCATGGCCATGCCCTCAGAGTGTACCTGTTATTATTACTAAGTGGTATTTTAGTTTTAGGAGGGTACTGCCAGAAGACTCATTTTTCAGGTTCTAAATCTAAATGCAAACAGATCTAAATAACCACCATGTCTGAAAGACTTAAAATTTTGCTTTTTTCCAGAAGGCTGAATATTTTACTAGAGAGAAATAGAAGTGTATTTCCCAATATACACATATCCCTAAAACTCACAGATGTACCAGTTTTCAAATAGGAAATCTGACTGGTTTGTTCTCAAACTCTGTATAAGCATCAGCCACTATTAAAAAAGCTTTTTTTCACTAACGGTTTGCACAAACAATCCAAAGGCCTAAAGTTGACAAAGGGCTTGGATCATCACGCTCAGCCCAATCTCCAAGTACTCGTGGTTTTTACTCTATTACTGCTTTGCTACCTGACTGGGCAGAACGCGGGTCAGGGTCAGAGGATAATTTCTTGCCAGAGGAAGATGGCCTGGGGGGGGAGTTCTTCCCTCTTCGGGATCATCAGCGCCACTGACACCTCCCATGAGTCCCGAGGAACCAACCTAGGTTTCAAAACAGCCGTGCAAAACTCTTGTACCAACCACAGATTTTCTCATCTGAGAAACATGCAACGCAGAGAAGCAGTTTTTCTGCTAGCCGTGAGGTGTGCCTGCACCATATCCCACTAATGACATATTTTTTCCTCACAGTTTCATCCATCCTAATACATCTCTATTATATATTTTACATTCAGCCCCCCTATTCTTCTGTATTTGCAGTTCTGCTCTCTCACCCTTTTTAATTAATTTCTTTCAGTCACAGAGTCTGATACCTTGCATGAAGTCAGAAAGGAGCACTTCAATAAGCCAACCCCACGTAGCCCTCCATGTTACACACACAGGTTTTGCAAGGAGCCTGTCCATAAGCCTTCTGAATTCAAGATAACTTTTTCCAACAGCTCTCTCCTGTAGTGGAAATCATTCACCTGTTGTCTCGTGAGTCTGCCTGGATGTCTGGGATTCCAAAGACGGAGTCCTCGACTTATCTTTACAGGGGCTACACTGAGACCAAGGCAGGTAAAGCGGCCACCAGCGTGCCGTGTTTCGGATCCCAGCATGATATGCAATAATGACCTGTCAGGGAAGCAGACTGTGTACCACCACACTGTGAAATATCCTGGGGGACTTTCTCTATGAGTTCAGCATGCCTTCAGGCAAGAACGAAGTCACACATCATTTAAATATTGTTTCATGGTTTCCTTTTAGGGTTTCTCATCCCTTTCTTTGGTCTGTTCTAATCTATATTTCTAAAAATTTTCAAAATAAAGAAAAAGCCCTGAAAAGACCATTCCAACCTTCCCACCAAAGGGCTGTGTCTTGGAGGTTTCATATTTTTTCACACACAGTCTCCTTTTATCTCAGTAGGGGTTTGAAAAGGCAGCCAGAAAGAAATGTTTTTGCTAGCTATTATCCAATCATTTTAAACAGGAACTGATTGCTTTGTTTTCCTATGGTCACAATTTGGCAGTTGTTTTCAAGTAAGAAGTGTATGTTGATGTGGGACTCAAGAGCAGTTTACAAATAGTCCTGGAGAAGAAAGGAAATTTAATTTCATACCCTTAGTGTAATAGGATGGTGCACAACACAAGGACAGTGGAACCTCCACAGGAGGTAACAATAATCCCCGAGTCCTTTACTTGCTAATGCCTTTGTTTGCTGATTTTTAAGCAAACACAGTAGCTCTGCCATTTTAGTGATCTTGCATTTTTTTTTTTTGTTTTCCTGCAGTACTGATGTTTGTTCCCAGCTTCAATGTAGATTGCCAAAGTGTTGTCTCGCAGGGTCGCTAATGATCCCTGTCACGCCGTCCTCCCCACCAGCTACTGCCCGGGTACAGGGCGCAGCACAGCCCACGAGGGGCTGAGGCAGCCCATCTCGCTGCTCCGTGAAGCCTGGGACTTCTACCCAACTCTAGGGCCGTATGATACATTATGGTTGCAAAGATAACATGATTTGTCAAGGTCACACAAGAAGGGTCAAACTGGATTTCCTTACTTATGATGAAATGTAGTAAATACAGGTAAGAGCCTGCTCCTACTTAGGAATCCTTTGTGGTTACAATAGGAAGTGATTTCCATTTTCTAAACAACATTGTAATTTCTATCATTGTAAAGCATTGTCCAGAATAAACTATTTTTTCCTTGTGTGCCCAGCCTGTGTTAAAAAGGAGGGCTTAAATATACTCAAAGAAGCATCACAAATAGCCTAAAAAATCTCTCTGCATATGGAAGTGGTATAAATGACTTACAGAGACATGAGTCAGATGGAAAATATACAGTTCAGATACCTGTGAAGGCCAGCATGCAGGGCCTAAAATGTTTTTAATTTCTATGGAATATAAAACAGAAGTGTAGGCACGCACTTCATTTTCTCAGCAAGCTCTCACTGATAACAGCAATTCATGAGCTTCATCACTTGGAGCTATACGTCATTCCACTCACTTGAGAACTAAAAACCAGTGTCATGGACAAGAGCCACCTCTACCAGAAAGCTTGCCACTCTCTTTTTTTTTCTTCCATCATTAGAGAGAGTGCATCATTAAAAAGCTGAATTGCTAGCCTTTCTACAGAGAGCTGCAAAATAACGGTTACACAGGGAATCAATACTTAAGGGGAAAAAGTCAAAGAACTTTGATGCAAAAATTCTGTGTCTCTGTTTCTTGAAATGGGCTCATGGGCCAGGAATATACAGCTTGTCAAAATAAATATATGTATATGATTGAACAGAACAGCACAAAATCTACATATCTTGTTGAAATATTCAGTGAGTCACTCCTGCCCTGCACGTACATTATTATATCCTCTCATCCTAAACACAAAGACAAACAGCTGCAGAGAGATTTTTGCCACACATCACATATATCAAGCACAGCAGATGTAGCAGCCTCCTTTTGGTAGCATACATTCTCTCCTGTATCTGAATTGTCTCTTAGGTATATAAATGAAGATGGGATTACATCTTTGCTGGAGCAGCAGGTGAATGAATCACAAAAAAGCCCCAGTCAGTCTGTGGATAAAACATGATCATTTACCAGGCTTTGTGTCTAAATAAAGAACTGCAGAGAAATGGCCTGATTCAAGAAAGCGGTGGAAAGAAAGGAACTGGTGGAGAGATGCTCATTCTTAAAAAAATAGGGTCTTAATCCATTGATTGACTGTCTAATTTAACTTTTGATAAGTGCTCATCGCTATTTTTGTCTATTCACATAACCAAGCAAAAGCAGGATTGTGAAAGGGCTAAAGATGATGGTTCTGTTCCATAATATATTCAGCCAAGGTGCCCTTATTCATGTATTATACACACGGGCATTTTTAATATGCAGGTTGCAGCTATTTAAAACCTTGCTAATGCTTCATGGAAAAAATGGAATCAGTCTTCTGAGATTTCACCTATACGGCATGTCTTTTTTCCCCTCACTATTTTATAACTAGTGACATTTACACTAACGCTGAGTCTTAGTCACTAAATAGTTTGTCTGATTTTGCTGAGACGTTTGACTGAAGTTACAGCCCTCACTGACATCTCTCCATGTCTGTTGTGATGATACAAACTGTTTTCTGTTTTTGGAGAGAGAGCTCTAGGTGTCCGAAAGTGTGAATGATGTCCCACTCTCTCTCAGGTCGAGCAGTGTGGTTGGCAGGAACTGTGCGTTTGGTCCACTCTAAAATTATCAAAATTTAATTCCTTCATATTTGTATTAGTGTTGTATTCACATTGAGAGTGTCTAAAATGAGCATCGAAGTTGATGGCTGACCTGCCCTTCCCAGTACTCTTTAATCAGAAAGGAGGTCGTTCTCTTGCTTGTTGTAACCCACATTGCATCCCATTTCTGAAAACAAGAATACTCATACCTGGTCTGTTTCATACTGTTACAGTAATAAACACATACTGATACTCTGTTTAATTTATCTGAACCATTTTCCAGGCACCAGATATTTGCTTACTGATTCTGTTTGGCAAAGTGACTAAAGCATTTGCAAGTAAATATCAGCAAATTTCTAAACTACTCAAGATTATTAACATTGTATCACTTTTCAGGGAATTACTCAGATATGGGAATAACGACAATGACTAATATTAAAGACAATGCAGCTGAAGAATAACAGGATAATATGTACTGAAATTGTTCTCATCCAGTTGCACAGACAAACTGACTCGGTTCTTACATGAAAAAGCTCTGGCTCATCAGTATACGAATTGTGTTAATATCACAGCCCCTCTGTCGCTTTGACTACCTGTGGGTACTATAATACCCACAAGAAATAAGATACCATGACCTATTTTCAATTATAGGTCAGATATTCACTGTTTGTTTGAAGAGCAGCAATCTCCTGGGTTCAAAGTCTTACTCATCTCTGCTTGCCCTCTGCTAAAGTGTCCTAAAAATAAATGCATTTAAAGTTTGTCATGACCCTTGCACAGGCTTTTCCTTTCAGGATAGTAATTTGAATCCAGCACAGGTCAGCAGAAAGGAGCTGGAGTTGTCCTCCTAAACAGGCAGTTGTTTGTAGCTGCTGGAAGGAGGAGGTCACAGGTCTCGCTCTGCTTCCCAGGCTACCGCTGCTCCTGTCAGGAGTGACCACTACCAATTAACAGACTTACCGGGCATCTCGGCAGAAGGTTAGAAAGTGAATTAAAGGGTGACTGAGTATTTATCATCTTAGGAAGGGTCATTCCCTTACCTTAGACAAGAGTTGTTAATACTCCTGTTTACATAGTTGCCAAATAAATACATGGTGCATGTATAAAGTGCTTAAAGAAACCTGCTGTTTAGACAAAAGTGGTCAATGACTTTACTATCTTAACACACAGAAGCTATTATATGTGCAAATTTTCCATTACTGTTGTTGTTATTATTGAAATATTAAATATGAAAAATCTAAGAAATTTCACTGTCTGGCCTGCAAGACTTATTGACGGACTACAATAAAATATTTTTCATAAACGTGTGCACATACAATTCTATGTAGTACATCATTATTATAGTTCCATTGCTGTATTTTATTGGCTTTATTCTACAGCAGTGAAGCCTATGGGAATTTTTTTTCTCTTAGCAGCAGTTAGGAATCTCAGCTGTAGATGTTGATATTTTTCCCCCAGAATAAGGCAATCTGAGGAAGCTACCTTTTTTTTATCTTATAAAGAGTTAGGGGAGTATAACAACAGCTGGAGCTCTGCTGTAATGTGATATTGCAAACGTCATGGTTACCGTACACATGACAAAGCTGATATTTGGCTCATGGTTTTCCCGTTTGAATCAACTACAGATAGAGCTCACACGCTGACAAACAGGCAGTACCGCACCGTAATATGCTTCAGCACCTCAGCTCAGCCAGCTGTCCTTGGGCCTATAAAAATTTGTTAATCAGATAGTATTAGATGTTTCTAATGATGCAATTGAACATAAAAGCTAAATTCTACTTTTATTCAGTGTAAACATGATAAGTAATGAACCGTGTTTTCAGTTTTGATACTTCTTAGTGCAGGTTGAAGTTTCATTTTTCTTCTAGAGAAATGGTAGAGGATTATAAACAAAACATATGGTCAGTCTCTTTGTTTCTGTCACAAAAATTACTTCCGTTAATTATCAGTGTTCTTGGCAGGCTCAGCAAAACGTCCAGGAAGATATTTTCAAGAGCCATCAGATTTTCACACTAAATGCATTTTAGACTATAAACAGCACACATGGCTTGCCCAAAAAATGGGCCTTTTTTTTCCCTACCAAATGCTCATATTGTCATTGAATTAAATGGCAAGGAGTGCAGCTGAGTTAGAACCATAAATATCAGAAATGTGATAATTACAATGTGTAATAGAAAGCCAAGCTGGGGGGTCCCATTCCTGATTTCATCACTTGACTCTCACATGGATTTGAGGAAGTAGCTGATCTGTACTTTATCTTAGGCCCACCATGTATAACCTGGTGATAATAGTAATACTCACACAAAATACTTTGAAATCTTCCTGATAAAAATGTTACGCAATGTAACTACCTTTAAAAACATTTTGATTTTCTTCTTCTCACTCGCTCCCTGAGTTTTGGTGCATTCTTAGAATAGCAGCAAATCAGCAGCCGCAGCTAGGTTTTCCAGGACAAGGGACCTAGACACGCTGCACATTTCAGGGGACAGAACGAACACTGTTTTTTTGTGCAGAGCCTGCTTTTGGGTCACTATAATCAGGCACTGTCACACCTGCTCAAAGGAAAGGCTTACCAGTGCCAGGCGAAGCTGGGCCTTGTGCATTAGTAAGCTGGGCTGAGGTCTGGTTTAAAGGGCACAGGATGACCTGTCCCAGTCCAAATGACTAGCAGGAAGCTTGGCCTCTGCCCTGAGAAGCAACCTGGAGAGAAGCAACTAAAGCACAGCATGTTCTACAACCATGATTATCTCTGTAGCTGTGACACACCAAGCTCGGAAATATTAGTTTGGGGCAGAAATAGTAAACAGGCTCTGTCTTGTAAAGCACAGAGAGTCCTTGTCACGATGGCAGCAGTGAACCTGTATTTGCAGGCCATTACTCCCAGGCTGAAACAGAAGTTCCAGTTCAGCAAAATAACGTGCACTGGATTTTCTCACGTCACAAAAATTTTGTTCAATCTTCTGAATGGCTTCTTTATTAAGAAATCAATTCCTACCACCCATTCATCATCAAATGCTAACCACAACATTTTCAGACAAATAACTTTGTCCAACTCTTTCCCTCACCACATCCTGTCAAAAAGCTCCTGAAGGAATAGCTACACATCCCTCTTACAGTTCCGGATGTTTGCCTTCAATCTCTGTTTTGTCATAGTACCCCAAAAGTAAGAGAAAATGTCACAGTGCTGATATTCCTGCTTAGCATGTAAAGTCACGTAGTCTTTAGTTGCACCCTTCTTGCCCTCTGTCTTGATATCCACGTGTTGGTTTTTGTCTTCTACCCAGAATGTAAGTTTTCTAAGGCATTAACTAAATGGAAACACCAGACAATGCCCATGTCTCTTGGGTGCTATAATCTTTGAATAATAATTATACTAATAGTATCTGTTCAAGTGAAAAAGTGGGACTGGCAGTCAGAGACCAATGTAGTCAGAAGAACAGATATTATAACAATGCTTTAAAATGACACTGATTTTCCGCCAGGGCAATGTTAGTAAAGCCAGAGGGAAACTTAATGCAACTCTAGTGAGTAAGACTGAAGGAAAGCAGAGAATAAGACCTCAAACGGGAAATCAGGAAACATTTTCTCAGCTAGGCCATTAGAAGCAGAGTATTGAAAAGCAGCAAAGGCAGGCATCATGGCTAATCTGCAGGAGTTCATGTAATACATAACTATTTTACTTTGGTTGAATTGCAAGGAGAAATCCAAACACTAAAGGGAAAAAAATTCACATCACGTTAAAAATGCTATGTATTTTTTTTAATTTCTTTTGTGACGTATAGCTACTGGGATATAGAGTTTTAAATTCTGATGATATTAGTAATATTTTCATGGGATGCATTATTCATTAGTGTACCCTGTTTCCAGTACCAGCTATTTCCACTGATGGTGCTCCACAAGGAGAGAAGAGCTGATCTGCAAGGTTCAAACCGAAGGACTGTGACTTAAGTTTGCATTTACTATCCTTTTCATCTGGATTTCTGAGATGGTACCACTATGAAATTCAGATATAGATAACAGATTTATAACTTATTTTTGAAAGATGCAGGAAAGATTTCGAAAATGAAAACTTTTCATCCTGGTGAGTGATTTAATTTTTGAACCTTTTTTCTTTTTTTTTCTGCAAGAAATCCTAGAAGTTTAACTGGGAAAATTGGGATAACAATTGACAGATAGGAAGGGAGAGACCCAGTTCAGAGGCACAGTCACGATGACAGTGTCACAACCTAAAGCGAGCCTTTTAAATCCAGTAACTGGCTTTAGCTCTGGGCATATTGCTGGGACATGAAATGGATGTTTCCAACTTCCGTTGTGGCATATTTCACCATTTAACCTCAACTAACTTCAAGAGAAGGAGAATTGATTTTGTCGTTAACTGGAATGCTTAAACAAAAGTTTTTGTTTACACTGGAAGCAAGTCTTTCATGAAAAGCTTTGTCCAGCTTAAAAAAAACCCTCACAAAGCGAGGGAGACATGTGATGGTGGCCATTAGAGAGCGGGAGGATGAATGTGAAGTGAAGTGCTCCTTGTGAAGTGCTGCTTCGCTGGTCTCAGGAGAGCAGCTGCCAAGAACACTCGAGAAAGAAAACTGAAATCAGACATCTGTATGTGCATTGCGTCCACCATGTTTGCTCTGAGGAGAGAGAACCATATGAAGCAAGACAGCAAAGGTGAAATCCAGCAAGACATCCTACTTTATTGCCATGGCAACCCCACCCTGATAAAAAGTAGAAAAACAATAAAACATCTTTAGGAAAAAAAAAATCAGTGCTATCCACTAAGGGAATTGAGGAAGATGCACTTTAAGGAAGAGCTTGACATTTCCACCATTTGGTGACTCTTTGAAACAAAGGTACGGCTGCAGCTTTTGCAAGCTGCAGATTTAGAACATATTGTACTTGATAAATTATTTAGTTTGTTTAGCAGCTGAATTCTGAATTACAAGTGAAAGCTGTAGTTACAGATTAGAATCTTCAATGCCGCTGCAGCCAGACAGAATATTATTGTTGTGATTTTCCTTGATGTCTTCTGACATCTGTCATCCTTCAGCACTAGAATCACCTTTCCTGCATTAGACCTTCCGGGAAAGGGTGAATGTGAGTGTGGATACATGTATGTGTTTGTGTGTCTTATGCAACCATAGGTTGGTGTCTGTATGTTTGCAGTTATAAAGAGCTTTATGCATATTTGCCCGCTGTAGCTGAATTTGTTGTTGATTTTCATGTGAATTGAAGTAGATTACATACAGGGCCCATATAGACACTGCTGGGGTTAGGGAGCCCAGCAATAAAACATCTGCTGATAAAGAAAGCAGCGACAACATCTCTTACGCTACCCTAATGATGAGGAACCAATATGCAACAAAAGAGTGCTCAATGCGCGCTGCCAAAGGGGCAGAGCTAGGGCAGGCGAAAAAGGCTCACGTGAGGCAGTTTGTCTGCACAGCTCCTGTGGGAATTAAAACTGCTCTCACACTCTCGCGCCCTCTCCCTCTCTCCAAAAGGCTCCCGAAACGGAGCAGCAGCCGTGGTGATACAGCCTGCCGTTCCCTGCACTGGAGCCTTCTTGTACAGCAGGGGACTTACTGGCACAGGAAGGTGCAATGTGTACTCCCCCAGCCTTAGGGAATCTGATATAGTACAGTTGTGTTTGCCAAACATAATCCTTTAATTTTCATCTGTTATTTGCAAACATTGTTGTTTTGTAACTAATTTGCATGGACAACAGATATTCTAATTCTGTACAGTAATGAGAAAAGCAATAAGACTATCTTACCAAAGGGCACTTTTCAAACTAAATATCTTGCTTTCTGTTTTAAAGAGCACATATCTGATGTGGCTGTTATTGTTACTATTAACTGTAGCTAAGCCATTACAGTGGCATCTAGAGATCCTATTTCAAGTTATAACTCCTGTGTACAAGGTAGTAGATGTATCAAAGAACAGAAATAGAACAATTTATCCTACAATGGGATATGAAGGTGAGTACTGATTGCAAATCACTTGATTCCCAGGCCAGAGCTTTATGCAATCACCTTCCCCTGTCTCCATATATGCTACTTGATAGGGAAACCAACATTCTTCCTTAACCCTATCTGCTCATCCCTGTTCACACCATGTAGACACCACGTGCCCTCCTAGCGCTGAGCTGCAGGCTCCTCCTGGCTCTTCAGCACCCACCCACGCAGCGATGCCCAATAAGAAGGGGGGAAGTCCTCTCCAGGAGCAGACCCCTTGGCTGTCCCACCACGTGAAACCCTGAGCTCTGCACTGACACTACACAACAGTAATGGCAGATGTTCAGAAGGAGGTCTAAAATACAGTCCTATAGAAAAGCCCATGGAAAGAGTTTGGCAGGCGTGAGGACACATTTCTGAAAGAGGCACTGACGTTTAATCCCTTTGTAACTGGAAGCATGAAAAGCTCAGTACTGTAGTAAATTCATACCTTTTTTTACTCCAAAGGGAAGCTATGGCCTTTAGTCTCTACTACATTTATCAGGAAGCGTGTCAGAGTTTAACACAATACTGCATTAGTGCGTAATGTAAAATGGAGTTATGGTCACAAGAACTTATAATAAATTTTGTGTGCCTAAGAGCAGTAACTCAGCAGCTGGTGTGTGCCACCCTATGCTGTGAAAAGCATATACAGACTTTTCTTTGAAATAGCAGCAATTCAGAAATACGTTTGCTTAAAAAAACCTGCAGGGATGACGTGCTGTTTGGTACCAAAGAAAAGAGTGTTTGGGCTTTTTTGGGAATGCTTTATTCATGTGGGAAAGAAATCTGTGCCTTGTGGCCAAGGTCAGAGAGATCGTGGATAATTCACCAAAAGACTACACAAACTGAAGTTGCTTTAGAACAGAATTAACAACAGCTAAAACTTTCCCCATTGAAGATAGGGCACAAATAGCTTTCTCCTTGCAGTGTGTGCATCACTCCTACTAATATTAATGAGAGATATGGCTTCCTGTATTTCCCATCAATATTAATGAGAGATGCACGTGCCACTAATGTTAATGGGAAATACACATGCGTGTAAGTCCCATTAATGATCATTAGATATCCACAGGAGAACCCTCATTAATGCTAATGAGCATTGCACGTATATGTAATTCCCATCAGCATTAACCAGAGATCTATGTGTGTGCATTGCCCATTAGTGTTAATGAGAGATACACATGCGTGTGGCTGAAACTGTCGTTAATGTTAATGCGATATATGCAGGAACTGACAAAAGAACATACTTTATCTTGATAACAGAAACTTGCCCTTTGTGTTTGGGTTCTAGTTCATCTTTAGGTAATGCGTTGCTTGCTATTAATAATCTAGTTTGGGTATTACTTTATCAGTGTGCTAAGTACCATGCAAAATAAAGACAAAATGCAGAGATCCATTTTCCAGATGATGTGAAGTCTCTATCTATGCCACAGATCAGAGTATGGCAACTTATGTATTTATGCTGTGGTCAATATGTGGAATTGGTGAATTTATGCTTTGATTCTATGAGTTTTGATCAAAATTATCTATCTTAACAGCAATAAATCTCACCCAAGGCTGTACTCTGATAGGCACTCAGGTAGCTGTGATCTGACTTGAACTTATGTCCTGCCAGCTATGCTTTCATCGGACCCGTGTTATTTTACAAATTTTCTTTTATAGTTAGTTGCTCCTAATCGATTAGAGGCTGTGTGTGGAGAGCGGGCTTGAATTGCATCCTGAAGTGAAACAAGTCAGTGGAATTTACAAACTGAAAATGTGACATATTGGCATCAGTCTTTGCCATTTCTGGAAGATCACCTGTGCAGATACTGAATTTTGCTACATGTCGTTCACGTCAGCAAAAGCCCATAGATAGTCAGACAGGAAGCAGGAAAGACCTCCAAGTGTTAAAATTAAGATCGATGTCAAAAGAATAAGTCCCTGCAATATTCTTTTTAAAAAACGTGAACAGGTCACATCACACCATAGCCTTAGAAAATCTCAGAGCTTCTTACCTAGAACAACAGTTTTATTCTCTACTGATAAATGCCGTATACAGTGACTTTTGCCTTGCAAAGCAAGTGTAATGAAACAGCACAGAAGAGTATCACACCTACTTTGCACCATATACATGGCTTCTAATGAAACACCTAGGGGAGATATGGGTTTGTGGGAGCTACACCAGTATAAGTATCTTGTGTCCTTTTAATTCCCATGTCTGTTCCAGGACTGGTCTTATTTGTTAAGACTGGGAGATAAGTAACTGATCAAAAAAGGGAACTTGACAGCTCAACAAGACACGTGTTTGTAAGGAAGGCAAATATTCTGCATTGCTACACTGTTTTATGGTTAGAAAATCTGAAATGTAACACTACTGCTTTTATCAGAGAGGGTCCACCTGCAAATTATGCTCATGACATCGGTCTATCTAGTCTAAGAAATTCTTGCTCTTCAACTTATCCCTCCTCAGCCATTTTTTCCCTGGCTCACACCAGGGCTCTCAGTCATGACAGCACCATTTGTGGAACTGTGCTATGAATTAGATAATTGAAATTATCTGTTTTAGAGAAAGTACACAGTACTGGGGTGCTCTGTTGTTTTTTGTTTTTCTTGTGATCAGATCATTTGAATGATCCAATTTATCAAGGACAGTTGTATTCAACGTAGCTGAAGGGGGCTAAAGACTACTGCGCAAGGACAGCAACCAGCATTTCGGGAAAGGTGGTTACCACAAGAGAAAATGTCTCACCAAATGGTATTCTCAGGTCCACCAGTGAAGGTCCTCATGATTTCTGGAGGCAGCAGAAGCACAGCATTCTCTGGATTTCTAAGGACTAAGGCCGCACACTGCAGGACAATGAAAAAAAAAAAGAAAACTCATGGCTTATTTTTCCTGTTGATTACTTTTTCTAGATGCCCCATCACATTCTTCAAGCTATATCTGCTCTTAATTGCTTTATTCCTACCAACCAGAAAGCAAGGGGGTTCCAAGTCAGAGGAGCAAATACAAAATGAAAACAAAACAATCCCAAACCTAAACAAAACAACTACAAAGTGTGCTCCTGGAACAGCATGCACTTGAATCTAGGAATAAGGAATTTAATTTGGCACTGGGCTTCACATTAACAGCAGACTAAGAACTAACAAAAGTCTATCACAAAAACATGACTTAGGGCTCAATTTTCCTTTCTGAGCATGTAACCTTTGTTTACATATTTGCAGCTCTGGGGCTCAGCAGTGTAATCAAGTGCTCCCTATTTTAATTAAGGGAGTAAAATTTGCATATGCAAACTCTCCTCGTACTGGCTTAATGCCTCAGCAATGCCGGCAGCTTGGAAAGAACCAAGGAAACAAAAGGCAGAAATCAAAAAATCCAACAATGAATCAATTTTGTTTCACTAAAGTAAGGGAAGAACTAGGCATGACAATATAAAATATTGACATATAGATAGTCATATAGATAACATGCACTAGCTGAGATTCTGGTCCAGCTTTTAATTGAGGAGGTGTTTTCATAGCTAATACAGGATCCTCACCTGTCACAGGGTCTGGTGTAAACGACTCAAGCTCAGGTTTTGTCATTCTGTGGGAAAGCCAGGCATAGCCTCGAGTGACTGCTGTTTACAGAAGAGCTCCTCCCTCACACAACGTACAGAGGTGCTTGTGGTTTGAGAAGTAAACCCTTGCGCCTCAGGCTTTCACAGGACACTCCAGCTTCCTGCTCCACCTTCCCTTTTGGGGTCACTAGAAACATAGAGATCCTCTGCAGGGGGATGCTGACAAGAATCAGTGCGAGACAAAGCCAAGCGTCTGCATTATTTAAAAAAGACAATAAATTCCATGTGCTTAAGGTAATATTGAGGCATTCACATACACACCAGAAAAATAAGATTTTCAAGCAAGTATGCAGAGAATGCCAGGGGATTAGAGGAAGTTGTGGGGTTTTTTTCATGTTAGCTTAACTATACATTCCTCCAGCAAAATTCGGACAGTGGCATTAATTCCCACTGACCTGCTCACCTCCAGAAGGCAGGTCTCTCTTTTTAAAGAGAAAGACAGAAGCTTGACATAATATAATGCTGCGTAGAGCAATCTCCCTTTTCATGCAGGCACCCGAGTGGTTAGAAGGGATTCAGTCCTTAGAGCATACAGAAAGAGCACGCCATGGAGATGAGTATGCATTGGAACTGCAACACACTGCAAAATACCGTACAACATAACAGGCTCCAGAGGAGCCACTATGGTCCATTGAGTAAAATATGCCCTTTTAGAATTGCTCAAATACATGCTTACATGATAGACCAAAAATACAGAGCTAGTCTATTGAAGAAATACTGCAGTAAGCTTCAAAGCTGTTACAGTCTACTGAGTAAATAATGAAAAGTTTTAAAATGGTCCAAGCATGTATTTTCACAATATGACAGAATCACTTCAGAGAAAACTATTGTGTCAATTCTCAGGCATGTCCATGAGTGATTTCCTTTCTTTTCCTTTTTGTTTCAACATTTAGCCTGACTGTTGCATATGTCCCTTGCATAACGATGCACAGTTCTTTCCAGTCCCTGCGCAAAAATTATGAGAATCCTCTCGCAAATTCACCCCATACTAAAGCGGTTGAGCTGCTGTGGTTTTAGGCAACTGCCTCAGTAAATATTTTAACATAAGCTGGGAGTAGGGGGACTGAAAGGTGATGATGAGAGAGGCAAAGATATTTTCTAGCAAATTGGTAAGGGCTGAAATAGTCTCTCTCCACCTACTGCAGATTATAACTTTCCCATTATTTTCTGTTATATTTTTCAACTTGATTCTCCTTTCCTAAACTAATAATGGAAGGAAACCTTTTCATAGTACTCTGTTTCATGACAGAGAGAAAAAGTGTCTTGATCCGTGCCCATTGTTAGACTCGGTCATAATTTTATTTCATCCTATGACTTGAAAGGGCTTACAGAGAACAAAACTAATCGTGACTCTGATTCACCTTCTCTGTGAAATACAATAAATTAAGACCATGCAAAGAATTGATTCCTACCAGCAGTTAAGAAGAAGTTTGTTGTCTAATTATCCAGGGCCAAACTACCCGTAATTGACATTCTCACAGCCTAGTAACAGCTAAGTTAATAGGGCTACATTTTATTCTCACATCTCTAAATCAGGAGGTGCTCCTCTGGATTATACAGCTGCAACTATGAGTACAATATTGGTGTCTGAAATATTGTATGGTCTGTCCTATGAGCTCTGCTGAGAATTTCCTTGAGGAGGTACACCTGACTCCTCCTTGGTCCCACAAAAAGCAGTCAGCTGGCTCCATGGAGAGTCTCTGCACTGAACAAACCTTGTTCACCCGGGAGGCAGGCGAGAGCCCCAGTACCTGTGGGGTCCAGAGCACTGGAGACAGGCTTTCACAGCTTCACTCTCACTTAAATGTGAAGTAGGTAGGAAATATAGAGAATAGAAGACATATTCATTAGTATGCTAGTCTTAAAACGAACTGCACAGAGAAACAACAAGCAATGCAGTATTCTGCTTAACGATAGACAATAGAAAGTATGCAAAGAGTTAGGGAAGTTTAATGGAAGGAACGCAGAGAATGAGTTTCAGAAAGGGAAGGGAGAACGTTTAGGCTATGTGTGCCAGCCGTTCTGCTAGTGGAAAAAGAGAGAAAAGCATCTCCAGAAAGAGACTCACCCGACACCTTGTCCTGGAACTCCACCAAACAGGCTGTTCACGCCGCTGCACATAGAAGGGGGAGCACTTAGGAAACCCGTTTAAAAGAGATGCTTTAGTTTTCAGACAATGTAAGTTAGATAAGAATAATTCTGTACGTGATTTCAGCAGCTGAAGTTTCAAGAAATACTTCAACTATAGCGTCAAATAGGCATCACAGCTTATTGACGAAAACCAATTTTTTAGTCCAGGTTAGAACTGAAGAGTATAACATCATAGGGTTCACTCAGCTTTTGCGGTGTCTTTCAGTTAAGGATAAGAAGCAAACCTGAAGTTTTACAGGGTTCAGAAATTGCTGACAGTATGAAAAGAAAACCATAGAAACACTGAACTTTTATGGAAACTCTGTGAACTCAGAAGCAGAATACACTTTGAATGATTTTAATTTTACAATGTATATTTCAAGCAGCTATAATACGATACAGCTTCCAGCAGTTACCAGATCCATTGCACAGGATATTTGAAAGGATTTTTCATATGGAAAACAATACTTCTGGTATCAAATACTAATTTTGAAAAAAATGTTGAAATAATTTCTGAGATCACCTACTGGCTTCATGGTGATTTTACAAATTTTTACTCAGAAATGACTTATCAGTATCTTCAGGGTTTCTCCATACAGGAGAAATGGTAAATTCTCGTTCATTCCATGATAAAATAAAACAGCCCAGTGTGTTTAACCAGCAATGCTGTAAATCATTACATAGCATCTGTGGGCTTTACGTTTTAATACCCCATTATAAAGACTACAATGATTTGCAGCGTTTACTGGCATGATTATCTTTCTAACAGAGAAATCAAAGACTCCATGTTTCTTTCCTGTGAAGAGGATATGTCATTTGTCAGGTGAGAGATCAAAATTCTCATAGAAAAAGGCATGGGCTCGTATACTGTTATATGTTATGCGAATGTTTAAGACTGAGAAAACAAAGCAGTAGCACTTCTACATGTGCCAAGTCCATATAGCCACAGTACCTCTCAACACTAAAAACTGAGTTACTTCTTCCACAGACTGTTGTTTAATTTAGGAGAAGTCCTGCTTTGCACTTCACTGAACCACAGTCCCAGAAGACTTAACAAATTCATATGAAAAGGTCTACCCAGGCCCAAGCATGCTTGAAGCTGGCAAGGAAGAAGTTAAATGCAAGACAGCTTAGGGAAGAGAGCGACTTGCTCCCCATACTCTCCAAAAGCTCTGATGTCTTCCAGTGGGGAAACCTGGGAAGAATCATAGAATCATTTAGGTTGGAAAAGACCCTTGGGATCGAGTCCAACCATCAACCCCACTCTACAAAGTTCTCCCCTACACCATATCCCCCAACACCACACCTAAACAACTCTTAAACACATTCAGGGATGATGACCCCACCACCTCCCTGGGCAGCCTATTCCAGTGCCTGACCACTCTTTCTGTGAAGAATTTTTGCCTGATGTCCAGTCGAAACCTACCCTGTTGCAGCTTAAAGCCATTCCCTCTTGTTCTATCGCTAATTACCTGTGAGAAGAGACCAGCACCAACCTCTCTACAATGTCCTTCCAAGTAGTTGCAGAGAGTGACAAGGTCTCCCCTCAGCCTCCTCTTCCTCAAACTAAACAGCCCCAGCTCCTTCAGTCGCTCCTCATAAGATTTATTCTCCAGGCCCTTCACCAGCTTCGTTGTCCTCCTCTGCACTCGCTCCAGCACCTCGATATCTCTCTCGTATTGAGGTGCCCAAAACTCGACACAATACTCAAGGTGTGGCCTCACCAGTGCTGAGTACAGGGGGACAATCACCTCCCTACTTCTGCTGGTCTCACTATTTCTAATACAAGCCAGGATGCCATTGGCTTTCTTGGCCACCTGGGCACGCTGCTGGCTCATATTCAGACGCTTGTCAATTAGAAGCCCCAGGTCCTTTTCTGCCAGGCAGCTCTCCAGCCACACTTCCCCAAGCCCGTAGCGATGCATGGGGTTGTTGTGGCCCAAGTGCAGGACCTGGCACTTGGCCTTGTTGAAGCTCATTCCATTAGCCTTGGCCAATCGATCCAATCTATCGAAGTCTCTCTGTAGAGCCTCCCTATCCTCATGCAGATCAACACTCCCACTTAACTTGGTGTCATCTGCAAACTTACTGATGATACACTCTATGTCCTTATCAAGATCATCAATAAAGATGTTAAACAGAAATGGTCCCAACACTGAGCCCTGAGGGACACCACTTGTGACCAGCCGCCAGCTGGATTTAACTCCATTGACCACCACTCTTGGGGACCGCCCATCCAGCCAGTGCTTGATCCAGCAGATCGTATGCTCATCCAGGCCGTGAGGAGCCAGTTTTTCCATGAGAATTCTATGGGGAACAGTGTCAAATGCTTTTTGAAAGTCTAGGTAGACAATATCCACAGCCTTTCCCTCGTCCACTAATCGGGTCATCTTGTCATAGAAGGAGATCAGGTTCGTCAGGCAGGACCTGCCTTTCATAAACCCATGCTGACTAGGCCTGATCCCCTGGTTGTCCATTATATGGCTTGTAATGGCACTCGAGGTGATCTGCTCCATGACCTTCCCTGATACCGAGATCAGACTGGCAGGCCTATAGTTTCCTGGATCCTCCTTTCTGCCTTTCTTGTAGATGAGTGCTACATTTGTTACCCTCCAGTCCATTGGGACCTCCCCAGTTAGCCATGACTTCAGGTAAATAATGGAAAGTGGCTTGGCAAGCACGTCTGCCAGCTCTTTCAGCACTCTTGGATGTAAGCCATCCGGTCCCATAGACTTGTGTGCATCCAAGCGGTGTGGCAGGTCACTGATCACTTCCTCTTTAATTGTGATGACCTCGTCCAGCTTCCCCTCCCTGTCTCCCAGCTCACGAGGCTGGGTGCCCAGGGAACAGCTAGTTCCACTGCTAAAGACTGAGGCAAAGTAGGCATTGAGCACCTCAGCCTTTTCCTCATCCTTTGTGACTATGTTTCCCTCTGCATCCAATAAGGGAGGGAGATTTTCCCTAATCCTCCTTTTGTTGTTATTGAATTTACAGAAACATTTTTTGTTATCCTTAACAGCTGTAGCTAGGTTGAGCTCTAGCTGCGCTTTGGCTCTCCTAATTTTCTCCCTGCATAGCTTCACTACATCCTCATAGTCTTCATGAGAGACCTGCCCCCTCTTCCAAAGGTCACAGAATCTCCTTTTGTCCTTGAGGTCCAGCCAAAGGTCCCTATTTAGCCAGGCCGGTCTCCTTCCCCGCCTACTTGTTTTTTGGCACACGGGGACAGCCAGCTCCTGTACCTTTAAGACTTCTCTCTTGAAGTATGTCCAGCCTTCCTAGGCTTCTATACCCTTCAGGGCAGCCTCCCAAGGGATTTTGTCAAGCAGTCTTCTGAACAGGTCAAAGTTTGCCCTCCGGAAGGTGGCAGTTTTACTAACCCCTCTCCTTGTTTCTTCAAGAATCAAAACCTCAATCATCTCATGATCACTGTGCCCTAGACGGCCACCAACCTTTACTTCCCCCACAAGTTCTTCCCTGTTCACAAGAAGCACGTCCAGGAGGGCACCTTCCCTGGTCAGCTCACTTACCAGCTGCGTGAGGAAGTTATCCTCCACACATTCCAGGAACCTCCTAGATTGTTCCCTCTCTGCTGTGTTGTATTCCCAGCAGATACCTGGGAGGTTAAAATCCCCTCCAAGAACAACGACAAGTGAAGAAGATGCACCACACACACTGGGTTGTCTTGGAGTGGTCAGGCCCATAACTGGACGGTGTGCTGCAGTATTTGATGTGCATCTGTTTCTGTCCTGCAATGCACACACTTGCCTGTTATGAGCTACAGAAATGCCAAGCAAGAATTACTGCTGCCAGTGGGCTTGCCAGTGCCATGATCAAAAATGATTTGGGGCAATGTGGATAGACTGCTCCTCCCCTCAGCCAGTGCCACTGAACTCAGCCACCCTTGACCAAGCTACCCAAGGATCTAGGAAAATGTGCTTCTTCCTCCTTGTTTGGCAACTTGCATACTTAAAAAACAGTTCAGGATTTCACACCTATTTGTCACCTGGCTAAACAGCACTTTATTTAGAAGAAACTAAATCAGACCTCTTACGCAGAACATATGCCAATACTATCTTGATTAACTAACAGTCATTACTACACACTATCATCGGTTTCCACGGAGACAGACCCAGTAAAGCAGCTATCCCTATTCAGTATGTCCCAATTAAGTGGAGTATACAGTAATAATATTTTACATTTATATAAGCCATTCATCCTCAAACACTTTAGAGATTATACAGTGTTCAGATACCACTGTGATGAGTGTATTATAACTGCCCCCCTGTAGACACACAGAACTGCAGCAGCTTTTCAAGAGCAAGGCAGCAGCCAGTTGGCATGCCAGTTTCTCAGCTGCCATTGACTGCGGATGCAGGAACAATGCTGCAGTATCCCTGAGATAAATCCATGACATTAAAAAAAAATATGGTTCTTGAGTTTCTGAATCTCCCTTTGGAAGAAAGACGCTTAGCTTTAGATCTAATGAGAATAAATCCACGTAATATCATGCACAGACCTCAATCAATTTAATTTGAGAAAACAGCCAAGACATCTCTTTCTATACATGACTCCACAGATCCTGCAGACTAAACATTTCAAATTTTGTTGTTTGGACTGCTGAACTCCCTTTGCCAGTGACTGAATGCTGAATTATTGTTGGATGTGCTTTCCTACCTTTAGCATCTAATTTCACTTTTATTTCCTTTTTCCACTGTAGAAAGTATTTGTGACTAACCACCCACTTCTACAGCCCTTCATTTTTTGTTATAATTCTCCATTTTACAAATGCAAAGAATATCTCATCTTCAACCACATTTTCTGAGCGACAGTGGGAATGAAAATGAGGTATTAGAGTCCTTAGCTATTACCTTTCTCTGCAAGTTTTGTGCAATACTTTATAGACATGGCATATGCAGCACCTTGTTTAGTCCAGCTGTAACATATATACATACCTCGCTTTCCTCAATAAAACTTCTCCCTCCAAGTTCACTTAGGGTTATGCTCACGCTTGAAGCTGCTGAAATGCCTGTGGTTAAACAACCAGCCCAGCTACTTATTGAGAACAGCCCTACTACCTCCAGCTAACAGAGAAGTTAAACTATTTGTTTGGGTGGTCCTGTTGTCAGCTGGATGAGGGTTGTAATTCCCCAGAAGAAAGGTAATGTTTTTTATGTCAAGGATGCCGATAAGTCTTTGCAGACCTACCATTTTCCTTTAGAGGCATCAGCTTTCAGTTATTCTGAACTTCTGCTGTGTTTTGTAAATCCTATGAAAATACAACTGATAAAGTACCATATTTTAAAATGCTTTTACAGACAGAAGTTCAGTAAGGTTATGTGTTTTATTGCCATTCTCTCATTATTCAAAAATGGATAAAGAGGTTTTGCTCAAACTCGCTAAAATAAAAACATTACTTCTGAGGACTAAATTCAGAAAGCTGTTTAAGCCCCTGCTTAGCTCCAGCATACGCTTCCCATTTGTTGCAAGGGGACTTAATTCACTCTCACTTAATGCGTTGTTTTTGAATAGAGACATTTCTCGGAATTGAAGTTGAAGTACTGCGAAGTTTAGCCTCAGAGGTAAATGTTTCGGAAGGTTAATAGCCTGTGGAAATACGGGAGCCCTATGTTATGTTTACTACTCACTGTGGCTGAAAGATGAAATAGAGACTCACTTCACCCACCCACTGAAATGCAGCCACCTGTGGGGAGTAATGTGCCAGCTCTTTAGTGCAACAGTGCAAAACCATTTAAGTGGGAAGTGGAGCGTTATGCCTCAGTCCAAAGGGGGTGTTTGCCATTGTTGTTACCGAACAGCATGACATTTTTCTCTGGGCGGAAGGCACTGTTTGTCTAATACTGTATTTCAAAAGGATTTAGCTTTGGATACACAGGAAATGGGATCCCGCCATCAGTTAATCAATAACTCACTGCCATGGACCAATCTCCCTGCTTAGCACTAGAAGAAACAAGCAGCGGCAAGACCGTGGACAAAGAGAAAGTTACTTAATGCAAGTGCCTAGGGTTACTTTTACTCATCAATTTTTTTCACTGAGACTCAAATGTTTGGTACATCCAAATAGCTTTGACACTTTTGCTATAGATTAAGGTCACAGTTTAATTACTATCACATAAGCTTCCTTTCTTTTCCAGCAAAATTAATTGTCTCTCCTTAATTTAATGAATTTCTCTTATAAATTCAAGTTTAACTTTGATCTGAATTTCAACCACGCCAAATCTAGCCACTTTCCACATCATCTTTATCCTTCCTGGGTAGAAGCAGGAGCAAAAGGGGAAAGCTTGGGAGAAGTTTTGCAAGAGACAAGGCAACAGAAGAGTAAACTACAGAAGAGCAACAAGCATAATTCCAGTTCTCTAGGATGATTTGTTAAAGGAAACTATACGGGTTTAGTGCATTAACTGTGGTGATTTCTTCCCCTCTGCTTTTCTTTCCTCAAGCTCAAGGAATTTAATTTCGCCAAATTCACACCACCACCACCTGCCTGCCCTCCCCCTCCCAAATCTCAGAAGGAAAAGCACTAGCATGGTTTTAAAAATCATAAACACGCAAGATTGTAAGATTCTGTGTGGAAGAAATCTGCTTAAATGCTTAGATACACTTTGGCCTGAAGGTGGCAACATTGAATAATATTCTGAAGAAAGGTGTTTCACATATAGATACCTTTAATTAAAGTTTTATGTTTTTAAGCGAATATCCTTCTCCCACATTATTCTTTCACAACGTGTTGAGAGAGAAACAAGATGAGGTATTGTATATGTGTTTCAAACAAACTTGAGCGCACATTATGCAAAATTATTTGCAATTAAAATGAAAGCAAACAAACATATTATATATACATAAGCCAACCCTTCCATCCCCTCAATTTAAAAGCAATTTTAAAAAATGATAGGCTCTATGTTCCTTTTCACAGCATTACTACCAGTATGCTCTAAACTCCAAACCAAAATTGGTGCTGATTCTTTCAAACCAGACCTTGCCTTTATGCTAAGGTATTTCACCTGCACTCAGTAAGTGCTGTGATTTAGAACACGATGCATGAAGCAGGTGAGAGGAGGTGGCATTCTGGGCATCGCACTGCGTGGTGCCATGAGTCAGGTGCCCTGCAGACCGGGGGGCGAAGTGCTGTGAGCACTCAAGATGGGCTGATAATCAATAAAGGAGTTTGGCCCAAAGTATTTTGTGGAGAAGACAAGAAAAAAAGGATTTTAAATATGATTTCTATGTTCTTTTTTTAAAAAGATTTTATATTTTTTCCTGAAAAATAAAAAATAAATATAAATCTATGGGTGGATAGCTATTTTTGGATTATTAAGAAGCTAGTGCATCATTCTATGAATTTCTTAATCTTTCTGTCCTGATTAATCTTGCACTAATTTCCACACTGCTCTGCGATTTTTCCTTTGAATTCTGTAAAATTCAGTGTTTTCTGCTATCCCACTGATTACTCTCCTTGTGGCTACATGAAGAAAGGTATTATACACGGAATTGAAAGAATGTTTTACACAGTCCTCGGTGGTAAGGCTACCTCTGCACTGCTCTGAGCATTCCCTACTAGGAAACCATGGCAGATTTAAAGAAAAAAAAAGATGTAACTAGGGCAGCCAGCAAACAACAAAAAATCCTCAAAGTTCAGAAGACAGCAACTATTGTATTAAGAGTGGTTAGGCAAGAAAACCAGCTGCTGCATTTGCCCTGTCTAGAGAAAAGATGACATGATAACAGGCTGTGAGTACTTAAGAAGAATTAATAAAAAGAAGAAGGTGGAGGGTGGTGTGGGAGGACTGTTGGCAGCCTAGGGAAAGCAGGTAGAAGTATAGTAATAGCTCAAAATTACTGAAGGGAAAAATGTAGATTAAATAGCACAAAATGAGAGAGGAGGGAGGTAATATGGCAGAGAGGGTCACTGATTTCTAGGCAAACATTCATCCCTGAGGATCACATCAACCTACGTTGTTTGCAGAGGCTGGAGTAGGTGACTCCAGAGGTCTTTTCAACTCTAATATATATGGGTCAGATCACTCCTCAAGAAGGAGCATTTCGCACAGAGAACCCTGCTTCCAGAGGGACTGCCCTCTGCAAAGCAAGGCGGGAGCCTGGCTGCGTACACCCTGCTGGTGTCACACCTTTGTAACAGCCCTGAGCTTCACACAGGTTTTTCCAACCTGAAAGAGGAAAAGAATCCTGTGTTAACAATTGCTTCTGTTGGCTCTGGAGAGGAGCTGACGGAAATAAAGCATAAACAAGACCTGGAGAAAGGTTAGATGGAGTACCATTAGTTCAGCTGGAAAAAGTGCCATTGATGAATCAATGACTTAAAAGAACCCCACTAGTTCACTTAATTTCTGACAGAAGTTTGATGTTGACTGCATATCCATCCCTGAGCAAAAACGAGCAGTAAATCTTCATCCTTCCAAACCAGAAACAAAGGCCATTTAGGAGGAAAGGAGGAGAAAATAAGGCTGCAGTCTTTTCCTGCCTGTTCTTACCCGCCCACCCACTCGCCTAGTAGAGTGTGTAAGCAGGCAAATTCTCTGATATTGTTGTACCTCTGGAAAAGAGATACAAACTAGCTCCCTCAGGGCATGAAAGGGGTTCCTACTACATGACACCAGAGTCACAATCTTGCTTTTAAAGATTAGCCTTATTTAGAGTGGGCTTTCGAAAGCTTTTGAGGGGCAAGCCCTCAACTCCTTTTTAATGCATCCACTCCATGATTTTCAATGCACTTAGTCATTATAGTAGACTCACTACCTTTGGCATTTCTATTAAAACTGCATGTTCAGAAAAGGAACTGGGTCTGTGTGAGTCACTGACAAAAAAGCACAGGTATCAATCACAGAGGGGAAAAAGGATGATTATTTCCAGGCGCATTCTCTTGGAAATTGAATGGACTGGATATAGAATTGACAAAGTTGTAATACAAAGCACAGCATCATGAGGTAACAAGGCAGAAAAGCAAAATTAACACAATCCCAACCCTATGCATTCATTTCAGACTCCATGTGCTGAAAAAAAATAAATCATAACACGTATGACAGAAAGAGTTCCTGTACACTGTGGTACCAGATCATTCACTAAAGCAAATAGGACTCAAAATGTTTATGAGCAACAGTGAATGCAGCCTGCTGCTGCAAAACAGCCATAGCTGGAAGAGGTTTCCAGACTGCAGCTGCAGGGACAAATTAAGCGCATGAGCAAACAGGATGGTCTCAATATAAGAAACTCAGAACAACACAAGGTAAAAGGAAAATGCAGGAGTGAAAATAACATATAACAGATAAACAAAGATAAACCACTATGCCATCCAGAAGGCTTCGTTACAAATAGAAAATTCTTTATCAAAGTATTAAAGTAAACACCTTTGGCCCTTCTCAGATCTGGTGGGATTTCATTTTGCAGGCCTAGATCTGAAGAACAAAGCAGCCAGGTACAAGCATCAGACACATGATGCTCTTGCTTGGCACACAGAAGAGCAAAGGCAAAGGTAGTGCTAGGCTCCCTGATCCCAGAGCTGGCGTATGAATAGGTCAGTCCCAGGCACATCGCTGTGCAGGGTTTGTATCTCACACCACTGCCAGCCCTCCAGGAATCACTGAGCACCATTATCTCCAGTGCCCTTTTGTTCCCCAACAGGTCTGGTCTTTCCCTAAGGCAACTAGAAAAGGCACCTTCTGGTTGATGAGGGAGGGATCTACAGAGATAGCACCAATGGAGGGTAGTGTAGAGTTCCCCTGTTCTGGCTATGTCCTGGGGCAGTTTGCAGGTCACGGTAGGGTTTACTAGAGTACAGTGGGGCTTTATGCGGCCACAGAAGTTCCACTTCACTTACCAGGATTGTTTTTGCAAGGTTTAAGGCTCCAAAAACCCAGTGCCTCAGGCTAGAACACTTCATCAAGGCAAAGCACCTCTAAAGGTACCACAGATTTTGCAAAGCGTACTTTAATAATAAATTTTAATAGAGTCACACGCTCTGATTATTTGTGTTTTAATTATTACGCCTCTCCTCTCTTACTCTCCTGAGTTGTGCCTATTTAATTTTCAATAAGGACTCTTGATGAAGATGAATTAAAGCCTGTGATACTTAACTTTGCACAGAATAAAATATTTAGCGTGTTAGTTCATATTCTGATGTGCTAGACGAGAAGTTCTCACACCTAACAAAATTAAGAATCAGTCAATCAGCAAGAATCTGTCAGGTCCAATGCCGACTATAATGATCCGTGGTTTTGTAAGGTCTCTTTTACTGAGGGGAATCTTAGTAAATCTCTTTTCTTGGTCAAATCAAATCGCAATATACTTTTGGGATGGTGGCTTCATCTACTTAATGAGACTTATATTTCCAATGCACATGTAGGAGAGCTAAAGTGGGGGTGGAGAAGTGTTGTTTTTGTTCTGTTTTTCTAAAAAGCCTACACAGAAAAAAATTATTTGCCTTCTGGGTTCTCTTGCCAGTTAGTTCAGGGCCCTGGAAATGGTTTTATCTTTTATTAACTAGCGGGTCATCTCTATGGTCTCAGGTGGAGCATTTACAGCACTGCTTCTGAATACATTTTCTGTTTCCACATTTTCCCTTTCCTAAAAGAACCCACTGTAGGAAAAGATAAAACCTAAAATTCAGCTTGAAGAAACATTTGATAAAAGGAAGAAGTACTATGGCAGAAGAAGCAGGTCATTCCATAAGATTCATTTGCTAAATTCTAATGTATGCCCAGCAGGATGGCATGAGTCTAATTGGATTTGAAAGCTGTGTGAATCTCCTGTAATAAGAGTCATATTTGCCAGGGCAACTTCAGGAAAACATTATTCCTATTGGGCCTCGGATTTAGGGGACAGCAGAATGAAAGAATGAATAAGAACAGTTCTAGTAAATACTCTTCCACATGACTGTGGAATACCATGCAACTTCAAATCACAGCTCCGAAAAACAGGATTTATGTTAAGTTTATTTAAGTTGTCTCCTACCAACAACCTCATATTGATAGAATATCTGGGGGGAAGCTTAAGGAAGATTAGCAAAATAATCCTTTCGTGCTGGGAGTTGCATTTCTCCACTTAAACAGCCATTGCTAGCAATGAAAATGCAGGCAAAACTGACAGTAAAAGAAGATATCAATAGAAGTCAGAATCTGAGTGTCTTCTAGAGTCAGCTTAAATTACCTGTTAATAGACAGCTATCACATACACTTCATTCTTTCAGTGAAAACATATGATCTATATTATATCAGCATTTGTTAATAAAGTCTCACCAACACAGACAATATTGTATTAATCTAACCTGCAATTTAATTTATTTTTTTTTTGTCTAAGGAAAAATCATCTGAAGGTTAGCATTAACATTTTCCATTTATTTTCTGTTTAATACATTTTGAAACATACAAAGGAATTGCACAAGCACTGCCTAAATCTTGTGAGGGACATAAAGGTTTCCTCACAACACTTAATAAAGCTGAGCTTTTCCTCAACCCCACTTGCAATGACAGATCAAGGAGATTTTTGTTGTTAAAAAAGACTGCCTCCAGATACTTTTCTTTCTTTAAAGGACAATGCATGGATAAGAGTCGAGCAGAACTGCTACAGTCAAATGTGTAAACAGCAGTATTTGACCTGGCAAGCATGCTGAATAGAAATACACATTCTCTTTAAAAGATACCATACCCAAGTACATTTAAATGAAAATCACTGGCTTGAGGTTTTTTGTTTTCCTTCTTTATTTTCCCTTGTTCCTGCCAGAATAAAAGAGGAATAACTCAATTTTTCCTATCTGATATTCTACCATTTTATTTCTGGTGTAGGAGCCTACTTTAGGCACAACGTCTCATGAATAATGTAGCTGCTCTCTTGAAGTAGCCATAGGTAATATTATTATTACCCAATCAAATTTTATATTATCCTTGCTATAAAATAAGTAACAGATCAAATAAGGCAAAACATTGTACTACCTAGGATGAAACCCAGCACCACTCAGGGTGGACCTACAGTCTTTGTGAGAAGTAGTGTAAAAGGACCTTGGGCACCCTCGGTGGTCAACAGGCCCTATGTGATACGAAGTAGCAGAGTTTCGCCAAACAAAAACCGAGGGAAGAAAATCTTGTTTCATTTGCTTTGTGCATAGGTGATTTTAATCCTAGACTAAAGTGCTGCACCACAGAATACTGCACGTAAGAGAGAAATATTCACACAGTTAAGTGCGAATCCTGAGATGCCCACAACAAAACATTTTCCAAGGTAAAAGTGATGGTTGGTTGGAAGTCTGTGCATTACCTCTGCACAAGTCCATTTGACTAGATAAGATGCAACACAGTGGGAAAGCAGGCCAATTTCCTGTCTTTTTAAGCATCAAAAAATCAAAAGGGAGAAAAAAGAGCAGTAAAAGCAGACCAGAGACCTGACTACGACCTAACTTTACTTTTCTATCCTGAGGTAAGTTACTTGACTGCGGTGTACTTTCATCCAGGTCAATATGAGGATGGAATCAAGCCAAATGGATTTACATCAGTATATGCCTTTGCAGTTACTATGAAAAGCAGTCCCTGATTTTCAGAGCAGTTAAAGCTATACTTTGTCATAGAGTTTGAGGGAGGAGGCAGATCCCATCTCCTATGCCCCTGTGTGACAGAAGCCAGAGAATTTACAATCTTTTTTCTCTGCTATGGAGACCTGCACCATTGAGAAAAGACTGAGGTTGACAGTTGTATCCATCGTTGTGTTTCTCATCAAATATAACCTCCACCATTACCATAACATTAACCTCAACTGCTTTCCAGGGATAGCTGTTTTTTTTCCAAAGCAGAGACACTGGGCATTAGTATAGATTGGACCACCTCCCAAAATGCCCTTTGCTAATCATAAAATCACCTTAGCTATCCTGCAGATGTATTAGTACTTGGTTAGTCCAGTATCTCAAAGGCAATGATACTTGCTACTGAGAAAAATCCCTTCAAAGTTTTCTCATCCTCCAATACTCCCCGTCTTCCAAAGCTACCAGGATCTCACAGCAGGCAGCTCCAACATCCAGTACTTCCTTTTTTTGGCCAAGATCCTATCTTTTGCTGTCAGTGAATTTTGAAACTGCTGGGCACCTCAGAAGACTAATTGCTAATCAACATGCCACCTCTCACTCAGATATCAGCAATCTGATGCATTTTCTGTTAAATAAAAGCTATGCTCCACAGAGACCTTTGAGAACATTCTGCTGATACGTCTAAATAGCAAAACAGTTTCAGGCAAAGTAACCAGTTTTCCATCTGGCTAACCCCAAGTAACAAAAAACAGAATAGTCTTAATTCTACTCCATTTTTGTTCATCACTTAAACTCTCATAGCAAATGCATGTATAAAAGGAGACCTCCCGTAAGAGCTACTGTCTCTAGGTGAGTGCATGGAAAGCATTAAGACAAAAGTCGTCATGCACTGTATAGAGTATTGCTCTTAACCTACCTATATATTAATCTTCTAACAGTGGTCAAGGTGAAATAGCTGAATGACCAAAGAAATTTATTCCTTTGTAAAGATGACTTGGAGGCACAAAACAGTGAGGTTTTTTTTTTCAAACTGATAAGGAGGGGTCATAATCCCTTATTCCCAAAAAACAGCCAGTGACAGATGGCATACATGCTGATTTATTGGCAATTTGACCTCATCTGAATTAGACTAATTATCTCAAAGCTACAGCAAACTGAAAAATCTGAGTTTTATTTTTTTACCTTTAAAACATGCCTTCTTTACATGTGTTGTGTCAATTTAGGAAATCCTTCTTGGTCTCCTTCATCTCCTAGGGGAGAAAGAAGAATGTATGTTTTATTTCATATATGTGTAAAATAACTTACTTTTTTCCATCTTTGTGATGATTTTCATATAGTTCTGGAAAAAACAATTTTGCATCTGTGCTGGAAAATGAACAGTACAATTAAAATACTGTTGCACATGGAATTAAAGAGAGAGAGGGAAGAGCAAAAGGGAAGACAATAGACAAATAGTTAAAACAGCCAAATAATCTTTAGTCAAAACTAAAGACTATTTGGGAATATTTTATATTGCCTTTCATATTTTTATGAAGTCAGACAAAAACACAGATTAAGTACTGCAAAACCATCTTTCTGCATACATGTATGATCTCATCATTCTGATTTTGATTTAAGGGATTTTCAGTCCAGCCCACAATGGAATTAAACAATCAGCGATAGAGTTTCAGGACAACAGGCATTACCCTCATCGCCTGGTATCTAAATACCTTAGAAGTCTGATAAACTTTTGTTTTATATCTTTATGTAGAAAGCAAGATTAGCGCCAGCACCAGTTTACAGATAAAGGGAAATAAAGACTGTCGGTTTTAAGATCCAAACCTCTCTGAGTTATTCATGCATCTTATTCTCTAAAAAAAAATCTAGGCCTGTGTTCAGGATGACACAGGATCACTGGTTATGGCGCTAGAAATTGCAGTCAGATCTAGAAAGCTCAATCCAATTAGTGGCTTACCCACAAGACCAGCTTACTTACTGCGTTTTCAATGCTGATAGAATTTTTCTAGATAATTTTCATGAAGATGTAAACCAGCTTTTTAAAAATGCATGTGGCTGAATAAATCTTACATATGCAACTTCTAAAATTTCAGATTAACCAATACTTCAGAAAACAGGAAAGGGTCAAGAGATTGATAGGAAAATATTATAATTGAAAGCACACCAAAGGCATGGGATAGTTATGCTGAGCTTCCTCAAAGAAGATAATGAGACAGTATTTCAGTCCCACATACCAAGTGTGATTTTTCATTTATCTGCAAATAAAAAGTTGCACAGGACTTTTCAGATAAAATTACTCAGAGAAAAGTTAGATGTTATATGCATATTATTTCAATAATGTCCACTTGAGGTATTTTTATGAACTACTTGTAACGAATGAATCTGTACTGAACCCTTTCTAGTGTTTGAAACTTTTTAAATTAGCCAAAGCATCCTAATTCATGCAATTCATACTTAGCTATATTAGTTATTTCTGCTATCATTTCCTCTTCACATTACATGGTAATAAGAGATATTACTATCTAGTTTAAACTTTCTACTGATTTAGCAGTTTTACTGCTATGGCACTTTAAAGCCAGGGATTTTGGAGTCAGTTTGAAGATAAGACAAATACCCTCAGGCTAAGCGGAATTTGCCCAACATTTCTTGTCCATTGCTTTCACCAGACATTTAATTAGTATTATAGCAAGACAGAAGACATTGTGAAGGAAATCACAAGGATATTTGATGATTTCTCTGACAGAATAGATTTTAAATAATGTTCAAAGAAAAAGGATATGGAAGCTAACGCATAACAAAAATTGGTAGTTTCAAAACCAAAATAGAAAAAATATTTTCTTAATTTGAGTTGGAAGACAGAGTTCTTGGAAGACTTCAAAATGTGAAGTGATAAATGATGCTGTATAATTACCTCACATTAAATGTGGCTTCAACTTAGATGATAATTATTTGGAGATCAGAATTCACTACAGAACAAAGTGTTTCCTATTTTTCCCAACTTTGTTCTTGAAATATGGTCTTGTAAGAGCAAGTGAGGGATTGGGCCCTGCTGAAACCATAAGATGGAAAGACATTGTACAAATGACCATTATTTTTTCTCTGCTGGATCCTGCACTGAGAACAATGCAGATGTAGGTCTTGCATAAAAAACAAGGAAGAAGTGAATCACAGAATTCAAACACATCTGAAGCAGGTGGTTAGAATTAGGAACTTTCCCAGGGCTGAGTCAGTTTGATTTGCTACATTATATTGGACGGCAGAATCAACTGCAGACTAGTTCTGGGCTGTGGCATTTGGACATCATCATCCAAAACAGTCACTATGGAAGATGACACTAAAAGACGTTTTTTATGGTATTTCCAAAGGGACTGGTAGCAGGAAAGGGTAGAAATCCTGCTAAATCTCAAAAGATTTGGGCTTTGAGCTCTTGGGGAATCTAAGAGGAAATATCTCCATTTCATATTATTTCAGAAATTATTCATCAGGCCTTCTAAAAGTATATCCATACAGGTTAAGCAATAGCCGTAGATAGTTCTTGCACAGCTGCAACTGTCAAAATTTTAGAACAGAATTAGATGCCCCATCCACTGGATAATTTATTATAAAAATATAAAAAAGATATTTTGCCTCAGCCAGAAGAAGTCCTGGAACTACTTTTGTACAGTAATAAAACATGAAGGTGCTACTAATCTGTTCCGGTACAAAGTAAGTGCAAGCCAGAAATAATACTGTTGTCTATCTGCATGATTTTAGCACAACACAACTTTGTCCAGTCAGCAGTGTCTGGATCCAGACAGGGAGCTCATGATCAGCAAGAAAGACTCGTCTTTCACTGGCTTTTCCTCCCAGGAGAGGTTCCAAGCACAATCACAGCAGGTACTAAGAGAAGGACTTGCAAGTTTAATGGGTTTGGAGGGTCCGTGAGTCAGGACTCAAGCACAGGCAAAGGCAGAGATTGAACTAAACGTGTGAATATAGTATATGGATTATATTTAGCATTTCTCCTGTTAGGTACCATGTACTAGCCTTATTTGGTAGCATTTGTACACCTGCTCTGCACACATATATGCAATTCAAAATTGAGCCCCAAATACAGATTATGATGCAATTATTCACAGTTAAAGTTATATTCCAAATTGTAATTTTGCCAAGGTGACATAACATCTACCCTTATTGTCACCTATATATTATCATCCTTGGGATAGTTTATGATGCTGTAGCATCTCAGTCTCATCAGCACTGGGCTAGAAATTGCACAGAACACAATAAGGATTCATCAGTTACTTCTTGGCCAAATACCATGATACATGTAGAGTTTTTCATCATTCGCTGCCATTCTATGGTGCGAGACAAGTAGTGTTGTTACTGTGGAAAAAGAATAATAAATTACAAATAAAACCCCATAATCTGCTAGAAGCTAATAAATGAATTTAATTAAATTTCATTAAATTCACAATCTTTAATGAGAAATCAACTCCTAGATATAAAAGACTTGTATTCAGGCAACATATACTTCCATTTTACCATCCTGTCCCATTTTTCATAACATCCTATGTTTTCTTTTGCTGATCTGTCCTGTCATTCAACCAACATAGGGTTCAAAATCTTTTTCTCGCCATTAGTAATGAACCCTTGCATACCCTGAGAAATTATCTTCTTTACATACAAAAAATACTTCACCAAAGCCTTTGCTGTCAGTAAGGTTGAAAGGACATCTCTACCACCTAATAAACACAGAATAGATTTAGCAAGGAGATTCAGAAAAGTAAGAAAAAGCAGGTGAAAATGTAGTACAGCATTAAAAAAGAGAGCCTTGAGACACACAGAAGATTAAAGGATTACTTCTATCGTGGAAGCTTTTGAGATGAAGGACCCAGGTAACCTATGCATCACTAGCACTGTTTAACTTGCCTGGTATAGTTTTATTTTTCTGGTGTTTTTGCAAGATAAAGTAGTGATCTGAACCCGTCATGATGGAATTTAAATAACAAGTCCTCCATCAGTGAGGCTGGAATAAATTCAAAGATGAGGAGTATGGTCCGCTATAGTTTAATGAAATGTTATTTTGCTGTAATCCAGTTCACATTTTCATAATTTGTCCAAGAGATTTAGCACTTATGATTTTTCTTTGTGACTACAAAACATTATTTATCCTATAAATACTGTCCCCTAGGAAACAAACTGTACCCTCCAAAATTTTTGAAATTGGTTACAATAGCCTAAGTTAAAGTATAAATGTTCTGCAAATTTCCTTATACATCAGATATCAGAAAAAAATGACATTTCAGATTAATATCATATCATATCTTAGTTCAGGAGAGTTATTGTCGTGTTTTAATGCCATCTGGCAACTAGAACCTCACAGCTGGTCGCTCACCCTCACCTTGTCCCCGCAAGAGGGTGGGAAGAAAAGGGAAAAAATAGGAGGGAAAAGGAAGGAAAAAAACCTCATGGGTTGAGGTAAAGACAGTTTAATATAAACAATAGCAGAAAAGTAAAAATAACAATAGTAATAACATCAGTAATAATAACATCAACAATAATGACACGGGCCGCTCTCACCACCTGATGAATTGGTACTGTCCTGAGCAGGGATTGTGGATTCCCGCCCCCCGGCTAGCCCCAGTTTATATACTGAGCATTGACGTCTATGGTTTGGAATATTCCATTGACCATTCCATCATTCTGTCTATGCTTCTATGGGAAGCTGAAAAAAGTCCTTGAATAGTATAAACATCACTTAGCAACAGCTAAAACCAGTAAGTATTATTGACATCCCTTTCACAGCAATCACTAGAAAGAAAATGAACTGGGACAGTTATTCTTCACTTTCTCATTTTAATTTCTATTGATACCTCAGAACTCTTCTATATTTAAATTATTAAGGGAATCATCTAAAAACCTTATTGTAACCCTGTATTACCTGCTTTAACGTCTTTTTTGCATATGTTATTAATGTTGTCTTCCGTGCCATCCCATGTTCTTATTTGCACTTTCAGTAATGCAAAATACCTAGAACTTCAGCTAACCAGTTTGTTGAATGAGCTAATAAGTTAACGGGTCCAATTCGGTAAAGCCACAGCCAGATAGAGAGCTTGTATCTGAGTTTTGATAGGGAAGTATCCTGGCAAAAGAATGTTTTTTGCCCATTTCCTTCATGCGTTTTAAGGAAATAGTGTATCTACATCAACAGAAAAATGCTTTTATCAGTACACTTCACATCCACTGTGCACATTGGCAGCACAGCTGTAACAGCATGAGCTTGCAGTGGAGACAACGTGTATGTCCTAGTAACGGAGTGCAAATGCAGGCCGTAGCATCTGGGTTATCTGGCTCTTCCAGAACATTGACTAAACTCTCTTCAAAGTCGGGGAGTACAGAAAGGCTAACAAGGAAACTGCAGGAGAAATAACCTATTTCATAGTAAATTTTGCATTTTGAAGACTTCAGAGACAGTTAACCACTTCTAAACAGGACAAAAGCAGGAAGTCACTGCACGCACTGCATCCATGCTGCAAACGTCATCCAGTGTGGTACTGAGCACCAGCATCCTGGGGTTTGAGCTAAAACAGAACCAATTTTCTGTTCTGTAATGTTACTTTTCAGTTAAGCCTCTTCTGACTGAACTCTCTGAAATTAACAGCATATTTTTCTGACAGTATCCACTTCCAGAGTGGTAAGACCTGATTTGTTTATAACTTGTACCAAGGAATGGTACACAGAGAGACTCTTGCTTATACTTACTGCTATAACAACCAAGGTCAGCTAACTTTGTTATTTGTCCTGCTGAAGGTTCAGAAGCTGAAGAGCATAAAGGGGTCGCACCTGCGGGGAGGAAGGGACAGGACAGGTGACCCAAAACTGACCAACGTGGTATTCCATCCCATTTACATCATGCTCAGTATAAATGCTGAGGGATCAAAGGTTCAGTGCTCTTTCTTGAATGGCTGGTGTCCAAGGAAGACTCTGTCTGCCTTTGATCCCAATCTGTGTGTTCCTGAATCCAGATCTGGAATCCAGTTCCTGTCCATCTCTGAGTCCTGTCTGGGACTTTCCCAGTGCCTGCCAATGGTGTGATTGTCATCCTGGGAGCTCCGTACGGTTTTGTATATATATTGCGTGTGTTTCATTATTTTTCTTTTTATTATTTTATGAATATTTTCATTGAAGTAGTCAGTTTCTTTTTCAAACTTATAAGTTGCTTTTCTCTCTCATCCTTCTCTCCCTGAAGAGAGATGCTCTCCTTTCTCTGAAGGGGAGAGAGGTAACAGAGAGCATCTGTTATTCATTTCAGTGGCCAGTCTGGCCCAAACTATGGCAGCCTTCAGCTGCAGAAGGAAGCGAGAGCCTGCAATACAGAGAAAGTGGCGTTTAATAGCTTGCTGGATTTGGGCTTTAAAAATTGACTCACAGTTTTGGCTTGTCAAAGTAGATGATCTAGTTGTTTTTATTAAACAAGGAAGTAGTTGTACAGGAGGTTTGAGGGTCACGAGATAACTTGCTTCTGTAAATTATATAAGGATGGGACATGGCCCTGAAAGCATCTGTGATTCACTTTCTGAATAGTTTCATGAACAAGTATCGCAACATCTTCTCCATCTTACTGCTTTTCAAGGACTAGTAAAGCTTAAACATTTACTCTGAACTTCCAGGTCATTTAATTCAATTCTCATAAAGAAGCACGAAGAGCACCCGGGTATCATAAAGATGCCAATCACTAAAGCAGACTGGCATGTAAACGTAGGGTTTTTTTTCCCCTCCAGTATATTGTAATAGGATTTTATTATGATAATGAGATTTATGAGGAACTGTCCCTGTCATAACTTTAGGTAGAAAAGCTGAGAAGTCTATTTAACCTAAGTTATCATCATGCAAATTCATATCAAGCAATAGTCAAAATTAATTTTCTTATGAAGTGGAAGACGAAGACGACTCATTTTACTTTGTTACATTTTACACATTAAGATACCAGGCATTCTAGAAATAGCTAGCACATTATTTCCTCCCTCCTACGTTATCATGAGAAATGAAAAGACTGAATGCATGCCATTGAGTATGAGCATATGCATCTGTTTTCCAGTGGTTAGTGTTAAAAATGCTAAGGTATGTCATCAGAAAAATCAGAAATGTTTGCAATTGTGAAGATCCAATGAGTTCACTGAAGTTGATTTTTATTCATATAGTGTGTGAAAGGAGAATCAGATTAATCAAAAATGAAAATTATACTAGTGTACTTGGACAAAGCTGATCCTTGTACAAGGCTTCTTTAATTGTTGAAGTTTCTCCTGACTTAAATTTCACTTAATTTGACTGAAGGTAAAATCATAGTACTGCCTTCATACCTATCTATCTTTTCAAGCACGCTGTGAAAGCAACTAAAAATATACTTAATAGGCTGAGCTAGGTATTCTGCAGGTCAATAATCTTCAAGGATCAAGAGTGAAAGAAAATGCTGAATTATACCCTGCCAATGAGACTGTCCTGCTTCCAACCACCAAAATGCCTGCAGAGGGTTATCTGAAATGCCTCAGCTCATCTCAGTTACAAGGGCAGAACATGACAAGAGAGGCAGATTTGAAAGATCCAAAGAAGAGACTGAAACCAGGAACCTGTGTTGAATACAGAAGCAGTACATAAAATCTATCTAACACATGATAATATGCTCTGTGCCTACAACGCTTCTGAACCAAAAATTGAAAATGAACCTTATAAGATGCTCAGTGTAATTTAACTTGGGAACAAAAAGCCATAGATAACCATTTTGAGGGACTCAGACAGAAAAGGGCACAAGCTCTTTGGTAACTAAAGATGGAAAAAGTGCTTTTAGCTGCTGTCTGGGCATGCAGAAGCAGATGATTATCCGATAAGACACTATGAGCTTCATTAAGAAAATAGTATGCTGTTTGTTCAGACAATCTTTCCGTTAAAGGTACAAATAACTTACCCCAGTTGTTTCAGTTCGTAGCTACGATACGTCTGAGTTCTTATACATACATCTTACCAAGAATACAAAGAAAACCACAATTTTAACACCAGTGTTTGATGTTTCACTGCAAACTTTAACATTAAGAATCCTTAAGATCCTCAAAATACCATTCCCCATTAGTCTCAGGAAATACTGGTACCAAAGATCTGTCCAAGAGACATTTTGAAACAGGTAACGAAACATTTGCTCTCTAAATTCTTTCCAAGAAGCTGCAGAAAGTCAAGTACTGTCAGGACCGTGAAGGACAGCAGAGTACCCTGAGAGTTCTTCAGCAATACAATCCTTTTCTTTCAAACTTAAAAATAAAATTTCAGGGACTTCTAGAGTATAGGAAGACACATTTCCTAATTTTGACATTTTCTTTAATAAGCTCTTCAGCTATCACTGCCCCTTCTAGGGCTTAAAAAACCCTACTCTCTTTCTCCCAATAGCTAACCTAAGCTAATTGAATATCCGTCATTTTAATCAGAGAGGAACAGCTCAAATATTTATGTGAAAAAAAAAAGTGTGTTAATATACGATGTTTGTACAAGTTCTATAAAGAATTAAAATTTTCCTCCTTTTCCTATTCATGAGGGTATCCAATGTTTCCATTCATCTTATGGAAGAAAACCCCATCTTTTTCCTTCCACCTAATGCCCACATCCCCCATTCATTACAGTCAGTGAAACTTTCGTTCAATAAACATTTACTACTAGACATGGTATGTTGTAGAAGACTTCAGAGGGGTTACTTCATGTAGTAAGAGGTATCTTTGGTATTATGCATTACCAAATTTGCAAAATAAAACTGTAATAAGTACTCTTCAGTGGAAATAATCACAGGTTTGTCACTGAAAGCACATTTTGCATGTAAGAAAGTTACTCACCTGAAACAAGCATCCTTCAGGGCATATTGTCACAGGGGATGCTACAGCAGAGCTGTTTCCTAGCAGTGACTCCCAGGGGACTTGGGAATTTTTGGCTCATGGCACTAGCACAGTTCTCCCAGCAGCAGAACTGATAGTAAAACTCAAAGCAAAAGGGAACTGCTGCTGGTGGCTGTGAATGAGCAGAGCCCACCTTGAAGAGCTTTTGTTATAGGCAAAAGCAAAATTTTCTTCTTTTACATGTGGCCTGCCTGTATTCACGCTCCCCTGAGTCCAACAGTCAGTGTTCTTCCTTCCATTCTGTTAACCAAAACGTCTTAGTTAAATGCAGGATAAAAATTTTAACAAATTATTAATTTGATTTGGATGCTAGATTTCAGAAATAATTTTTTGTGAATATACAAATTGAATTCTAAGTGTCAGGTTTATAGGAAATATGAAAATGTTTTTCAAACCAAACAGGAAAGAAGCTTGCACTTTTTCTTTTTAAATGTTTGACACAAGACTTCCAGACTAGGAACAGAAATGCTGCCAGGCAATAACATCCTGATCTAATGCCGAGGGCTGTGACAATGCATGAGGCAAAGCACTGATAACCCTGTCTGCTAAACAAACCTCGAACCCTGACCAAGTACCTTTATTAAGGAATTCACCCACACACTGAGGAAGCCATTGATTTCCAGAGTTTAGTAAATTCATGTCTATTTACTGTAATATTTTTCAATACAGAGTATAATACACTTAGAGAGCACTGAGATGTAGCCAGACAGCATTTATTCTTTTACCATATGGAATCAGACCCTCTATATCAGGTACAAGCTTGCAAGTTACTTTGACGAAAGGTCTTTTGCCAAAATCCGTCATTGCAGTTAATCAGAAAATATTGATAAACATGGCTCAGATTGACCAAATACTCACTGAAAAATGTAAGCCATTTAATTCATAATACTAGCTGGCAGAAATTTCCCTTTAATGTGATAATCCAGTGAAGTACAGGTTTTATAGTTTACTAGGTTCTCAGAAAACCTTTTCCTCTGTTGTGTAAAAACCTTTAAAAATCATTAGTTTTGGGTAAAACAGAGAGGAAAAGACATGACTAAGTTTATTAGCAAGACATTAATGAGTGGTACAAAACCTTTAAAAAACCCTAGAAGTCCGTTAATGAAATTTTATTTTTCCTTTTCTTACAAAAAGATGACCCCGTATACTCTGTACTCCTTCCCTGTCTTATCCTTGCAAAGTGATCTTAAGTGTTACAACAACTCAATCAATCTGTATTCACCACCAGCAGTATGGTATTGTCCAAAAAAAAAAAAAAAAAGAAAAAAAGAAAAAAAGCATCTTGTGAACTTGGCTGGATCACAGAATCACAGAATGGCAGGTGTTGGAAGGGACCTTTGGAGATCATCTAGTCCAATCCTCCTGCCAGAGCAGGGTCACCTAGAGCAGGTCGCACAGGAACACGTCCAGGTGGGTTTTGAACGTCTCCAGAGATGGAGACTTGTGGATATCCAGTTTACTTAATTGATCTCTAACTTGATCGTCCTCAACCAAGGGGAAGTCTTCCTTTGTCCAGACTTCCCCTGTTACCTCCAGAGTCTGGGACTCCTGAAGTCTGGGACTCCCATGCCTGGGGTCCTCTCAACAAGATGGTAGCAACAGTGTTCCAAGAGGGTTGGGGGTCCTCAGTGATCCCTCACCGAACTGGCACCCTGCAAAGTGGCACAGCCCCCTGTGCTTGGTAGTGGCTGTTTGTCTGAAGTAAGGGCCTGGGTGGTAGTGGGACAGGCTGCCTTCCACAAGACCGTGGCTCTCCCCTCCCATCTGGGGAAGGCAGGGCAGCTCATGTTCAAAGAACCACAAAAGCACAGAGGCTGGTAGAGATGCGTGGAGGTCTCCAGTCCAAGCTTCTGCTCAGAGCAGCCCCAGCTGGATCCTGTTGCTTGGGACTCTTTCTATCCCAATAGCGCCAATGTTACGTTTGCACTTGAGTAGTGGCAGGAAAGAAAGCTGCAGCTGTGGTGACCCTGCAGGAGTTTTAAAGAAGTTGAAGGGAATCCAAGAGGTACCTGCTACAAGTCATGGGATGAAATGCCCTCCTGGCCTTTCACAGGAAATCTGCTTGTCCGGGACAGAAGGGAGGCAAAATGCCAGCAGCACGTCTCAGGTGGTGGGAACCAGCAGGGATTCTCCAAGGGCAAGTGATGCCATGCCTGACCCAAAAGCTCGCTTGGCTAGCCTAGTGGTGGCACAAGGACAGAGCAGTGAAGGACCGCAGATCACTCGGAGGCACATGAAGGACAAGGTGACATCAGGGAACAACCAGGACAGCTTCACCAAGGCCAAGTTGTGCCGGGACCAACATGAGCCTTGCTTTGAGGAGGTGACTGTCCTAGCAGGACAAGGGCAGAGCAGCCACTGCCTTTGACTTCAGGGAGGCCCATGACACAGCCTCCCACGGTATCCAGATGGGTGAGGCACGGACAGCACAAGAAGGACGTGGACCTGTTGGAACGGGTCCAGCAGAGGGCCACAAAGATGATCAGAGGGCTGAAACACCTACGCTATGAGGACATCTAGAGCCTTTGGAGATCATCTAGTCCAACCCCCCTGCCAGAGCAGGGTCACCCAGAGCAGGTCGCACAGGAACGTGTCCAGGCGGGTTTTGAATGTCTCCAGAGAGGGAGACTCCACCACCTCTCTAGGCATCCTGTTTCAGTGCTCTGCCACCCTCAAACTAAAGAAGTTCCTCCTCATGTTGAGATGGAACTTAATGTGTTCAAGTTTGTGCCCATCTCTCATATTCGCCTGCCCCTTAATCCTTACCCACAAGCTCTCAACTCTCTCTTCATCCGCCCCCAGGGAGAGCTCGTACCTTCCAGATGCTCTCTCACATAAAGAGCAACTCCACCGCCTTGCTGGCCTGTCTTTCCTAAAAGGACATAGCCATCCATGACAGCATTCCAGTCATGTGAGGGATCAATTTTGTGCTCTTACCAACTGTGGTGTTACTGTGGTCCATCTTTCCAGCTTCCTAATTTATGAAGGCCGTAAGTCACTACTAGATCTAAATCACCTCTGCATTTCTTAATCTGTTCTGTTTTTTATCTCTCTTTCACTCACATGTAAATATCTCCATATTCATAATAAGACAGAGGCTATTGCTACTGTTCTCAGTGTCTATTTTCAAATGGGTTTGAAGTATCAGACATAGTATCTTTTGTACAACATGAGTATAAGTGTGTCTGCTAAAGTGAGTAAGAGATGACAATACTATTATAAAACTGTCTTGGATGAGGTTTCAAAATTAGAAATCAAAAAAGTAAATACTATCCCAGAATACACAGCTTCAGTGCATCAGAAGTAATTTCTCTCTTAATGGAGGATACTTAGTACAAAAAGAACTTTTTTTTATTCAACGTTTGGTTTATTTGAGAGGGCCGTATTTGCTCTGTGATTAGTACAGAATTGCAGAGCAGGGAAGAACAGAGGACAAACAGAAGTAGTTATATTTTCAGAAATCATGAAAGCTTTAATAAAAACATCTCAGAGCTGCCCAGACACATCCTGGTCCTTCCCTAACAACTGGGGGAGCAAGAATTGTAGAGTTTAATTTTCCTTTAAAGCAGCCTTGTAATACAGCGTAATTCATTCAGTACTGACTAGATCTCGAATCACACGCTCCTGAAAGGCCACAGGGGAAATGAAGAGAGGACAGAGGCGTCATTTCTCTCCTCCTTCTGCAAACAACCAGTGGCAGAACCCTCTCGGGTACCAGAAATACCAGTCACCGGAATAATGCTGGAATGTTGAACAAGTTAAGTGAAATGAAAAAAGGGAAGGCAGCCCCCCCCGCCCCGCCCCCAGCTCTCCCCCAGTCTGGTCTGTCTTTTAGCTAGAGTCATCTCAAGGGCTTCTCATAACAAGAGAAGACACTACATTTTCAGATGGAAATGTGATTTTCAAGTTGACAGTATGGCTTTAATTAAATGGGAGTCCAAGGAAAGAACATATCACCGGGAAATAAATAGGCTATAAAAGAAGAAAACCACTAGGTGTGGATAACCAAGGAAATTAAGCGAGTGAACAGGAAAGAGCAAAGGCCATGTGAGACATCTATTACAAAACATCAAGGTCACTGCTACAAGTGGAGGCATAGACAGCTAAAGTGACAGAGATTACGGAAATGATCAAGGATGCAAAGATCGAATATGAAAGGAAATTGGCAGATTCTTACTCAGTGCATTCTGCACTGACCTGCATAAAGGGAATTTTTATGTTTTAAAATACTGTATCTGAAAAAAAATAACTGAAGCGTGTCAGGGATTTTTAGACAATAAATTGACTTAAAATGCAAGCAGCTATAGAAAGCAATTGTTTCTAATATTCTACATAAAGTTACAGACTTATTGCCTCTTTCTTAAAAACTATGGCCCAGATAAATGTGAGAAAAAGCATTTTGAAACACCATACTGGGAACTAACAATTCTCCAAGCGCAGCTCCATATCTGAACGTTTCTGTCATTTGCCGTTTTTCTCAAAAACAAATTTCTGGAAAAATTATTTTGGAATTAATGAAAAACAGAGCCAGGCACCATGGTGCAGTTAGAGTGTGAGCTCCTGTGGCTTCCAGCAGGAACCTGTACACCCCTGGTGAACAGGACACCTGGGCTATGGGACAACCCAATGGGCAATTCAGTGTTTAGTATCAAAGTTGTATTGTGCTGGGAAGTTATCTCACAATAGCTTCTGACGAGTTGCTCAGTGTAATTCTGCTATATTTTTCTTTCATAATGGTAATGATCCCATTACTCATCATGGTCATCACACCTCTCTGAGCTACTTTTGTTCTGTTCTCGTTGTTTAGCTAACTGTTCTGTTGCGTCTTATTTTCTGTTTGCTGTTGTTATTCACCTGATTCAGCCAATAAGCCAGCAGTCAGATCCTGAACAGAGATGTATAAAGGACATTTGCTGTTCTGGAGAGCTTGTACTTAATGTCTCAGACAGGAAGGCATGTTTGTACACCATATTCAATATACCTAACATCGATCTTCCACTTATTAATTCAGTCACTATGGCATCTACTTTACTAATAAGAATAATAATTGTATAAACAATCTACACACATAGATACACTCATACACACTTGAATAAGGTATTTTTTGACTCATTGTTAGAACACCTATCAATTTTTAGCAATTATTTTGCCTCATTTTAAGGCCTCTCTGTCTTTTCCTTCTGTCTTTAGACTTTTAGCTTCTACTTTTAGCTCTCAAATTGCAGTCACAAGTTTTTGGTTCTTGCATTTGACCCTACAATTTAACAAGAACTCCCCTTTGAGATAAAAATAAAGCACACTAAAATTGGCAAATTCTGAGTCAGCCCAACTTTTTTCTCTATCCTAAGGAGACAATTTCAAAAGAACAGCCATATCCCTGCTTCTACGATTATAATAATAATTTTTGAAGGAGGATAACACTATCATATCTGCGATTCACTATTTGTAGCAAATTTAATGTGAAGAAAAGCAAGCAAAACTAATTAAAGAATGTCTGTTTTTTCTTCCAGAGAATTAAAGTCTATTTTTACAAGATTTATATACTCATGCTCTAGTTGCACTTGAAGTGTTGGATTCCCTAAGGATTTAGGAACAGAGCTACTGTCTATACATTATGTTCAGGGGACTATAATGGGAAATACAAAATCCAGTCTGTTGGAGAAAGGCCCACTGAATGCATTTGGATTAAGGACTAAAGAAAAGGAAGAGAACTATTGTCATCAGCCTCATTTGAGAATATCACAGCTTAATTTACTGACCAATTCCACAAAAAGGTTCATAACTCTCTATTCCAGGCTTGCAGTGGTAATTCTTTTTGGCGAGTACAGACAAAATCACGCCAGTCTTATTAGTCTTCTCTGTTTTCCTGTGTTGGCTAGTCCCTCTTCAGTGTGCTGGTTGGAGGTGTCCCTACTTCAGCTCCTGTCTCTCTGTGCGAGCGGTACCTCTCTCTGCCTCTGATCAAGCCACAAGGCACCTGATCGCTAGGCACTACAGCACTAAGCTGAAAACTTTCATGGAACTGGCCAAAAGGATATCTAATTTTGTACAGTATTCTTAGTAATATCTTAATGCTTTTAATGCATTTATAGAATTCCTACACAGTCACACTGAGAATATTACATTCACTGCCAGCCATCAGAAAACACTGCCAAACACAGCAGAAAAGGGAACCAGAAAAAGTGTATTTGACTTTTGAGGAATGTTTAGAAGAAGAATATATATTCACTGGAGATAAACAAAGCAGAAAGAAAGTGGGTACATGACAGCAGTCTACAAATACTTGAAGGAAATAAGCACTGCATTAGGAAAGGTACTATCTATCACGAACTTTAGTGAAGCAATGCAAACACTGGACAAATACCTGGGTGCTGAGTTCTTTTAGCTTTTGGAGTCAGTTTCTGTATAAACATTAAGAACATTTACAGTAAGGCATGATTTTAGGAAGACAGTTTGAATGTGTATTTGATTATCACAGAAAAACACTCAAATCAAGTGTCTTTTCCAAGACTAAATTTATATGGGTCCAAAAAAAAAAAAATTATTTTCCATCAATTATCATCTTCTATATTTTTTGCTATGTAAATGTGAAGAACCATACGGCTATTATAAACTATGCCATTCAACACTTTCTCATGCAAAAAATTACTGTTCAACTAGAGCAGATAATACATTGCTTTTAGTTCCCTTGAACCTGTCTCACTTCACTGGGATGCGTTTAGACAATGCAAGAATGGAGTGCAAATACAGAGAGCTTTGAATAGAAGGGTCAGTGACCAGTGATGACAGAACAAGCCTTTCAAATTTGCTTGGAAAAATATTTTGTTTCGTACTAGCCTTTCAAGGAAAACAGTATCTATTTTTTTCACTGCAGCATCAGACAGGCATACAAAATAAATCTATACCTGCTCCTGCAGAGTAGCCAGAAGACAGCAATAAATCTCGTGCCTGGTTTGGTTATGGTCTCTCCAAGGCAAAGTGCTCTGTTAATATCCTTCCCAGCAGCAAATTCTTTGGCTGCTGTGAGAAGAAAATTGTGCGATTATAATCTATTCATAAAAAACCTTCCATTCTCACTTTAGTGTTGGGTCCAGATCCATGATTAACATAATCTTTCGACAGTGCCTTTATTATTTATTTTTATGGTTTAGCCAGCTAGTCTGGAATAGACAAGACAGCCAAAGTTATGAGTGACATCATTGACAGAGCAGCAAAAGTTCAAAGATCAAAAGATGTTTCTATTTATAACTTTCACAAGTCCTTTAAATCTGTGTTTACCAGCTCGGTTTTCCATACATTCGCTTCTTTATCTTCTGGACTGACTGAAGATCAAATTATCGCTTTGCAAACCCAAAATTTCATGAACCTTTTTTTTGTACGTATATGCAAATCAAATTTACATAGCAATGAACTCAGTGTGGAAAAGGTGTATATTTAATATGCCCTTGTATCTTGTTTGAGTCACGTTATTTTACACAGAGTGATTTTTTTATTTTGTTTAATGTTGTAGTGCCTGCAGCTTGTTTGGGGCTCTATAGCACAAAAAAAAGTCCCTGTTGCAAAGAGTTCCTCTTTTATTTACAGGCATATTTGTACAAATACTGCTAATAAACAGTGAATATCATTTATTTTAAAGTTCCATCTCAACATCATTTCTGTTCTATACATAGAAAAAATTTAAATAGCTTCTTATATTTTCAATGTAGATCACGTGGCAATGACTGTATAAGTAACTATGATTAAACTTAAATTTGTGTGAAATTTTTGGCTTGTCAGTTGAACACAAATTTTTGTTTTGTACGATCTTAGAAAAAAGAACTATTATTCAAGTAATCTTCCTCTTTTCTGTGTGTTGTCTGTATAATTGCTATAACCATTCTACGTAATTATGACACATTAAAATGTACATTCTGTACATATATACCCTGGATAAAATCCTTTTCATTGGAAACAGAAAATATAACAGCAACTAGAATAAGTCCTACAATACTTTATGAGGATCCTCACTTGCTTTTCCATTGAGCCCCCGTTACTGAATCCTGAAGTGGACTGTGCCTGACACATAAACAGAAAATAATGCACAGATCAACAGAATAGAAAGTATTTTGCCACAATTCATCCTTTTAGTGTAACTACAGAGCAGCAAATACCTCATACTGCACCTTGCCCTGACCACACCAAGAGACTTTACTTTCTGCTTTCCTTAAGGAATTTTACAAATTTACCTTAAATAAATTCTATCTAAAGACAAGGGAGTTAAAGGATCTAACGTTCTCTTTCATTTACTTTCGATTAATATGATTAATCACAAGTGAGGTTCCCTTCCTAATCAGAAAATTTGGTAGCTTCTAAGTTTTGCTGCTTGCTGCAATGATGCTCCATTTATTGTAAATGCTCTAAGACATTGTCATAGTACAAAATAAGTTTTCCAGAACCATAGAAGGGGTCAGATTAATCTCTCACTTCAACAAATTTCATACCTGTGGAACTGCAATGTCTTCAGGGGCATTCTTACAGTTTTACATAAGCATACTGGAAAGAAAACTAAGATCCAACACCACTTTCTAAAGCAATTCTAACCCGAACCATTCTATGATTCTATAACCATTGCTAACAGAAATAAGATTGCATCAGGAATACAGCTTCAGCTATTGAGGTGGGAGACCTCTAAATGAGCAATTTTAAAAGGAAATTGGGGAATTAGTTTGCTAAATGCATAAAATTAACCTGTGCAATGCTGTAATAAAAACCCTGGTAGGAAGTGTGATACACCCTCGTCTTCAGCCTACATCCATTTGAACAGTTGTCCTATTAATTCTTGGTTAATATTATGGCATTTTAGAGGATTGGCGCCATTAAGTTGCCATGTGTCTATGCCTTTTGTGTTACGCATGGGCCATTTTTCTTGGTCTTCTGCTTGTGTTTTCTCCCCAGCTCTCTCATTAAAATCTCTCTCACCATTTTGACCCTCCCTTCTTCATCAGCTTCTGCCCACTAACCTTCTCCTCTTTCATTCCTCCTTCCTCTTCCTTCCTTCAATTTTCCCTTACTTCCTTATGACATTGCTCCCCTCCCTGCTTTTTCCCCTTATGCCCACCTCCCGTCACCACCGGTTTATCAGGGAGCTTTATGTCCAGAGGCCATCCCTTGGGCAACTGCAACCTTGTGATGGGAACACAAGAGCTTGCAGGGGGAGATGGAAGGCGAATGTGGGCAATGAATGTCTATAATTTTAAGGGAACATTAGCAACTCACGTTGGTTTTCTTCCAAAGGTAGAATGGGGACACTGTGGATTATCAGCTGGAGAGTGGTGGAGAAGGGCTTCAGAACATCAGAGAAAACAGAGTTGGAGAAAAAAAATCTGATCCAGAATGGAGGTAGAAGGAATGGTGCTGGAAGGAAAAATGTTACGCCCTAGCGAAGGTGACCAGCTATGAAAACTAAATATCAAACTGCTTTCTGTGGTATTAACACAGATGTGAGTCACTCCCTGAACAACGGCAAAGGGCCATCTATGTTTTAGCCATTTCACGCTAAAATATTTGTCATAATTATTAGGTGACTGAACAGGACCTTCACTGAAACAAATAGCAAAGCCATTCTAATGATTTCAGGACATTTAATACTTTCCACTTGCTTTTTAAGTGCATATAAGGCCTATTAGGTCATGAATCACACACAGTGAATGCGAACAGTAAAGTGAAGTTTGTAAAAAATGACTCATCATGTAATGTAATGCATATGAAATAAAAAGAAATATTTCAAGAGTCATCTCTCCCAGCAGGGAAAATGTGGAGCAAAAAGCTATTAAGAGAGAGAGAACCATTTACACAGAAACAAAGATAACATGTTTTTGCAGATTAGGACTCGCCGTTATGCATTTCCTGTGATTTTAGTTTGTTCCTATAAGCAGTTTCATAGCCAGTTACAAAAGGCTGTTACTTATGCTATCATGAAATGAGATGTCTCTTCTGCTTATATAGTGCGTGTGTGTTTTATTTTAAGCAAGCGTTCATGAAGTAACTTGCATTAAATTGCCCAGATGTAATATTTTGCAAACAGCCAATGAAAATTATGATGAGTGTTCCTAATTAGCTGATCATCAAGCTATAATCATTTCAGGATAAATTAAGCTATGGATATTATAGAAAAGTAATGAAGTGCTAGTGCCAGGGATTTTCTGTTGGTTTGGGGTTTTTTTGTTTTTTTTTTTTTTTTAATACGGTGCAGTCAGACAAGAAGGGCAGAAGAAGTTTGTTTTGCCCTTAACTCTGTTCACTTGTAATAAGCTAATACAGGTTTCCCAAAGCTCAGAACAGAAATTCTGGTTTAAACTGAACATTTCATTACCAAATGGGTTTCTCAGTAGTGAAGAATCATTTGTCTTTGTCAGCGTTGACCCCACTTGTCTTCATCAGGTTACTATTTGAAAGAAGACTTCTATGATTACCTTCAACAAAAAAATGATGTACTGATTCAAATGGCCCTGAATGGCATTCTCAGAAGTTACACTGCTATCCTGATAAAAGTCTAATGAAGAAAGACCATTTCCCCTTCTATGACTCTTCAGTGACTGACAATATATTATTAAAAATCTTATGTATTCTGATACAAATGAACTTAAAATAGATTAATATCCCTAACAGAAAAAAAATGCATAAACTCATAATAATCTACCCAAATACTGCATGTTTGCATGCATAACTATGTTTTACAAAAATGTATATATATTCTACTGTGGCAATTGCTAGCCAATATAAAAGAATTTAAAAATGCATAATTTAAAACATATGGAAATCTTCACTACATTGGAGGTCTTTAAATCCTTTTTAAAAGGAGCAATGTAAAATGTGGACGTTCTAATAATACTTTTTATGTTTTGATACCTGGGGCAATTTAAGCAGGCCTTGCTTTTACGGGTTCTACTTGATTAAGTTCTCTGTTTGTACATGAACCATGGCAATTTCAATTTGTGTTTCACAGACATGGCCCTCAAAGCCTTGCTTAAGATTTTAGCTCTAGAGTAATTATGCTTTATAATACATTCAGGCCCTCAAGTTTGAATGAGGTCGGCATGGCAGATTAACACGTACTGGATTCATTTCACAAATGCATTCGACTTCTTCCACTCTAGCATAAAGTGAAGAAAATTTCCAGTGATGATGAATTTAGAATTTTAATAGACTGCAATTAATCTTTTGTCACTTTTTGCCTAAATGTGGATCAAACATACCTACCTCCCATCCTAATTACAAGAGTGGCTGTAACAGTGTAATTTGTCATGCAAAACAGCTGTTTCTGGGTCTTCTCTTACACTGATGTCAAGGAATTGGGTTGGGGATACATTTGGAGCCAGGGAACATTGACATATAATAAATTACAATCAAAGGTGGTTGTGTTGGGTTTTTTTAATTATTTTTTTATTTTTTTAATATGGGCCTCAGAGAGATGAAGCCGGAGTAGAAGAGTCATTGTAAAAGTTCTTTTCAATACTGCCCTTACCTGCCTTCTCTCTCTGGCTTTTTGAATATTGATGAATCTGCAGAACCACATTATAATGACAATGTTTCATATAAGACTCAGTTTGGTGTGGCTGATCTCTTAGCTGCAGGTTCAAGTTTATTTTGACCAGCTTGAACATATAAACTTGTTGCAGTGTTAAGTTCTTATTTAAAGGAATATTTTAATTTAAAAAGTTGTTCTGAGAAAACTAAATAGAAACCAAGCACTGATCATTTAAAAAAAATCCAATGTGCAGGATCATAGCAAAAATAAGAGACGTATCATATGTCACAGCTTCCAGAGCTCTTCTAACACTAACCCTCATTAAAATCCTCTGTGAAAGGAAAGTATTATCATCGTTTCTATCAGCAGTTAATCATCACAGAGTCCACTTATGACTCCACATAGATTTTACACAATGATGGGAAGAAGCAGCATGAGAAGAGGAGGTAGATCAAAGGCTGGACAAGATCATGGCCTGGACTTTGCCAATATCAGAGAGAGGTGCCACAGGACACATCTTGAAGACAAGGAGAACTGTGGTAGCTCAGTATGCTTCGTTTTAGCTCTCACTAGCAACCAGGGAGAGCTTATCCATATCTAAATTTCACTCAAAGCCCATTAGAAACAAACAAATGAACAAAGAAACAAATAAATTAATAAACAGCTTCTCAGAAGGCCTGCTGTCCCGGTTAGGGGAGAAGAAAACAGCCTATGGATGCATACAGCACTCAAGGATCCACAACTTAAGCACCATTTTTTCTCAGGGGCAAGTTATCTCAGATATGTGTTTGAGCTATCGTGGACATAGCTTTGAGGAAGAGGCAGCTACTGCCTCTGCTACTTTCAAATAAAACTGTGACACTCAATGGCTCTAAAAATTCAGCTCCTCAGTTTCAAGAAGGACAACTAGAAAAGGAGACACTAAGAATTGTGTTATATTTCTGTGGTGTCAGGTGTTCTGGGGGTGGGTATTTGTTGGGGTTTTTTTCCCTGATATTGAGTTTTAATTAAAATGAAATATTTAATATGAAACTCAGTATTTTCTACCTATGGATAAGAGTTTTAAATAAAATATGAAGTGCTAAATTAACCGTAGACACATGGACTGATTTGTCATTTTAAAATGTTTTATTCATTTCACCATCAGTAGTCTGACTGAGTAGAAATCAAATTTTTCATCTGATATACATAGTTCTGTTCTGTGACTACTGCACACTTCATTTAAAAGCTAGGAAAAAATTGAACAAAGAATTAGTGATGGTCCAATCTCTATCAGCTTTGTGCTGATAATTATCCAAAAGTGTAATTCCTTATCCAAATTGACTGTATGCACAGGAAGCCTTAACGCAGAAAAACCCACTCTTTACTAGGTAGGATTTTTTTTTTTTTTTTTTTTTTTTAGCAGACCGACTTTTCCTGACTGTCCTAATTTAGTTCTAGTGAATGAAAGGAGTCAAACTGTCCACTCCAGGTCCCAGACCTGGTTTAGTCATGTACAAACAGTGCAAAGTAATTGAAAAGTACAAGGTCAAAATAAAAGTGTTTCCTGGATGTTTTATGCACATCTAATACCTGTCACAGATGCAAGACAGAAATGAACTTCACTTCAAAATCAGCTTCTTGACAGCAATTATTACTGGTGGAGATCTATTTATTTTCAATATTGTAAGAATGTCTATGAGTTTTTCCACAGGAGAAAACTATTGATCTCCATTATTCTATCACTAATAACCAGGATATTTGAGTCAATTATACACTTAGAACACTTTTTATGGTCTTACAGATTTAATTTTATATATATTTTAATGTATTTTTTTGACAAAGCAAGGTCTTAGCTTAGCCCCTTCTAGAGTGATTCAACCAGTATCTTGGTAAAAAATAGCTTTATCAAATCTTCAGGAATAATTCTTCTGGACTCTTCAAGAAAGCTTCCTGTTGCATTTCAAGGTTTCCCTGTACTCACGCAACCTCTCAGAGTATTTGATAACAATGACATTTTGTTATTTAACTCAAGTTAAATCCGTAGTACGAAGGTAGACAAGATCACAAAGATCACCAGATTTCATTTGGATCAGATCCCATTTTCATTAAGTTAGCCAAAATTTGTATTTCACGACAACTTCATGTCTTACACCAGCTGCAACAGGCAGAGGCTGCATGATCTGGCACTACATTGACTGATGACAACACATGAAATTTTTGTGTGGGACACTGTATCAGGCAATAGGAGACCCGAAGCCATGTTTACCCTATGTCTATTACTGCAAGTTTTAATTACCATGCTCAGCCTGAGCTGCTGTGCTGAAATGACACTAGAATGTGGGTACGTTGAAACTGCATATCTCAGGGAATCTTCGTACAGAAAAGAAGCAATCTTAGTATTTAGTGAAGGCTATGATGATTTTTCTCACTACATGCCAAATTAACTATCTGTATTAATATTAAATAAAGAACTTCCTTCTATTGTATTTTTGCCCATACCAACCTAAATACTCAGATTGTACCTCAACTTTGAGAAAAAGGATGGAATATCTAAAAGGAAGAAGGAAAAAAAAAAAAGGAACATGACTAAAATTCCTCTTCATTAGAAGAGTTTCCATTCCTCTAACAAGCCATGTTCCCACAGCACAGCTAGAATAAAGAGACTGATTAAGACTACTACAATTACAGGAACAATCCAAAAAGCTACCAAACTTCAAGTACAGCTCAGACGAAGGTAAACATAGTTTTTGGAGGCTCTCTGACAGAAAGTGAGTTATTGCTCAAATCCAGAGCAACAAGGCCAAAAATTACTGTGGTTTTAGAAGTGACCATATTCCAATGAAACATGCTCCTAGGATAATTTCTCTTTGATATAAAAAAAAGAAGTGTTTTCCATTCAAAAGATCATTGGCATAAAATTCTGATTAGCGCTAAAGAGTGCTGCAGGACTGCTCATGCCTGAAAATTGCAAAACTTCCAATGGTTAATAAAGAACAGGAAAAGATGACACAGCATAAAGAGTCACAGATCTGACCAAATCCTACAATGTCAGTGCTGGAGAGTAGGATTTGCCATCCTTTCTGCAACAGCCCAGTAAGGGGCAGTTCTTGGATAGGTTTTTTAATCAGGACTCACAAACTTCCAAAAACTTTTCAAACCTCTGCACTTTATTGCTGAAAGTATAATTTTTCAGTTATTACCAGTGAAAGCCTTGGCTCTGTAAGGAAATAGCTCACCGACCTCTTAGTTTGCATAGTGAGGAATCCTTTGAAGATTCCTTTACTCTTTTTTCCTTTGATTAAGGCCCAGATCTAACATTCAGCCTACCAAGGTCTATTTGTGAGAGCAACTGACCTCTCTATCTTGAGAAAAATTTCAGAAGCGGGTTCTTGGAAACTGCCCCAGTAAGGTAAGTCATGACAAAAGACAGCTAAAAAAAATAGTATTAGATTTTCTTAAATTAATCTCTGATAGTCTCAAAAAAGACTGGGTAGGAAATGATGAACAGACCTGTAATCCATTCCTTTCTCTTCCCAGGTTTCTCCTGGACTTCTATTTATTTAGTTAGTTATTTCAAAAAAAATAACCCTTTATTTGTGATTTAACCTCCTGTCTAACATGTAAAATCCTGAACCGGTACTGGCTGCAGGTGGTCCTGCCCTCCTGTTCCACAGCTTTTGTACACAATGATCACACACATCCTCTGATGCCACCTCACACACCAAGGGCACTGAAGAGTTAACAAAACCAATAGGACTGAGTTAATCACTGTCTTACTGGAAAAGGATTCTATCTTTCCACATTCTTGGTTTTATTTATTGGATATTTTTCTTGGCTAATATTTATATCCACCACAGCCGGCAGAGCTCAAACCTGTCGGAGCTCCGACTGCACCTCAGACCTCTCCATGCAAGAAATCAATAAAACTGATTCATGAAAAGTATCATTCATCAAACCTAGCTCTTGTATCCAAGACTGCAGTTGATAAAATAACTTTGTTGTCCTATCCTTTAGCTAACTGCCTCTTATGTTTGGCACAGTGGATTAATTCATTATTTGCTAGTACCCACCCTTTTCATATATTTTATCCAGTAACAAAATATTCTGAAGGGGTCCATTTGAATGTTTTGGTTATAATAAACCTGTTGCGCTATAAAAATAGGGCTTAATTCTGGCAAAAAAATAAGGCTATTATCAATATCTTCAAATATTTTTGGTGAACAACACAACATTAAGTAAAACTAAAAATCTGGTGACAAGGAACAGTAGTGTGCATGCACAAAAGTAATAAAACCCTAAAATAATTTCACATTCAGTTAGTTCTATTAGTCTTTGACCATTAAAATGTTAACATGATGATAATCAATCTTAAATCAATTACTATGTAATTGCTGAGTCAATAGGAGCACAGTTAAATATTGATAAGTGTCTAAAAGCTCTATCAGGACATATTGACAACTTGAGAAATGAATGCAGGCCTGTGCAAAAGGAAAGCTTGACTTGCATTGCTTTGATGGAAAGCAGCACAAGGCTGAGTTTACATTCTTATTACTAGTTAGACAAGACGATCGATACAGGCTGCCTCTGCCCTGTCAGCATGGAGTAGTGAAGATATCTAGGTGTTATTTCCAGTCTTCTCATCTTTACAGCAACGTGGGATGACCATGTAACATCCTGTGTAGCGGAGGGCAAAGGACTTAACAATCCAAAGATTAAAAAAAAATTATTTATAGAGTGATATGGGGAAAAAAGTATTTATGTCCAGAAGGATCACTGCTGTTTCTGCTTAGCATTCTCTGATGGTTGCAAAGGTATCACAGTAGCCTGCAGGAACATTCACTGGAGTGGCTATGCTTATAAATTATGAATTAGAGTCCTTTTATTTTGATGGATATGAACAAAATAGCTTCAAGGATTTACACTGTCTTCATAATTACACAAAGTCAAGACACTTTTTAATTATAATCAGCTTGGTTTTGTGAAGCTGCTTATCAAAGGAGTCACCAGTTTTGTTCCACGAACGCGGATCAGTCATCCGTACCCTGTTCTCCAACTTACGAAAACTCTCTTTGTTTCTACACTACTGAGCTATTTGTGTTCCCGTTTGCTTACTGAAGTCTTTCTGTTGAAGCAAATACCCTTTATTATTCCTTTTGTACCTATGAGTGGATGAATAATTGGTGCCTAGATAGTAATATTCTTTGAATGATACATGCTCAATTTCACCTGCAGCCAGCAGCAAAATATACAGGAACAGAGAACAGAACTATCTGTTGTTGGATTTGGGTCAGATAAGATACATTATTACAGTAAGCTTCAGGTAGCACTACCTGCTAAGGTTATGTCAGGAGTGTCATTATAACTTTCTGTTTCTTTCATGCAGATAACTTTTTGAAATATTCTCCTTCTCTAGCGATATCTTCCTACTTTGTGGCAGCCCAGGGGCAAATGGTTTTTAGCAAGTTTCAGCTAAAACTGTTCAGCCATTTCACTTTACTAAAAGATTAAGTTTCACCTCCCTCTTAACCCCGTTAATAAATGCTATGACACAGTGTTTTTTCTTGCAGCAGCTGCTGAATGAACCTTTCAGGTGAGCCTCATGGCTGGTTCTGCGCTTGTCCTTTCGTGGCCGGCACTCAGACACAAAACGTGTGAGGACCATCTTCCTGCACCTTCTGAAGCCAGTAACAGATGGTGCCTTCAAGGGGCCAGTCCTGGGCACAGAACACGAGAAGCCGGGAAGCTGCTATGCAGAGCTCAGTTCAGGAGTTTCTGACAAGAAATCCTGTCGTATGGGTATGTCAAGAACATACCCATTCTTTCCCTCATTCAGGTTTTAAATCCTGCTGCTGGAAAACTTCTCTAGAGTCCTGACAAGCCCTGTGGATCTTGCAAACTGAGCAGTAGCCTTCCTAAAGCCCTCTCCCTCCAGCGCTCACCAAGTCATCAAGACTGCTCAAGACTAACCACATCATCAGGGCTCCAATTTTCCTTTTGGCTCAGGAGCCTCAAATGCTCCTGTTTGTCTCAGGAGCACACAACTTTCTCATGGCTTTGGTTGGTACCATATCGGTTCAGCAAATAAAAGGATGAATGGCTCCCAGTGACAGTGGCCCTTCAGCTCCCCGAGGCTTAGATGACCTTTGACAAGATGTGCAAGGAAGGAAAAAACCATTTAACTAAGAACAGGCAGAAAATTAAATCCAAGTAGGTTGTTTCTCACTAATAAGCAAAATACTTCTTAATTTATAGCCTGTTTATCTTGTTGAATTTGCTCCCAATAGGGAAAAAAGAATTGCTTTTACAGTTCAGTTTTACTTCCATCACTTATTTCTTCTGGAAGCTTCAACAATGAGAAAGTCCAGATTTGCCTGGAAGGTTGATAATTCTGGGAGGGGAACAATTGGCGTCCTCAGTAGGAAAGAGAACTAACTGATAAAGAGACTGAGACCAAGACATAGCACACCTTTGTAAAGATATAAGGTATTTTTTGGTTACTGTTAAATTTATATGGCTACTCAATTGCAATACAAACTGCATGGTGGCTACCTAAAATTCAAGAATGCAAACTGTATTCATGCAGACAGTAGCCTACAGCCCTGAGAAGGATAGCAAGCAAAATTTCATGACTGTGGGCTACCTCTTTGTTTTATCTGTGCAGAGTGGGGAAAGACATACATCTGTACAACTGAGACTCCAGTATCTTATTTAGATGCAGAATATGAATGGGATTATTTTCTATCTGGAATAGGCTCTCTATCTTCAATCATTGCCATCGATGAAAAAGTCAGACTAATGGGGAACAACGTTACTATTTCTAACACGCAGAAATTTTTTAAAATGTCAAGGACTTTTTATAAGTCTATTTAAAAACTTAACCTATGTCAGACTACAGACTGTTTTTAGAAACTGTGTTTGGACATCATCATCTTACTCGACAGTTAATATGCTTTAAGGACCATTTTAAAAACTCCAATGAAACAAAAAATTATAGATCAATGTCTCTGCTAATGAGATCCCCATTTTAATTAAGAAAAAAATGTGCTTTAGTAGATGAAATAGATAGGAATTCAATAGTCCCCCATTTTTCCACTTTTCCAACTATAAAGTATACGCTTCTAAAAAAGTAAAATCTAAACGTTCTGTCCTTGTTTGGGTAATACGGTAAGGAGTAGTTAAGACAGCTTGTATCTTTAAAATCACGTTGAATTCAGCCTGCAGAATAGATACAAGTTATACTTACAGATTAAAAGAAAGGTCCAAGTGGCTTATGGAAGTTCACAAATCATAAATCCTGAGGGTGAGGTGCAGGGCAGGGCTGTCCCATTCCCCACTGCGGCCTTTGTGGGCTTGAAGGAGGTCCCCAGAGGGCTGGGCCTGACGGTGGGACACTGGATACATGGGGACGAAATGTCTGCACTCAGTCAGGTCTCTCCCACTTCTACATTTTCCCAGCTGGCTTCCAACAACTGGAGCCAGAGTGTAAGCCCACACTGAATCAGTGTGAAGACTCCAGCTGACATGAGGTTCCTAAAATCAGGTGCCAAGGTCAATCACCATAGTGTATTGTTTCTTTCACAGACCATGAAAAGATCATGAAATGTCTGATGCATACCTCTTCAAAATGGGGCTCTAGAACTAAACTGAAGTGCGCGCTGATGCTGCTTTATGTGTTCCTAAACAGAGAGAAGTAAAGATACCTCACACATTTTAATAACTCCAGATAACAAATTACAAACTGGTAATACTGAAGCACCCATGAAACAAATTGTGACATCAAAACAATATCCACTCCTACACCTCTCATAAAATCAATTTGACATAGAATTTTCAGTGTCGCTCTCAAACAAAAAGTGTGAAATATCCCTCGTCCATTTCTATTTCCCAGTGTACACTTTGACTAGGAAGGCTATGGACAAGTATCTCAAAGTTAGCTCATACTCTGAAAAATCTCTGTTTTTTTAAAAAAATATGTAACATATTGGAAAAACAAAAAGGTACAGTTCAGAATTTTTGACATTATTTAAATAGCAAACTGAGTATCTCTGAGGAGAGCACTGGTTATTTCAGCCAGCAAACTTAATATTTATTTAAATGAAAAAGCTGACAACCAAAAAAAGTAGATGTGAAACTCTGGAGTTTGAAAATACCTAACCACTGAACAGATCACCTTCAAACCTGACTTTGTCTCTCACTCTTCATTAACATAAGCTTCAGATACTGAACAAGAAAGTGGTTTTTAAAATGTAAGTTTTAATACATTCTTACTACTAAAATATGCCATATGTAATGTGGGATATGCAGCTTAGCCACATTACACTCAGAACAGCCCAACCTTCTAAAATATTCTGATTTTTGAGTGCCTGATACTACAGTGCTAGCGCTGCATTAATGTAGCATTTTGAAGCTCAGACTGTTTGTATTTATTATTAAATTTCTAGAAGTGGGTCTGTACTACTTTAGAAGTGCGAAGAAGTATTCTATATATACCCCAATACTTATGCTAGGCCTTTGCTTTTCAAAGACTGACTGCAAAGCCAAAAGAGGCATGACGCTCTTTACAAGCATGACAGGGAATCTGTTCAATATTTATGACCTTCAAGATGTAAAAAATGCTCTTTATCAGCTCCTGTTTTGCATTCTATTCAGCTAGAGTCACACCACAGGTCAGCTAAAAAGACTATCACTAGTGCAAGATAAATGAGCAGCTATCAGCATATGGGGAAGACTGTAAGTATCATAGCAGTCTAAGTGGATAAAGTGTAGGATTGGCTTTTACAGGAAAAGACAAAGTCTTTTGAAAATTACTAATAAGGAGTGAATTAATTTGTGCTTTGCACAAAGTATCTACTTTAGTAAGAAAGAGACAGAGGATGAGCTTCAGCTGTGTGATTTTTAAGGATAATTACAGATGGCAGTTTTAAAGTTGCATTCAAGAACAGAGCTTGGGCCACGTGTCAGACATGTATGCTTTCTTTCACTGGTGTCCCTATTTTACTAGGCCTTGGCATGCATAACTTCAAAATATGTCTAGTGCATATTATGGTTTTGACGAAAATACAAAGTGTGCTGTAGTCCCAGCTCCTCCGCTGTGGGGTAGGAAGAACAACACAGTGGGCTGGGCACTTCAGGGGCTGGCTCAGCAGGTAAAAATCACAGAAAGCCCACACCCAAAGCGATCCAAGGTTTATAAAGGTGACTTCTGGTTATTTTCTTTAATAGCATCCTAATTTTGCAGAAAGCAATAAGAAAGGTCCCACTGTTAATCAAGTAACTCTTTGTTTTAATGAGTCTTTTCAAAATAGAAGTTTTTGCCTACTTATTTTGTTTGAAATTGTCTTTTCTATCTGCTTGGGAAGTAAACATGCATAAGCCTTGGAATCACTGGGTCAGCTTGCCAGGGGTAGAAAAGCTGCCTAACACTATTCCAGCAACAAACAGGCACCGTAAAGTGGTTGGTTCCCCTGCACGAGTCCAGCATCAGGCCCATGCTTTTTCACCAATTTACCTAATCGTATGAATGTACAGACAAGTAAGGACTGTTAAAAACAAAAGGGGGAAATACTTTCCAGTCCAAAAGCGGGCAGGAGATGCTGGTCTCCTCAGGTTCCGCTCAGCGAGCTTAAAAACGTTATCTTTCTATTTTCAGTTAAAGGGTATTATTTCCAAGAGTTAGGAGATAAATGACTGAGTGCATTAATTATACAGTATGCTGGGGCCTCACAAGAAATACATGCTTAAAACCAGTGCTGGGTTTGAGTGGATGCTACTGTCTTTTCTGACACACATACATTATCTAATAGCACTCCTAAAGATTCCAGATCCATTCCTACGTCTTTTCAAATCACAGGTCAAGTGAGTGGAATGATTTCACAGCTTAAGAGCTGGCCATAGGGAAATCAATGCAGTCTCTTTTCAGCTGGGAACATACGTCGTAAGTTTTTGCTAACAGTGAGCAGCTCCAGCGTACACGTGCAACTTTATACAGACAAAAGGAGGAGTGGACAGGAGGCTCAAATGCAGCACTATGCTAGACAAGATTTTAAACATTCCAGAAAACCCCTGCCTTAGCAAATCTCTCTGATAATTGAAAATGAAAATTCAGATTATTACCTCATCATCAGTCTACTAATTTTTTTAAACAAGATAAATCTGCTCCAGGTCTCAGCACAAAATGGACTATCTGTCATCTTTTTATTCATCACACATTTTCTCACAAGGCATATTCAATCATTTATTTCAAGCCCTAATCATTTAAGGCTATAAAATTGATTCAAAATAGAGGTCAGTGTACAGGTATATTGTGACTTCACCTATGGAATGCTAATGCATTCAGCGACACAGAGTTTTTCATGGTAGATTTTGGTCCGACTTTGAGCAAAGGCTAAACACAGCGTTCCTGGCTAAGTTAATGCTAGGCATCCACAGGTAAATCACAACAACAATGCGTGGTTGAGGCTTAAACTGAGAAGCTTACAGAAAAGTTCATTTCAGGAGGTTTTTTTAGTACCAGCATAAATAGCAGTTGCTGTTTAAAATCTGGCATGGTACTATCAGCTTTGTATACTGAAGAGCCCTGAGCAAAAAAAGATTTCTAAAGGTGCCTTCTGGTTATTTTCTCTAATAGCACGTTAATTATGCAGGAAGCATGCTGAAAATTGGTATGCTGAATGTCTTGGTGCACTCTATATTTTTCTTTCTGAAAAGCACTGTATTTATTTCACTGAGCTGTTTTCAGTATTGGTGGCAGAGAAATTTTCCGGTAATGATCCCAACAAGCCCTTGCCTAGGTACCCCACTATGGAGATTAAGCTTTTCACCAAGACAGGCTTCATTCCCACAGCTACAGGAGCCTGCACACCCTGCCCATGCCACTAATGACCCGTCACAGAGATGGTGACAGAATCCTAAATTTGGCATCTGGTTTGGATCTCAAGAGGCAACGTACCACGTTCCTGCCTGAAACCTCCTGCTGGGAACAGACTGTCTGCTCTCTCTCCACATTTGCCCCTTTACAGACTGACAAATGTCACCCTGGAATCTTCCAAGAGGTATATGCAGATACATTAATCAGGCTGTAAGTCAGCTACACTATTTTAGTAGCCACACTGCTGTTGTGAAGATCTGAAGCCATAACGGAGGCAAGGCATGACAGAGGAGGTACTGTAACAGTAACTGACACAGTGACAGACAAGAAGCCAAGCTTTTATGCACTGAAGTCCTGTGTTTGAAATACACTGGCACAAACACCCAAAAGAATCCATCACCACCACCACGGTCTAGATTAGGTGTTATCAGGAGAGCCTACCCCTTCCTGCAAACTTTGCCCGTGGTACCTCAGGCATAGCCGAGATCCCTGAACCAGGGAGTTGGAGTGAAATCTGAGTGAATGGATTATGAACCCATAAAGTGAGTTGACACTTTCTGTGTTCTGTGAGCTGTGGTGCCTTTGCTCCGAGTATTACCACTTGCCAGCATGAGACAAGAAACTCAAAACACACGTTGCTTGCTTATCATGCTGACCACTACATGACATCTGGGCTACAGTATAACAAGACACAAAGGAAAAGCATCTCTTTGAATTGTTGTTGCCAGCTGAATGCGTCTACTTTATATTAGTTTTGTTAGTTTGCTTTTGATAAGTTTGGGGCAGCATCAAGATATATGCCATCTATATCTAACCCCCTCACACCATTAAACCAGTTTGGTTGCAAAACCAAACTGGTTAGGCTTACCCTATCCAGTATCATGCTAGTTCTTTCCCACAGCTAAGAAGTTACCCAATGCTTACAATGCATTATTTAATAGTTTGATCTGATACCTTTTTTGACATGCATGTCAGATGACCAGTGTATAACTCTACAGAAAATTAGTTCCTTCATTTTAAATACAGATGTTAGATCTGCTTTTTTCTACCTTGTCGCTTTTGTCCCTCAAGACTGCCTCAGCTAGCTCCTCAAGAGCTCTGCAGCAAGTTTTCTTTTCTTTCTTGACCTTAGTATCTCTGATTTCCCTAAAATTATCCTGCAATTTATTCTTTCCTTACCTTTGGAATATCCTCCTAATCTTTTTTTGGTAGTTTTAATACTATTAAACATCACATTAAAGCATTCAGCAAGTCATCAGCAAAAGAGCATTAAACATTTGGTATTTTCCATATCATCCATTATTTGCTGCCTCTTAAGAAATAGATGCATATTTCCCTGAGTCTTTCCCTACTTCTAGGGAAATTATTCTCTTTGATTCATGGGCAGTATTTTATAGCTGAGAACATTTAGACAAAAGCAACCCAGGAAGAAATGTACTTTCATCTTTGAAATTTTGCTTGATTTGCAAGCATTAGAGAAGATTACCTAACACATTTTTACATTAAGAGCACACTAAAGAGCGTAGACTAAAATGTAAAAGTACAACTGCCCGATACTAAAATACTAGAACCAAGGACTCAAATCTTTTAACTGAGCAGTCATTTCAATTAAGTAGCGTGCAGTGGGTAAACACAAGGATTTTACTTTAATTTGCTCCATGCTATTGTAATTTGTGGATTTTCCCTGGGGATGTCATTTTGCTGTACCTGGGCTTTGTACAGCAGTAAGCATACTTTCAGTACAAGAATTCGTTTTCCAGCTTTGTATTGCTTTTCCCCTCTTCTTTAATCAATGACCCACAGTGTTACACAAAAAAAATTTTGTGTATAACACGGAAAGAAAAACTTTTCATCAGACCAGGTGACAGTAGCCAGAACAAGGAAATGTGACACTAATGATTCTAAGACCTTGACAACAACAGTAGAGCCAAATTGTTTACATTTACTTTTACCTGTGTACAAATACATTTAGTGTGGCAATTATGTATACGTACACCAATGTATTGTCTTTGTGAAAGAAAAGAGCTCAAAAATACAACTTGATTTCGTTAAGTTGGGGTGCTTGGTTTTGATTTTTTCATCACGTGCTCATTCATGAACAGTAATTTCTACCTGGATGTACTGCCTTTCCACAAAGAAAGGTAATGACATCATTAATTACTCCTGATTTTCAACTAAGATAGAAACTACTTGCATCATTTCTAATAGGTAGGAACAGCAGCTGAAAAAGCAAGGCATTTTTGAAAGATATGCTTACACCTGGTTTATGTATTTGTTTTTGATGGTATTGGCCTGGAGAGAAGGAGGAAAGAAAAGCTAACTTAAACATACAGCGTGGATTAGTCAGAGTTCTTCTTGTAAATATAAGTATGTACACAAATAAATATATAACTGCAATTAGCTATCATTGTTTTCATGTTCAGTAGTACCCCTCTCCATTAGGGAGTATCCTAGAATAAATGAAAAGAGAACTTGGTTCCAGATTGCTAAAATGCATAGAACGGAAAAGAAATTATTGCCAGCTATTTTAAACAGTAACCCAATAGAATAGAAAACAGAAGGCGTTAGAGTGCTATGCTTGACTGTTTCCTTTCATAGGTCAACTGCTTTGTAATCAACATTTAGGCAAGACAGAAAATTCCCTTTGCCTCTCAGTTCATTTCGATCTCACTGGACTGGTTGTACAGCACCACCGTGATAATATGAAAAGAGACATCATCTGGTCCATGTGCGCAGAGTACACTTGTCAGTGTTTATGATTACACAAGTCAGGCTGCTTTCAAGTTGCATTCAGAAAGGTTGAAAATGTGCGTCTTTTGATAGTCTGCCAGTAGCGTATAGATATATAACCAGTATGGCTACAGCACGTCATAAAATTTTATTTCCTGCAGATTTGTCTGCCACAGAACATTTACTTGCTGTCAAAAAGGTAAAAAATATGCTAACAGCTCTGGGTTTTCTCTACACACACTGAAATTTCTGAAACCATCCCTACAGCTACAAACGTTGCAAGAAGGAAAAAATAGATGTACTCCTGCTTTTGCGGTGTGAGGAAAATTTATCTTTAGAAATTGATTATTTTCATATTGGTGTCTAGGGAACAGCAACTTCTGGAGATATGATTTAATTTGGGACTCCTCTGTGAGGCTGAGGCTTAAGCACGAGCCCAGTGCATGGCACTGCACGTCTCCTCTTTACTGGAAAGAGTCTTTGTGGGAGCAACATTTACGTGGTTCATTAGATCTATGTATTGTTTCACTCAAGCCCATTTCAGCAGAGATGGGTACAAAGCAGGCCCACTGCCAGCTCAGTTGTTTCATGGTTGCCAAATGCACAGGGGCTAAAAAAAGTCTCTCCGGTGCTATCTAACGGAGCAAGTGTTTTTGTGCCTCTGTTGCAGGGCTCTCAGTACAGCACTAGAACTCAGCAAGAAACGGGCTGAGCAGTGGCTTCAGTTGCCAAGTGATAAAATTAATTAGAGACCAATCCTGTGCCACCAGCACTAACTGTGATAGGAAAGCAGCACTTCTTTAAGTCTGTGGGAGCTTCAGCGAAATTGTCCTGTATCATCAAGTGAACTGAAGGTTTTTATGGAAAGTTTGGTAAATAAGAGAATTCCTCATACATTTGAGCATTCCCTCCTACTGTAACATAAAAAGCCCCAGGTATCACCCCATATCACTGTAGACAGGTGCAAGTCTGTTGATTTTACTGCTTTTACTCAGACCATGCCCCAGGGTAAATACGATAAACCCACCAGCAGTCAATGCCGAAGCTCAGGGAAGCTGCACAGCTCAGATCCACCCAGTGGCTGGCTCAGCTCTCCCCAGCAAGTGCTGCTGCCCCAAGGATGAAGATAAAATAACTCATGTTTCATCCTCACCTTCAGGAAGCAAAATTCAGGTCCGTGGCAGAGCACAACTCCTGTGCCAGGAAGACCATTCTATGATTCTATGTTCAGCCAGCACTTTTCTGTTTGGGGACAGGATGTCAGGGGGCTCTCCCGGCACTGAAGGATCCCCCGCTCCCCAGGGCAGCCTCAGAGGGCTAGCCAGTGTAGCATGAACCCTTCGCCTGCCCCCAACAGTCCGTGGGCTCCTGCGTGGCCAGCAGGGCAGCAGCCGGCAGAGCCCTAGCTGGGCAGCTGCCCATGCAGCACCCTTACACAGCCCAAACCTAGCACTAAATCCAGCCCCAGCACCTGGGTGGGCAGAGTCGCTCTCTCCTGACTCCAGGAGCTGCCATCGGTGTGCTACACCAGAGTCTTCCCAAAGTTCACCAGCGTCAGGGTGTTAGAGCACAATCCAGAGTCACCCACTGACCACGACAACTACCCACCAGCTCTGACATTCCGGCAGTACCTCAGGGTATTTTTTGGCTCTGTCAGGGATTTCTTGAACAACTTGGGCCATATCATAATCCTCTCATTGCTAGAGTTTCAATGATAACAGCTTTCTTCCTTCCACTGTTTGGCTGGCATAAAATTCTTGGGGAAGGGACATCTCACGTGATCGGTCTCTAATTAAATTTGCCTTCTGTCCAACAACACACAGTAAATAAGGTCTGACAGGAAGAGGTTTTCTATCCCTAGTTGTTTGCGTGTTTAAAGAGGAAATCCCCAGTTCCTAAAAGCCTGAACAGACAAAAATCTCAGAAATGCTTGCTACCTGAAATTTTCAGTTTAAACTTAAATCTCTTGGTACATTCCATTTAGGAAATATCAGAATTATATATTTTTATCAATTAGAAATAATTTCTTAAAACAGTCTTCCAAGTAGACTGTTTTCTGAAGAAAAATGGTTGGGTTCAGTGAACTGACAGTTTCTAGCAATTTTTTTCTGAAAAATTCCCAAGCAATTCTTATCAAGTAATAGTAATACCACTTCTGAACTCCAGTTGTGTGCCTTTGCTTTCTCCCAACTCTATGAATGCTCCCAAGATTATAGAAAGAACAAAAAGTAAATTTTCAGCATTTGGAAAAGGAAGCATTTACTACGGAAATACACTCGTGTGAGCGCACACGCAAAGACCCCCCGCACTGTAGCTGACTACACATGAAGACAGTTTATTATGAGCAACTGCGTTTCAATAAAATCAACCAGCTAATAATTTTTAAATGAAAAATCAAGACTCTCTGAAATAGGGACTGCCGCAAAAGACATGCATTGGAAGAGTTCTCACCAATAGGAATTAAAATATTTGTATCTCAGTCCTGTTAGTGCTTGGAAGAACTCCCTTCCACTTCAAAGCCTGCTGTGCTTCCCCCTGAGCAACTGCACATACCAACTGATGAGAGTGGCTGGGAGCGGGATTCAGGCTCACTTTGGCAAAAATGTGAAAATCAAGTTCTTTCAGATTTTCCACTAGAGCCACTGTCCCTTGGGCACATTTCCTTGCAAAAGCTGGGAAGGCCTTTCCAAGGAGCTCTCGCTGGCTGCAGGCTTCAAATTGGAGCAGAGCTTGGGCCACAGCAACTCTTTTTGGACTACTTTTTCAGAAACAAAGCTGAGGTTTGCGCTCAGAATAATGTTGGCACAAACACAGCAGTGTTTTGAGCCTTATGTGGTTTTTTGTTGCATTATTTTATGTGCATCAGCTCCGGATGTCTTTTGTCGATACCACGCAATATTTATATTTGGCTTGGTGCTCTCCTCATTATGAGAGTACAATAATCCCTGCTAGGAAGCCTGGTTTAAACTCAGACCTCAGAAAACTACATTTGAGCTGAAACCAATCTCTGTATCTGGGGGTTTGCATCTAGTCATAATATTTCTATTTTTATTGTCATTGTGTCTTTTTACAAATTCCTAAGTACACGCAGAATAAATACATCCAATTCCCTGTAGAGTTTTTCAGTACAATAGACATTTATGACAAGTAAATTGCCAAGAAAACATTTACAATGCATATAATTTTCATGTTAGATCAGACCTTTAAAATAGAAGTAATTTTTTTTTAGAGTTTCACAATTTTTACAGCAAAAGCTTGAGAAAAGAGTGTTTCCCTTCTGAGAAATAAAGCAATAAGATAATTGCAGGGCTGCTGTGAACCATTTGGCAAAAGCTGCTCGCCATCTTTGAGATTATCCCTATGGTAGGTTTTACTTTTTCTCATAAACCTTCAAGCAGCTATTAGATGAATAATAAAGAATGAGCCTGGAGAAATACCCATATTTGGCCACGAAGCCAAAAGAATATTAGTATGTTACTGGTTTACTCTCAGGACCTAATGGAAAGGCAGATTAACTGAAAAAGAAAATGATTGGATCATGTTCTGTATGAATATAAAATGAGTCTTAACCTGGACATCAACTAAGAATGGAAGACTTTTAGGGAATCTATTTCTTTTTTCATAATGTGGCATCCTCTTATTTTTCTAGCTAGCTAGTTACAAGTCCAAAGAAAAGAAAACATTCAAAGATAGGAATAGCAGAATCATCTGGCTACATTGGTACTTTTGAAATATTTCCCCTTGAGTTTTCACTCAACGCAAGACCAGACGGTGAGAAATCTGGACAACTGCAGGCCATAGCAAGCAGGCAGAAGTACAGTCGGAATTATACAAGAATGGGAGTTGCACTTCGTGAACCAGGAAAATAAAAATAAACAAATAGCTATTAGCACTGGAAAGTGAGGATTTCACACTTTCCAGCAGCGTATAACATGTGTTGCTAGCTCCAGGAATTTGTGAGATTATGCTATATGCGGTAACCAGTTGCTCTTTCCAGGCCAAAGGAGGGCAGCAAAATTGATTAGGCAGAGACATCAGAAATGCCCTCAGCACCAAGACAGCTTTTCAGCCACTCTTCTGTAATACGGTCATCACAAATATTAAAAGCTTTAGCAAATAAAGATGCAAATGTTCAAGATGCCTGTTCTACAGAGTTCAAATCTTTCACTGGCACACCTGAAGGCTGGAGGTAGAACTAAAGAGATCATGCATATTTATGAACAACTGCTTTTTATTGTGAGATGTAAATCTTACCACGCCTTTAATTTCAACTGCCGAGCCCAGTGACATTTCTAAATATGTCATTGAACACACTTAGCTATGCAGTCTTTTTATAAAATACTGAAATTTCTGAAGTATTAATCAACACACAGTCACTCCAGTTAAGAAAAAAGGGTACCTCTAAATTAGTCTTTAGTGTAATAAACTCATAACCAAATTTAGCTTTCTATCCCAAACAGCAGTTCTGATGTCATGAAGACTGAATGTTGACTCCGGTCTTCATTGTGGGTTACATGGAAAAATATTGTGATTTTTCAAAGCCTTGGAACTGCACGTGGTTCAAAGCAGCAGTTTACTATATTCAGTGTTGTGGGATACTGAAGGGTCCCCTATGAAAACACTTCTCTCTCCCTCCCCATACTTGATAGCTTGATCATAAATTTAACAAAAACTAGAGTAAATCACATTTCTGACATGTCAATGCAAGGATTTTTGTTTTGGCTGTTTCAGACTGTAATCTGTCCAACGCTGCAGGATGTCTTTGTATTACTTTGTACACATTTGAACCAATATATTTTAATCTCAGGATTTCACCCAGCAGTTATGTAGACACTTCTCTAACAATTTTATAAATCCAGTAAATTATATTAATCAGATTTTGGGTTTCAGTCTAAGCTTAAGACGTAGTCTATGAAATCAGAGTGTGTTGTAAAACAGGACATAGATTTACACGACACCTGGTATTAATCACAGATTATGACAAGCATGGGCTCTTGTGAGCTACACTTGCGTTGCAGAGAGCTCTCAAAGGAAGCTTTTGTTAGTAATGTTTTGCACTTAGTCCTTTTAAAATAAATTAAAAAATAATTTAAAATAATGCATGCAAAAAACCAGTAGGAGAAAATAACTAGTGGGATTTCTAGTGAAATTGTAAAACGGTAACCTTCCGTGTGATTGCATTCACAGCCCCACTAACCATTTCTAGTAGGTGCATTGACAAGAAAATTGTATGCTCTCGCACTGAGTAGGTAATACCAGACATGAGCAAAGGTGCACCTCTGCACATCTTGTCTTATGTGAAAAAGAAATTACTGTCAAAGTTTGTGAAGCTATTTAAAGTAAAAACGAAATTCTGCTGTAGGAGGCCTGTAATGACTATGTTTGCATGGGTAAATGACAATGTTTATACAGTGTACTAATATGCATGGCTTGATTCCTGACCCTCTGGATCATCATAATAATGCAATGTTACTCTTCCTGAAGATGCCAGAAAATAATATTTTAAGGAAAGTCATCACAGCAAACAGTGACTATCAGTCTAATCCAGAATTGTATTATATTCAGAAGAAAAGCAACAAAATATCATTATAATTCAACAAAATCTTATTTATGGAGTCTATACCCATATGAATGCTAAGATATTGGCATTTAGATTCTCTTGCATTCTAGGGTGCTTAACAGCATAAAGGCTTTATTGCGACACTATTATTTTATGCATCTGCATTGCTTATGTAACGAAGCAATATGTGTCAAACGTCACATTATTAGCAGCCTCATCATCTACACGTGAGAATCTGATTCAGGTCAAACCTAATCCTGCTCAAGAGGAGATGAAATAGTGAGGATGCTTTCTCCAACAGCCTCACATCTCTCGGGCAGCAGAGACCCGAGTCAAAGCAGCATTTACCCTGTGACCCGTGACACTGCTTGCCCCTGCTCATGGCTCAGCAAGTTTCAGAAGAAAATATGCAGGTAGGGATGGGAATCGCTGTTGAATAACCTTTCTATGCAGACCCTCCCACAAGGCTATATCCCTGGGGATGCATGCTGTTCATCTCCATATTCCCAGAAGTTCCTGCATTGCAACCAAGATGTCCACAGAGCTTAATTTAGCCCAAAGTACAGATGAGGCATTTTCATTACATACTGGCTTTACTGTACCAGATAAAGGTATATCATCAGCAAATATCCTACAACGCCACTAATAGGAAGCTTTCACTGATTTGAAAGAGAATAAGGTATAGTTAAGAATGAAGTTAGGTTAGCAACTTTGGCAGACAAATTCATTTTATCCAGGTTCCAAAAAATAATCAGGGTATACAAACGCCCAGAAATGGAAAAGAGATTATAAATCAGATATGAGCAAAACCAACACTAGATTCCTTCAGAAAGCAGCAAGAATCAGTTCCACGCACTATCTTCAGAAAGACCATCAGCCATTTACAAAATTGTCTAGAGATTTTCAATTGTAAATGCAGAGAGTCCTGCCTAACAGTTGACCCAGATAATTCAAATTTCCTCTGGGATTTTCTACTGGGACTAAACTATCCTTTATAGTCTCTTCTCAGGTTAGCAAGAGACCATTGCATCAGTATTAAAGGTGAAAAGGCCACAGAGCCTGCATTTTCAGACTTTTTAACAAAAATATTGAAAAAATATTAACAACAAATACACATATATTTCTGTATATCATATGTCTTAGTATATTTGATGTAGATACCAGTCAGACTACTTGCACTCATTAGCTAAAAAAACAAAACCCAAACAAAAAACCAAAACCCAGTAGAATTTTTTTTCCAATTTAGGATTTTTGTCTAATGTGTCTGGATAAGCCTTGGGAGGAAAAAAAAAGCAAAACTGTCTCTTTCCGATGATTATTCTTCCTTATGTGCCTGTGGAAGGCAAAGACCACTGTTTCCCATGACTATTGCAAAACTCTTATTGTACTAGAGATTTTAGAGCATATAAGCAAGAATTATAACTTTCATCTTTTTTAAATGCGAAGCCTTTATTTTATTAATGCTTCCTCTACTGATGGGTATGGCTTATTTTGTGTTTTGAAATCTAGCTTGATTTCACACTACAAATCAATAATAAATTAATATCTGAATTTATAAATCTCCTTTGCTTAATGATCTCATTCCAGTTTCAAAATTAGGAAAGACCCTTTTTTCTTATCCATATGCATGTATTTTTCCTTTAAGAGAATCTTTTTTTCTTTGCCTTCCTTCCCTTTAATATAAATTTTAAACCAGAAAAACTGAGAAATTAAATCTTTGCAGAAGATGATAAAGTCTTTTCTATCCATCTTCAAATTAAGACTAAACTCATGTTTTGACCTGTGTAGCCTTTTATAATGTATCTCTCTCTATTTATTCAGTGGAAAGCTGGAATTCAGGGGAATTCAGGGCAGTAGCCACAGTACTTTTTTCTCTCAAAAACCTGAGTCTTTCCTCTGGTTGTTATGTTTTTCCTCACTTGCCTGCTGCTTCCTAATCTTTCTGTCCCTGTGCTTGGGCTCACTTAAAATAAACCATTTTAATTAAAGTTTTCCACATCAGTATTAGGTGAAAATGAAAGAGGCAAAAAAAGATGCAAGTTGGGTGAAAATGCATTCATTATATTATATTACTGGAACCCGTGTTTCTATGCATCTGTGCTAAATCCATCTATCACATGCCAACATTCAGCTTGTCCATCCAAATCTCTTTTGTACTGTGGTTAGTTTTCTTTGTTGTGAAGAACAGCTTTGTCTCGTCCTATTTGGTATATTTATTTCATCGCTATTGTGCACTGAAGTAGTGAAAAAAAGAAAAGAGGTATTTGGAGAAAGTTGCTCTGAGTTCTTCAGAGTCTTTGTCTTCTGTCTATTCGAAAGGTGCAATTTTATAACTGTACCTCCCAGTTGGCATAGCTTCAGATCCACTTCACATCAGCTTAAGGCAATGGACTTTTTTTACCAGTGCTAAGCAAAATTTTGAATACCAAGTATGTGACATGACTCTATTACTTTTTAAATGGTCTGAGAATCTGATGCTTGGATGCACAATAAGTGGGAAGAAAATTTTTTTTTCTCATGTTAGGCTACCATGATTATTAAAAAACTCTTTTTCCTTATATCATAAGCAAATATAGGTGGCAACTTTTCATAAAGGTTTTCTTTTTCATAAAATTCCATAATTTTTCCAAAATTCCAAATAAAATTTCATAGGTACCTCTAATGCCTACATGAGAATCAACACATTGTTTTGCCAACCATGGACAGGATGTAATTTCTAGTAGAAAACGCTTTTTTAATGCTCGTGATATAGCACTTCCACATTGCTATCGTTGCCACAGTATGTGTGAACACCAGAAGAATAATAGATATAGGTGGGCCTGAATGACATAAACAAAATTAATGGTAAAGGTGAGGTAAAAGTCTTTTTTGAAGCTTATTTGAAGGGTTTGCTTTTACACATATTGCAGTTTCATTTGCTGATAATTAGATAATGGATATGAGTGGTTCCTATCTTTTCCCACGAGAGGACTGAATTTAGAAATGCTCTCTGGTTTATAGGAAGATTGAGCTGACTACTCTATATTCCAGATAGCTCCACACATGATCCAGATATTCCTTCCTCTTATTATATTACGTACAGACACAGAAACACTTCCTCCCACCCTTAGCAGCTTCACCTGTGTGGAAAGTGCAGGTTAGTAGGAGAAAAGCAGATGGTTTGTAACGAATTTCAGGTATAACAAGGACCTCTTAACCTCTGCAGGCAGAATAGTGACCATAATGTAGTTACACATAATCCAAGAAAAATGGTTAGATTACAAAAAATGTTATTGGCCAGTGGAGTAGATGGTATTAGCATACCCAGCTGTACTCTCTGCATGAAGATGGCACCCCTTTGCAGCCCAGTTGTTAAGGGCAGATGTTCTGTTAAGCACATTTTGATTAATCAACTCAATCTTCCAGTGAGACTAAGCAAGAAAGTTTTTCTGGCTTAATTTTTAGTAGAAAGAAGCATACTTCTGCACTAATGCGTATCAGTGAGTTAGTGTGTATCTACCTAGGATAGGATTCACTATCAAAAATCTGTTGATAATATTCAATACATATTGAAATAATGCAACTACACTCAAATAAATACATATTTCCAAAAGAAAGCAACTACTGAAAGAAAAGATCTTGGATAGACATTATTCCATGACTGGGGAAAGATGCAAACATTTTACTGAAGAAAAATGTTTATTAAAAAGATGTGCATAAGGCATTTGAATAGTCTGCAAGGATTATTAATAGGACTGAAAAAAGCTTATTTCAGGATTTCTACAAGGTGTCACAAAAATTTGGAACCAGGTTGTAAGTCAAAGGAAAACACAGACGAATAAATTCAGGAAATATGAAGCATGACTGTACATGGATAGAGCGCACTACTCACACTCCTTTTTGCAGCTCTGGCACAGAAGAAACCGTATACCTTAGGAAGAACACTTTTCATTGTAGAGGAAAGTGATAAAATTTAGGTTTGCACAAAGCCATTAGATCTTCCTGCAGAACTTCACTGATCTACTTTGACCAGTGTTTTCAACAATGACTTTGAGGACTACAAAGTAGAAAATTTACATTTTAAAAAAAATTAATGCTTTTTTTTCCTGACACCTCTCCATGATGAAAAAAGCACCCACTAATTTCCTTGCTTTTTCAGCCCAGCTAGCAAAATAGGAGTAAACCCAACCATCAAGCAAAACAAGGCAGAATAAAATAAGTATAATTTCATTTAGATGAAGAGTTGCAATCAGAACTCAATTCTGGTGTCGAACATCATGTATCAAATACTCACAGCAACCGTTTGCCATAAATCATTTAATCCCTAAAAGTAGAAAACCAGCGTAATAGTGTCCAAGAGTGGTGATGGGTGTTTATTTTTTTTTTTAATTTATTAAGGGGACATAGCAAAGAAATAATCTAGACATCATCCTAGCTGAAGTTTGGAAATCTGTGCCAAACTCATATGCATCTGATGTTGAAATACGAAGGATGAAACAAAGGACGAAAGATGGTTACAGCTTTACTTACTTACTATCAGTATTTCTCTATTTGCTACAGAAATATCCCTAGAAGAAACTTCTTGTATCCACAGGAGATCACAGACACACAAAGTGACCTTGTAACATCTCCAGACTGATTTCCACATCTGAACATTTTGAGTAGTATTAAGATGAACATTTGAATGCTGGTTGTCTGTGAGCCAACACTCAGCCCTTTTTAGGGTACTTCATCAACACGAACAAGTCTTTACTGGCCCAGGTAACACATCTGAACTCAAAATTATTCTCCCTGAAGGGCTCTTTACAGTGAATTGCAGGGACTGGATTTCCAAGGCTACCGACTACCATAGCTCCAGGTGAAGTCAGTGCAAGTGCTCAACATAATTCTGAGAGAAAAAAAAAAAAGTTCCAATTTCAGCAACCTTGAATGGAAGGGATTGGTAGTTCAGTCGCTACCCTTACAGAAGGAAACAGGTTTATGATCTGCACCATCCCTGCTGGATTCTCTGTGGCATTATGAATTTTTCCCCTAGCGCATAGTTTTTGTTATACACCTGGACTCTAGCAGGGATCAGTATAGAGCTGACGATAATTTAAAGGCTTTACGTAAAGGCTTCTGTAATGGTGAGTTTCAGCTGAATCTGAATGGGATGCGTTTAAAAGATTTCCACCTACAATAATCCCTTGATGATGAAGTAACGAGAGCAAGAAAAGAGATGAGGAGACAAGACAGAAAGAAGCAGATGTTGAAAAGATGAACAGTCAATATTAAAGCATTCTTCCAGGGTAAAGCAGCCGATGGAGATAGCCTATAGCTGCGCCAATCATGGCTTGGCTCCCAGCACTGTACTGTGAGAAAATCAGCTGATCTTTTCTCTTTGTGACATTATTTAAGGTTCCTCTCTGGCTTTATTTTTTATTTTGAAAGAATTCTTGATAGATCACAATCAAAAGCTTATTTCTGACAAAGCTTCCATGGGAGTTTGTGCCCAGGCATACCCAGAGGCCCCTCTGACTATCCATCCGCATGTTAGCCAACAGAATACTTTTCAAAATCTGGCTGTGTTACCAGTTGTCAGTACGGATTGAATTCCAGAGGAAAAACTTCTGGGAGAGAAGTGTGCAGGCAGACATTCAGAAAGCCGGAGTTTTTTTTCATGATCTGGTTCCTTTATGTTGCCCAAACATAGTAAAGCAGACAGTCTGTTCACAACAGGCAAACAGAGGATTGTCCTAATACTTGAAAACACTGTACTCTACAAAGCTGTTAGATCCGTCTCCCAGATGGGCAATGCCAGCACCTCATGCAGCAAAGGAAAAAGAAAGCAGCTTCTGAAACAAAGCAAAACAAAGAAACCTTTGGCATGGCAGCCAGATGTGAGTTCTGCTTTGATACTACAAAGTACATATTGCGGTGACACCAGTGTGATCTTTGCAGCTCTGACTTTGTAATCTCTGCTCGTATATTCTGCCTAGAGCAACAAAGCTTCTGTTTCAGCCTGAGCTGGTTTCAGCTGCATTTGAACTATATTCTCAACCTTAATATGAATAATACGACTGCTTCAGATTTTGCAGATATTCCTCTTACTCACAAGAACAAGACTGACATGTTAACTGCCATCTGCAATACTACACTGCTATTTCACTTAAACATCTACAGAAGTTGCATTTGTGACATATGTATTTGTGACTACTAAATTAGTGCGATATTTCTTAACCTTCACTTGATTCCCTCACACTTAATTTTGGTAATAATAGTGCTCAATTTTATCACTCATTTAATAAGGTGGGTCTGTTCTTGGTCCTTTGGTGGGTCATTTTGCCTCATAAGATGTTGGTAGCACTAGGATTTCATGGCCAACCTAATGTCAGAAAGAATATTACATTGTACCATCTTACAGCATTACAGCCTAGTGAAACACATTCTGATGTGCAAACGACCAAATGCTTACTTTAAAAGGAGCTGGAGGTGGCCATCTGCAGCCATAGACATTTCCATATGTTTAGGATATGCAAGTGTCATGCATTGAAAAGAGTCTGGTATTGTTTTCTTTCTACCACTTGGCACTACAAAAATTTTACATTTCCATGAATGATGACTGACTACAACTGTTCTGGCATTGACAGAAAGTGCTGCTATTGTAAGATATGCAAAATACGGCTTCCAGCAGAGACCAACACGGCATGGTTCTCCAAAGCCTGGCCAGAAAGACTCTTTGCAGTTATTCGACAGAACCGCTCTTTATTGAGTACTGTGGTTTGAGCACAACTGTACAAACCCAGTCTTTTACGAAGTCACAAAGACAATACCATTTTGAAGATACTTCAAGAGCTACGTTTTCCCTTCTGTGGTGCTGAGGTAAACCCACTGACTCCACTGAGGCCACCAGGAGCATGCCAAGTGATTCACGAGTCTGACCGTTCACTCAGAGTTCTGCACAAACACCAAATAAGCGGAAAACACAGCCTGCATCTTCCAAATAGCTTTATAGCCACAAGATAGATGCTGATGGTTGCATAAGTTTTCTCCAGTGTATGACTACAGGCAATCCTACAGAAATAACATCTTCCTGGCTTTCAGTGGTTTGGATAAATGGGAATAAATGTGCACAGTGCACAAGGAAATGGATCAACGATACAGCCTGGTTTTGCTTCAGTGAATTTAGTAAGCATCAACTTAAAAATTAATTCCGAAAGAAATCATTCTTTGTGTTTTGTAACTTCAACGTTCCTTAAATTACATCCCAGCTGATCATTGCTTTTCTCCAGAAAACACCTCTGAGCCGTTCATGTCATGAACTTGCTGACATGTGGAAGATACTTGACCTCAGCAAAGAGGGATATTTCAGAGTGTGCTGTGTGTAGTTTACTGACTGAGAGAAGCAGATGAGAATCAATGATAAAAATGTCTCTGACGGTAAATGAGTAAGAGTCTGATCTGCTGCCCATTGAACTTAACGTCCTTTTTTACTGATTTCAAATGGACATTGTCATCCATCAATGACACAAAACCCCCTGATTGTCAAAAGCAGGAGAGGCGTCATGTTCACAGTTCACCAACAGCATACAACTATGTTCCTCTCAAAAAACCGGTGTGGAAAGATACTTTCTAATTTTCCTGGTCACCAACCAGCAACATTTACAAAAATAAATATTTAAAGCAATGATGTTTGGTAGCATGCTCTACCAGCCCATCCCTTTTACACTTTTCTTTCATTGCTGGTATTAATTTAGAGTTGTATTTTCAGCTCCAGTCACCATTTTTCTTCAATCATCCAGTCACCATTTTTCTTCAATCTTTTACTGTACACGCCTTGAATGATTTGGATCACTGTAGGTACCTAATTCACATTTTTACCTTATGTATATCAGTTCTTCCTCCTTTTAAATATAGCTTCTTTGTTACGCTACATTAAAATGGGATATGATATTCTGATAAATCATTACAGTTTGTAGCAATTCAGCTATATAGAAATAGTTTTGTCATCTTTAATATCCTTGATGTTGCAGTACAGTTTCTAAGAAGCATAAGCACATATAAAGACACCATACTTCTGCAGCATAACATACAGGGAATACATCTTCAATCTACCAACTAAGAAGTAGCGCAAGTTGCCTACAAAATTTTCCATGTATCCCAGAGAGAAAAAATTCCTTCCTATCAGGATACAAGATACTAACCCCTCAGATAAATAAGACTGCTCTTTTGAAGCAGAAATACCTCTTTTACATTTGACTTCTCTCTCTTTCAGGTTTACATGCCCCTTGGAGGCAAGCTAGCAAATTACACAGGAAAATTTATGTGATAAGTCAGTCATTTCTTATGCAAATATTATGTTCTGCTTCAGGGTGTACCCTTAAGCCGCATCAGATATTTACCTGAGTTTTTGAAAGTATTCCTTCTGTTAGAGCAAAATGGTATGTCTTGTAGAAAGGAAATTATACTGAAGTTTGTGATAAAACAATCTGCAGGCATTTTAAAAGGCATTATTGCTAGAATTGGTGAAGAATATGCAATAAGATTTTGCTGCCTAGCAATTGTTTACCCATTTACAATTCATATTGGGTCACTGAAAAAATCACAGAGATAAAAGAAACCAAGGAATTTTGCTCCTCGGATTATATTAGGTCTACCTGTTATATAGTATATCTACCTGTTGGCAATATATTTGTTTAACCCTTTCTGACCCTATTCACATTTACTTTCCCACTGTCCTGGTTTGAATGACACAGGACTAATTTCTCTTCTAACGCTTGGGAAAACTGCATTCTTAGAAGACTCTAGTTTCTGAACTGGTGAAAATATTTACTTCATAGCCAGCTATGGGATGCGGGTCTCAAGGTCTCAGTGTTTTCAAGCCTTGTCAGGTGCAGGGATGAGGAGGAGCGAGACTTGGGCACTTGAACCCAGATGGCCAACAGGATTGTTTCATACCGTGAAGGTCACATTCAACGTAAGTTAGAAAGTTGGCTGAGAAGTTCTCTCTTCCTTGATGGCTGTGATCTTGAGAACTTCTTGCCCTGGTGCTGGATCCCTGAGGCCTTCCCTTCCTCCCAAAACTGTAGCACTCACAGTGTCTGACATTTACCGTCTACTGCTGGGAGTGCACAGATTCCTACTGATATAATTGGCTGAGTATAATCCTTGTATATTTTATATTAGCATTAGGATCAATATTGGTTCTTTAGTATTGTTAATGTTAATTATTTAGTCTTATTCTATTAAGTATGTTTATATTTCATCCCTCTGGTTTCCTCGTTTTTTCCCAATTCCCCTTCCTGGGTGGGAAGGGGTCATCAAGTGATAGAATAATTGTTTAAATGACAATAAATTGTTGTGGGTTTCTCAAACCATAATGCCCAACAACAGCCTTTGATCTTCATGATGTAGAGCAGTAAGAATTAATTCACTATCTCCTCATATTTCTTACTATAACTTGTATATTTTGTCCAATTAGCAATCGACATTTTCTTGACTACACATGAAAATTTGAGAAAAATATTCAAAATTACCTGATTCTTTTTAATTTGCTCACTATACTAATAATTAATGCTGAGATCTCAATATTAGCTCTTCTGAAATTACAATGATTTAGAATTCCTAAAGTGAAATGTTGTGTTCCAATTTCAGATACTCAGCCTTACCAGTCTTTTCCACATCAAAGCATTGAAAAGGTCTCAGGGACACCATTCTGAAGGGTGCAAAAGAAAGCCCTAGCTATACAGGCTCCTCTTCCTAGAAAAATAATACTTTTGAATCAGGTGAGGGATACGCAAGAAACATTTTTAGATGCTGGAGTTTCATTATTCAACTGTTCAGATGTAGCCATTACCATGACTGAAAATTTCAGCCGTTTTTGGCTTCCAGGCAAAAATTCAAGGTTACTTTAACATAGCTTTCCCTGTATTTGATAACACCCATTTTCTGCTAAGGAAAAATTAGTTTAGAACTTCTCCTGCCTCACACTGCAATTATTTTTTTCATCAGTTAGAGCAGCTGCCAATTTACCACACTTTGTGACCTGTATTAGCTTGGTTTAGAAGCCAATCTAACAGTAATAAGCCTTTCTGAGCAGGAAGAGCCTTGGTGTTCACTATTCAGGGGATGGAGAAAGACGATACCATCAACAGTCCTTTATCAGATAACAAATACGAACCCAGTTCTGACTCAATTCTATGAAAGCTATGAATGGATTAGTTCCCCCATAACATTTTACTTGAAAACTCTATGAAACAAATAATGCATCATGTGCATTAAAAAAAAAAATAAATTATGTTAGCTTCTAGTGTTCACCTGTGTTTTCATTATAGGTATTTCACATTTCAAGTGTGTCATATTTGACAGTACCACTGCCCATAAATACATGGCAGTGATGAAGCCAATACAGTACCATCTAAAGACAAGACAAAAGCAAATAAGCTGTAACCCACATATATAATTGCATTTACAAAAGATAACCGCTACTAAATTTATTAGAGAAGTCAAAAAAAGAGAAATATCTACTAAGAAACAAAACTTATCCCTCTTTCTGAGCAATAGTGTTGACTACATTAGCTATAATAGAAATTAGATTTGACATTCTAGGAAACATTTTTAGACACATCGCTAGGCAGCAAGTTAGAATTTTTATTTTCCTTAAGGTTCATCAGTAAAATACTGTGAATTTCATGGTTTAAAGGAAGCTCTGAGTAGCCAAAAGATGTATTTCTATATCAGCAGTAGTAGTAATTATTCAATTTTTACTAAAAACGTCACACCTCTGCATTTGCTAAAGCCAGGTAACTCCTATTTATTTGGGAATTGGCTTTGGGATAAATATCCCCCTGGGAACCAAGAACTCAACATTTCTGCTACAAGTGCAAAACACAGTTCTTTCATCTCTCTCTCTGCAGCACAAATAAATAGGTCTCACATTCAAAAAATAACAACAGAAAACCCTACCAAAGGAAAATATTCCACAGCAAACGTAAGGAGAGGATAAGGAAGGAAATAACCTGTGACAGATTTGGTTACTTAATGTACTACTGGGAGGCGCTCAGATCCTGAGGTAATAAATGCATTACAAAAATTCATATAGAACAGAATAGTCTAATTCACATGCAAAGCACTGTGCCCAAAGCATCAGGTGTTCCCTGAAGGGACATAATACAGTCGTGATGAGAATAACTGAATAAAAGAAGAAAAAGAATTTAGAATAACCAACCACAAATCTGAATAGTTGACATTTCACACTGGAAGAGACTAAAGACAAGGAAGTAGAAAAGACAATGACTCTGGACAGCTGAGAGGACTAAAGTTCAGTCTGAACCAGAATATCCTATGGGAGTCAAGTTATGCTGGTATAGTAAGGTTTAGTAAGATATAAGTGAAGTATATAAAGGAATCCAGTGGTAAAGAAGAAATATTGTATATTTTTTCAGGGTTATGAAAACAAACACACAATTTTGGAGGTTGTGAATAGAACCTTATCTTTTCTGAGGAGAAGAGGGATTCCAGTTCTAGTTCTCTTCTATTCCTCTACTGGCCTATACAGATAGAGAAGAATACACTTACTAAAGGTAAAAAATATAGAAGCTATCCTTTACAACATAGACAATTTCTAATAGAAAAGGCCCTGACAGTGGCAGCTGCACTCAGATGCAAGTAGGGTCACCTTGTCAAAGAGATGAGATGAGAAAGGCCTATCAGTATAGGAACACTTTTGTAGTTAGGACCCAATGTGCTTGCATTGGTCACACCTGCTAAATGTCCTCCCTTATTGTACCTTCAAACAGGTATAAAACCAAGATTAAAAGAGCAGCTGAGGAAAACCGTATCCTTTCACCAGAATGTTAATAGAGAACCGTCATTCTCGTCAAGCCACCTTTCTCGTGAGAAAATTATGGTACCAATACTCATCACATATATATGGAATGCAAACAAAAGTAGCATAGGTTGCAATTAGTTCAGCTTTTGACATAAGAACGCTACAAATTAAAACAGATGAACGCAATTTGATTTTGTTTTTTGCTATGAAATATCTACTTGTGTTTCCAGCTGTTCGAATATAGCTGTTTAGTTACATCTCATTTAAATGTGGGCAATACTGCTGTTTAGGGGAATAGATCATGCTACTTATTTCCGGATCAGTCTTACTACAGAAAGTCACTCATGTAGTGTTTTCATATAAGGGATATATCCCACTTTTGTGAAAGGTCCAGATCTTTAAGTGAAAGAACACTACAGAAATAAAAGATCAGGAGTCATAAGTTAACGGCACAATATAAACCTTTTTAATTTCAATTATCATGCTCAAGTAAATGAGCTCAAATCCAGGACTTCTGCTCTTTCACTTTATAGCTAAGCTGAAGACCATTAACATGACTGAGATCCTGACCATCACTGCAGGGCAGCTGTCCAGGTACGTGTCCTGCTTTAAGCCCATCTCAAATACAGCTAGAGTATGGAGTGGTTGAGGAGATCTGCCAAAAAAACCCAATTCTTTTATATACTGAAAATAAGAGACATATTTATAAATATATAAAATGGCTGACGGGGTTACTGACTGGTTACCTGGGGTAACAATTTTCACAGTACATTTGTGTTGAGATTTAGACATCTTTACAACTAAACTGATTTTTCTTTATGTATAAAACATGCTTGGAATGGAGGATTCTCTTTATTGAAAACTGGAGTTATTTGTGGCAACTCTAAGTGATGCAGATATGCCAGCAGAGATGCTTACTTTGTATGATCATGTTTCAAGAACACATACATGTGTCAACCTTCAGCTGTTTCTCTCAAGAGGGATACTCAAATGCATGATCATTCATTTTTCCTTAATAAAGAGTCTCTCTATATCATACAACAAAAGCAAAATAGCAGGCAAAAATGTCGATGTTTCTATCAAAAAGACAAATACATACTGGTTTTCCTACAGATTTCATTTTCAGCTTTTCTATGTGATAACTCTTTAGTAGCCAAATGCAATTTAATAGCTATGATACATATTAGAGCTCATCTTCACTGTTATTAGTCCAGTTCACTCTGTATGGCATTTCTAGCGTGTGCCGATCAGTATTCTCTGGAAGACTGTGCCTTACGCAGCTATCGCATAAATGCAGTGTATATGGAATTACTCACGCTAATTCAGAGAGGAAAATTAATGTGTATCTCCTATCTCTGGTAAAACTGATCTGAAAATCAGTAGCATCTTCCCTAAAAGTACGATACAACTTCTACTAGGTAAGAACACGAGGACTACAAAAGCTATTTTTATTTTAAGTAGCTTTCATAAACATACAAGCTAAAGGTTTTAGTTTAAAAATTCCTACAGTTGAAAAGCTCTGGGTTGAAAAAAGATTGTATTATGAAAAATATTACAGACTCCTTGTTACAGATGAATAAAGTAGACGACACGTTTTCTCCTGAGCCAGCTTTGCGTGCATACAGAAAAAGGCAGCGCCAGTCCTGGCCATAGAGCAACAATTAAGTGACATAAGTTATACTGCTATAGCTCCAGTAGAGCAATGATATTATCTTTCCACAGCCTTTGACCTGCCCTACTGCTCACAGCTTCCTCGGAGTGGGCTATTTCTTCCATCTGATCAAGAATATTGTGCCTCAAAACCTCTTACTGTAGAAGTATAATATTTGTAATTTGGAAATTCTTGGTTTAGTTCATTAGTAAAATTGAATCAAATCTGATGTTTATGGAGAGCTTTTTATCCAGGTAGGTACTTTGACTTGGTAGAAGGTAGGAGTCTGACCTGAGTTACCTCTATATTATTCTTCAGAGTGTGCCACACAAGTTTGACAAAGCAACAGTGGCTGAATAAATTTGCATCTACCAAATTTCGGGATGGATCTTTTTGCTCTAAACCTGTTTCAATTTGTCAGTATAGTACCTGTAAGCATCTAAAAATAATTTAGACTGGTGAGAACAAGTTGTACTTTTGTCAGAAACACTCCTGCACACACCCAAACAATAGCATCTACTAATACCAGTTACTCCATTTTTGGAAGACTGATCATTTAAAAGTGTCCATATGTGCAAGAGTTCTGTCAAAACACTTTTATATTTATTAAAGCCCCCCTGAAATTCCCAGTTTTCAAACAGAAAGAAAAAGAATTAGCTAAAGTATCTTAAATACATTTCTATGGGACATTTCACAATCATCTCATTTTCATAAATGTAGCACAAGATCTTAATTTTTGAGTAAAAAGAAATGCATAGGCATGATAAGGGATCATATAGAATTAGAAAACAACAAAAATCTGGCGGAGGTACATAACAAATAACAGAAAAATCCTTACACAAACAATTCAAAGTAAGAAGGGAGTCAATTCTCTTGAAAAAGAATTGCTAATTCATAAATCTAGATCTGTAAAATCCTCTCTCTATCAAAGGCTTTATCGCAATATTAATGACATTTACTGATGTTCAAATATTTATATTTTCTTTGCTCATAAGTAAACTACATTTGTCATAGGAATTGACTGACAAACATAAACGGTGGTGAGGGTCAATAAGGGACATTTCATTTCAGGTAAAGAATGGGTTGTTAACTTCAAGTATTTCCAAGATATAAAACCTTCAGTTACATTTGGATGGCTTTGCTTTCACCGACTAGAAGACAGGGATGGGGAGCAGAATGAAGCCCCCGTAATCCAAAGGGAAACAGTGAGGGACCTGCTTCAGCACCTGGAGGTGCACAAATCTATGGGGCCGGATGGGATCCACCCAAGGGTACTGAAGGAGCTGGTGGAAGTGCTCTCCAGGCCACTTTGCATCATTTACGAGCAGTCCTGGACAACCGGGGAGGTCCCAGCTGACTGGAGGTTAGCAAATGTGACACCCATCCACAAGAAGGGCCGGAAGGAGGATCCGGGGAACTACAGGCCAGTCAGTCTGACCTCGGTGCCTGGGAAGGTCATGGAACAGATCCTCCTCAGTGCCATTACACGGCACATGCAGCAGAACAGGGTGATCAGGCCCAGTCAGCATGGGTTTGTGAAGGGCAGGTCATGCCTATCAAACCTAATATCCTTCTATGATAAGGTGACCCACTTAGTGGATGAGGGAAAAGCTGTGGATGTTATCTACTTGGATTTTTGCAAAGCTTTTGACACTGTTTCCCAAAGCATTCTCCTGGAGAAACTGGCTGCTCATGGCCTGGACAGGTATACTCTTCGCTGGGTAAAAAACTGGCTGGATGGCTGTGCTCAGAGAGTGGTGGTAAATGGAGTTAAATCCAGTTGCTGTCTGGTCACAAGTGGTGGCCCCCAGGGCTCAGTGCTGGGGCCAGTTCTCTTTAATATCTTTATCAATGATCTGGATGAAGGGATCGAATGCACCCTCAGTAAGTTCGCAGATGACACTAAGCTGGGTGGGCGTGTTGATCTGCTTGAGGGTAGGTTGGCTCTGCAGAGGGACCTGGACAGGCTGGACCGATGGGCTGAGACCAATGGTATGAAGTTCAACAAGGCCAAGTGCCGGGTCCTGCACTTGGGACACAACAACCCCATGCAGCGCTACAGGATTGGGGCGGAGTGGCTCAAAAGCTGCCCGGCAGAAAAGGACCTGGGGGTGTTGGTTGACAGCCAGCCGAATATGAGCCAGCAGTGTGCCCAGGTGGCCAAGAAGGCCAACAGCATCCTAGCCTGTATCAGGAACAGTGTGGTGAGCCGGACTAGGGAAGTGATCATCCCCCTGTACTCGGCACTGGTGAGGCCCCACATCGAGTACTGCGTTCAGTTTTGGGCCCCTCGCTACAAGAAGGACATTGAGGTGTTGGAGCGTGTCCAGAGAAGGGCTACAAAGCTGGTGAGGGGTCTGGAGGACAAACCTTATGAGGAACGACTGAGGGAGCTGGGGTTGTTTAGCTTGGAGAAGAGGAGGCTGAGGGGAGACCTTATCACCCTCTACAACTACCTGAAAGGAGGTTGTAGAGAGATGGGGGCTGACCTCTTCTCCCTGGTGACAAGTGATAGGACAAGAGGAAACGGGTTCAAGTTATGTCAGGGGAGGTTTAGATTAGATATTAGGAAACATTTTTTCACTGAAAGGGTTATTAAACATTGGAATAGGCTGCCCAGGGAGGTGGTGGATTCACCATCCCTGGAGGTGTTTAAAAAAAGGGTAGATGGGGCACTGAGGGACATGGTTTAGAAGTGGCTTTTGTCAGGGTAGGTTAAAGGTTGGACTCGATGATCTTAGAGGTCCCTTCCAACCTCAGCAATTCTATGATTCTATGATTCTATGACTGATAAAAGAATCACCATTTATCTTGTGAAAATTAAACTAATAGACAATATTAACTCTTACAGAATTGAAGATTATAAAGAACTGAAGCACTAGGGGAAAACCATACAGAAGAAAGATATCTAATGGCTTCCTCAGGGAAGGCCTATTATTTTTTGAACATAAAAAATTTTCATCTCTTCCAAGCCAGAGATACAAAGTGATACAAGCCTTTCATACAGCTGGAATTTCAATATTACACCATTAGAACTGAAGAGATATTTTAATTACTGGTCTGAGTATGATCCTTTTCTGGCTCCCACATAAAATTTTCAAATCTCAGGATTCTTCCTAAACACGATAGATATTAATGAGAACCCTTTATGTTATCATGTTAACCAATTTAGTCAAATAATTTAATGATGCCATATCATGCAGATAGTGAGCTATCTGAGCAGACATCCTTTACTATTTGTCTGTCTAGTGGTAAGCAAAATTAAGCTTAACTTTTTACTAGCAAATATTTGTATTCTTTATTATTCAATTAATTCTACATATATTCCAGGTTATTTACAACCATTTTATAGCATAGTTAAGGGATTTTTTTTAATTATTTTTTTTTTATATTTCACTTTTCACAGGATGCTTTCTGATTTCTAAGCTGGAACCACAGGCAGCTATATGAGTTGCTAATAGATTTGAAGTTAAAACTATTTTCCTCTCTTAATTCTGTGACAGTGAGGAATTGCAATTACACCTGACTATCCTCAAGATGATCTTCAAAGATAATCTGTCAGATGTATTTCCAATATCTTTCGGGAAGAAAGCATAAAATACTTTGTAACAGTGATGAGATGAACTCTTAAAAGTGGGTGCTTATGGTGCCCAGATAAAAGAGAGACTAATGGCAACTACTATTCAGAAACAGGTAGGTCCACAGATGTCTCTGGTGTTCCTTTCCTTCATATGAATCTATTTTGTATGAATATTACTATTACTAGGATTTCCCTCGATATGGTAGAGATAGTATATCTGCTTGCTAGAGCAGAGATATACTACAACCACCCCTCCTCCTACCTGATTTGGGCCTCATTAACAGTACTCACAACTTGAACAAGCCACATCACTGGATAGCTCAGTCTTCATGCCTCATTCCTGTTTAGTTTTTCTTCTAATGTCAGCAAAAAAAGTGGGAAGCATGATGATTTAATTTTTTGTAATGTGGGAGCAAGTCCACCAAAAACTAGCTTGAGATTGACGATTTATTTCTCTTAGAGCAGGCTGTGCAATGCAATGATGCTGTCTTTCAGACATGGCACACTTAGTTGAGGCTCACACACATTGAACTATCCTAGCCTAAAACCATAAAGCATTCATATGCTGTTAAAAGTCCTTTTATTTCTCTCTCTATATCTATCAAAAACTTGATATCACCGGATGCCAAATAAGTGCAGGGTTAGGATGACTATTTGCAAAACTGTTAGTGGCTGCTGTACTGCCCCACCACCATAGCTGAAATGATAATTCAAAAAAGTGAAACAAGGAAGAAAAAACACTTTCTTGCATAGAAAATATGACTTACAGAAAACTCGTTTCTTCAAGGAGGAAAAAAAAGACCCTGAAGGTTAGAGCTCTGAAGGTTGTTTTCTACTGCCTCTGCTTTTCAAATGTGATAATGTCCTTTTATAAGCACCCCAGTAAGAGTTTACAACCTTCTCCCAGGGACTGTAAATCCACTGCTTTTCTCCTCTAAATTTTTAACAGATACCATTGTTTCCTCAAATTGCACACATGGGGGTTGAAAGAATCGCGATTATTCTCAAGTACATCAAATTCAGTTTCAAGGCCCTTTATGACACACAAAACTGTATCAAGGGACGTTTAATAGGCACAACAGATTCAATCCTGAAAGGTGAGAGAGCACCGCACCAGCAGGTGAGCAACGTTAACCATAACTGCAATAGAAAGCAACTGAAACAAAGATGTGTTGCCCAAGGAGTCCCTGCTTAATGCAACACCAAGCGATTCATTAATATTAATACAACATAAAATAGTTCTTTTTATTTAACCCTCCTTAGGTAAAACATTGACCCGAGCTGAATGTCTTTGAGGAGTAGCAGAACAGAGATGGTGTCTGACAGGACACGATGTTTGCTTGCTGATCTCTCTGTACAGACACTAGAATTGCAAAAACGGTTCCATACAGTACAGAGAATGGGCCGGCTTTTGGGGTAAGAGAACCCCTTCTACAGCAAATCAAAAGGTAGGAAATCCTTGGGTCACCTCCACACTAGAACATCAAACCCCATCAGAGGAATCTGTCAGAAGCTAATTTTTGAAGTAAATCCAGCTAGTTAACACGCTACTTAACATCTTGACTTTCCACTATAATTTAAAGAGTAAATAAATAAATGCTGATAAATATTAAATGTAATCTTTTCCTTAAATATATCAAATTCATCTTTAAACAGCATACAGTGTGTTCAATCTCTCACCTCCTGGTAGTGAGATTGTTCCTCAGAACTTCAGATGTCATTTCTCATGGCTAGAAACAGTCTTCTCATTTCCAGTCTAAACTTATTTATCTTCAGTTTAATGCTTATTGTTCATGTACCAACATTGACTCTTATCTTCAATAGTTCTTTTGACTTTCTGCAAGTTAATATACCTGTGGAGAGCCTGAGCTAATTAGGATGAGCTCTAGGCCACGTCAGGACTGAGCTGGTGAGGCTGCAAAGCTCTGCTGTGCTCTGTGGGCACCAGCTTTTTGTGGAGCTGCCACTCCGTGTTAACTGCTAGTACTTCTGCAGCTGCTGCTAGACACCACAGCTCCTCTCTATTCTGAATTCAGTTTTCCAGCACTATACACAGCATTTCAGGTAGGAACTTAACAGTGCTTTGAACACTGATAGTTTCAGTTCCACAGACCTACTCAAAACAGATCATCTCACACACGATAAGGTCACAGTGGGTTTGATCATGCTCTTGGCACAATCATGGCTCCCAGTCATCTGGGATGCATAAATATACATTCACATAATCCACTCAACAAATGATAAGAACCTCCAATTTGTAGAACCATGCACTGTACAGATGAAGAGCTTGTGATTAAACCTTGAATGTGCATTAATAACTAGTGTTATTAAACTTACTTTTCTTTCTACAATTTCACTAAACAAAATAATTCTCTTTTTCACGTGCAGTATCCTAATAATGCCTTCCATATCGTTGGGGTTTTTTTTTGTTTTGGTGGGGGGATTTTTTGTTGTTGTTTGGGGTTTTTTTGTTGTGGTTTTTTTTTTTTTTTTTTTTTTTTTTTTACAGGCAATTTCATCACCATACTATGTTATTACTTCTTTGGACCACTCCAACACAGATCTTGAAGGAACTCCTCCAATTTGGTAAGTTCCCCTCCATGTACCTCATCATCTGCTCTCCAAGCAGCTCTTTGGTCACATTTATTTCTCCTCCTGGTCCCCAATTTTATTCCATCTACATGATTTCCCAGGTGATAGCATATCAAAAGCTTTACTGAAGTCCAGAAGTATTCCTTTCAAGCTTTTTTTACCAGACTACATTCCAAGCTAGCAAAAAACCCTTTGCTACAGAAAGGCTGCTTCTCAAAGAAAGAGAAGACATTGAAGATATGCTGTAAAGCACATACATACAACTTTGATTTTGCTCTCATGGGAACTGAAATATATAAAGATGTTTCCTACTTTTACATGCGCATTATTTTATGTTCTTCATTACTGACAACTAAAGATTGGACTGGGAGGAAATGGGCTCCGCACTACCTTTGCACTACTTAACTGTTGAATATGGATGTGTGCATGCAATAAAAATGAAGGATCAAGGGGAAAAAAAGTGTTTTGTTTTGACTAAGGATCCTAGTGGAACAAGGCAAATAGTGCTATCATTACAGCCACTTAATCCTAGTGCTTCTTCCTAGAACTTCCTGCCACTTATATCTGTTTCATATTTCTGCTGGTGTATTTGTAAATATAGAGAATACACGTGTCAAACCTAAGTTCAGCCTGGTGAAACCTCAATAAAGATTTTGTCTTATTTTTCTGACTGAAGAAATGAACAAACACGTCTTAAAACAATTCTGCCTTCCTCCTGGCTAGAGCATTTGTACAGTGACTAAATATACTTCCCTCTGTGTTTTAATTCCCCTAGTAAGATTGACAACTTTATACAGTATGCTTATATAAAAGCACTTTCTTTTACTATTATGGAAAGCAAGATTAGCAATCCTTATACTGGTTATTTTTAACTATTCTAAATCAACAGTGATGGATGCTGTGGATATTTAATATCTCTAAAAAATCTGCCTTACAGATATCATATTGTAAAATGAGGTCTTGCTGTTTTGCCTTTCAAAAGAAAGCATAACTACTAGTTATCGAACCTGTGTATATATACATCTCTCTCTCTCTATACACACACACGCATATATCAGGTATGACTCTAACACTAGGATGATGAACAGCTGCTTCTATATCATGTGCAAGAGGTAAGATGCCACATGACCTGCGAACAATGGATGTTGTCCTGAGCTCCTGTGGAGTCTGACTACAACACATCTGAGACACATTTCTGTTCTCATGGAAGTCCAGCAAATCTCTGTGTCTTTTATACACAAGAAAGATGACTTTCACTGATCAGATTTAAAGGACTAGAAACTTCAAATAATTGTCTGAAGACCTCAATGACCTTGTTTAAAGAGTGACAATATGTTGGTTACGACACAATATTGCCTGATGGAAGGCAAGCCTGGAAGCTGTTTGGAAAGGATAGCAAAATACAGAAGTGGGAATTCCAGAGTGAAGAAGTACAAGCAATGTATTAATAAAAGCATTACGTTTGCCCCACCTCAAACATTCACTGTCTCTCTGTAGGACGAAAAAGTTTTTAGTTTTGCTACCTTCTTTTCTCCAATTAACAGAATACAAAAAATGTAACTTAGTTACAGAGGAAACCAGTAACCTGTGAACAAATAGATATGCTAAACCATTAACATTTCTAAAACCAGGATCTTAATTACATAGAAAATCAACGGGACAGATGACAGAATTTTTATTATGCTGTTACTGTACTGCAACAGAGAACTTGTTGTTTCCAATTGGCTGAATAAAGCAGTGAATTTAAGCATTACAAAAAACAGCATGACTGTGCCATCCCCATTTACAGCCTCTGAGACCACGCAGGTGGGTGCCTGCAGTGCTGCATCAACTTGGACCAGTAAGGCCTGTATTGCTTTTGAAATCGGACCACTGATTTTAGTGTTGACATTTAGGTTTAGATATCAAATTCTGGGTACCGTTGCTTGAAATTATGGCAGAATTCTTTTTTTCAGTCTGGTGGACTCTAACTCTGCGAGAAACCAGTTCTCATTCCTCTTCCTCTGCTCTCTAGTTCACAAACTCCCCTCTTTTTGCTTGTGTTCACTTTGTTTTTCCTTTAGGTCTTTCTATTCCTTACTTATTATTCAGTTGCTCATTCTCATTTTTTCTTCTCTTTTGTCTCTTTAGTTCCTTATCCACTTATTATTCAGTTGCTTATTTCAGATCATTTTACAATCCATGCTAGTCTGCTCACATTTTCTGTGTTAAGCAGTCACATCAGGAAACCTTTTCTCCTCATGACTAAAATTTATCAAAATACCTGCTTAGTTTTCAAGTGCTTGGCCTAGCAGCTCTTCCAATTCATATTCCAGCAATGAACGGAAAATTTTGGATTTCTTACCTGTAGTGTGACTTGTGGCACTGTTTATAGAGTAGAAGAGATGAGATGTTGAAGCCAAGGTTCCTAGCTCCTGTTTGTAAGCACATTGCCTGTCATTCAAAGCACTTGTCTACACAATATAACAACATTTTAATGGTTGCATTGTTATAAATTGTAGTAGACTATTCTCTCATCCCTTCCTGTTGTTTAGGGATGGATCTGGGATGGGACCCTCTCTAGGATCTGGCAAGAGAGGCTCATTTCTGTTAACTCATCACCTGGTATCACTGGTTCCTAAATTGAGGCATCCTTTCTAGAGGACAGCCCAAAATACGTATTAGGGGTGATGTATCCAGTCCAAAAGAATACCTGTATGCAGGTGACTGGCTGCTCTTTGAGGAAAAACATGCCCTGAGCTTCCCAGGTTAACCTTCCCCTGCTTGTGTTACCTGACAAACGCGCTCTTTCAGCAGAGTGACACGGCAGGTACCCCCATGCATTTCAGCACAGAACAGGAGATGTCAGTGCAACCAGAGAAATTAAGTGACACGATGCATTATAAAGACGCACAGTAAAGCCAGCTCCATTTGTATCTGTTACTCTGGGTTTTTCTTTGTATTTATTGGGTTATCACTGAGACAAACTAACACACATGGGTATTCCAGGTATGTTGGGCTATGCGAGAGAGCATTGTGCAAAGAAACTAAGCTAGTTTCTTTGGAAACCCTTCTGGAATGTTTGTCAATATTCCATATTGCATAGGTAAAACCTAATAATATCTCTATCGTAGAGACTTCTGACCTAATTCAGGACAGTGTTAATGTTACATACTGTACACGTATCCTCAAGTCTCCCTGAGACTGGAAGCGCCAGTCTATGGAATAACATTTAGCAGTAACATATTTCACATGGGTAATGCATCAAAGATTGAATTATTCAGCACTGATGTAAAGCTTCGAGGTCTTAAATAAGCCTTCCCATATGTCTGTGTCCTGTCCGTGCCCAAGTACCACCGCAGTAGACATTCAAAGTAAAGCATATAATTTTATAAGCATACTCAAAGTGTCATTTTATAAGCTTTATAGCTTTCCATCTTTTAGAGGAAAGAGAGAAGTAATTTTCTGTGTGTATATACAACATTCTTTTTTAAACAAGGATAATGTTTTATACATTGTGTGTCAGAAGCCAGTCAACTAAAGATATGGTAGTTAGAATTTAGCATGAAGAACACACATTACATGCCTCTATACCTCACATTCTTGAAAAGGGTGATTTACACATGTGGCCTCTGAGCTGAAATACTTAGGTATCGGATGAGGGGGATATACTCAGCCAGATATTCTGAAAGCATAAACCAGCTAGCCATTCATTCCAGGCTATTATTAGCTTTGCAGCACTTTCTGTAGTAGCAGCCTGCTGCTTCATAACCAGCTGGTTATCATTTTCAAAGCTATTCCAAATTCATTCTGGAGTTTCTTTGGACCTCCCTCCAGAAAGCTTCCATTTTCTTTGGAGTTAAGGGACATCGAAAGATTAGATTGCATCAGATTTAAGAGCTGGATTTATTCAAGTCAGAAAAAAAGCATAATTATCAAGCTACATCTGACCATTCCAGACTTCTGAAAAACCTTTTGAAAATGTGGTTAAAGACTAGCCAAACCTGATCACAACCCTGTTCTATATTTAGCTATAAGTGTATTTTGAAGGCATACAGAAATCTGAAATTACGATAAGAGGTCTCCAAACCAGAGAGATCAAACTGAGAGGAATTTCCCTGTAGGGTAACTAGCGGCCCTGTGTCGTGTGCTTTTAATTAAGCCAGGAAAAAATACATTCATTTTAACTGAACTAGTAATTTAATTAAAAAAAAATAAAAAATCTAACAGATTAACTGTGGTAATGCTTATATAGTAACATCATAACTTTATGAAGAGGGTTTCTATGCACAGAATGAAAAGTTCCCAAGCACAGAACTGAATACTTTATAAACCTGTGGCTGGATGTAAAGAATTTTATCACAAGTAATTTGCAGCAGCGTAGACCAGTAGGCTGAACAATGGGATCTGAGAGAGCTGGGTTCTTGCTTTGCCATTTATCATATATAACGTTTCACATGGAAGACTTATCTTTTCTATTTAAGCTACAAAACCCTAAAAAGGAAGAACTCATGATCACTACTGTTAATGTCCACAGTCCAGTACAAAGTGGAGAAACCCAGGTTAATGTGGGTGCCAGAAGGCACGCGCCTGGGTAAGGGCTTCACCCAGGCTATGCTCTCAACAGCATGATGGCTATAAAACTCAAATACCTGAGCAAGTCCGTAGTAAAAATACTTCTCACGTATCTCTGCGTAGTACTGTACTGCATCATGTAAACATACTGCATCATGTAAACACACGATGCCCAGATATGTGCAAGACAGTATGTTCTGAACTTAGCCTGAGCCTCCAAATTACTGTTGCGTAAATAATAGCTCTCTATTTCTTAAAGCCACCATGTACATCTTTGTTCTCATGTATGCCTGGAAAACAATGTTGCACAAAAGATGTTCAGATAGGCTTATAGCAGGGTCCATAGCTCATGGCATACATTCAAAGGTCAAAGACTTCAAAGTTCCCTTAGGGTACAAATGGAGGCAAGAAAGAGAGAGAGAGAAAAGAAACAAGAAAAGAAAAAAGAAAAGGGAAATGAAAACTCTCCCCAGTGCCGAACAGGGAAGAGCAGTGATGAACTCTCTGGACAACACCTTCCTCAGGCTACTCTCTCCAGAGCAGAGAGTGGTGGTGATGAACACAGCCATGATTTCCCCCAGCCCTATACAGTTTTCATCAGGATCCTCTCAAACTCCCTGTTGGTAGTTGCCATTTATGATGTTTTTAGTGGGACTGGAGCATCCTTAATGTGCTTGTTGACACAAGTATTGTGCACTTACTGGTTACTTGGATTTTGTGTACAGGTAATACTGAACAGATGTTCAAATGCCTGTGATTTTCTGTATTCTGCAATAAGTTTTGGTCTTTCTCTATTGTAAACAAAAGCTCATAAAAGTTGAGTAAAAAAAGTTGAGTAAAAAAAGTTGAGTAAAAAAAGTTGAGTAAAAAAAGTTGAGTAAAAAAAGTTGAGTAAAAAAAGTTGAGTAAAAAAAGTTGAGTAAAAAAAGTTGAGTAAAAAAAGTTGAGTAAAAAAAGGTGGAAGGGACTAAGAAGGGGTGATTCTCACAGCAGTGGCAATTGCTTCCTATGAGAATCTGCAATAAAAGCAGTATTAGGGTTTGTAGGTGCAAGGCCACAAGAATAACAGCAAAAGAACAGCAGCATGAAACAAGGAAAAGGATCCTGCTGCAGATGCCACGGAAAAATGACACTGCTACAGTAGCTTATTTCAAAGCTTACGGACCGGGAGCGGAAAGGATGCTACAGGTTGGGAAATGGAAGGGTCCTCTGCATGGCAAAGGATATGACATCTAAGGCACCGTGCACCAGGAGGCTGGCCAGGAAAGCAGAGAAGAATTTGGATTAGATATAGGCACTGCCACACCTACCAAGTCCCTTGTTGCACAAGCGTTAAATGGAATATTAAAAACTCCGATCTCTTTAAAAACCCAAAGATGACCCAAATTGTATTTTTGCCACTAAAGCTTTCTTGTAATAAGGTTAATTATTTCAGTTAGATTTAGCTGTTCTTTGACATCTTTATGTTCATCATTCTATCAAGCACAGCACTATGTTACTCATACATATTTAGGAGATGATATTTTATACATTTATTTGCACAAAGTATGACCAAGGACAAGATTTCTCTGTTTCCGATGGCTTGTATCAGCCTTAAGGAGACAATAAAATTGCTTCATTTCATTTACTCAGAGAATTTATGTACCTATCCTTAAAATGTAGTAAGCACATAATGTGCTAATTTGCATCTAGATAATTTCATAAATTACTAGTGTTGATTTCTTTCGTCTTTAATATTATATTTGCTTACATTTGGAATAATAACAGTAAAAATTGCTACATGCCACCACTTTTTTGGGTCATGAGAAAACTGTACCTTAAATTACATTATTGGCTATGCACCATAAACATCTAATGCAGCATTCTCACTTTAAATGTTCAGGTCTGTAAAGGGACATCTTTGCATTTCCACTTATATAAAAATGCCATTGGTGGTTTATACTCCATGAGATCCCTTCAATGCAATAGATTTATTTGGGTATCGCCTGTTAATGCAACCTGGCCGAATACACATAAATTCCCTGTGCATTAATGAGAAAACAGAACTCCACAAATCCTTTCTGTTTGAAAATTCTAAGTGTGCACAGGTTTCAAAGCATGATTATGTGATCATTTTTAAATAAACTGTATTTTACCTCCTCCAGGCTTCTCTTTTTCTAATTATAAAATATACTTTACATTTAAAACTACTGGTACAGGTACATCCTCTGTTATCCCAAATGTTCTGCTCTTAGTCATCTCTTAATAAAGAGTCCTGAATAAATAATTTTAACTTGATTTTACCAAAAAAAAAAAAAGTTTTAAGCATAAAGTAGTTTCCATTTCAGAAAAGTTTTTTTTTTTGTTACAGAAAGTGGGTTGACTTATAAATAGCTTATCTGATACAAATTCAAAACTGGAAACATAGCAATATGAACCCATCCTGATTCCTCTGAATGTCATGAATTCAGCTTGCGAGTAAGGTCACAGTCTGACCTCCACACTCGTTATTTCATTAGTAACTCTTCAAATAAGTGTTACGCATTTAAAAGTGAACTAATAGAAAATACTAGTGAAGGGTGACATCTCTCAAATTTCTCTTTAGCACTGTAATTCTGTCCAATATTGTCCGTTAAAAACTCCACAGTTCCTGTGCTGCTGGCTGAACAGAGAAATACATCATAATTCCTGAAGAAGAGTTTAAATTTTTATAATCTCTCTGACATGATACCCAAATACAATCAAGGAAGACAAGTATGCCCTAAATGATTTTCTCCAGCAATAAGGACTGAACAAGAAAAAGCTGTGCTCCAATTAAATGTATGACAACCTGGGATTATTAATAATTACACTTTGGCTCTGACACTAGCTCCTTTTTTCACCTGGTGTAAGTCAACCTGATGTCACTGTTCATTTCTTACTTGGGGAAAAAAAGAGTTAATGCCACTCTTGGGTTGATATACTATAAAAATTAGCCAATGTCTGCCGAGAACCGTCACAACTATATGCAACATTCTCTTCTTAGTATTGAAATATGCATTGCATGAAGTTCTCAAAACACGTTAAGGAAAAGTTCCCAAACTTAGGTCAAAATTATTTTTCCTACTGTCTAGACCAAATACCGAATAAACCAATTTTGTGACACGAAAGAGCTGTGAGTTATAAAATCAACTTCACGTAGCCACCAATGCGGGTTAGCATAATACCAAATTATAACTGGTTACATCAACAATAGGGGTGCGATCCTCTGCTAGTGCAGGTTTTCTAGCATAGTTAAAGAACATTTTTAACTCTCTGTTGTTGCTGACATAACTCCCTCTTACCTTTGTGGTACCACACTTCAGTTAAGCATGAGAACAATATCATCATATAATATCACATATGAATTCTTTAAAGAAAAGGAGTAAAACTCATTGTTGTAAAGTTTCAGTTCTTACAGACCAAAGAAAAATAGAGCATTATATGGCCCCAGACAGAGATATCTACCACCTTAATATTCAAATATCTTCATGACAACTGCCAAGAACTTTCCAAAACGCCAGTCAGCTTGGAGGTGCTTTAAGCAGACAGGAGACAGAGCAACAGAATACGAGGCAGGCACAAACATTGCTCCCTGCCCTGAAGTGAATGGCAAAAGTTAACCTGCTCTCACATTTGCCTAGATATAACAAATAGCTAAATAACTACAGCTCCTCCTGCCTCCTTGGGATCATATGGCTTGATATCTGAAGCTGAAATGCAGAACTGCCATACATGGGCAGACCTGTCATTCTGTTTCCAACAGCGGGCTGTAGCAGATTCCTACATAGGAATCAAATGAGAAATGGGATTAGGGTGTACTTAAAGCATAAACTTTGGTCATTTAGTTTAACATGACCATTTTAATGTAAACCAGAGATATACACCATCTTCTACTATAACAATACAGAGAGGCTCACGCAGAATATATTCTCATTCTACACACACACGCTGCAGCTGAAAAGGATATGCAGGGTGCAAGTAAAGGGTTCTCTCTAGAAAGGAAAAACAACAGCAAGTATAAACAGACATTTTAGAGCCTATATCTGACCCAGCAGGGTAAGTTAATCTAACCTAGCCACACTCATAAGAATCTGATGCATATCGCAAAAATAAATTTCAGGTTTGTCATGGACAAATTAAAAATTCTATTTTAAAACTTTTAACCATTAAGTGTTTATCAAATAAATTTTCATGACGAACAGGCTTTAGCTGCATTCTATGACAAAAAACAAATAGAGAAACTAGAAACTTTAGGCTTCCTCAAACTTTAACATTTGAAAAGCTGAAGATAGAGCAATAAGGGATACAAGAAATAATGCTCAAGAAACAGCTCACACCATCTGATTTAATTGGGTTATAGAATTAAGTCGTGCCAAGAAAGGATTTCAAACTTTGCAGTCATTTTAACAGCTATGGATAGATAGTTTAAAGGCCATCAAAGTGGAAGCTCATGATAAAATGAGTCATAGAACTGAAGCTGCCAAAAAATGTGAAGGGCATACATAATAAGTACCTACTAGGGCTGCTTGGCTATTTAGTATGTACTGTACGATCGATTGTTGAATGCATCACTCTAGAAATGCAGAACAGAAAGGATAAATAAAACAGAATCCTTCAAATGCTTTTGTCCGACTGCAGCTAATTGTTACAAAACTGTCTCAATGCTTGGCTTTGTTCTCTCCACTGCAGCGGTGGGATTGTCTGGGAGTTCATCCTATTTAATTGATTTTTTTCTTATGTATCTTAGGATAATGCTTTAATCTGGTGAGCGTGAAAGGGGAAGTGGGGTTAATGGCCTACCAAAATATAATTGAGACACTAATAAATATTTTAGATGGGGTTGGTTAAGGAACTAGTAAAGTAAAATATATGGCCTATATTTAACCCCTGTATGATTTTTAAAAAAAAAAAAAAAAAAGGTAACTGGAAAGGCTTCCCTCACTGACCAGAAATGGCATAAATTTGCCTTCCTGCTAAGGGAAGACACAATTTAGGGACCATTCTCTGCTGTCTCAAGATACCTCCTTGGTGCTGGGAGTTTGCCTGAGTAAAGCATGAAGGATCAAGTTTCTTTGCTTCATATTTAGTCTACATTTATCCTTTTTTAAAGAAAGCCTGTGTGTGCAGGATATTTGGTAGTGATCAAATGGGCACTGCTGAACTCTGTGACATTCCCTCGGTCAGGCCCTTCTCTGACTGGGCTCACAGCAGCAGGGAAGCCAAGACCGGCCCCTTTCAGTAGCTGGTATGCGTCGCAATGAAGCTCCTCTCGCCACTTAGCAATAGGGAGTGCACACACACAAGCAATATGTAAATAAGAAATATTTAAGAATAAGAAATTTAAAATAATAAATAAAAAAAAGAAATTTAAAATAAGAAATAATACATTTACATGCCATGAGGAATTTTAACATGCTCAAGTTACCCAATATTCTTTTTAAAAACGTTCCTCTATCAGAACGTTACAAGACACCTGGTTTAAAAACAAAGCTGTGCAAAGTGCCAGAAACTTTAACTACCTGGGGTGGAAAGTGCCGGTGTGCAGCCCTGCCCCTGTTCTACAGCCTTCTGGAAACAACTCAGTCCAAAGAGAAACATTTTTTTCTTTGACCTAGACATTTTCCTTAAATATACCAGAACTAGGTCTTATTCTCCCAAACAGTGAAAGTGCAAAATCCTGTCTTTAAACAATATGCCTTTTTTATGATTTTGTGAGAACAAATGGGGTTAACCCTTTCCAGGTTGAATCAATGCTGGTAGCAGTTAACTGTAGCACAGTATCTGCTCTGAGGACGCGTTTATTTAACTAATGAGAATGAGCTAACCTCTCTACCAGAAAGGATGAGAAAGAAAAGCCATGACCAAGAAAACTGCCTGGAGAGGGGCTGGGCAAGCCCCAGCCTGTTGCTCTGCTCATGTGAGGTGGCTCCTGAGGAAACAGTTGTTTGCCATTATCCCCTAGCAAGTGAGGGTAAAGGGAAAGGAAAGAGCAGCAAGGTAGTCATACTCAATCATGACATCGTCTAGCTGCAGGGGGAGGATGTCAGACAACAGCCGTCACCAGCTAGGAGATGGCCTGGGGGCTGACAGATGAGGTGTCAGAGCAGGACCAGTGGTGAGACTGTGTTATTGACCACTGGGTGATGGATGGCACAGCGCGGGTTGGACAAGGGCTGTGGCAAGCTGTGCTGCCCTCGCAACCACCATCAGCCATGCTCACCCAGGTGGCCCTGACTTGCAAAGCAGGTGAAGACCACAGTTGCCCTATGAGAGGCCTGTGGGATGCTGCACATCCTTGAGCTTGGAGCCCGGGTGGAGGATGGTGCTCTTGGCTGACCACAGCCACTGGTGTGGCCATGGCCAGGAAAGAGCTGCCATCACCGATTCCAGCAGTGTCTCCAACTGAGGCCAGCTTCATCCCAAAACATGCATACAGGGAAAGTGTTCCCTTACGAGGCACTTTTCTAGATGCACGCAGTCCCCTGTTCACCCAAAGCAAGCTTCCTCTTCTCCCTGCACACAGACACTCACTCTAGCAACCACTGCATCTCAGTATTCATGAGTTATGGATGGTTTGCACATGTCCTGGTTTCAGCTGGGGTAGAGTTCATTTCCTTCCCAGTAGCTGCTGTGTTTTGGATTTAGTGTGAAAATGACGTTGATAACACATATTGGTTTAGTTGTTGCTAAGTAAAGTTTACGTTAGGCCAAGGACTTTTTCAGCTTTCCATGGAAGCTGAGAGGGAGCATAGACAGGACAAACTGTCCAAAGGTATATTCCATAGCATAAACATCATGCTCAGTATATAAATGGGGGTTGGTTGTGGGGCAGGAATCTGCTCGGGACAGGCTGAACAATCGATCTTCAGGTGGTGACAGCAATTTATTGCATTGCTTTATTTTGAATATTCTTTTACCATTGTTATTATTTGCCTCTTCCTTTACTGTTCTATTAAATTGTCTTTACCTCAACCCACAAGGTTTGGGGTTTTTTTATCCTTTTTCTCCCTACCCTACAGGAGGAGGAAACAAACAGCTGCGAGGTCCTAGTTGCTGGCTGGGGTTAAACTACAACAGCACAACAGAGAAATCACTCCCTTAACCACCATTTCTTACTCACATGTAGGTGAGGTAAGTCATGAGGTGCCTTTAGCCATCTTTTCGCAGATTGGCCAAGCATGCCTTCAATTTAAGAAGTACAATTGCAGCAAAGCCAAGCTGCTTCAGCACTGTGCTGGCCATGCTGCTCCCAGCCTTTCGTGGAGGGTGCATCCAAAACCTACCGTGTTCAGAAGGTCTAAAAGAGCATTGCATGCAGAGCACTGTACAATATAAATCCCAGCACCTTAAGGTTCGGAGGCACCACATGTGGATCATCAAGGAAATCTTCTCTATTATTCATAGGCATCAAGGAACATCCTGCTGTTACAAACAATGACTTTCCAAATCTCTGTGGCTTATGTAATTGAATTTGAGCTGTTCATGTAAACAAAGAGGGGAGGAAGAAAGATATTTGGAGAAATCAAAGGAATGGATCAACCACAAGACCACAGCAATTGAGTGTTTCCCTTGATAGTTTGGTGAGTTCAATGCAATTTAGATTATATTCAGTAAGTAAAACTTTGGCTTGTGGTATTAATGGGCTCATAATAGCTTCCTGTGGGATATATATTACTTCCACTCTTGTTAAAAGTTCCTTTGATAACTTATTCATCACTTTGCCTTTTAAGAGTTACAACGCATTTCTAAATACATTTAGTATGCAAGTCCTTCTGGAAAAAGGTTTTTGACCTTAGGTAATTTGAACTCTCATGATTTATTGTGCCAAAACTAGAGAGGGTAATTTCAAATGTACTGTTCAAAAAGATCTAGGAAAAGACGAAAGAAGAAATAAAAAGTCATCATTGACAGAGACTATAATTTGGCCTTCGCTGACTGAGAATATTCTAATTTAACTACAAATAGAAAGTATAAAAATAGAGAGTGTAGATAAAGAATGCCATAATAGAAAGATATTGAGGTAATAAAAATAAGATGTATGCAAACAAGACAACATTGCAATACTCAGCATTATTGAGCATTTTACAATCAGTTATATAAATATTTGCTCTATATTTAATAATTCTGACATACAATTCTTTTCAGAAAACATATGGCTTGAAAAAATTGCTGTCCCTTCTTGCAATGTTATTCAGAGGAAATGAAGGTCAGTGGAAAAGAAGTCAAGATAGATTATGAAAATAAGCAGCAAGCTTAGATTTATGCACACTTAACACATATGGTGCGTTAATATATCGATCTATAAAATGTTTATAATTTTATCTATTATATGACACTTTGAAAATGCCTCCAAATGCATACACATAAATAAAACAAAAGCTCTTTAAAGAACAGGGAGACAGAGAGGGAGAGACATCAAAACAACCCAAAGCCCCAAAGCACAGGGGTATAAAGATAAGAGCCACTGTTTTACACTACACAAAACAAAGAAATGAATAAAATAAGATACTTGATGGATAGGTAGGTAAAATTTAATTTAAAGGTAAACAAAGAACATCCACTTTTGGGCTTCCCCTTTGGGGATGCTCTTACAGAATAACTTAGAGAGAGACATTTGCTTCACAGCATTTAGCTAGGCACAGCGCCTTGCCTATGTGAAATGTGAGATAACCTGTCCGGTAGGTAGAGAGACATAGGCTATCTCATGTGGAATACAATGTTATAATTTATAACAGAAAAGCTGTTATAACAGAAACACAGTGAATCATGACCGCTTATCCCGTGGTAATTATATTACACATTTCAAAAATAAGCCCCAAAAACATGTCAAATCTGTTGAACAAGTGGAAAAAAACACTTATCTCAAAATAAGGTGATAGGAACTATCTACTGTATTACCATCATGTCTTTCTGCATGCCGACAGCATACTTTTAAGTCTTATTCAGACTGCAAGCAACTAGTCATGGAGGGAGCAATACATAACTGTTTACTTAGGTTTGGTGAAAAAGCTCAGGGCAGCTTGTTAAAAACATTGACAATGCCTCCAACCTTAACATCTATCTTTCCCAGTGCTCTGTGAACAGAATAAAATGGGCCAACAACGTTCTATATGAATATAGCTTCTGGAAAGTCAAATACGTAGAGCAAGCCTCACAGGTATCCTGGAATGAAACAAACCAGAAATACTTAAAATCAACATCAAATTCCTGTTGCTATCAGCAATCATTGTCCAAATTTTGAGAGACGCAGTGCTTGAATCTACAGTCACCCAGCTGACCTCACCCCTGGATGGGTGGGAGAAATACCACCTAGTGTCTCTAGTGTGGAGTGCCTCCACAATTACACTAAGACTGCTAAACTAATGAAATTCATTCTTCTCCCCTGAAAATGGGAATGTATAATTCTCTCTGATAACCCTAACATTCCTTTCCTGAAAAGACTCAACAACAGGCTAGCAACAAAACCCAGCAAGATACACCAGCTCAGAGTTTTTCAGACAGAGATTTTACATCACGTTTGCTACTATCACCACCTTCAGAGGGAATTTCAGATTCTGGTGCTGATATTCTCAAGGCAAAAAGTTTCTTGGTGACATCACTGTTTTCTATAATTAACTTAATGTTAAAATACAAGACACTTGAATGTTGCAAATAGCGCTATAAGATGGTTGGGGCTTTTAAGCTCTGAAACTCTCCTTGTATATCTCATCCCACGTGGACAATTTCTATTTCTCAGTCAAAAAGGAAATACAGCGTTTGGCATAGGTTAACTTGTAATAGGATTGCAAAAGTTATCTGATTAAACGTCCTATAGAGTTTGACATCTATGATAGATTTCCACTGCTCTAAAAATTAAATTTCAGAACTCAGTTGTTCAAAGAACGGAAGGAAAGGATAAAGGAAAAAGGTCCCTGTCCCAAATACTTTATAGAAAGCTGTGCTTTCAACATCTTTGAAATTCTTGGTTCCACTGAAGACTATTCCTACACATTGCTGTGTTTGATTCTGAAGGCATTTTTTGGATCTATACTTCGCAAATCTTCATCCCTACTGTAGTGCATAACCCATGCACTTAAACAGCTGAGTAAATCAATAATCTATTTTGTTCTACTAATTCACTAACAACTTCAACACTTTAGATATCTTACTGAACGCAACCATGTAATAGGACATTTCTGGCTTTTTGACTCATTCTGACAAATACATCCATAGATAGTTCGACAAAAACAATAGTTAATTACCAAATATCATTTAATCTAAGATTTTGAGGCTGCATGAAATTACCATTTTGCATATGGTTTATGGGAACGTTTTTATAAAACTGAAGTGTGCCTGTTGCATGGTGTTTCATGTACTGCTTATGGGAAGGATTAAGTTAAATTTTCCATTACAGAAAATAGCAAATATTATTTGTATGTGCGATACAAACTTTTAAATCCCAGTACTTTATGTCTACATAACCCAAAAAACTTTTCAGTAACATTCAGTACAGACTCCTTCTCTGGCACATCATTTTATAGAATCCCACTCATATATGTATTGGTTTATGGGCTCTGGAAATTCAAATTTTCAGACAGCATTTATTAATACAATGGGAGTATATCTATAATTTTAAATGTTGTTGCATATGTATAAATGTATACTGATCAGTGCATCAACGCTGTTTTGGGCTTTCTTGACAGTTTGATTTTTTGCTTCTGTGTTTTTTCTGAAGCAATTTCTTCTCTTTGTTTTTATTCTTCTGGTTTGATCACTGGAGAGGGATCTACGCCCAGCTCTTATTTTGTTAGAATATCCACAAAAGGACCTTGCAAGGCAGACGTTACACAGATATTAACACACAGGCTGAACTTTCCCTCCTCTCCCTGCTGACAGAATTCATATGGTGGGAAAAGATACAGTCTCTTAACCCTAGACCAAGCAGTAGCAGAACTACTCAGAAGCAAAACCCCACAACACAATCCCAGCAAGACTGTTCCTGTCACAAGGTACTGTACTGTTGCTTGAGCAAATCCTCAAGGGCAGATTCATAACCCAATACAGACCTTTTTTCTTCTTTCCTCCTTTCCAGAGTCCAGCAGGGGCTCTCCAGGCCCTCATTTGCATCCATCTCAAAACTTTTCTGCTTCACCTGTTACAAACACCTTTCAAACATGCTTAACTTGATCAGTGCATAGTATTCGAGATGAGGTTTGGCTTTACCTCAGCTGAAAGGAGTTCAGCTGATACATCTGTGTTTTTCACAGCTGCATCTTTCAACTGTCTCCTAGCCAATATCTAATTAATTAATGCTCCAAGGCCCTTCGCTTCTGCTCCTTTGGCCTCCTCAGCTAAAGAGTTCCTGGCTTATTGCTGAAATTCTTGTTTTTACTTAGTTGCATCGGTTTGCACTTTGTACATTATAGCTCATTTGTTGCATTCCAGGCCTAAAGAATCACTTATCAATACGTGTCATTTACACACTATTGTTTTCTTTCAAAATCTGTGAAAATGCCTTGCATACTCTTTTGGTTAGACCGAGCTATACATAATTGCAACACCACGACCATCTCCTAGTACCCCTGGGTCTTTTGCAATATCACACTTTAGTCCCTAGGGAGAGGGTATCACCCAAATCCAGCTGCTGGAAGGAAAGTTATGCCCATTCCTCTGGGACACTGACATTCCCACACTCCAATGGCCTTCTGCGGCATGTGGCAGGGAGGAGAGGGAGTATTCACGGAATCACGGAATCTTCAGAGTTGGAAGGGACCTCTAGAGATCATCTAGTCCAACTCCCCTGCTAAAGCAGGATTGCCTAAAGCACATCCCTCAGGGCTGCATCCAGGTGGGTCTTGAAAATCTCCAGAGAAGGGGACTCCACAACCTCCCTGGGCAGCCTGTTCCAGTGCTCTGTCACCCTCACTGTAAAAAAGTTTTTCTGTGTATTTGAACGGAACTTCCTATGTTCTAGCTTGTGCCCATTGCCCCTTGTCCTGTCGCTGGGAACCATTGAAAAGAGCCTGGCTCCGTCCTCCTTAAACCCACCCTTTAGATACTTGTAAACATTAATCAGGTCCCCCCTCAACCTTCTCTTCTCCAGGCTAAAGAGTCCCAGCTCTTTCAGCCTTTCCTCATAAGGGAGGTGCTCCAGTCCCATAATCATCTTGGTTGCCCTACACTGGACCCGCTCCAGTAGTTCCCTGTCCCTCTTGAACTGGGGAGCCCAAAACTGGACACAGTACTCCAGTTGTGGCCTCACCAGTGCAGAGTAGAGGGGGAGAATGACCTCCCTCGACCTACTGGCCACAGCCTTCCCTATGCAGCCCAGGATGCCATTGGCCTTCTTGGCGACAAGGGCCCACTGCTGGCTCATGGATAATTTGCTGTCTACCAGGACCCCCAGGTCCTTCTCCTCAGAGCTGCTTCCCAGCATGTCCGCCCCTAACATATACTGGTGCTTGGCATTCTTCCTTCCCAGGTGCAGGACCCTACACTTGCTTTTGTTGAACCTCATTAGGTTCTTCTCTGCCCAGCTCTCCAGCCTGTCCAGGTCACGCTGGATGGCAGCACAGCCCTCTGGAGTGTCGGCCACCCCTCCCAGCTTGGTATCATCGGCAAACTGGCTGAGGATACACTCTGTCCCCTCATCTAGGTCATTAATGAATATATTGAACAAAATTGGTCCAAGTATTGACCCCTGAGGGACACCACTGGTTACAGGCCTCCAACTGGACTCTGTGCCGCTGATCACAACCCTCTGAGTTCTGTCACTCAGCCAGCTCTCGATCCACCTCACTGTCACCTCGTCTAGCCCCTACTTCCTCAGCTTCCTAATGAGGATGTTATGGGAGACAGTGTCAAAAGCCTTGCTAAGGTCAAGGTAGATGACATCTACGGCTCTCCCCTCATCCAGCCAACCCATTATAACATCATAGAAAGCTATCAGATTGGTCAGGCATGATTTGCCCTTGGTAAATCCATGCTGACCACTTCCAATAACTTCCTGTTCCTCTACGCGTTTGGAGACGACATCCAGAATGAGTCGCTCCATTACCTTCCCAGGGACAGAGGTGAGGCTAACCGGCCTGTAGTTCCCTGGGTCCTCCTTCTTGCCTTTTTTGAAGATTGGAGTGATGTCAGCCTTCCTCCAGTCCTCAGGCACCTCTCCTGTTCCCCATGACCTTGCAAAGACAATGGAGAGTGGTCTAGCGATAACATCTGCCAGCTCTCTCAGCACTCGCGGATGCATCCCGTCAGGGCCCATGGATTTATGAACGTCCAGCTTGGCCAAGTGGTCTCTGACCCGGTCCTCCTCAACTAAGGGAAAATCTTCCTCTCTCCAGACCTTCCCCCTTGCCTCCAGGGTATGGGATTCGTGAGGGACGGCTTTATCAGTGAAGACCGAAGAAAAGAAGGCATTCAGTAATTCTGCCTTCTCTGTGTCTTCCACCACTAGGGCACCCGTCTCATTCATCAGTGGACCTATATTTTCCCTAGTTTTCCTTTTTCTGTTGATATACTGGAAAAATCTCTTCTTGTTGTCTTTAACTGCAGTGGCCAAGCTGAGTTCTGATTGAGCTTTGGCCCTTCTAATCTTCCCCCTGCATAACTTTGTTATATCTTGATAATCCTCATAAGTTGCTAAGCCCCTTTTCCAGAGAATGTAAGCTTTCCTTTTTTTTCTGAGGTCCAGCCAAAGCTCTCTATTTAGCCAGGCTGGCCTTCTTCCCCATCGGCTCGTCTTTCGGGACATGGGGATGGCCTTCTCCTGTGCTTCTAAGAGCACCTGCTTGAAGTATGACCAGCTTTCCTGGGCACCTTTGCTCTTCAAAACTGCCTCCCAAGGGACACTCTCAACCATGCTCCTAAACAGGCTAAAGTCTGCCCTTCGGAAATCCAAGGTGGCAGTTTTGCTGGCTCCCCGCCTCCCTTCACCAAGAATTGAAAACTCTATCATTTCATGGTCACTCTGCCCAAGACGACCTCCAACCTTTACATCCCCCACAAGACCTTCTCTGTTAACAAACAGTAGGTCCAGTAGGGCACTTCCCCTAGTAGGTTCCTTCACCAGCTGTGTTAGGAAGTTGTCTTCCACACACTCCAGGAACCTCCGGGACTGTTCCCTCTCTGCTGTGTAGTATTCCCAGCGGACATCCGGGAAGTTGAAATCCCCCACAAGAACAAGGGCAGATGATCGCGAGACCTCTGCCAGCCGCTTATAGAATACTTCATCGGTTTCTACATCCTGATTAGGGGGTCTATAACAAACTCCCATCATGATATCTGCCTTGTTGGCCTTCCCCTTGATTTTTATCCATACACACTCAACACTGTCATTCACACTGTTGAGTTCTAGACATTCAAAACCGCCCCTAACATAGAGAGCCACCCCACCACCTCTCTTCCCTTGCCTATCTCTTCTGAAAAGCTGGTAGCCATCAATTACAGCACTCCACTTGTGTGTGTCTTCCCACCACGTTTCCGTGATGGCAACCACATCGTAGTTTCCCTGCTGCACGATGGCCTCCAGCTCGTCCTGCTTATTCCCCATGCTGCGTGCATTAGTGTAGATGCACTTCAGTTGGGTTAATTGTCCTGCCACTTTCTTGGGGGGACAGGCCCTGATTTGCACCTGATCATTTGCTTTCAATGAATTCAAATGAATTTCAAAATTCATTTGCTTTCAATGAATACTCTATCCAATAACAAAGTGAATTAATTCTTCACTAAGGACCACACGTGGACCTAATCTAAATCATCAAAAAAATGTTTGTATCACATCTGAGGCACACCAGAACTAAAAAGCACCCATGAGGTAAAAATAGCGGTCGCTTCAGTGTAGGAATGGGCTTTCGTATGTATCACTAACATGGGATTTTTCTTAGGAGTATATTGAGACTGACTAGAAATAAATACTGGCATTCTGAAATAGTGAATATGATGCCCTGTACCAAACACCATTTGTCAGAACAATATTTGTTTAGCTTTTCTAACCAACATTAGGATTGTGACAAATTGCTCAAAGATATGTTAGAGACCACGTGACCTAAAGTCTCATTTCTGTCTTCCTCAGAGTTCATCAAGCCTGAGGAAAACCTCAGCACCTCTGTAGATAAAGCCCATGATTTCTGTTTATTGTTTTATTTCATGACTCCAGTGTATCAGACATCAGTTGTGACATTTAACGTGAAAGTGAAAAAAGAAAGCAAAAAGAATCAGTCAGAGTAAGAGAGAAGGTTCACATCAATGGCTTGTTGCTCAGGCAAAGTTAAAAGCCCTTGAAAATACAACTCCAACTGCCCTATACTGCTCTTTCATAAACCGCACTCAGCAAGTGTTGTGTTTTTTTACTCTTCATAACACAGTGTGTAGATAACGTCATCACTGAAGTGTGATTGAAAAAGTGCAGTTTAAAAAAAAAAGGTGTCAGTGGGCTAACAGCAGCTGACATCTAGGTTTTTAAGCTTTACATTCACCTCCATATGATATACTTTCACAGAGTGCTTGTTAACAAAATTTAGGGGGAAATAATTTTTCTTTTGTATAGTTTATTTTCTGACCTTGAAGTCATTTTCTGCTATTTTATGTTCACGATACAGTCAAGAGCAAGGTCACCTGAAAAAGATCATCAAGTTATACATTATCATAGAGAAAGAAAAAAAAAAAAAAAAAAGCTGTTCCTGGTGACACCATTATAATTTTACATTTATGAGTCTTTCTCTTTCTGCACTCACTTCTTTTCTCTTATTTTCCAGTGACACTAAGTATTTGCCTCTTGTCAAGTCTTTTTCAGCTGCAGGTGCTACTTTCCCTCTCCAAAGTAAAGCAACTTCAAAGAAGTATTAATTTAGTTGTCCTCCTGCCGTCTAGCACATCAGCAGTTCAAATGGTATGAGTGAAAAGGTGAATAAATGGTTAATAAATAAGCATGAGAGTTTAATGCAAATCCCCAACATGCACATAAAGTCTGTTAGGAAGTTGCAAAGAGTGTACATGTTGTTTCCTGTACATGAAGTAGAGCTAACAGAAGAAGAAAACTTCAATTCTGCTGCATGGGAAAACAAAAGATGTTTAAATCTCTCCTTTGTTCTAAATGAAATGCAAACTAAGTTATTTGAAGCTTCTCATAAAAATTGCAACAGTCAAAACAGTCAATAGTGAGATTTGCTTCATTTATGCATTTGAACCCAGCTCTCCTACATTCAAATTGAATCATCAACTTACATGCTTTGTTCCCTTTTCCACATTCCAGCCTTCATCTTTCCTAACATTAGATATGCTCCAGGTTAAACCTTGGTTTTGATCCGTCATATCTATTCTGACTTTAAAAGTTTAGCAGAATACATTCTACCTTATAGAGATAATATCGTCTCCCTTGCAACAAAGAAAAAGTTGTGGGAATTTTATATTAAAGACTGAGCTGTACACATACTGCAGTAGTGAGAATGTGGGGACATATAAATCCAGCCTTGCTCACTGTGTCCGTATTTTCAGAAGGTTTTAAATTTCATTAGGCCAATTAAGTAGTTAAGTGCGTACAAATACACACCGTCCCTGACAAGGAACTACTGATAGCATCATACTAAAACAGAGTAGTCTCCCATGTTTTCACAGGCTGAAACAGCCAACATTCCTCCTGCCTCAGAAACATCCAACTCTGCTGGCACAGACAAAAGACAGCATTTTGGGTAGTTTACTAATTCATCATACAGACACCCATATTCTTCCGAACATCAGGTTTGTAACTGTCCCCCCCCCAACTTTAAATGACAAAAAGAAATGAATACAGCAAGTTGCCTTTTTACATGTCCTCTCAATGTCTCAATTCTCTGCAATGCTCCACAGGCAGGAGCCATGATCCTGCGTCTTTTACCTGGTTAAATACTGACAAGATGCCTGTGGGGTAATAGCAGAAAGACTATTCTGGGGAAAATACTATTTGTCTCCCAGTTAATTGTGATCCTCATTCCTCAATGCTATGTAATAGCTCATACTCACCTCATTCTACAAATTCAAAGGATTCACTAGGATATTAGCACCCTTTTTCCTCTATAAAAAAAAAAAAGCAGACATTTTTCAATTGGCATTGCAGTTTTGGTTTGGGTTTGTTTTGTTTTTTTTTAAATCCTTTTTATACATTACAGATCCTGGGCTTCTTATTATCTTACAAGAGGACAAACGAATACCTAATTTACACAAGCATGAAGGAGTATGCCCGGGTTAGTGCCCAGGAAGACTTTGGCAGCACATCCTTCAAGGGAAACGCACTCCAGTTGCTGCTCCCCTGCACGCACTCTTATGAACGCAGGTACCGTGCACTTTCCTTATGTAAGTACCGTACTGTTACCACTGTATTGAACGTGAGGGTACCGCACCACAGGTTGTAACGAATGCACAGAAAGAAGAGGGGGCATCTATACTGCATAACCAGGTTCGGCTTGTACCCATTCCCGCAGTCACCGTTATACACAGTGTATACAATTTTGATCTGAAATTCTCTTTACACAGGAATGGAAATTTGAAATCATAACTTCATTTTATTCTAATAAATGCCTGACTTTCTTGGAAATTGGTTTTAACATAAGAAGCTTTAACTATTCTAGTTAACACACTTAGGTTATTTTCTGACAAGAAGCTGCTCATGAGCTGTAGAGGTATATTTATTTCCTCTTTGATTGATGTCCCATCTTTGGATGGATGTCTTTTGGAACGACTAGAACAGCTACTAGCAGTTCCTCAGGTGAATTTAAAGCTGTTTGACTTTGCCTGTCTGCTTTTCTGCTCCTGTTCTCCATACTATTCCAGGTATCACTATGGTAGCAGCTACTTACTGGATTTTAAATTTCCTTCTAATAACTCTGTAACATTTCTTTCCTTTCCTTAAAAAAAAAAACAAACAAAAAAACCCAAAAAAAACCCAAAGGAAAAAAGCTTCTGATCCTTTATTTATCTCAATTAAGAACTTAATCAATATTTAGAAAGGTTTCAAAATACTAATCACATAATAAAAGACTGAAAAGTATGGGCTATCTGATGCCCACTGGAGCCATCACAAGCACACTCATTCTCCTCAGTGGACATCGGATCAAGTGTTACATGATTGGCAATGTTTCAGCAGTACTGAAGCTTAAAATTTATTACCCTGCAAGGAAAGCGAGTGACTTCACAATCATTTTATGCCATAAAACTTTGGTGGCTCTTCAAGGCTGGTCATAAAAGCTTAAGAAAGACTGAAGAAACCAAACACATCTTCTAACAAAACATCTATGTGCTGCAACAAATGTGGAATATTTTTTAACACACCAAAGAACCTAAACGTCAGCCATTACTGAATGCTACAGAGAAGTGAAGTCCTTCATTCCTCCTTCTACTAAATAATATCACAGCTAAGATTCCAGTTTACAGCATCTGTTCAGTCATTGTCAGAATTCTAGCTTTACGTTTAACAAAATATAAAATCTAGTGGAATTTCTAGTTCAGTAATTGTAGCACCGATTTGAGATTTGAAAGAAAGCTGATGATGTATGTTTGCTTATCAAAACTTATGTATCTACTTACTTGTACCTGTTTATATAATCCGTTTCTATTGTTGCAGTTAGCTTTTTGAGAGTTCATGATTACAGAGTAATCTAAATGTAAACAAACTATTTTTTGCTGCTATTTTTTTTCATTCCAAAATACCTTTGAGCCTTGCTCTTTCAGACAGAGAAGCTCAAAACCTGCAGTTAATTAATTATCTACTGAGATTTTGTCTTGGTTGAGAGGAAAACCATCACCATTCTGAAAATTAGATTGAACCAGTTTCTCCAGTAACACGTTATAACTTAATGCTATCTTAACTACAGAAGATTAATCCTTAATCAAAGTTTTCACACTTCCACTGTGCAATTGGTTTTACTAAAGCCTACTACAGATAGTATTCACCAAAAAAAATCCTAGTAATTTGTCCTTAATTTAATGCTATAAAGACTTCAGACTTGCTTTTATTTTCCCACTAACTAGCCATTTGGAATTTATTCAGAAGAATGTGTAACTCAGCTGTATAAAGGCAAAGATAAAAGTCATCTGAGAAGAGTGAAGATGAAAAATCAGAGCATTGTTGTTTTCCGCATGCAACAGGAACGAAAGGCTATTTCTAAAGAGTTGTTATCATATGATAAAACTCCTTTCTTTTACTTTAATCCCTTGATATTCTGCCCTAAAACGTGCTACTCAACCACAGATGCTTTAAGCAACGTACATTTAAGCATACTTAATCATTTATCAAAGCAGAGCCTTACCGTCAGGCATGCTCAGTATTGAGCCAAAGGTCCTCCACTTTGCTAGCAGACCTGTAACTCTTTAAGCATTAAGCGTAACTGCAGCACCTGCTTTTCTTTTTATAATTATTCTGCTCTTAACGGCGAAAAAATAATTACATTCATTTACATAGTCTGGTAAAGAAAAAAAAAGTAAATCCAGCAATATATCAAAAATCCAATTATGGCAAGCGCTTCCCAGTGTTTTCAGAGTTCTTGTAAGAGTAGGAGGAGGCACAAGAGAATCTAACGGCAGGGCTAAAATGGAAACATGCTTGGCTTTTAGTGCAGATTTTTGAACTGTTTAAGCACTTTACCTGCCCATTGTAACAGCACTTCCAAGAACAGCTAAACTAAATAACAGAACTAGCATTCTACTTGCATTTTGAAATAAAAACTGTGTTGAAAAAATCTACAATGAAAGTGATGCTTTCTTGATGGAGAGCTACTGAAAAACCAGGAATATTCACATGTACTGGACTATAGGAAAAATACCTTGACAAACTGAAAAAAGGTGGACTATTTTACTTTCAAGAAGTCGGGGTTCCAAGATTGTTGTTTGGAAACTCTTCATGTAAAATTTGGGTGCTATAATAAACGTGAAGTGTAGCATTTGCCATCAGTTGTTATATGGCAACAATTATGTTTCCCACAGATTACTTATTCTTTTACATGGATGTCATCGTTAGCATTTGATCAGTAGGATCACTTAACGATAAGTGATGCGACTTCCTTAAGATCACACATTGAACGAGCGCTGTGAACAAAACATGAGGTCGGTGACTGCATGACTGTGTGTGACGGAACACACAGAACAGTGTGTGAGATGCTACAGCCAGGAAGGCCACACTCTGGCTCTTGAGCTGCGCGTGGCTTCTCAGTCAGTCAGCCACACTTGTAACACAGGGGACTTGTCTTCTGGTTAACAACTGGACTGAACCTGCTGGAAAGCTACGCATAATCCTAGTCCCTGGCTGCGGGAAGGAGCAAATCAAGGGCTGAAGCCAGTCCCTGCACCCAGTCAGTGATCATCTTGGTGCTGCCCTTCCCATGATGGACTCCACCAAGCGAGCCATTTCTGTACACTGCAGAGGAACCATCACTCCTTGTCCCTTCATTTCTCCAGGGGCTCTTAGCCATGTAAGATTTTTAAAACTCATGATTCAGGAACTGTGTCCCCACAATACTAGCACTAGCATCCAGAGAACTGTAGATAAGTGATAGGTATATAAGAAAGCTAGAAAATTCAGACATTTAAACAGTCAGTCATCTTTTATTCAGCTATGTGCTGGTAGCTGTGAGGAAGCAGACAGCAACGTGTGAAATTTCTTCTTGAAGTACTAATATAGTTCTTGTGCTGCCATAGGATTTTTGTGATATCCTAGAAGAAGCTGGAATTTCACTCCAAATGCTGAAGTCCAATATTTGAATGCACCAATATATTTATTTCAAAGAAATTTATATTAGAATTATAAAGCCTAATTAAACATGGAATGAAAGAGCCACAAGATCTTCAAAACTTATTGGTACACTGCACTGAGGATACTAAACTACTGACTTATATTCTGGGATTCTCTTCCTTTGCCATTTATTTTGATAACTATTAGCATAAAAAAAAAAGATATTCAGCTTTTATTAATTCATCTGATCCTTATTCCTCACATGAAATGCATATTCTTTAATTAAGACATCGTAATCATATGGACACAGATTATTTGGGCTAGGACTCAGCAGCACCAAGCAGAGGACTGAAAGGATTAAGTGTCATGAGCTTTCAAGAAAGTGACAGAGGGGAAGTAAAATTTCATAATTTGAGATGAGTCTGCAAAACGAGGAAACAACAAGCCTTATGTGTAAGGAAAAGGTACCACCTAAGGTGGGTGGCAAATCTTAATAAAGCTCCAGGTGAGGTCCACTGTTTGCTAATAACCCTAAAGCCCCTCCATCACCTTAGTCCACACCCAAATGCTCCCAGGAAGTTTCTTATTCAAAACTAATAATGCATTTTTAATTTATTGAAATGTGTTTCTCACTCTGGCTGGAGTCCAAAGTATAGATATAAAATTTCTAAGAGACGACTTAAAAGAAATAAACACAAAACCGTTTATAAGCTCAGAGATAATGTGATGGAGTCAGTAATAAATAGTCAGCTTCCCCACCTCAATACTAATAACTTAACTGAGAAATAAGGAAGTAAAGCAAGATATCAAACTTGCTTTCTTTTCCTTGAAATAACCTTAGTGTTGTAACTAATTCCAGAGTAGGGGGAAGGGAGACTTCAAAACCTCATTATTGTATTTTATTCATATGAAATTTAACAATGTTTTTTTACCTCAGAATCAGCACATTCATATTTTCATGGACTTCCTTATGTGAAGAACCACCTATGCTGGCTGAGATATCTTTTTGCCTAGAAAAATCAATGTGAAAAACAAACCCATTAGTTACTATGCACTAGTTGACAATTTTTTCTAATATTGATGCAGTCCTACGAATTTGAGATTTTTTCAGTCTCCCAATTAAATTAATTTTATGTTTTTATTTTACAAAAATGGAGCCAGAATAAGTGTCAAAAGTTGCTGCAAAGATTAATTTACCAGGTCTAGTAAGCAGGTTGGTACTGCTAGAAATAATGATCTTATGAACACCGCAGGTGGTGAGGTTACAAGAAACTGTTACATGCAAAGATACTGAAGTATTTTCTGTGTTAGATTTTGTTAACTACTGGCTTGTGGCTGCAGAGCAATTCATATAGTATGTTCAAATATTGCCTGACAAACAGGCAGAAAATTGAGTTGTTCCTCTCTAAATCCCACTGTCTCGGCCCCATCCCAAAGCTGTAGAACAGCACGAAGCCCAGCACCAATTATACCCTTAGGCAGGCCACTTCCCTGGGCGGGGGTAAATTTGTCAGAAACCATCTTAGAGAAGCCAACTGGCATGAACACAGTCCTTGTGAGACGGGTCCCAAGTTACTACCTGTAGGCTCATAAGATAATGGCAAGCTTAAGAAAAAGTCAAATGTTGTGTTTTCCCTTTGCTGTGTTATGATCTAGGGTCATATATATGGGAAGCACAGACCATTGTTAAGATTATATTGTACTTTGGGAAAGCTGACTGGTCAAATATGTTAATCTTCAGTCAATGCTCCCAAATCAATGGATTTAGTGATTGGTACTGGGCATTCTTAGAGATTAATCGCTACCAGTGTAATATGGTGCTTGGTCTTGAAATGCAATCTGAATGACATTTTAATTACAAGGATGAACCCATAATCTTGAGGATGTACTCAGAAGTATATACAAGAAGGAGCATAGTACAAAACACAGCTACGTGTGGGTTGCAAAGCATGCTATCGTAAACAGAAAGCACAGCAGGGGTGGGAGGGTGGGGAAACGCTCTATCATAAAACCAGCAGCGATACAGGGCAGAACCCCAATAAAGCTCCCAGACGCTGTGTGCCAAAACACCTTGTCCCTCACAGAGAACAGGTTACTGCGCTGATGCACAAACAGATGGAGAACACCTTCTCTCTCCCCAAGATGTCCTTTACCGAGAGGAACTGTGCTTGGAACTCCTCCTTCCCCTGCGGCCCTTGCCTGGAGGGATGAGGGCAGTGATTTTCTCCCACCCCACGCCCCCTGGCGCGGGCTAGTGAGATCAGACTGCCAGAGTTTACATGCTTCCCACTCTGTTTCAGTTTTAGTATTAAATTAGAATATTCCTTTCTTTGCCAAGATGTGGTGAATAATATATGCAGTCCTCCCCAAGTGAACCCCCCCACCCCATTCTCCCCACGCCTTCTAGCATCTTAGCTACTTTCTATTTCCTTCTAATACTGTTTCCTTAGTCCTAGTAGTTTATGACACTGGTAAAACAGACTAACACATTTTATTACTTATAACGCTCTAAATAAAAATAATCAGATCATCCGGAGGTACATGTGCTTTAAAAAAAAACTATTAATCACAGAGTCATAGAATGGTTCAGGTTGGAAGGGCCCTTAAAGATCATCTAGTTCCAACCTCCCTGCCCTGGGCAGGGACACCTCCCACTAGACCAGGTTGCTCAAAGCCTCATCCAGCCTGGCCTTGAACGCTTTCAGGGATGGGGCATCCACTGCTTCCATGGGCAACCTGTTCCAGTGCCTCACCACCCGCACAGGAAAGAATTTCTTCCTAATATCCAATCTGAATCTCCCCTCCTTCAGTTTGAAACCGTTACCCCTCGTCCTATCATTACACTCCCTGATAAAGACTCCCTCCCCGTCTTTCCTGGAGGCCCCCTGTAGGTACTAGGAGGCTGCCATAAAGTCTCCCTGGAGCCTTCTCTTCTCCAGGCTGAACAACCCCAACTCTCTCAGCCTGTCATCATAGCAGAGGTGCTCCAGCCCTCAGATCATCTTCGCGATTTTGATCAACTAAAGCTCAGTAAGATCAGATTGGGTAAGTCATAAAACCTCCAAACCCAGTCCTTTTTATATTGTTTGGAGAACATCCTGAGTCACAGATAACCTCTTTTGGGTTATGCTTGATAGAGTTCACACTGTTTCATGCTTTTGTTTATCTCGTAAGTTGAGCCACTCAGTACCTCAGATCTTCACATCAAACATTGTACCTCCAAGGCTCCTCAAATCAACATCAGACAACCTGTTAGCTTTCAAGAACTGGATTACTGATGTGAAGGGAAAGTCTCTTTCTCAGAGCTTGGATTTTCCCCTCAGTTAACAAGAGTATGAGGCAAACACCTATGTATATGTCATTCTCAAAGCATTTCCCTCCACACATACACACACAGAACTTACTCTTCTTTCACATTTTAACTTCAATTTCAATGATCTCCTAATTGCTTTTGATCCTTCTGTGAACACGTAGCTCTTTGAAACGCTTTTACGAATAACAACATACAATTTCTTCACAATTTCACATTGTGGGCTTTTTATCACTAATAGGTAATGGGAATGGGATCAAATGCAACTTTCAAATTTCCAGACCTCAAGATAAAAGAAATTCTAAAAACAGGTGCCACACTTCAACTCTTCCTCTAATATCACTGAATAAATTCACGTGTTGCACTTTCAAAGATATTTGGTCACCTCTAAATTCACATCAGGTCTGTCAGTGAGGAGTACCTGAGAAAATTAGCATCTGAAAGTAACTGCGATTTTCTTTATAATTTCACAAGACTATAAAATGAGCCAATAATGTGTAAGTAGTTTCTATTCTCTCATGTTAATGCCCAACTTTATGCTTCTTCACGAGGACATAAAACACACATTAAAGCAAGAAACAAAGCACCAGTGTATATCGTCAGGAATCTGTCAGCCATTCTGCAATTTTCTATGAGCTGCTTCTTCCAGTTTGGTTCCTCTGAGCCCTTTTTTGTTTTCTCTGAAGGCTCTTTTTAATGCAATTTTTTGCAAGTAGAATAAGAAAAAGCCCTTATCTTTATAACACACCTATTTTAATCTCTTTGATATGCAGTAATCCAATATGCATGTAACCTGGGGCTGCTTTCAAAAGAGATCTGCAAACGATAAGAGCCATGTAATTCAGTATGACAGAATCTTAAAAAGGTGTTTGCAAGCCTAGTTACTAGAAGAGCAGAAACTATCCTTTCATCTTGGTATTGATAGGATGGATCAAGCTGGTTAGACATAGATTGAATAATTCTACATTAGTGGATCAACAGCTTCACTGTAGCTGCCTTTAATTTTTCATAGTCTCTTTTGCGAGTGCTTAAAAAGGAAAGCAGTAATAGCTCGTGCCATAAATTTGGTGACTATATTTCTATGCACAGGCATGCACATGTGTACATAATATATGGCTACTGAAAATTCCCTCCGAGCAAGACACACTATGAAGTCTGTTAATGGCAACAGAAGTGTCTCTTTTATAGAAAAGTAACTATTTCAGAGTATCCAGGGAATTAGATGTCAACAAGAAGAGTATTTAAACAGTATCACTCTCCCCACCTTGCTTCTACCCTGGTTACACATAGACGACTTTGCCACTGCATGAGCAAGAGCTCCGGTGTTAGATTAGTCTCACAGAAAGCGCCAAACAGTCGCTGTTCAAGCACTTGAAGAAGTGCTATTCTCTCGCTAAAGAGGTGGAGAATCAGCTAAGTAAAAACTATCGAAAAGACTGAAATCTGTACAGAGAGGCAGACTGATGGAAAGCGCAGGACTTGCCTCATCTGGGGAGTATCTTGACTGGGTTTCAAAATCTGTTGACTGGTTTCTAAAAGATGGGTCATCCCAATCACGCTTTAGACTGCGGCATTTGCAATAATAAGATGGGGGGTGTTTCAAGATAGGATTTCTGATGAGATCAGGAAGGAATTTTTCCCCCCCTGCACTGGCAACAGCGCACAGCTGGCTATAGGGCTATTTGTTCACACCAAATGCAAAGCATCAGTCACAAGTACGAGACAAGAATTTGCAGCAATAAACAGAGTGGTCCAGAAGGCAATTCTGAAATTTTGCAAGAAGGGATATTCTGAAAGATCTCTTCACATTATCTTAATCTTTTTCTTTCTTCTATATGCTTGCACTGCTCACAATAACCATAGTGGGACACTGCCTGTTCATTGCCTACAGTTCACACACTTCAGTAGTATATAGCAAATAAGATCTGTTACACCGTTGTAAGAACAATCAGTCTCAAGGTCAGCTCCCACTGCAGACTTTCACTTGGACACTCAGATGTTTCTTCTTCTCTTGGCTGAGGAGGAGGGGGAATAAGAAACAATACAGCATAGCATTGATTGAACAAGTGATCTGGCATCTGGAGAAACAGCAGCATCAAACCAAGTCAGGAGCAGGAGACAAACAGGATTCAGAAGAAACCATTTAGCAACTATGTCCAAAACAGGAGACAGGAAGCAACTGGAGAGGGTACAACTGTCAGATGTTGCAAGCTACATTCATATCTGTGCTCGCTTGCAAAGGATCCTGTGGAGACAAGGCAGGGACATTGGACACCCAAGGGCAGGGAGAACAGCCAGGTGCACATCCCAGCCTTGCACTCCCTACTTGTTTCTCACCAAAAAGACTGAGAATAGATGCCTATATCTTGACATTCCTAATCCCCAACTGGCTTGCACTATTCAGGCAGACTCAAACAAGAAACGTTATTTCTGGACTGTAATTCTTACAGCTACTATAGCTAAGGTAATGCAAGATTTTTCTTTCTTGCCAGCACGGTAAAATAGCTCTTTATTCCACCTGGAGTGACAACTGTGAAATATGAAGGCTGACATTGCCAGTACTGACTGCTGCCTGGGCATGGTGTACTTGTAGGGTACCACAGCACTGATCAGCAAAGCCCTCTCAAAACCTTCTGTCCTGTAGATAAGGTGGAGTTTTGCAGGGGTAATGAGATAAAGTTACACGTTCAGGTAAATTCTTAAGCAAAGAAACAAGTAAAAGGAATTTGAAGAAGTTTTTTCAAGGACTCTGGGTGGGACAGAAGTCAGAAGAGGGCAGGAGAGTTTTAGAGTACCTGCTGGTACAGGTATTCCTCTCCAGCTGGTGCTCCTTCCTCAGGACGTTCCCTTTTCCCACACTTTGTTCAAGCATGGACTTCCTCCCTAAACTGTCCCCCATCCCTTGATATTCCCACCACCTTCCTTTCCTGCTGGGCTCAACCAATCTCTTTTTCACCCGGTATGACCATCCTCCTTTTGATTTCCAGTTGTAAGCTACAAACGGCAACCTCTCTCCTTGCTTTGTGGCAGCATGTTTACAAGAATGAAGAGGGAAAAGGAAAGGACCAAGAGCAGGACTTGGTCTTCTAGGTGGAAGCATAAGATGGACCAGGCTGGGATTGCTGCTGAGGCTGGCTGAGGGAGAAGCAGTGCTGGGAGATGCCCTGTCGCATTGCCCAGCGCGCTTTGGCAAAGCACAGGGGCCTGGTCTGGACAAACCCACCTGATGTCCATCTTGTGAGGCCTGTGCAAAGCAAGTGGCCCATCACTTCCACAGGCTGCCCCCGAGACATTTGCCCGGCGTATAGCCTGAGCCAGCCCAACTGCTCAGCAGCAGTAACCTCTCAAGGCAGCTGGACTTGTTCCTGATTTTGGGTCAGGGATGAAGAGAGGACATACCCAGACAAGCTGTACCTGGGTGAGCTTTAGCAAAGGCAGCAGCTGTTAGAGAAGGAGCCTGATAATGTGGTGCTTTAGAGGCAAGGGCAGGCAGATCAGCCTCCCACTCAGCTCCCCCCTGTGTAGAAATCATCCAGTCCTTTGTCTTTGGTTGCTGTTCTTCTGTAAAGTTCCTATGTTTTCCAAGCACAAATTTGAGTGTTAGACAGTTAAAAGAGGTGAGAAAACTTGTCACAGCTGCCAAGCCAGAGGGAAGGGGAGGGCAAAGGACACTTTCCAGGATTGAGAAGTTCTTCCTTTTAGGAGCAAAGTGGAGGCAGAGATAATAGTGCCTCTATCAGTTACAAGTATTTACAGTCTTGAACAGGGAATTAAATGACAAAACCATCAAAGTACAGAAGCATCAGCAAATCCTACAGCTCCCTGGACTCTAGAAAGCAGCTGGTTCAGACCTTCAACCATCAGTTATCTTTTGTTTTCCTCAAAGACACTGTATTTAACACTGTTGTGTGTCTTCATGCTTTCACTTGCAAGCTCTGATTACAGAAAGTTCATTGCTGATGAAATATGTGCCAGGAAGAACCTACCTTGAATTTCAGATTCAAGGTTGATATCGAGAGAGAGATTTTTAGGATGGAGGAAAGGTTAAAAACAAAACAAAACAAAAACCACAAAAAAACCCAAGCAACCACAAAAAACTCTTGAACATTTTGCCCTAATGCAAAAATTTGTTGTTTCCCTTTAAAGCACAGAAATGGTTTGTAGAGAAAAATCACTTTCTGAAGTTTAATGATGTAGCAATGATCCAAGCCATGATTTCTAATATTAGCCTACAATAGCAGCAACATTTTGTAATAGCTGTCAAATGTTTTCTTTCTTGTGTGCTATTAAGCTTAATTTCCTAACTAGAATAAAGAAAACATGCTCAACAACTTTCTTGTACCAGAAGTAGCATTACTATTGAGAAGACATGCCTATCTATAGCCTCATAAAAAGATGAGTGCCTGTGTTTGTGTAGGGGAGAGGTTCAAAAACTCTAAACCCTGATGAATTTCCCCTTGCAGAATGCTGAAGTTGTCCTAAATAATACACTTCTGTAAGTACTATAAGCAGAAATAAAATCAGACTTTTCCTATTCATTTAGACATGCAAAGCAAAGGCCTAGCCATAGATATATACTCAATTCAAATATTAAGTGCATGTTTAATTGCTTGTTTAACTGCAACCTGAAAGAGTGGCTCCAACTTCATTCTGAGAAAAATGCTTTATTTCATTGCACTGGATACTTCTTGCTGCACGGTTTTCCTAGCTGTTTGTACAAACTTTTATAATAACAAGTGCTGGCAGATTTAAAAAACAAACAAATAAAAAACAATCCAAAAAAATCCCCAAACCCCTCAAACCAGCAGATGTAGAGAATTTGGTATTAACTGCAGTTTAGAGATTTGCTTGGAGAGACAGGTTATGCCCAGGTTCATACCAGGAGATATTTATAAAATTTTAATTAAAATAGCATTAATTACTGAAGGAATAGCTGAGTTACTGAGGGAGAATGAGCGTGAAGTACCTGTTTTCAGATGGTCTAGCTGGGACAAATTACTCCCTAGATAACTATATTGTAGTCACAAAATCAGAACATTAACGACGTTAACATATAACAAAGGACAAATGAAGGTCTAGTTAACGATGTAACAGCTTCTTTTCAGAACAGCACAGATCAGACGTTTAGGCAGATCTCATTGCTGAGAACCTTCATTGAAGATTAAGTAAAAGATGAAACCATTCAAAACCATCTTGTTTGCATAACATTAACTTAAAGTTATTTTGAAAATAACCCAGTGGACTCGGGGAGACTGAATATTTGGGCAGCATCTGTACTCCATCCAATCCATCTCCTTGCCAATGTATGCAGTTGTATCACTGCTGTTGATTATGGGAAGAATCTGATTTTTTATACCATTATGTTATGAAAATGCATACTTGACAGGAGGAAAAAATTGCACATGACCAAAACCTATGGCTTAGGACTAGTGTGGCTGTATCAGTGAAGCGTTGCCATAAGATAAGTAATCTTTTTAGCCCTGATTCCTGGGGCAATGAAACCGTACTGCCTGTTTCACTATTTTTACCTTAATAACTGAGAAAATCTGCTGTTTAATTTTATCCAAATCCAACTGACACGGGGTAGGGGACAGCAAAATTCTCAGAGATAATTAAGTTTCTACAAGTTTCAGGAAAAAAATGGTGGCTAAATAGAAAAAGAAAACTCTAATTAGTGTTCCCACAGATGGCAAAGCAGGTAGGCTCATATCTCGTTTGCAGCTACCAATGGACTAATCTATACCCTGGAAATGGCAAGCCATCCAGCACACAGATAGTCCAGACTAGAAACGGAGAAAACAAGATTATTCACAGATATAAGAAGTTAAAGAATAAAGGACAGATATCAGTAGGAAAACTGGCTTAATTACTGCATATGAGAAAACTTGCCTTAAAACCATGCCTCTTGATTAGTGGCATGCCGTAGAATAAATAATTAAGGATACACTGTGAAACACCCAAGGATACCCACACCTCCATATAAAATGCATCATAGACATACAGTATCTAAGCCTCCAGTCACTGTGGCAAGTCTTCCATATACATAGGTCTTCCAACACTACAGCCAGGGCTCATAAACAGCTTTAGGTTAAAACTCTATCTCTGCTAGTGTTGACAAAACTTCGATGTGTGCTGGTTCTGAATTAGTACACTATAAAAGTTAAATTGGACTTAATTCTTTTTCCCCTGACGTGTATCTTTTGTTCTTTTTTCATCTTGGCAGGTTTCTAGCTTCTCCCTATCCAACAATTAGGTTCACTACCTTTCTGACACCACAGATTTCAACTTAGCAGCCACTCTTATCCGCAGTCCAATTTCTATATTCTTTCTGCATTAAAACCTGGCAGCTACATCCTCCTTTTGACTTGCCACTTAGTACTGACAGCAGAAGAGCAACAAGATTCCTGCTCTCAAATCAAGCCCAGCATGACTGAAACCAGCTAAGTCTTGCAGTTGTTCAGAAAGTCATACTCAGTCCCGAGCTACTGCATATCAGCCATCAAGAGGTCTCTTCGCTGCAAAGCTTGAGCAAAAGCCTGATTGAGCAGGGGTGAATCACAAAACTTATCTCAGCAAAATATAGATATTTTTGTACAGAAAAAGTTACAGATGCATCCGTGACAAAACTTGCTCACTGCTAACCCAAAAGGTAAGTGTAAGCGTTCCAAAAGAAAAAACACGGCAAAACAAAAAACCTTTCATCATAGTTATCATCACTACAATCAGCTCAACACCTCCTGAACACATTCTCTGTGTATTGTTCTCCAAGAGTTAAAGTTTTCCAAAATAATTACTTTTTGTACATTATGTACATAATACTTATCTTATTGATTAGATTTGTAAGGTTTTAGCTGTGAAGGTATGTTTATAATGTTAACCCGCATTAAAGGAAAACTATCTCAGTGCTCAAGTGACACATTGCAAAAACTAACATGGTCTCTTGTAGCTTCATGTGTGTTCTGAATATTAAATTTCATGGACAAGAAGAACCATTTCAGGGAAGCCAAATATTCAGAGTCTCTATATTTTTAAAAGAATCTTTTTGCGACAGCAACAAGAAGCAAAGAAAGAAGGATCATTCCTTCTTGTCCACAAAGAAGGAATGCACTGCCTGCTGTACAGGCTTGAAGCTGAAAAGGACTCCTTGGCTCCTTTTTGCAGCTGTGCTGTTGGTGGAGACTTGAGAAAGTCCAATGCAGTATCAGATAACGCCACTAATATGGTATGCTATCAAAGCAAAAGATTCAAAAATATGGCAGCACTCAGTTGTATAGATATCTCTCCATGTGTATCATAACAGAAACACCTTCACTTTCTGTGACCTGTTCCAAGTACAATAGAGGAAAAAAAGGTGTATGTGTATTCACGGGGATATATGACTCTCTACTTTTTATGACACTGTATATTATGTTCAAAAGTTTTGTAGGGAGGCCTATATGTTTATCTCTGGGATGGTTTGCAATTTTAATATATTCCCATTGGAAGGATACTTTTTTTTTTTCATTCCTCAGTTAAAGTATTCACAGCAGAAATGGGCAGGCATGTTGCAGCCATTCACGTTTGTCTGTACAATGTTTTTTACACTGTGAACACAGTTGCAGTTAGAATTGGGAATTTCAAGACAGCATGTTCTCAGGATGCCTTCAAAGTCATATTCCCTGTACCGCTGGCCTGCCCTATGTAGTCAGAGCAATAAACCCAGTAACGCTCTCACAGTAAAGTGCAGATCTCATTTCTCCTGTGAATCGGAACAGTAAGAAACCTTGTATGGTACCTAAATACCAAGTTTTTGGGTAATATTATTGACTTCAATTTTTGCAGTTTCATTTAGTTATCATGGCTCAGCCAGGATATGCAGTTGCTGAGGTACATACAATTTGAAATGACATAAAATATAACGTAGACTATGTTACTATTAAGAAAATGTAGATTTTAAGCCATGAAATCACCAATAACAAATAGCTTACACAGGCACTAAATGCTATAATGTGTAACACCAGCCTATTTGAAGAATGACATAACTTAACCCAAAGAGAATAGATACAATTTATTGCCTAATATTTCACGTGCAAACTAGGACTGCTCTATGAGGTGCTATTTCCTAGAAAATAAAATGTTCTTTTGATGTTACGTATGTGTAGTGGTAAGCATGCACTTACATATATGAATACATGAACATGACTGCATGTATGCAGACTAACAAAGATAACTACTTTGAAGTTATGTTTTGGTCTTTTAATATAAGATTGTAACAATAAAAGTGGTGCCTAAATAAGCTGATGACAAGAGCTTCACAGATGATGGTCACATTATTTCTTATTGTCTCTACCAAATGAAGCCATGGAACATATTAACCATTTTGAAGAAAACTGTTCATATCTGGATACAGTGGCAATTTTGGGAAGGTCTTTAATAAGCACAATCTTGTCATGCTGTTTATGTATAGGACCCATTTTATACTGGACCAGCTGTTATTTCTTCATTTTATCTTTAAATATATTAGCATATAACTAAGGTAAACTTGTAAAAAGAATGGTCTTACACTTCCTATTACAAAACTTAACTGCCAGAGACAAGACGAGTGGTAAAGTATTTAGACAATACAAAGAATAAATATTAAAGACACAGAGAAAACAGCTTGAGGAATAGATTAGAGTGTACTTTGTAGTGTATGCTGTCAGAAGAAGTTGCAGACAGTTTCTTTGAAGCTAACGTACTCAAGTTTCCTGGGGCTGGTGCAGCCTAAGGCTGGAGCATCGTGTGAATGAGACATATTTCTATCTAATCCTGCTGAAGACAGATAAGTCTGCCAATTGAGACTGTGCAGGCCTGACAGCCAACGGCACCAGCTTTGTAATAGCAAAAGATTGATGCTGAAATACTAGAAATGGAACGGCACTTTTTGACAGCAAGAAACCAGCATGTTTGACAAGAAATTGGAGGCAAGATATTTTCCAAGCAAAAAAGATGTCTGTTCATAGAAAGCACCAAATCTATCTTGCTAGGAAAGTTCAAGATTCATTTGATTGCTGATATTTTACACCTCTTCCTTTCAGAGGTATGGTAAAATTTACAGAAACATGAATGACACTTCTGTATTCCTCTTGCTTCTCAACAAGGCAACAACCTCTGTAATTTCTCCTTCAGCACAAAACACAAATTTGAATTGGCAAAATCTTTAAGGTATTTTATGATATTCAGTATATTTAGCATTCTCAGAGTTATCTTTCATCCATTGCTTTATTCATTGAGGTTTGGAATTACTTTGATAGCTTTTTACAGTCTTATAATAATCCATTCCTTTCATCCTCATTTCCTCCAAAGCTCTGTATTAACGACTAGGCTTGACATTCATTTCAGCAAAAGACAAAGCTCCCATCCACTTAGGATGATATTCCATCACAAACAAAAGAAAGGATTAGATCCAGTGACCAGAAGGGAAAAAAAAAAAAAAAGTAGTAAGGGTCAGGGGGTAAGGGATACATTTATTTGTAGATCATTGCTTGGTGGGTTGTAAAAAATTCTTCTCCTGAAAGCAGAGGAGAGAAGAAATGGAACGGAATGAAGCCACTTTACAGAAGGAATGATTAGTAGTCAAAGATAAGCAAGGTTTGCTCCAAAACTGAAGACATCTGCATATCTCTTGGTTTATAAAATAGATATGTCACAGTTATCTACGACAGCAAAATTCGATCAAGTAACCGGGAGGTCCTTCTAGTGTTATACCAAGATTCTCAAAAATATCAAAATGACACAAAAATCTAATAGTTTTCAGAAAATTCTAATACCTTTGAAAACTACCATAAATCATGGATTTGGAAAAAAACCCCAAAATATTAACTCAATAGGAATCAAAAGTTAGCTGAACTATACTGAAAGAATGTAGAACTTGTGTACACTACTCTGCTATTCACAAGTTTTTTGAGGACCATTTCACTTGGATCAGACATTACCTTGTGCCAGAAATATTAAACAGCTCTGCTCATATCCTTATGAGCAATCTCCATGGATTTATATCCAACAGTCTGAATAAACAGCATCTCCTCATGATTAAGAAGTAGGCAGGAGTCTTGCTCTATGACAACAAAATGCTACAAAGCAGCAAATCATTAATTTTAATCTATCTTAAGTATACTGTGTTGTTCACATCTTTAAAAAAAGAACATAAAAAAAAAGAAAAAACAGCATACAAAGTTGGACTACATTTTAATTGTAATTATATTCCAGTGTTTTTTGACAGAAAAACTAATATGTTGATCTCATACATTGAAAATAGGATGAGAGAAAGTCAGTAAAATGGAATTGTGTTAATAAATACAACTGCACCATAAGTAATTTGCTATTATCATATAATTTCATACTTTATGACTTGCTTACAGAAGAACTAGAGGAATAATCACTGGAAATTCAGTTCTAAGCCAAATCTTACTACTTGCCACTAGCATCCATGTTTGCTGGCAGTAAAACCTGATAGAGTTGGATTTCCAGAAAATACCAATTGTTTATTCTTTCAGGGGACCAAAAACAATAATGGAAATATGAAAAGAGATTTTTACGCCAGCTGTTAGAAAGAAAGAGAAATGCAGAATTCATTTGCCCCCAAAACATACGAAGTGAACCTCCTTAGTGACAGAAACATGTTGGAGATTGCAATGCTTAGGACAAAACTGTGTCACTACTGTAATTTATCTAATTTATCTCCAGGTAGAACTAGATGTGATGACTACATGTATCTGAAAGTGTGGATCTAGATATCAAAAGATCAATTATTTTTTTGGGGCCGCAGGGCTGGGCGGGGGGAGCCATTACATATACTACAATTTTCTGTTCAAATGATCTCCTGGTTTTGGTGAAAACAGGTATATGTCAAGCACTTGACAAACTTGCCTTCAATTATGCTTAGGCAGAAGTGAAGCTAGGCTTTAACACCTCATCTGCATAAAGAAGTGTTGACTTACTTTAATTGCTCTCCTAATAAATTAAAACCAAAACGACAACAAATTATCTACTTAAAGAAATAGATAAATGTTTACCTACTGGACACAAGAAGACCTATTCTATAGCTATATCTGTTTATAGAGATCTATAAGAATATCGCACTTTAAAAAAAAAAAAAAATCTGTTTAAAGCAAGTTTACCTTGTCCTGAGTCAGGTTGATATTAAGTACACAAACTATGACAAAGTTATTTTTGTCAGACTGTATCATCACACTTAAATTAACTATGATTGCTAAGGGTATTTTCATCTCAACCGTTATCCTAGTAAAAGGCTGACGACATTGTTAAATGCCCTCCTAAATCTTGAGCAGAAAATGCTTTAACAAATCAGAGGAATCAATCTTGGGGGGGAGAAGGAATGAAAGATATTAAAAATTAAAATCAAGAGGCAAACGCTGGTCTTCAGATGCTATAGTGCCATACCTTCAGTGCATACATTTTTCATGTGTGGTGAAGAAAATACTCTAGGAATATAATATCCAAGGGATCTACACTAAACCACATTAAAAGATTGATAACTAGAAATCCTCTTCTACCTTTTTTTTTTCTAAACACACCACTCCCCGCCCCCCCCCCCCCAATACTGCTTTGTCTGTTAATTCTGCTAAAAAATATTAGAGCCTTTTCTCTTTCTCTGACTATTCCAGAAAATGCTGAAAGTATCTAACTGACTTCCACACAGTCAACACCTAACTTCGTTCTGATTTCTCTATTTGGTACCTGTATTTTAAATCTCAAAATCCCGCTCTAAACTCCCAAACCAAAGGTCTAATGTATTCTACCCCCTTTTCTTTTTTTTTTCTGGATCTGAACAAGTCATCGAGGAAAGTATGCTAAATCCACACAAAGAACAGCTGAAATAGACTTTCTAGTCTGGAGGGGTATCAGCCAGGATGCACATAAGGAAGAAAGCCTCATTTCTAGCACCCTCAACAATTCAAACAAAAACTACAAGTCTCCAGAAGAGTCTTGCCTCTGGTAGCGGCTGTGATGGAGGTGTATAAAAAAAGAAGATTAAATAAGGAAAATGTTACATGTATACCAAGTAAATCCAGTTAAATAAGCCAGTACTTTATTTGTGACATCTAAAGGTTACTTTAAAGAAGCAAACCTTATCAGTTGGTTGTCACATTCACAATCCCTTTGGTTTCATAAAAGCAAAACGAACAATAGATACCAGAGATTTCTTTTCAGGGAAAGTGCTTCTCTTTTCTCTAAACTGAAGATGCTGTCCTAAAATATGTTGTCTTATTCTTAAACCTTGCAACTGTCACATGCATTTGCAAACTTCATTCATTGGCCATGCACACCACACCATATACAATGTTTTTTATTTTACTGTTAAACTTTTCCCTTATAGCACTTAAGTATTATCATGCCCCTGGTTAGACAGGCTTGTCAAACATTAGCCTATCAAGATTTCTTAAAACACACCGCTACTGCAGAACATTCTATAAGATTAACCTATGCTAAGATATACTTTTTATCCTGTTTGCAAACTCCAAAGCAAACACATAATGAACAAGATCAGCTGTTATGACTCCATTAACAAGAGCCTGTGATCTCAAATGGTTTATGGTAAGCCAAGACGTATTTTACTAACTTATCCATATTACAAATACCTTTTTAACTGCAGCAGAAAATACTGTAAACTCTGGATTGTCTGAAAACCCGATTACTTTCTCATCAGTAGTGCAAAACAACCCCATACGAACAGTGAATACCTGAATCTCCGCAGTGGATAGTTGACTGCAGTGTCATACTCATTAGCAAATGGGTAGGTAGCTTGGAAGTCCACCTCTGCTATCAACCACATTGTTTAACCTAAAAGCAATAGTGAACTTAGCAGTTGTAGAGATGCTGTTATGTAGACAGGTAGAATGCAGTGGTGCCTGGTGGAAGAGGCTACCTCCGCAAGCATCACTGTTACAGATTTTAAACACATCAAGAGCATTCAAAAAATGCAGTCTTTTCCTCTCCCATTATGTGACATGATGCACTGTGAACACTGAAACAGAGATAATGTCTAATCCTGAAAATATGTCAGAACAGAATACCTTAAAGAAATGCTTCACTGAAAATGATGGCTGCACTCTCATAGGTCCTATTAAATATTAGAGTTTGCTCAAATGCTAGTTATTAGGAGTCCAAACGCTTGCCGAGCTTGGTATCCAGACCATATCATTCTCTGCCCACGTTCTGCTCTCTCTTGGCTAACTCAAGAACTACAACTGAGTTACAAGCACAGAAAAAATCAGGAGTTGCCATTACAGATTATATCAATAATCCATCTAGTGCTGTATTCTACCTTGAACAAAGACATATGTTCAGAAGATACAAAATGCCCTTATGGGCAAAGTCTAACCAGTGATAGGTGAAGTCTCTTCCTAACTACACAGTTGTAAGTGCTGTGAAATACTCCCCAACAGGCAGATAAAATGCATTCAAATAAATTCTGCCCTAAATTACTTTATAAAGCCAGTATCCTAATTTACTTTATAATAGAGTACGGGCATATAACAATTTTTAAAACCTTTGATGTACAGTAAGGAGCATAGAATGCATAGAGATACAAAAAAAGTCAGGCTGATATTGAAAATCACTCTCAAGTTAGTTTAGTTCCTTCCTTGCTTACACAGCTTAGCAAGGCAAATTGGATAGGCAGCATTTATAAAGCGCAGTCCAGAGATTAGAAATTACTGTTTCCCACAAGCAATCCCCTTTTGTTAAATGAAAAACACACAAACCAAACCAACCCACAAACACACACACAACCCTACCCCCAGAAAACCCATACTTTAAGAGAATGTTCTGAGGACAGCACAGCTGAGGCACGCAAAATGAAAGGGACAGTAAAGTCACGGTGAAAGGGGGACAGCAGGCCACAAAGCACATGTACTTTTTGAGGATAAATCAGGCAACACATGAGGATGGAACAGACATTAGGTACCACAAGTTCATGAATATGAGGTCCCCGAAATCAAAACACGTTCACTTTGTTTCACTCTAATTAGTTTTGAAAGCAAAAAGCTTGAAAAGGCTGCAATAAATTTCTGTGCACAGACACTGGATTTTAATTAGAATTACCTTGTATAGGTCACATTTCTTTATTTAATGACTAAGTGGTTCAATTTGATATCATTGTGCTGTTTACCAAATCAAAACCACTGAAGTGTGATCATGCAAAGCTGTTTCTAGTGTTATTTACTAGCAATTTTTATTTCCTGCTTCTCCCTGTAACAAATTCTTGACTTTTAACTGGTTATGCAATATGATTAGTTATTTAAATTAGAGTTAGGGGGATTTAGGTCTCCATAGCCACTTGAAGTGATCTTTACTGAGCAACATTTTATATTTTGCTAAATAGCATTCTAGAAAAAAATTACTTAATTGACTGAACTGATCTGGTTTCCTATATTTTTAAAAGCCTTGTTATGGTCAATGAAGCTTTCACATGTAGCCTCTCTAATATCTTCTGCTCACCGATCTCCAATAATTTGGAGAAGTTTACATGGATTATTATGAAAAAAAATCATAGCTGCAAACATCAGTTTCTCGTGGTTACACAACAAACAAACAAAAATGCATACTTTAAGTATACAAAGCAAAGTCAAGCTCATTCACAACTTCACTTGAAAAAGAAATTGGACGCGTTTCATTTTTACACATACCCACATTGTTATATTTTAGGTATTATTTTCAGCATGCTACAGCGGGCAGGTTTGCCTTATTAACTACTATGCTTCTGCCTTCCACAAATAGTCTTTTTTTTTTTTTCTTAAGAGAAGGATGAAAAAATTAAATCCTGTAAGTCATAAGGAGAACAGTACCAGGCTAGTAATTCACTATCTTGACCTTTTGGCAGGAATGTACTGTACCCAAGGTTTCAAGTAATTACCAGAGCTGTAGATAATAGTCTACATTAAATCCGTGTTGACTAGAGATATACAAAGCCAACTTTCCAATGAGTTTTCATCCACCTGAATATAGCACCTGATTTCACAGTATGTGTTCAAAATACAAACTACTATTGAGCACACAATATAAACAAGGAGATGCGATATGTTGTAAAGATAGAGTACGTTATAACTTTGTTGAATAAAATGCCATAAAATAAATTTGCAATACAAGTGGCTAGCCTGTGTGTTCACAAAACAAAATCAATTTCCTAAGAACTAGCATGGATCTTGCTGATGTCCTAAATATTAAACACAAAGCCAGGCTTACAGTTGGATAATTAAGTGCTTTTTACTATTTTCTGCATTTCATAAAATAGTTCTCCAAAAACTTAAGGCAGGGTCTATAAGTCAGAAAAACAGTAGTCGAGAATTGAAATAAAATCTGGAATGAGAAACAAACAGAGCAGTCAAGGCTGTCCATATTGCTTTTTGTACACTAGGTGAATTTTTATCCCTATGCGTATCCTTTTTAAATTGAAAAAGGAAATGTTTCATATGGTCACCTGTTAATATTTTCCACATTAATTCTTTTATTATGCATTTAACCTAAGATTCCTCCCCTCCTTTTATGTTTATTCTTGCCTACCCTCTTCATCGTTTTTCATTTAACTCCCTTTTCTAAGAGAAAAATAAAAGAACAAAATGAAACTAAACCCCCTTGTCCACAAGCAGTTATACTCCCTCTGTATTTTCACTATTGTTTCCTTCTGGCTTATTCTTAATTCTCTTTTAGTCTCTCTTCTATTCTGCAAGTATATCCTTCTATACTTTTTTGTTTTCCTCCCCATGAGTTCCTCAAGTTCTTTTCTTACCTTCACCGTTGCTTTACGTATTTATACATTCAAGATTTCTCTCCCCACTTGCCCCCAGAAGGCAAACCATAGAGCTCCCTCCCATTTACAGACACGAGAGCAGAGGGTGACAGCTGGTGGGTCTAAAAGCCACTCCACAAGCCCTCCGTACATCCCCTGCACTGGAAGGCAACAGCAGGTTCTTATTTCCAGAGGTTGAAATAATAGAAACTACAGAGGTATACAATTGTCATAAGAAAGCTTTCTTATTATTTTTCCTTAGCTGGGGAGCAAAGTCCTCCTTTCTCTTGAGGAGAATTCATTATCGAGGACAAGTCAGGTAAGACCAAAGTTGATGTTCCCACCCTCTCAAAGAGAAAGCAAAGCACCTATTAAGAGAAGAACTGTAAGGTTCCCAAGCTTTCCACAGAATGATTTCTCCTTGCACCAACTGGCTGGAGGAGGATTTTGGTATCTCTCTAAAAATAAGATTGTTATTACAACAGAAGAAGAAACAAGAAAAAAAAGAGAAGTTTCTCTAAAAGCTACTTGCAAATTAACATTCTTTCCAAGAGAACTGCAGTTGCAAAAATATCTCTCTGAAACAGCCTTCTATATTAGTTATGTTTGTTCTGAAATAAAAATTTCCAGAAAGGCAAAAACAAAGCTAGCCTTAAGTGATTTTAAAAAAATAAGAAATTCATTATTTCTTTCATTAATGAAGAAAAAGAGTAGGGGTTTGCGATGCGTTGTGGTTTAAAATGCCAGCCAGCAACTAGGACCACACAGTCGCTTGCTCGCTTCCCTCCCCTCTGCCCGAGTAGGGTAGGGAGAAGCGGGAGAAACAGAGGCAAGAAAAAACAACAAAAAAAACAACCATCATGGGCTGAGATAAAGGACAAGAGTAAAGACCGTTTACTAGAATGATAATGGAAGAGGATAATAATAATGGTAGAAGAATATACAAAATAAAGTGCTACAACACAAGTCGCTCCCACCACCCGATAATTGGTTGCCCAGCCCATCCCAAGCAGCGATCATGGATTCCTGCACCCCAGCCAACCCCCAGTTATGTACTGAACATGATGCCTATGGTATGGAGCATGCCTTTGGACAGCTTGTCCTACCTATGCCTCCTCTCGGCTTCTATGGGAAGCTGAAAAAGTCCTTAACTAATGTAAACATCACTTAGCAACAACTATCATCACCATTCTCATACTAAATCCAAACCACAGCAGCTACTAGAAAGAAAACTAAGTCTATCCCAGCTGAAACCAGGACACCATGAAAATGTGGGTGGGGTATTTTTGGAGTTTGTTTGGGTTTGTTTGTTTCTTGTTTGTTTGGGTTTGTTTTGTTTTGTTTTTTTAAAGTTATGATGCAACGTCTTAACGTAGAAGTACACGTAACATCCCCAGGTATGCTCTGCATGTCCCTGCAGTAAGGAGTAATTCAGAGCACGGGATCCCAGCCTGGGCGCAGGCTGACAGCCCTATGGGTCTAAAATATTTTGCAAGGATCTATATAAACTTTCTTAGGCTCCTACAAAAAATCCCAATCTGAACAGTAATTCCAGTCATCTAATTAAACACCCTGCTAAGAAACGTTTTATGGGAGCAAATTATTCTATTCCACAAATCAAGAACATAGAAAACTTTGTTTTAGATTAAGCTGTTGGGTCCTCCAAAAATACAGGACTTGAGCACAATGGTGCTATTGAAATTTTCTGCAGAAATATGCCATTTGTCAAAATTTTCCATGTCCATTTTGAGAAGAACTAATTAATATTTTTCAGACATATCCTTCATCACCAGTCTACGCATATATATTCATATGTATATATAATTAATGTTTATGTTTTTGTTTGGTGAATCCAACCAAATTATGTGAGGAAGGTAAACTGTAAGTTTTGTTTTCATTATAGTCAGTGAAGGAAGACTGTTCAGCAAGGTGTTAACAAAATAGCAAGTATTTAATTACTATAAGCAAAATCTGGATGTGAAACGCTCTTCCAGTCTCACAAAGTTTTCTCATATCTCACCAGGATGAACTCAGAACCATTTCAAGTAGAGCTGATGCATGAAAGAAGGAAAGCCCCTAAGGCATTCTCCATGAGTATAAGTGATGCAGGTTCATTTCTATCCATCAGCTATTCTGTGGAGATTGAGGATTTAGAACTCTATCCCTATCAAAACTAATATACAATTCCTGAAATAAATACTTCATTTCAACAAATCTGCATTTCTGAGAAAGAACACAGAGAACTTTAAGAAATTCTGCAAGAGGTTTATTAGTTCTGTTGATTGCCAAAAGTTTTTCCTTCTCAGTTGTAGTTATATGAACTTAAAAATTAGTAAATCCTAGACCTTGAATCAAAATACAGAACAGAGAAGCAAATGGCCATACAGCACCAGACAGCTTTATTTCAGCGCTGTGTCAGAAGGGACATAGTAGCAGATACCAAGAGAATGATTAGAAGATGTATAAAATGATCCTAGCCGAAAATAACTTCCTGGCTTCCAACAAGCAATTTAGGCACTATCAAGTTGGAGGTTACATCTAGACAACAGTATTAAAAGCTACCCATCTCATACCAATTTGTCAAGTTCTTTTTGAACCCATTTATACTTTTTTGCCTTGCTGTGACACAGGATTAGCTCCATCACTGGAGCACCGACCTCCACGACATCACGTCTTGGAAGACAGTTTGCCACAAACTATAACACAGTAGATTGAATCAGTAGACCTTAAGATCAGAAAATACACTTTGTTAGGAATAAGCAGTTAGACCTGCCTAAGTTCCATCACAGTACTAGAAAGAGAAAAGGTCAGTGATTTCTGTCTTTAATAAGCAGCCAACTTATTAAGTGCTAAGAAAACTGTGATTTGAAAACACAGAAGAGGATGATCTGCACTTGTGAATGTAATTTATTGGCACTCCTTCTGAGTTAAGTTCCAGGCTTTTATGCTTAGGATAACAGAGGCAATCATAGGAGAACGCTCCCCTCACGTAATATTTGCATGGGGGAAAAAAAAAATCTGACAAAACACCACAGAAAGATATCTTCCACTTAAGCAAGGGTACTTTCAAGAAGCACCAGAAATATTATTTACAGACTGAGTTTCTAGAGTTACACAGCTAGGTTTAATTTCTGTGTAGTCTTCATAAGGATTAATATATTGAAGACAGCTTTTCTGTTCAGAGACATGACTTACTGCATCCATTCCAATTTGAATCTTGGCTTTTAGGATCAAGCCATACTTGCCTTGTTCTTCAATGAGCAGACCTTCTAGGTAACTTTAAAAGGAATCTGGAAAAAAGCCTTACAAGAACTAGCTGTGCCTATATAATTATATAGCTATTTTTGTTACGCAGAGCCTGATCCATCATTTCCCTTTAAGTGGTTTGATAGACCTGCACAGCCTATCCAGAATGCTGTTAACTACCTGAATCTGTACACTAGAATATGCAACGTATCTCCCTAAAAATATTCAACAGACCTTTGATAACATTGCTTTAATCCTGTCAAGATCATTCCTGGTAAATAAAATAGTAACACATGGAAAAAGTAACCAGACTTTAATGTATGAAAATTATATGAAATAAGCAAGAGGTTCAAAACTATTGACCCTATTGCTTTTTCTAGGGTGTGATTTATTCCTCCTGACTACAGTCAATGTTGGATCAATGCAGTTTTATCCCCCTGCTTACATCATCATTATAACTAATCTTTGTTTCAGTTTACATAAATGTCCTCCAAAGATCAAGGGGGGAAAAAAATCCCTGTAATAAAAAGGGAACTGATATACTGCATCAACAGCAAAAACAGAGAATACTGGGAAAATCAATAGGTTTATAGACAGATGGCAGAAAGGAAGGAAGAGAATAAAAATAACCACACCATGCAAACCAGAAAGGATTTAATGATTTGTTTTGAATCAGCTAAGTCATTTATACTCCACTGATGAGAGAAAAAACTTTTTGTAGTATCATTGCTGTTATCAGTGCTGGAAGCTCAGTCCCTGAGCTATATCCTTCCACAGAGGTAAATACATATAGATACTGCATACTCTATGTATAAGACAACGTGCTGGTGAATAAACTTCATATATGCAAAATTTAGATTGGTTCCTTCCACATTGCCAAAATGTATGTGCTAGTTGCAAATTAGCAGATTTTGATCAGGAAATCCGGAGTATAAAATGTACCTTTTCATAACACCATGGAGTCAGTTTCTCATTATGGTCTTTTGCTTTATTGAAGTCCCATTTAGAATATTTGCACAAACCTTTGATTGAAATAAAAGATTGCACTTACTGTCATCAAATGATAGGAGGTTTCTCATTCTATAACTGAAATGGGGGGGGGGGAGACGGGGGTGGGGAGACAGACACATCCAGTCAGAATGAGAAGATAACGCGTTGACTTACTCTTCTGATGCATGAGTCAAAAAACTAAGCCAAAAATATTTACATTAAGATGAATTGTCTTAAGTAACCCACTTCTCAGCAGAAATTCTATTGGTTTTAGTCCTGTCGTTTTCCCATTGGTGACTGTTAATAGGCCAGAACCACCATTACTATTTGCATATCTTTCCCAAACTACTTAGAATACTAATCAAAAGAGTAGACATCGCTGTAACTTTAGAGGCAGTCAATACTGAAGACGCACTTTAGAATTTGTTTTAGGATACAGTTTTTATTCCTGTAACATTAGAATTAGTATATTTTATCTATTATTTCAGGCTATATTGTCCAGATTATTTACTTCTATCAAGATAATCGGGATATTTCTTTAGTGTTTTAGTGATTATTTTCTGATAGATGCTTTGTATGTTCTGCATTCTGTTCTGTTTAAGTCCTTACAGGTTCTATTTTTCCAATTTAAACCATATTAATACTTACAGTTGAAAAAAGAAAAAAGGGTTTGCCATCTTAATGTTTCTCGGGTACCTGGTAGTATCTATTAAAAAAAACAGTGAATGGGGCCTTGTGATGCATTTGACCAACTCCTCATTTTCATTTGAGCTATATGCAAGCTTTCCCCCCCCGCCCCCACTTTTTCCTGGGCATTATCATCTGTTTTAAATGACTACCACGTCCAAACAGTTCTGTCCAGATTCTAAGTCTAATTCTTTGTAAAAAAAAAAAAAAAAAAAAAAGTACCGTTTTTCACAATTAGATTTAGTAAAACCTCTAAAATGAGTTAGGGGGTTACAGTCTAAGGCTATACCTCATCCTTTTTGGTCAGCTTTTTTCCAACACTCATGCTCAGGGTGCTTTCTAATAGCAGGGTTTTTTTACTGTTTGGCTTGGAGGTTTGGTTTTTTTTGGTTTGGGGTTTTTTTTGTGTGTTTGTTTGTTTGTTTAAACAAATCCTACATAGCTCCACTGAAGTTACAGCTACACAACCATGCTTTAATTTTGGCAGACCCTTCTTTGCTCTCTTAACCACAGCAAAATATCATGAGTAGCAAGGTAATGCATTTTTTTCTTTTCCCAGTAGGCCAATTTTTGTCGAAATTAAAAGTTTTCTAGACCAGTGTTCACATATCTGAAATATTATGGAAAGAATCACAGGAATCATTGACACATAAGAAATATCTACTTATGCAGAATACTCTTTGGAAAGAGCAATATAAATTATTTCCACTTATAACAAGTCCAGAAAGTTGTTTCCATTGCGATTTTGACAAGTTACCTGAAAGGACACAATAGCCATCGTGTCTGTCTGTAGAAGAGAGTGATTTTTGGGCTTTATTACCTACTAAAAGTCATCCCAGCTAACACAGCTGAACCACTCTCAAACACCGTGGTTTGTGGCACACTGCGGGGGGGTCTGCTGCTGGGCGCTATCTCATCATGTGGGTTTGCTTCACAACCACCTGCGAAGCAGCGTTAATATACAGCTAGCTGAACAACTACTTCTGGAAAGTGTTAGTGGCTGGCATCATAAGTGGCTTTGATCTATAGGCAATCACAGACCTTGAAGTTGCGGTGTAGTTAGTATGCTCATCATTCAGGCTAAATAAAAAGCCTGAAACAAAACAATTAAGCTTCTTTATGGAGTGAGATAAAGAAAATAATAGGTGCTACCATTAAATATATTGAGCTACGTAGCAATAACAGAGAAAGAACTAACTGGGAGAGAAAAGCAGCACTTCCCAAGTGACCAATTCCACACGCAGGAGTGGGCACATGGGCAAGTGAACTGAAAACATCAAGGAAAAAACAGGAACTCAAGGAGGAAGCTCCAAACACAGAAGACATTAAAAAGTATGAAGCTGAGGAGGCACTGGTATGCCTAAAAAAGCACCAAGAAAAATGTTTACTGTATTCAGGGAAGCAGGATAACTTCTACACATTTTATAAAGAAACAAATAAAATATCTGAAAGTGACAGGGTTTTTTTCTAGCACAAATCACTCAGACTCACAGTTGGTTATTGATTGTCTTGGGCATTCCTAAACCTGCTTTTCTCGAGTACTGGCAATGGCCAGGCATGGGTGATGCTAGGAGAAGGGATGGTGGTGCTCAGTACATATAGTGCCGGTGGCAGCTATAGATGCAAGCCCTGTACCAGATGACACACACACAAATCAGGTATGCTTCTCCACCCCTTCCAGCCATACTCTCCAAACACACATCCTTATGCCCTCCCAAACAGCAGACCCTTACCCAGCAATACCTAACTTTAACAATCATGCCTTCAACCACTTTTTGCCGCATTTCCCTAGTGTATGATCTATCTCCAGCTCCATGCTCCTGCTCTAGAATCAGTCCTAATCCAGACATGCACTGGCTTGGCTATAGAGTAAGTACTGGCCCTTCATCCATGCACAGGTGCTTACAGGAGCAAGAAGCCAGTTCCTGCCTGCCTGCAGTAGCCACAATGTACAGAAACTGAAAAGTACATTCCAGCTTTCCGCTACCTGCTGTCTAAAAAGGTATCATATGCTAGCAGCATGAAAAATCATCAAGTTTATTTCAAATTCCTTATATTTTTCAGCCAGCTGTGAATAACAAAGCATGCATACAGAATTAGTTACACACGAATCAGTGTAAGGTTCTTTTCCTCCTCATATTCAGGCACAGCGGCACTTTCAACACCACCTTTGCTTGTTTATTCTGCATTAGTCACAATCAGATAAACTGCTTATGCTCTCCTTTAATAGGCATCTCACACAAATCACTTTTTAAAAATCTTTTTTCTGGCTGCTCAGATGCAATTACAGCCTAGCTACTAAATTTACTTCTGTGAATTTAGTAAGGTCCTGATTTTGAAAGGAATCTCACTTAGGGATTGCAAAGCTTGATGATTTTGATATTTAAAGTCAAATCACATACTCAGAGATGCCTCTACTGAAGTTTTTCCTTGCATCTTTCTGGAATTCAGTACTTGAACAGAAACAAAACACCTCCAAGCAAGTTTTCCACTCTGGACTTTGTTGCTTACTAACTGAAAACCTGCATGTCTTTATGATCCTCAGGAACAACAGTACTTTAGCAAGTCCAGTTAAAATGAAACCAGTCAAGTTATTTCAGTTCTTCAGCAGGAAAATGTGTTGTGAAGCAGCGAGGTCACAGCTCCCAAGACTGTATCGCAGAACTGCAACCAGACGCATTAATAAAAGGAGCAATGGAAGTTCATTGTAATTTACTGACTCTTATATAGAGCTGTATTCCAAAGTGTTATTCCTAGTGGCAGAATCAGAAGACTTCCATTACCATTACTGCAATACTTCCAAAAAATATTCACAAAGAAATCTGCAAAGATTACTGCTGTTAGGACCCTTGGGTGTTCATTTTTTTGTTCTTGTTTTTTTGTTGTTGTTTTGTTTTGATTTTTAAACCTTTCCTCCTCCCCCCCTCAGTTCTACCATCCCATTACCAAGCAAATATAGAATACGGAAACCAGAATTTGGCTAATTCCAGTACAAAACTTAAGAGGCACTCAATTAGTGAGGCTGTGATTCAATCATATTTCTCTAAAGCAAAGTACCACCTGAGGAATAAAATATTGCAGTGTAAGCTGAAAGGAAAAGAGAAGTTGTTTAATGGCTTCTTACTTTAACTTATCACAACACTTACTGAAAATTATTTGGATACACATCAAAAATTAAGGAAGGATTACAATAGGATCCTCTCTGCCACAAAAGCTCTACTCCCACTGGTAATAAGATAGTTATTATGCCTCTTGTAACATCCTCTATGAACGTGGCTGTGTGTCAGTGGGTCAAATAGATTTATGCTTTCCTTAATTTTGTTCTTTCCTGTGAAAATGCCATTACGATAAGACTAGCACTTTGATAAAAGAACTAAGCATCTTTATCCAAATGCAGTAGTGGAATCTGAAAGAACTATACCATACTTGTATAAGTAATCATAACTAAATTATTAATACTTCTGCACATTTGAGGGTTGCTAGAGAAATATGTAAAAGTACCTGCTCAGAGACCAATTTGTATAGGGAACCATTTCTAAGAGTTCCCAGAAAGCAGTCAAGCCACTGACAAGCCACCCAGCTAGAATTAATACTATTCTATAAAATATACCATTTCCCTTCTGGGTTTTGATAGTACATTATACAGGGAAGGAGCATCTGCCTTTTGTCTATATATTATGACTACGGGGTCAACAGGTTCAAAGAGCATTGAAAATATGGCATCTTCCAGATTAATGAATTCATACATGATTGTGATAAGTTAGAAAACAGATCTTTTGGACAGCTGAAAGATTTCAAAAAGCATATTATGACCCAACTTGAAGATATCAGCCTATAAATCTGGGGGAAAAAATCCTAAACTTAGTGCCATCACCTACTGCATTGGATGTGCATCTACTGTCTACGGCAGAGTTTCCTATTAGAATTTTATTTGAGTAGAAAGAAATTGAATATGATATTTAGAATTACAGAAACCAAAGAAACATAAACCTTTTGTTCAATTATATATATCTCCAACTGTTGACTAAATAAAAAAAAAGGTAACTCAGATGGGAACTGCATTATTGATTTCTTTTTTCCTGTGGGACAAAGCACAATCATAAAAAAAATTGTTTTCGCATGGCTTTGCTATACTTCAATTATTCCTGCTGTAGTTGCACTATGCCTAGTACAGAAAAAGACTCTTGGGTTTAATCTAAGCCTTACTGAATGTTATTAGATCATATCTATTCAATTAATGTTGCTTTCTGTACACTATACATAGCCAAAATTCTGTCAACAGCTGAAGTCATTGGTCATTCAAGTTCCACGTGCAATACTATTTGTGGATACCCCATGAACCTATAAGCCAGAAGGCATTTTATTTAAACTACAAGAACACGCTCCCTGAATTAATATGATACAAGGAAACAAACTGTGTTATATCTCTTGGTTTTTGCCAAGCACTGTCCAAATTTTTCTGTGGTTTTAGGGAGTGCTTTACCTATTACTTCCAAACCCGTAGCTGACCACTGTTTCGGCACACCAACAATTCAATGAAACTTCAAGCTGAGAACAAGCTGATAATCAAACTCTCAGTTGTGAGGCAGAATTCATTTTGAAGGGTGCAAATATTTGCTATAAGCTACAGTGAGTGACATTAAAGTGTCCAATACATCAAGTCTGAAGAGGACTTGTGGAAGGCAGTCACCACAAAATGTATTATTTGATATTACCGGAAACATGTCCTCCATGATGAGATATGGACAAACTTCCTGCTGCGTGAGCTTAAGTTTCTTTTCTATTTCATAGATCTGCAGCTGTGCAATGCAGGCATGAATGCAAGAGTAATGATTCAAGACAGCAACCTCAGATATTTGTGAGAGGAGTCTCTTAACATTCAAGGACTTCCATAACTCTCTCACCCCAATCTAAGTGTTATTTTTGGCCTCTAACACAACAGCCTGCCATAATTAATCAGCAATAGTTCTGAAAAAGAAATTGAAATTTCTGTTGAGAACGATTTGAGCAGAGATGCTGCTGGGCTGTTATCAGAGGTTACACTGAAGGGCCAAAGGCAGAATCATAGTCTGTTAGAGCAGAACAAGTAAGCATGCACACTCATGGGAAAATAGGGACACCCAAGCTGAAGCTGATGGGGAGAAATCAGCATTTGAGAACTTCAGAAGCTTCACTTGACATCGAGGTCTGTGATCAAGGATCATCAGGGAATCAACATCAGCCAGAAATTACTGGAAGGAAAAGAAATATACTATGCAAAACTAAAACTCAAGATCAACCAGAAAGGTACAATTATGAACAGAACTGTCAAGGTAATTAAAAAAAAAAAAGCAACTAAAATTTGGGGCGGGGTCATGACTTGAGAAAGAAATTCTGTTTGTTGGCACATATTACTTACAACTGTGTTAACTATGATAAATACTGACTACTACATGGTACCATCAAGCAGCATATCACAAAGGCCACCAAAACAACTTGGAGGGTACTTATTTCAGAGAGAAATGTTCTTCCCCTATAATTCCTTCTCTCTTGGTTTCTTCAAGAGGTCAAATGCCCGACTAGGTGAAGATTCCTGTGTTACTGACTTTGGTGCATTGCCATGCAATATAGACTTTAATGCAAGGGGAAGTGCCTTCAAGACAAGGCTGCACAAATGTATGTGATATAAGCCACTTGATTAGTAGCAGTTCATTAAGATCTCTTCAGCTCCCTCATTTGCAGGTGCTACTGTTACTCTGTTCTGACAAAAGAAGCAGGACACATGAAGTAAAACAACCTGCCTTCCCTGACAGCCACCCTCCTCTTTCTTCCCATAGCCATGCGTGCAGCTGAAACTCCAAACTGAAATAGAAAGCATGGAAAGATACCAAAAAGAGGAGGGACAGAGGAACTGCAGCTTGTTGTTCTGGCTAGAGAAGGACTGGTAAAGCAGCATGGTGTAAAATAACTGGATGAGATACCACAGAAAGTAAGCAAGATACTGCATCAAATGGAAAATTCAGGTTCAACAGCATGTCAGTTAGCAGTCCCATGTTACTATGGAAATGGCACCACCTGAAATTTTAAAGTCATTTCAGAAACATTCACATAGCTAGGAGTAATAGTAAAAACATGCATGTTTGTCACTTACAGTTTCTGATGCTGTACACTTCATCTGCACAGTACCATTCTTTCCAGGCTTGTCAACATATCTATATATTCAAATTTGTCAGTAAACTGTATATCCTACTTCAATATGCAAAGCAACTGAGGTACAATGGAGAAAAGTGTAAGAATGGATTTATGAGTAATTTTCCAGAATCCAGAAATTCCACTGAGCAACATACATCTTTATTCTATGAAGTTATGTTGAAGAAAAGAGAATATTTCCTTTTAAATATAGTGGGTTATCTCTCATTCGATCTGCTTTTTCAACCACATTTTTATTCACCTATTTAATGCATTTTGCTTAACAGCTTCAGTTAAAAGATCTGCAACTGCAAATAATCCCTAACATAGATAAATGTTGGGTTCATTAATATAATTATATTTTTAATGCTTACTCATATATTTCCTAAAGTGTAACAAAAAAAGAAAGGCTACCATAGAGTGTGCCATCACCAATGAGCGTTCTGGCACAATTGTTTTTTTCCCCCCTTGACTATTTTGTTTTCTCACAGAAATTTTTAAAAGCCTCCTTCTGTCCCCTGAGGCACCATCACAACCAGCCACCCTTTAGTCAGATGTGTTTGCTGAAGGTGCCACAAGCCTGACTGTGTAAATTATGAAATTTATCGACTAAGTATTTCATAATTCCACTAAATAAAAATAAAAAAAACAACAGTCAATTACTTAATCAGACTCCTTGTTACTGACTTTTTAACAAACAGTTTACACTTCTAGCTGAGTATCACAGAACACTATGACAGTTGTAGAGGTCCTGAACAATCAGTCATGTTCTTGTTTACAATTTCCATTGATCAAGATGTCACCGAAGTGTAGAACATCATCAAAATTTTTCCTAAGCAGATGCATGCCCCACTGGATTTTATGCATTAGAGAGAAATGGTGGAGATGGTCCCAGGTAGATATGGGAGTACAGCGAGCACTGTGCTGAAACAGCCTCCAGAAATCAAAGGCATTTCTGCAATTCTGCCGTGGGGATACTGAGTGATCAATAGGTATCTATCCAATTTAATTGTCTCTAAAAATCTATTTGCATTCTCATTTCAAAGAAAGATGCCTATACTCCTGTAGGTTTAATTTTAAATGTATTTTGATGACTCCTTTCCCCTAAAAGGGAGATCTTGCACAAGTGATTTTAAGTGCATTAAAAATCAGGTTGTGTTTGTGAGTTGCTTTGAACTCTCTGCTTTTAAATAATGAGTCTGTTGTGCTCCAATCCACTTAGCTCCACAAAAAAAAAAAAAGCCACTGAAATGAAAGATTCCATTTCTAAGCTTTCAGGTATAAAAGTCTTCTATTGTTTTGATTATTGCATTCTCCTACAGCATCTCTTGCAATTGTTGCATTGATGGTGCATGGGACAGATAAGCTGCTCTGTTCTACGCTCCACAGTACGCAGAGCAGATGGACCCATAGTTTCCGCACGCATAAAACATCGTAATGGGCATACAGCAAAGAACTGACGATTGCTCTCAAGGTACCACAGGAAGCAGAACACACTTTTGGCTTGTGAAAGGATAACGACTGCTGGTTGTGCAATAGTCTTTGGGAATACCCCAATGTATTGATTGAAACATTTAATTGGTTTCAGGCGCGCGTCACCTAACTCATGAGACATCACCATCATCTTCAGACACTGTTGGTAACCAGCTGTGGAAAGACAAGGTGAACCTGTCCTTGACCTCTCATTATAGTCTGCAAACCACTATGCTTTATAATTTGTTTTAGGAACTACTTATGCAACGCTCATGTTTTATTTCTCCGTCCTCTTAGACTGTATAGGAAAATGTAGTAGTCTGCAAGCGTGGATTCATTTGCTTAAATGCAGAATTAGTGAAGAATTAATACTGAACTTATAAAGTGAAAGATGGTAAAGTTTAAATGTGCAGCAGCAGATTCATTAAACTAAGTGCACCTAAAAAATTAATGTACTGCCTTAGTAAGTACATAATTGTGTAAGGCTTTCATTACAGCTTTTGAAGTTTCTTTTAACTTTTTCTTGGACAAAAATTAGTGTTCCACATGGTAAGTATTTCAACTAGATAATCAATAAGCTAATCAAAAATTATGTACACATGGACTGAACATAGAAATCAGTCAGCCAGCTGAAGTGCTACATCATGTTTCCAGCTTACGGTTTCCTCCAATTAAGAATGTATAAACCTCATCACAATTCCATTAAACAATTAAGTCTTAAGAATTGTAGCTACAGATACCCTGCCAACATAATTTCTTCATTATTTCATGTTCTTATCTTGTTGCTTAATCATCCTAGAAAATAATGCAACGTGGTCCATAAATCACTCAGTTCAGTGAAATGATATATGAGCTGTTGGTATTGCTCTGGACAAAGATAATATTTGACTCCGGTGAAAGTAGTGTTTTTCCACCTGTGTGTGCTAGATGCATTAGAACAGGGAGCTTTTAACTGATGCTGGCAGCAAATTAGACTTTTTTTTTCCCTTTAATCTATAAATCTGAGAATTCATTTTCACGTAGTCCTATTTTTCTTGAAATACTGCCACACACACACAAAAGAATTCTGCTGTAGCGTGGGCTTTCCATGGAAACCATCTACTAAGCAAAAATATAGTTGTGCAAATTCCACCCAGTTTACTTTTATTCCAAATAACTTGATATGGTACTAATTAGTCTAAGAGTCCAAACCCATAATTTAACATGCTGAAGAAGAGTAGATATAATATCAAAGAGCATTTCCTCCACTTTAAACCATTTTCTTGGCAATGTTTTTTGTTATATAACTTATTTTGAGCAAAACAAGAGACAAAGGAATTTACTGTTCCACAGAACACTTGAAAACCCTGAGAAGGATAAATAAAGTCTAAAGAAGTAACCTGAAGTGTTACACCCCCAGTTTACCTGTTTCCTGTTCTATAAAGACAGAGGTACAACAGATTGCTTATTTCAAAGAGCAATCTGGGTGCTTATTACAGGCATTTATTGTGTTTCAATTTCACTAATTCTAATTATGCTTAAAAAATAACTTCATAACAATGAAGTCCTCTGCTCAAGGTAGTCCTTGCTTTTCCACAGTCATTTTTAAAAAGAAGCTTTAATCCCAGAAGGTCAATAGCTACTGCAGAAACACTGTCCTAGTGGGCACGAGCCTCTTAGGTTTGCACTGTTTTCTACTCTATTTCCACAGTACAGCATACATCAAGTAAAATACAACAACAGAAACTGATGTTACACGTTTTTTATACTATTAGACTAAGTCCTGACCAATCTCTGCCCTGCTGAAAAAGAACTCCCAGGCAAAAAGTAGCTAGGAGAGGGGAGAAGAAGAGCAAAGTCACATTAATGGCACTTTGTAAGAGTGCCATGCAATACAGGGATGGTGCAATCTATTGGTATGCAATGGTTTTAGGGGACTCGCTCTGAAGAATAAGGAGGTTTTTGGCATCTCCTTGTAGGCCATATACTTCAGAAGTCAAGGTACTACTTTAACACAGCTCTGGTGTGTGATACACTGTATTTGGTTTCAAGACGCTTCGCAGGAAGAACAGCAGAAATATGGATTTGTTGCTAAAATGGTTCTTAAATGCAAGAATTCTCATGATAAGCAAGTGCTGTCAGAGTCAAAGCTTAGATGCTCGTACAAAACGTTGTGTTTCCTGCCTCTTTACAAGAGCATATGGGCTGAGCTCATCCAGACAACTGGGTACTACCATGTAAACAAGTTTATTGTTGCAACGAGAAAGATACAGGCTGATGAGACTTTGCTATTTTCAAACACTGGTTTTTATTCTTCATTCTACTACTGGTACGTGACTAGACATAAATAAGCGAGGTTCAGTCTCAAACTTCCTGTAACGTTGCAATGACTTGAAACAGATTAGGAACTGATCCTGAACTAGACACTTTTAACCCACCTGCAATGCAAAACACAAGTTCAGCTGAACCTGTTTAAATAGTTCTTTGATTTGCTTTCCCTGGTACATATCAACAAACGCTGAGATGCCATTAATGCTGGCACATCTAAACATTATTCATTACAAAGTCCCATTCCCAACTGGACAGCTCCACATTTCCTGTGGTCACCTAATTAATGGGTGTCTATTAGACCCATCTGCAAGTCTTACTGGGTAATACTTTCATGAAACTAAATTGAGCTTGCCACAGCAGAAATGATGCAGTACCGTGGGGTACAATTAACTATGTAGAGACATACTTTATCCTAAGCCTTAGGCGCAATCAATAATGAGTTTCCTTTCTGAGATGTTATGGGGTTATAAGCACAAGATGATAGGCTTGAATTACTTAAGTTTTGATGACCTTTTTCTATTTGGATCCAAACTGTCAGCAAATACGGAGCTAGACAAAGTTTTATTACACACTAAAATTCCCTACGAATTCTAAAATTAAAAAGCTTAACTGCCTAAAATATAAAGCCTAGCTTGTCTGTGTAAAAATTTAATAGCTACAATATTAATAAAACAATATACGGACCAACTAATATATTCTGTCTGTCCTTCCTTTCTCTGTATGCACAGGACTGTTTGACTATTTTTTTTTATACTAATTGAGGCAAAAGCAGCATGTTGTGATTGGCTGATAAGGGTTTGAAGCTCCAGCTCTGGCCCAGTTGATGGTGCAAGTCTTCACAAATCCACTGAAGTCAGTGAGCAGTTTGTCCAACCTCACTGTGAGCATCCAAGCAATGAGATCTCCACATGCTCTACTTGAAGATTATTTTTCACTAATTATTTCACTATATGTTTCAAGGGCTTCTTTTCACTAATCTCCCAGACAGGATTTTTCTTAGCTACTTTTCTTAAGTAAAGCTTTATATTGAAAGGGGAAAAAAAATTTTTAAAAAAGTAATCTGCTAGCATATTCTTATTCCACCAGTGTTTCTCTTAAAAGCATTTAGAAGTTTGTCTTCTCACAAAATTTTTTTTCCAGGAATGGGCTTCACACCTCATCTACCTGTAGCTAACTTTAGCAGAAGCACGCAACTATTTAAGCTCTCACAATACTGTTCAGGGAGAAAAAAGCGCATCCCCAAACAGTACATGATCTCATTTGGTTTAGCTGATAATATGTGGGATGCCAATTGCCCACAAAAAGAACCTAGACAGCTCCCAGACTACATAGGTGTAAACATCTAAAAATCAACAGAAGAGACTAGAATAGATCCTAGTGTCCAGGACTCTCCCCTAGCTGCACTTTCCCACAACTCACGGAGTCATTTCTAACTCTCCAGTCACCTCTTACTTTCCTGGAAATATGTATTCAAATGGAACACTGGGGTTTTTAATAGATGAGATAATCAAACTGTGCTGGAGTGCCAGCCAAACTGTTCTTCATCCTTTTAACTCTAAAGAGGTCACAAGCAAATTGTTCTTATATTTACAAACAATTTTGTCGCAACCGTAAAGGAAATAACATTAGAATGTACAATTTATTACCCAATACTTTAGAAGCTAAACTATTTTAGTAAAAGCCTAAAGGTGATTCTCTTGCTAGACTATAGTGAGGGGAAAAAAGCCCACAAAGAAAGCTAATTTCAAATCTAATTTCAAAATTTACAATGTTCATGCCCTTTCCAAGGTTACACAGCAAGACATATGAAATCGGGGAATACAGCCTGGAGCACAGTAAGAAAAATGATTGGTATAGGCAGTAAGTGAATAAGCTATGAAACCAATTAGCAAATGTGTGTTATGATGCATTAGGATGCATGCTGTATAAGAGGGCAGGCAAAGCTGCCTGTACTTAGGCTCAAGCTGCTGGACCTATAGAGCTATATCCAGCTGTATTATGGTGTTATTAGCTGTGGCCTCCCAGCTACAACAGTTTGCTTACTATGTTTCCAGAATAAAGGAAACGAGTGATAGTTCCAAAGACTAGACAGGTTAGGACCAACGCAGACTTGGAAAAAAGAGCAAATAGATATGTTTGAGGCTGGGAGACAACTCCAAAGAGACAGAGTAACTTGGCAATGATATATAGAGCATGTAAGGAAAGCTCATTCAGTTTTGTGAATCCCTTATCAACAGCTACAGATCAAGGCATATTGATTATTGAAAACCTACTGGTTCACCCCTAAATGTGTAAATGTAAATTGGTTTACTTCTATATCCTCATTCAGGTATTGGATTAGAACAGACGAAAATGCTCCTCCATAGTGACAAGTCACTTGAGCTTCCCTTTCTGTTTCTTACATGGTTGTGTGGGGTTGTGAGATCACATAAGGTAAAGAAGTTTTTACTGGATATTTCAACTCTCAAAGTTGACACAGAATGATGAATCTCATCCTCCGATTCCACTGAAGCCTAGCATTCCCCAAGAACTTCCCCAGAATGAGACAGTCCCTAACTAACATAATACTGCTGCATACACTGCCCCCGTTTCCTTCGCAGGTGTGATTATACACGATGCCCTAGAAAACCTCCCTTGCCAAGTGGACTCTTGAGAACATAGGCACCTGAGCATAAAATTGAGCAGCCTAGAGGCAACTCTAATTAGGATGGGGGAATCCATCTTGAGCCCTGCTATCCACAGAATTACAGGAGCTTACTTCAGCTACCAGCATATATTCAACCTCACTTCAACAGAAGGTGATTTTATAGAGCACTTTTAGGTACACTCAGAACTCTGTGCAATATTTATTATCTGCTGTAACACATGAACCTTATGAAGCAGAGTTGATTCAGTGATGGCCATAATTCAGAATTTCCTTCCTGCTCTGTTTTGGCATCATTTTTCTGTTTACTTCATATGCAGGGTAATTTCTTATACTTTTTCCAGTAAACACCATTGACACAACAGAACCTAGTTCTCAAACTGTATGAGATTTTCATTAAATAGCATTTCAGCTAAAGTTATAAACAGAATTATTTCATGTAAATTTGAGGATGGAAGGATTCCTTAGTGAAGTTACTTTATTGATGTGTGCTTATTTCACTATGCAATACTTGTCTATGTACTGTCTTGTTTCTGTTTCAGATTTCAAAAAAAAAACAAACCCAAAATTTCAGTATCTTAACCAGCAGGAAGAATATAGGAGGTTTCAGTTTGTTTTGATATCTCGAGCTTTTCTGTGAGTATTTTCTAATAACAGATTACTAGGTAAATTAAACATGCCCAGCCCTACAAAGACCAAAACTATTTCAAAGATGACTAGTTTATTCCCTTGGTTAATATCTACATGGCAGATATTAATTTACTTAGGCCCAAGTTTTCAGGATTTATTCACCAATCATAAAAGCTAGCTTGTCAGTATTAATATGGTTATCCTACTTATACACAGTACTTGCAAGAAAATTGATACCATTCGTTACCTACAACACTGTGTTCAAAACTGGACAGTTTGTACAGTACAGCAAAAAAACCACCAGCAGTGTGGAAGCAAAAGAGATAGATGTGTAGAGGCAAAGAAGGAAAAGACGTTTTGAGACTAATGTATAGGAATGAGAGCCAGGACACCTGGGTTCTCTTCCCCAGGATCCCTTTATCTTCTTGTGTGACCTTGGAAAAAGGATGTCACCTCTCCAACTGTCAAAGAGTAAAAACCAAGCCTAACTCACATTAAGTGAAAGCATCTCTGAGCCTCAGTCTGAAGAAACTTGAAGTGTCAGCAAGGCAGCTCTGTTATACTGGTCCTGGTGCAACTTCAAGCCTTTACCGAAGAACTCAGAGGTCTGTCCTCGCCTCTCACCTGAACACCACTTCACATCCTCTTGCTGCGAGGCAGCTTCCCTCTTTCCTGCCCCTTTGTCAAGAAGTGGGAGAAAACAGACTTGGATTAGCTACAAGTCTGATGCACACCAGCAAGGAAATCCTTTCAGCGGCACTATCTGCTGGGCAAGTTTACACCTTTTTTTTTTTTATTTTTATTTTTTACAGTGCAAGAGCAGTACAGAGGGGTTAGCACATCAGCTGCAATGCTAATCTATGCCTAACACATACTGGGCCACTTGTTCAGTTCATGCAGTGACAGTCATGAAAGAAGCCAGAGACACTTAAGTATTCATTATATGGAAAATGGAATGGATCTATAGCAAAAATAACACTTGGAGGCTTAAAGAAAGTGGTCTCTCTTGCACATGACAAATGTTTGAAGAGCAGAAGGTCTGCACACTTTTTTCCTGGAGTACTTTGATATCACAGTTGTGAATTATAAACTATGCTGTGTTTATCACACCCAATAATTATCTAATGTTTTGGTACAAGTATTGTACCTAAATTCTGCTTTGTAAGCTTTGCCTTTAGTGACCCATGACTCATTGGAAAGATCAACAGGTCCAAGAGTGTGCATAAATGAACAAGTAGAGACAATCAGATACTCCTCCTGCTCATGAAGGGCAGAGAGATGTGGCTTCAAGTCCCAGCTTGTTTGCATCCAGCTGGCTTCCTGTGGGCAGAGCCGGAGCATGGCAGTGAGCTCAACTGAGTCCTCGCTGCAAATATCATGTGGTGCTTATTGAGAGCAGTGGAGACCCACAGTGCAATGACTAATCCCTATGAAAGCCTGACCCTGGAGTGACTCATCCAGCTTTTGAAATTAAGACATTGGTATTTTTATATATATATATATATTTATTTTTTTTTAATACTTCTGAACTTAGCTTTTTATTTAGTGAGGTCAGTCAACTTTTGCGCAGCTCAAGGAGAGCAAAAACTTATCTTTGATTTCAATCAGACAGTTTTAGAGCATTGCAGTAGATCACATCTGTCAACATTTGAAAGGTACCGTATAGGGAGAAAAATAGGGATAGAACTTTCATTGAAATAATCCATTGAACTCTATTGAAATGCATTAGTCTAAGAGATCTTTTGTACTAGGAGAGCTTTCTGGGGCACAGAGCGGAAACGTGGGTTTCTTTTTTTAATGCAGCAAAAAGCAAAATGCTTTTAAAAGAGAAGCAGTTGATAAATATAGACATAGTTAGTATTTCTAATACTTTGCTTTAACCAGGCTAATGCTTGTGAATAATCTATTTACTCATTTTTATGATAGATTTTAAAGTAGCTTTGAAGCAATGCTTCATATACTTGATAGATGTTATGCTTTTAAGGTCAGAATTGACGAGTATAACCACGTAGTCTGATTGCTTACATAACGGTGGCTACAGATTTTCAGTTATTTTTCTTTATATGTAATGGAAATCTAATTAGCTTAATAATTTAATTAATGCCTCTAACTAGGCAAAAGGCAGTAACTGTCTCCTATATGATTTCCAGACAAACATTTCATTTCAGTCTGCAACATTTCCTGAACGCTTTGCAGACTTTTGAGGTTCAGTAATAGCTGAGGTAGATGTAGTCCAAAAGCAACTGAGTCTTTTGCAGCTGCAATACCCTTTCTGCTTATCTCTCAGTACTCTAACAGGCATCTACATTCAAATAAGTATATGAAATTAAGAATACAGCCTGTCTCTGGTGGTTCCATCCACCAAGAATCACTGTGCAGAAACCTGTTGCTATTTCTCCTCAATTTTAGCATTGCCAGCTTACTCCATGTGCCACTTCCAGCACTTTGTTGCCTCCAGGGGTCTCTCCTGTGCCATGGTACAAGAGATAACACCTACTAACTGGGAGGACTTGGGTGATGTTGCAGTTCAAGGACATCTAGGATTTCTAAATTTCCCAGCATGCTTGGGAAAAGCCTGTTCTAACGAAAGAGTTCAAGAAACAGTGGCCTCAAAACTTGAAAACAAACAACTAAACTAAACATTTGTGTGAATTAGTGTATATTAGCCAATAGACAAACCATCTAGGAACAGAGTCAAACCACCTTCCTTTGACTCTCCCTCCAGTGTCCCACATTGCAGAAGCTGGTGCAGCCTGTGGAGCAATCCAAATGATGACTGGCTCTGAAGTGGAAAATGTCTTACAGAATAGGAAGCCACAGCAGTCTTTGTAGTGGACAAAAGTCACTGGTGTTAAGCTATTGTAACAGATACAATCCCTAAAGTAGGGCAATTTCAAAGGAAGTTGACATGTAAAAATAATGCTGTTCTTCGCTGTTAACCAAACACTCTTCCAGCAACAAAAAAGTATAAAGAGCATGCTCCAAAAAATTGCAAAGGAGCAACAGCTGCACTTACTCTATACAGATGCATTAGTAAATGTAAGAAGTGAAAGAAAAGGAGTGTGCACTTCCAATACAGAGTGAACGTCACTCTCAGACTCATGGTAATTGTACTTTTTTTTGGTGGTGGGGAGGAGTAAAACAGAGGAATAACAAACACATGCTAGCTGGCTGAAATTATTAGTAGGTAGGATGGTGTGGTTACATTCTATAAGTGACTGTAAAATAGCTTTGAATAAGTCTTCCAGGGGAGCAATGATTTTTATACCTTAGCTTCCGCAGTGGTTGGTATGATAGTTTACCTTTTATGGCATTGTGCCTGATGTGGCTCAGCCGAAAATGTATTCAAGATTACCTTTTCTCCAAGGGTGATTTTTATACCATGGCTCAGAATCTTAAATAAAATGCTTTATTCAGTTGTGACTTTGTACGCAAGTACATTTTCTGTGGAAGCTCTTACATGCCACAGCTGACATTGAAACTTTTACATTTAGTCAGTAAAAAGTAAAAATTAAAACACATATGTTCACATCCAATAGTGATATAACAAGGTTCTATGCTGCTCATTGCCCAAAAGAAACACTTCTGGCACATAAACAAGCTGATATTTAAAGCCACTTCCAAACAACATTAATGTTACACTATTGAAAAACATCCCAAAATCACATTGTCCTTCATGCAATGTCCTTTACGCAGTCCAGTAGCAAAACAACTGCCAGTTAAGCTTTTAACAACGCATATGCTCAGATTGTGCTAGTTTCTGTTAGATTCGGCAGGTCACAATGCAATTTAGAAGCAATTAAAAGGTAATGAATGTGCTGAACTGAAACCTCTGCCTGGGAGGCTTTTTCTGTGTACAGGGGAAAGTAGATAGATTTGTGTCCTTCAGTAATTTCTGGTGGTGAAACAGCAAAGCAAAATGCTGCTGAAATGGGCCTCAGATGTCTGAAGGACAGTCTGTTTTTGTGAGTGTGAGCACCGCTGAAGTACTGTGATACACCAGCTGAAACTCCTACACATAAAATCAAAGCAACTTCTTAAACCCATAACTATCCAAGTATTCTCTCTGCATAATAAGGCTTTGGGAAAAAAGAAAACTGACAATACCCTTTGGATACCACACAGTTTCCACGTACTGCTGAATAGCTGTGGGATTAATATCCTATTAAACAAGGTAGAAATTATCTGCATAGTTAATGATGGTGTATGTCAAACACTGATTAAAACAATTATATTCTATTAAGCCACATGTATTCAGAGTGGTTTATCCTCATTTGAAAGATTTATTTGAAATCACATTTCATGGTTCTGTTTTCATTAGTTACTGGGCCTTGTGTCTCCAAGCACTTTATTGATATTCCACAACCGGTCAATCAGGTGCAAAAATAACGTACTTCTATACCTTTTAATTTGGATGTACACTTTTCTTATGTTTTTAACTTTTTGAGCATTCTTATTGGACGTAATGAATTAACTGTCTTTAGACCTATTGAGGCCAAAGATATTGAGTGCTAATGTTTTGAGTACCGAAACTAAGCTGCTACAGAAATACTGAAAACAGCTTTCTTGCTGCTTTTATATATATTCCTACACATAAGTATGTACAGTTTTAAAACTATAGTGAATGTATATATTCTTTACATTTAAGATAGACATATACTGTGTATATGGAGAAATAAGTTTGAAAGTCACTATTTAGATAACACTCAGACAAGATTACATTTGTGTCTAACAAAGTATACATTTGCATGCACCTTACTTTCACATACCAGAGTTTCTTGCCTCTTCTCAGGATAATTCATACCTAATAACAACTAAAGAAGCAGAAAACCTGTGTTTTACAGAGCATGCAAGCAGCTTATGCTCAGGTTAGCCGGAGTCCATTTTAGCAATGTTTTAACTATTGACATTTTAAAAAACTTCTACATAGAAATAATCAGAATATTCATTGAAATATACTCTATTTTATGATTTGTGAGTAGTTCACAAACCCAATTAGATTTCTCGAAGCATATTAAGTACTTGAAAAATAATTTAGGAAAACCAGTTTCAGACAGTTGGAAACGAACTATATTCATTTTGCTGTTTACAAGATGGGATCCCGCAGACCGGGGTGCAGGGCCCAGGCTATGGGAATGATGGCAGTGGTACTGTCAGTGCCAGCAGTGCCAGGGTCAGCCAAAAGCCTACCGTGCCTCTCTGGTTTCTGCAGGACTCAGGGGAGGGAGAGGAAGGGGGACGGTACCTCTAGCATAAGCAGTCGTTACTAGTGACAAACTCTTCTAGATCTATGTATTTCTAGCCAGAAATATCTTTGCATATCAATAGAGACAAACCTGACCTAGCCTTTTTGTCAGAGACCAGTAACAGACAATATATACAGTCATTTTGCGTGTTGAAATGCACTCCAGGTTTATACTCAAGAAAATAGATATTCTTATATCAGGTATTTTATTTACAAATAAATTATTTTTTAATATGACAGCCTGCAAAGCTAGCAATGTCTTACCTTTTTGGAATAAAAATTAAAACCTGACTGCTCTTCCTTCAAAACCAGGTGTTAAGTCTTATCAATAACATTAATTCAGCTATTCAGTCCTGATAATTTTCTAAAGATTCAGTTAAAATTCTTATCCCAAATAGATTTTATACCACACACACAAAATCTGTTATAGGCCAAGAAATGTTAGGGTATCCTCATTAAAAAAAAAAAGCTTGAAAATAATTCACTAAAATTCTTCCAAGTTAGCATATTTTTCCGATATTAATAAAGATGGCAGGATCAGGCTCAAAGAAGAAAAATAAAATCTGTACCAGAACTACTGTTATACAGGGCTACGGATTCTGTTTAAATTGTTATTTCTAATTCTGTGAAGAAAAAAAAAAATAATCTTAAAATGCCTGGGGGTGGCTTCCCAGCTTGCATTTTGTGAGACTGTGAGTTATTTCACATGACAGAGGATAACTGCACATAACCCCATTTACTGTGATATGGCACTTTTTTTAAAGCTATTTATTTCAGCTGCTCATAGAAACATGATGAAATTCTATTAAAGAAAGTATATCAGGGCTACCTGTTGTAGATGGTTTACAAATATAGGTAACCTGACTCTACAATAAAGGTTAGCTCAGTTACTTGGTTATACTGAATAGTCAGCACACAGCAGCCACCAACTCTTTAGGATGGAAATTTTTGTGAGAACATAGTCTGTCTCAGGGTAAATTACTATTTTGACAGGATATACTGTAATGTTTACAATGGAAGAGAAAAACAGGGAAACCAGGAATAAAAGAAAATGTGATGGCAATCAACTTCAGAGATGCATTTCCTGAATATGATAAAGAGAAACCATACCGTACCCCAAACATGCAGATAACAGGCTGTGGTGAGTTGGCTGAACACCAGGTGCCCACCAAGACACACTACCACTCCCCTCCTCAGCAGGACAGGGGGAAAACGATGTGAAAAAAACCAACCGTCATGGGTCAAGATAGAGGCAGTTTAATAAAGAAAAGGCCACGTACAGAGGCAGAGAAAACAAAAGATACATTCTCTACTTCCCATCAGCAGGTGATCTTCAGCTACTTCTGGGAAGTAGGGCTTCAGTACATGTAGTATACTCTGGCAAACAAACATTGTAATAACGAATGCCCCCCCTCCCCCCTCCTCCTCCTCATCTTTTCTGTTAGCTTTTGTTGGTGAACAGACATCATACAGCATGGAATATCCTTTGGTCACTTTGGGTCAGCTGTCCTGGCTATGTCCCCTCCCAAGATCTGGACCATCCCCAGGTCTACTAGTGAAGGGAGAATGTTGGAGAGACAGCCTTGATGCTGTGCAAGCACTGCTCAACAGCAGCCAACACACTGCTGTGTTATCAACACCTTTCTACCTACCAATACAGAGCACAGCACTTTGAGGGCTGCTATGGGGAAAATTAACTCCATCTCAGCCAGACCCAATACACAGCCAAATACCTACATGATCTGCCCAGTGTCAGGGATCAAGCACGAAACAACCCCTTCCAGTGCAGCGCTCCAGAGACTGAAATACTCTGCATTTGTCTGATACACTTAGAAAATTCTTCTGCAAGAACTGGAAATAGGCAAAATAACTGGCTGAAACACCTCCAAACTCCTGCAGCACTCACCTATGGACCTTGGTATACAGCAGCTCAAACCAGGGTGGGGAGAAAATGAGGCAGCTGGCGCTTGAGCTGGGAAGTCACCATGGTTAAACAGGCAACCAAACAACTGGAGTTCCCGCTGCAGTGTCCATTCCTCATCTCACTAATAGAATCACAGCAGAACACACAGGTCATGCTAACCCTTAACAACTCTAGTAATTACCACCAGGAGAGAAAAATGAGTAACACTGGGCTTAGAAAAAGTTGATATACATTTGCTGAAGCTGTATAAAAGAACAGGCTAAAGGGAAATAGACTTAGCACAAATTTTTGACGCCTTTACATGCCCAAGTAATTGAAAGCTTATGCAGGGTCAACTAGCATGCAGGACTCAAAAGAGTTTGAGACTCAAAAACTTTTTTTTTTCCCCCAAACCACCTTTTAATCACAGCAAAATTTCTCTAGTGACCTCAGATTGTAGATCTCTGAGAACCCTCAGAAACTGGCCTGAAAACTCTCTGCCCATCCCAAAGGCTAGTTCAAGGTTGTTTTTTTTTGTGGGCTTTTTTTTGTTTGTTCGGGGTTGGTTTTGGTTTTGTTTTTGTTTTTTTTTCCCCCCACTAAATCAATCAAAATCAAGTTTTCAGACATTTTTTAGCCTTTATACTCCCCACTGGGTTGAGGTGTCCCAGGTCAAAAAGCATTAGAAAAACTAGTCTTCACAATTAAAAATACTCAGCATAATTCAGGTTTGGTGTCAAGCTATGACAGGGCTACTCCTCACAGTGGCACTGGAAGCGTCCAGTACAGCTCACTATATTTTCCTGCTGCATCTTTGGTTTTACCTCTTCCCGAGCCCTGCTCCAAATCTTGAGTGCTTTTGTTCACAAGATACTTTTTCTTCCATGATGAAAATGGAAAATGTACTGCACTCAGCATCTCTGGAAATCAACCTACTGATTTCTGCAGCTGCATAGTGACGCAGGAGTGCAGTTACCAGCCTCTCAGTTTGGCTGTGTTGGGCTTACTGAATTCCCTGAACCACACCGACAATTCCCAACTCCTCGCCCTGTGTCCACTGCTGCTCAACCCAGCAGTGAAGAGTAGGATTGTGCAAGTGAGCCTAAAGGATGTAAATACTTGAAAGTTCCTGGGTTTGGGTATTTAGTGCCAATTCCTGTCTTGGTAAGCTTCCTATCGTATTTGATAAAGAGTAATGATCCAGAAATGTCATTTACAAGGCATCATAAGTTTGGGGAGCAAACTTAACCAGATCCAATTCTGTCATCCTGGCATGACACTTATTGTCAGAGCAGGCCCATTTCATATGCATTTCAAAACACATCTGTACGCTGAATCAGAATAAGTTCCAGAAAATGACCCTGAAGGCAACAATAGCGATAGCAATAAAAAGATGTAGACCTTTATAAATGGAAATAACAGAAGGAATAATTAGCATAGTGATCTTGTTAACTTCAGAGAGTGCTAACCTCTTCCTTTAAGACTGGAAAGAATAATTGCATTTTTACAAATGTATGGGTGCCATAAAAATAGCTCTAATTTACAAAAAAGGCAAAAAGGGGGTTCTTGAAGTTTTATGACACTCCAGTACTAAAGCTGCATAATGTGCCTCTCTTGCTGCAGATATTCAAAAGCTATCCTTTTTCATCTGGGCCTCTGTGTACATTACAAGTTGGATCTAAAAGCTACCGAAGTAATGAGTCTTTCCACTAGCTTCAGTTGGCTTTGGATCAGACCATGTATTATGACTTCACAAAGCAAAATGTAGCTGGTATTCTGGACAAAGTGTAACTAATGAGCGATAAAGCTAAGTCGAACAACCAAAAGATAAATGCACAATTCTACACATAAATATGCTGTACCTTTGTGCTGCCAATGAAATTACTTTGGATGAATTCTCTCATACAAAACCACACGTAATTCTGCAAAATTTTTAAAAGATATAGCTCACAGAAGTCCCACTAAGAGTTAAGTGTATGTAAGGGCTAAATTAAACATGGAATTGTACACTTTGCCTCTGATTCAATTGGGTACTTAGAATGCACTTACTCTAAGTGCATTGACTTTATATGTTTGAAGTTAAGAGTACGTATAATGTGCTGGATCAGCACTTGGTAATCTATTTTACTGGGACGTCCTCCCAGGAGATACTTCCTCCCTTGGCCTTGTCTACCCCCTCCTCGTACCCCTTCCCAAGTCACATTTCTTCAGCTTCCTTCTCTGCCTTTCCAGACTGTCTCTTATTCCTCTACTTGCCAACATATCAGGTAATTTTTCTTCTGCTTCTGGTCTCTCCTTCCACCATGCGGAGCTCTGCCCCTCTCTTCTGTACCTTTATAGGGCCTCACCCCTCCCCACCTCCCCTTGCCTTGGGCTAGTTTTGGTGCGCCTTGTTAGCCATGTGCCTCTCACTGCCTGGAGACAAGCATGCTTCAGTACAGTTCATGAGCTCAGAATTTTGCCAGTTTCAAACTCTGATGAGGACCGTTGAACTGAATGTTATGGACTTGTCTCAGCAATTAATTCAGTTAATTTAATAGATCTGAAAGACCATAAAAATTCCAAAAGATTAAAGTAATTGGCTGAATGTAAACTGGAGTTACTATAAAAAGATTCTGTGTTTCCACTGGACATGAAGAATGCTGAAATCATGAACAATGAACTTCTTCCCATAGTCCTCTGTCTAGCAAGGTCCGGGATTCAAGCAAACAGTGGTGAAACAATTCAAAACTCTAATGAGGCAGAAAACAACAGCATCTCAGGTTAAGGTGTCTGGTCAAGAAACCCCATGAAATCACTTATTTTTCCAAGAAGTCCTGAGCTATTCAGAATGAAAAAGCGGGGAAATACTGACCATTACAATGAAGAAAAACAGAGAAAGAGAAAAAGAGAGGAGCAAAGAGAGAAAAGAGATGGCCAAGTATAGTGGAACGCAGTGTTCACGGAAGGCATGATGATATACTTCAATAAGAAATTAATTGCCATACATTTAGAATGATGTGCGTACTACTCCAGCAGCTTTACATATACAGTCAAAAGAATTTTCCATGCATGCCACAATTCAGAAAAGTGTTTTGCTGAAGGCAGACCTAAGGACCTACTTCATGGTAAGGATTTATATGCTTTCTGGAACTGGGACACCAATATCCTGAATATCTCATCCTCTTTGCTACCCAGATAGTGTTCAGATCTCCCCTTCTGATTTATTGTAACAATATCAACAATAGCTAATCAAGAAGTTGTTTTGCACTTGAGATACAAGCCCAAAAGCATTTTGTGCTGATACTTGATCCTGCTTCCAAAATAAATCCATACAAGTTAAACTTATTTTTCAGGCTTTTTATCTCTTTAATAAAAGGTCACCGTTTCCTGCTTCAGCAGCGTCCATCAAACTGTACAATTCTTTAGAGAGGATTATTTCTAGCACATTACTTCCCAGAGCATGACTATTCTGTAATATCCCTTAACAATCAATTAGGCCTGAAACAAAGTCTGATATAGAGTTAATGGCTTCAAATTTTCCCTCAAATCCTTTGAGCGAACAAGTACCTTAAAACTGAGGACTATTGAAAAGCCATAGAAATGCTAATATTAAAATGGTTTAAAAACCTTTAGGCTAATGCTAACTTAAGCAGTACTGCCCTTCTAGCATCCTGATTGTTTTGTTCATCCCTTGAGTTGATAAAAACCATAGAAGCATTCAATATGATGGTTAACTTTAAGCTATTATTAAAAGATGTTAGTTACATTCAAAGCTTAGTAGTCAAATAATGCACCAGAATTCCACTTGCTTGTCATATGATCATAGCAGTGTCAATGAATAGATGCTGAACTCATGATTATCTTTTCTGCGCACAACCAGCTCTCTGGACTTCAGAGGGACTTTTCAGGGCACAAAGATTTTCACATGCATGAGCAATATTTTCAGGCATGAGCTTAAATTCTCAATACCTTCCAAAATACCTCTACTCAGACACTGTGAAAACAGAACAGGAATTTTGCTACATATCCTGCAGCTACATGCATTCCCCATGGACTCTCTTTAACAATAATACTTTCTGAGAGTTCAAAATAAAGAATCTGAAATACTGGGGTTATACGCAGCATTCCAGCGATATTTTTATGCACCGTACAAGTTCAAGAGTAGATACATCACCTGTAGGTGGCAGTATCTTATCACGTTGTCCCGATGGAAAAGCAATTCCCTAGGTTTTATTCTTTATCGTGAAGAGATGGGGAGGCAAAACCAGAAGCCACATCTATGACACAGGCAAGCCGGAAATCTTGATCTTTCAAAGTTTGTTCGCTACTAGTACAGTCTGTGGGGTTTTCTCCTTCTACGTTTCTATGCCATTAGATGGTTTATTGACATTATTACCCCTTTTTGCAACAGGGGCACCTCACCTGGACAACAGCAAGCATCATGAGAAAATCTATTTGCCAGCACTGTCAACTTTACTATACACTTGGTTTTCCTTGAAAAATGCCCTGATATTTTTGGGTAATAGTTAGGCTGTTTCCTAGAAGGTAGAGATTCATGCCAGCACATGCTGAGTGCACACAGGCTTTTTGTACAGCTGGAGAGCAGCACACTTTAACTCAATCTCCTTTGCAAGTGGGTTAAGATTTATAGATGTAAGGTCCACACATTACACAGTATAGGAAAATATACCTTTTTATCATAGTTGCTAAGATCAGAAATCTTAGCTTTATATGTAATTTCATTATTATTTCCATAATTAACCATATAATAAGCTTCAGTTTGTCTCGAACTCTAAATTTCACTCCAAAATACTATGAACTCCTTCAAACGCAGTCTACCACAAACTGCCAGCCTCATTCATTTTGCCATGTTCAGGTGCTCCATTTCAAATAAAGTATGTAATTGCTTTGCGTAAACTGTGCACCTGCCTTTGAATTCATAATCTGTTTTTGTATAAATGATAATAAAGCACTTTTCAATATACTATATGGAAGAAGTCATATAAAGCAGTTTGTAATTGCGAAATACTGCAGTCAGCTGAACTGCAAGCAATACGAGAAAAGTCAATTAACTGAACCATGATAAGGAAACGCCTCTTTCAAAAAAGTATTATCTCTTCAAGAGAGAAGCTCCTCCCTCAAACAAATGGAAAATGATAGTGATACAAAACACAGAAATCAAGAACTATTATAATACATTTGTCACAGTGACAGAAAGAAAATGTATGTTAGAAGTGACCTTAGTGATGCAAAAATCTTCATAAAGAGAAAGCCAGGCAGGCACACACAAAAGCTATTCCTCAAAACTTTACACCTCCTTTCCCCAGAAACACCTCCAGTTTGGCATGGTTCTCACAAGGCAACATCTGAGCAATCCCTAATGAGAAAGATTTGTAGAAGAATCAATCATATTCTTTCATGAAAAACTTAGAGAGTTGAGAAAACAAAATAGAGGTAGGGTGTCTCAGTGAGCTCTCTAAAACGGAGGATTGCATTACACAAAGTGTACTTTTTTGAAGGAGATAGAAACATGCCTGTTATTAGAACTTGCAGTGTCTTTGTAATTCTGTTTCCATTATTTTTATAAGATGAGACACCAAGCCCATGTTAGATTTAGTAGCTCACTTTCAGTTTTTCACTTGCAACTCAAAGCCTGAAATTAGTCGGTTTACTACCCTTTTAAATGTAATTCAGGATTTTTCTTTTGCCTCTTTCCACTATTACTTTTCAAGCTCCCTAATCAATATATTCAGCCAAATTACTCTTTTTCAGCAATTTCCAATTTTTTCAGGTAACACTTATTGCTAGTACATAATGGATACATTTGAGAAATTTCTTTTGCTCTCCCCTAATTTCTCCTTTAGGGCAGGCAGCCATATCCTCCAATTTGCCTCCCTCTAGAGCTTCCCATATTTGCATTTTAGAGAGCAACACCAGACATTATAACCTTTCTTACTTCAAACCAAGTAATATCTATTTTGGGGCATATGAGGTAGTTGGCAAGCAGATATAACTCTCATTTCAATAGTGCCTTGTCTTCTAGGAAAAGATGACTGCTATATTGAGTTAATCAGCTTGCAACAAAATGCTTTGAAAGATAAGGTGGCATAGTTTTCACAAAACTGAGGCAAGGAAAAAAAAAAGAAATTAACCTGACCAGTAGGTAGGATAAGTCAGCAGCACACAATGCAAGAAGACGCATTTCACAGAATTTTTGCCTTATCTGATGTAGTGCTTGAAATACTTGGTATGAAGGAGCCAGGGTATTGGAGGGATGACTTGCAACTGAGGTATGTGAATACAGTCATAAATAAAAATATCTCCATGGCTCTGAGAATGTTCTTATTTGTCTGAAAAATAAAGACATATTGGGTACCTATGTTCAGCAGATACTTCTCCTTGTGTTTCTGCCTTCTGTCTGTAACATGGGGATAATGCCTTCCATTCATTACACAGAGGACGGCGTAAAGGCAAAAAGATGTCCGAAGCTTTCACGTGACTGTTGTTCAGTAGAGCTGGCTGGGGCCACACTGTGTACAATCAGGGTGAGGTAAAATATTGGAGACTGCTCAGTCTGTGAGCATTTCCCAGTAGCACACTGAATAAGGCAGAGACACCACATATTAATGGCAACGCTGTGGTTAGAGACCACACCATAGTGCTACAACAGATGAGTCTGCAACTTGTTCCTTATTTTTAATATACAAGCCTTAATTCTTGTATTTCCTAACTTTTGGGTGCTTGACTTTGCTATCCTAAGTGTTCCTGTAAGCATTTTGTTTACAAAGTCTATATAAAGTGTTATGTTACAATGGTGTGCCATACTGCTAATTGTATTGTAAATAAAGCTGACCACGTTCCCACCTCTGAAAAAGCACTCACACCCAGCACTTCTGTTATTAAAAGGAAATAAGAACATTTACCAAAATGACACTGCATTAGTTACCTGCCTTGGGCTTTTCATTATATTTGACTTAATAAAATAGAGTACTTATCACTGCACCAACTCCTGTACTGCACAATCACTAAGGTACTGAACTTTATCATTCAATAGGAAAGAACAAGTGCATCTAAGCACATAATTCTACGGATTTTTCTCTTGCTCTCCGCTATAACCAGGACAACATTATATATCAGCCTTACTGGAACACTTTGGAAACACTGAAGCATACTATACCTGTACAGTCTACATGTACATGTCTCCATCTAGTGGTTGGTCCCAATTCATAACTTTTCTCCTAAAGGGCTCAATTTGAAGTGATACAGGTGTGTACTTTGATACTGCAAGCCTCCACTATTTCCTCCTCCTGAGTCACCGTTGCCCAGGGAATAGAGGGGAGAGCACGGGAAATGGAGGCCCTTTGCCACAGCTCTGCTCACAGTGGCACCAGCCTCCTCCTCAAGCAGGAGCTGCCTGCAGATCCACAGCCATGCTCCTCAACACCTTTCGTTATTCATGTTTCAGGTTTACAACAGGAGGCCTTGCTGGAAGGTAGCTAAAAGCTGGGGAGAAGGCATCAGGGGGCCTTGTACTAGCTACAGACACATTACTATGGGTCCCGCCACAGTGAAAATACGGAGGCATGGCAAGAAAGTAGTATGTGTATGTCATCTGAGCAAGGGCATCTTGGGCAGAGGAACAGCTCCAAGGGGACTGTTGTAAATGCCCTCTGGTCCAAAACAGACACCAGCACGTAAAAAAACACCTGTAAGTATGCAGTTCTCTTGTTATTATGTCATTTTATACATATACATATGTATGTTCTATATATAATTTATACATATATATAATTATTTAAACAGAATATACATGTTTATTATACACCTAAACATACCTGGGATAAAAAGGTATAAGACATAAAATAAAAACTATTCTCAAATACTTTTTTTTTTTTGTTTAAAGTTAAACCTGAAGCATTGCCTAACACTATCCTGAAACCAAACTAATTTGAGCTTCTCCAAGCCCTTAATCTGCCACGCTCATAACTCAATAAATAGTCACTGGATTAGTTCCTTCCATTTAGCCTGCTTATTCATGTGTTTTCTTATTTAGCCCATTTCTAGATCTTCCTGTAATTACGAATAAACACACCATTATTATTGACCACCAAATGATGTTTCTATTCCTTTCCTTGTCTCTAACTGCACTCCCACAAGTTGCCAATATTCTCCTGAGAATTTCTAAATGATTGCCTCTCAGGAGGAATTCAGTATTTTTTATGGTCAACTCCACAGTTTGCCTTTATTGTCCCTCTGGCTTAGAACCTGGCACACATTTCCTAATATATGGGGATGTTTTGAAAGATTTCTTTATTGCTGTTCTTGCATGTTACTTTACTGGCACTTCTGCTCAACCAGTAGAAGTTGTGTATCAGAATCCATAAAATCTAATACCTCAATTTATTTGATTACAGTTGCAGATAAACCACCTAAACTTAATGTAATAGTTAAGATCTTGAAAACATCACTCTACAATACATCAAAAAGAATCTGAATTGGTTAAAAATTAATCTTTGCAAAGAATACTGCAGAGTCAGATTCATCATGGCCACCTGCAAGTGTAGCAGCCACGAAGAAACACTAATGGCAGGAACATGTGTTAAACCCCATCCCTCTCCTGGGCTGGCGTTAATAGCTTTGAGCTCTGTCCTCAAATTTTAAGCTTCAGTTGCTACTATCAGAAGAAAAATATCCGAATGGGGAAAGGCGGGTGGAGGGAAGAGGTAGAGGTACTTCACCTCGCTATTTTCCTAAGAAACTTGTACAAATGGGGAATTAAGAGCACCTTTTAAACTGAAAACGCTGAAGTAAGATGGCCTAATGGCTCAGGCCTGTCTCCCTCTTCCCTAGATACTCTTACATGTACCCTCTGCATCAACAACATTTTTCTCCATTATGAGAGGATTCATGGATATGAGTCATCCGTGCAGAAAATACTCTCCCCTAAACACACTTTTTACGGGCTTAACTATCTTCCAGTTTAGCACCTTAAACAGAGCTTATTGTGGTACTACACAAGCCTCTACATGATCAAAACAGCCAGAGGACAGGCGTAGGATTACTTTTTTCAGAGACTGGTGGCTCTCAAGGTGCCTCTGTTGTGCCACGAGGACCAGGGGACAGACAGGTCCCTTTCCCTGTGGAGTTAGCACCCTTGAGGACATTGGGACTTGCCAAATACTCATTCCCATGGCTCTGGTATCACCTTGACTTCATAACCACAGCCACCTCACCGTATTACACTCATAAACTGATCCAGCTCTGTTTTTAAATCAATTAGAGTCTGTAGACCCCCATTGCACTTACTGGAAAGCTGCTGGAGAACTTCTTAATTAAGTTACTTCTCAGTCAAACATCTGTCCTTTACCAGAACACCCATTTGTTCTGAATTTAAATAGCCCTTTTTTTTCCCCAGCAGAGCAAAACAAAAGCTGAAAAAGCAATCACTTTCTACAAGTGCATCAGAGGTCTAACAGTTACACATTTTTAGTCTCTTTTCCATGACAAGCCCTCCATTCATGCTACTAGACCTTTTCTTTATCTGTTTCCATTTGAACTCATCTTCTGAAACAATTCTGCATAACCAGAATTGCAATCAGCTTTTCTGAGGAGTGTCACTACAGTACTTTGCACAATAGCATTAATATTTCCTTTTCTCAGTTGGGGAAAAAAAAAAACATCTTTTGATGCATCCTGAAGGATCACATTTATCCCCCTTATGGCTCTGTCTCATTAGTGCCTGATAGTCATTCTGTGAAAGAGTACACAAAGTCCTCCCCTCCCTCAGCCACTTCCAGCTGATGAGCTTCACACTTAGAGCAGAAATCCCTATTGTTACTTTCAAAGGGCATGAATTTGCATTTTATACAACTGAATTACAATTTCATTGCCATTATTACAGTCCTCAAGTTCATCTACTGCTTCCTTTGTGGTATTTTCACCTACTTTTGCACTGGGACATATCCACATAAGAAATACTTGGGTCTCCTACTGCTCAGGGAAGGCCCTGAATAACTGAATCTGTCAGTCTGCTCCTAGTCTGAGAAATCTTTAATTCATTTATAAAAATGGAAGAACTGCAAAAGCAGAGTGGCACAATCAGAACTTCAGCAATTAGACAGCCATTTTTGTATAGAAACACACACAATTCAAATACTAAAGTCCTATACAAAAATCATGACACCATCTTGAGACTTGCTTTTACATTTAAACACTTCTTCTAACCATTGGGACAGAGCTTTAAATTTATGCCCTCTTTACTCAGATACAATCTTGTGTTGTAACAAGTACTTTAGGACCAGATCCTTATCCACTTACACTTCTTAAGTATTATTTTTTTCCCAACGATAACATCAATCCAGAAAGTAAATAGAAAAAAAAAAGTATCTTAATTATATTTATTGTATCTATCAATTAAATAGGAAATGACTGTTCTGACAGACCAATGTGATGGAGCAAAGCAGGACCAAATTACATTTGCCATTAGAAAACAATACAAATTAGAGAGCACCAAAGCTTGCAAACTCAGCTCTGTATTAACTAAAACACCTTGTAGGAGCCCTGTAATTAGGGTTGCTTTCTAGAAGAACTGAAAACAGGGCTTCATCTGGCTTCCTGTGAAAATTATGTGGTCAGTTGGTGCAAAAGTTCACACAGATTTACTTTTTGTACCTTCTGGACTTTATAATTCATCTTTGTACGGGTGTTGTGTTTTGTTTTTTAAACAAACACCAGAAAAACATTTTTAGCTTGAAGCTTTAAGTTTGTGGTTTTGCCATAAAAAAATTTCTATGCCACCTTTTCAGTTTTCTAGGGAGGCAGATCTTCAAAATAATATGTACAACACGAAGTTTTTCTTGAACAAAAGAACTGGATATTGGAATATCTTTCACTGTTAATTATCATATAGTTTTAAAACTGCATGCATGAAGTTAATTGTAATCAGCTTGTCTCCAATGTTCAGTTTCTGAAAGTTTCAGAAATAACAGGCTCATTTTTTCCTGCAAACATTACTTGCCGATTGGGAAAAGCTTCACCGAAGTTCCTCCAGAGCAGAAACAAGATGAGTTCAGACAATGGGATCCCTACATTTTCTTAGCTACTGTATAACTTGGCTGAATTTTTATAGAAACATAGGACTGGAAAAGACCTGCTGCATTACAACCTAGTTCTTTGCAGTTGCGGATAACCCTGAAACATATGCCCCCTTCAGAAGGCTCTGCAGAACACCTGGGCACATGGGACACCTCACAGTCTGGTAATAGCACGTCACAGACATGTCCCATGGGTGACTGCCATGGTGAGCAGCTCCCCAAATGTGTTTTTCCAATGCGGAGGGCTGTTTATTGCCCTGTGATGCCCTCCCATAGCAGGCAGGGCCAGAAGGGGGCCAGACACCCTACCCCAGGGGAACAGACTCAAGAGATGTAAGTGGACTGCACAGCTAAACACAGCAGCATAGCACTGGGAAAGGGTCCCCATATTCCAGGCACCAGCAGAAGAAGGAGGGATGAAAAAAATGCCCCACTAATGACACTATTTTCTTAATAAAAGTACTTGATTTAATGGGGCAGAATTGTTAGTATGATCCAGTGTTAATGCTTAAATAAGAACTGCTTCAGAAACTGAATTTAAGAATTAAAGACCTCCAGGTCAAAATTTGAACGAAGCAAAAGGAATGTGCTTCTATTGCCCCATTGTGGGGATAGCATAGGAATTCAAGTGGAAAAGAAAGTGAAAGGCGAGAACTGTGGTGTTAGAAAATTATGGTTGAAAAGCTAGAACAAAGAATGGTTAAGTTGACATTAACGGAGGTAGGCGCCATGGATCTCCAGGCACAGGCCCAGTCTTTGTGTGATGGAGCCACTGGAGTTAAGGCAGAGGACTCCCATCTATGTTACAGAGAAACTAACACAAAACACATTCAACCAGAAAGCAGTACCCTTCATTTAAATCGTCTGCATTTATCATAAGAACTAAGTTTGTATGCTGTCTCAGGGGCTGTATCTGGTTCCTGTCATGCTGCTATCAACCTCCCGGACACCTGTTTAAGACAGCGCCACTACCTGAATCATCCCCTTGCAGCCCGCATCTCTTTTTATTGCTGTATTCCTCCGTCAGGTACAGAACCAGCCTGGATCTGGATTGATTCCTTGATCAAGTACAGAATGAGCCAGAACTGGTAGAACATACCATTTCTCAGCTGCTTCTTCCCTAGGGTGCAAAGAAAGCATTAAAATTTGTGCTCCCTAACACATTGCCAAGAGCCACTGAGGGAGAGTCAAAAAGCGATGAACACTCAAAGCCACCGTGCAGCACAGGCCATTTTCAGGCTGCAGGTTGTCCTGTAAGCGTACAGCTGGCCCACTTAAAATCTGCTTTTGGAAAAATGAACACATGCATTATGCTGTCCTGTATTAACAGTGTAACAAGTAGAAATAATACCCACTTCAAATTCTTTAATATATTAAATAAATCCAGCTACTCCCTCTTCAGAGAGGAAAGCTTAGGCCAGTAGGTTTATTTAACACCTGGTTAAACACTACTTAACCTCACTGCACCAGCCAACTACTTTTCATATAAGCTGAATTTTGGCTAATAATGTCCCAATTAAACAGCAGTCATTGTCATTCACTATCATTAGGCTAAATTGCTTTCCTGGGAGATGTCCCAATAAAGCAGCCATCCTGGTTAAATGCTTACCAGTTAAGTAAGATATGCAACACAAAAGGGTTTGTGAAAGAAGAAGAAATCCAACTTTGTTTACCCAATTCTATGTAGCTGATTTGCCAAGAATTTTAAAAATTGTGTGCACCTCAGCACAGAAACTTTGACTGTTAGTTTTCAAATATATGTATATGTGTGTACATGTGTGTGCTCTACCAGAGAGTAAGTAGCATCTGTGTAAATACTGTTTCTTTCTAAAGGCAGTATAATATATGACAAAAACGTACATAAAGTACATCCTGTGAGAGGAGAAATAACAACCTGCTGTAGGAACAAAAAATTAGATGTAGGTCTGAAGCACTCTGTGGGAGCACACTCAGAAGGCTAATTCAGGATGATCTCTGTTTAATATTAACAACAGAGAAAAATACTTTCAAGAGTACCTCATGGAAGCCTGAGTCTTCATTTCCAAATCTGGCATTTAAAAGGAAGTGTCTACCCAGAGCTGCAATAAGCTGGGCACCTAGGGCAAGACACAGCTCGTTTGACTTTAGCCATTTAAAAGCAAGATGTCTAAGAAAACCCAGTTGTTGAGAATTTCTCTGTTGTCAAAGAATGGCACTTCCGGTCTCAAAATCATTATCTCCAATAGGAAGAATGAATAGATTTCTTCAGACTGATTTAACTCTAAACCCCATAGTGTTTGCCCATCCAAGTTAAGCAAAGCATTTTCGTTTTCTACTATTAAACACCACAGAAACTGCCCTGAAGGTCTGGCAGAACTGAGTATGTGCCTTTTGGTCTGTAGTCTGTTTTTAGGATAGAGAAGAAACAAGCATCATTGAGACTGGCAAATCCGATCATTCACCTGTATTGAGCATGCAGTAAATAACGTCGGCTAAAGTGGAAGAGCTATGTATGAATCTCACAATGTCTTGGACTGAAGAACAGGCTTGAAAGTAAAGCAGCTTCTATTTGAACATGGCAAATAGATACAATGCTGTACACTGCTGTGAAAAGGTATTAAAAAACAGCTTTAATACCAGAGAGAGAGAGAGACAACTGTGTTAGAATGCTGTCTCACTCACCCCATTTCCAAGTTAACACACCCTGCTTCTTGGAAGAGAACCTAGCAGAACATAAGACTTTGTAGGATAACGCACCATGTTGTTGTCTGCTTTTCACAGGGTGCAACGTAGTCTGCGCGATGGCTTGCACTTCGTGTCAGAAACCAAACTGAAGTGGTCAGTACATCAGATCACACCTTCCTCACACACGGCTCCTGGAGCAACTGATTTAATTGGAGCAGAGACCGATACACACCCAGTTTCTCACTGCTATAACAATTCAGCTGAGCATACGATATACCAGCTGTATCGACCAATGCCAAGGGCTGTGTGGCCTGCAATCACAGACGTATAAAGCAAATCAGACCCCTCAGCATTTCTTTTGTGATCATGATGCCTTAAAAACTCCAAGAGATTTCACCACCGCACAGCTAAGTGCTACTTACAAAGTTGTCATCAACAACCAGGAATAACAAGAAGGGATTTTTTTTATTTTAAAGAACAGCTAAAATTTTAAGATTAGTTAGTGTTCCTAGAGCTTGGGGCCTGTACGGTCTAAGCCTTAAACTGGTCCCGGGACAGCTTTCGTACTTAGGGCTACAAAAGCCTGTTCTTCTAATGAAACCTCAAATCCTTTTTTTCCTTTAGCGACAACAGTCAACAATGAGTAACAGTATTTGTAATGCTGACTGTGTGGAAATTAGGAAAGAAGTAAACGTAACATTTTTTTAAAAAGTGGCATTCTGAAAGGGAAAATTAGGTGAAGCTGTGAATGAGCTTTGTTTGAAAACTTCTACCAAACAGGAAAAGAACAATTTGTAAAGGCTGCTGCTGCGGTTAGCGTATGGTTGGTTTTCTCTCAAGATTATGCAAGATCCATGACAGTAATACACAGCAGGGACACAAGAAGAGCTGAAGGGTTTGAGTTTAAAAAGTCTGATGCTGTCATATAGTGTAACACTCTCACACTGCTGCTTTACTCTATGTTTCTTTCCATGTGCTTGCAGATACTAAGACCAAAAAGACAGTACGTTGAAGCATATAGTCTCAGCTGAACATCTCAAAATTGAACCACCAGCAGAAGCGTTAATAAAAATAATTAGCATCTTCTTTTGTGCAAGAATGCAACCATCAGCTGCAGGTACATCAAAATCATGAATCACTATCTGCAGACCCTATAGTCTTGTACGCAATTTAAAGTTCACGCACATTATTTTTTCTAAAAGATAGCTTCAATTCCTATCATATGCCAGTTGATAAGTTTCCACTTTTTGAGTGTATTCAGGCCCTACTTTCAAGCTCTACTCCGTTGTCAAGAATCTTAGGAACTCTCTTAAAGGGAAGTGGTGTTCAGAAGAGAATTTCCCTTATCCTGATGCCCTATATCTTAACATATCTTTTGAAAGAGGTGGATTGCTTACTGATCTTTTCCCCCCCACATACATAGCTAATTAATATGGATCAAAATCATCACTTTCATCATTCTCACTTTCCTCTGACCCCCAGAAGTGTATTAGTACCTATCTCCCTTGCTTTGTTTCTCCTCCTTTTGCTCCCTGCACTCTGGTGTATTGTCTTCACTGTGCATGCCTCTGCCCTCTGGTCAATGAAACTTGTTATAGATCTTGTCTTCACCCTGCTCCACACCTGTAGATGACCTTAGCTGTTTACGTTGCAGTGCAAGTAACTTGCCATGTCCTGTCTGAGCTTCGACTTGGAATAACTAATGCGTGATAGCTACCCTGAGGTAAAACAACCCCACACCTTTCCTAGCATTGAACTAGTTCTGTAACCAAAATATTACCGCTTGACATGAGGAAAATTTGTTTTAAATATTTTATCCATCAATAACGAGTAAAAACTGGATGGTAGCTCAAACACCAGCACTAAAAATCAATTAGAGTGCCCAAATGTATACAGTAAAGGGTACTAAATGCCTTTCACCTCCTAGTGGCACATAAAATAGAAAAGGGCAAAACCCACACAGAATTTCCATCTTTACCTCTAAGTTCTTCTAAAGAAACCTAGCCCTCCGTTATTGGACATTCCTGATTGCACTGAAGTTTTGGAAGCAAAACCATAATTATTCTGGAGACAACTCCATCCAACACCTAACTTATATTTGTACAAGGAAAAATGTTAATACTCCCACAATTCTTGAGGCTTAACAACTCAAGATCCCAGCCAGTTTAGTTAATCATTTTCTGAAACATAACTACAAGAGAGAAAGGCATAGGTTACACAGTTATGAACATTTTTAAAAATTAATACAGCCATTAACTAGAGAAACCCATCCCTTTGACGGAATTTTTTTTTTATACCAATCCAATGTTCAATTGCTAAGTATTCTTCCCCCAAAGGCCTGGAAACTAAGTTATGCTACCATTGGAATTGCTACTGGTAAACAATAACTTTTCAGCCTGAGTGATAGAACCTAATGCCATTTCTTTCCCAAATTCATGAGTTTGAGCTCTGATGCCGCTGCCTGTATGCACGGCAATGGATAAGCCTGGGATCTGCACCTGCAATGCATAACTGAAATGGAGCTCAGCACAAATGCAACATGAAACAAAGTGCAAGATCAGGCCCAGTTTTTTAAATAGATGATTAAATCATGTTTTTAATTTGCTCTCTCCGCCTTCCTGAAAGCTCCTGTTGCATTTAGCCATAACTGTAAAAACATTTCATTTGTATTGCACGTTTGGGGAAAGCAGGCAAGTTAAAAAGATGTTCAAGATGCTGTAGGATGCTCTTAGCTCAGATTTCTTAAAAAACCTCAGAATTTTCATGCTGCTGCAGCCCAGTAGCACCTTATAGCAACTTCCCTTGCCTAATCTTTCTACCTGTTCACAACATCTTTATTATTATTTATGCCAGTGACATTGCTTAATTACTTGTTTCACAAAGATGTCTCTACTGAACAGTGAGAGTATTGATCTGCAGAGGTTTATTTCAATAGTACTATACATTAGAAGTGTATTAATGAGCACTGCTGTCTCCCTGTTTGTTACATTCTGTTGGTATCTGTCTAATAATTTGTGCATCTTGAACATCCTATCAATACCAGAGGAGCACTGCAAGCTGCTCATGCAAATTTATGTATGGACTTCTGTCCTACGTTTCATCAGCAATAACTGCATAATAGATAAATGCCCGATTTTTTAAGCTCATTGGAATATTTTTAATGTGAAGTGACCTTTGCTATCGATTGTAGTTCCTTCTGGTGCTTGCTTTAAAAATAACTGAAAGGATTAATGAGTTTTTGTAGCTTTTCTGTCAAGTTGGGTATTGCTGGTTGAGTGGATCTTCTTTTCATGCCAACAATACAATTAAAACAAATTATGGTAACATATAGAAAATAATCAAGAGACTGACTTTGGTATTATTTTTTCTAAATATGGATAAGGATGCATTTTATATGGATAACAGGGACAAACAGAAGTTGTGAGGGAAAGAGCGCAAGTTAAGACAAATCAATTTGAACGGTACCAAAACCACTACAGACATTCAGGGCAATACCAAGTGTCATGTATACTCATAAGGTCTATTTATTTTCCAGCTTAAGTGATTGCACGTCTCAGTCATGTCACTGGGAATGAACACCGGGTTTTATCAAGACTGACTGGTGTCCACCACCTATTTTGCTTTCATTGTGTCATGGTTTGGGCTGGGCTGGCCACTTTAATTATCAAATATTGTGCTTACACATGATAAAAATGAGCACGTTAAACCTCCTTGCTGCTTAACACTTACACCCATCTTTAGCAAAAAGAATAAGGGCCAGATTCCCATTTTAGCACTGATATGCATTTTATAATCTCATTTCATTCCTTCAGCACCTTTCTTTCCTCCTCCTCAGAGAACAGATTGAACATATTCTGATTCTACATTCCATGTGAAGTTAATGTAGGCAGAATACGCGACACTTCTGTGACATTTTACTACCCTTTTTTCCTTAGGGAAAGTTCATCCCTGAGCAAAGGGTCAACATAAGGCTTGTTCAGCTGCTACTAGTATGAAACTTAAGTATTCGGTCTCTACACAAAAAGAATTTCATCCAAAGTATATAATATATAGCACAATTTAATTTAAATTACCCTGCCTCTAACAGACTCAAATACACCATTACTTTAGCTACAGCTTTATAGAATACAATACATCAGCTGAGCTGGGATACCTATTCAGGTGTACATTTTTAATTCACAGAAAAATAGGGTAATAAAAAACGATCTGAAAAAAATTCACCGGAAAATAAACATTCAAGTTGCTGGCTTAAAATACAAAGCATCATGGACTCACAATTTCATCAGATCTCAGCACAGTCATCACCCCAGAAAAAGATGTTACAATATGCTTTAAAACACTAGCAAACATGGTGGCTGTGTTGAATCACTTAAGCATATTTCTCATTCTGGGTGCATTTCACCGGTGACACAGGTAAGTACAAAAATCTTAGAATAGCCAGATTGTATTTGCCTTTATTCAGAACACAGAGCAAAAAATGTTAGTGTAAACAGTAAAGGAGTTTGGTAGAGATTCATTATTACCTAAATAAAAATGAAAGCCATCAGGAAAGGATTTTTTAAAGGATAAATCTATGCAGTATTACCTTTTGCAGCAGCAGCCAGATTTTACAGTAGACATTTTAGAAATTTTAACTGTAGCCAGCAATTTACAAACCATGATTAGTGTTTCATGTTAACTGTTTGTGGGCAAAGAAGAAAAATTTAGGAAAAATAACCCAAGCTACATTTTGTTGAACAACCATCTGAACACTCTCCCCCAGCAGCTCCCCATTATTTTTTAGCAACTTGGAATAACACGGAACACTGTTGAGTCCTTAATGCCTTTTGTGAACGCTGGCAACATCTTTCCACATGGTCATTAAGGCCCAAATTCATCCCAGATATAGCTGCAAAGTTGCACCAGAGGTGAATGTGACCTATGTCCAATCACAGGAACCCAGTAATGTGTGTTGTTACATTGAGAAGATCATCACTGTTCACTTGCACCAAATGAACTTTTTACTGTAAAAAGTCTCTGCAAGTCAAATAGATGTTAACATAATAAAAACATTGTCTTGCGCTCGGCAAGAGCAAAGTAGCAGTGTATGCTATTAGACCTTAATGCTACATAATGTTCAGGAATTCCAGGGGGAAACATGAGGTTTACATTAGTGCAACAGATCCTGCTAAAGAGAAGCTTTAACCAGCTAAAAGAAAGTAACAGAAGATCATGTTTCACAGTAATAGGATGTGATTTTGATTTCCCATTGAGAGGCTCTAATGCAAAACTGAGTTCATATTGCGTTAAGTAACATCTTACCTTATAGCATTTGTTATACAAAAACACATTCGTCCCTCTCATCTCTTAGGCACATCTGAAGAGTACACTGCATTATGCTCAGAATAAGAATATGTACTGTTGGCCATATTATTTATGGACATTTCATGTATGCTATCATTTGTCCCCTCAAAACTATATCTGCAATATTAGATACGTTCCAGTTATACAGATAACAAATCAAACCGTTTAAACCACCATGTTTTTAATTCAAAATGGTTCATATATGAAACCATTTCTTTTTCTAGTTCCAAGTAAAGAGAAATTAGTTTTACCAGACTCCTATCTAAAAAACTTCTAACTATGTATTACTTAATACAACATCTGAGGGCAGAAGTTAATTTATCATTATTTTCATTTCATTTCTATTACAGCAGTAATCAAGGATCTTAATTAGGATCCTTCTTTTTGAAGAATTAGCAGAACACATCCCTCAAACACTTCCATCCAGAAGGAGATGCCGTGCAGAATACACAAATGCAATGGAGGGTGTGAAGCAACAACAGGAGAGCAGATGGAGGTGTGACTGGAGCAATCAATAACCTTAGGGCTCTTCTACACGCATTTGGTCACACGTGTTTCTATTAAGACTTTTATAAGACTCTAGGATTGCAGCTGCTGAATAACATCGTGACTAATACCTGGGATTCCATGTATAAACACTGATAAGTTATGTCTGCATATATACAGGAATGCTCAACATTTTTGTAGTTTTCTCTTTAAAAAGAGGAGCAATGCAGTGATCTTTCTCCTTAAAAATAATGGGGGTTGTGCGGTTTTCTATAGTACTTTTTTTCTTTAGCACACTTATTAGCCCCAGAACTACTGACGCATGCCAGAATATTCCCGTTCTCTTCTCAGAATACTGCTCAAGCCAGTGTAGACAGAGCCTGTGTCTACAGTTGGTAAATACAAGTAAAAATACTGCTGGAAGAGTTCCCATTTCAGATATGAACTTTTGTCTCAAAATCTTAGAATCGGTCCTGCATCATCTATACCACTCAAACTCGTCACATGCTAAGTATCAGCATAAACCCGTTTAAAATTCATCAACGCATACCTGCTTTTGTTTAAATGAATATTAACAGGTGATCCTGCGTCAACACGGAATCACACCCTGTCTTTCCACTGTTCACCATTTTAATGGCATAGAGGATTCCAACATGACAATACAACAGCAACTTAATATCATAAGTTTTCTGTTGAATGGTTTTTTGAAGCCCAGGTTTGGCTTTGCTTGGAGGAAGGAGAAGAGGCTCTTAGTCTCTTCCCGTTCCTCTGGACTACATCTGAGCAGGAAAATATTGCAGGTGAACACACACATCTTTCTGGATTTCTGACCTAAGTGTGTCAATTTTATGACAGCACTAATTATGTCTTATTAGTATCTTGTAAGTAAAAGACTGATGCATTGAGGTTCTCTATCCCCTTCCTTTTGTTGATACACAAGACAATTTGCAAGCCTTTAAACCAGTATCTTCCTTTGACAGAAGTGGCTTAAACTTCTAGAACCAGGAGTTCTAGGCATGATCCCTCTACCAAACATACCCGGGGTTACTGTACTGAGTCCTAATTTTGAAAGTGATTCTGCACTTGATATCACTTTTGCTCTTAGCAAAAGCAGAAAGAGAACAGGGGATAGAAAAGAGTTGGCACGTATAGATGGAAATCTCTGTAGAGAGGCTAAAATTGCTAGCAGGGATGCTTGTCTAACTGCACAGGTGCTGGAGACCTGAAAAGCTAACAGGAAAGACCAGAAAGAAAGGATATGGCAGAAAACAAACAGTTTGGTATGTGTCCCATAAGGCCTTAATGTAACTCCAAATAACTGCAAATCCAAACACATCTGTTATGAAATGTATCACATAGCTTTTCAAAGCACAAATGACAGAGAAACCTGTGTTTTGTTCATGCCTGGTTTTCTACGTTTCCCCCAAAATAAAACCCAATGGCGATCTTGTCAACTGCATAAAATTTTATTGCAACCAAAGGTTTTCTTACAACAAGTATTTTTGATACTTTGTTTTTAATAGAATAAAAGAGTGAAAATAATTTTAATCAAGAAAAGACATTCATTTTCTAGCTTAATGCAAGAGATTAATAGGGCCTTGACTCAAATGTGTAAGGAGGAGAACTGAAATAGGGAAAACATACAAGATTTTGACATTTATATAAGCATGGGAGGCTTACCAAAATGAAAGCAGCATTGGAAGTACCATCTGAAGACTTACATAACATCTAAACAGACCAACTACTTTGTCTTTTTCACACTTTGCAGCTTAAATATGTCTTTACAATAAGAACTGACGGTAACAAACAGGTACCTAGCTTCTCTAGGCAGTAAGGTTAAAGCAGCAACCTACTCGTGGTCAATCCATTTATAGTCAGTAATACCAAGATTTCCCCATTTTGCATCTTAGCTGCCAATTCTCTAGTTTGATATTTTTTTCCCCCAGAAACTGAAGTTCTTGCAGAAAAAAACATTTATAATAAATATGAGCAAATACTACAAGAAGAAATAGCCAGAAAGAGTTTTTTTTAGTCACACAATAAAAAAGTAAAATAAACTTGTACTTGAAGATTTTAGTGTATATTAACCTTCTTTTCTTTCTTCATTTAGCACAGTTCTTCAGAAATGAAAGCAGTCAGAAGATGCATCTAGGCAATAATTCAATAGAAGAGCAGTGTTTATTACAGCTTCTATAAAATCAAAGGACTTTGTTACCTCTTCAATAACATCAGTAATTACGCTAACGGAATAACATATTAACTGTGGAGGTTAATTAGAAGTGTACCTCCAAATACTGTATACACAATTTGTGCAATTTGTTTTCCTGTCGTAGTCTGTGCAGACTTTCCTGAAATGTCTCCTTGAACAGAGAATTTTTTCTCCTAATATAAAACAAAAACACACATCCCTTGGGCTCCACAAACTTGTTTATGTATCTTAGTAGCCTCGCAGTAGCCCATTTCTTAGAGATGCTTATGGCAACCAGTTTTAGCTTTAGAATATTCTAAAAAGGCTGCAAGCATCAGAGAAAAGTCATTCTGTCTTGCTGTCGGACACACGAACTAGTGGCGGGAGATGAAAAATCAAACTATTTATACTTTGCATCCCTTAACTTTTTTTAAGGTTTCTAAGCACTAATTTAAACTGGGAAGTCAAAAGCAGGAAAAAGCCAAGGAAGGCTTTATGAAGAGAAAAAAAGGCCTTCACAATGTTTTTTTCCACAGTTTTGCTAAAATGTTGCAGAAAATATCTAAGTGATAAACTCTCCACAGGCTTTCCTATAAAACTGGCACACAATGTTCTCACAGCAGACATTATTAGAATACAAGACTATCCAATACACAAACACTGTATGACACTTTCTGGTTTTCATTACTCCTATATCACCTATAAGTAGATTTTTTTTTCTAGAAAGCCAGATGACTAGGATTGGGTTTATTTTTCTGATGCAACAAGGTGAATCACCTGAAGGGCTAAGTTGTACCTGGAGAGTTAAATCAAGATGAATTATACACTTAACATTTCTACATTTGAAGTATTAAATTGTTGTTTAACAAATTAATCTTTGTCTAAAAGTTACCACGGTCCCCTTTACTTTACATGCACAATAAAGCAAACGAGGCTAGCAGCCAGAAAATCATTCTTGCGCAGAATCTATAAACACTTACCTGCCAAACAGTACAAAATGGGAGGGATAATCATTTCTCATAAGAGACCAAAAAACAGAAAAAGGAATTGTAAGACCAAGTGGATGTAATTCAACATAAGGATGACATTGCCTGTCCATGATGACTCAGGTCACTCTCACAATCATTGTCTTGCTGTTGATTTTTTTTTACTTAACGTACCTGACATTGGAAGCTAGAAAAGGCTGCCTACCAGTACTGCCTTAACTGAGTTTTGAATTAGTCTTAAGCTAAGAGCAGTGAGTTTTCAGTCCAGCACAGAAGAAAGGTGGTCTTGCATCCCAGTGTGCATTCAGATCTCAGAAACAAGGATTTCAAGCATTTTTTTTTTATTCATTGTCTGTGAATACCCAAACCAAGCAACTAAACCTTATATCCTGCCAACTTGTGCCTCTATACTTGATGCTAATGAAAATTTCCTTCCCACACAGGGATATGAGGAAGAAAGTCCTTGAAAGGAGATTGGCAGGTATCCTCAGTTGACAGTGGGCAAAGGGAGGGCATCGCAAAGACCATGGGGGGGCCACAAGACAGGCCAGGAACAAACAAGAGGGCAGATGCCCAGGAGAGTCAAGCTTGGGACAACGAGAGTCTCCCTGCTGCCGTAGCTGCTGACCCACACACTCCTGGCCCATTCCCACGGGCAGTCCCTAGCCCGAGTCGCCAGGGCTCTCACTGATGCAGAGAAAGCAGAGCTACCCTTCTGCTGGACAGAAAATTTCCAACTTAAACTACAGATTGTGTGTTTTAGAGTAGAGCTTTGAGCTGACACCCTGTTAACATTCTCAGCCTGCTGTTAGTTCAAAGGGGTAAAACCTCAGACCAAACTTAAGTAAAACACTGCAATTAAAGTGTAGAGCTTAAATCACTTAAAACAGCTTACCTGTAAAAGAGATCAATACCATCTGTATTTTCATTTTATTTGTCTTCAAATTACTTGGGAAAAAAAAGTTTATATCTTAGAGCACCTTGTCAAATTTTACAACTTGTGGGGTGTTTTTTTTATAACACTTTGAATTACTATCGCAGGTCAAAAGGTAAAGTCTCCTTGCTGCAACTTATCTTTCAGTGAGATAAATCAGTACCTATACGGATGTGAAAACTGGGAAATATGCTACCAAGAGACCCGAGCGGTGCATAGCCCTAGATGGATGTGGGAAGGAAACCTGTTAACCTCAGATTTCACACCAATCCATGTAAAACCACAAATTTTACACGTGTGCATACAGATATATACATAAACACGATTGCAAACTTCTTCCTGGCAGATATAAGGAAAGATGCAACATTCAATAATGACAACACAGCAGTCATTTTGAGGTTCTACCCACATAGTCTTAATTAAATCAAAACAATGCAAAGTAAGCACACATTTCCAGAGCTACCAGCTGTACCACACAGTACTCCAAATGTGAGCACTTGCCATGTGAAATTTGTACGGATGCACTGATAATTTTATGATTTATTTTACTTCTTATATAATGAAATGTTACCAGATTCCCACACGATAATACCTAAATATAACTCTACACCACTAATTTATGACACTGACAGAGTTATATTACAGTGTTAGAATAGTTTAGTGTCACCAAGTGACAAAAATCAACTAATATATGGATAAGCATTTAGTGCCTTTCAAGTGAAGCTTTTACCAGTAAAAAAAATTTCACTCTTCCTTTCTGTGCAGTTTAATTAAAAAAGAGATGGTTTTCAAATCAACTTTAATACGAAAACACCCCTAAGATACAAGTGTGCCTAGGTAAGCCAGCTGCCTATGAAATAAGTGTGCATCTTTACTCCAGAAAAACTAGATAATACATTATAATAGCAGGGACAGAAGCTATGCTCGTTCCTTTAGAGAAGAAAAAGGGAGAGGCTCAAAATAAAAAAAACCTGTTGTGTAAACATACACCAAGCAGGTTTTGTTTCAAAACAGTATTATTTGGGGGGGGGGGGGGGGGGGGGAAGGGGGTGTGTGTGTGGGAAATAACAATCTATAATCTCATTCTTAAACTTGTTTCTATTATTAAATCAAAGAACTGAATTGCATAAACCTGAAATATTGCCTAGGAAGGCATGACATTAATTTATCCCTTTGCGAGAGGCTCAAATAAGCTTGTTGTGGCATTTTATTTTTTTTTTGATAAAGCTTTCATTCTTCTTTCCAGTGAGGAACACACCCAGGCAAATTAGGTATCAGGGTTTCAATAACCATGTTATCTTTTCCCAAAGTATTTGATGGAACTCACAGTCTGAAATTCAATTAATAAAACCCTACCTCTTAATTAACCTATTAAGTTGTTAAATGCTTTAAGAATGGCTTTAGAACCTTGTAAAAACTACAGGTATGTAATATAAAATGTGTACCATTGGCATGGCATCATGCTTAATTGCAGAAATAGAGGTAATAATATTAACGCAATACTGACTCAAAGAAATCTAACACTGGATAGGAATAAGTAAATGAACAAATGCAACATTGGGGAAAAACAACCATTATTCTGCAAATAAGTATCTAGAGACTACAGAGGATCGCAGCATGAACATCAGTCAACTATTTGCAAACAAGCACATCTTTCAAGGGAGATATTGGAAGAGGAATACATAGCCTGCAAGAAGAAAGAAACCAGTGTATGACTATGGCTTAACTATTGCACTGTGGAGCCAGATGCACCCACCATACATCCATCAATCTGGACAGCTGCTGCTAGGCACTCCCTTGGCTGGAACAAAGCAGCACCAGAAAGGTTCATAATCAAGGCCTGAGCATCAATAAAATTACACCTGCTGTGGGACTAAATGTCTAGAAGGAACATAGGGAGCTTTCTTAAACTTTTGTGAGGTGCCAGGACAACAGAAGCCACAGCAGCACCTGCCATCATGAGTGACTGAAGAGGCAGAGAAAGGTCATATACGAAGTCAGAGGGACTGTAGCTTCTCTTTGGAGAAAGCCCATGTCTCACTTCAAAGTAATCCCAGGTTACCTTAAATCTTGGCAGCAGCTTTAAGCTTTTCCTTCCACAAATCAGAAATCTTGCCACATGCCACCTTCCAGAACATGTGGGGAGAACTTATTATGGCTAGTTAATTTTCTTAGCAGACATCTACTGAGAATAACTTCACCTAGAGGCTTTCTCATCTGTCACAAAAATATTTCTCATAGGCCCTAACTTCCTTACCAAGAAACCAGCAAGCTGCGTAGAAACCCATGTCTGAACTGAATTACAGCAATTTGAGTGAAGTTTTAACTCAGTGACCTTCTGGAAAACTAAATGTTGTTTCCCACCCCTTCAATGTCTCTGCCAACTAAAATCTCTTGCTGTTCCAGTAACCCTTTTCTTTCTGCAAAATCTACTTAGATATTTATCTGTCTACACCTGAGAATATAAATACAGCTATAATATCAATTTTTTACCTTTGCAGACAGCCTACAAAAGCTAGCATTGTTTTGCCAGGTCTCCAGTGGAGAAAGAGACACTGCCAAAAAATTCCCTGTACCTTGCTTAGGACTTTTGTTGGCCTAGAAAATTGACTAGGTATGTTCAGAGCATTTATTTTATTTTTTTTAAACCTGACTCTGAAACAGGTACACCGGAAAAGCTTTAAAGTACAGATATACCCCAGTTGCAGCATCTAATTAACAACATGAAGTGTGGCACAACAATGCTGTTAATTATAACTTCTATCATCATCTGTTTCAATGCTCAAAATATTTACAACCTACAGGATGTTGCCGCCTCAGAAATTAAATCTCAAGAGAAGTATTTCAGTATCAGCTATACTCATTGCTTTATAAAATCCAAATGTCAGATATATCAAAACTGAATACCAGAAAAATTTCACCTCAAATTCCTTTTAGTCCATTCACAGGAATGTGACAGGTAACAGCTTTGAATCAAGAGCCTGTGTAGCCAGGTAACATAACTGGCATGTTGCCAAGATGAAAAGCAAAAGACAAGTTATCTATGCTGCAATATCACTGTCATACACTCTTTGTTGCAGTGCCAGAGATGTTTTAAAGGGAGATTTGGCTTTTTGAACACCTTTAATAGGCTTCCTCAGAGTTTTAATTAGTAAGAGATCCAAGCAGTAGCTGACAGCTGGCAGAATCTCCTGTCGTGAGTTAAAGTCAACCTAATTAAGATTCTGGAAGGAAAGCATATTCCTCCCAACACCCTTAATCAGTCAGGCTTGGTTGGAAATGCAATATGGAACCTTTTGCCTTGACAACAGCATAACCTTGGAAATACAGCACTTCCAAAAAATAATAATAATGGAGTGATTTCTTCATATGGAAGTTTAGTAAAACAACTACTAAATCTCTGAAACGCATTCTCCACCTTACCCTTAATAAATGTTAATACAATTTAGGATTATTTGTCATACTTAAGATTTGGCATTTTATGACAGAGACATTTTGTGCTAGTGGAGTCACAGACGGTGACATATCAGCTGCCCCTAAGAGGGGACTCACCTTTTTCGTCCCTGGCACTTGTAAGGATATCTATCTATTTACAACTTGAGTGGAAATACAACTAGAACATTCAGATTGGACCAGATATACATGGGCAAAGGGAGATTTTTCTTAATCACGAGCCAAGGGGTGTCTCGTCAGCTCAGGTTTAGTTGCCAGCCTGAACCTCCAGGTGTCTGCACTCTGTGCTCTGCTCTGCCTGGAGAGAGCTGGCTCTCAGGGCAGAGAAATTCTGCCATTCAAACTTTGCCTCTGAAGCACCACAACCGTAACTAGCTCAAACTTTCAGGTTCTGCAAGCTTAAGCCAAGCTTTGACGCAGCTACCAAAAGTCTGTCTACTGTTCACTTTTTTTTTTAAGCACACTTAAGATGCATTTTAGTTGCAAACTCCAGCTTCAGATTCTCCTTTATGTATACCTAAAATCATTACTGCCCACAACCAGTTCCTAGCACCTGTCCCACTCCTAGTATGACAGACTGTAGACAGCTGAAGATGCCTGATGAATAGAGTCTGGGGAAAAAAAACCCAAAAAACCAAACAACCCTGCACAGACCACTGTCTAGAGAGTGAGGACTGCCTTGAGGATCAAGATACAACTCCCAGCAAGCCCAGGAACCACAGCAAACACGAAGACAGATTTGAACAGAAACCTCAGTTAGAATTATAGTATAAAGTCTCCACTGCCTTTTTCCCCCTTCCACTGCCTTTTTCTACCATGTACTCACTTACACGTCAGCAATGACTTAATGCTTGTACTGACTTCCTACTCATTCTGCACATGGCCTGGTTCTCCACTGCCATATACAACGTACAACCATTTATCTCTCTGCAAATGTAGTAAGATTGCAGCCATTCTAGTGTCATCACATTTTATAGTCCTTTTAGACAGTTGTAAATGACAGCAGAAGGTACAAGGCAGTCAGGAATCAGGCCTGCAGTACTTAGAGTGATTACAATGAATATGACAATAATCCCTCTCTTTGTAAAACAAAATCCTACAAAACGTGTATACACAGAGGTTAAAGCCTCTTGGAGCAGCTGCTAAGATGCTGCTTAGACTACTCAATTCTACTATTAAACCGTCAGCAGCCACCCAGGTGATTCGATTCTCTGTACAGAAGCTGTGCAGTACAAAGAATAAGATGCTGATTTTAATAGCAGATATAAGGCAGCCCAGGCAGCACAAGCTGCAGCCACTCTGAAAGAAGTTGCACCCGCAAACTCTTCTTTCTCTTTGCCCAGTCACACCTGAATAATCTAAACAACAGATGTAACTGTGGCAGCTAACATCCCACACCTACCAGGTGACTCATGAGACACACAGGGAGCCCTGAGAAAAAGCACTGGGAGCAAGTGTTCAGCATTTTGTACTATGATAAAACCAGTGACAAAGCTACCCTTGAAGTACATGACAGCATTATGAATATTAATACTTAAAATGGGTTTGGTCTTATTTATCTTTTGGATAGTGCTTTCACACCTGCAGGATATACCTCTCCTAGCAAAGACCACGGAAGAGCTGTCTTTTACTCATGATGTATTGCTCTTTAGATATTCAGATAGGTAGCTACAGGGCCACAGCCAGGAAAGATACATTTCCTTTAAGCTACCATATTCTATAGACAGGCAGTCTCCTTGTTTTTTACTTTCAGCATTACATGTCCCCTTTCTTAAATCAGCTAATTTTACTTCTGCCTTTTTCACTTCAGCTCAACATCCAAGTCACGGTTTCAAGTCCACTGCAGTTAACATCTTATTCTCCATCTTTCCATCACTGTGTTTTCCTCTGCAAATCCCCAGCACACAATTTATTTCCATTAGCAGGACACCTTCCCTGACTAAAGCTACTGTTGCATTCACACTGAGTTACAGCACTTCTACTTCCATCCTCGCCTCTGCTTGCAGCCATCAGGCAGTAATGGCCATTCTCCCAGCATCAACCCCTTCCCCTCCTCCCTCTTCTGCCCACAGACTACCCCAGTTTTCTCTGAGCCCTGAATATCATCTCCCAGCCTGATCTTTCCACCACCTCGTCTTTCAAAGACTTTACCTGCACCGCCACAAATGCTCTCACTAGTACATACACATCTGCTTCTACAATTAACAAAGCAAAAACCAAAATTTAAAGGAAGACTTATTAAAGATAATACCAGAGGACACATGTAAAAACGTAACAGACAGTTTCTTGATTAAAAACTATTTTTAAACTGGTACAACATCACTGACTTGAGAAAGTTATCCTTGATTTAATAACATGCAAGGAAGGCCAGAAATCTCAGCTAATGTTTCATCTCTTCTCTAGAGCATACCACCTAAACCCCCATACTTTTATAGAAAAACAAGTGGAAAAACAGCTAGGCTGTTTTTTAGGAAAAAAGCAAACTAGGAAGGAACCACAAAGTCCTTCAGAAAGTTTCATGCTTCAGGACATTGACTTAAAACAGACCAACAAAGCCCCCAAAACTCCAAACAGCACAAATGCAGGCCCCAACCCCCACCCTCCCCACAGGGAGATTATTGTCCCCTCATTGCTTCAAGAGGCCTCAAGTCACTTTTTTAATGAGATAAATGAGGCAGAAAAGAACACCACAAACCCCAGACTTTCAAAACCAGGTTACGAAACCAGGCAGATATCTGCTTGTTCGAGGGATTGTTTCCACTGCTTTTGGATCACCGTGCGAGAGGGGCCTGGGCGCGGGGCTGTGGCACGAGGGAGGGTGAGCAGGGACACCAGGCCATGCTGGCGGGGCAGGGACCTCACCGACCCACGTACGTATCCGCAGGGGCTGGCAGCAGTGACAGGCTCCCTCGAGGCTCAGGCGTTGGGTCCAAAATCAACCTTGGAAATCCTGAAGAAAGTCCTTGAGGTCGGGAAAGCAGCTGCCCACAGCCCTACTAGAAAGGGTTCCAGGGCCCTGGCCTGCACTTAAATAGGGCCCCGGGTCCAGGTGGGGCTGATCAGGGCCATTATTGTTTGCCGAGGCCCTCAGCACCCTCACAAAATGCTGCCTATTTCACCAGGTGGGGTTACACCTGTTACAAACAAGTGAGTTGATTTCAGCAACAACATTTCGAAGCACGTAACAACTGCACTAAATCCCCCCCCTAGCGCTCTTAACCTGGGAGCTTGCCCTTATCTTACAACTTTGTTTTTATTTATGGCTGAAAGGAATGTCAGAAATTGGGTTCCCCTGAACTAAGCTAAACCCTAATCTTAGTCTCAAATGCATGCCAAAGACATCAGTTACACATTGCACCTTCTAAATTGACCTTACACGCCAGGAGGGCTGAAGCAGCCCTGCTGGGGCAAGGTAAGCAGGCTTCCCCACCGCCTTTACAGGAACAGAGAAACCTGTGGGTGGCTTTACCTGCGATTCACAAACACATCCACAGCCTGCTCAAGAGTACCTGTAGAGATTTTCTATCACACAAATCAAGAAACAAAGGAATTTGATAATTAAGGGCAAGATGTTAAGCTGGTGTACAGTTCTTTAGCTCCCTGACTTAACTTGTGTGATGAAGGGCTTACGTGAGCCAGGATTTGGCTCAGGGAACAGTTGGTTGACGCCAACAGCTTTGCACATACATTTATATGCAAAAATATTAACTGGAAGATTGGAATTGCAGTATTTAGGATTGTGATGTGAGACAAATCAATGAAAAACAGGAGTCTAAAGTAAACCACTTTTTAATTTAAGCTGCTCCTGTGTAGAAAATCTCTCTCCCACCTCAAATCGTCTTTTTTTTAAGAGTACCAAAGATTTTATCTCTTCTATAGGTTCTAGTTTGTTGAATTACTGGTCTATACAATTTGGTACCCTGCCAGAAAAAGTGGACAACAACTGATGCCACAGAGGACTTTCTGCCCTGTTACATCTACTCTGCTTGCATGAAGCAGCACGAAAGGTAAGGATATGAAGTTAAATTTTTCCTCATCCCTGAGGCAATCAGTGTATTCCTTGGAGTATGAAATTTGATTACACTTATTATCTTAGCTTGCATAGCTCTGACTGTCCTTACTGCATATAAAATACCTCAGTCCTGTAAGACATCCTGCATAGCACTTGACTTGATAGCTTCCTCAGACAGGGAATGCTACAGGTGGACTGTGCTACATGAAAGTCCACTGACCCAAATGTCAAAATACTAGATTTCATCACTAAGAGTTTACGCCACAGGCCAAGGTGGAAAGCAGATGATAATGGGGCAGCCTGGGGAAGCTTCAACTGTCATTGCTAATGCAGCACCTATTCTAGAAGTAAAATATATTTATACTCCATCCTCAGTGGCTGTCAATGTAAGTCCTTTGAGGGACACTAATTTTAACCTCAAAAATTGACAAATCATTTTACACTTGGCAGGAAGAGCAAAACAGTCAATAGAACCTAACTGAATAAGAAATCGCCAAATACCTGAAATGAAGAACATGTTTTTAATTGCTTCCTTCTTTCCCATCCTAACGTCTGTCTGTGATGGATGATATGACAAAAGAATCCTCACTAAATTCTAAGTAAATTAGGATTAGCAGAAGTGACAGTACATTTATCTTATTTAGTAATAGTTCTTTGTTTCCCTTTGGTGTCATCCTTTGGTTTTCTAGTTTACAGCATTATTCAGTGTGAGGGCTGAGATAAAAAGGTAGAAGACTAATAGAGTAGGAGGAAGGGGCAAAGGCCAAGTGTTCTTATGACATGGAGATTAAGTGTATTAAGGAAACAAATTATGATCAAAATATGTCTTTCTCAATGACAAAATTTGCTAAATTACCCAGTGCAAGAAATGGTACTTCTGAACATAGCTTTCATGTAACTGACAAAGGAACATGCACTAATAAGGAAAACTTGTTGGTTTTTTTTTTCTTTCCACAAATTGCCTTACCTTGTTGCTCATTAAAAATGTGAGTGATAACAAAGTAAACCATTTAAGCAGCAGTGCATTCCAAAGTTCAGTGCAAAAGGAAGCATGGCTGCTCAAAACTTTTGAAAAAATTGAAAAATGTTCTATTGGCTTTTGCAAGGTGTTCCAGAAAAAAACCTTCGTCTTGTGACAGTAGTTGTCCAGCGATATATAAATGTTCCTTCCCAAATGACAACCCCCTGCTGTTTTCCCACACACAATTCATATATACAATAATTACATAGCAAATTCTAGTAAACACCGTCTGGGAGAAAACACAACATATCAAGACACTGAACACTACAATTACAGGAAGGTTCCATTGCTCACTACCCAATTAAGCCACATTGACCACATTTGAGAATACCGCACTGACTCAGATGGCACTGTAATTGTAAACTCATTTATTCAGCGAATACAGAGAGTGCCACAACTTTCATTTGCTGTAATACTACAAGAATGCCTCAAATATAGGAATAATTATTTAACAAAAAGCATGCTGCCAAGGTTGAGAGAAATTAATTTGGAAGGAAGTGGCATATTCATGAGTATGTTTCCTTTGCTATTTGTATGCCTCCAACACAATCCTAATAAGTACTTTTGAGGAAATAATTGACTTGGTCATTCAATCCGAACATGTATTTGAAGGTTATTAAACTCAGACACATGTCCACAGAACTCATATATTGAAAGCTCAATTAAAATTGAAATACAAAATCAATCTTCTAGTCATAATACAGTCATGCTGTCTCATGACAGTAAAACATAACCATGCTCACATCAGGTGCTAACACTGAACAATTCATTCTTAAACATTTCTTTCTCTCTTGCCTCTTTTTTCTGTTTTGTTTATCCCAATCTTTCCTGAAACACTTGAGGACCCTAATCAAAGTTCCTTGGAAAAATTGTGCCCAGCACTGTATCTGAAGACAAAAGAGCTGACGATTGAAACAATACAAAAAAGCTCTGAACATATCCATACATATATATGTATATATATTTTAATATATATATTACATATATATTAATATATATATTTTACATATATATATTTTAATATAAATAATAAATGTTAATGGTGCCAATTTGGCAAGACACTTGAGGCCTTGATTATACTTAAATATTAGAAAACTTAAATTATAAATTGAAGCGAATTTCTACTCATGTTCAGATGCTGACCATTTCCTGGTAAAAGAAGAACTTAATTTAAGGTTTAATTCAATCTTAAACCTTAATTTAGTAGGACATCCAGTTTAAGCCTACCCCACGTTAATAACAGCTGTATAGTAAGCATCCCAGGGAAAGAGTGGTCTATAGCATGAGCTACCAACATCACAGTCAGCACTGTAAAAACCCCAACAAAAATCACCCTTTATTTTGCAGATGCAAAAGCCTCTACTTAATTTTTGTAAAATCATATAAAACATGGTGATTTTTTATGAATACAAAAAATCCACAGAAATAAAATATATTGCCGCGATGACCAAGATCTATGGCTCAAGTTTATACCCCCTGAAAGATTTATGATCTAGTTAGATAGATGAGGATTCACGGCAGTAAACTTGAGTCGTCACAGTTGAAAAAGTGATGAATTGTCAGAAATAAAAGACAGAGCAAAATACTTCAGGTCCTATTAATTCTTAGATTTTATCTTACACATCAATAATTTCCACATCTAAAAGCATAAATGCAATTAATTAAATTGCAATTAAAGAATGTTCTCTCTCATCACACCAGATTAGTTTACCTCGGACAGATTGCAGTCATATCCCTAATCCTAAAATGTAAAGAAAAGAATGGGAACTTTCAAACTGGGTACCTTTGGACATGCAGTGCTATTTGAGGCTGCTGTCCTTTTAAATGAGTCAATAAAGAAGTGTACTTCAGAGCAAAGCAAACAGGTGCATTGGAGTCGCTCTTCATCAGTGCTGCTGATTTGCCTAGTGCCCGCAATCACCTGCTTTTAAGCCCAATCCTACAGCAACATTTCGCTTAGACATCTACACCAAAAATAATTTCACTGAGTCTTTTGGCCTCATATATGGAGTTCCTATTCATTCTTTAGGGAAATGCTGCTGTTACGTCCACCAACTGAAAGATTAATATATCTGAAAGAGTAAACAGGGACAAGCACTAATCCAAACCTATTAGGCCTTTCAAACAATTGTATTATTGTTCTCCACTGCTTTCCTCTCTGTTTAGTCAAAATACCACCATCACGATTTTATACACACTTTGCAATTCAGTGAAAGTTGAAACTCTTCTTTTTCTGAGAAATGTAATGCTAAGCAGGGTAACGTTCTAAGCATTGTAAATTATACACACATTGGTTGAAAGAAAAAATATAGCCACAATTCTTTCTGCTCATTGTGGTGCTTTCACAGTCAAGACAAGGAAGTTTTTATCAGCTTTTATAAAGTACTAACATGTTCTGATTAAACTCTCCTAAGGTTTCCTAGATGTATTTCATAAAGGATGCCTTTCTGACAAAGTTCTTGAAGTTTATTGTGAGACTCACCCAGCAGTGGATTACCCAGATGAAACACACTTGCACTAACAGTTTTCCCCATGCTATTGTGGGTTTAAAAAAAATATCAAAATCATTCTGCAGAACAAGGATACGGTAACTAAACATGTGTTCCATTTTGTTTTGAAGCAGTTGTAGTTCTTTTTTACTGACAACATAGAAATTCTAATAAGGGAATATATAAATCAGATACAAAATGCGAAGTAACTCTGAAATGAGTTGGTTTATGCTAGTTTTAGGATTTTTCTACACATAGCAGTTTGCATATTAAGCTCTGAATTTTCAAAAGTAGACAAGTACTCTGGGAACATATTTTCCTTGCAACTCACTGGATTAGTTTTCCTTAATCACTTTGTATAGTGACATACTGATACTCATATAACTCGGCAACAGACAGTCACTTAATTTTGTATATGTTGAGTCAAAAAATGTTTGTTTTCCATTCATATTTTTATTTTCAACTGAAGTTGAAAAACAGTGAGGTCCAGGCTGTAATGGCAGTGACCCTGAGAAACAGGTCTTGACTCCATACAAGATCCGCAGACCTGTTTGGAGAAAAGCAGTTGCACTGACTGCTGGTCAAGGGGGAATTGAAGATCTGTGGCAGGATTTTGGCGGCAATGTGAACATTCTGCAGACCCTATCACTAGGCTCACAAATGCAATCCCCCAGCATTTTCTTTTCCAAATTAGCAGATTGTTCATGTTGTTTGTATACATCTTTGAGTATTCTGTTTACTTTTAAATCCTTAACTGCTGTTACAATGAACATTTAACACCATATAATAATAACATCAATAATTTTATATATTGAAAAAAGTGGATATTCAGACATGTATTTTCCCAACTACTTTTTAAATTGTGTGCATTGCAGAAATGTCCTGTAACAATCTCTGAGAAATACAACAATTTTTCTGACTTGCTATAAGGACAGTATTACAAACTAATTTTTGTATCTGGCAGCAAATTGGATTTTGTTTGTAAAATTCAAGGCAGTAATATTCACATTACACACATGTGCACATTTCCCCCCCTTATTTCGTCTTTGTCAGAAAGATGTCATCTAGTCAGGATCAAATTTCATTCCCATTTAATACAAATGCAGTCATTCAAAGTTTACACTTGAAGAATGCAAAAAAATAGGCACCAAAGACGTCATCAATCGTGCAACTTTTAAACAGGGAATTGCTATCAGTTCAATACAGTCAAAAACAGTAAAATTGCTTTTCCTTCCATCCACTCTGAGTTTGGATATTTGACTTCAAAAAGACTTTTATTTATAAAAGTTAAAGTACGATTGGCGCACAAGGTTGGAGGAACAAATCAGAAATATTACTGGAGAGAAAAAAGGTGGAAATGGTTGAGGCCTGGAGTGAACAAGATGTAAGTTACATGCCTGTCTATGACACTAAATTACTTTCAGGCACTGGGCAAATGACTTAAGGTTTCATGTTTTGGTTCTCATGGATGAAAAGCAAGTAATCCTTTCTTTCTGCCCTTACAGATGGCTGTCCCTTAGCTTTAAGAACGGTTTCTGAGTTTATGAATTTACTTGTGCATGTGTACATACACTTGTATATATAACACATATTTAAATGCTAATCGAGACACATACACATACATGTAACCTCCACTTGAAAAGCAATCCATGGTGTGGATTCCAAGCGCTAATGCTATATAAAACAGACAGTAAATAATCTCCACCGAATTTGACTATCCCAGTGCAGAAGAAAAAGGATATGGAAACAGGAGTCTGGGAGGGTGTCTGGGAAAACATGTACACATGCGTGGGTGTCTATTTTTGTCTGCCTACACAGTTACCCTATGATTACTATGAATTATAGGGAAAAGGGAGGGAAACATAAAACCCTGCAACACATGGATAGCGTAACACTTCTGACTTAGAAAAGGGCAAGTGAACAAATCTCTTTCACTGCTGATATTTCAATACAAAGACATGCAACATATGAAGCGACTTAATTTACTTCGACACACCATCATTATTTGTTAAGATAAATTAATAAACAGCACCTTTGGGTGCAGCCAATTCATTCAGTTCCTGTCGCAGTTGATTAGAGTATCTGACTGAGCTGTAATAAAATGGAGAGTGCATTAATATATGATAGTTTCCTTTGTTTACTTAATGCAGAACAATTACCGCTTATTCATTCCACCAATCACAATTTTCTCATAAACAGTGAGCACTTCTACCTCTTGCTTACAGTGTTGAAATGAAAAGGGTCATTACTCACATTTTATTATTGCCCAGAGCTCTTAGTTACTGTGAAATAGAGGAGTTGTGGTGATTTAAATATGTAACATATAGTCTAACTAATCACATTTGTTTGAAAGATCTATGATTAGCAATATTAAAGCAAAATCACAATGCCTGAACATTCTATAAATTTAATCTTAGAATGTTGTACTCTCTAACACTAATGCTATTCCAATAGTGTGTGTATGCTGTAGACAGCTTCTCATCAGCTTGAATATTACAAATATGAGTAGCATTCATGAATCATCAGTATTCCACTCCACTAGCATTGCCCTTTGCAAAATGTGTTCAGGTCATCCTGAATGAATTTCTCACTTTTTGCATGCTACAAAAATAAAAATACTTTAAATTCTTTTTTTTTTAAGCTGTCTTTGATCACCAACCTCCTATAGGATATCGCAGATTTATTTTCCAGTTACTACTTTACATTATTACTCAGTATCCATCCCTCTTTCATTTTACTGCTACTACATCTTTCTTCTGATGCAGCAATACTCTCCTGTAGTAGGCACTGTAATTTCTTTCACCAGTAACTTTCCACAGGGAACAACATTATCTTTGCTTTATCCTATCCAATCTTCCTTACAGGGACCTGATTCTCTCCTAAGGTTACTTCACATCCTTCTAGCAACTTGAAGAGTACTTTCATACTTGGTAATCATTATTTGCTACCAAGGACATGTAAATACTTAATGCACATGGGAATCAAGCCCAAAGGGTTAAATTAAGCCCTAGCTGAATTATGATCAATATAACCACTGACCTCAGTCAACTCAAAATTTCATTTTCTCTCCATTATTTATGCTTAAGATCTTCATTGCATATGCTGAACTTCTCCTGCTTGTATAGGCTTCACTATAACAGAGATCAGTGGTGTGAACGCTATATTGTCTGGCAGGAATCCCTTAGTTCTATTATTTGTGCTGATGTTCCTGTTCTTTTGATAAGTTAATGAAGTTTAATTTAGTAGGTGCTATGGGTGCTATACATACTGAAAATCCAAACATTTTTGATAGAGAGCCCAATTATGGTTTAAATCACTGAATTTCAGGTAGCTAGGCCCCCTGCACCACTTAGAAATTCCAGGCAATAGGCTTGCAGTTGCATTATCAGGACTAATCTGTTCATACAAGACGATTTGGTAAGCATTACTGCCCTGCAGAACCACTTACACATAAACCTTATCTCAGACCTTCTGTGGAACATCTGACACCACAAGAACAAAAATCTTGTGAGCAGGCAGGCAGCTGCCTTCTCTAGACTTTGGAGTGTCTGATTATGGGTAAACCATAATAAAAACCAAAAGAAACCACTTCCATTAATATTTATTGGAAGCATGTTGTCTATCTAAACACTTTTAATGCTTTTATTTGCATAATAAGAATGTCTCATACTCATTAATAGATTTTATCTGCAGATTACCTCTGGGACTTTCTGTTCTTCTCTGAAGCTGAAAAGCAAAGGAACTGTGTTGGCCAAGGTCGGACAGAAACTCAGGCTGAACTGCAAACTGAAATCCTGAAATTACATGGCTGTTGCCTCTCAACAGTCATTCTTCCACCATTCTGTGCTACAAAACAGAAATTTTTTGTAATATTATTATTGCTTTGCTTTCTTGTGTCACAGAAGTATACGGAACGTGGGATAACTCAAAAAACCACGCAGCACACATGGGAGAAGAACACTTTTCAGAAGCTGTAATTCAGAGACTCCTAAGCAGAGCCTTCTGCAGCTCCTCCCAGCACAGCTCTGTGCCAACTTGCAGGAATTGAGGAAGGCAGCATTCATTGCCCAAGCTGTTGTAGCCTGGAGGCAAAATCAAGGGAATTAAGCTTTTTAAGCTCCTCTTCTTTCTTGTAGCTGTTGCCCAGGCAATTTTCTGCATATGATGAAGGGGAAGGCAGTGGCTCCCTTGGGAGCAGCTCTCCTGTATGTCACACACCTAGGCCAGCTCAAAAGCCTCACGGTCACCCTCTGTGAAAAAGGCAGCACATTGTTTTGATGTGCTGGTGTGGTACAAATACTGCTCTTGGGAGCATCAGATTTAATGAAGGGTTGAACAGATGTTCTTTTTACATATCTTTGCTACAAAGTCAGTATTTTACAGCACTGGTACTTGGACCACTTCTCTTCCATTTAATTAAGAAACGCTGAAATGCGGGGAGCGATGGATGGAACAGGCCTGGTCTCAACCCCAATGAAGTCAAGGGAATGACTCCTTCAGATAAAATGGATTTTGCATTAGGAATTACGTGCCACATGGCTGTACAGACTGCTGACATAATCACCATAATTTCAGAAAACAGCTTGTTCTTAAGAGACACTCTGAAGACTTCCGGTGTTTAAAAAGAAAGGAAGAAAGAAAGAAAGAAATTTTGCTCCTAAGTCTGTTTAAGCTTCTTAACTGTATCAAAAGGCATGAAAAGAGTTAGGAAAATGAAGCTCAGAGGAGAAAAAAGAGCCAGTCAAAAGATTTTTGAAGGAATTAAATATTAGTAGAGGATGATAGGAGGGAGTACAATAGAGCCACAATGTTTGAAGATTTACCTGTTCTCTCCCATTAGGTGCAATGATTATTTCCTGCTATTTGCCACTGGGAAGAGATGCTTTGAGGGAAAAAAAGGCATTTTTGTAATTCTAACCACCACTTTTATTGTTATTAAATCCTTGCACAAGGGAAATCCAATAGGTTCTTTGAAAAGCAAAGACTATATTAAAGAGGGATTTTGCTTTGCAAATATACAGCCTGTAAACATGAGAGACAAAAGGTAATACAATAAAATACAAACGAAAACTGAAAAAAACCCGCATGCAGTTATTTTAATTATTGCTCTCCTGGATTTAAACTTCAAGCAACTTTTAGAGGTTTTGTACAAATGAGATGCGCTCAGTGCTTGTCTGTTTCAAGAATATATGCTTAAAAGCAGCCAAACAGTGATTACGCAAAGGATAGCAAAGGCTACCCTGGTAAGACTTAATGTTGTCTAATAAGGGCAACAAATGATCGACAAAAGAGGTATCCAAGCACCTGGACAAAACCCAGAAAGTCTACTTGCACCATTTTGTGTATGTATGTTTGAACATTTCCATTGAAGTTTAAGACATATGTATTGCTTTTTCTTTTACAGCATACTTTATGAACAACAATGTAAAAGATAAACTGCAGTAACATGCAGTTTGAAGAGAAATAAACAGGGTTTAGACAGGTATCCATTACTCTACAACAGATTCTGACTTCACTTGGTGCTGTGCATTGTACCATCTTCATATGCAACTCTGAATTTCATGAATTCTTGTCCCATATGGCGTTATGGGCTAGAGATTCAAGATGCATTGGGTGACATCTGGCCTATAGGTTTAAAACGTATTGCATATTGGGAATATTTGCTCCCACCATTATGCCAGCATAATGCATAATAGGATAAACTGATCTTGCTGTTTGTGTGACACTGTGCCTCACCAAAATTATACGGATTAAAAATAAATCTTCCCACTCTCCCCTATTCTTTTCCTCACACCCATCTCCATCTCTTACTCCTGACCTTCTTCCCAGCCTCTAACACACTGTTGGCAATACTTACAGACAGACGGGCCAAGTCCATTAGGTCTACTACCTCCTCCTAAGATTTGGGTAGTTCCATGTTACCTGTGAGGAAGTATAAAAGGAATAAATGCAGGTAGCATGTTCCTGCGAGTCTTTAGCAGAAATAATAGCAAAAGAAGGAGATGAAATGCTTCTCACCAAATACATAAAATGCTGGTGTCATGCCAAGGGAAGTGGAGGGGAACAAAGGCTAAACAGCTAAATCTGATACTGACAGGTCAAGATCTGTAGGTGTGAATGGCATGGGACAAATGGAGACAGATTTTTCAGGCTACCTGAATTCCATACCAAGAGGAGATAGATTTTCAATCTTTGTCTTGACAAAAAAATTTACGTTTATAAGGAAAAATATAACGAAATAATGATAAAAACTTTAATTTATTATGAAATCTTAACACTCAGCTATCATTAGCAGGTAAACATACAGCTTAAATATCATTGACATTTGAAATGGTTATACCAATGTTTGCTCTATGAAGTACCCAAAAATAACGGTAGGCAATAGCTGTTAGTATTCAAAGGGTTTCAATGGAAATCTCCACATGGCTAATTTTTTATTGGGAACAATTGGAAAGCCAGTAATTGTATATATTTTGGATCGATCATTGTTCTCTCCGGTACTGCTGAGAAACTGTCAGTTCCATTGCTGAAAATGATCCTTACAATGTAACCTCAATCAAAAGATACAATAATAACATTGATTTCAAATCCAGTTTTTAGTTTTCCAATATGCTCCTGACGTAGCAGATGCTTTTTTTTTCTCCATCAATCATATTTTGGCAATGATCTCTTTTCGTGACTGCATCTTACAGTGATTTTTTTATTATTAAAAAAGAATACATCTTACAGCTTCTCTGTTTTTTGTTTTCATTTAGTCTAATATTTTGTATTATTTCATTGACCTCAATAGCAGGATTTTCCCTTTCATTTATTTAATGCTGTATTTATTTAATCTTAGCTAGAGAGGAACAAATGCTTTTACAGTTCAGTCAAGAAGTCTGAATAAACTGGTACAGTGAGTGTAAAGTCCACAGGGTAATCTGTAAGTGTAGATTATGCTTTATATTATAAAATACAACTGTGAAGTACTTATACGTAAAAGCTATACTAAATTTTAACAGTACATCACAGTTGCAAATCTATATTTTAAAGTGCTGGGATGTTTTCTGCTACCAAATAAATTTTTATCTGTGAAACAGAAATATGGCTTTAGAAGCCTATAAATATGGGCCTTCCTTGCCTTGGAAGGTTATGAGATTTATCGTAATATGAATTGTAGGTAACAGCAACGACATACTGTAACTTACCATGATTAGGTGAAGTTAGTAACACCCAGAGAACTGGTTCCTTGTATTACTTGAGCCCTCTTTGCGGGAAAAGAACAATAATACAATGTATAACATATCAGGAAAATAAAATAACACACCACACTGTTTTTCCAGCACTTCAAAGTAAATATACTCCCATTTCGTATTTTAGGGTGATGTATACTAACCATTTGTGAGAAGGGGTATATGTAGCAAATTTTATTTAAACTAAAAAATAATTCACACAGAATTCACAGGAACTTCATTTTTTCCTTACTTTACCTTCTATCACTGTTAAAAATGGTCTGTACCCTCAATAACATTTCTCATCCAGCAATCTCAATATGTTTGTTGTAAAGATGAATGGATGAGGTGTTCAGAGTTAATGATCTGTATCATATTGCATCCATTTAGCTAAAGATATATAATCCCACACAGTTTGGTTTATATTGACTCTTATTCAAGAACTACATCTTCAAAACGCCATCGTGCTATCCTGACAGGTTTGAAGATTAAAATAAGTATGACAATATGCTCAACTTTCTGTTTTTCAGATAAAGTCTAGAGACTATTTGATAGTTTTACCTCTTGTATTTTACAGTGATATTAGAGTTATATATCGCCAAATTACAGTCACATTGCATTTTATCACTTCAACTTTATTTCTGCTTTGGAAACATTTGTGCTTCATTATATTTTTGCTAGCATAAACATATTCTATATTTGAGCGTGCATGAGTATGTATATTCTGAATAAATACATCTGAATTCACACACTTCTAAGCATTCCTATAAACTGTCTTTTTATGTCTATAGAATGAGATTCACCTCAAAGTAACAGTTACCACGAAGAGAGGAAGTAATTTTAAATCAGATAATTGCGAAAAGTCTTAGACAGTATTAGGTGTAGCCTTGGGAACAAGAATGAATAGTATGTTTCAGTGCTGTCCTCTGTTTCTCGGTTAATGCTGCCTTTTGAGATTATATCATTGTACCCGAAGACAACTGAGGAAAGTTATGGGTAGTTTGAGTTCCTTACTTTTTCAGCTAGAAAAAGAAGGTCAACAGAACTGGACTGGATATACTACATTTAGATAGTACACTTTCATCAAATATCAAAAAAAGTTGGGAACTGGAGAGTGATTTTCATTTTTTTACTTTTGTACTATTGGGGTTATCTTTATCATCTGTAGAATAATCTCTAATCTCCCATTTGCTAATCTCAATTAGATAGTATGAGGGTAGATACACTTTTATAAAGTAACCATTGCCAGGTTTCATCTTAAATGTGTGTTACCTTTTATAACTAATGAACCGTTCTGCACAATCTATGGTCAAATATTTACATTTATCACAAAGTTCCAGGTGCTGAACACGTGAACACTAGCATACATCTAGGCAATGTAGAACAAACTGACAGCAGGGTCCTAAATACGCATTCATGGCTCAACTGTTCCCTCAGTAGAATCAACGCCAGCACCCTTAGTGTATCACCAGGAAGAAATTTTAGTAACGTGTTGAGTTAGAAGATACCTTGATACATGTGATACAGTGTAGAAGAGACAGGATGCTTTTTGTATGGAAAAATTGTATCACACAAACCAATTAGAATTTCTTCAGAGAATCCACAAGCACACGAAGGACAAACTTGTTGATTTAGTATATAGGAATTTTGAAAACATAGTTTACAATTTTGACCACTGAAGACTTAAGAACAGGCAAGTTCTCCTATGGTAAAAGGAAAAATCCCCAGATTAATAGCTAACTGATAACAAAAGGTCTCTTTTCGTAATGGGTGGGAGGGGGTTGGCAATGGAGATCTACAAGTATCTGTAAGAGAACTGGTGTCCCTGAACCTGGCAATGGTAATGACAGGACAAAATTTGCTGATGGGATAATATTATTCAAGGCACTAAAACAATACCCGCAAAGAACTTGAAAGAATCTTATGATACAGAGTGACTGAAAGAGAAAGTACCAGATAAAATTCAGCACTGATAAATTCAAAGTAATGTACAGAGAAGAAATTAGCTTCTTAGTGAGATTAGTGAGAATTAATTAGTGAGAAAAAAACTCAGAAAAGAAATCTTAATGTTATTGTGGGCAGTCAATGAAAGGGTTAGCTCAAAAAAGGGAAGATGACAATTAAAAATTGTTAAAAAAAGAAATAAAGAGCTAGCCAGAAATTGCCACTGGGGTCACTGCATAATCCCTTGGTTTACCGGTACCTTCAATATTGTGTGCAGACCTGTTCTCTCCACCTTAAAAAAAGATACATCAGAATTAAAAAGATACCACGAAGAATGACGACGATTAGAGCTAATGGATCACCTTCTGTGGAGGGAGAGACTAATCAGAATAGGATACTTTAGTTTGGAAAAGAGATGTCCCAAGTTAAATATGATAGAAAGCTATTAAATTACTAGAACAGAACAACGATGTATAACTATTTTACATTATTTTTACAGCAAGATAATAGGGAGCATAAAATGATATTGTTAGGCAACATATATAAAATTATTCAAAGTACTCATCACACAGAATGCATAAGTAAATAGGGAAACTCACTGTCTACCGGACCAGGTTACGCTTTGTCCTCATTCCACGCTGGCTTTTTGACATGTTCTCAGTAAGGTAAACATTTGCTTTCCAAAGTAGGAGCATAAATTACAATGCATTAAAAGAAACTGTATTGTTTAACAGTAAAAATTACAGCAGATCTACAGATATTAAAAGATCTCAGCTATGAGACCCTAAGCCTGCAAATTGCTGTAGGTATCACTATAAAACAGAGTAAATGCCTGATCCCAGCCCTAAATAAATTACCTGTGGTGACCCTGCAGGAGTTTTAAAGAAGTTGAAGGGAATCCAAGAGGTACCTGCTACAAGTCATGGGATGAAATGCCCTCCTGGCCTTTCACAGGAAATCTGCTTGTCCGGGACAGAAGGGAGGCAAAATGCCAGCAGCACGTCTCAGGTGGTGGGAACCAGCAGGGATTCTCCAAGGGCAAGTGATGCCATGCCTGACCCAAAAGCTCGCTTGGCTAGCCTAGTGGTGGTACAAGGACAGAGCAGTGAAGGACCGCAGATCACTCGGAGGCACATGAAGGACAAGGTGACATCAGGGAACAACCAGGACAGCTTCACCAAGGCCAAGTTGTGCCGGGACCAACATGAGCCTTGCTTTGAGGAGGTGACTGTCCTAGCAGGACAAGGGCAGAGCAGCCACTGCCTTTTACTCTGACTTTAGCGAGGCCCATGACACAGCCTCCCACGGTATCCAGATGGGTGTGGCATGGACAGCACAAGAAGGACGTGGACCTGTTGGAACGGGTCCAGTGGAGGGCCACAAAGATGATCTGAGGGCTGGAGCACCTCTGCTATGAAAACAGGCTGGGAGAGTTGGGGTTGTTCAGCCTGGAGAAGAGAAGGCTCCAGGGAGACCTTACAGCGGCCTCCCAGTACCTAAAGGGGGCCTACAGGAAAGACGGGGAGGGACTCTTTATCAGGGAGTGTAATGATAGGACGAGGGGTAATGGTTTCAAACTGAACGAGGGGAGATTCAGATTGGGTATTAGGAAGAAATTCTTTCCTGTGCGGGTGGTGAGGCACTGGAACAGGTTGCCCAGGGAGGTTGTGGATGCCCCATCCCTGGAAGTGTTCAAGGCCGGGCTGGATGAGGCTTTGAGCAACCTGGTCTAGTGGGAGGTGTCCCTGCCCATGGCAGGGGGTTTGGACCTAGATGATCTTTAAGATCCTTTCCAACCCGAACCATTCTATCATTCTATGACAGGAGCAGGGGACTGCACGGTGCAAGGACCACTGGCTTGTGCTCAGCAGGACAAATCCCACCCACGGGGCAGCTGCTCATAGTGGTGTGCCCGAGGTCAGTGGTGGGGCTGATGCTGATGCTGGCCTGAAGTAAGGGCCTGCATGATAGTGGGACAGGCCACCTTCCGCAAGGTTTTGGGTTTCCCTTGCCATGTGGGAAGGCAGCAGCTCGATGGAAGCCAGGCGCTCTTCTCTCCTCTCCTCTGGGGACTCAATGCAGAAGAGGTGGCACCTCTTCCCGAGGGCCGGTGGTGGGGGGATGGGAAAGAAGGGCCCATGCAACCCTTGACAATCAACAAAAGAAGTGTTTACTGGTGGGAGATGTTGCAGGTGAGCTTGCGGGATGTCCATAGGGTTTTTCTTCTCCCAGCTACTGTTGGGTGCAGAGGCTGGGCTGCCCATAGGGAACTGGCCAGGCGGCTCCTGCGAGGCCATTGGTGCAATCTCGTGGAAGAAGCCAGGCTGCGCTGCTGGAGTGCCAGGTCCTCCCTGTGCAGGTGGATCCACTTCCATGGCTTCCTCTTGATCTTGAGGCAGGTCCACTTCCATGGGCACCATGCTGCTGCCTGGTGTATTGGCAACCGTTGGCCACATGCCATGCCTTGGTGGATTGACCCGAGTGGTCTGTGCATTGCTCTTCAATGCCTTGACTGCCAGGTCATGCCCACGCCTGGGTCTCGCACCATTCCCCATCAGGCAGACGCGCTTGGGCTTCACACCGTTCCCTGGTGGGCCTATGGCCAGGCACTGCATACGGTTGATGGCAGAGGTGAGGACGCTGGCACTCGTGCCATGAGGGGTGATGTTCCTCCTCCTCCTGCGCTGATTGCGCTTCCTGCTCCTGGGAGGCGCCTTCCTCCTCCGCAGTTGCAGAGAGCAGCTCTGGGGTGTCCCCCACCAAGGTGGGCAGCCATCCGCCTTGCTAGTCCAGCTCCTCTTCCTTCCATCCATGCTTGGCATCGGAGGGCCAGGAAGCTCGGCAAACTGTGGGCCAGCTGCACGGGCCCCTGCTTTTATAAGTCCCGAGCAACAGGCGACATCAGGAGGCCACTGTGGTGTTGATTGTGACTGTGGCTGATGCGTGTGGCCAAATATGGCAGGTTTGGGCATGGGGGGCCTGTTGCCTGAAACGTGCCCAAGTGCTGGGAGAAGGACGAGGGTCGATGGGGCTGAGGGCCCCTTTCCTGGGACTCGCTCCGGTCTGCCATGATGCATGCCCAAGAGAAAGGCTGCCCCTTGGAGACAGGGACCACCCTCCAGCTCCCCTCATGAACCCTGGGCTCCAGCCCCCTTCTCATCCCACAGAATCACAGAATGGTAGGGGTTGGAAGGGACCTCTGGAGATCATCTAGTCCAACCCCCCTGCCAGAGCAGGGTCACCTAGAGCAGGTTTGCACAGGAACGCGTCCAGGTGGGTTTGGAATGTCTCCAGAGACAGAGACTCCACCACCTCTCTGGGCAGCCTGTGCCAGTGCTCTGCCACCCTCAAAATAAAGAAGTTTTTCCTCATGTTCAGATGGAACTTCCTGTGTTCCAGTTTGTGCCCGTTGCCCCTTCTGCTGTTGCTGAAAAGAGTGTGGCCCCATCCTCTTAACAGCTGCCCTTTAGATATTTATAAGCATTGATGAGATCTCCTCTCAGCCCCGTCTTCTTCAGGCTAAACAGACCCAGGTCTCTCAGCCTTTCCTCGTAAGAGAGGTGCTCCATTTCCTGGAATTATTTCCATACTTGTTCTTCAACAGGCTATAGATTAACTCCACACTAAAACTATCCAAGCAGATCCCAATTCAGAAAAAAAGGAGTGGTATATTTAGAAATGTCTCTAGCTATGAGGTGCTGAGTGACCGGGATGCATAGATGCATATTTTCAGCCTATTTTCTGAAACACTGAATTTGTAGAAGGACCTGTGTGAACACTGGTCTCTAATCTTTCTAGATTATGGAGCACAGGCCATGTCAGTCCCCGACATCTGACACATGGATCAAAAAGCAAGGAAGAAGCTGCAGTTTTGCAAGCTTTGATGTACCACACTTGCTGCTACTGAAACATCCTGGCTCTGTGTGAGAGACCAGGTCAAGAAGACTCTAGTGTTTGAAAGGTTTACTGCGTTTCTATATTCCACAGATGGGTGTGGTTTGCACATGCAGGCAGGTCATACCTGAGAAATTAGAAGACAACGGTAACGACATAATCCTCGTTTGCAAAGGTATAGAGAGTAAGGTGGAAAGTCAGGGGACAGTGTGACAGAATATCAAACAGTAAATGTCAGCATAAACTTTCTTAACACTTGTCCATAACTGCTCACTCACCTCGAGAGAGAAAATCTCTTCAGAAAGTAACCATACACTTTGTCTTCTTCCTGCTCAGCAAAACCAAAACTGGCTCAAATAATCCCAACACTGCTGGAGATGAGGTGACCTGTTGGATTTCTGCTTACTCATTTACATGAATTGCTGAGAAGTCCAAACAGTTTGGAAATGGAGATAAAGGGGTCAGAGAACATTTCTGATATATATTTTAACACAAGAAAACCTGAGCAGGATATACCAATTCATGAAAAAAATGAAAGTCTTTGGACTGAAAGAAATTTGCTCTATTAGTGATTGGGTCTACCCTGCCGGCAAAGGAGACTTATGGAAGGCAGCAGATGAAACAGTGCTTTGAACAGCCAATATGCATGTAGTAGACTACGTGATTCAGCAGACTGTTGGCAGTCAAGGAGTCTCATTATGGGGCTTCGCTGCCACTCTGCTAATTGAAAGGATACTGCTTTGTTTAACCCTGTATATAAACAGTGGGATGGCATCATGCCAGAGGGCTGCGAGTAATGGTTTGCCTCTGTTCTCTTCTTCTACTCAGGCAACAAATATAAGTTCCAACTAAACTAAGAAATGAGCCTCAATGAGGTAAAATATTATGCATTCTGCTATGCAACATTCCTATGGAAGATTCCCACTGTGTCATGCCTGCTGCTTGGCAATCTTTTTTTTTTTTTTTTCCCCTCTTCTACAACTGCACAAATGCATTAAAACTCCTGTTAATGTTCTCCACTGATTTTCTCTTTCTGTCTATTTTCTCATCTCCCACTTCTTTCTTGAAGGATTGTCACCCTTTCATCATATCAGGGACAGGAAATAGAGCAAAATTAGTGAAGAACTTGTCTCAGCAGAAATGTCATAGGCCACAGATGTTATGTACAAAACAGCATTATTTACTTTTTTGAGTACCATAAGACTCTCATGCAGTGGTAAAAGAAAAAAACCACGTGGGCCCATAAAAGTGATGGAAAGAGAAAGAAGAGTGTAAGGAACATAAAGCAACAGTGAAGGTGTAGATTACCAACAATACTAATCATTTTCCTGCCAAGAGGCTGTTTACCACAAAACACCAGGGGCTTTTTACAACAAAAGGGTAAGCTTTGTGGAATTTTAACTTAAAAACAATATCAAATATCATTGTGCATAGGCTCCACCTCATCCCTTTTCTGCATTCATGTGGTAGACTTTCAAGAAGGTTTCCTGCTCTTTCATGCCTCAGCCCAACAATTCCTGCAAGCGCTATATACCTATACACAGTTTTAGACAGCTGGCAAGTCCCCTTTTGCGTTAAAGGGACTTACAGATTTTCAAGTTTTATGTATCCTGCTAGACAGCAGTGACACTAAAGTGAAGGAGAAATTACCTTCGTTCCCATGAGCAGTCTTCAGAACAGAGCAGGCAAATGACACGCAAACCGGCTGCCTGGAACTGGAGTGCAAAAACCCCATTCCTAACGGGATGGCGGGGAGCCTATAGCCTCTTGGCTTTTGTCAGCTCTTTACACCCTTTTGCTTCAATGATGTTTTGTAATTTTGATCACAAATCTCGCTGTGTTTAGTGATGAACTGCATCATGTTAGACACCACGCTCTAGGCCTTCATTACCCAACAGTTGTTTCGCCCAGGGAACACAATCCTCCTGTAATGCAGCACCACGATGCTTCTGTTACGGCAGAATAAATTCTGTTTGGTTTTATGCTAAAAATTAATGTGTGGTGCATTCAACTATGTTCATGCTATTTTTTAAATGTATTTCATAAAATTTTATGATTTGATACTTTTGCGGTTGGACTGGAAGGTTTGATTAAAGGCCCAGTGAGTGACTGTAGGCCAATGAAGACAAGCAAAGGGAGATGCTTACACTGTCAGGAGCTGGGACTGTGACTCTGTTGTAGTAATTAGCCCTGGAGCAGTGGTTTAATATTAGCTTAGAACTTCTATCCGTTCACAGTGAAATCAATCGAGAAAACAGCTGACAAGCAGCAAAGAGAAAAAAAGGTAAAATGAGGAAAATCTATATGCTGATTTCTAAGCTTATGCACAGAGAGCCATTAGCATTCCATATTGAAAGCTTTATCATGCACAGACATCCTTAATATTACTTACATATGTTAAAGATGAAGGAGAGAAGAAAGAAATTAAATTTGACCACAGCAGAAAGGGATTTTAGAAGTATAAAGGTACAATTTTCTTTAAAATTTTGGTATAAAATGAAATATTTATATCTATATATCTATATTACCTCTATGTTTTATGAATAAATATTATGGCAAGGAACATATCAATATTGCAAGTTCTAGTCTAGACCGGTCTATCGCTACAACTGCTGGCTAATTTTATTTGAATGCTACTCTGTCATCAGAGTGTGGTTCAATTACTGTTATATACATAAATATAGCTGTTTCCTGGCATTTAGAATACTTTTGCCTTATGTTCACTGTTTTTTTTTTTCTGTCAAATACTACTCTATGTCCTTTCAGCTTCCCCCATGAATTATTATAGTCAACATCACCACTGTCTCTTTCTGCTGCTTTAACTTCTAATTTTAACTTCAACTTTAACCTTTTGTTGCTTTTCGCTCATCTGCATAGACTCAATTGAAATCATGAGGCTTCTTCCTGCAAAGCCCTCTGGAATTAACCTTTCTACCCTCCCCAGACTATTAACTAACATATCCACCCCTTCTCCTCTCAAACTGGAATCACTGTTATCTCCTTGTCTGTGGTCATGACATCTGAAACCTCATCCTTTGCAATCTGCTCTAGACACTATTCTAAAGATCATCATCTTGCTTGCTTATTGGACTAGATAACACAGTTTACATCCCCCTCAATCTTTCTTTTCCACTACATGAAATAAATATTTCTGGCCCTTGTTACACGACCTCTCAAAGCTGATCTTGCATTATTGCTAGAGCAACTCTCAATGCAGTGATACTAAAGATGCATGATCTATGATTTTCTACTTCTCTGAGAAATATCTTCAAAATTCTCTCATACCTAATATTTCATAGCTTTACAAAAGATGAGTCTTTATCCACTTCATCCCTTTTCATGTCTCTCTCACCTATTCCATAACGCAAACAGGAATCTGATTCACCCGGGAGAGAAGTATGACTGCTGCTGCTGGATGGCCAAGAACTGAACACATCCAGTTTCCACCACTAACCTGTCTTTCTATCCCAGCCATCTTCTTCTCTGCCTCACCACCTTTTATGACAGCTTTTAGCATGCAAATCCATGCAGGGACTGCGATTTGTAATATATTTATATATCTCATACCACTGCCTGGTATGTGACCTGGTTGGCTTCCAGTTGCAGTATAATTATCTGTATTGTTTGCAGGGTCTTGGTTTACTTTTTCATAGCCTAGACAGACGAGAGCTTTGTATATGAACAAGCATTTTTTACATTTCAGGAGTACTTTTCCCTATCATTTAGTTAGCAATGATTATCAACATGAACAATTACAGAAAACTTTAATTTTTATCATTTCCTACAGTTTCCCAGAAATTTTTACATCTAGAAAGACACAGATGACTAAGACCACTTTTAGGTGTGATGGTATAAATCTAGAGTTGTTTTTTATTTTCATTTTGCTACACAGTGATGTATCAGCCCTGTGAAGAGTTACGTTCCAGAGTCCATACCCATAAAACGCAAGGAGGACAGGGAAAATAAAAGCAGGCAGAAGAGAATGAACAAATCCATTCTGAAGATGGAATTTGAGAATAGAATTACCTCTTGATCCACCATACTGAGAAATTGCTGATGTACGGGAAAGGAGTTTCTGTCCATGGAATCCTACAGAAAGACAGAAGTTTGTCTACTTGCTAAATACAAAAGGTTAAGTATAGGATTGGGAATCTAATTCAAAATACAAGACTTATTTAGATATCATGAAATAACCATTTGATCACAGCAGTACCCTCTTTTTATATATTTGCATAAATAATAGTTATAATAAAGTTAGCAATAATTTTAAAACTCTTCTTGTCAGAAGATGATTTTATGCTCAGTCCTGAGGAATGACACTTGAATGCCAAAGTAGAGGGCATCCCTACAAAAAGCTGTATAGATCAATTGATAAAGAAAAGCTGAATTAGGAAAACAAAAATGTCTTAAAGATTGAGAGAGTGTTTCAGAGGGGGAAAACTGGATACAATTAAAGAAAATTGAAAATTACAGAAAGGAACGGCCTGAAGGAAAACATAGCTACTATAAAAGATTGACTAAAAGACATAAAAAAGGAAAAGAAAGGAAAAGAGTGGAAAAGAAAAAAAAACTTATAGTCACAGTAATTCATTATAGCTCTCTTGTTTTATGGAAGGCTTAGCTTTATTCTAAATTTTGCGATCTCTCTTTTTTATGGTGGATTTAGCCACTTTCAATAAAACATGAGACTGTTTTGCTGGCCCTTGACCAGATGCAGCTGCGGCATTGGTACTTCTGGCCCTGAGCAGAGAAAGTGCTGATGCTGAGCTTTGTAAGCACTGCTCCTCCCTAGGTACCCCTGTCTCCCTGCACACAGAAGGGACAGCTGGAAGTCTTCACCATGTTAACCAACAGCTCTTGGGCAGAAAATAAGGTGCAATTGTGGAAATTGCTGTGCTCTCTCTGATTTCAGGGATTTTCTCCTTTGTTTCTTCTACAATTTCCCCCACTTAGCGGCAAGAGTGAACAGGTGCTGCTGGAGTTACCTCAGCAAAATGGGAAGGTGCAAATGTACTGATTCTTAATCACGCTAAACTTTTTTTATACCCTCCTAGGACACTCGCCAACTCCTGCCAGGATAGTGTGAAGGGAGCTTATACCCGTCAACATTTTCCAGGATCTTCTGTCAGTCTCACAAGGTATAATGGGCTTCCCCAGCAAGTAAATGGATATACTTAGGCTTCTTTTCTTCACTTTAGAAGTAGACAGTAGTTTCAGAAATCTCTAAAACATATCCTTCTTTCTTATATTGCCAGCTACATTGCTTTGGAGAAAATAACTTCTGTCAGAACCAAGAGGGTTTAAACTTTTACCTATGAAAAAGTTTATACCTGACTTCAGTATTTTTAAATGTATATGCCTCTAAGGTAGAAGACGTAAAATCTTAAAATAATTACTAAGCCTTGTAGCCAAAGGGAAAAAAATATTAGAATCAGGGTTCTGCACGGGAACTTTAACCTATCAGAATTACATCAGGCTCAGGTTTTCACACTGGCCAGGGACACGCTATGGCATGCTGAATAGGATTCTTTATCTAACAGTGACACCTGAGAGTGTTAAATTACAAAATAATTTTCAAGTCCAACTACTGGAAAAACTGCCTCCGCTAGGGTTAGTCACAGTTCACAAGCAGGAGCAATTTTACCATTTTATCCTTCCAGTGACATCTTTTAAATTTTTTTAAATAAAATCTGTCTCCTAGAGTTTTTGTCCTATGCTGTTGCTAGAAGACTTACACTTTAAATGTCAAAGTCTATCAGGAATGAAAATGTTCCTGTGGGAAGGTGACGCAACTCATGTGTTAATCACTAAAAGTAAGCATGACATGAGGAAAACTAAATCTGAGATTACTGATAAAATAAATCTCAGTCCCAATGTTTGATTTTTAGTCATGATCAATATAATGGACTGATTGTACAGGCAAAGATAGGAGCATGAAGAAATGGTTTAGAGGGGCCATTAGAAGCAAACAATGATGTTCATAAAGCAGACCGACTTTAATTAAAAAATAATTAATAAACCAACTGAATAAATATCCTCATATGGAGTGAAATGAGGATTTCTTTTAAATAAAGGCTATAGTTCTCACGAGTCTTATTATGGGGGTTTAAAACAATTTAATGTTAAAACAGCCACTCAGAGTTTCTCAAGGATGGATGAACCTATGAAAAGAGACTCTTATGGGAAATTACTTGAGTTAAACAGAACAACGTCACTAAATTGAATATTTTTTCTAGAATTGATGACAATTTGTTCTCCTATCTTTGTCCAAAAATCTACTGTTCTTCAGTTCTGCACAAACTGAAGCAGAGACGTGACTCTATTCACACTATTAAGTAATTTTATATTTATAATGGCCAGTTTCACTAATGGATCTGCAGTAAATTTTGGAATATAAATTACTGTCTGACTTCATTATTACATAATTACATTCTAATGGTCTAGATTGGTTACAGTGATTGATTATACTGCTTACTCTAAATTTAATAAACATTACTGCATTTAAAAGACCAGATATTTCACATCTATTAATAAGTATTTATTCATGGAAAATAGTATCTCAAATATAAAATGGAGCATCATATTTCACATAATATAATGTAACACAGAGACATATTTTTAACTGACATTACTCATTAATGAAGAATTGACCAAATCCTGATTATTATTATTAAATCCTAACTGATGCTAATTAACAAGATGAACCTCAATATCCATTAATATAATATTATTCCATCATAACTCTTAGTACGTTCATGCCAGTTTAGTGTGGCTATGCCAAGAGGCAGTGTTAGTAACTTACTAAGAGTTACACAAGCTGCATTTGAGTTGCATGCCCAAAATGAGGGAGTCAAACCACTTCCGGACCTCCCCTTGGTATCTGTCTCTCCCACGAGGGCTGAGAGTAGCTTTCTGTTTCTTGCTTTTGTATAGTATCAGGCTCATGCTGTCTCAGGCTTACAGACGACCAAACAAGCTGTATTCTGCTGCTTAGCATGGAGGGGGGTTTATATCTGTTTACTTAGAGTACTGCCAGACCCTAGAGACCAGGGTCTGGAAGTACTGTAAACATAATAAACATAACAATAAACACAAATCTAAGATATTAAATAACCATAAATCTAAGATGATACTTAGATCTCACTGAGAATGTGGAGACCTAGTAAAAGTTATTTCTACGGGTCTAGCCTTGTGTTTGAACATTTTACTGAGTGAAGACCATTCCCTGTGTTGTGACCTATAAGAAAACAATTCTGCATCCAGCCAACAATGGCTTCAGCTGTTTTTCAGTTATATCACTATATATATATATGTACGCATGTATATACACAGACACATATGGGATGCAAGAGGGCAAGGACAGTCTGGCGAGGGCTGTAACTTCTTTATCTGCCCCAACCAGATCTACCAGAGCTTGCTTGCTAGAGCCCTTAGGCCCCTGAGTCACCTCCCCATTCTAAAAGCCACTGTATTCCAGAAATCTGTCCCTTCTGCCACATTCTCTCCATTTTGTATCCTTTATCTGCACTTTGCATACTTTCTAATACACGGGTGGACCAGTTGCACAATGCACTTTAGCATGAAAACAACGTGTGACCACTTCTTTGCCTGTTACTTCAGTTTGTCCCTGATGTTTTATTTTGAAATTGCTATCTGGAAAGAGGGGAAGAAAAACACTGCTTGGGGACCTGGAATATCCTGTATGTCACGACGCTTAAGCACAGTACTGCAGCTTTTGCGGTCAAAAACAATTGCACATTGTAACAGAGGAAACGAAGGCAGAAATCTAGGGGCATCCTCCAATGCCTAGGTAGTCCCTTCATGGAAGACTAGCCGTGACACACCTTGGCACACATTAGTTGGGATAAATACTATGTTTTGTGATCATATGGACAACCACAAGTATCTGCAGCCTCCAGATGTGGAATGTAATAGCAGCAGAGAAGTCATTTACTTATAAAATTTACAAGCATGCTGTAGGCTATTCCTCTTCCTTCTTCCCTCTATAATCTTACAGAAGTTTAAAAGGCTGATACGAATTTTGCATCCTTTCATCATTCATGAAGTAGCGGCATAGAAAACACCAGTATTCTCAGGTCCAGGACTTGTACAATATTGCAGACAGCAGCACCATTCATTGGGTTCACAACAAGTTCAAGCTTTCATCCTTTAAGAGTTTTGGCACATCATATTGTAGGAGGTTGGTTATTTGACACATGTTCTACTGAAGTAATAAAAACACACATTTAAATGTTTGCCTTAAAACAAAGAAACAAAAAGGGACTTCCTCGCTGAATACAAAGTCTAGATGTGACCCTGCCCTCAAAAAACCCTCCCGAGCTGTTTAAATACCCATTAATTCAATGTTTGCCAAAATATTTTACTTATGGCAAGTATGAAAGTACTTACCTTGACTACTCCCAAAGTTTATACATTACGTAAGCAGCACACAACAATGATTATAAATCTCCTCTAGATGCAACAGCTAAAGATCATACTTGCCCTCTGTTATTTTGAGTAAAGAAGAGGAAGAAAGGAAATTTTAGTCAGTGAACTCATCTGTGGCCTGACAAATTACCTCATCCATTTCCACTAATATAGTCTAACCAAGCTGAATTAATTTCTTTGCCACCATGATCTTTTTTCTAGTCCAGAGATCAAGGTCATGTTACACCCACAGAACATCAACCAGATGTGCATTACTCTTCATGAGACATCCTAATTTTTATTCTTGAGGCAGTGGCCACTAGTGGCCTATTAACAATTATATATTATAAGGTCTTTCATACATTTCTGTTATTCACAGCTCCTACAAACTGCCTTTGCACAATGTAGTAATACATATGGCTTAGGAAACTGACCTCTAAAGAATATTAAATAGCTGTGTGGCAGCTAAAAAGCAATTATCTCTGTGACTATTTAGATATACCTAAGTAATTTTTAGCATTTATAGTGCTGGTAATGATCCCTCTTGGTGCTTTGATATATGAAATCATGGCTAATCTATGCTCACTGCTGTGTGTTACAAATGCAAATGTGTTTGTCTTGATATAAATACTAGACAAAATGAAATGAATGCCTTATTATTTTCAAGCTTATACATGCTAAGCTACTTGGAGCTGTCATTTTCTTTTCTATGATCTAATTACAAAACCTTGAGGGATACGGAGAGAGAATGAAGTATTTGAGAAAATGGGATATACATGCTCCAAGGTTAGTCACGAGTTCACCAGGCTGGAGGAGCAACGCCCACCAAATCTAAAACACTCAGGTTAACAGTCACCAGAAAGTGTAGAAACAATAACAAATACCTAACTACAAATGAAAAAAGCATCCCAGGAGAGCCGTGTAACTGCCGTGTAACTGAACCCGTGTAGGAAACAAAGTTATTTTATGCATTGTGAACAAAATAACTAAGAAAGTAAAGTTCATGTGCCACCACTGTGCTCCCTTCGCTGCTCCCATAGCCAGCAGGACCCCCCTTTGCTGCCACACTGGCAGAAGTGGGAAAATGAGTCCTACTTGTAAAGAATCCGCCTGTCCTTAATGTTAACCTGCAATTTCTGAGATATTTTACTGGAAGTTAGTGATTCTCCTATACAGATTTTTAAGCATGCATGGAGACAAATTCCATCCGAGTAATAATGATAATCTCAGGTGGTTTGAAGAAGTGCAGGGGGAAAAGGAATAATGACATTTTATATAATCAGCAAGAGGAGCACTTAAAAAAGTAGCATCATGGAAAAGGATGTATTTAGTTTACAAAATTTTACCGAGTGTAAAAATGGTGAAATCTTGTCCATTATGCAGTAAACATGTAGTCTGATTCCTCCCAGCATATTGCTCAAGGCCCAAAACTTCCCTAAATATAGACAAAAAGGGGATAAAATTGTCCATCATTTTGCATTCCAGTACACAGCAGAGTCATATTCAAGTAACTTGCCACACAAATATTTAAACTACCTGTACAGTGTATAGAGCTATGCATGATTTTATTTTAATTTCTTCCAAACTCCAGAAATTAGCATTGAAACTTTGCAGCTCCTAAGTAAGTTGCTTGTATAATAACAGAACTTTAAAACCCTGTGGAAGGATATGTTTGAAATTGCCTGTTCAAAGAAATTTATGATTTTATTATAGCTGCATATTGACTATTCCTACAATAACCTGAAGGCAGAACCAAACAGTTTATTTATTCAAACTGCAAATGAAATTGGGCAAGAAAAGTAATTAGCAAGCAACAAAAAATAATGGAAAAGCACCATAAAAGCAGTTGTGAATTTATGTGGGTTGTCAGATAGTTAGAAAAATAACAGCTTAAATTTAAAAAGATCAACTTTTTACATACAGCACACAGTATATACAGACTAACCATGAATCTGGTTTTGAAAAAGCCCAGAAACTGTAGTGCACTCTGCAGGTCGCCAGCCTCTTCTCCGGCTTGTGAATGGAAACACTAACTCAAGAATCAGTGGTGCTCCTACAGGCACCCATGGGGTATAGATTCAAACAACACAAATGTTATTTTTCCTAAAAGAAAATAATTTTCAGAAACACAGATTCTGCAGAGGGTCCTTTCCCATACTTTTTTTTTATATGAACAGGCTACATTTCTTGTCTGTGAAAATGAAGGCTACCTGCAACTATGCAGCTTTCCACAGGCTAAGGGTCTGCTCCATTTTCCTCCCCTCTTTTCCCTTACCTGTACCTCTTTATACACTAAGTCTTAGCTACAACCCTGCATCAGCTTGGGCATGGTTGTGTTTCATATCCAGGAATTTCAGTTTATTCTCTTTGACTTTCTTAACCTTCAGGCCCCACATTGTTTCCTAATCTCTCCACTATCCTAGGAAGGACTTCAATTTCCTGACTAGACAGTAGTTCCTCAAATCTCTAAATCAAGTCAAAAGCTGTTTTTTGAGGGGAAAAAGTCTGAGTGTCATTTCATGTAGTACTGTTGCTTCCCCCCCATTTAATCCAATACACTTCCTACTACTGATCCTCGGCCTTAACTATCCAATCCCTTTCATTCCAGGTTTAAATCTGATCATTGCAGTCTGGTTTGAATTCTCTCACAGCTGGTCTGCAATTCACATGTGTCTGTGGGCCACTGACCCTCTGGGGCTGCCAGCCCTTTCCCAGCTCTGGCACTCGCAGAGCTGAAGCTACAGACGGGGAGGCCCCGAGCATGAGGCTACTGGACACGGGGAAACAAGCCCCATAAACTCAAGCCAACACAAGCCCAGACAGTTCCCAGGTCCCTGCTCCGTCAGGACAAAAGAAAGCGCAAGCAATGGCAAAACATTTGTATTTTCTGAACTATGCTAAGACCTTCTCAAAAGACACTCTGCTCTATTAGGACTCTCTCATTTTTCCTGGCCTTATGAAGTTACCCATTTATGGTTTTACCCATGCTTCTCTCTATCCCCCGATACGCAGTCCTATCTCTATAAATATTTTCCTACTGCTTAATGTAGCTATGAATTTTGCAATGCTTGAGGTAAAAGCAGCAAGAAACAGCTGGATTATCACTTTGGCAGTTCCTTTCTGCACGGTCACTTTGCTCTGACTGTGGAAAGAGAGTAAATAACAGCTATTACTATTTTAATGAATAAGCCCCCAGTGAGCATATAATCACAATTCCAAAAATAAAAGGGTGAATGCTTATGCTTATTTTGGATATTTGCATTCCTTATATTCTACCATATTTTACTAGGAAGGCTTATAATTTGTTTCTTTTTTAAATCTGAAGCAGAATGTTCCAGAATAACATAAAATCCAAACTATACCCCCCATGCATTTATGGATTGTAAAGTCAGACTTTTCAGTAAGTGCTAGGATTCCACTGAAAACCAACCATTGTAGGTCTTTTTGTCTTTGATTTTCATAAACTATACTCTAGCAATCAGATGTGAATCAATGTTCAAAGTCTTGAGAATCTGTAACCATGAGAATTTGAAACAAGAGAACTGAAAGAAAGAAAACAACAAAAAATGTTTGCTTCTGATATTTTGTTTGACAACAGTATTTGCAGTTCAGTGACTAGTCATCTGTCTATATGACCCTCTCTTCCATAAAAAAAAAAAAAAGTGAGGAATTGACCTAAATATTATACACCTCAAGAGGTTTCCATTAAAACAATTTGAGGGAATAACATAAATAAAATAAATAAGTAAATAATAAAAAGACACTACCCCCCCAAACAACAAAAGAAACACTCAATATACAGAAAATAGCAACATTCTTCCTGAAGAGAAAAATATCAGCTGCTCTTTAAATCTCTCGTAGGCTCACATTTCCTTCTTCCTTGAAAAACAGGTAGGAAGAAGCACCCTAAGACTACTGACAACAATACAGTGCATAATCCTTACACAGATGGACTCTACTTAAAAGCAGACAAGATTACATTAGTATTTTAGTTCCAATCAAGACTGCACTTTTGAAAAGGATCGCTCCGTTATCCTCACATCGTGCAGTTGCTTTTGCATCACAGAGTAGTCTTAGAGGAAACAGAAAGGAAATAGATTCTCCTTTCAATTGAAACTTAACCAGATGCAGTCCACAGAACACTAATTCTCTCCAAACACTAACTGCCATGCGGGTTACAGGACCTAGGTGGAGTCTGAAGTAATCTCCCCTGGAAAAGGCCACTGGTTTCACTGCACAGATACTGGTCCAAATTACTTGCAGATGTAGATGAAATCAGTAATATTCTTACTCCCAACCTGCGCATATTGGGAATTTCCTTCCTGTGCTTTATGAAATTGCTACACGTGTTTTGGACAGAATGGATATGTTTAATTTCTTTTCAAATACTTTCACAGAGACTTTATGTATCCGTGACAATGGCAGAATAAAAATGGTATCCATTGGGTAGCCTTGTGTACCAGATTATTGAACCTGTTTATTTCGGTATTTAATCTAAAATAATTTTACCTTAATCTCTCACGCTTTTTGGATACAATAAATTTCCATTATTTAAGTTCACAAACAGATGAAAGTTAGTTGCATTTAAGTCCACAATCAAGTTGTTTACTAGAGAGGAGTCTGACAGAATATCACTTGTGTGTTATCTCTTGGTTTCTTTCACGTACTGCATTTTTTCTCAGTTTAAGGCTATAACACCTCTGACAGATGACCATTCGTACATCTATTTTACAAATACGAATCTGAAGCACAAAGAGCAATAGCATTAAGTTTCATATGAGAAACTCTGGTAAAGACAAATTTATCACACAAGAATCCAGCTCCAAAATCTCTATACTCTCTCTATGTGCTTCAAAACGCAATAGTGCGCAGGCTCACAGTGGATGGTAACAGATGACTGGGCATAGCCTCTGAATGTTTGTCTTATTCCCAGCTCCTACCAACAGGCAAAAGCCACTTGCTTATTTATGTCCTCTGCAGGAAAAGCTCACGTGTCCCAGCCCTGGCAGTTTACCTACTGAGTGAAATCCAGTTCCTGCTGAAGGGAATGCTAAAATTCTTATTGACCTCAGCGCAGCCATGATTTCACCCGGTGACTTCACCACAATACCTCCACAAGCAGGCTTGAAAAATGACCTTATGTTGGTATTGCAGCTCCGTTAGTCGAATGACAGCCCTCAAAACTACATTGTTTTTCTCAGAAACACTCCTGAGAAGAAGGGGAAATTATATGGTGTATATTGAGACATGTCTGCTCTGGATGCACTGAGTCTCAACACACCCACAGCCCTGACACAGCACCTTATGCACAGAGGTGATTTCTAAATGACAGACTTTAATCAAGAACAACACCTAAGCTCTGGCATGATTAGGAGACAGGCACCAGTTTACTCTCTAATTAAATAGATGGAGTCAAATACTTAAAATTAATTAATACCTTAAACCCTTGGGTTTAATCTCCAGACAAGGATTCGATAAGAGAATCACTAGATACATAAATTATCTTTCAAAAGAACAACACTAGTGTCTATCCGTTCATTTGTTTCGCAATATTACTTCTAGAAATTTATATATAGTGTCCATATATGTATTGGCCCACAGTAGATCAATTTGTAATTAAAAGATGATTATTAAGGTTACAGCGTTAAACCGTCAGAAATTAGGCACACTAAGGCTATGAATGAAACCTTGATCCACTTCCTTGCAGAGACACATTATGAATCAGTTCTCAGAAACAAGAGCAGAGAAAATCTGTCCATTGTAACGTCCAGTCCCAGTCCCGCCTTAACTGCTGACTCCCAGCCTTCCCCTTCTCCTTCCCCTCAGCTCCACATTCCCAGCCCTGTTCTGTCTCTCCACCACAATAATGCAATCAGCCCTCTGGACAAATGTTATGCCAGCCTCTCCCACAGCTCTCCTCCTCCCAGACATCATGCCCCGTCTCCTCAGCAAGTGTATCAATACAATTTCTTCCTCTGCTGTCTGGAAGCTGGCATCATCATCATGCAATATTGAGGAAAATGAATCCCTGCGTTCACAGATTGGGAGCTCAGCCCTCAGACAGTTCTCAACAAGGAAGAGGTCTAATGGCAAGGAAGGTCCTGCTCAGTGTTAAAACATGCCCAATGCAAAGAATATTTGTGGTACTCAATTTTTAAATCTGATTATTCTTCATAATTTTGTGAGTACTCAGACATTTTTAAACATTCCAAACCTGGCCGAATTCAGATACTCTGCAGAAATGGTGAAAGGCACATATCACTGGCACAAGGATGAATTTTAAGTCTTCATACACAAATACGTTGTCAAAATACTTTAAAATGCTTAATGCTGTAGATTTACCTAACCATTTTCCTTAAAAAAGATATTGCTGTCTCACTAACAAATGTCACCACAAATACCAATCGTTTGGGATATCAAACTCTCTCAGATAATGGCTCCAGTTCTGATATCTTATGAAGACACAGAACTGCCACCCTACTTGTAGTACACTCAGGGAAAGTTCTTCTTAAATGACATGATTTGCAGTCTCTGTTTTACATTTCCACTGAATCTCAGTGGGCTGCAATATGGTTTATTATCAACATACCGAACACGGAGCAACAGAAAGTTACTAACAGAAGTTAGTAACAGAAAGAACGGTATCTGCCAAAGAGAGACTCATGCAAACATGCAGCAGGATGCAGCAAAATCACCTTCTTCAAAATGCACACACGCACATCAACCACCTTTTCTGCTTAATCCTACTTGAGTTCAACTGGGGATAAGCAAATGCATTAGAACAAACTAAATAAAGTTGTCACCATGGGAATTTCGCTCCTAGATTTTTCTTTTATAAGTAGGGAAGAAAAAAGTCATCAGAGAAATGAGATCAATAATGCTGGGGATATCTTCTGCTCAAGCACTGAACCTTAAAGGTGCCTTGTAGGTATTTCAATTTTTTTGCTATTATTTAGCAAGATTAGTATCTCATATTCACAGAAGAAATTTATTTATTTGCTAAGGTACAGAAATTTGTGTGCTTCATGCCTGAAAATAAACACTACTGGCATGCACTTCCACAGCTGATCTTAGATCATATGACTTTTTATGGTCTTGCCCAGGGACCAACCCAGAACGTTGACGTGTTATGGCAAGAATTGCAGAAGCCCAGGAAAAGCAGATAGCTTTTATCTCAAAGAATACAGGTGAGTGTAACACAGGCACGTTATCTAAGGATAAGTGATCCTAGGGAGTAGGTAGCTTTGCCATGGGTTTATTTTTCTCTCTCCCCTAGTGCACTCATCCCCGGCTTTGCTGCTTTTGCAGTGCTTCTCACCACAAGTTACAATGACCAGGGGATGCGTGGCTTTCTCCCCATGCCTCCTAATACACAAAATGCAGGCTGAGTCTAAACAAGGCAAAACTGGTACAGAAGTCCCTTGCCTGAGATTTATGGTAATAGCAGTAGCCCCAGTGTGGGCTGGGCTGACATTCTTTCAGGTTTGTGTACTTCTGGATTATCTTCCCTTTCATCTTCCTCTACTGACTTTAAGACTGGGAACACCATTAATGAATAAAGGATTCTTATAATTTTCTGCTAACGTTGATAGGATTAACATTGGGTTCACCTCATTGGTGATCAACTCATGGTTTATCGAAAGTCACTCAGTAGGTTTTTTATGAGTGTATTGTTCCTTTTATCCAAAATGAATGTTTCAAAACCTTACCACGACCAGAGACAAACTACCCTATTGCCTTTCCTTTTCCAAGAGTAAGCAGCACAGCTAATCATCTATAGCTGCTTGATAAACCACAGAATCACAAAATGGTAGGGGTTGGAAGGGACCTCTGGAGATCATCTAATCCAGTACCCCTGCCAGAGCAGGGTCACCTAGAGCAGGTCGCACAGGATCACATCCCTGTGGGTTTTGAGTATCTGCAGAGAAGGAGATTCCACAACCTCTCTGGGCAGCCTGTTCAGTGCTCTGCCACCCTCAAAGTAAAGTTTTTCCTCGTGTTCACATGGAAATTCCTGTGCTCCAGTTTGTGCCTTTTGGCCCTTGCTCTGTAGCTGGGCACCACTGAAAACAGTCTGGCCCCATCCTCCTGACACCCACCCTTTAGATATTTATAAGCATTGACGAGATGTCCCCTCAGTCTTCTCTTCTCCAGGCTAAACAGACCCAGGTCTCTCAGCCTTTCCTCATAAAAGAGATGCTCCAGTCCCCTGGTCATCTTTGTATGGATGTCCATCTCTGCTGGACTCCCTCCAGTAGTTCCTTGTCTTTCTTGAACTGGGGATCCCAGAACTGGACACAGTGCTCCAGATGTGGCCTCAACAGGGCAGAGTAGAGGGGGAGGATAACCCCCCCTCAACCTGCTGGTCACGCTCTTTTTAATGCACCCCAGGAGACCATTGGCCTTCTTGGCCATAAGGGCACATGGTCAACTTCTTGTCCACCAGGACTCCCAGGTCCCTCTCTGCAGAGCTGCTTCCCAGCAGGTCAAGCCCTAACCTGTACTGGTGCATGGGGTTATTCCTCCCAAGGTACGGGACCTTACACTTACCCCTGTTGAACTTCATTAGGTTCCTCTCTGCCCAACTCTCTAGCCCGCCCAATGTCATTCTGCAGTGTTATAAAGTAGTTGCTGTTTGTCAGGGATGTCTCAAAGGGTAAATGATTATTTACTTCAAAGTTCAAAGCGTAAATGGATATTTAGCCAGCAGTATAGAGATGCTTGGACTGGAAGAACTAACAGCAAACTTATCAAGCAGCTTTTCTTATTCCACAGTAAAGTGTTAATTTTCATTGTCCTTTGTACAGCCACCAGAAGGCATTTACTGCTAATTTTCTGTTACCTACTAACACTTAATTTAAAATTCTGCCAGTGTGTTTTTTTAAGGGCCTGAAGAGTCATTAGCCACTTCCTGAAGTGGTAAATCGAGAGATAGGTACCGTCTCAGGGTATGCATGGCAGTAAAGCAATTCACACTCAAACTAACCTGAAATGATTTAAGAATGACAGTATTTTAAATAAACTAGCTTCAGATTAGTTTATTTTAATTGTACAAATAAACTCATCTAGTTTTGCTGACACACAGATAACAGGCAACAAACAGGTTTTCTAAACAAGGTTCAAGTCAGGAATTAACTTCAGAAATGTTTAAAATACAAAAATATTAATCTGCAGGCTGATTTAGGAGCAAATTCTAACATCTGTACTCTAATTTAGCATTTTGCATCAGAGTGATAAAACCATTAAGAAGTCTCTAACTGGTGATAATGAACACAATCAAGCCACCTCAGAGAATCATGTTTCTGAATAAATGACAATTATATGATTAGAACTTCACGGTGAACTTACTTATTTAATGTCAATGTCACCGTTTTATTATGAACATGACTAAGTTTTCTTTATTTTTTTTAATGTAACTGCTACACATACTGTATATACACTATGTCATTATCAAATTAAAAATCACTTAATTGTCTCAGGACTAGATGCTTAAATTATAATGCCCCGTTTTGCTTTTAAAAAAATCTATCTATTTGAACAGTATTTTAAATATATTTTAATGTGCTATCTCAGTGGAGTAAGATTTGAAAATCTCGTAGTGTACGTTTTATTAGAAGATTAGAAACCATTTCTAAAATGCTTTGGTTTACTGAGCTTGCGTAGCATTTGAAGGCAAAGTAGTGGTGTTGTATCCAGCCACTCACTGTATCCTAACACAGTGGCGTAACAGTTTCTTTTGTTTGGTTGGCAACTGGGGGGAGGGCTCTCGTGTAGAGACCACTGATATTCAAGGGCACGTGACTACAGGGAGGAATCAGGGGTGTAAGTCAATAATGCTCCTGAACGTGCAGTATTTTGTAGTTGTCTTGCTCAGGTTTTCTCTTGCATGACCTCAAAACCTACAGCAGATGAGACTGCTCCTCCAGAGGAGGAAAAAACCCCGTAGTTGTTCTACTTTATTTTATTTTATTCCTATTGGTGAAAAATACTGCCCAAGAAAGCTATCAGGAAATTTTCTAAGGCCTCATTTGAATGAAAGACTCTTTCAAAAAGAAATGGAATGATTAAGTAGAAACAATTTATCTAAAAGCAGAGGGGAAAAAAACCCTAACAATTGCAGTTCCTCCCACAGAATAACAAAATTCCTTTATTAGGAAAAAAGAGAGAGGCAACTCTTAAAAAGGTCTATAAATTAAATGGCAGCATCAGCCTGAAGCAGTTTAGACAGCAGTGACCCATGGGTCAGCAAATGATAAGCATTTTAAGCAGGGGTGTTTGTTAAATTCAAAGCATTTGAATTTTACTTCACTTCCAAATGAAAATGGTAATAGAAACATATCCTTTTATGTCACACAGGTAGCAAAGACAGCTACTTATCTCACTTTTATTCAAACAGGGGAATCCATAGGCTCGGAACTCAGCCACCCTCTGTCTGAAAAGGTCAGAAGCAGTAAGGCAGGATCTAGAGAGACAGAATTAAGGAAAATTTTGGATAAAAGACCAAACAGCACTTTCCATTATTTCACATGTTTGACAAGCTCCTGCAGCAAAACCCACCTGTGCCAAATGGGACAAAATAATTTCGAAGCTGCGGAGAGTCCTTACCTGTGGGAATCATCGTAGGAAAACACAATTTCATGTAATGTGATATTGCTCATGCAAGCTGAGGGAGACACAAATATTAAAACTATTTCTCCAAATAACATACAGTGGGGACCTCAAGGTTTGTAGGCTTTTTACAGAAAACTTGTGTTATGATTATTATCTGACTATTATCTCATCCAAGTTGGCAGACTAACAACAACAGAGCACAAAGGCAAAATATTATGCTGTGGGAACAGTGTGAATGAATGATGGCATAATATAGCATTTTCCCTTAAAATAGTTCTCTATAGCTAGTTCCCTACTATACAGACAAAAATAGTACAAACTTAAACAAACAAACATGACAAAAGGTACCATTTGTCATGACTGACAGGAGTTTGCAAGTTGCAGATGCTTAAACAAGCCATTGCTAGATAAAAAAAAAGGATGTATTTCAAAGTTCAGGTTCTGGAGAATGTTTAAACAAATGTATATGCTAAAAGCCTGCTTATTCTTAAAAATACTTACCTAAATTGCTCCTAAGACTAAACCAACCTATGGCAAATTATGACAAATATATCATTAAGTATGCATTTGTTCAAAATAGATTAAGAAGAGCAACACATTTTGCTATTGTTTCCTTAACACTGTCTTTTGGTTTATGCTTTATTTTTGTTTTAGCTCTTAGTGGAACAACTGATGTTCATTTCTTAGAACATATGTCTATGAAAACAACCAAAACATTTGCCTTTACTGAGATTTTGTCTTGCCAATAGCAGTAGTGCTCCATATTCCTGCAAGTACACTCAGTGGGGCAAATTCCACACCAAACCCCCATTCAATAAGAAGAAATGCAATGAGATATATTGAGATTTTTTTTTTATATCACTGCAACAAAGAGAAATAACAGGCACAATCTTTTCTTTTGGAAGAAACAATGCTTAACTCACTTTAAATGGGCTGAAATTCACACTTTCAAGAACGTGACAAAGTAGAGTGGAATATGTAAACAGGATGAGGGAAAGACCCTACCAATTCATTTGCCTGACAATGAGAAACAACTTATCCTAGGAAGTACAGAGACACAGTACGCCACATGAACCCGTGTAGAGTAAGGATGAATTCTATTTGCAAGATGCCTTAACATTTATTAAAAATCTGTCTTCTAATTTTTTTATATAGTCTATTATTAGTTCTTACCGCAATGATGTGTCAGAGAGCAAGGGATAATCAGGTAAAATAACGACTTCATTTTCACATTCTATAGGAGACCTTCTAGCACGCACTTATAATTTTCTGGCACACCAGAACACTAGGGAGTAGATGGACTCTTTTACTTGCCTTTGGTCATTTCACCTGGTCAGGATTATCAAGTTTAACACCCTGGCACATGACATGGCTGCTGTTCAGTGGTTACTCAGTCACAATTAAGGCCCCTTTGCTTAGCAAAAACATGGAAGCGAGATGTAAAATGCAGCTCTCTTCATTTGTATTTAAACTCTTATGGGAGGTAAGAAAAAACCTCAACAAAAAACATTCATGGATGCTAAAGTGTTTATATGGTTAGGAGATTTTTTTCTCAACAAACACAGCACACCTGTAATAAAAAGGCCCAACTGGAAGCTACAAAGGTAGTCAAGTTTAAAGCTATGAAAATAGTGATACAGGAAACAGTGAGAAAGTATCCCAAGTTGAATGAATTTTCAAAGAAAAAAAAGAAAGTCATTAAGGTAGAATTAAAATCAGTGGGAAACGAACAGCCTGAATAAAATAGATTTAATCATAAGGTTGATTGAGATGTCCGAGAAAGTTGATAATGGGTGGCAATAAGATTTATAAGTAAATTAGGTATAATAAAAAGGTGTTAATTTTTAATGAGATGAGCTCTCATTAGAGACTAAAAAGAAATCTAGACTTTTAAAGTTTTACATTTCATTTATGAAGGTTCAGAATTTGCTCTGAACCTGTGTCACTTTTACAAGATGTTTTTTATGATTTCAAGGAGGTCTGCTGGCTCTGTAAGTTTGTAAAGTAGTCATAAAAAGGAAGGCATTCCCTGTAGGTTTCTGTAACCACTGATGGCTTCATGAATAGAATTTTATTTCTTAAAGATCATGTAGATATTTATTCCCATATACTTGGACAGTAAATGTTTTCTTATCTGTACAGCACTGCTGTTCTATCGCTGACCCAGATCCACAAAGGAATTTAAGCATTTTTTAAAGAAAAAGGGGAGGGGAAAAAAAAAAGTGCCCACTGCTCCATGCCTGAAAGACATCTATTTCAGGAGAGGACTCGATGTTGAGAACAGCAAATCTAAGTAGGCACCTTTCTGTTACCTAGAGTCAGGCCTCTGAATTTGTGAGAGGACTGGAAATTAAACCACGATCTTGATGGCACTGTTTCTGTAGGACAGGAGAGTGTCCCATTTCAAGACACTATAAAAATGCTGCATGATCTATCACAGGTCTAGAAGCTGCCATTTCTGGCACTATAACCTATTGCCCCAGTCAGTGCTCATACCTGCCAAAAGAGCCTGTAAATCTCTTCTGTGAATCCCAGTCTACAGCAAATAGGAGTACGGGCACAATAAAGTTGCTACAGCTAAAGAAGTTAATAGCGACCCGAGCTTCAGTAATCAACACTAAGCTCTTCCTGTTCCTGGCCTGTCTTTTTTTTAAACTCCAATTCTTAACATACACTCAAACAGAAGTTATCAGTATAGATCAGTAATCACAGCAGTGCAGAAAGCTTCATGAGAAGCGATGCCTTTGGAATCTATTTGTAGTTTATCTCCTCGCTTGGGTCAGAGAAGAGCCTGGAAAAGCCTTTTTTCCCATATTGCTGTAGCAAAAATACTGCAGGTGGAGAAAAAAACCCAACAACCCCCAAACATTACCTTAACATTCTGAAGACAGATGAAAAGGGGATTTACAGTGTAAGCAATTCATACACATGCTAAATCTGATAGGAAAGTAAGATTTAGTAATTAACTTGGGCCTATTCCTACAGCATCTGCAGTAGTTGTGGACCTGGCTTTGAAGTCATAGTGTATGTAGTGACAATATCAGTAGACCTCAGCACATTGCACCATAGTATGTATCCACCTTATTCTATCACAGAGACAAAGGATCTTGGCAAAAAGCACCATAATCTAGAAAAATTTTCAAGAGCCACATTGTGAAAACCCTTGATTACTCTTGATCAGAAGCAACCTTCACCATTTAAGCTGGATTTAAAAACCATTTTTACTGATTCACTTTTACCATATTCTATTATCATGTGCATCAGCTATTTTCTCACATTAACATGCCATGCTGTTTCATTACCTATGACAGTGCCAACATCAGTGCCCATATTCTGGTGTCAAACCAAGAATTTTCCTCAAAAAAAGCAATAGCTATAGATATCAATAACACAGTAGCCCCAAACATTAGCACAATTGGCTCACAGGACTAGTCAATATTAGTAGCCTTAACAGGATTTTCCATCAAAGCCTACTAAAACTATACAACAGATCAAATCACATGCAAATGTGTGTGCAGGTTCGCATGGCTGAAGATAATGTGTCCGTATCACACATACAGGTCTCGGGTTTTTCTGTAAACATATGGCAAACTGGGTAGATTGCAAGCACTGGACAAAACATAAAAATACCTGTATATAAGTGGGTATATTTAATCTCCCCATCTTTGTAATATGTCTGTCTTACTTAAGCATAACACTAGCCACAGACAAATCCCACTATCTAATAGCCTATCCTTCGGGGAGGAGTTCGGGGAGGAACTAGCGAATCACAATCTCCCATATACGATGCAGGATGAAGAGTTAATAGATTTGGAGTTAACTTTTTTTTCAGATTTATCTATGTGTTAAGTCATACGTCAACACCAAACAGGAAAATTATATTCTTAGAGTCATCCAAAGTAAAGTAAAATAAACACAGTTTTGAGATGCAAAAGTCAGGCTGGTAAAGAATGCACGGAATAATTTCATTTTCTGAATACAATTTATGAAGGTGAATTTGTGATTTTAAAACTAAGTCATCTGACTGTCATTCTGCATGAGGCACGGATGTGCACTAGGACTATGAAGAGCATAAAGGTGACCTTTATTATAACCCTTCAAACTTCCATCACACAAGAGGATTAGATCACAGAGCAAAACCTAAGTAACGCAAAGTATGGCTGTTCTGTTTTCCCTTGTTCTTCTACAGTAAATACTATTGGCCTCTATATATTCATCTTATTGATTTTTTTAATCATATGCACAGAAAAGTGATTCCAAACTGTTCACTCTGTCACTGTGACTAATAATTTTCTCCCTTCTCTAGATTTTACACCTTGAGGAAACAGTTGCATCAATGATGCTTTCCATTAAAGTGTCCTGCAGATGTCAAGAGTATGCATTAATGGCCAGATAAACCATATAAATAGCTAGATGCTGTTTAAATACTAAATAAAACCAATAATCAATAAAGAAGGCAGAGGTAGAGTATAAATTTGCGTATTTTACATAATTTCCTGCAGCCATATCAAATGCAATCCTGACTTATTAGTCTTATTTTCTCTTATGTTCTTGAGTGAAAACTTGTTTATGTCTTCTTATCACTTCCTTCTTATGGGTCATTTTAATGTTCACACAAATGTAGCTGTAAAACTAAATCCATGAAGGAATGCCTCATACTTTCACAATATGAAAAACTGTGGCTTTTCTGAATGTTAAGTGCTAAAAAGTTAGTTGAAATGAAATTTGAAGTATGGTGTGCATCCTTAAAAGTAAACAGCATAGGAAGCTGTCTGAAAAGCAGCTTGTTTCCAGATTATTGGATTATGCCCAGTTTTATTCTAAGATATTTAAAGAATTGGCCAAAGCGATTTCTAAGTTCTTTATAGTTATCTCTGAGGTCTTGCAATGTTGCCAGAAGATGGAAAATGGGAGAACAAAGTGCTTGTGTTCAAAAAAAAAAAAAAAGAGGAAGTGAGAAAGAGAGAAAGAAAAGGAAAAGTTACAGGCCAGACAGTTAACTTCAGTTCCCCCCAAATTTCTGCAATAAATTATTCACCTACTTGTAACCATCTAGAAGGTAGTACAGAAAAATTGCAGACAGCATAGATGCATCAATACCAAAAAAAAGTCAAACCAATTTAATTTCCTTTACCAACAGGCTACTGTGTCTTCTGTGTTTAACAGACAGGAAATAAACCCTTTTACATCCTGATTTTAGGAAAATTTTGACAGCATCCCACTTGACATTCTCATCGGCACTTGACAAGCACACTGGCCAGGTAAAAGAGCAAAAAAACAGGTGCAAAACCTGGATCAATAACCACAGCCCCAAATCAGTTTGCCACAGTTTGCTACCAAAAGCAAAGGAGGCTTTCTTGTCAGAAACCCTCCTGGGCTTGGATTTGTCTGGCATTTCCATTAATAATACTAATGACTTCACTAAGTGACTATTTGCCAGGATGGAGGATGGCATGAAGTTGGGAAGGACTGCAAGTATACGGCAGAATTCCAACTTATCTTTGCGAACTGAAGGTTTGCATAAAATGGAGTAAAAAATTAGGTTAAGTGTAAAATACAATACATGAGGAGGAACATCAGCTGCACAGATAAAGCACTGCATAGGGGTTCTTAAAGCGTCTGTTTAAGAAACAATGGGAAAAATGGGAAACAATGATGGCAATGGTGAGCGCTCACTTGGGAAATTCTTGTTCAGAATTTCAAGCCATAATAGCTAAGCATGTACTAACATCTAGTAGATGGGTATGGAGTAGTGCACGGAAAGGAAAAAAAAAGAGAGGAAAAAGCCCTTTAATACTTTCCTAAGTGATAATTTTATAGCTTCTCGATTCAAGTATTCACAATTCTTTCATAAAAAAAATTTCACACATTTTTCTGTTTGTTGCAGTCAGTCACTCACCACCAAATTAAAAGCTTGTTCATATAGAAATTACTTTGATCTACAGTGGCAACCAAAATATAATAAGCAACATTCCTTAGGTTTCAAAGATAAAATTGCAAATGTATGTAAAATACAGGAAAAAAAATATAAACACAGAGATGCATTACTAAATATCACTTATTGAGGGAACACATGTATATTTTCCAGCAGAATGCTGACAGCACTCAAAGAACAGCAATCATATTCATTCCAGAAATAACCACTGAAGAAAAAAAAAGCAAAAGAGCAAAAAAAGCATGAAAAGAATCAAAATTTGTATTCACTAGGTAGGATTTTCACCAACCATGACAAGGATATTACCACTATGACCCTGCTGGGTAAGTGGCATGTTATGCTTTGCATGCACCAATTATGAGAAACAGCTTGATCAGAGATATTTAGAAGCTAACTCTATAATGCAAACGATCACAAGAAAGTAATCAACTTTATTCCCTAAGGTCTTTAATTTTTAGCTTATTTGCAGAGCTGCTGAAAGTATAGCATGTAATTGGACTGGCCCACGGTGAGGTCCTGAAAGTACTATGACTTACATACTCTTACAGTCCACAGCACTTACTTTTGCAACTCCCATCAATTTATCATTTGATACAACACAGTATCCAACCAAATTTAATTCCAGGACTAGAAGGGGCTGAAATTTCAAGCCATGGCATTGCGTTCATGCCAACATTGTCAACTTATTTTCTCCAGGATACAAACAGAAGAGCAAACCTGCAGCAGCACATGACCTCCTTTCCACCATCATGTGAGCTCCTTCCAATCCAAGTTTTCAGTTACTGGATTTTTATTCTTGACTGCCACCTTAGCAGGGTAAGTGCTCACGTCCCATGAATAAGGCTACCACAAGCAACGACAATTGAGCTTCATTTACTTGGCAGAATTACGCCCGCTCTCCACATTAAAAACAGCCTCTGACACTAAGTTCCATTTCCTTTTACTAGAAGGATTTGGAAATCTTACATATTTTCTCCTCTAAAGACTAACATAAAGTGACTCTTTTGTCCCCCTCTCAACAGATGAAGTTTCCCAACTATGTCTTTGAAGACCACAGGATTCTAGGTATTTCTGAGTGTTCATCACTGAGATCCTTACTCCTTTTCTTTAGCTACGTCATGGTTTAACCCCAGCCGGCAATTAGGACCACACAGCTGTTCACCCACTTCCCCCATCACCCAGTAGAGTAGGGAGAAGAGGGAGACAAATGGGGGAAAACCCCCCCAACTTGTGGTTTGAGATAAAGACAGTTTAATAGAACAGTATCAGAAGAGAACAATAATAATGGTAAAAGAATATACAAAATGAGTGATGTAATACAATTGCTCACCACCTGATGATCAATTGCCCAGCCCGTCCCAAGCAGCGATCGTGGATTCCTGCCCCTCAGCCAACCCCCATTTATACACTGAGCATGAAGTCTGTGTCATGGAATATTCCCTTGGCCAGCTTGTCCTGTCTATGCTCCCTCTCAGCTTCTATGGGAAGCTGAAAATGTCCTTGGCCTAATGTAAACTTTACTTAGCAACAACTAAACCAATATGCGTTATCAACATTGTTCTCATACTAAATACGAATCAGAGCAGCTACTAGGAAGAAAATGAACTCTATCCCAGCTGAAGTCAGGACAAACTACTTGACTTCAAGGGTGCACCTACATTGGGAATTTCACTGGCGTCAGGAGTGCATTTTTGAAGTGCACCTCTAAGTTGTCCTTACTTGCTATGCTGCTTGTTTTGCAGTGTGAAAAGAGCCTTTAGATCAAAGTGATAAAAAGGCTCCAACTGCTAACTTGCATTCAGCCCACAATAACAGACTAAGGAAGTTCAAAAGAAAACTCTCCAAAATGACACAGGGTGGATGTCAGGTTCTCTGTCGCATCTGATCAGCTCTATCAACCAACAGAGGAGTTCACACAGACGTCCTTTGTTGAGGACACATTACCCACTAACGCAGACATAGTCATACAGTCTGGGATAGAATATCCCACAGAATTCACTAATTATTTTAGATCTTTATTGTCATCTGTACCAAAGTTGAATCTGAAGAAATTTTTTGGAGTTCCATTGTGTCATGGTTTAACCCCAGACAGCAACAACTAAAAACCACAGACCCTCACTCTCCCCTCCAGCGAGACGGGAGAGAGAACTGGAAGGGTAAAAGTGAGAAAACTCGTGTGTTGAGATAAAGACAGTTTAGTAAATAAAGTAAAAGCTGCGCACGCAAGTAAAGCAAAACAAGGAATTAATTCACTACTTCCCATAGGCAGGCAGGTGTTCAGCCATCTCCAGGAAAGCAGGGCTCCACCACACACAACAGTTACTTGGGAAGACAACTGCCATCACTCCGAGTGTCCCTCCCCTTCCTCTTCTTCCTCCACCTTTATACACTAAGCATGACGTCATATGGTATGGAATATCCCTTTGGTCAGTTTGGGTCAGCTGTCCCAGCTGTATCCCCTCAAACTTCTTGTGCACCTCCAGTCTACTTGCTGGTGGGGTGGTGTGAGAAGCAGAAAAGGCCTTGACTCTGTAATCACTGCTCAGCAATAAGGAAACTATCTCTGCATTATCAACACTGTTTCCAGCACAGACCCAAAACATAGCCCCATACTAGATACTATGAAGAAAATTAACTCTATCCCAGCCAAAACCATCAGACATTACTACAGACCACACCAGAAGAAAAACGCTGGCATTATCCAATAAATGGCAAGACTTTCAACAGTTCACTTGCTGAAAGTTCTGTGTTTTTCATCTGGTTCTCTAAAAGGTACTTGAAACATCTTCAAATATTTAACTCTGGGGGGGAAAAAAAACCCAAAAAAACCAAACCCAAAACCCAAACAACAAACATCTTGACCAAGCAACTACTTCTTATGGAAAGTTTTGAGCTGCACTGTGGTTTTGTCAAGGTGATTTGGGTCTTGAATATGAAATGCAGTTTCAATAAGAAAGGCAGCTACAGGAAAATACATGTTGAAAAAAAATATCTACTATTTCTTCATGTTATTTAAGTTGCAAAATATTTAACATTATTCACTTGATTTGGGGCATAACAATTGATCTGCAGCCAAAAGGAGAAGCAGAAGTTTTCGGTAAAATTCTGTCCTTAACTCTTCAAAACCTAATAGAGTTCAGTCTTCATGAGAAACTAATGAATACTCCACAAAGTTTGAAGGGATATATGTTCTTTCATACATTTAATTCCTAGAACTTTTACTCTCTTATAATTGAACTAGGTGTCATACCCTACAAATGGACTTTGTATGCTTATTTTGGAAGGCTAAAGAAATATATTCAGAGCAGCTATGCCATATATAAGGAAAATAATGAGGGTGAAAAGGCACCTGTGAGAAAAAGAGAAAGAAAATACAATATCAGTGTCCAGAGTCAATTACTGCATGTGAAAACCTAACAAACAAAACCCAGAATAATGAAAAATAAGTCAGGCAAGGGACACACACGATATTAAGAACGAAGACCTAGCTCTCAGCTTTGCTGAAGTAATTTAGAGTTTTGTCATATACCTCAAGATTTCTAAGGTGAAGACATATTATTTGAAGGCCCAATTAAACTCACTACCTAGCTTTCACTCCTTTCTCAGTTTAAATCCCGTTTTTTGGGAGCTAATAGTTTTTAAGAAAGACCTGGTCCCTAAACGTGTTCTCACATGAACATTTAATTGCCTGTCACTTCTTAAAGTTGTTCTTATTGCAAGTATTACTACTTACTATGAATAATCTGTTACACTTTAATGAGTCAAAATGGGTCACGTATTTATGTTTGTGCTCTCAGATCTAATTGAGCTACAATAATACAAATAATACTAATTATTCAAATGACATTATATGATTTTAAGGCTGCTCTAATTGTTAACCATTTAATCTAATTTTGCTGTGGACAGTCACAAGACCAGATTGAGTGTAGATGTCTAACCTAATGCATCTCTGGTTTCTTTGTAAAGAGAGAAACCCAGTAGCAATTGAAATCCCTATTGAAAGGTGTGCTGGTGTTCTGATTTAAGAGAAACAATCATCCACGGGGAAAAGAACTCACTAGGGTTTGACGGTAGGAGTGTGATATACAGGTTCTTAATCATTGGGGCTTTAAAATTATCCAGAGTCCACCAATAAATAATATTGCTTCAAGTAATTTTCCTGGGGTTATTGCCTTATGAACTACACCATAGTTAGTTTTATAAATGAGAATTTCCACCAGAAATTGAGAAGCTAAGGACAAAACGTAATCTTTTGCTAGGCGTATGTGGGACGGAGCGCTATAAATTACCTTTTGCCCCTGCTTAGAAAGCTTAAAGAAAGAGTTTTTTTCAGGTCCCATAAGATTTTTCCTTTAGCTCCATGTAGTTTTTCCTGGGGTTTTAATTGTTTTGTTTCCGTGTGTACACACCACTGTGGCTCACTCATTAACTAGTTCACTAAGGTTAACTAAAGACTAATGTCTTATTTAAAAATATTCTCTCCTTACCCTGCACCCACATACTGCAGCTCAATAGTAGCAGAATGTGTTTGGCTTCCTGCAGTGTCATTTGAAGACTTATAGAAATAGGCATAACTTTAATCTACATCTTTATTCATGATTTTAAAGTGGGCTTCCAGGCTTTTTTTTAGAATGTACTGGTAATTAAATAACCCATCCACATTAAATAAAGATTATTACAGGATTTATTTATATGTAACAAATCTAAGCTTTTCCTGGTTTTAGTTTGAGAACTATAACATGAAAAATTTTTAGTCTTAGTTTTTACATGAAAAAAAAGAAATCCACAAATCCCTATTTCTAAATAACTTTAACTCACAATAAAAATGTCACAACTATCTCAATCAAAGAATCACAAGGAAACAGCTGACTTGGATAACTTTGCATTTCCAATCTTTTTCACTTTTTAATGTTACTCCTTTTTTTGATAATTTTGTAACTTTGACTTAGAACACTCTGTTTAATACTGTGCTTGTAATTACAGAAAAAAGGACAATATTTTCTAATGGTCTTTTCCCCTTTAATTATCAGATCAAAAATTAAAAGTCTAGCTTTAGATCTCTGCATGTAGTAACTTTTTGTTCCAGTCTCAATAGGAACGAGCAAGAGAAATTCATAGAGACTGCAATATACAGGGTCTTATAGATCATGAAGCAATTTCCAGATTACGGTTTAGTTTGATATAGGCAAGTCAAAGGGCAATATACACTTAAATGAAAACAATTAAACAATGTCACATCAACAGAAAACTTATTTCCTGTGTTATAAACAATTTATATCATGGAAAAATTACCCCAAAGGTTCTGGTAAGTATTCTGCTAAAGGAATTGGAAAAAAAAAAGTTTGTGGGAAGTAGAAGGCTAAGTTTTGTAGCTGTTTGCATATGAAGTCCCTAGCTGAAGAGATGCTGGTGAGCCAATAAAGGTTTTGGCCTTAACTTGATCTTGCACTTCCATTCTATTTCCAATTCTACAACAAATAAAAGGTTATGAAAAGTTTCCTGGAGCAACTGGCATCCAATCACAACTTTATGGCAGATTAGAAACTGCTAGACTTGCCAAAAGGCTGTTTGTCTTCCACAGGGAAAAGCCTTTCCTCTCAGGAATAGCAAATGCTTCCACATGGGCTACACACAGAGAGGCCAGTTAACTATCTAAAAGCGTAAGAAATGAACATGCACCAAAAGGTAAGTCGATATATGAAAATCCAGTTCATTCATATTCTTTAGGAATTGCACTTATGTTCAGTTTTTTTTTTAAAAAAGCCAACAGCTACACTTTCCACAACTCACGCATATGTTCCTGTATCAGCAGCATCTGATCTTCAAGGATCGGAATGGCAACTAGTCGGGCTGTAGAATGGTGTGCGGAAAGCGTTCAGTATGGGTCTAATGAGTACCAGGAGTTCCAGTACCAGGAACAATCTGCCATCTCAAAGACATTATAATCTCAACACTGTTGCATAAATCTAAATCCCAGCTGTAAATCATTTGGATCTCTCATTTACAATCACATCTAATACGGAATAAGACGCAACAAGACATTTTTTGTGCCCTGGAACTATGTCACACTGAAATACACTGAACATCTAGGACACACTCCCTCCTGAAGGAAAAAAAAAAAAAAAAAAAAAAAAGGACACGATTTTTTTCCTCAAAAAGTTGGGAATTCCTTTTTCTTCTACAATTCACACCTCCTTAGTAAATAGTTTGGAAAACTGACAAGCTGAGCATAAAGGAAAGGGGATTTCATGCATTTCTAAAGCTATAATTTAACCTGAAAAGAGAACTTTTCTAAATAAACAATAGAAGCCACATGGAAGTAGCGCATGGCTGTTTTATGCATTGAACTGAACAATACTAATATCACTGTGCAACAGTTCTTCACTGTTTCAAATAGTATATTTTTACTTGACTCTTTCAGCATTCTTTTTCACCATGTGAGACAAAGGTAAGAATTATTTCTCTGAGGGACAATATTACACATAGACTCCAAATGACTGCCACTGCCATTTCATAACTGCAGTGTGGAAAGATGTGATACCGACTGAAAGATGTGATACCGATATGGAATGCAACTGAAAATCCTTTACTTGCGCCCTTGGCTGAAATTTACCACAGTCCTGGAAGCATCCAGCCCAAGGAAAAGTAGATGTAATATACCAGCACATCTAAATAGTAACATTTTATGCTCAATTTTCACATTTATAAAATAACCACATATTGTGCAGGACATCAGTTACATCAAACTTATGAAATGATCAGGCTTATAAAAAGCACACAAAGTTGAAGAGGTGTAGTTTCTCACTAGTTTTGTTACCAGCATAGAATACGTTCCCAAACAAATTAAAGTTCAATAATTTTAGTAATTTAGGGTGGGGTTTGTGGGTTTTTTTTGGTTGGTTGGTTAGTTGGTTGGTTGGGTTTTTTGTGGGTTTGGTTTTTTTTACAGTTCCCAGTGTCCTGCTAAATTTTCAGTCTGTTGAATAAAAGATAGGCAACTGAAACTATGAAAGCAGACTGTGTCTCTAACTTCTGCCTGTTGATTCACTAGGCTTAGAAATCACAGGAAATTTAGTTTATCTCTTACCTATAAGCTGTTATTCCTGATGCCTAAACTATTTGCTGTGAGTACAAGGCTAACGTGTATCTGTCAACAAAATGGGTCACCTCTATACTCTTCTATATTTTCTTTAGTTGAAATCAATAAAGAAGAAATCAGAAACATCAGACACTGGAGGGCAGGAATGATGAAGTGCTTAACAATGGTCCCTGACATCTGGGTATCCCAAGACACACGCCTGGTTCACAACTATTTCATCAGTTTTCACATTTTACCTGTTTGTGCATCCTCTATCCCTTCTAACTCTTTTGCATGCTAAGACTTCTTTGTCTTTGTCATAAGGTTATGAACAATAATGCTGAAATAGATTATTAATTTAATTTTTAACAATTTGCATAACATTAATATGCAAACTACATGCCTTCAGATTACATCTCCCCCAACACATCACACATACAAATCATATTGCAGAAAAAACCCCAAACCTGTAAGCAAAGCAGTGTTAATACTATTATAAGTAATGTGTATCATTGTCATTGACACATAAATGAAAGATGGGTTACAATTACTTAACTGTGAAAATAATTATTGTAAATAATTTATATTTTTCTAATAATTTAAAAGAGAATCTTTTGTGACCTAGAGTAAAAGCCATGTTTGGTCTTCCAGCTTCAGTATCGTATCACATAGAAGGGAGTGAAATGTAAATCAATATTAATGCAAAGTAGACAAAACAGCCGAAAAAAATCACAAAAAGAGTAAAGGAGACAAATTTTGCCCATGCCAGAATGTGTCCCCTGAGTATACCTGGACCGCAAGTTTGTTCACTCCAGATATATAATCTTAAATTATTACTCATTGTCAGTGATGTCACTACACATGATTAACCTGGTAACTGACTATGACATCTAGTAAGGCAAAGAGGTAAATTTCAAATATACTAGGTGACTAAAACAGAATATTTATGGGAGCTTGCCAAAAATCCAGCAGAAAACTGCACACATAAAGATGCTTCATTAACATGAGAACAACGATTCCATTGTATACAGCGAGCATTTTCCAGCTTACTGTTAATTTTGTCCTAGGTTTTTACCAAAAGAGAAAACCCACAAGAAAGTAACAGGACAGTCCTGGCAGAGAGGCAAGTTCGTATTATATCCAAATTTGGTATATTTGGATATATATCAAATTTATATCAAAATACATATTTTGATCAATATATATTCAGCATCAAAATCTCAATTTCAATCAGTGATTCCAAAATCTGGACCTGGATTTCAAACTTGTGCAAATATCAGAGGGATTTAAATATACACATTTTGATTTAGAGTCATCTCAATGCATGCAGAAAACATGGGGAAACAAAGCAAGACATTTAAAGCGTGCAGCCTGGTGCACGCAGAGCTGCCGGGGGCCGTGACCTGCAGTACACAGCTTACAAGGTCCGGTCATATTTTGAAATGGCAGTCAGTAGGGGCAACGTCCACCCACACAGGATCATAACTCAAGGCAGGACTGGGCATCAAAGTCAAAAAATGCAATCCTGGTAATACAAACAGGTGTATTTTATTTCAAAAGAGGTATAAGGCTTTTACACATTTCCGCCCAAGTCAGAGCACAGCAAAATGTGTCTGTATTCTTGCTATTTAGCGAGATACGTTCAAACCCCCTTTAGTGAATGTGGCAGCAAACATCAAACACAATAATTAGCATTATGTAAGTATGTGCATAGCAAATACATTTCTTACAAGCAGGAAACAACAATAAAAAGCTGCTGCGATGCCAGCACCATTTAAAACACAAGAAGAAAAGCAGAAGGCGTTAGAGATCCAATTGAGCACGTGGGACCGTGGCCTCGCTACACAGAACTACCTCCACAGGACCACTGCACAGGTTTCTAGGCATATTTTTCTCAATGACTGAAAGAAATACAAATTCACCACAAAATAGGAAAGTCACAACATTACATGAAAAATATCTGCTTTATATTCTGCTTTTACCGTGAAAGCAAGGTACCAGCACTACTATATTGTGAGTGATGGTAACTGCTACATTAGACATTTTCTGTTCCTCTGATCCAAGACTTTCATCTCCATTTGAAAGGGACAGATTTTAAAATATTCCGTGCAAGACATGTGCAGCTTAGCAAACTCCTCTGGAGAAAGTCGAACACGTACTCTTCCTGAGACAAGGGGATATAGTCTCAAAATTTCAGTGCAAAAACCAGAACGATTGTGACTGTCAGCCCTCTGCTTGCTTTCTGACAACCCCCACATATTTTCTTGACAAATCTGAGAAAACCAAAACCAACAATTGCTTCTGTTAATACTTTCAAACTGAACAATATAACAAACCCCCTCTGAACAGATTGTGCTGTGAACCCTCTAGAGTATATTTGGTTGGATTCCTACCCAAATTCTGTCCTGCTTTTAGATATCTGAGAAATCTTGGCAAAAGAACATGATCATCATTTCATAGAGGTCCGGTGTTGTTTGTTTCCATAGGAAAGCCCTAAAATAGAGTGTAAGATTTATCTGCTTCTCACAGATACAAAATGAAGGGTTGAGGTCCTAATTTCCTGTTATTATTAATAGCTTAGCTGAAAGGGGAAGATTTAAATAATATTAAAAGAAGCTTTTTGGCAACTACTTTAAGGAACGTCTGCTGCTTGTTTTAAAATGATGAAATTAGCAGTGGTAAATTAGTCATTCCATGTAGTTTAAGATCAGCCTGAGATACATTTGTTTGAACTGTGAACCTGTGGTTCTACATGATAGAATCTTAACTTGTCACAGTCTTGAGGCAGTCCTAAAAAGATGATTTTACCAGAAGTAGAGCGCAATCGCTTCTTTCATTAGCCAGTGGTAATTGCATTTTCTTATAAGGTAAAGCCACTTCCTGTACAAGAAATTGCCTGTTTTCATAACTTCAACAGTTTACAGGGTGTTAAAAATGGTATTCTGTATGGCTTACTTTTTGTTGTCTTTGTATGCTCCTTTCTTTCTCTTAGTATCTGTTGAGGTTTCAAGAAAAGAAACACTACCAGTCTAATGTTCATATAATTAGCCTAGTTAGTGTACATTGATATAGCTCGCTTCAATAAAATGCACTTAAGAGTTGCGGTAGGGTTGGGTTGGTATTTCCTTGCTTCCCTGACAAATCAGTGCCTTACCAATAGAGTATACTGTATCGCAGAAGTCTTGATTTGATAAACTTACAAATTATTTTTTTGGGTACAGACCACCAGAACTTTCAGTTAAGCGTTTTGATCCAGTTACATGCACACACCTAATCTTATTCTCCAACTAACTAATTTCCATGGGGACAGCATCCACAGCATCCATCAAACTTGCTCCATAAAAGTATTACTGTAACATTTCCTCATTTAAAAGAGAATGTCACGGTTTAACTCCAGCCAGCAGCTAGGACTACCTAGCCACTCACTCAGTTTCCCCCCTCCTCCAGAAAGGCAGGGAGAAGAGGGAGAAAAGGAGGGGAAAGGGAAAGGGAAAAAAACCTCATGGGTTGAGATAAAGAGTTTAATAGAACAGTAACAGAAAGGGAACATTAATAATGATTATAATAATAGTAATAACAACAATAATAACAAAACCAAACCAATAATAATAATGGTAAAAGAATATACAAGACCCAAGTCACTCTCACCACCTGCTAAATTGGTGAATTGACGCAGTCCCAAGCAGTGACTGCAAGTACCCCTTTACCCCCAGCTAACCTCATTTATATACTGAGCATGACATCTATGGTATGGAATATTCCATTGGCCATTCCATCATTCTATCTATGCTCCTTATCAGCGTCTGTGGGAAGCTGCAAAAAGTCCTTGAAAAATATAAACATCACCTGGCAACAACTAAGACAATATGCATTATAGACACTCCTCTCATACCAAATCTGAAACACAGCAACCACTAAAAAAAAATAAAAATAACTCTATCCCAGCTGAAACCAGGACAGGGAAATAAAGTAGTACTGTGTAATTTGGTTTCTTTAGCAATAGCTATGTCTACACAGCGCAGTGGAGCACAGAAGAGTGTTGTTGGGCTACCTCTGAACACGCTGCTCTGCCTCACATTTTGCGTTACCGTGTGAAGGTACTATCCTGGGCCCTGAAGGAGTCCAGGTACACAGCCATAGCTTTGAATCGGAGATCTTCAGCGCCGCTGCTCTTTTTTTTAGGTGCCTTAGGAATGTTTTTTGAATGGACATGACCAATATTTTTAATATTTGTCATTAAACTCCATTGAAAAATATCTTTGCTTAATTTTTCACATGCGAGTTGGCCATATTGAACATGTGCACCAAGATAAAATTAATTGTCAAAAAAATTAATGACAAAGATAGGACTAGGTTTTGAAAGAAATCTCACAAAATTTCAGAAAACGGCAGAATATTTTGAAGCTAGAACTAAAGATAAAAAATTCCTGCAGAATCAGGCTGGTGTTGTCTTTTTCATTCTTGACCTTTTAATAAAATCTATCTAAGCTTTGTCAAAAATTGCATTTAAATTTTAAAATCTTTGTTCCTAATATCTCAATATCTGTCAGACTTAAAAATATCCACAACAAAACGGTTGAGTTTCTGAAACATTTCTCTCTTTTGGTAGCAATTTTCATATATAAAATTCCTTTAACGTATCCATATTGGTAGTAGTCATCATCAGTTACCAGGGGATCAAAATAAAAACCACAGACAGAAACAAGGGAGAATATTTAATAGTTTAAAATTTTGTTTAGTCTAGTGGGATTTTTAACACTGAAATATGTAATTTCCAGCTGCCCCGATGTATTTGAAAATCCTTCTGAGGGTTCAGAACTAAGTACTTACATGACTTTAATAGCTCAGTCTCAATGCTAGAAACCTCAGTACACTGAAAAAAACCCCACGATTAGAAACATATTGCAGTGCACTTTTCATCTGACAAGAAAAGTGGATAAAATACCTCAAAAAGATGCAGATGTCAAACATTAATCATAACCAATACACGTTGCTATGGTCCAGTAACTGTTGGTACTTAATTTCAACAAAATCACAATCCTTTCTCAACCTTTTCTACGTGGCTGTGTAAACATGACAGCAACTTTAAATCTTGTTGACAGGGACTTCCGTACCTGTCAGTGGGCAGGCAGCTGCAGTTCAAACAGTGCTGCACAGAAAAGCACTTCCGAATTCCCACCCTGAGCTCCAAACTCAACAACGTATTTTGGGACACAGTTGAATGCTAAGTCAAAAATGTCACTGCTTTACAAGCAATTAAACAATTAAAAAGCACAGTGATGAAGCAGGGAACAAAGGTTAATTAGAAAGAAAAATCAACTGAAATTTGAAGCAGGACAGAATACTTTTTCAGCTACTGTCAGAGATAATTAAATCAAACTTGTAAACTCCACAATTTTAAGCAAAGGATATCTTCAGCAATATATCCAGATTATCATAACAATTAGGAACATGATAGACAGATAAGTACTTTCATGCATATTACACATACCTGCCTACATACATAAAAGCTATTACCTGAACCCCCTGTTAGTAAATGAACTGGAATTCAACCATGATTTCCACTGCCATTACTAGACAGGTTCATTTGAGAAGTCTGGGAAGAGTCACGGAGTAGAAAGAAACACTGCATGAATTTGTTAGCCATCCTATGAAGTTCTGTTGCTTGATCATTTTCTTTAATAATATATCTTACGTTGTTTCACTGAGTACAATCAGAGTTTTATTATTTCTTAGATCATGTATTTTTCTTTAGTAACATTCTGTTGATTCAAGTCACTCCAAATAACAAGACACACAATAATGGGTTCAAACAGAATGACTGGAAGGACTTCTGGATTCCAAAAAACATACTAGTTTGTCTGTAGGCAGAACATGATTATATGATACAAGATTTCAGAAGAAATGTCAGATGAAGAGGATAGGTCTTTTAAGCTGGTCTAAACAACAGATTCAGTTTTTAAGCCTGAGTTTTGTGTATATTTGGGGGTCTGAGTTTTTAATATTTTTAATATTTATCCATGTGAATAACATGAAAGATCAAAGTGGAGCTGTAGCAGGTCTGTTTGTCTTATAATATCTCAACTCTGCTGTATTTTAATATTCATCCATCCCCCACAGGGCAATTTTAGCCACCAAGAGCATCAGTGCCTACAGGCTTCTGTTACAGAAAATTTCTATTGAAAAAATTTGGCATATTTCTAATTATATTCCAATTCTCTAGAGAGAATCCCTGCATTGTAACTGCAGCCTGGCATTACTGTCTGCAGTTTCTTGAACTAAATAAAGAAAGCGTTAGCAATTTGATTAGTAGAACCTGATTGCTTTCCCTGAACATTACAGTATGTTAACTGAGAAGCTGCATAAAACAAATAAATGAAGCAGGTGCATGTCAGATTCTGATTTGGAAGACTGCCAACTGATCAACTCCCACCAAGGTTTTATTATCTAACCAGAAACACGTTTTGTTGATGCTTAGATTTTTCCCTCAAGAATAACTTCTGCCAACACTGGAAACAGCTCAATGAACAAAATGCTGTAACTATTGAAGATTCAGGTAAATGCTCTGTAGCAAGCATTGTGCCCAACAGGCTCTTATCCCTCTGTATACGCATATAGACGCACATGCAGGCTAGTCTGAAAATATATTCCAATCTTTATGCCAACAAAAAACCACCAAAATGACAGCAGGACATCAAAAAGAGAGACTATGTTTTTCCACGGTCTTTGTGATAAACATTAAAACACTGATTGAACAGAAAATCTCATATTCAGTAATTTGGAGGGCATATTTTCCAGCTGGATAGCTTCCTTTGGACCCTAGTAAACAGCTGGAGGGGATAGATAGAATATTTGGTGATATTGTCTACTTGGCCCTTCTCCTTTCATCAAACTTTTAAATGGTTTGCAGTGGAAAAGCATGACCGTAACATCTTGTATTTATGCCCAGTGCATATCATTTGCGAGAATGTCAGACACGGTGACCTGCCATACACTCATCCCATGACAAGAATGTTAACGGATTTAATTGACATTTTAATGCTGCCTCTAGTTCTTGTGAAGTATGTATTGCAGTACTGTCTAGGCCTACACTTGCACTGAATTTCAGTCCCTGGGCACTGTTTTTTGCCCACCTTCTCCCCCCCGCCTTATATGGGACGATGTTAGTCCTGCTGCTGACACAGATGCTCAGGAATTTACTGTTTTAATAGCAGCTGCGGATTTACAGAAGCATATTTTTTAAGCATCAAAATTCCTAGTTTCAAGAGTATTCGAACCAGTTCAAACGCTAAGGTATTTCTTCCACTCCACATTACAAAACATTTCAAACTGTTTATGGCTCCTCTTCTCAAGGACAGCTCACGTAGCACGGTAGCGCATATTAGTACCCTTCCCCTTGGGGAAAGATCCTATGAATACTGATTAAAGATATTTACTTTGCACAGTTTTTAATATATATATCACCAAGGAAAAAATTCACAAAAACATGTTTATCGTAGAAGCCTAAATTGCATTGTTCTTCACCAAGGTACATGTACTTTTGCAACTGTACATCAAATTTGATAATGGAACCCATGTTTTTTTTTATCATTGCCAAAAAGTTTATAAAAAAGAAATCTATACCTTTTCGGAGAGAAAAATGCTTTGTCCTATGCGTTTTGTTATTGTATGGCTAATACTTGCAGAAAACAATAGAAAAAAATAGTTGGAAGAGACTTCAAGCAGTCCTCTACTCTCAGACTCCTACCACAACAAAGGATTAAAAATACCTAGCCCATTTTTTGGCAGATGATTGTTTATCATTTTTGTGGTTTGTGAAAGTCCTTAGTGATGGAGATTTCATTGAATTCTATGAAACTTATGCGAGCGAGTATCTACCACTGTACTTACTTTAGGAAGGTTTTTATCAAGGCTTTATATAAATCTCACTTTCTGCAACAGAAGCTCAACTGTCCTTGGGGGATGGGGATGTTTCTTGTCTTTCTTTTCAGTTTTCTTTAAAGCATTTGAAGACCTACCATGTCTCAAGTCCTCTCTTCTCTATTCTTAACACCCACCATAACCTTCCATTTCTTTTTCATAAGTTGCATTTTCTAGAATTTGGATCCTTCCTTCTCTGCGTCACTCATTTCTCCCCAGTTGGTCCCAACGTTTCTTGAAGTTTATGTCAAAAAGTGACAAAAGAACTCCAACAGAGGCTTTATTAACACTGAGTGGAGCAGAAGGATTACTTCCTATTTCTGAATACGCTCCTGCTTTCACATCCCAGGATGAGGTCTGCCTGTTTCCACAATGGCAGAACATTACTGATTCATGTTCAGTTTATGATTCACAAAGGGGGGACTTGTAAACCACTCGGTTTACAACAGCAATACTGCTATCTAACAGGTCATTCTCTAACTTTTATAAATGAATTGTCTCCCCTAAGAGTAGTAGTTTGAATTCTCCTTGATCAACTACAGCTTTTCATATCAGACCTTTTTTTCTGTTTGTCAAGAATGCTTTGAACTGCAGTTCTGTCCTACAAAGTGCTTGGATCCCCTCCCAGCTTGGTCTGGAAATTTAGTCTCTTCCCTGTCTGGAAATTTAGTAAGCAATTCTCTATGCATTCAAAGCTGTAAATAAAAACACAGAGCACTTAAAATACCTGTGTAATGCCAATTCTTTATTTATTCTTTTTTTCCTCAAAGACAGACTATATTTGGAAGGAAAAGTTCTGAGAAAACTCAGTCAGGTTAAAGAAGACATCGTACCTTTTCACTATGAACACCTTATTTTCAGGGGGGTAATAAAAATTATGAGGCAAATTCATATTAATCTCTAAATTTGTATGATGATGTTTTCTTATTGGTGCAACAATTATGTGAGAAGAACTGTGAAGGTATGGCAAATCACACAGTACTGTACTTGCAAATGCCATCACAGTGTGCTACATAAGACATAGCTCAGGGTCTATTCATCCATCCCAGAATAAGTCTCCTCTATCATGCACCAGACTGCTCCCTCAAATTGTTATTACGTAAACTGCCTTAGACACAGATTAATCCCAAATTCCAAATATAACCACGGATTAGGGAATTATCCAGCAGACTAGCTCCTTTATATACCATTATCTGATTCTTCTATGTAATTAACTAGTACCATCCATTATTAAGATACATTAAAATTATTCAGGAGTTTAAAAAGTCATCAATATGCTACTCTGATTAAAATTCTTAATAAGTTGCTAACATTCCTGAAGACCAGGAAATGAATAAAGGACTATCTGTATATGATAATAATTCTTAAACAAGAAAATATTCCCGTGAGCAGCTCTTCAGAGATACATTCTGAAAAAGTGCACAATATTACTGACAGCATATGGGATGAAATGAAATTAAATCAAATAAGAACATAAGACCAGCTGTGCTGGGTCAGAACAAAGCTCCATATAGCCTGTATCCTTTTTCTGATAGTGGCCAAAAGTGGATTATCAGGAAAAGGAAATGTGTAGTGATATTTCATTCAAATTCTCTTATCCTTTAGTTCTCAGAAAGTTCTTAAGGCACAGGTTGTATCTTTGTGTCCCTCAGTGAATTTTTCTTCCAGGAACTTGACTAGTCACCATCTCTTTCTGTATACTTCTGCTCTAAAGCAGTAAAACAAAAATCACAAACCTTTAAGTATTTATTCTGCCTTACGTTCCAATTGCATCTCAAATTGTGCCCCTTCCCACATCCTTTGGAGCCCAATATATTCTAGTCACAAGACTGGGAAGATGGAAAGACAAAAAAATAAATAAATTACACTCCCAGATAAATCTCTCCTTCTTCATTTTTACCCTACTTCTATCTAGCAAGAAAGACTAATTTAAAAAATCTGTCAATGTAAGTCCCAAAGGGTTTTAGACAGACCAAATTCATCCGGTTTACATCTGGTATGCTCTCACTCCTTGGGCCAGGCCCCTGTCTGAGTATGCATGCAGGGGCCAGCTGCATCATTTTCTCCACTGAGATCTGACTGTTTACTCTGTAAGAAAGAAATACGTTGAAATGCATTTGGATAAAACTAATACTAGCAATGGAAGAATGGGTCATCTAATCTATCACTTTTCTCATAGGACTGGTCTTTACCATACAGTGTGTCTTTCTGCCCTTTGCCACTCCAGTCTTAACTGATGGAAGAACTGAAATGTCACAAGAGGGACAGGAGAACATTTCCTACTTTAATAGAACCAGGTTTTCTCTTGTTTTGCAGAATTCCAGTTTCACATTTGTGTACCGATGGTCCTCACTGCTCGCTACGCCACAGCTCTACCAGCAGTCTGCATAGAGGCAAGAGTCACTGTCTGAAATGCCAGTAACTGTGCTGTACCAAAGACATCCCTCAGCTAGGGAGACTTCCTTGTGAGCCTGCTTATATGAGCTTTCCTCTGGGGTAGGGGAAGAAACCCTAGCATTTTCTCACTTCCCAAAGCATTAAATTAATAAGAGAAGCTGTTACAGAGACAATGTCCTGGGGTGTCCCTCTGAAAACTCTCCTAGAAAATCAGTCCCAGCAGCCTGAACTGCTGAAACAGCAGGACACTGTGAGCAGCTGCCGTTTCTTTGTCACGTTGTTTGCTGGCCAGCAGTCTCTTTTAAAAATGCAAGAAATGCAGTCAACACCCACTGCTAAAATTTTAAAGCTGCTGCCTAAAATAACGCTTTGACAGGGAAACAGTGCTGTAACACCTCTACGTAAAACGTGTCTGCCTTGCATCAACTCACCCCTCTACGCAGGTTGAAAGGAATCTTGCTCACCTTAACATTCTGCACTTGAGATCAAGCAAGATGCTTTCATCTTAAACTGAAGCCTAATTTAAAATAGGATGGCACAAATTGTACCTTCAGATAGAGTTGTAATGCATGGATATAGTTTGAAAGACACCTCAATTTCCCTTCAAAAAGAAGGGAGAAACTCATGTAGCAAGTACATAACTCACGGTGAACTTCACCTGGTGTACGCTTCTTAGTAGAAGAAAGCAAAATACGAGTGAGCTCATAGGAAAAGTTAGGAAAGATCCATAACAAAGGATAAGCTAGTTGTGGGGCTCAGGTTTCCCTGTTATAATCTTTGTATGACTTCAGGGCTGTGACCACACCTGAGAATTACACTCCTTATTTTTCTGCACTAAGCAGAGAGAAAGAAAACATAGGGAAAGAAAACCCCTACCATACCTTATATTTATTATAAAAATAACTTAAAAACTTCACTCTCTAGGATCATGATAGATCATTTCTAAGGGGCTCTCTGAAACTAGACTTTCAAACAGCTGGGGAGAGAAATCCTACTGAGAGCTAATTTCCTTTGCCTTAATAAATACAAATTCATAGTCTTGGAACAGAAGATTTGGGATTTTTCCACAGTCTCTAACCACCAACACACAGATTACATTTTTGCAGTTCTGCTCTTGATGACACTCTAGTGCTGAAACACAGTTTTTCTAGGAGAGTCCTGAACATTAAATACTCAAAGAGTCAGAGGCACGAACATTGAGAGACCTGAGGAACGACTTCCTACCTAATTTGAAGAGAAGGTATGTAGGCTCAGCTCAGTTTGTTTAAAATAACTCTTTTGTGTCAAGACAAAGACTGACAAATCTTCTCATACTTTAAAACAGTTCAAAGGGAAGGGGGTCATCAACAAAAACCCCAAACAACTTTTTTTTGGGGGGGGGGGGCGTGGTAGAGGAGGATGCAGCAACATTTAGAAAAAAACCCAGAAACATCTTTCTCATACCAGTGCAATAAACTGAACTGACTGAATGGAAACAGCATAAAGAACATGAACGGCAGGTGCAGCTCCCTACCGATCCAGGACAGTAGCGTACCCTCCACTTAGTGGAGATTCACTTAGACAAAGATCAGTGGATCTACCAGATACTATATGGATAGCACATTCTAAACTCCCAAATAATGAAATATATTAAGACAAAACACAGTTGATGTCACAACCATTGCACTCACTCAACACAGATGACACACCATGTCCTTTCCTGACTTTGAAATAACAAACCACTCACTAGGATATCTAAATTAAAAGCATCTCTGTATCACATGCATATTATATATTCAAAGAGAATACAAAAAAACCCCTCATCATCACACAAGCAAGATACTGTTACTGAGAAACATCTGTGCACTGCCAGAAATTTGACTGCTTCCAAATGCTTACGGCAATGGAAGTGAACAGTAAGGGTGACTGCAAACCATATGATGCATTCATAGTAAACTACTCCGTTATAATACTTATGGCCACATTCTCCAGTGAGTCCCATATAGCACGGACACACAGCCAGCTGCAGCTGCCACACCAGATCCCACGGTGGTAGATATCGAATGATGTGCTATTGCCATCAGAGCAGCAGATGCTGTGACCATGCAGCGTGGATTCAAACAGCAAGTCACGTGCTCCTGGTGTGACTCCTGGCATGCCAGGCTAAGCAAAACCAATTTATAATTCATGACTTTCCTAAAATGTAAGGGATCCAGGACTTGCCTCCAAAAGAAATCATTTCATTTTGGCTAAAGGGCACACAAATTTTTGCATATTCCAAAACTAAATAGATAAAGAATAAAAGATCAAAGGGATAAGTGGTAAAAATGAAAAATTTAAATAAGATAATCTCTAATTACCTATTGCAAAAGTACAGTAATGATAAAACAGTCTTTTCAAAGACATTTTCCTTCAATATTCTGGCTAACAGAGTTTCCTTAACGTGACTCAAAACCAGGATGTGAACACGTTGTTTGCAGCCTTTGCAAAGACTACTGGCTGCTGCACTTAGTCTACATTTCATTTCAGAGGTACTCCAAGCTCAGTTTTTATGCAGCTGCAACTTCCTCCGGGATAAAATCTACCAGTTGTTAGACAGTCAAAACCAATTTACTCCCTCCTTCATTCTCCTCCTCTTCACAGAACATCGCCAGAGTTTGAGACACTAGCTGAGGTAAACTCTTTCTGTACGGCCCCGAGGGGGTGTGAAATCAAGCCAGTCGTAATTCTCACAGTAAATTATAGGGCACAAACAGGATTCACTCTTGAGAAGTTTGCCTGTTTTTGAGACGCCAGACTGGCATTTTTCACTGTCTCCTTCCAAACCCACTGTTCACCTCCCCCCGCACCCCAAACCAAGAAAAAATAACCTGTGATTTGCAGTTGCTCCATGTGGTCTATGCCACATTGACTTTGCCATTTGAAACATGAAATTGTCTTAGGGCATTGGTTCTGCGCTGCCTCTGAAAGGATACGGCTGTCTGCTGAATCAAAAATATGGTTTTCTATATGAAGAATAGCAAAAAGTCCCAGACATCACTGTTTCTCCTCTCTTTTCTATTTATGGCAGTGACCATAAAAACAATATCTATTTTGCATAATCAAACTCTTTACGCTTGAGTGGCCCCATTGTAAGAAAAAAAAGGATCTGGGCTTGTGAAGATAGTGGTTTGTTAAGTAACCTGCTTAACTATGGTTCATTTTAAGACATGTTAAGGTATCTAGAAAGGGTTGCTCTTCAAAATACAGCTTATTTTCACAGTGCCTTCATAACGCATGGTTTCATTTGGGATTTTACCCCCAGAGTGAGTTAAGCCAAGTGATCTAGCAAAGGCAACAGAAGACATGCATTTATTAGGTAGAAAAATTTCACTGGAGGGGAAAAAAATGTGTCTTTATATAGATTACAAGGAAACCTATTACTCAGGAAACAAACAAGCTTATGAAAATAAGGATGACTATTATGATGATCAAGGAAAAGAGCTTGACAATAAACGTAGATGGCAAACAGGACAAACATACTGGTGATCTTATTATACAAATTCAGAAGGAAAGATGTTTCTAGGTTTTATAATCGGACTGAAGTAGATCAGGAATGGGATGGTATTCTAAAAAAATGGGCTGCCTACTGTTTCTGTTGCAAAGCGCATATATTAACCCATGAATCCACAGAGAGCAATACAAATGTCCTCCTGACTGTTTTGTATTTGCAAAGACACTTTTACATATGAAGCATTTGCATTTGAAAACTGTGAGCACCTTAAATGTAAGAGTTTGGCGGACTGCTTTAACCCACAGGCAAAGAAATGTCAAGCCTTGCTCCTCCTCCTTTAGTAGGACCACAAGCAAGACAAAATGAAAGAAGCCAGGTGGACGACTGAGAGCAAGAAAGGGTAGTGAGATATTCTTCATATTAGACAGACACATCCCTATCCTAAAAAATGAAAATCTGATACACATTTTAACATCAAACTGAAATCTCCTGAGACACTCCTGTCCCAGTTCTTGCTGATACTACATCACACAAGCCATTTAATAAGCTCCTGCGAACTGTTGTTAAAATAGTGAGCTCTGCAATGCTTGTTTATCTAGTTGTTAAGTTATAGCTTCTAAGTTACTTAACTCCTGCCATTATTATTTATTTGCCTTGTGCAATCTTGGGAATGAGAGGTATTAATTGCAGTGAATGAGACGAGCAATGCAGCTCTTCTAAAAATCTACGTTCCAGAGGCTGGGCTGTGCCACTGAAAACTGCTTGGTGATAAAAGAACTGGATGAATATCTATACACATTACCGTAATTCCAACATATATTGAAAACCTGCCTTCTGAAGCAATAATGTCATTTAACCATCAAGATTTAAATTCACCCTCCTCAAGTAAGTTACAGAAATAAAGTCAAAAATTAAAAGAAGCAAATTAGAAGCTTATGTGTAGCTACATTTAAGAATTTGCAACCCCTACCCTTTTCAACCAAGACCATCTTCTAGTATAGAAATATTAGGTAAGAACATCTGTTTTCCAAACACAAGCGGAGTTTTTCCAAACATGAATCTGCTATAAACAACATACCCCAAAGTATAGTTAGAATAACATACATAAACACATTGCGTTTGCATTTTTATATAACTCAATATATTGCTAAAAAGGAGAAAACACATCATCTACAGTAAAGCGAGCAACCACCTTCCATCTATCCATACTGACTGCTTTTTTATTAAAAAAATTCCACTGCCTTTTATAAAGAGGCACAACACCTCAGGAGTTTGTAGCACTAGTACTAGGGTCGTTAATAGGGGGCAGGACAGAGAAGTGGAAAGCAGGAACTAAACTTGTGTTAGAAGATCTGTTCCTCTATGAGAAAGACTTTCCTTCTCCACCCTAGGTTTTGGTCAGTACAGCTATGTTAGTTTGCTGTAAAACCCCTGCGCATATTCCGAGTACTTCTTTCCGGACTCTTGTTACAGTATAGTTCTGCCAACATGAAGCACGCATAAAAACAAACAAATGAAAACCAGGCTCCCTAAAACTGCAATAATAATATAAACTGGTTACATTTTACAAACACCACCATCTAGGTTTCTTTTTGTTTCTAAGCATAAAGAGCAAATTCTGGTTTCTAAACATATAGAGAATTCTCATGTTTTTTCTATACAATATATTTATATTGAAATGTATTCATATAAGAACAGCAACCTGACACGTTCTTACAATCATGTTCTAGGATTCAAAACCACCTAAATTTAGCAACAACGGTGAGGACTGGTAACTTGCAAACACCTTCACACCTGAAAGTTTTGATTAAAAACACTGTCCCTCCTGAAGGTACAGAAGGTTTAGCTGATTCAATTAATACTTAGTTTATTCAAGAAAAAAAAAAAAAAGAGGTAAAGAACAAACATTATTTTTCTCATTTCTAATAATTAAATTAAAAAGGAGAGGTTCAGAGGATAAGATCTACTAGTTCTGACTAGTTCTGTAGCTCTGATCTGACTAGCTCAGCATTTTAACTGTGCAATATAACTCCTGCATAGCAAATCAGTCTCATCATAAATTTTTTAAATTTCATTAAACTTAATTCTATGAACACATCCAAGCTTTTGTAACTAATTAAAACAAAGCACAAAATAATTCCATAATTCCATCTTAATTTCCATTCAAATTCCAATAAAAGGGTAATTAAAGAAGACTTCCACCAACAGCAAACAACAGGAAATTAAAACATATATAAAGGCAAAATTGCTTAAAAAGATGGAAACTGACATAAGTGCACTCTCCTAGGCATCAAAAAATTCTGTTTGGTTTAAATGCAACCATCAACTGAAAAATTATGTATTGGAAGGTTCTAACCAATGAGAACCTAAAATTACTATGGGAAAGAAAAAAAAAAGCAAACTACAATTAAAGAAAAATGTCAAATACTTTACTAAAAATCAAATTCCACATTACTACTGACCAGAGTTGGCGATTTAAACCAGTCCACCTTAAACAGATTAATATATAAAACTGCTTTTAATGGACAATTAGTAGACAATCAAGCACTCAAAAGTTAATAAAATCTGTATACAAGGAGAGACAAACATGCAAGTGCTGTAACATAATATTTAAGCTTCAAGTCTCAAAAGCAAGAAAATGCCAACCTGAAGATTGAATGCATAATCTTGAAAGTACTGATGCATACAAAAAAGATTTATAATGGTCTTGAACTGTATGAAAATGGTTATTTCTTTTATATTGCTGTTATAACAGCACTAACCCTACGTTTTCCTTCAAATGAAAACCCCACCTCATAAAATCCGAGTATCTTCAACTCCATAAATAGCATATTTCAGCCGATGGATACACACTCATAACATTTAGTAGCATCTTCATTGATAAGCTTATTACAAAGATAATTTTAAAAACTAAAACAAATGCCTTATTTTAGATTACTAAAAGAAGCCAGGCACAGTAATGCCTAGATTTCTAATGGTACCGCGTACTCAAAAGAAAAGACTAAGATAAAAGAAGCTGGGCTGATCTGCACAGGTCAGACATTGGTATATTGACATTAATTTGCTATAGAGCACTCTTGCCATGAGAGCCATCTACATGGTACAGTTGTTTGATAATGACTGAAGAGTTAACGAGCATCTGTCATGCTGCTTGTTCAGTGACTCTTTTAATTCATCACCCACTTGATCTGGCAGCTGTAGATCAAGGTTAGCCCGACTAATAAAAAACCATGGAGCTCTATAGTATTAACGGCTGCTTGCGGGTGCCGGCAGATGTCACTCGTGCTAAGAGGCTGGGGTGCGGGTGTGCGAGCAGGGGCAGAGCCTGCTGCCTTCCTCAGGAACCTCCCAAGCTGGGAAGGATCTAGCCCTGACCCTCTTCTGACATTGCCACCGACCTTCCACGCACTAATGACAGCAGAATCAGTAAGTGAAAAGTGTCAGATGCCCTGCCTCTATTTTCCAAAGGTATCAGGTCTAAGTATAATTTATGGTCGGTGCTTACACGAGAAGCATTGGCAAATCTCAATAATTATTAGAGAACTAGCTAGACATGGAAAATAAAAGTTACTACGTGTTTAAACAGTGCTTTGACATTACAGTAATTAGGTTAGTGATTCATATCTATTTGGCCTCTTAGAAGATTCCCATAATGGCAGCAGAAGTGACTTCCTTTCTTTTTTTTAAATTAATTTAAATGAAATAAAATACTGGCATTTCAATGTACTTTCAGATATCGGATTTGCTGCTGGATGTTAACCATATTTTATTGCAAGACTGACAAATGTTTTCAAACCACGTGTTTTATATTGTGAACGACAGAACTTTGACTTGAATCAATAAAATACTAATATGTTGAAGAATTTATTTAATACTGTGCATATTTTGAGAGTCTAATATATAATAGTACAATCGAGCAATAGTCATTCTTTCCTTGAAACTCAAAGAAGACAAAAGCACTGTGTCAATTGTTTCTGATGATTTCAGCAAGGCAAAAGTGGTTTAAGGCTTGGTGTCTCCCTTCAAATACGTGGGTTTGTATTGCTGAGCATCTTGTGAAATCAGCTCCTAACCATGAACAGAATGTACTAGTACCCACAAACGATGTCAAAAGACATGTAAGAAAGTGCATTTAAATACCCACTGGACAACCTACATTGTGTTATCGTTATTCACTATGAGGACTTCAGAAACCTTCAAACTTTGAGTACAAAGATAACCCAAACTGAAATGTACTTGCCTTTAAATTTTAGCAAAATTGTTGGCTAGGTAAGGCATTTCACTGACATTTGGACACTGCTCATTTCAGCCTCGGGCTGCATGTGAGACACATTGACAAGCCTCAGAAGGCTGCCAGACTTTGTGCGGCTAGGGCATGTTTCCACCAGAATTGAAGCCATTTTTATTAAAATTCTACAAAAAAACCCCCAACCCTCAACCACTATTAAAAGGTTGGGATCATCCAAATTTGCTACAAATTTTCAGAGTATTCATTCAGCAGACTTGATACGACCTGACCTTTGTAGCCATATGCACAAAGATGGCACAATCTCCACTGTTGTGCTTCTCTTAAGTTTCCTGACGCTAAAGCACTGCACTCTGCAAACAGGCTGAAGATAGCGTAAATCTGGAAACCAAGCAATAAGTGCCTCCGGTGGAGCCTGGGGCTGCAACGCAGCAATTGCTTCTAGACACATAGGCGAGTGTACACCAACAGGCTTTTTAGAGCAAATCTGCCAGGTCTGGTAGTAAATCTTGCTTTGGAGAAGTAGCAATGGAGTCAGCTTCCACTTTATTTAGACATTAGTCTACACCAAGCAGCAGGTCAAGCTTGCTCTGCCCTTCTCCATTCCAACAACGAAAGGCCCAGTAGAGTCTGCTCTTTGTCTCCCTTTCTCTTTCCTTCTCTGTAGGAACCATCCCCTGTTGCGGCCTCAGCTCCATTCTGTGCAAAACAGCTTCTCTTTGGTCAAAGTGCTGAGTCTGCCACTCATTTGACCTCTCTTTGAGTCAGTGAGCAAACAGAAAACCTGTTGTCAGATTAGTGAACTAAATAGACTCAACAAGAGCTGTGATGTATGCCAGAAATGATGCAATGGAGAGGAAGTGTATGGCAGGAGGAGGAGACACATCCTGAGGCAGTGAAACCTCACTGGCTAGGCAAGCACTCCACAGGGACTAGCGTTATTTAAAAATCCATTGAGGTTACGCATTAAACTATGAAGAAGGTTTACATCTAAACGCTATGTACGCAGCAAGTACTTTGAATCACATCCTCATTTCAGAGCTAACATCACCTGGTTTTGGTTTATTTTTACACTCGCTTGTGACTTGCTTTAGGTTAGGCTGCAAACTTGCTTCTCACTTTACCCAGCTTTTCATGCCTTTTACTTAGAGTTACTTACTCAGAGCTACTTCTGATCTGTCCCAGCAAAAGCCACAGAAGAGCAGGATGCCCTGCGATCTTCATGGCAGTAATTATGCTTCATAAATAGGTTTATACAGAATCAATATAAAGATGTGCAGACCCTTACTGGAGCTTTTCTTCAGCTGCACAGTGTTTGAACTTTAGAAACATTAATTGAACCAGAAAAATTATATAAGCTTAATATAGCCTGCTTCTCCACTGACTTTAACTTTGCAAAGTAATTTATGTCTGCTCCACATGGGTTCAGAGTACTACCATCCTCATGGGGTAATGATTTATGAAGTGTTAGCACACAGGTGAATATGTGTACTGCAAGAAGTTGCAGATTCAAACCCTTTATTTCCCTTTGTTGCTATTTAATTATGAGTGAAGTGGAGGCAAAGAGTTTAAATAAACCTAGTCAAGTACATGTTGCCAAAGAAACACTAGGGAATTCAAGAACTTAGTATAACTTCCCCTGTACTTGGGCTTTTTTGCTCTTTGAATTTGGGTACAGCTCAAATCATGTAACGTTTTCCACACTCATTTCCCTCTACTTTTTTCTCTATCAGACTATTTCCTATTCATTTTACAATTCTGCTTTTTTTTCTCAGGAATGAATTAGTCGCGAACATGCTTCTGAAGGCAGGCTCAGAATCTAGGGTTTTATGGTCTCCCCTACTAAGCAACGTTTCCTTTCCTTGGTTTTCATCCTTGAATAGAAGCCACAGCTTAGAATAGCTTTCGGTAAGAAATCAAGAAGCTAAACAGCCTAAAGACAACTTTTGGCTTGTCTAGTGACTATTGGTCTCCAAATTAATGAAACTGATGCCTTATCCTGTTGAAATAATGGGACATGCACCACTGCTCTGCTGTGCTAATAGGCAACTTTTACAGTCATTTGTCTTATAACTAACCAGTAATGGATAACTCAAAATTTCAGTAAGATTTTCATATATGTCAAAATAATCCATTGTGAAAACCTCAGAGAGAGAAGAGTTTTTAATAAAAAAACGAAAATTGAACATGACAAACAACACAGGCAGTATCACTGCATGCTTTATTCCTGCAAGACAAAAGGTTTGCATTTTAGATGATCTGTCTTTAAAATGTTATGGTAAAAAATAAACCTAAATCACATTTTCTTTAAAAGGAATAAATTAATTTTTACCATCAGAATAAAAAATTGTATCAATCAATCCAAATTCTCTACTCCATGGCATTATCTAGGACATAAAGCTGTTTTCATGTTAGCCTATGATTTCATATTCCAACAAATGCTATTTGGGAAATAAGATTGAAAGATGAAGCATGGAAGAAAATGACATTTTGTGTACCATCTAATTACCAATTATCTGCCAGTGGAACTAATCAAATTGTATAAATTTAGACTGCAGATTCATCAACCAATTACCTTAGAGAACATGCTATGCCCCTCATCAGTGATTCAACGAACAGTCCAAGTATTAAACACTTACTATGGATATTACAGGGATCTATTTTATTCAGGCGAATACATCCCCAAGCACAATAATTAAAAGCTGCTTCAAGTTATAATATTGCTAAAATACCACTATTGTTGTAAATGTATTTTAAAAGTCTCTAATATTAAGTTTGTTACTTAAGCTACAGGAGTGATTTACAACACTGAATTAAAGCAAATTGAAATTGATATATTATATTGTACAAAATCACACTTTCCATAACCTATGCTTATTAGGCAGTACAATAAAGTGATGAAATACAGCTAGCAACTGGCTTCTAAATAATGATTCATGCATTAATTTAGGTGCTTCATTTAGATTTAGAAGAAATTATTTGGAAATACAGTATGTTGGCTCTTATCTGTGCATTATTTTTCTTTACATATGAAAAATCTCAATTAAACGAAATTTTATTTTCATACCCCCAAAATGTTACTTGAATAAAATGCAGCAGACATTAATTTAAAAATGCATCATCTGCTAGTGAATGTCTTTCAGAATTTATCTCAAAAGAAGTAAAAGAGTAATATGTATTCTTTCTATTCATCAAACTACCCACTCGCACAAATATGCGCTGGTTAAAAGCATAGGACGCCTACCCATGATAACACAACCTGAACTCTCTGTTATTTTGCCTGACCATTCTTCTGGAATCAATTTCTAAATACGGTTACAGCACTAACCCCAATTTTGCTGGGAATTACTATTTCCACATTAACGAAAACATTAATACCCTATAGACGCTCAAACAAACAATTGCAGATTTTGCAGAAGAAATAAGCTTTTAACTTATACAGTACTTCTTTCTCTGCACAAGCCACTAACTGAATTACATGTGGATAATTCACAAATTTCTTATTTGATGGGATATCAAGTATTGTACTAAAAAAATATATTGGCTCTTGCTCAAATCTTTATTTATGTTTAAAAAAGCTATCTGTTTCTCAACTGATGGCATGCACCTCTGCAGAGCGCTGTGTGCAGCGTGATAGTGAAGAAAGCCCCCCACGGTCAGCGTGCGGCTCACAGCTCTCCCCAGGCAGGACAATCCTACCTTGCTCTCGAATCTCATCTATGGGCCCAGGACTATTAACAACGATGCATGAAAATTACTCAAGCCTTTATCATAATTTGTACCTATATTGCAGCCTCATACCGTATGCCATTGCCACAGGCTTTGTGATTAGCTGACAACAGAGGCCTGAAGAATTGCCAGGCTTGCTTTGCCTGGGCTTCGCTTGCTGAGCGCTTTGTTTTAGCTTCCTTACCTGTAACGACAAGCTTCTAACGAGCAGGTTGCTATTGCCTAATTCATTTCAGTTTACTTAGCTTTGTGTCATTGTGTATAGTAATGGACACACTGTTAATAATTTTGATACAGATAAGAATAATGAGTTGTTGTCTGTCCAGTGAATTATCTCAGAGACTAAAATAACGCTGCAGCATTAAGAAGCTCAGGCCTGTGGTGGAGGCAGAGGCCTCAGAGATGCAGTCGTCAAAGGACGAGATCTGCAGCTGTGAACAACCCAGCAGTGGTCACTTACTGGTAACAATGCCTGCTTCGGAGCTGGACAAAACCAGTTTTAGGGGTAAGAGAAAGGACACGGAACAACTACTGAGCATATCCAAGATGGATCATACATGTAGTAAAACCAGGTAGAGCGTGGAGCTGCAGCCCACTGAAGAGCGAGGTATAATTTGTTATGAAAAACACAGAACTGACCAAGCCTTTGGAGAGGAGAGTAAACATCAGCATGATTCTGCCAGCAAAGAGCAGGGAGAAACCTCCATCAGTAACGTGTCGTTCCCCGCAGGGCCCCTGCAGGCTGCTGACAACGCACTGTGATCCCCAGGTGGCCTCTCGGCCTGGAAGAGCAGCAGAAGGTTGAGCATAACACCAAAGAGCAAAAAGGTTAGATAATTCATTTCATTTTTTTTCTTCTCACTTTTAAATGTAACTAAATGATCTAATTAACATAATGCTGTGTCTAGTAGTGTATTTGTAACTGAACTAGTAATCACTGCTGTATTTTGATCATACTCTTAATTAAACTAACAATAATTTCTTGGCATCCTGTACCTGATGCATTACGCCTTTTGCCCAAAACAAGACTTTGAGCCCAGGAATACATAGATGTGGAGAGGATATTTGTCCTGTTCTGTTTTCATGAACTAAATTTCAATATGCTGCATACAAATAACTCCATATGCTCCCAGAATCCATTTGGAAATCACTGCTTCCTCAGAGTGCTCGTTATAGCCAGAGAAACTGTTTCCTACAGGCATCCTAACCAGGCAGTGGTTAATCAGTTCCCCGATGCCTCTCAAAATACCACCCCTATCTCCAGTAGGCAAGCAAAACTATAGCAAAGCTAGGTCTAGTTTTACCAAATCTAGGGATATGACCAAGGAATTAAGACTTCTAAAGTTTTGCTTTGCTTTTCATGGAAAAGCTCATGTCTTTAAACATAACTTTTGCTTTCTTCCCTCATGAAAAATGTGCATTATTTCTAGTACCAAGCAGTTACCAAAAGTGGTGGTGGGTATTCCTGCCCAGCACCCCGTATCGGCCCCCCATGGCCTCAGACTGAAGGCTGCAGACCACCTGTGTTTTCCACAGGGCTGATTTCGAGAAGGTTTGGTGCTGCTAAGAAATCAGACCAAATTAACTTGTACTGTCATTGTCTTTATCCAAAAGAAGAATTGAGCTATGGGCCCTGCAGTGTGAATGGGAATGGCATACACATTAAGAGTCAGCTTTGGGAATTCCTTTTCTATTATTACCATGAACATAATATCTCCACATCTCTCTTCCGACAATATTGTCAGTAATAGTTTGTCTAGCTATAATTCCCCCTTTGGGAGCCAAGTACATGAAGACGACAGCTTTACAATTTAATTAAAGGCAACAATGGAGAAAATATAATAATAAAGTGAGTTTAACATTTCCTGAGAGTCAGATACAAAGGCAGAGATTGTCGAGCATCTCATCGATAAAGCACCAAAACCATTTTACATTTTACAAATTACTCTAGAGAAGCAGTCCCAGAGGTTCACGCTGAAATGTTGAAGGTCTCACCTGTAGGCCATGGTGGGTTTCTTTATGGTTTCATACTGTCTATATGGGTTTAGAGGGAAAGAAGACAAATATAATGTCTTTACACCTAAGAAGAGCATGAGATATATCCTATTGGTCTATAAGCATTAGTGAGATGATCAGAATCTAACTGTATGAGAAATCTTTCGACAACATCTGTCTGCTGTACCATGGGCATTCTCAAAGGTAAGCAGGCAAAGGTAAGCGTTCACTTCCCATGCAGTTACCCTTCCTGCATCAATCTCCATGCAGGTACAGAGCCTTCAAACAGCTTGTTTCAATGTCTTGAGAACTCTAACTCTATCACAATAAACTTATCTCTCTTTAAAGAGTTGTTTGATTTTCAGTTATTCCTCTTCTGTCTCCTGATCACCTCTTGCGATCTTTGAGCCAAATCTTCATATCCGTCTGCCAGGCTTGAAGACAGAAACGAACCTCACAAAAAAACCTCCCCACTTTTTCCTTTCAGAGGGAAGACATTTAGAGTCTCCTTTCATTTTGGATAATCTCACAACATAGTTTTTTCTAGCTCTTCCTGCCAGGTGGGGAGGACTCAAAGTGGGTGCCCTCCACCCTCTGTGACTAAGAACCAGTTCCCTGGGCTGCTGGAGGCTTGTCACACCCTACGCTGTTTACCAGGTGCCTTTGTGAAAGGGCTCTCTAACACACTAACTGTCATTGCTGAACCATGTGGCACTGCAGGGTAGGCGGCCAATAGGACACAGGACTTCACAAAGTTCTTTGGGTGGGGAACGCAAAGATTTGCAGAAGCAGGTGCATCACAAACCCATACAGCATGGCTAATCCCAATAGAGTGGACTTGGAGGCACACGTGCATGTGATTTGCAGGCCTAAAACTTGGAGAGAGAAGATCTGTTTCAAGAACTAGCATTTCCACAAGAGTGACGTTTTACACCGTAAATAGTACGAATATAAACAGAGGGCCCGTATTTCCTTGCCTTTTATTTCTCACTATAGGCTGTTACACCTTCTTTGTATAAGACACACTACCACACCAAAAAGCTCATCAGACCTCACCTTCAGCTCTACCACTGTGCCATTGATCATGGCGATAACAGCATCAGAGGAAAGCAGCTTCAGGATACAAATTGTGCTTTAATTTCTGTTTGTTTAATTTTTTTAATCTGTGGAAAATGTCTGCCTGCGATTCGAGCAAAGATGGTAATTAATTCAAAATTATACAAATATGTATGATTAAAATGAATATTTGCCAAACCCCGTATTTTTCACACACCTGTTCTTTCCCAGCTATGAGATGCAGCAGTTGGCAGCAAAAGCAAGGAGAGAGAGGAAAAAAGTCCTCCCGTGTAATAGAAAGAATGTCCATTAGCTAAATGGAAAAAAACAAGATGACAAAAGGGAAATAAGAGACTAGAAAGTTCAAGAATCCAAATTAGTGTTAACAGTTCAATTTATCTTGCATAATATTACAGTAATTGGATTTTGTCTATCATACTGCTGTTGTGACACACTTGGTTTGTTCTCTTTGTTTCTGACAGTTTCCCACAGAGACCACTGTTAGATGGAGATCGCTTTTCCAAACTCCAGCATCTCTATTTTCCTTGCTACCACAGCCAAAACGCATGTGGTGGGCTGCACTTACAACACCACTCAGAAATCTCGCATACCTGTGTGACCTGGATTGCAGCTCTTCACTACAACAACTCTATGTATACAAGATGAAAAAGTTCTCATGTATTAATACTTTAAGACTAACTTAATGTGGCTATTAAGAGTGTCAATGCATATTTCTTTTCTTGGTGGTTTAGTCATCAGCAGTGAAAGGTAGAGGAGTAATTTTCATCAGCCACAGAAGACTGAATATAGGTCACGGTGAGTTCAAAGACAAATAATTTAAGAATCAGAGCCTCGGTGGAATGCATCAGAGGTAATGCCAAGTAAATCACTGTGTCAGTATGACTGATTAAATATTAGCAAAGAATGTGAATTGATCCTTAAAGAGAAAAAAAATAAGCTTTGTATTTTATTATGCTATAATTATTTTTTCTGCCATGCTACCATTACATTTTCCATTTTATTGTATTGACCTATGATAAAACTATAATGTTTGCCTCAATAAGGTTAAGCAAATTTTAATTTAAAATCCATAAAGGTGAATCTCAAGTAGAAACAATGCATAGTTAGCCAACATTGTATAATACTAATTCAAAACACTGTAGTCTTTTCACATAACTCTAACAGAATAAATCCTGCAACCCATCCTAAATCTCAAAAATAAGCACTGAATTTCATGTGATTGATGTTCAAGCAAAATCGTCATATTTCAAGTGTAACATGAAAATCTCCAATCCCATTGTCTCAATATTGAAGATCAGTTAAAAAAAAAAAAAGGATCTGTGCTGAAAATAGCCACTAGGAAGTGTTGATACAGAATAAAAAACCAACAAACAAACCAACCTCCCCTAACACAGAGAATGCATAAAAACACAGTTGATATTTCTCTGGGTTTGTATATTTTTCAAAATTCTAAGAAGTCCCTTCTAAGCATTGAAGTTACCAATTTAAATTGTAAACATACTGGGTTTTATTAGAAATGTCATCTTGTGACAGCACGGGATAAAAGAAAACAGTCCAGGTTATAACCAAAATAACAGCACTAGTCACCGCAGAAACTGGTTAAAGGGAAAAATGCAATGACAAATATTTAAAAAGTTTTTCAGCACTTGCTCTATCTGCAAAATAAGATTTTTCTAAACACTGCATGTTTGTGTAAGAGAATGTAGACAACTTCCGTATTTTCAGAGTTTTAAAGGTCTATTGTAGAGGGTTAGGGTCAAAAGCCCAGACTTGCAGTTAATTTGGGGACCAAATGGGGCCAAAGATGTTCTCCTCTGAGCAATATTTGGTCTTGGGAAGAGCAGGCATGTCTTGCCTAAAACTCAGTCTATGGTTTGAGCTAGGCCAGTGAGCAAAGCCAGGGCCAGTGCTACCGTGGGTCTCTAAAGAGTGTCCCACAGGAGCAACAGTCCAACACTGGAGTTGTCTGAGGAATGTTTCACAAGAGCTGTTTCAGCTCTTGTGGGGCAGAAAGCACAGCACGGTGGTGTAGGGGCAGAGGAGGCCACCTGATGGACCGCTCTGGGAAGACCATGGGCATTACGGGGAAACAAGAAAGAAAGTGCCTGTGTACTTCACTCCTCCCTTCTAACTGGGAGCAGATGGAGAGAAGGAAAAAGAGGAAAGGAGAAAAGTGAGACAGCAGTGAACAGGCTTTCTTAGCTATAAATATTTTATATGTCAGATTCTCCAGGATGAGGACTGCTTCTTACCATGTGTGTACAGTACCCATCTAGTATTGACTTGTTTAGACCAATGATTGTATGCCAGGATACAACAAATATTATTTCAAAAGCAGCAGCAGAAAAAGGAAGGCAACACAACTGCAAAGTATCCAAGTCTATGAATAATATTCCAGGAATTAAGTCAGCACATTTCAGATATGGTAGGAAGGTCAATGTTGAAAAACATTGCAGAAGAGAGGGCAAGAATAAGAACAAGAATGGTGGAGCTCAGACAAAAAATAAATACATTTGCGAATGAAGAATGGGATGAATGGATACGTCAGTACAAATGAAAGGATGTGTCTGCACCACTAGGGAGCAGAGCGGTCTGCACTGCTGCTGCTATATCAGAGTTGAAGGAAGGGAGAGAGGAAAAACAGAGAGTACTAGGCAAAGATAGGACTGATATCACTAAGGTAAAGAGGAAGAGCAGTTCCAGAGGAGATGCATGGGAAACAGTCAGGCAATTATTACATTCATTTAGAGTAGAATGCTTTTCTTCATTCGTGCATAATTGATCATAGTAAAAATTCCTGCTTTTTTTCTTGAAAGAAGAGACAGGTGGGCCATTTATAAATTATGATCTGTCCACTGTAAACAAATTGCTTTTTCATATACTAATATCTTCATTACTTAGCTAAGCAAATAAGTCAGAGGGGATATTACCAGAAAACAGCCTTCAGTGAATTTCTATAGCTTAGGAAATAAGATATTTAAACAGACACCTCCTGCAAAAGAGATATTTAGAGATCCAGAAAAAGTAAGCTCATCGGCTATGGAAAGGAGACACTTTACTGTCCAGGTAAACATGGGCTCCTTTTCTTCAGCAGCACTGGAGCTGGTAAAGGCATCAAAATTCCTCTCACTCTTTGGACACCTGATGAGATTTCTCCAGCTTCAGGGCTGCAGAAACTAAGACTCTGCTTGGAGGTAGTGGTGCAGTGGTGCACATTAAAACCATGAGCTGAACAATAAGACAGCTGGAAAGCTTACCTAAACTGCTCATAAAACTATTCCGTAACTCCCATATCTCTATTAACGGTCTATTTATATGGGCTGACCCGATTGGTTACAGCAAGTCAAATGCCCTCTGGACGTTCATCAATATGTCCAAGTTGAACCTGAGCTATTTGGGCAATATCTTGACAAACCAAACTTCTACAGTCTAATACAAAATACAATGTTATAGTATTATTTAGACTCACAAATTTCGTTAAAACTTTACTCAATATCACCCTACATCCTCAATTTGAACATATGAAAAGGCAAAGTTACTGCAGTACTAGCTTTTATATTTTCCCATGATTGTACAACATGTAATTCGTTATCTGTGAGACAGATTTTTGTTAAATTTAAAATCAGATATAGAATCAAATTTGACTTTAATGAAAATTCTGTTTACCTCAGCATGTGGTACTTAAAAGAATGGTTCTAATATGTGCTGAGGTACGTCTAAAGAAACATTTTTCACATCTTGCTGACTTAGATCACATACGAAGACTATGTAGTCCTTGAAATGCTTCTATTATACTTAAATAAATCATATAAATATAACACTAACCTTGGAATGATATAACATTCTAGTATAGTCTTTTTTCAGCATTCAAATAAAAGCTATATTTAGTTATAATATTTGCATAATGATTATTTCACCTTGGATAACTACAAGTTTTGAGGTCTAGGTTTAATTGTACAGGTTAGTCCTCTAGATCTCATAAATGGTATGCAGATATCCTTTTTATAATCTAATATTTATTTTTCCTCGTGCTGTGCTTAATCTCTGCTTCATGTTTTTCTTATAGCTTTCCTTTAAAACATAGCAGCACTCGATAGCCTTGTATCCTGGCAAAAGAAAAAAAAAAAGTATACAAAGGAATATTTTTATCTAACCATAAAATGATGCCAGAAACCCAACAGGGACCGAACACCATGTTGGAACAAAAATAGTCCAGAGATACACTTTCAAAGTTGAGCACCTGCTGTAAAATAACCATCTGTGTTTAACTGTAATTTAATTATAGGTTCATTCCTTTTGTGTACACTAGAAGGATCTCATAGGTCTTCCCCAGTTGGTCTGCAATCAACTTCTGGCATTTTGCAAAAGCAACAGACACGTTCTCTTAATAACACCTGCTAACTTGTTTCATTCCTGTTTCAGTAAAGGTCTTCTGGGATTTTACAATGGTGTTGAGAAGCAAAATAAAAATTATTATTAAATTTGAAATAAAACCCCAGCATTAATTAATCACCTGCCCTAGGAAGCCAATATTATTGGTTATCAGATATGCCATTTCCCTTTTCACAAAAGTAACCCAAGAATTGCAGAGCTAAAAGATTTTTTATTATTATTTTTGAAGAGGAAAGAAAATCGGTATTCTCCAAAGATCTCCAAGCTACCATGGCAATCTATATTAATTGAAAACTGTAGTGTTCTGCACAATACCTCAAAGCAAAATAAGGTGCATAGACATTAATACTTGCCGAAACTAGACTTGCTGCCTACTAGAGCTTTATTGGAATTACAACAAAATAAAGACAACACAGCAAGCTCTCATGCGGAGAAGGATCTAGTCAGAGACCCCAAATTTAATCTATGTGTGGACAATGTTTAACTGTGACCGATTCAATTAGGCCAAATTATTCAAATATTATTGCCCAAAGTTAGCCACCTAACACAAGCTTGATTTCAGAAGAAATTTTTTAAAGGCTATTGAATTTACTATTTTAAATAATTAATTAGAAGATAAAGGATTAAAATGTCTTATGTTTTCAGTGTATTCTTATATATTCCTTAAAATGCAAATAAATTGTTACCTTCTGAACATAAGTCCTATGGATGAAATTTAGCAGCAAGCACTGCTGAAGACCTTTGGGAGTCTTGTAATACAAAGTCTAATAGAAAGTAGTAACTTCAGGGATAAGTAGAATTACACCCAAATTCACCATTGACTCCTAGTCAGCCTAGACGCAATCATAAAATATATATTTAAACAAGCTTCCTTTAATGTTCAACCACTGCCTGCCCCATTACCATGCATTACATAGATAGGAATAATGGCAAAGATACATTTTCTGTGAACAGTGGCTGACAGAAATATCAGCATTAGCATAATACAGAAAGCTTCATAAAATGTTAGCTGTTAAAAACCATAAAAAACCAGTACTTTTTTCCCCCTACTTTGCCAAAGTGAAAGAGGTATTCTATAAATTCAGGGACAATGCACAAGCAAAAGACACCAGTGAACCTAGACTGGGAATGCCACTTTTTTAATTTTTGTGTTTATTTATTATGTGGTGTGTCATTAAGCCTCCTGGTACAAGGTGGTGAGTGATTGCCTTGGCATCACTTGGGTTTTTTCTGTTTTTTTTTTTTTTTTTTTTTTTTTTCTTATTAACATGTCTTTATCTTGACCCGCAAATTTTTTGCCCTTCTTGATTCCCTCCCCCATCCTGCCAGGGTGTGGGGGAAGCATGGGGGGGTAAGTGAGCAAACTGCAGGGGTGTTAAGCTGCTGGGCAGGGTCATCCCACCAGAGAGCTTTTGTGGTTTTACCTTCCAGTTGTCCAAGTGATTGCCATCTCAGTGCAATGAAGCACTTTTCTATACGCTTTCTGGAATAGGAGTATTTTGAAGAGAAACCTAAAAGAAAAGAGAGCACTGTCTTGGCAAAATACATTATGAACTGGTTGGCCATATGGAGCAGCATCTAAGATGAGCCTACGGCAAGCGCAGGAGGACATTGCACAAAGACAAAAGGAACAAGAGTACAATTTGCAAAAGCTCAAAAAGAAGTTACAGAAAGATAAGAACAGCAGCTCTAAAGCAGATGAAGAGCAGATAGAGGGCCAGCAGCATTCTCATCTCTTTTGTCTGTGTTTTTTTATGCATCTCTGTCTAAAGAGAGCAAAGGAAATACTTTGATTAACATGACTGACTGACTGTGGCCTGAGCACGTGCCTTTCAATGAATTTTCTCTGAATAAGGAGGCTCACTTGCAACTGCATTGCAGTTCCAAAACTTCCTTCCTGTTCTGTGACTCTGTACACATCCACACCACAGATTAGGACAAATTCTTACATACAAGACAGAAAGTTTCAAAGCAGAAAAAAAAAAAAGAAAAAAGGAAATAATTTCAAATGTGCAAGATGTGACCCCACCCATAGGGAGGATGGGTCTGGTCCCTCCTGTGGAGAATCAGAAATTTTATTGATTTGAGTCACTCACACTCTTCAAATACTGAGAAGGGAGGGACTCTCTAGAGAGCAGTGGTGAATGGTATCCAGCTTCAAGGGCTGCCTTGTCCCCTAGCCAGTTCTGCTACTGGTTTGTAGGACTGCGAGAATGAAAGAACTGAAGTTCTAAAAACGGTTGCTGTTTGCATGATCAGGGTCAAGGAATAAGGCAAGCTTAGGGGGTGGAAGGAGAAAGAAAACACTGAGGAGAGGTAGATATGGGTGCAGTGACTGGCCTCACGCAGGGAGGAGTAATGTAGGATCGGAAGGAAGGATTTGGCTCTTGGCCATCTGAAATGGCTAATCCTTGCACAGGCTCTAATTTAACAACTCAGTTGGAGCCAGTCTGTACTTCACCTTCTAAGAAGTTGTTAGATTGCTATTCAAAATATGCTAAACTGAAGCCAAAACCCCACCTACTAAGAGGAAAACAGGACATGAAAAGTTGATCTGCTGGATCATCAAGTCCATTCCCATGTTATCACAGGCAACTGCCTTTATCACTGCAATAAAAAGCCATTCCATTTTTGCTGCATGTGTTAATACCACATACAGCAATCCTAGCAAGCAGCATTACATGGAGGAAAAGGCCGGACATCCAAAACTGCCAAGGGATGTGTCAGATTAGACATTTTACAGGTCGGGACATGAGTAAAGTATATGTGACAGATTTGTTGGCTGCTGATGACACCTCTGGCATTTACTGCTTTCTGCAAGACTATCAGCTCTCAGGGGACCATTAGAATAAACAGAAAATCTTATTCTGAAAGAACCTTGAAGACACACAGGGGGAGTCTGAAGAATTTTCTACATTTAACCACACTTTCCACTCCCCCAACCCCCTGATTATCTGACACCATAATTCAGGGGGCTTTATTTGATTTTTCCTCATTGTCCTCGTAATACGTATAGGCCAAACATGGACCATAGCAAAGAATGTGATTATAACTGAATTTTCCAGCAATTACAGAAGGTTAATATTCACGGTTCCATGCTTCATTTATTTCTTCCACTATGCAGTTAATCCTACGCGTTTATTGGAAGATATCTGTGGCAAGGTCTGCCTTTCACATTTCCATATTTGCCAAATAAAGTTCTACTAAAAAGGACTCTTTTAAAGCAGCCTTATCTCTTGTTCTGGTAACAAAGCCTTCAGTATTATATAAAAGCAAGGAACTGGCAAGAGAAAAAGAAATGATGCCATTACTCAGATAAGTAATAAGCACACCACCAAAAGGCTGCTAGAGAATCTGAGCTCATGAAAGATATGCTGGTACAACACACAGTCAATACTGGTGTGCCACCTACCAAAGATTTGGAAGTTGTAGAAAAGTTGAAGAAAGTAATGAGACCCATCCCACTTAGATCAAGTGAGCAAGGTTCTCCCATGGCATACACAAAGATTACTAAAAAACCTCACTTTGTCCAGTTCTTTCTCTGTAACATACATACACAAATATAACCAATTAAAGAAAATAAGTTGACACTACTTGTATTTATAAGAGGACAGCATTAACAAAAAAAAAAAAACCAAAACCAAAACAAACAAAACAAACAAAAAAAACCCCAAAAAACCACCAGAAAACAAAAAAAACAGAGTGAAATGAAATTCAGAGGTTGTTCGAATAAAGACCAGAGAAAACTGAAGAGAATGAGAACCGAGGACAACTTCTCTAACAAATGTCCTTCTGTATCAGCTGAATTGTTTCTCCGTGGTTTAGGAAAAGTAAGTGTATTACTATCAATACATTCCCCCTATTTTAGATTGCCTTTCTCTACTCAGAAGACAAAAAATGTCTCCTTTAATGTTTGGTAGAGAAAAGTAGATGGGTAGTAAGAAACCACACCCCTGTTGTGGTTTTGGCCGAATTGGCCAATGGGTGGCAACAGATGCTCTCCCCCCACCTCTCGCACATGGAGAGGAGGAGGAGAGGTAAAGAGACTTACAAGTTTAGAAGAAACTAAACTACTTGAATGAATATATTAATGATAAAATAAAAAGGAAATAATAATATATATATACAGTATATACAAAACCGCATTAAGCTCCCAGGATGACGTCACCGGCAGGCACCGGAGAAGTCCCAGACTGGACTCAGTGATGGGTGGGAACTGGATTCCACAGCTGGAGTCAGGAACACAAGGATCGGGATCAAGGCAGATGAACAGACAGGGTCCTCCTCAGATGTCAGCCATTGAAGACAAGAGGCTGACCCTTTGATCCCTCAGCTTTTATACTGAGCATGGGGCAGATGGGATGGAATACCCCTGTTGGTCAATTTTAGGTCACCTGTCCTGTCCCCTCTTCCCTGCAGGTGGGACCTCTCTACGCTTTTCTGTTTCCAACCCTCCAACGGGGCAAATAATGAAATTATCTGACCTTGGTTGTTAAAGCAGTAAGTATAAGCAAGAGCCTCTCTGCATGTACCATTCCTTGGCACAAACTGTAAACATTGGTCTTATCGCTCTGAGAACGAACTGTTTTCAGCACAATATGCTGTTAATTTCAGAGAGTTAGAAGAGGCCTAGCTAGGAAGTGAAATTACTGAACAGAAAGCTGGTTCTGTTTTACCTCAAACCAGGTCAACACCCTGGTTCATGATTTCTAAGTGGAAATGTGCTCAAAACTGTGTTACCAGTAATAGACCATACTGAAATTTTTGGTTACTACTAAATTCTGCTCTATGACATTCTACAAATCCTCCCCCAAAAAGGGAAACCAGTATGCCACATGGAGGGTTTCAATTCTGGTCTGCAAAAAGTCAGCAAAAGCTAGTATCCAGACTGAAGACTTTTATAAGTCTGTGGCGGCAAGCACATGATGTCATATGCTGTTCAAAAATTAATAACACTCAGAAATTTTTTTTATAACTTTGATACATATTAATTCTTTGGGGAATTCAGTGATTGCCCGAGAAACACTGCTAGGAAGTTCGTTACTCTCCTTTTTGAAAGGTGTACACAGATTTGAAATAAGAATGAATGTTCTAAGGAATGGATTTTTCAAATATATGGGATTAATGGTGATACAGAAAGCAGTACCTTGTCAGAAAAAAAATGCAGGAATGTTAAGCTTACCAGCTAAGAAAGGTACCACAGTTTTAAGACACAGTTCATGTGATAAAACTGTAAAATTACAATTTATGTGATAAAACTGTAATATTACAAAATATGTTGTTAAAAGTGCACATGAGTTTCTCGACTACTTAAGAACAGTACAAATATTATTGCATATGGATTTAGGATAACCGTGAGGTATGCATGAAAGAGTAATGATTTACTGGTGCTTTGGAAGACATTAAAAATCCCTCGCATAAACATTTGAGTTACCTGGCAGTAGTTTACATATCTTTATTTTAAATTAAAGAAAAAAAGTATAACCATTAGACCTTTGACTTCTCATTGGCTTCAACTTTGGCGCATTCATAAGGGCCTTGAATGAATATCTACAACTCAAATGCGGTAAAAATTAAATAAAATAAATCTTCTGATTGAAAAACTATAAATACACTATTTTCTGACAAGATTAATTCCTCTTCTCTAAACTTCAATTTTCTACATTAACCCATCCATTTAAAATTATTTGTAACCACAGCCATTAAGCTTTAATTTAATTAAAAACCCAATCCATGCAAATCGTGACTTTGCCATTTGCAATGACCACCAACCCAGCTATAACTGGGATGCAGCAGAGGAGCCACAGAGAACGAAAAGTCAAAACATGTCCTAAAGAGTCGAATACAACAGCATGTAGCTGTAGGTGATTGGCAGTGAAGGGGATATGAACACAGAACATTTTGCAGTACACTTCTGCACAGAGAACTGAGGAGGATCTCAATTACTTGTGCTTTTTTTTTTTAAACCTATTCATAGACAAGAGCCACAACTACTGTGCCGTGTCACCTTCTCACTCCCAGGTAAGCACACACACAGGGAACAGGTTGGCAGCAGCAACAGCTGAAGTCATGGTTTCATCCTCCCAGCGTATGCCTCGAAACAGCAGAATCTCCCGTGTCTCCTATAGGTCTAAGCTACGCTTCCAGAGGCAACAGAACTAGGTTCTGCTTTTATTTTGGGTCTTTTCAGAAGTGCCAACTCAACACCGAATGTTCACTGGCTATGTTATATTGATATTCCTTATATTGATGTTCTCGCGCTGTTTTATTGCTACTGAGTTTTCCTCAGAATGTCTACTGATGGGCAGAGGTTTCTCATCTGCTATTTCCCCTCTAGACAAAATTGTAATCTAAATTAAAGTTGCCTGCAGAAAAGCAATATTACTTACTATTTACCAGTGGAAGTTCAAGCTTCCATGTAATCCTCAGGTATTCAAATTTCACAATGCTCTTCCCCACAGTGTACAATACTAATCCCTGTTTTTATGTTAGTTTATGATTAACTAGGTGTGGATTAAATTGCTTCTGAAACCACTCTTTTTTTTGTTGAAACATAGATGCATTCTGCTATGCTCCAAGCAGAACACTTGCCTCAGCTTTCAGTAGTTATTCATGGTCTGCTTACCCAGTGACACCCAGCAGATTCTGCAGCAAATGTTTTTGAAGTCAGTCATTGAATCAAATCACTGAATGAATATGCACGTAATTGTTAAGTGTTCTGTCCTAACAGTTCCTAATTTGTTCTTCATCGTGGATCAGAAGGGATATCTGAGAAGGAGGAGATCTCATATCTAGGTTCTTCACCATCTGAAGGATGATGACTTTAGAAGACTTTAAATGGATCACAGGTTAGCTGCTAAAGACTGAAAGAATACTCCAAACACATAGATCTGTCCTTTGATTGTCGTTCACTTTTTTATCATTTCAGTCTTAGTTATAAATCCATTATAATCTTATTTTAAGCTATATTTTCCATTCATTATTTTACCACCTCCTGCTTCCTCACTACTCTCCTGGCACACAAATACTTTTGTTTTTACTGTCTTACTCATTGCTACTCATTTTCTGTTATATTAGCCAGGGTTCTTTCACATTTTTTGCCAGCGGTAAAGTCAAGAGTAAATACTAACTAAAATTTACTTCTTTGTAACTTAGGCAGTGAAGAACTCCTTTTTTCAACCCAGTATGTACTCTCTCACAAGTCAGTTTACTTTTACTTATCACAAAAATGCAGGTCTCAGTGATGACCAAAGGTGTTACTCATTTCTTCAAAGTATAAATGGTAACCTTGCTTAGCTAAGCAGCTGCCTGCGCCCACTGACTGCCAATGAAGATGTGGACTCGGACTTAAATAAAGTGGTAGTCTCCCAAGACCCTGAATTGTATCTCTCTACTTCTCTAGCCTTCTTTCTGGTTTTTATAACTTTGCAAATCCCTCGTTACTTTAAGCTCAGACATTCACAAAGCAAACATCTGTAAGGGAAAACCTATAGTTTTTAGGTAACATAAGTGCTCACTACCACTCAAGATCAGACCCACAGTCTTTCCTGACAATATTTCAATGCAATCTTCTAATCCTGAAGTGGATTTGAGGTAGCGGAGAACAGTGGCCAAACCCAAATTCACATCTAAACCTAAACGTCATTGCAAAAATCCTGCACTTTGCTCACTGAGCTGAGGCATTTTTCTGAATATTACTCTATTCCTTGTGAAGCAAAAATACATTAATCAATTGCAATTCTCCATTTTGCTGAAATATCTTCCAACAAAACTCTTATGGAAATGAGACTGGAATTAAAGTATCCTACAGGTTCTTTTTTTGTTCTTTTTTAGCTAAAATAGTATAGTACAGGAGAGTTTTTACTGTGCCATTAACATTTTCCTTAACGTGTCCTGAATTTCTGGCATATACAAGCTATACTTACTTCCTCAGTGTCACTTTTATGTGAATCTAGCACAAAACACCTCCTATGTCTCTCAGATGTCTCAATTTCTACTTGTACTCCTCACAGATCCATAGCATTGTTCTTTCAAGAACTCATTAAGAAATGTCACCTACAGCTAGAGGCGTTCCTCCTTGCAGTGGTAGCAGGAGTGGGGAATGTACCATGCGAGGTAAGGGGGGAGAGGATGCAAACGAAGGAAACAGACACCGTGGCTAAGACCCTTGCATGTCATGAAAAAACTAAGCGGATGGGTGTAACCTTGCATATGGACAACCTGCTTTCCTCCAACAGCTGTGAACAAACAGCTCCGGACTTGTTTGACAGCAATTCCATACATAGGCAGCTGTATGTATGATAGATTAGCCCAGCTGCTAAACGAAGTAGAAAACAAGTGTTTTATTGCGGATAAGTCTGACTGAATGATCTAGTAAAGAAGTTTTAAAGCATAATTGAAGATTTAACATGTTTTCATGTTAGCATTCTGCTCTGAATAATCGTCATTTCTAAAAAAAAAGAAAAATCTGGGGAAAAAAAAACCCACAGGAACTTATGAAAGGTGGAATTGCAGTAACATTATCTGCAAACCAGGAAAAACTATGCGTGATTCTGATGGTTTTTATTATAGTCTTAATACTAATCTTTTTCCCCAGCTGAACAATGCAACCCTGATCCATGTATCCACGGGTCTGAAACCCGCTGCTGGTCCAAGGTGGCAATGGCTGAAGGAGCCATAAGCTTACAAAATTAAGCACGCACACTTTAGGAAATGCCACAACGATGGCTGCCCCAGGAGCCTTCCCTTGCCTCTGACTATACACGCTTTCCAAGACAATCTCTAAATTACACAATTCCATACCTTATTTTCCACAGACATGGTGTGTATTTCACAGTGACTCGGGTCATATCTTACAGGAGGCTAATTTTGTACAGAAGATATTACAAGCCTCTCTTTATTACAGAACGCGGTGGAAGATCAGTTAAAGGTCTGCTACTACAGGTTTATGGCAAGAAGCATAAAATCAAAGTCCAAATGACTGTAGGGAGACAATAACATATATACAGGGATGGGAGCAATGTCACGGAAGTAAGAAATCCAAAAGACAGTAAAGGAGGAGGCCAGGAGAACACCCACTGCTTTGCAGAAGGGCCTAAAAATCTGTTTCCATCCCTACTCATTAGGTTCCTCCCTCAAGAGGATTTTTTTTTTTTCCTCTGTTGAGGGGTAAAGATCCTAAACAGGGTAAAGATAAGGTGCAGGTAAAAATGCATTCACAACTTCAAAAATTACACAGTAAATGAGAAAGTGAAATTATAGTCTGAGGCTTGCAGCACCTCAGTAGTAGCCTGGAAAACAGTTACACAATTTACAAAGCAGAGATGATACTTACACCATTTTCCCCCTGCTAATTACTAATTACAGTCTCATTTTCTGCATGCCCAGCAAACAGTACCTGAGCTACATGTATAGTCATTCTAGATGGAGTGGTTAGCTTCATAATGTAATTTTTAATTTTTCTGTTCAACTGAAGGGCTAGAGGTCTTTTTGACTAATAAAATATTGCTCATAGGTAATCACTTCCCCTTCCTTCCCTTTCAACTCCCCCAAAGGAAGTTTTTTTGTAAACCTCTTAAAAGCTCAGCTATTTGTAATTCTCCCTTTTCGCCTTTAAGAAAGAAGTGTGTTTTCTTCTGTTTACATTATTCCCCTAATTTCCTTACAGCTAGGATTGATTAAACACATAATAACTAAACCTTCTCTTGAAAGGCAATTTGCAATGGCTATGCTGCCATGCATTTCAGATTATATTTTTAAAATAACTGTTTCCTCAAGGGTATTACCTAACCTCTAATACGGCTAAACATTTAAAGGTTTGCATTTAAGAATCCAATTTAATATACAAAAAGAACTCTGTTTATTACAAACCCAGCCTTCATATTTCAGTCAAAACTGTTCAAACTCTGCCTCTAACGTATACTCCTCACCCTCTGATCCTGAAGTTATTTTTAAGCATCAGTGGCTTTGATGAAATATCAGATTGAATAAGACCTCCCAAAGTCTTTGAAGACTATTCTTAAACTATTTCAACAAAACTTTTTCAGGCTCTTCATTGACCACAGATGGAATTCTCATTACTGTTACCTATTCACATCGCTTCCACAGATATGTTCTGTCATTTATTGCATGTTACTCTTGGTTCCAGTGACAGCCTTAGTCAATGTAGTTTTATTTACGTTTTACCTGAATGCTCAAACATATACTGTCTTAATTGAAAAATAAATTTTAAAAGCTAACAAAATAAAATGAAAATACATAAATCCCTGTAACCACACAGATGACTAACTTAATCCAAAATTTTAAAAATACGTATCTTTTATTACATGCAATATTGTAATACACGCATTAAGAATGTATTATTTAATTGTTTGGCATTTTCACAATTTTGGGTGAATTTTAATTACTAGAGCAATTAAGAAGAACCTAGAAAATACTTATAATGAGCTGAAGTCATATGTTTTAGTGTCACCCTGGAGTTTTAAGGCACCTGCCATATGTTCTCTTTAATAATTGCTACTTTTGCTTTCTGAATACGGTAAGAGAATTTATTAACTTGTAGAAGCTTCTGAGATATATGCACTTGTGACTGGAAATGTGGAAAGAATGTCAAAATGTTATTTCAGTCTTAAGCAGTCTGAGTTAATATCAGGTTATACCTAAGGACGAGGGCTAAATTGACACATTTCCATGAAAAAGCAGACACCAGATGAAAAATTATCCTTTTAAAAATGTATATGAAAAAAAAGGGAAACTCTTCTCAGTTTAGCAGTCATGGGGATTGCCAGATCAAGTCTGTCTGATTGGGTTGAATTCCACCTGTAACATATTTCTGAGGTGCGTTTTCTTTATCACTATTTTATTTATATCCATTTCATTATTAACATGCTGTGCAAGAAGTCCCATAGAATTCACTCATTAAACAGTTTGCTATGCTCGACATTTGCATGTTGCAACAAGCTACATATGAATGCATGAAATCTGATGCTTCTATTTGTGAGCAGAATTTCTATCAGTTTTATACCTGACATTTAAAATGTCTCAAGCGTCTACAACTCATATCCAGCACATGAAAGAAATTTATTGTTTTATATAATTAAATATGTAATTTATTGCATGTCCTGTCATCCGAAACCTAAGCCTTAGAAAGACTGGTTCTAAATTAATTGCTAATACAGCAATTTCCTTTTACTTCATTTGCTGCCCAATAAATGCAGCAAACAAAGTTTTTAATTCATCATATCTTAATATTTTGAAGTTGAAAATAGCATCAGGTGTTCGTTTTAAATCCACAATGAAATATTTCAGCAAAACTACATGCAATTTCTTGTCCCTATAGTCAGGGGATGAAATCTGGATTGTACTGAAATAAATGGAGGGTTTGCTATTTAGCTCGGTGGAGCTGGAACCTCATGCTACCAGTTTTAAAAAAAAGCAGCCATCAATCATAACATATTAAAAAGAAGAAATCCAATTTATGATTATTTTTCTCATCAGAGGCCTCATCCCAGTGTCTGCTAAAGAAATCAGCTTTAAATGATTTTAAGTCCTGCTCTTCTTCAGAAGCTTCACGGAGTAAAAAACATTCAGCATATCTTATTAGTATTGGAAAAACAGCAGGTTCAGTTGTCCTTGTTAAGTACAAAACAGGGGTTAACAACAGATCACCCATGGATCTATATATGTAATCTACATTTTTATGTACACCTATTTATCTTTGTGTCCTTCCATACATATATATGTGAAGACAACAACAGAAGGAAGAGTTAGTATTTCTTTGTAGAAAGTTTAAAGCTTTCAGTGAAAATTGCCAGAGCCCACCCCTTCTGAAAATACATGAATATTAAATAGGACATTTCCTTCAGCAAAGCACAAGTGTCTCTATCCAACCCAAGCCAAAATTCACAGAAGCAGCATTTGTAACATCTTCATATTGTGATGTGTTTAAAATATTCTTTTAGCTTGATGTTATAAGAGACAGTCCAAATTCCCAAGGCTTTGACACCTGCACTCTTAGCAAACCTTTGCCCAATGTTTTTATTAACTCAATTTAATGGAACCTTTTTTATGGTGACCTTAAGAATTTAATAACTCCTCAATGCAAGGACAATACCACCTGCAGGCTCCTCTGGGATTAAACTGTGGTAGTTCAATATGTCTGCAGGAAGACATAAAAGAAAAGCAGAAAAAAAAATTCAGGAGCTACACAAATCAGTCACTTATTGCTGAGGCTGGGTACGATGCCTGGTTATGATGCCTGCTCCAAGACATGTGACATAAAACTCTGCATCTGATATACGCTGCAGCCTACTTATTGCTGCTTAATAGTATTAATCTAGCTTTGATCATGTCAGATATGCTAGCAATTTTCAATTCCAGAGTGTCTTCCTTTCTGACGGACACTCTGCATATCTTACAGATACGATCAATACGTTATTAGTCAACAACCTGACAAGAGGCACGTAAATTAATCCTTTTCTGTCAACCCAGCACTTTGTACCCTAGTGAAACCTCACCCTTGCAGTATGCGTGAGACTTATCTTAATCCAATTAGGGTAAAATGAACTTTTTTCCTATGGCACTCTCCATCTATGTTAATTCAAACCTCTGAAGTCAACTGCTCCGAGGAAATAATTTTATGCTTGACCTTTTATGGGCAAGGTTAAAATCAGTCTAGATAAATATATATGCAAGGAAAGTCAGTAAGTGCACCCTCTCTCTCTCCTCCTCCTTTAACCTCCACTAGTACCTGTAAAATAATGCCAGAGAACACTGCTGATTTCAAAGTGACAGGGGTGTATTTATTTTAGTTGCATAAAGGATTCTGTCACTTTAGCTTTACATTTAGTACAGCGTGTACCTTTGTTTTGCTGAGGGGCAAATTAATAATACAGAGTGACAGCCCTGTCTGTAGCATTCTAGAATTTGACAAGCAAAGCATGTTAACAGCCTATAATATGCAAAACAAATCATTTCTTCTCTTTGTGATAGTTATCAGATATAATGACAACAACCGTTAAGGAAACACGACTTGATTGGTACTATTATTTCTCCAGCAGAAAATACAGGAGAGAGAAAAGGACTAGAGAGCATTTGAACTCTTTTTGGTGATAACAGAGAGGGGTGCAGTCCTGTAGTAATGACACAGTGCATGATGAGGTGTCTTTAGTAAGGTAGTACTTACTGATTTCTTTCTCTTACCTAGTTTCTCTCACAAGAATGTGCAATATCACAAATATGGGCCGTGATTACACTTTTCACCCACACTTCCTCTAAATGTCTCCCCTGCCCATACCTAACTTCCCTGGGCTATATTACATGCTAAACCCCACTCCATCCTGCTGACTGGGCAGGGGAAATAGGGTACTTAGAAGATGGTTGCAACTGCAGTCGTGCATTTGTGTTGCAGGGATCCTGTGCTGCTCACTCAGCATGAGCTCGATCGAAGCCAGGAACAGAAAAAGGCACAGAAAAATGGCAGCTGCAAACCGCAGTAACAGCTTTCTCCTGGGAGCAGCTGGGGTTATGTTACTTGTGCCCCTTTTCCTTACTGTACCGCCCCACCGCTGCGTGAAATGGAGACATGTTTTGCACAGTTCTGGACTGCTGCAGGTTGTGGGAAAGCACAATTTGCCGACGAGTTGTCATGAGGAGCAGGGCCGTAAACACACTGCCCTGTATTCTTTGGTCCTGTCTAGATTACATGGGATATTCACATAAAATGTTAGCATATGATAACATTACCTAACAACTAAAGAAATTAGAACGAAAACCTTTAGTTTGTGAAGCCCAGTGAGCGCTGGCTTCTTTTCCAGTCTGGATTGTTTACATGTAACATTATCCCACCAACAGACAAAAGACCCCACAAAAGACCTGGTCTCTGAAAACTTCCTGAGACAAAGAAGATGAAGCAAAGACTTCTATTTCTACACCTAGAAACAGAATGACTTTTAATATCATTTATGGGTCGCTGCAGTAGAGACTAATCATCTTAAAATCAGCCCAACGGGTTTCTGAACTGCAGCTTTTAGCCTGTGCTTGTTTATATGTACTTTTAAGAATCATGCCATATTTAAATCTTCACCAATTTTACTCAGACTAAGACTTTAGTCTTAAAGTTTGTTCCACTTCAAATTTTTTTTTTTGCTGTCTGAAACATGCAGCTGCATTAAATCAGGAAATCCTTATTTTCCAACATCATTAAAAAAGATTAAAGAATTTTCTCACTCTCTCAAAAGTAAAAATCTCAGCTCTGAAAAAGACTAAGCAAAGAAATCTGTAGGCCAAAAGTCTGAGGAGTTATGGATGCAGTATGGGCACATATACTTATGTCCCATCACAGTACTCAATTCCAAACCTTTAAATCCTTCAAAATTATCATAGTATGCCTGTGCTATGAAAGGATAATACACATTCTGTGTTTAAGTAAAACATTTATCCAGATAAGAAGTATTTATCTTTCTTCATTAAAAATATATCAACATGCATAATTATGTCAAATGTCATCTCACAGCACCTTCTCTAAACAAAACTACATATCAAATTCAGGTCTCAAAAAAAACCTACCTGAAAAAGACTGAAATCCCCCCAGCACTAAGTGTCACACCATGAAGGACAGGAAAAACACAGATATGAGATGAGATGGAAGGAATTCTCTTTGAAGAAACATTTCCTAAAGGTAAAATTGCATTTCTCTCTTTTTCCTGTACTTCCTAATCCCAGCAAACTTCTTGGTAAATTGCTCCGTAGATGTTCTCAGACAAGAAGGAAGTTCACCATCAAAGCATAATTCTAGTTATCCTCAATGCCAAAAGGTTTGGCCATATCCAAGAAGTATAACATCAAGGAAGAAATTATTATTGTCTGGGAATGTTCTAGACGGCTTAAAAGGAGATAGGAGCTGCATAACCAGAAGCTTTGTGTACAACAAACTGTCAGAAGTACTGCTGAAAGTTGGCTGTGATTAATGGTGGCAGATAGCTATATCTGTCTGACTTGGCTCAGTGAATTTCCCAGTTCCCAACATATTTGATCGCATTCGTGAATATGTCCTCTTGCAAGCATGGAACTAAACTAGAGCTTCCAAGCCTGCCACAGGACAAAATATTATCTGCGTATATACTTTCACATACAGATTGATATTCATGGGGCTAACATTTGGATTTACACAGAAATGCACTTATGTAGCTAACTTATCGGGTCAACATCCTAGCTAGCAAAACAGCAGTGGTCAACAGCCCACAGTTCAGGAGACTGGTACATCCAATTAGGAATACTCACACTTAAAGGGAGATGTTTCTTCATAATGCCTTTTTTCTTGCTAGTGGGATGCCCATGAAATGTGCCATAAATGCAGGGTCAATATTTTAAGATACCGCGTGAATAAGCACATGAAAATTAAGGAATCAAAACAGGCCTAAGTGCAATAAAGCTAAATCAATTCATTATTTCTCTAACCTGAATCAAATCCTGAAAGAGCCTGTGTTCCAGCTTGGATCTTTCTGCTCCTTCCATGAAAGGGCAAAAGCAGGTCAGGGGAGATTCTCAAATACCTGGATTTGAGGATGTGAAGCCAGGTGAGCCCCGGCTCTCACCGGTGTGAGCAATGCTGCCAGCAAAGGCAGCCTCTCACCACTGCAGGCACTATTCTGCTCACTCACTTCACAGATTCCTAGCAAGTGGGGCTGTGGCTGTTTCGCTAAGCCCAAGTAACAGCCAACTTTACTGGATCCTGCAGCCAGTAAGTACTGCCTTTTTGTGCCCTCTCATTCCTTTATCTCATTTGTATACTTCATTGTCTGGACATTTGCTTGTTGTGTATGTATATACACATGTTTCTACACATTTGCATATATGCAGCGGTTAATGGTGGAGAAGTATACAAAACATCCCATTTCTTTCCTGTCACCCCAAAAAGGTATCATATGCCTTTTCCCATTGTACACTATCATTTGTTTCAGGTAAAGTATGATTTTGCAACTTGTCTCCAAATCCATGATCTTACCAGATCAGTTTAGAGAGAGGGATGAACTGACAGTGGTGACTACACTCCAGTAATAAATTTGGAAGTGGCAACTAAATCTGTGGCTTCACAGCTTTCTCCATCTCAGATGTTACATTTTCTAATGCAGACTGATTACAGCAACTTGAAAGTGTCCAGATAAAACTGGAACTGCTCTGGGCTGGCACCGAACCTAAATAATTTCTAGGATAGTTGAATCTGAATCAGAACTGAAGAGAAAAAAATGAGTCATTTGGCTTCCTGTTAAAAAGCCCATGCAAACATTTTTCACAAATACTTTCCTTCTATTTTAAGTACACTACAATCAGAATAGAGATGGTTTTGTTTCATTTTACAAATTCATTGTATTGTAATACAAAGTTTAATTATAGCCTGTTCTCCCCAAGACAGGGTGCACATTCAGAATTCCATTTTTGAATACACAGTGTTTATGTTGCTTCATATTTATGCAAGGCCACCTGAAATACTCCTAACATACAACCCTTCTGACCTCTGAAATGCTCTGTCTCATAGACAGTCGAGATTCAACTCCTTCCCAAGGAGACAATTTTCTTCCATTGTAACACTCACATTTTGTTAGTGGATGGGATGCTTGAGTCAATCTGTTCAGTGATAAAGTCTGGGGGAAAAAGAAAAAAGAAAGAATGTGTATATCTTCATATTGCATTCATTTACAGGAACAGACTGCTAATTCACTTGGAGACATTTTTTAAATTTTCTGAAAATGCTCTTCCTTCAGTCCAAGCACCACCTTCATTACCTTATTTCTTCTGCTCTGATGCAAAGCAAAGGGGGTAGTATCTACTGAGAACTGAGCATACAATGCAGTGCCCCCAGTAAGAGAAGAACTGGCAACACGTCTTCACGTAACTGTGGCACCTGGGGCCCAGAACCAGTTGAAGTTCAATTGGACCACTTTTGGATGCTGAATATTGACAGGATATTAAGGACCCTTATTAATCTGAACAGAACTATTTTATTCTCTAAAGCACATACAAATATCAGCACAAGACACTGAAGTAAAACAAGTTCATTCTCCTCAAACTGCAGTTTCTGAGGGAGGAGATGGAGTATTCTATCTTTACAGTTTTCCAGGAGGTAAGATGGTATGAACCCTGAAAATAGCAGAAGAAAGCAGTCAATGTGTAAAGTTTTGGCACAAGACTGTTTTCTTAATTGCAATAAAGTTTCCTGTTTATTGTTTGAAGAAATACTTTGACTGTAATTCTTTAGTATTTTCATACAAGAGGTACTCAATCTCTTGGCACCAAAATTCTGTGCTGCCTGTGTCACAGCAGGGAACTCACTGAAATGTTTGTTTCAGTATCAAAAAGAGGGTTTTTTTCTACAGAAGACGCTTTCCTCTCTTTATCATTTAGTGTTCTTCTGCCTAGAATAGAAAGTGTTTTTCTAACTGGAATAGAGACTCTGAGAATTACTATCATGCACTGAACAGAATTGAGAATCTCAAGTATTTTAACGTCAAGAGCAAGTTTCAATAACATATAAATTAAAATACCCTACAAACGAATTGTAGCAATCACAGGGAATTAAATACATTGTTGGCAAAGAGTAGTCATGAAATTAATTTCAGATACTGCTTATTTCTGAACTAATAAATGGTATGACAAGGCAGGCCTCTCAGTAATACAGCATGAAATGTATTGTAGCAAACAGTTTCATAGTTGCATTTTTAAAAAGCCCTACTCTCAATGGTAGAATCGTTTCATTTCTTAAAAGATTTCAGCAATCTTGGCTGTCTCACTAGATACTTTTTCTGACTTATATTTGAAAAAGAAGTTAAGCATTCCAAATCTTAGAAAAAGACAGGCCATTGTTACTCATTTACACTTGAGAGCTATTAAATACATCACTTTACAGAGGAAAACGAAGAAACACAGAACCGTGTCTACATCTCCTTGGAGATAGCCAAGGCACAATAGACCAGGTCTCAGAAAGGGCAACTAACACATTATTGCAGGCTTCAAAACTCAACAATGACTTTTTTTTTTAATCATTTCAAACCTTGTCTTAAGTTTTTCATCATGAATAAAAAACAATTAAACCCTCACCATCTTTTCTATAATAGCATCTTGAACTTTTGTTGAAATTTCTGATTTTGCTGTGTGCCCAGTTAAAAAAGATACAAAGAAATATATTTTAAAAAAATACAAAGAAATGCGTTTAACCTTTCTTTCATTTCAGTTCACAGCTTCTACTACAAGGTTACTGGAAGAAGCATTCTAATATCTGAGCCTATGCCGCTGACATACAATAATGAAGTATTTTGTTTGTATGCTACTTGAACCCAAGTAGCTGCATAGAAGAAAAGAAATCACAGTTCAGCCAGTTCATCTCTCTTTTCTTATTTTTAGCTTAGTCTGATTAAATGCTCATGAAACTTCTGACTCCTCCAATGAGGGAGCATTAGGTAGGTAGATGTCAAGATTAGACAGATTTTCTGAAGATTAACATGCTGATTTTTATAAGGACTGATAAACACAGTTGGGTGGGACGACTTAGTCTTAATTATTCCTTTAATTTTACCCCACTACCCGCTGCAAAGAAACACTGTTTGAGCTACCCTTCTTTTTGCCTTTCCCTCTTTTCTGCCTTTCATTTAAAATAGGCTATTAGAAAATGTAATGTAACATTGAAAAAGAAAGTAAACCAAAAAAGTGGGGGGGAGGGGGAGGGGGGAACACACCAGACTCCAGAAAAACAAACTATTTAACGTGGGAAAGCTAATTTATATTTCTTGTCAGCTTATTTTAAAAAAACTGTTATTTCCCATCAAACTGAGCCTTCTAGTATAATTCCAAAAGGCTGACTGTTTTGAGTAAAATATTCCAAACTAATTTCATCACCAAGTGACTATATTAGAGATCAAAATACTTGCATTATAGACGTATAGTTGCAATAGACTTTGGAGTCTGCATGGTGAAAACACACTGTTTACTGGTTAATAATACATTTTAGCACTTCATTGTATTTAAACAATTTCAGTTACCTACCCAGGATATAAACAAAAACATGCTTGTTGCAAAGCCAAACAGAGCCCACTGGTCACACTGAAAGCAAAGGCCAGCTGCCATCAGACAAAATGTGCTCCGTCACGTTGTACAAAGAAGAAAAAAGTCCCAAACCTGGATACTGACATGTCTTTCATTTGCAGTCAGTCCTAATGAAATATAATCTTAATAAAGATGAGTTTTTTTGAATCACAGAATAAGGCATTTCAAAAAAAAAATAGTATTTTTTGATTTAAAATGCAATGACACTGCCTCAAGCAAAAGTAAATCTACTTCCAACCACAAGTCTGAAGGAAAAAATACTACTTTATGTAATGTAAGCAATACTCATCAATGTATTTATTATCAATAGCAGCATGACGAGGAGTTTAAACTATTTGCTAAAGAACTGGTGCATGGTATCTGCCCTTCCTCACAAGTTGTGCTAATTACATTAAAAAGGAATAAATAAGCCCTGGAAAAAAATAATCAAAGAACATCAAGTAATTTAGTAACTAGTAATTAATCCAGTTTTCAGTCTTGTTTCCACAGTGTACTCTGAAATGGTATTTCTTTATTGTTGGTAATAAAAATTCTTTAAAAAAAAAGAAAAATAATAAAGCAATAGCAATCTTTTCCACATAGGACTTACAACTGAGAGTATAATCTGTACATTTTAGGATGCATCTGCCAGGTGATGAGGTCTTGCCTTTCTCAACTTTCAAGTCTTTCTCTAGCAAGTCTCAACAAAGGCTCTAGATGCAGCCGTGTCACATGTGTCCATCTTTGATTCTGCTTTCAAAAGTTATTTCCCCTTTAAAAAGAACACCTGAAATGTGATCAGCACTTTAGAAATTGTTAGGTTTAATGCTAGAACTTTCTACAATGAAAAACAGTTTGGTGGCTGGGACCCGGAGGCAGAGCTTGTATGACAGCACTATTCAAAAAAGGATGCCAGGAACGGAGCTCTACAAGGGCTCAGGGCTGTCATAACTGAGTCTGAACCTGTGAACCATTTTGTTGTTTCTTGGGGTCTAGTTTTGATCTCAACCCAACATTTAAAAAACACTTTTGCTTAAGTTAGGTTCAAGTTTCTGCTTATCCAGATGAGTTCTTCGTATGAGCGTTACCTTAGCTCCCTATCTGCAAAGGGCAGGAGAAGGAACAATCTCACCTAACTTCTGAGAGCTATTATCTGTGCTGATCATTCTCTAACAGTTCACGAAAAGAAACTGTTTTTCTAGGAATTCTGTAGCTCTCATAATTGTTTGGATTATTAAAATTGAAAATCAGGTGACAAACTAACAACAAACACCATAAAGTTAAACCATAATAAAACACTTGATAGAAACTGAGGTGAAAGAAGATTCAGATTGATTGAAAATGGGGGACAGAAAGAAAGAAAGAAGACTCACTGGTCTTCTCTATCTGTATTGACAGCAGAAGTCCAAGAAGGGCAGAAAACAGGCAAGACAAAGCCATTTTTCTCTTTCCCTTCCACTCATCTCTTTCCTCTCTAGTACAGAAGTTCGTACTTCATCCTCTTCTAAGGCTAACAAAATTTCAATTTCTGGGTACTTCTAATGAATTTAACATGACATCATCACACCAGAGCTCCAATATTTTCTGCTGTGGTGTGTGCTTTTCCCAGGAGTGATTCTCAAGGATAGGTCAAAACCACAAGATTTCATCAAGTTCTCTCAGCAGAAATGTCAGCATACTATTACTGACCAAGAAAATTTATAGCAAAATAAATATCTCAAGGGTAATTTCTTGTTCTATTAAGCAAGAGAATATTATTTCCAACAAGAAAGCTGATGTGACAGAATACAGTTACAGAATTACAAAATGAATGATATGAAGTCTCCAGAAAAATGTTTAAAAAATTGACCCAACTATCAGCGTTCTTGACATGCCACAGCTAACATCTCATATGACAACATGTTTAAAAATCATTTTTCATATCATTTATATAATTAGTTACAATTGGAAGCCAATTAGTATTGAATAAAATGAGGAACAAATCTCCATCTTCCCTGCAAAACAAATTTATTGCTTTTCTATATTCCTTTCTAGGAAGGTTACTGCTTTTTGAATTAAAAAAGGAAAAAAATTTACCCTCGCAGTTTAGAGCATTCTGCAACAAACTGCGAACAGCAAGATGTCTCTTAGGAAACAAAAATAAGAAATATTTTATGATAGAAATCAAATAATATGTAAGTTTATATTGCTTCTTTATACATGTAAATCATGCTAATATATGTCTTGCAGAAAAACAAATTAGTATTGTTATATGTATATTACAGGCTTATCATAAACTTTTTCCACACTGTTTTATAGACCCCATTAATATACACAAAAACAAGAGTTCCTTTGATCATATTACTTGTCATCCATCTGTCTGACTGAGACCTGTGCAATGACAGCTTAAACATGACAACCCCATTTCTCAGATGCTTCTACAAAGACTTCAGCAAATGAACAACACAGAAAGGAAGTACTGTTCAAAATTTTAAGCCAAATTTTATGCTTCAAATAAATGGAAAAGTTTAAGTTGGAAGGCACATCTGAAGGCCTGCTCAAAACAGCTTCAAAGTGTGATCAGGTTGCTCAAGGCCTTGCTCAGGCAAGTTTTTTAAATCTTCAAAGATGGAGATTCCACGTTCTCTCTGGGCAACCTGTTCCAGTGAATGAGCTAATTAGTATCTTGCCTCATACTTTAAAGAAGAATTCTAATTTCCAATTATATTCCTTTATTTATAACTACATATTTTACAATTTTCTAGCACTACTGAACAAAGAAAATGAAAAAGATGCTGATAAAAGCGATCACGACACCATAGATAAGTGTGAAAAACTTAAATATAAAATACACATCAGAAAACCTGAGTTTATTAACTTAATTTCACCATGCTGTTATTGCCGTGTCCTATGTTGATCTTTACTATGCCATTTACTTGTTGCAAATGTCAGATATTATGGTGCATGGAATTCAGTTAATTTAATGGTTGGACAGACACTGGAAAGAAACACAGAAAATAGACAGCTGACTATTTGCAAAGATTAAAAAAGTCTCCTACCTTTATCTGATTGAAAATGTCTCTGATAACCAAAGTTTAGCAGGATAATACAAACAACTTCTTCGATGGTGATCCAGTAACTTGTACAAGTCTATTACGAGATATTGCTCACAAGAATATGCTCAGCACACAACTTGAAACGTTGCCTCTATAAGTAACCACATACCCAGTATGCCAAATCAGTCTTTATAATCCAGGTTGTCTTGGAACCTGCTTTCCCTTAGTGCATTCTCCTGCTCAATTCAGAAAACATAAAGGCACTGAAGAGATGGGACTGTGTTACAAGCCCCCACAAAAGGGGCAGTGCAGAAATCAGGAAGCTGACATATTATGTTGGGAAGCACAGCAGGTCCCATCTCCTGCAGAGTAAAGCATCTTTAAGAGGAAGCAGATGTACATATTTCCTGGTTGCTACAGAGAAGTATAAGAAAATGGCCTCATCTCCTTCCCTTAGGAGACCCTGGCATAAAAAAAAGATTAGTAGCCCTTAAAATAACAGGAAGGCATTTGAAGTAGGGTCCTTCATTTTCTGAAAGTGAGAAAATATCTAAAACTCTTATTTCTTTTGAGTTGTCCAAAAGCTATCACTTATTTCCAAGTTTTCTTTAGGAGTTGCCTCATTTGCTGTTAATTTTAGTTTTGAAATGGCAGGTTCTTCAATGAACTACAATGTGTACAACAAGGTAAAGAAATGCCAATCTTGATCAGAACAACAAAGCATCTAGCCTGATAACTAGTCACAAATACTTCCGAATAAGTCATAAGAAACGCTGAAATCACACAGAGTGTATGCTCCTGTATCCTGCTCCTTTTAGCAATTCCAGATGATATCCTTAATGCCATCAAATGTTGCAAGGCACCAGCTTCCCCAGACAACAGATAGCCTCTACAACTGGACATGTTTGTACTATTAATTTGTTTTGTGAGGTTTTTAAAGAATTCCAGCACCAGTGATGCCTTGTCTAATAATACCAGCCATGGCAGCCCTGTATGCAGAGAACTGTTTTTCTGTTGTGTTAGAATGAGACAACACGACAGTTAAAACCTGAAGGGATGCTCAGGTCATCAGTCTTCAGTTGTGGCAGCATGATCGATGGTGCATGGTAACATGCCTGATTTAAACAAACCCACAGTAACTCTATAAACCTGGGTTTGCATTCTTATGGCTCCTATTGCTCTTTTTCATCTAAATTCATTTGTGATTCAGGAAAACACCTGATTTCAAAAGTCTTTGCTCTTTTCAGAGCCATCGCTCACACTTAGCCTTCCAACTCTCACCTACATGTCATACCATATGCTTTTTACAAGCTCACCTTCCTTTACTTATCTTCTAACAGCTTTGGTGTTGATTGGTAATGCTAATTGACTGCCAAAACCTGCCTGAACATTCTCGTTCTTTTTCTCTATCTCTTCTTTGACATTTTAATATGCTTTTTACTGTATTTTACACTTATTTGCAATGGCCTTTAGCACAATCCTTTGTCAGTAACTCTTTCACATTTGGCCAAGGGTCAATAAACATTCACACTGACGGTTTTCAAATCAGAAAGGGCTTACCATGCTAGAGGAATGGCTGCGTGGTTGGATTTCCTGCTTTTCTGGACAGTTTCCATGACTGGAATATTGCAAACTGGTTGCTGCTCCTTCTACTTGCCCTCCTCTACATCTAAGATGAAAGAAGAGCACACATCTTCATTTTCTAGTAATTGAAGCAGGATTGTTGTTTCTCTGTGGGTTAAATACTTAGCTACTTTGGCTTTCTTTAGTCAGCAGATGAAAATTCATTCCTTTAAAGCTAGTAGACACATAAGATATACCTTGATTTTTCTTACTATAAACCCGTCAGGTGCAAACTTACCCAAAAGGAGAGTGACTAAGAAGCTGTTGCTCTCTTCCCTTCTCCCTACTGTATTACTTAGCACAAATAAAAAGACAAGTGACCACACTTTAGGTCTGGAAGCTGAAATAATATGCTTCACTGCCTCTAACCTCCCCAATTACTGCTGAATTTTCAGTCAAGAACCATGACTGATTTTATAACTCAAATACCATTTTATTTTCTTTAGTTCTTATTTAACTGTGATTGTTTATTCTTTGGTATTTGAGAGCCATTTTTCAGTAAAAATCAAAAGAGCAAACTGAACGTATCACAGGTAATCCAGTGCAAAAAATCACAGCATTAATTTAATGAGAACTCTGTTATTAATTTGGCAAACGAGACAGTGGAGTGGCAGTGACATATGTAGAGCAGGGACCAGTCTGAGATGAAAATACATTGAAATACATTGATTCATGAGTGGCAAAGAGCAGCTCAATGTAACTCGCTGATAAAACTGTCACTGATCTTACTCTGTATCTGGGATTCCAAGAGAAAATGATGGGAAAGCCATTCTGTGCCATTAATGACAACTGAGTAAAATATGCCAATGAGAGGTAATAATACACCTGCATGACACAGACCATTAAGCAGACAGTTAGAACAGCCTCAAATAACAAATACAAATGAAAATGACATTTATGGTCAAACCCTTGTCTTATTAAGCTGTTAAATGCTTTTCAGAATTATTAATATGACCTGGAACTGATCATTCAAAAATTTAAACAACTGCCCTGTCTGCTTTCTACAAGTTAATAATTATTTAAGGCAGCACTGACAAGATGTGAAACAGTAACAAGCAGAACTATGCTGAAGGAAATGCTCTCAGCTGCAATTCAGAAAGGTTAACAATCTGCAGAAATAAAGAGAAAGGACTTCTACCACCACGAAAAGCTACTGCCATAATTCTCTGCCAGGTATGTAAATAAAATATGTTTTGAGGTTAAAAGCAAAGATGTATAGAACTGAAAGGTATAGGAATGAGAAATATATGCAGCATCTTATTTTTCCTTTCTTTTCCCACTGCACAGGAAAGATGCGTGACCTATTGACAGAGATTTTTGGTTTTTTTCTGAATAACAAATACGTCACAGTTGTCCCCTCTGCACACATGGGGCTGATGCAAGGTCTAGCTGAAAGGATTTGGAGATACCACTCCCACGGTACTGGTCATCTTTCCTATGCCTTTATGAGGAATTGCACTACGTTCAGCTTCGATCCGAGGAAGGAAAAAGACAATGGGTTCTTGAACAACTCCTCAAAGGCACGTGATGCCCACTTACTTATGCAAAACCAAAAGAGAGCTGTTTGCACTGAATGTATTGTCTTCACATATTATGTCTTTTAAAACCTCTCAGATGGAGAGTGTTGACAGGATCACAGACAGACAGCAACCCTCTCTGGGGACTCAGTCCTCCTCCTCCATATAGCTCCTGAAGGCTGCACTGCCTTGGGCCCACGCAAAGGAGGACACTGTGCTTGTCCCCCAGTGAAGTGAAAGACTACCAGCTCCTGCTGGTCCCATTCCAGGGCTGGGAAAATCAGGTCGCTTACCCTGGCTAAATTTCAGAATCAAGATGCCTGGAGATCAGCATCCAGAGAAAGGGCAGTGACACACAGAGGCAGGATCTGGGTCACAAATGTTTCTTAAGAAGTAAGACTAAAGCCAATACGGTAAAAAACAAGGGCAAACCTGTAATTAAAATAGATTATATTCTCTCAAACATCTTAAACATCATTGCAATGGCATTTTATCTCGCCCTATAATATATTTTAGATTTGTTATTGCTTAACTCTGCTCATACTGATTAATATTCAAAATCTTCTAGCAGACAAGATTTACAAACTAAATGGATGTGTAACTAAAGGCCCAATTTAAATAGTTCCATCACTGCAATTTAGTGCCATAGTTTTCAAACACTGTTTTAAAACCAAAGATTCTTAATAATTTTTGTTGTGATGATAAAGATAAAATGTTTTTATTAGGAAAGCCTAGACTTTATTTCATGCCAAATCAGTTCAGACACTGTAACACAATCTTATTCCCTTAAGTTAGACAATAAATTTATGGGCCTTTAAAAATGCACTTTACTGGCTACCTTTCCATTGTGGGCGGGGGGGGGGGGGGGAGTTAAAATCAGAACTATAGAAATTTCTGCATCAATTTCCAAATAAGAAAAGTAGTCTAACTTTTAATTGAAGCAGTCTAGGTTGGTGAGTGTCTTGACTCTATTTTTTGTTTTAGTGGTGTAAATACAATGTAAGTCCATTCACTTGAAAGAAACTGTACTAGACTAAAGGAGGCAAGGAGAGGACAAAGCTCTTGTATGTTCCTTAAAATGAGGAGATAAAATTCAGATCTCTTTTACTGTGCAGATTCCTACACAACATAAGCTACTAGCTTCCCACTTTTCCCACTTCCAAGCCTATTAATCTTTTAAGTAAGCGGTGCTTTAAATGACTCTCTTCTTGTTCTCTTCTTCCATTGCAATGTCATCTACTTAACCTGGTTTAGTTCAAGTGCATCTTTATCACTCTACACAAACCCAGTTGCCTTGCTTTTTTCCCGTGGCTCGCTTCATTTTTTGCTTTTGTCAGTCTGGTTGTAGATTCTCTTGGGTAAAGACCAGCTGTTAATATGCACAGCATCTCCCTCTGTAATCAGTAGTTCTGAAAGGTTGTTACTAATGTTCTCAGAGGACTACTACAAATCATGAATAAGCAGAAAGCCTACACCATTTCAGGAAAGCTCTGCACCTTGGATATTAGATCACATCCTTTTATTCTCCCCTCTTAGCTCACCAGTTATTACACCCATGACAAAATAAAACCTTGGTCATGTATACACCATTTAACCCAAAATGATGTTCAACTGTCTTCCCATTTGATTCAAAATGGGTATTTTTCTTAATGTTGTGCTCACATCACTGCATTCTGTGACAAAATGTGAAATCATCTTGCTTATATACTTGTTCCCTTCAGGGACACATCTCATTAAAAGTCCTTCTGGTGCAGTATACTCTTTCACAATCCCTCCAAGGACATGTAAAAATGATCTGATACTATAGCTTTTGCACTGTCTCAAAAAAGAGTACCAGCATTCTTTATATTATTTAAAACAACCTGACATGGAAGCAAATACCTTTATTGTGCCAAGTATTTTGTGAATTATTAATTAGTCCATTACACTTTTGCCTGCAATGGGAACATAAAACAAGACAAAAGTACTTTGAAAGGTGAAACTCCAAGTGCTCCTGCCTGGCAAGCCAGAAGTTTAGAGCTGTATTTGTATTTACAATAAAACCTCTCTACTAGCTACAGTTTTATCTGAATCATTACATTAAAACAGCATATATAACTGCAGATCTAAGGGGTTCGAAAGTTTATGGTACCACTGCAATGCATAGGCCACTGAAGGGATTCAAATAAGAAGAGGAAGAAGACGACAGACATATTTGGATGAGCACAGCCGCAGTATCTAAAAATATCTCTGCACAATGCTGTAAATGTCCTACTGCACTGATCTATTCAATTTGTGTTGTGTAATGAAATATAGCACTTATCTCAACATTTTATCATAAGCCTATATTGGTTAAAAGCGTTTGGCTAAATGTCTAATATTGCTGATGGTATTCCCATGTCATATTTCACTTCACAGATTTGCAAAGATAATAGTGCGGATAAATTCTAGGTATTTAAGACTTTGGAAAGCACACTTTGAGAGGCCAAAGACAGATTAATAACAGAAAAGGCCAAGAGGGTAACTCAGTTTATAATAGAAATAGTGTGAGTGGCAAATAATTGTGCCATAATTAAAGAAAATAAAACATGTCATCATACTTCTAAGTGGAAAAAGCTGGAAACCAATCACATCTGGCATTAATAGTTCCAGTGCTCTTGCGCAGTATAAATCTAACAAACTAGAAATAAAGGCTATGCTTTTAGAAAGAAAACATTTAGGTGTTCACACAGAGACTTTGCAAATCTTTTCTTTGCTTGAATCTCTGTCAGTTTTTAAAATTTAGATAGAGCTTTAACACTGTTCTAAAAATGCATTTATAAGCAAGCTCAGTGTTCACTAGATTGCATTTGTTTATAATAAGGTCCATACATTATGTTTCTATAACAGAGAAAAATCACTATCCCTGTTCTTGGTGGCAACAAATAAAAAGTACTGTAAGGACAGAACATATTTTGTACAACTAATAACCTGCCATTGTCATTGGACTGTTGACACAATTAAAAAAATCTTCTAAAAACAGTCAGCAACAACAAACTGTTGTTTGCCCATCTATATTCTGGTTCCACTGGAGTTCTAAATGCAATTTAATTTGCAAATGCATCAAGAAGGCCAAGACCAAAATCACATTTAGCTAAATCTAAACACATTGTGAAGCATATGTTCATCATGTGGCCTGGTTCTTGGCTTATCTGTTCTGTATAAAATAGGACTTGAGACTTTTACTCAGGTTTAATTTTGACAAAACTTCAATTAGCATTAGTGAAACATGCGTTACTAAGAAATTCAAATTAGTCTAGTATATGCTCCCTCTCAGATCGTAAAAAAAGTAAACAATTCAGATAAACCGTTGGGGAAAGCATATTTATTAATGAGAGATCAAGCTTTATGAATGGTAGTGATGACTAAATGCTACAGAAATGCATGGGTTTAATGAGCTTCCATAAAGATGTTTTCACACTTATGTGTACTGTACTGCCTTTTAAGTATTTCTAAAAGTCTTGGACCAGAAAAGTGCTTGACGGCAACGTGATCACAGTAAGCTGTTCTTTGGTATTAGTATTTCTGAAACTAGTTAACTAGTTGCATTAGAACTGACTCAATTTACTTTGAGGGCTATTAATAGCTGAACAGCTAAAGAACGTTGCCTTATGCCTTTAGCCTTTTATCAGCTTCGGCATGAAAAAGCATATTAAAATGGAAGATAGATATATATAAATAGTACATATAAATAACTCACTATCTGTATCACATAGCTCAGTCTGTATTATATGGGGAGCCATCATTGCATCAAAATGAGTTAAGTAACATATGTTTATAAGAACTACCAGCAGTATGTTACCTAGTCTACTTCAACTTCTCCAGCTACTTCCAGAGATGACTGTAGAAAATACTAGCTGAAGAAAAGCCCCCACTCAGTCATTAAATCTCTGGGGTCCCCCACTTTTAGTTATCTATAGAACAGAACCACAAGTACGTTGAGAGAAACCTTCAAGAACAATGCAGTACCACAGACTCAAGTACAAAGGAAAGATGACCTTGGAATTCAAATTCCTAGACAAAACTGGAGTCATGTAGGATTCAGTGCTGAGCTTGGCCACAAACCTCCACTGCAATTCTAAAACAATTGATTAAGGTCCAAATAATTTTGTCACTGTCCCATTAAAATGTTACCTCACCCCTTGTGTAACTCCACCTGAGCCTTAAGTAAAAGGCTTCTATAGAGGAAAACGCAGAAAAGAGCAACTCTGTCCCTAACTCAAATGGGGACAGAACCATTACCTGAATACCAGACTTGCCTGTCTTGCCCATTCAGAGATGGGAGTAGGATAATCTATTACTGTATGCACGTGCGGTACTCAATACAACAAAGTCCAATCTCTATTGAGAGACTACATGTACTCCTGTAATAGATATAAAAATAAAGGGTTCAGAGGAACGAAATGCTAAAGTACAGAAGAAACAAGATAAAAACCTACACCAGCAATTCCTAACCTCCCTGCATAAACAAAATACTACCATTTCTAATCAACTCTACTGCTCAGCCCAAGTACAGACTATTTATAGAGTTTGGAACTAGCATATATTGATGATTACATTAAGTAGTTTGCACAAGAAAATGCATTTGTTAACAAAAACAAGGACACCGTTACCTGAAAATACCCAATTGTACTATAATTTGAAGAAATATTTTATTACTTGTAAAATGTTATGTCCAAACTAATTTTACTAAAGCCCTCATGATTATAATTTCCTGGACTTAACGTGTACAGGAAACATTTAGGCTCCTCTTTATCTGCAGTAGGAAAAGAGAACTGAAAATCTTTGACCTTCCAAACAAATTTTTTATTTAAGCAAAATAAAAAAGCCTCCTTCCTCGAGAGGAGAGATATTCACTGGTATTTACAAACATGTTTGCTTTTCTAAATAATCCCCAAATACTAAGTATTACTCTCAATTTGCAAAATTAAAAGTCAGATACAGAGCAGTATTTCCCAAACAGATGGTACGGCACCTGGAGATTCTATTCCCACTAGATGGTAACACACACATGCAAGTCATAAGAGTCAATAAGTCTCAACAAGTAAGGCAACAGGCTCCATTTTATTCACAAGCAAGTCAATACGAAGGACACCATTACCTGGAAATGCCTAATTGTGCTATAATTTGAAGAAGTATTTTGTTACAAATCTCACCCTGACTCATAAACTCTCAACAAGTTATCACCTGCTACCTCCACACATTAGAGCACAACCCCCTTTCTCATCGCTCCTGTCTTTCTTAAAGTGCCCTGAAGTTGTCCAACAGAGTGCTCGGTTATGCAGGGTATTTCAGTTCTGTAATTCCAGTGATATCATAACCCTGACTGCATGCAGTCCTATGCCTGCTTCCTTTTTAAACCCCACTTCATCTGCGGGCATTGATCTCCAGCCCCCTCATTGCTCAATTTTTCTCTTGTTGCTCCTGAATTCCCATGGCATATGCAAGTGAAGTGTTCCCAAAGTAATAATCCTCTCTGTATGTTGCTCCAAGCTGGTGAAGCAGTGCTTGCTGTTATCCAAAGGACAGCAACAAAAACATGCAGTCCTGGCTTACTCAGCATATCGGTTTTTTGTCTGCACATGCAATGCCTCCAGACTTATTCTGATTTTCTTATTTCCATGTCAGTAGCTTTCTTCACAGAATAAACTTGACAATTTATTGTGTTTAAGGAATTTACTTCGGGATTTCTTATACGTTTAGTGTCTGCATAATTCACTTACAGATAAAATTCAGTATTATTATCTTCATGTTATTATTTGCTTTTGATATTGCAGCAATCAAGCATATAACATTTAAATTGCACTTTATATGGTCAGCCAGGCTAGAAAGGTTTTCAGTAGGAACCCCCTCCTCAACGTGCCCAAGTTATCTTTCTGATGAGGAATTTTAAAACCTGCAGTCTGAAGTCAAAAAAGGACAAGAAAAAAAATATTTCCCCTGGCTAAAAAGGGCAACATGCTTAAAACACTAATTTCTGACATGCTTAGTTCCTAAGACGCCCATATTGGAGAACTGAAACACTTGCACAGGATACACTGTAAGAATGGTATTACTTGGCCCAAGTTAAACAGAGAAGTAACCCTATTTCTTCTATTACGCAGCAAAGAAGGGAAAATCCCTACTTAATCTTTGGCATTTGCCATTTACCTTGTAAATCATGGCTCAGCAGGGAGACTTGCTACTTCACCCCTATAAATGTAACTTTGGAACAGAATGGGCTCAAGCGTTCCCCTCTTCTCCCTGCAAAGCTGGAATAGAATAACTACAAAAATATCGAATTTTTATGAATTTACAAAAATCCTGAAGGAAAATGACTAAATAAGCATAAGGAAAAATAAAAAGAAATGTACTTCTTCTCAGACAAGTTTTTGAGCAGTTAATTTTTATATGGTAATCTATTAAAAGTTAATCAACCAGAGCTAATTCTAGGTCTATATTACGACAAAGATTTTCAGTTGTGTTCAGAATATGTTTGCTATTTTTCTTATTAAAAAAAAAAAATTAACTATCAAGATAAATTATATTTTAAAAATTATTAACATGTTGAATAAAAACCTGTCTGGGAGCCATAGTTTAGCTTGCTGTCAGCTGCATTTCATCTTACTCTAAATGAAGTTTTAGGTCAAGCTGGAAATTGTCTCCTGAACATGTTTCTTATCCATGCCATGCGGGGAGGTCTGGATTGACAATACTGGCAGATTTCAGAACAGTGACAGCATCGCTGCCACTTTAAAAGGTGCTCTAAAAGCTACATTCTCTTTGAGCTACTCCAAGGCCAGGGAGGAGGATCAGAGTGCAGCAACCCGTCTATAAGAAGTGCTGCTGCTGGGACCAAACTATACCTAAACTGTACTGGCATGCGTTTTGTTTTACAAATTTATTTCCCATGCTTTAAACTGTTGGACTATGTTAGAAACATGAAATAGATCATTCCAGTTCACGTTGAGAGCTCCTCTTCTCTCATGCAATACTGTGGCAGTCCTCAAGTATCCAAGACAGCATTCCTAAAAGTCAGCACAAAGAACCCATATGTCTTTGAAGACTCTCCTCTAAAATGTAATGTGCTATAAAATTTCTTTTGAAAAAGTTTGACCTTCCGATGTAAACAATTTAAGACATTCTAAATACGCATTCTAGCAAGTATTACAAAGCTAGCTTTTACCCTAAAATAATTTTCACTTATTCTCCCTTTGGTATAGTTTGAGTTATCTCTTAATTCCCTTACAAGTAGAGAAAGTGTATTTGCTGACATGGATGAATCAGTTCTACTGTCTGAAGATACAAACCCCATGTATTATCATAGCGTAAAGAAGTAATTCAGTTATTAAGCAGTCACACAGGCGACAATGCCCTTAATAGAATTACTTCAGTTTTACAAAACCCAGCACAGAAAGCAGATTGCAACTTTTCTTAAGCTCCACAATAAAATTATCTGAATCCAGATATAGGATCATTTTCTTCTGGATCTGGCCATTAGGGGCTGTACCTATCATTTATACCACTAGATGCCTGTTATTATAGCAAATGCCTTAATATTAAGAGATATAAGGTATTTTAAAAATTATTATTATCTTATTGAATTACTTTTGAAGAATTTTCAAGAAGTTTCACTAACTGCCTAAAGCAATGAATAAAGTAATTTTATTACCATCTCTAAGTTGCAATTTTTACAGTATCTTTCTCCTTGTACCTAAGAATTAAAAACATAGCGGAGCTAGGTAGGAATACAGTGATAGGTGAGCTGTTGCAAGAAGGAGACACCAAGCACTATAACAGAAACACTGACATTTAGGATGAAACACCCCTACCATTGTCTCCAATGTACTCTTATTCTTAAAGTCACTTTGATAATGAAAGACTGATTAACGTTGCCAGTAGCTTTCAGTCCTGGTTGAGTATAATTCAGAAGTTCCTATAAAAAGCATATTGAGAATATTGGTGGTTTGGAAGAGGAGTTATCTGCAGCACAATATGTATGATCTATTATCTGTTTATCTGAGTTTCGTTACCATAATCCTTCAAAAGACCTTGTTTTCACTGTCAGGGGCAGGTGAAAGATAGAAAGAGTTCGGTTGAAATCAGTAGAGCTTTGAAACCCCAGTGTTTGTAACGACAGCCAGATCCTTGCAAGGTCCTAGAAGAACCATATATTAAACCATGCAGTAAAAGTATGTCTTTCATCTGAATATTTTGTGGAGAGAAACACAAAGACTCCCAAGTCCCTACTCCTCATACCACACTGAACTATTACTAACAGACACAAGGAAAATGTGTCAGAATGTGTCAGAAAGAACAGGCCAGCTTGCAGAAAAGAATTAAGATGCAGCAAAAATTAATTTCCAAATAAATTGTACACTTCAAAATTTGGCATGTATTTAAGCCATTGCATAAGGAGAATTAAAAGACAGCACAAACCTCAAACATGATCAAATATATGAATCAACATGGCACAAGATAAAATAATGTCATGCTACTAAGTGATGAGATTAACACTATGCAAAGTCATTATTACTAGTAAGTGACAGATCCCAATTGCAATCACAAAAATCCACTGAGATCCATAGCCGGTTATTCTACATACTCATGGACAGAATCAGTCTGCTAAGAGAAAAAGCTCAGCTTCCAAATGTTCACTAACCACTCTGCTATTCACTGTCCTTTGTATGTGAAAAGTACTAACATGCAACGTCATCAAAATCCATCAGCTTTAATTTGCTAGTTCTCTGGATTTTTCATAGAATCATAGAATGGTTTAGGTTGGTGGGGAATTTTCTACGGAATTCAATGAGAATTGCTTTAATACGATCTATTATGGTTGGAGCCTTCTATGTAATAACCCAAACCATTGCAGACAAGCCATCATGCATTAGAAAAACCTGTCTTTATCTACTCTAGTTCCCCAAATTGTAACAAAAAAATCATATTACAGCAAGTAATCAAGAGCTGAGAGTGGGATAGGACTACTAGGTCTTGGGGAGGAAGTAAAATTTCAGATTTTTCCAATTACTCTATGAAGTATTTTTAGGCAATTGTTTTTTTCAATTTTTAAAGTTAAATTCTAAATAGAAAAGGGATATTAAAAACATTTTAAAAAATCATGAAAATGAATTAGTTGTTTTTGCAGTCGCTTGAGATGCCCCAAATCAGAAAGTTACATTAAATATAGTAATGTAATTAATTTACATGTAATTTAATGTAATTAATTTAGTGTAATTTAAAGTAATTAAAGATGTTAGAGCTTAAGTAAATAGTGACAAATCACAAGTTTACTTATAAGTACAGTAATTACTCCTATTTATAAAACACGAAGTAGTTCATTTGAGGGTTGTTGTAAGTGTAACGCCAAAACACAGAAAGCAGAAATTCAGCTTTGGATACTCACTTCTTACACATAGGTATAACGCTTGAGGACTAATTTTTCGCTCAGCTCCCTGCCGTTTTCAAGGAGATTATCATTCAGCAAAAATGCTGAACTACGTTACGGTCACACTTTTTACTGAGAGAAATCTCAGTAAAAGAACTGCACGTTTTATTTGGAAAGGGTAAGAACCAAGGTCATCTTGATCACAGATGGTAGAAGTTAAGAACTGAAAGTACTCGACCAGCAAATTCCCTTACCAATGTGCATCTTTTTAAAGTGCAAGCAAATCACAATGAGCCGATATAACCTTTAAATCTGAAGAACCTTCATAACTTAGATTAAAACCTCGCTTTAAAATAATGGGAAAACAATCTCTTCTCACTTATCCGTCTTTTACTGCAAAAGCATATTCATGTACTTAAGTAAGCAACTGATTTTGCACCTATGCTTGGTTTTTAACTGTGGCAGATGAGAACATTTTTCCCACTGGGGCAAGAGCTATGGAATTTAAGTTGTAAGTGAGATAGAGGAGGAAATTCTTGTCCTGTTGTAGGTGCGTAACCGGATGTCAGAGCTGTGCCTGCATGCACACCCATGGCACTTAATCCCCTGGATGCTCCAGAAACTCCCCAGCTAGTCATCTACACTGGTGAGAATAGACCAGCTGGAGACAAGACTGAACTCCTAGCTGCCCTCAAGAAAAAACGATTTGAGTAGCTGCTGCAAGGAGGTCTCCAGGAGGGACTTTTGTAAAGTACTAAGTGTGCTAGCCTATGCAAAACATTCAACAACAGAGGGGTTTCTTTAAACAAACACCCTGCCCATGAGTGTCTAACATGATCCAGAAGGGCAAACTGAATGATTTTCATCTTTGCACTTCTGCAGCAAAGGAAAAGAGAGCAAAACCTCGTCTTTGAGGTGATACTGAAAAGCTTCAGAATCCTTCAAAATATCTTGCCAAGCCCTTTAATATCTTTGTTCTCTGGGAAACACAGTATGTCTCTGAAGAAGGGCCATGAAGGGTTTGCATGCCCAAAACTGTGAATTTTTCCAACTATACCAGTAGCTAATAAAAGATATTGCCTTAGTCAACAATTCTTGTCATGCCTACACATCCATAGACTGCCAGGGTTATACCAAAGCACCATTAAAAGCTGTTTTCATAGTAGATCTAGAAAAGAATTTCTATGTTACTGAAGTAGGGATGTGAAATCATTTTCTAGATAGGTTTTCTTCTCTCAAATTAGGATGGCAATTCAATAGAGCAGAACCAGCTCTTGTACTGACAAAAATAACTTCCAAAAGCATGTGACTGAAAATAATGAAAAGCCTCCAAAATTTAAATTAAAGGGTTAGATTTACCCCTTTTGTTATTATTTGTGGTCATTGAACAGCTGGAATTTTGCTTCATGAATTCTACCTCAAATATGCAGATCCCAAGCCACCTTTTCTCACCTATAATGTAAACAATAATATATCAAACGTACCAGACAGGACAGGAAGTTCATGAGCCTTACTAGTAATTCCTAAAAAAAAAGAAAAACCTGTAGCTTTTTTTTTTTGGCGTTTTTATATTCATTAAATTGATAAGCTACAAGTACTGGTGAAACTGAGCAGACAAATACCTTAACACCACCATCTCCAGCTCACACTTGGGTTCTGACTTGAAACTCAACTGTTTTTTTTTTCCAAGTCAAGAGCAGAGGCTAACAATTTCCCTATACAGAAATTTTGTTATGCTGATTAGATCAAGACTGCAGGATGGCTAAGAATTAATAAGAGAAATTACAAAAACAAGCAAGCAAAAAAGACCCCAAAACTTCTCTGGTACCTTGACACAGAGTTTTAATATTCCAGACGATTGTCTATCTCATGTCATATGGATTACTGAACCAAGATTTCATAAGCACAGTTAAATTAGTATATGGACACAATTTGAAGGGATGACATAAAAAAAAAAAATGAATGCTGCTTCATATTTCTGCCAAATTCCCTCTTATTGATTTAAGACCCTAGCATTCTTTTATGAATGAGTTTTAGACCTGCAGAAGGTCAAGAAGGTCACACATCATCCAACACACAACTCTGTTTTCCAGTTAATCAAAATGTGTCAGTACGTTGACTTTCAAGCATAACATGAAGACCATATTTTACTGATGGTATTACTGAAAAGTGTAGGCAAAACTGTTAGCTCTTTCTTTACAATGTAATTTGGCTTAGTTGGAATCTGCTCATTGGATCCTAAGCTTGACTTTAATTCTACCCAAAGTTTGTGAAAAATCTACAATATGTGTCTATGAAAAATGCAACTGAATTTCTGAAGTAGAACGTTCATAATATTGTTATTACTACGCTTTAAATCACATACGTAAGTCCACTTTCACTGCTGCTTCTATTATTTCAGGTTTTCAATTAGCATTTAGAATTTAAAAGTGGAGAAACATCTTCAAACCTAAAGAGTGGACTAAATTCAAAGGAAAATTTGAGTTTTAATTCCAAGCACACCAAAGATTTTGTACTTTTTAACAACTTCTTTTTTCTGTTGAAAACAAAATAGTTGTTAATGTGTTTCCTGAAGAACAATGGCCAGAAATGTAATGTATTTTGAGTAATTCACCTCTTTATGGAAGGCTATATGCTAAATAAACATCTATTTGAGGTGACACCAAATGATGTAATAATGCACTACAGAAAAAAAGTACTCTTAACTGGCACTTTAAAACCTTTGTTTGTACAGATCTTTAATAATACTTAATGAAACAGAAATGGTATTTTCATGTAAGGGTAAGAGACCACCATTTTTAAAAATTAATTTCTGAAGTTACAATATGGTTCTACTATAAAAATAAATTTAGTGTGCTGAATACTTGGAGAGAAAAACAATACTTTGGTTTCAGATTGTTAGCAAGAAGCTTGCTTCAGTAGCTCTTATTTGCAATTCCCACATGAATCAAAACAATCACATATCCAAAAGTCTAATTGGAACACACTTCCTGAAACTTGACTTATTGTCCTGTGCATCTTCTACTCCTTTGATAAAACTATGGAAAGAGCTTTTACAAATTGCTAATTTCTATTTAATGCCACCCTAAGAACTGTCACACTGAATTTACACTAAATTTTCTGGGCATGCTATTACAGCTGTAGCATCCCAAATGCCAATACTACTAGCCCTGAAAGATTAAGTTCCTTCAGGATTATTTCAATCAGAAAACACCATGCCTCTCCATATACACCACATTTGCCAGCATAATTTTCTTGTCTTCCTCAGTCTGAATTGGACTTCATACTGAACACCAACACACCTTTTCAAAATCAATATCATTAGTTCTAACTGTGCTGCCAGAAGATTAGTGTCAGATTATTATTTCTAAAAAATATCCATCTTCCTCTGTAACTATTTTTTAAATCAAATTACCTGAATGGTTTATGACATCTGATACATATGTCCTCTATAGCACGAATGCATCCTTTTTGTCCCTTGACTTTAGGGTAGGACAAAGGTCTAGATTACTAGATCTAATAAAAAATGTCTATAAAACAAGGGATGAAATTCAGGTATGTAAACAAAATCCAGAACCCTGAATGTGGTGCTGAGGCATTCACTGGAGAGCAATGTAAGAATGGCATGATTCACTTTCAACTGCACTGCAGATGCTGAGCTGCCTAAACATTGTATTTTGTTCAATAACAGAATGATGCCAAGTGTCCCACCTCTGAAGTGTGAGGTAGTATCTCTCTCTAACTTAGATCTGCCCACCGATGTTTACTCTAAACCCAGGTGCCTATTCCCGCCTCCTCTTTTAAAAGACTGAAGGAAGAACCATTTACCTTTTTCAGGTGACAGGTCTAATAGTTAGAACACCCATACAGGAAATAGGAACACCAGGAATCGTTTCCTCTGCTTTTCTAAGAAGATACAAAACCAAGTATTTTCATGTCACCTAGCATAGCTTGGGTGAGGGGGATTAATTTTTTCTGCTGCATCTAAAAAACAGATGACAAGTCAATGTAAAATTGTATTCATATACTGAAATGCGTTCATTCACAGGGTTAGTTTGTTCTTCTAGTTTTGCTTGGGTGATTATAGAAAAATAGGAGAAGGAGAAAATACATTTATGCTTTTTCCACAGAGGCTCTGCCACAGCAAGCATGAAAAAAATACCTATTGAAGGCAGCTAGTTTTGGTTTCTCACTGGCTCACACAAGCCAGGTTCTCACACTTAGGCTGCTAGACAGGACAATTTCTTGGTCATTTTCAATGTGTCCTTGCTAATGTTAATGTCAACATTCCCTCAAATCCAGCATAAGTGTGACCAGTGTAGCCCTGTAAATATGAATTCGTCATTACCAGTAGAAGGCCATAGGTTTGCATTGTCCTGGCGAGCCTGGCCCCAGGAGCTGCCTGGGCTTGTGTTGGCCAGAACTGGTTAAGGCTTATTGTCCTGTGCCCAGTGTCCTCTGCTGTGGCCTCATTGGCTGCAGCTTCAGCTCTGCGAGTGCCAGAGCTGGGAAAGGGCTGGTAGCTGGGGGTCAGTGGGTGATGACCCACAGCCTGGTGTCAGCTGAGGCTGGGGCAAGCACACGGGCAGCTGCCTGGCTGTGGCTGGGATCCACTGGGAAAGCAGTGAGTGTTAAGAAAATGCATAAACACCCATAGCCAAGACTGAAGGGGACCTCCACCCTCCCCAATGAACATTATGCATTTTTAACAGAATGCATCACTTTGGAGATGTAGATTCTTGTATTGGGAAACAAATGAAAGCAGGTTAGGAAATTTTTGTTTTGATTTCCCCATGTCTCTTGGGAAAAGAAAGAAGGAAAATAAGTGAGTTTCAGTTTAAATGTCTGGTCTGTATTCAGGCTCTATTTTCTATTCAAAGAACACGAAGTATAAGGAGGAGTGAGGGGAAGATCTACAATATGCCTTTGCACTTCAACTTGGTTTCCATTGAAAAGTTACTGGAGAGGAAAACTGAGACTCTTAAATGGCCTTAGTTACCCAGAGACATCATTGTTGGAACATGCCATCATCTTCCTATCAACAAGGGCAACTTCAAACTTCCAAGGAGTTTTTTGAAAGCTTCTGTAACAAAACACTATACTGGCTTGAAAGAGATGCTGTTCAAAATTGCAAGAGGATTGGTCAGAACTGGTTTCATCCTGACTTTCCGACAGGAGTGCAGCCTTTCAACACAAGGCGTGCCACGTGGACCTAATGTCTTCTCATCACTAGATCATATGCTAAGACACACCTGACATAGCAATTTCTGTATCTCTAGGTTGGTTTTAGCTTACCATAACAGAATAAGAATTATGGTATGCATGGTATCCTAACAATACGTTAAAATGATACAAATGTCTACTTTTTCATAAGATGAGACCATCATATTTATCACATATTCTGAACACAATAGCATTTGTGTCATTGTGCCATTATCATAACGAGGTGCCTTATTACCATTGAGTGTTGAAAAACTCTAGTAACACTGTAGAAAAGATTTACTACAAGGAATTTTCATCCAAATAATGCTGTCTTACTGAGCTTTTGACAGCTGCACTGTTATGACTCTGCAAAGACAGTTGATCGTAAATTGCTCTTACCCATAAAATGCAGCAATTGAATTTTACAAATGTAACACAATTATTCTAAATTTATGCTGCTTGTTTTGACACTCTAATGATTTGTCAAATTTTAATCTGGGAGCGCCAGTTACCTTTGGGGGAGGTAGGACAGAGGAGTTTATTTTATGTATTTTAATCGAGTGGTTCAGCTGGCAACTGCCCAGCCACCCTCCAGGTACTTCCTGAAGGAGCTGCCCGTGCAGCCAAGTGGGAGAAGGGCTGTAGCTATCACTTGATGCTCGAGAGCTGTTTATGCAGTTGGCAATGGTGAACTGTGCTGCTAAACCAAGTATTTAGGACTATGGAATTGTCACTCTAATGACTAATGTGTAACGTTATCTTTCATTTAATACATCCTAAATTCCTTGTGAACTTAAAATACAGTGTACTTCCAAAAGACTCAAAAGCCCTGTTCTGTTAATTAATAGATACAGACCAACATAATGTGTTAACTTAGGGTTGGACAATTAGCTGTACATTATGATACAAATGGAAATGCATTCAGTGAGCAAGAAGAGCACAGTATTTTGTGGTACATTGACAAGCCAGTCTATTTTCAGTGATCCAGGTGTAATATTGTGTTCAGTGAATTTACTGTAGATTTATGCTGGTGTTAATTAAGATCACAATTTGGACTTTGAGGTTTAATCTACCTTGTTTTGTGTGCATGTCTCATTATACCTGAGCATAAAGTGTTATTAAATTATTTCTACTCTACAGTACTGATTAAAATGCTTGGAGTTTAGTTACAGATTTTTACTATGTTGCATTCCTCTGAAAGTATTAAATGATGATTTTATATTTTATTCATCCTCACACTTGAGAAAAACTGTATGTCCAAAAAAAGAGAAGGAACGTTTAGAGAAGGGTAATTTCTCACTGTAATTTAACTGTGGTACTTGGTTTCATTTCCTTGAGCCTGATCCCATGCCTACTAACACAAACTGATCATCCTTGAAAGTAGAACTAATGAGATCTTTTCAATGTTGAAAAATGTTGCACAAATATTTCACTTCTATATTTTTTTCCCTTGGAAACTAAAAATCAAATTGTGTCACGACCGTTAAGTGAACTGAATCTTAGATAACAAAATAAAGTTCTAGCTACCTAAGATTTAGTGTTATAGAACTAATTTTGGCATGTTAGAGTTTGAACTTGTGAAATATAATACCTAGTTTTTAAAATAACATTTTATTAGTGTAATTTTATAAGCTTTCTACTATCACTAAGAAATCACTTTCTGCTATAGTTTAAGCTCAAATACAGTTTCCAGCCACGGGCTGGGATTTTTATGGAAGTAGCTCATCTTCTGAGGAAGCAGAGGCAAGGCATATTTCATTTCACAATGTTGCAAGTCTCTGTCAGGTATTCCTGACCTAAAATATGATGGCTTAAATAAAAATAAAAACAGTATAAGCAATACTTCTACCCATTTGCAACCTTTAGGAATTGTATTCGTCATTACTTCCCAGGAAGATCTTTAGTTGGTTTCAATTATACCTACTGAGTATGCCTCAGAAATCAGGATCCTGATCCCAAGTTTGGAAAGTGATGGTCTGTGAGGCTGCTCACGGGCACACAGTGGCAGCACTGCAACTCCGTTTCCCTAGCAAGATACCAGGTTCCACATTCTCACTCAGTCTCAAACTCTACAAAAGAGAAAAAAAGAAAGGAAGAACTGATACTTAAGATTAAACTTCTCGATCAGTATTGGACACATATGCAAACTAGCAGATGCAAAGAAATTATGAGATACAGCATCTTCAAGCTCTATCTTTCTCAATGGCACTTTCAATGGCCACATGCTACTGTCTTTTCCTACAACATTGCCTCAGCATAGAGCGCCTTGCTCTGGGCCCATCACCTGCCACAGCCTGACAAATAGCGTGAGTTTCTTTTTGGCTGGGGAGCTAGTGAGGGAATAGCTCGTGCTGAGGAAAGGCTATGCCTGCAATTCCTGGTATATTTTTGGTCCCTGCTCTTGGTTTTCTTTAATACTTTCTCAGTTTATTCTACATCGTGAAACACTGAGCTTCTTCAAAAGTATCCAAAACAAGTACATGATCATTTCTTGCAGTGCTGTATTGCTGAAGTTAGCAGAGTCCAATCTGTACATGGTACATTAGTCAAGCAATATTGTTGGAACTGGAAAAAAATTATTTAATTTCCTCACTTAGAAAAATATTTGTGGACAGCTCAGAATATTAATACACAGTATAGATACAGCCAGAAATGGCAACTACAATATGTACTCACATTTCCCTTTACACTTAAGCTGAGCTTAGAAAAAAGGCTGAGATTAAACTTACCCAGTTTAAAACGTGGAAATTCTCTTTTTGGTCAGGATGCCGATAGAGCCAAGTATATATTATTTCCAAAAGCCTGAAGGACACAGAAGGTGCCTTGACTTAGAACGATCACTTTTCATGTGATGTGGCAGACAAAGGTCATGCAAGTCACACCTGCACAGGTACTGTGGTGACCAGTCATCACCCCCACATCACCTTGGACATTATCTACACAGCACAGATGCTCTGAGACTTACTCACAAATAGTCATTTCTATTCTAGCACTGCCTGTACTTGCCACATGTCCAATGCAGAATTCAGTCTTGGGTAAGCAACTCCTTCTATCAAAAGTCTGTAACACCATAAGCTGCCATGTGACCTTTAACAAACTTTACCATCCAGGGATGAATGCATCCTTGGAGCATTTGCTTGATGCGCATGCAGAAAATGTTTGCTTGAACGTGGAGATAGTATAGGTGCTGCAAACATATATACTTATTAATCATTCCCTAGAAATCTATGGAAATATAAATGTGAAATAACATAGCTTACTGTAGATCATATTTTATGTTTTTGGATGCAGTCTCAAAGCCACAGAGCGGTAATTTTCTTTAAAAAAAAAAAAAAATCTACTGAAAAAAATATGACTTATAGAAACCAGTGCTCTGTTGCCACAAGTAATCATGCCTATCCTAAGTGAGCAATCAGGTTTAACCTGAAAAGCTGAATGTATGAAATATTGCTTCTAAAAAAAACACCATCCAACTTCTGTAAACAGATGAGAAAACAGAACAAAAATCCAAACAAACCTTTTTTTTCACATGACCAATCAGAAAGACCAATCTCATGATGTAATTTTGATGTAGCTGTCTTTATTCATAAAGAATGTATCAGGTCATTTCTCCTTAGACAAAGGAAAAGTCAAAACAGCAGGTGTTTTCTTAATACTGTGCCTCTTATAGTCAGCAATGAGCCCCAAACCAGCCACCTTCTTTCCCGTCTTGTTTTGAAACATGACACTGATGCTGTTAATTCCCCATTACTCTATCTGCCTTTCAGAATTTCCTGTTGTTTTCCCTCATAAACACATGCATTTTTAATCAGCACCTGAGTCACGTGTTCATTTTATCAGTCTCCAGATCATGAAGTTCAGCCTCAGTTCAGCCCTGACTCTTTCTATGCTGGACAAAACTCGTGACAGTATTCAGCTATCTTTTACAGAAGTGGATGCATACCTATAACAAAAGAAAAGGACCAAGACACCCCTCTTTACTGCTGACTATACACTGCTCATTATATTTCCAAATCTTCCAGTCAGTGGTACTGAGGTCTCAGAAAAATGTAGCAATACAGGCAGTTCAAGGAGTCATTTTTTCTGTTTGCCATCCCTGCCACGGCATACTATTTCTTCATTCACGCCCTGTTCTCAGTATGGCTCCACAACCGATGGTTTATCACAAAGACAGAAACAAGCAGCCAGAGACCAGGGAAGGGACAGAAAGGAAAATCAGCAATGGGAGATCCTCAGTTTGACATCGCTGCCAAAGGTTTCCAGCTACAGCCTGGAGCATGAGCAGCATACAGCATACCTTGACTACAAGACAAGACATTATACTTCCCACCACAAAGGTTTAAAAAGCCAACTTGGTATTGGCTCATATAGTTTAGGGTAATTTCAATGTTTTAAACTAAAAAGGCCTACCAAGGTCAAGCTCACAGAACAGCAGTTTCCCACCCTACATCCCTGACACTCAGTTATAGTCCATCCTCACTGGCTGAGGACTCACATGCACCAGAAAACCCTTAGAGCAATGAACCGGTTTCTCGCCCCTAGTCATGCATTAATAGACAAGGCTACATAGCAGAATATGAACCTGTAAGTCCATCTGTATATCTAGATCAAAGCCAACAGGACATTTATGTCACAAGTAATTATTTAAATGCCTTAACTCTAACAGGTGAAGCACTACCAAGGTGATTTCAGCTAGACTACGCAATACCTCTCCTTATAATTGGGGTTGTTTTCCATATTAACTGAGTGATAAAAACCATCCAGAAAGCCAAGCACTGTAACAAATTAGTAATGGACTCCAAGCGTACAAATATTCTAAAATAACTAGGGATTTGGTGTCCCCCACCCCACCCCGAATAGACTTCACCAGGGGGTGAAAGGGAAAATTAAATCTATGCAAATGTGTCCAGCTTTCAGAAACAACAGCAAAAATATATTGTTCCCTCTTCTGTTTGTGTGTATTAAGGATATGTACTGACTTTATGGAATTACTCCAGCAAGCTGTGAATGATGATGCATGAAATGAAAAAATCTCAGTCCAGTGCACAGAAAGAATACCGAGAACAGTAGGCTGTCAACAATACACTTTTTAGAGGAGAATGGATATATACCACATCTTCCTTGGATAAAACTATGCTGAATTCAGTGACAAGATTCTTACAGTATCATATGTGTAAGTAGGGGACACCTTCCAGGGACCCATCGGACAAACAGATTTCAATTCTGCAAGACAGCACTGAATAATTAATTCAAAATTCATTTTTTATCAATTGAGCAATATTTTCTGTCCCAATTGCAGGAAGTTGTAAATGGAGTCAGCTGGAGGCTTACCAAAATGATGCATGACAGTCTTCCATTAGATTATCGGTCAGAACAAAAATAGCTATTCATCGTCTATATTCCATGCATCTCTATTTTACTCATCTGTTTGATTGCAAGAATAGGCGGATTCCAGATAACAGAGACAAACGAATAAAGCCTCTTTACAAATCTCCAGCCACTGACTACAGGCTCAGTCATGATTCAAAGCCCCATCTTGTCTGAAAAAAAACAGTTCATCAAGAAGATTAAAATTTTTATTAGCCAGGCATCACAGAATACATGCTACAGAAGACAAAAAAAGAGCTTTGGATGATCTCCAAAACAGTAACTTCAAATTCCAAGAAGATACTACACATTCACTCCTGCAAGTCAACTTTTCAAGAAGCAAGATTACATATTACTAAACACTCGCAAGAACTGAGATAGGTTGCTTTAAATGCATTCAATTAAAAACAAACAAACAAACAAAGGAGAATTCCACCCATGTCTATATAAGATGACAGATTCCAAAGCAAAGACACTGAAAAAGGCACACCAGTGCTTTCATTCAGAAAGTGAAGATTTGTCTTCTCTGCCTTTTTTATCCTGTAATGTATTCTGGATATATAGTTAATTCTCTGATACCATGGGCCTTCAGCACAGCTGATCTTTATGCCAGCTACCTAAAGAGATAATATGAAGGCTTCCTGTAGTCCGTGCTACCAGTACACTTGAGAGTGCCAAAGCTTGAATCTACATGTGATTAGATGCAGGTTTAGAGCAGCTAACAAAAGAGGTACATTTCCCCTTTAGTTTGGAAGGCAACGCAGAGGAAAGCTTACTGACTAACATTTACTTTAGGAGGAAAATGATCTTTCTTCTCTTACTACTTGAGCTTTCAGAAATAAGACAGTCTTCCGGAAAACTTTCAGTAATATATGCTAAGTACAATCACAGACACCATAAGGGTACAGTGCACATGCATGCAACTACAGATCCAACTATCTTGCATAAGACAGCATAAAGCTATTCAGCATCTCATCCAGTGTGCAAACCTCTGCTGGTGACGTGCCATAAGACACAGATAAATAGCACTGCTTGAGAAGCCAGGCAGATGATTTCCACTACAACAAATGTTTCCTATTATTTCCATGCAGTACACAAAAAAACCTAGTTGAAGTAGTTTACAAAAAAAAATAATTTCTTAGCCAACAGAAGAAGAACATAGACAACAGTAATGAAAAAGGGCTCTAACTTCTACAATTGTTTGTTTCTTTATTCTGTATAATAAGTACTTTCTGAAATTGCCGCACCATTTTTGCCTTGCTTGCAAGTCAGATAATGTATCACCTCTTGGGAAATTTGCCAACAAAGTTCAAAGACACAAGACTCTGTTTCTACAAAATTAGTTCAGTCTGAACTTCGTGTGAGAAGAAAACTAGTTATCAGTTACAGGTCCTGTTTAAGACAAAACCTGGAGGACGAAGAAGCTCAAAGTCATTGAAAAGATACATATTTAAACAAACAAGTTCTAGACTGGAGTCTTTCTGAATATTTTTAAGCAAAATCGTTCCCTAATATGTATCAGTATATTACTGGTAAATAAAACTTTGATGTATATAATCCCATCCCATTAAAAACGTTTCTATAGCATTAAAATAACAGCCTTTTCTCTTTTGGCTGAGATTGATGAAAAACTCCTTCCAGGTTCCTGTGACGTTATTCATCACTCTGTTTTTACAGACCTGTTGAAGATGATAGAGCAGGACCTGAAGTTGAAATCTACCTGCTGCATTTTGGTTTTTTTTCCTTCAAAAAGCTGCTACGGAATATCTGCCAGACAGCATAGTTTGCTAAAAATCTTATCAAATCAGATAAACGAATACTGCCTATGAATTTCAGATCTCAACTAAATATTGTATTACTAAGCACGTACAAGATAAGCACTGGAGAGAAGAACATGGTTTCCTCCATTCACTCTCACATTACTGGGACTTAAGAGACATATTTAAGGCCAAGTGGACAAGACTTGAAATATGGGCTTAAATTTTTTGTACACTTGATAGAATAATCTTTTATAAAAATGTAGAAACACAAGCATCGGATGAAGAGGCGCTATTCTACTACCAGTTTTTCCATCAACCCATTACAGTCCTTGAGAGAAGAATACCATTGATTTCTATTTAGCACTGAGAAAGTGAGAGGACAAATCCAGGATCCCTGTTTGGTACATGATCACCATTAGAAAAGAAAATGTAATTGAAGCAGAGTAACTGAAGCATTAAAAAACTGCTAGCAAAGACTTGTTATCACTTCATCAAGAGTAACTGTAATACCCAGTTTAGACCATAGCTGATACCTATTTCTGCATAAGGATCCAAATGCATTCTCTGATACACATTCCCTCTGAAGAAATTATCCCTACTTGCTGGCCAATGGATAGTAGTACCTCCTAACTTCAGTGACACCTTAGTAATGGCATTTGGACAGGCTTCAGCCGTGTCTCAATGGAGTTATGCTTATTTAATGTTACTAAAGCATTAGAAATAGCACATAACATTGAATCCTATGTTACCAGAATGAAATTAAATAGTCTACTGAGGGTTTTTTTTGTTTGGGGTAGGTTTGTGTGGGGTTTGTTTTGTTTGGTTTTTTATTTGATTGGTTTGTTTTGGTTTTTTATTGGCACTAGTTAGGGCACAACTCTCTGAAGTCCTGGGAACCTGCCACTGATTTCCAGTAGTGAAGTGATGTCCAAACTTCTTTTGAAACTAAAGCAGATAAAGCACTCTAATAATGTAGCCGCGGGGCCCTCCTCTCTCCCTCTTAGCCAAAGACTGTCGTAGTGCTTCATCCAGAGCGGACAGGCTTCTGACAAGCAGAAGACAGGTTCCCAAGCTATGTCACCACATCCTATCTAGAGGGAAGCCTTCTCAGCCCTATCAGTGAATCTGGACAGGGTCCCAGTGCAATTCAGAAGTCCTTCAGCTCAGCATGTCAAGGAGGATTTGGGTCATGGTCAAAGGCAAAAAAACTAGTTTTCCAGAACTTTCCTGGCACAAACTTGGGAACCTTAAAAGTTTGGCACAGAATTTTTTTTTTTTTTGGCAGGAATCTGAACTACCTAAATGTTGTACTACTTTTCTTACATTGCTTTTGTCCAAGTTGTTTTAGAGGAATGTTTTGTGCAAGGACTAATCAAAAGGGCTAATTTTATTGCCATATAGTCAAAGCAACATGTTCAGCTAAAAAAGAAAAGTGTATAAATGAGAGTTAATAGAGATTGAGAGGGTGAACTGAAAGACTGTTTTGCATAACTTTGTTTTAAAAAAATAAATTTTTTTCTACTACAAAGCAGGAAAATTTTTGAACACATGCTAGACAGCAGCATCTGTCATTTCTACTGTTTTGTCTCCACTGTATCTGTCCTCAACATCTCTGATATGATCATTGCAGCTAGAGGGAGGTGGGGAGCAGAGTAGAAAGTAGTTGGGACCCAGCTGGCATGCCTTCCCAAAATAGCATCCCCTGTTGCTGCTGGCACAGGGTGGGCTAGACTGATCATTTATCTGACCCAAATAGCAGAGAAAGAAAAACGAAGCAAAACAAAACAAAGTGAATGGCCAGTCCTACCTGATTTTATTAAAACTTCATGAAGAAAGTAGCAGGGATTCCCTCCTTCCCATGCTAACTGAGAAGTTTTTAAGTTCAGCAAAGCCATGCAAATCTACTGAGCAAAGTTTACAGAGAAAAAACAAACTTGGTAAATGCAAACTAGGATTTCCCTCAAGCATGCTGTAGTCCAGGAAATATCAACCCAAGAGCTTCCACTACTGTGATCTCTTTCAGTTGAATCTTGTGACATTCTAAATGCATCACAGTCAAATAGTGGTTTTGAGGTTTCTTTTTTGTTTGTGGTTTGCTTTTTTTTGGGGGGGTGCAGGCGAGGGGGGAAGTGTGTGTTTAGTCCTGTTGAAAATGATGGATTTTTTTTTTCCCCACTAGTGAGCTTTTAAGGAGTTTCAGAGTGTTAGTACCTTTCACTGAAATTTGTGAGCTATCATTGTAAGAGTTACTGACGGAAAGACATATTTTATCCTCTAACTGCATTCTCAGGATTTAATCTGTTATCAATCTATTTACGCTTTTACTATTTCCTATTCAACATCTGAAATGCATGAAAAAAAAAACAAAACCAAACCACTGTTCCAACTGTCTTGGCAAGAGAAATTAATTTCAGTACACCTAACTATGAGAAAGAAAATTGCAAAATTTTAGTGCTTCAGATCATTTTCATAGGTATTTATTTCTGGAGCAATAAAGGAAAAGATAATGACTGGAAAGTTTAGAAATACCAGATATGTTAAATTTTGAATTAGTGCTTTTAAACTAACATGGCATTAGCACTGCAATATAAACGTGCCACCAAGAATTACTTCAGCAAACAAGTAAATATATGCAAAACATACATATTAGTCTAGCAATGAGAAATCAGCAAGGCTACTCATGCTTAAACTCCAAAAATCTCCCAGATCAAGATGTTAGCCAAATATCAGATTGAACAGTGTGTTGCTTTTCATAATGCTTCTCCTGTCAGAGCCTGGCATATATAACAGTTGTTCCTAAAAAGTTTTTTGCATTTTTAATAGATGCGTGGATAGCTGTAACCTCAGACATTTTTCATTGTTAATACATAGGTAATCACTATGATAAAATCCTAATGATGTCAAAGAATTTAGAGCAGAATAACTTGAAGAGCTAATATGATTACATTTCCAAAGAGAAATCCTGGTCACGTCAGCACTAAAACAACTAAAAATATCAAGACAATCTGAATTTCATCCTTACTGTGTGACAGCTTTCAATACAGACTAAGAGTGCCCCAAAGCATGCTATTTTTTATATTTTCAAAATTAAATCAGTCATGAACATAAATTTGAGGAAAAGGTATGGGGTTTTTGTTTAGAATTTTTTCCAGAACCTTATCCCTAAGATAAATGCAATAGTCAGCAACAGTGGTATAAAGGCAATGATACAAATCAAATTTTAACATAAAAGAGAGTTCAGAACACAACTGCAGCCCTCAGGAATGAAGATGTAAAACAGGAGTGGAGTGGTGTGTTGAAAATACTCAGCAAATATTTCTCAGTATCTCCAAGGTAAAGTGAACAGGATAGTGAAATTAAATGACAGGAATAGGTCACAGACAACAGACAGGGAGAAGAATTCTACAAGAGAGGGTCAAATGGAAAGATCAAGCTATTGTTCAGTATACACAGAGTAATCAAAAGCAAAGTATGCTAAGTCTGAAGTTTCAGTGTTTGAATTGCATCCCATCCTGCAATACGATCTTCTCAAAAAATATAAATAAATCAGAAATTTGAACTAATAAAATCTTCTACAGTATACTGATATATTCATTTATTTTTATGTAACTGAAAATTGTGAACCACGTACTAGAGATAAACTTAATGATTTTGACTATCCTGGGATGTTCAGGGATGATTTTTCGTATTCCTAAAGGATGCTTCTTTAACTTTTACAGTAGATTCTGTAGAGAGTTCTTAAATTGTAGACAGGTTTAAAAAGGTACCAACTGAGCATACTCCCAAGCCACTACAAATTTCCCATTAAACCTTGCTTTCCTACTTGAACTATATATAATGAGCATCGATAAAAAGGCTTATTTTTATTATTTTCATTTAGAGTGCATAAGAATAGAGAACATTCACAGTTTCATAATTTCCTTTCCAGATATTTATTCTTTTGTGTCTCTGCAAGCTGTACATCCACTACTGACTCTGTTACTGCAGTGGCCGGATTATATACGACAGGGTTACCGTCCCCATTTACCATTTCGCCTTGCAGGAAACAAAACGCTACACTGTTATTCCAATAAAAGAAAGAATCACATGTCTCCTCTTTGAAAGCTCCACCACACTAAGTCAACTATACTCAGCACGTGTACAAATGTAAATAATAAAACTATTAGAGAGCAACCTTTTTAAGACTGAAAGGGTTCTTTCAGCTTTACTTTCCACTCAGCAAAGATAATCAGATCTGAAAACATCTGTACTAAAGATAGCTATGAAAACACTTCCTGACCATCTTCAGGACTCATTTTGGTATCAGAGAAGATAAATTATTGGAAAGAGGACCACAGACTGCCTCATTCTAAATCAACGCATGAGAAATACCAAGTTGTAATTGTAGCTGCATACAGATGGTAACTACTGTAAAATTTCTTTACAGGTTCCCCTTTGCCCAGTTTAATCTCTCATATGTTAAATAAAAACCTCTAAAAAGACTGACCAAAACATGGATACAAGTTGCGTATTTTGGAAATAAAATTTGAAAGAGAAGAAAATTTTGCACCAAATCTCAGTAGATGTTGAGATGGCTATCTTTTATTACTAGTTAATCCAATCCGATGATAAATGCTCATGGCATGCCATAACAATAAGGTGCATACACACAGGGAATGATTAAACCTCATGCGCATCCATCTACTTTTCAAGTTTAGACCCACATTGCAGTAAGCGTAGAAGACAGTATGATCCTTCCAAAGCCTGAGAAAAACAAAGGCAAAAGATTGTCCAGACACAAACATTATCACCAAATTGTCAGCCTCAGGGCTGGACATGTTTACATCTCTCCAGCTACACGCTCTGCTACGCACAAAGCAACAAAGACTTTACCTTGTACTCATCCAGACTAGAAACATTTAATAAGTGGCAGAAAAACCATAAAAGTCATCAACAATGACTTACTAGCTTTACAGTCCGAAGTCCAGGTTTGTGCTATATTCATAAGAGGCCTGGAATACCCTGGCTCAAGCTCAAGCAATGCAAATCATGGCAGATTGATCTGCACAGGTTTTGTGCAAGTTTCACTGCAATTCCCATTTGTGCAGTTCCAGTCTCTGCTCGCTAAGCTCTGCTTTCTGCTTGTTAGAGTTGGGTAAATGGTTCATAGACAAGAAATTCTTCATAGTTATGGTTACTTAATTGCCATGGGTAGTTGGAATTTACACGTAAAGTATGCATGCATATGTGTGTACACATACTACAGGTGTGCACGTGTATATACAACATGTATGCACATAAGGCAAAACTGTGAGCATTGAACATAGTCAACATTTACAGGAACTTTGGCAATGCATGGGAAAACATAATTTTGTTATTATCCATGATGAAGTCACATGCCAAAGTTTGTGTTCCTAGCATCAGTCTTCTCCGAATTACTGCCACAAACTCTTGCATACGTGAATTTAAAACACTAGTAGCCCCTCAACCATGTGACTGAAAACCAGATTTCCATCAACAGCTTGATTTTTATATTGGTTTCAACCAATACTGTCACGATGAGATTTTCACGCTGCTTTGGCTAGCACATCTATTCACACATGTGGTCAATCTAGCAACACTGTGACTCCAAGAAAACCAGCTGTGATAGAGTTGTACCTACCTCCAAAGCCTCCCCAGCCCACTGGTCACAGGATAAAGCGTAAATGCCCTTGTAACAGGTGGCACCATTCACTCTCTTGATATCCTGATGTGCTAATCCTGATTTCAGACAGGCCTGGGAGAAAATCAATTCATGCTGAAACAGTCATCTCCAACAATAAGTTTGCATAACTTCATCTGTGATGAAAACACCCTGGGATAAATAATGTTGAGAACAGGGGGGAGACAAGAAAACAGCTTTTTCTTGATGATTTTGCTTTCTGTGTTTAAGCAGGACTATTAACACAGGTACATCTGAACTTTGGATCTTCCCTTTCTTCTTTCCCAAACTGAAACAATAAAAGTACACTTCCTTAGAAGAAGTGTACTCTCACAGGAGCTAGATTATTTTTTCTCGCTCTTGTCCCTCACCTGGGAAGCTGAAGTTAGTGAACTGACTTCTTATCTTAACACTGCAACTCCACACTAAATAAACGACTTTTCAAAAGAATGATGAAAATTAATGCAGAGGCAACCAAGAAACTTGGGAAATACTGCAGCTGGAGGTTAAATGTGCCAATTGCAACTCCCTGGGAGCCCCTGGCACAATGTTTGAGCCTTGCTGACTTCTGAAGTCAGCAGGGAACAGGAACCCATCTAGCACATACGTAAGATATTACCCTATTAGCAAAACAGCAGGATAAAGAAGATGACAACAAGCCACTCAACATCTGCCTCCACGTCTGTCTAGCAAGCTGGCTACTTCATTAGGTTATTATCCCGCTCTAGGTAGCACTTGTCCAGTATAAACTTGCTCTATAGTTGCCAGGACTCCAGAAATGAGTACGTCCATTTTGGAAACAATGGCTGAAAACATAGAGATCCCAGAATGTTATTTTCTTAATTCTAGTGTTTGGGGTTTTTCCAGGCCCTTTTATATTAGCTGTGTTTCTGCAAAATTTTTGTGCCTCAAAAAAGTCAGAAAAAAAACAGACAATGTTCAACCTACATATGATTCCAGTTCCATAACAATAGCCATGTTTGAACATAGCTACTTATAGTCATTAAGAAACTAATATAGCTTCAGTTATTCAGATATGAGCTAAAACTGGAATGTCAAATCATCTAACTTTGGGAAGGCACAGCTGAAAGCAGCCTAGGGATAAAACAGAGAGAGTTTTTGTTCTTAAATTCCTAAACAAAAAGCCCAGGTCCAAGCCACTTGCTTGAAGTCAGAGACAAGCCCTTAACTTCATGCAAATCTAGATTCCACTTTTTGCTCATCGCTACGTACCATTGAGTCATATATAAAAATATATATATATACACAAGTCTACATCAGAAAGTGAGACATTTTACCTATTAAAGGCATATCAAGAAGCAATGGCATTTCTCTGCAGACGACTGTGACTGTTGGCAACTTCACTCCGAGTGGTTCCTTTGGACACAAGTCCACAGCGTGATTGCAGTATATGGTTTTCTAGTTAATATCTTTTGTCTTTTTCTCTTTAATTGTTCTGTAGATACATACCCACTGACTTTTAGCTAGCACCTGAACGCCCCAAGGGAGAGACTTTTCTCACTTATGCAACTCTTCGTTTCTGCCACACTTGTAGCATTTCTGTAAAGACTGTAGCTCTGCAAATATCATGTCCTTTCTACTGCATCCTGAACTTCTGAAATGAAAATTGTCAAAAAGAAATATACTTCACACAGATACAGATTTAACAAGCTATTTTAGGGAAAGAGGTGTCATGGGGTTTTTTTTTAGGAATACTTGACAGTTTTTCTTTGGGAAGACGAAGAGGGAAAATGGCAAAGGGACATCCTGGCAAACGTTTAAAAGTATGGTAAAGTTAGGGCAAGAATCTAGGCTGCTTCCCTAGCCTTTGATTATGTATCCTCATTACGCAGCAGGAAAAGAATGAATTCATATTAAGGAGCTATAAAAGTCTGAAAGGCATGGGATTTAGTTCCGTTTACAGGGGCTTTTATAAGGAGAGAAAACTGAGTTCCACTAAGTAAAGAATCTGGAATTGCAATCCAAGGTGAAGAAACAAGATTGTCATTCCAACCCCATTTATATTAATTATGATATTTTTTCCAAATTTTTTCATGAGCACTGCAAATGTGAACTCTAACAAGTTCTTACTACATTCAAGATAGCCAACAGTCTTCATTTATAAAGATTCTTAGCTATTAATTTTGCTCAGGTGTATTTGTTTAGACAGAAATGTTACCCCAAACTGATTTTAACAATGTTTTTAGTTGAAATTTATGAGAAAAACAAGACTACAGAAAAATAGTGTATGTGCCTATAAAAAAAGGAATTACATTTTATTATGTTTCTGAATCAATGTGAATGAAGGTCAGGATATTTGATACAGGAATTTGACTTTATCATAAGAACTTTTACAAGTTTCTAACAACTCTTTGTAAAAGAATCTGGCAGCCATATGCACTGCATATTTTGTTTTCAGTTAACTGTTATGTGGATTTCAATGACATAGCTGAAAAGGTCTTTCGTTTATCTCCCTTTAAACTGTCAAAGTGGTCCATGCACAGGATCTGAGAAAAGTCCCTACTTTACCCTGACCAAGATGCTATTGGACCGGAACACATAGAGGGAAGCAAGAAGTTTTGAAAAGATTCTCATACATAAACATTTCACAAAAATACACTAAAACTGAACTTTTCAATGAGTACCAAATTATTTAAGCCCATCACCAGAATATGAGTTCAAAGTTACACTTATATTCTACAACAGCTCCTGGTATTTTTGGCCAAGTTAGATGTCACAGACATTACAAAATGTAAGTCTTCCATCTTGTCACACAAAGCAGGACAGAATGACCTCTTGAAATCATCTTTCCCAAAGAAGAACAAACACAGCTGTGACGTTGCATTATTTAACCTTCATTGCCATTCACTGGATAACAATTAGTACTCTGGAGTGTCAGCCTTGAAAGTCTACAGTATTAATGCTTGCCATTAGACAAAGGCGTTCCTTATAGCCTACCTTTATTAGGAATTGCTATCACACCTTATGCTTCTACAATAGGCACATTAATTCCTGGAGAGGTACCTACACTATTTCACAAAATAGCCTCACAAAGATGCGTAGTACACAATGCAAAGCAGATCCACTTACAATAAAATTCATTCATGTAAATTTTTGGTGTGTACGATCGATAGGGAGTACGCAGTTTTTCCTTTTACTACAGAAAAGAACATGAGGGAACTTTGACCTGCTGATGTTCAAATCGCTCTGTATTTCTTAAAGCATCCAGACACCATAGCAAATAACAGTAAAGGAAACTCACACGGTATCAAAAGATGAAGCATGAGAGCAATTTTCAAAATCAAAGTTTTCTACTGCACGTTCTGTTATCCAGTTTCACAATTCTGAGGCTGTGTAGCTGAAAAGAGCAAAACCGACACATTAAATCATAACAAAAGGTACCCTTTTTAGACAGTTGCTCTCCAACAGCCACTGAAAATCCAACAAGTGTAAATGTTATACACGCCATAAGAGTTATATACTCCATACACCTGTTAGATGTGGGAGAGGAAAAAAAACCAAACAAACAAAAAAACAAAAGAAAAACCAACATCTTTTTTTTTTTTTTTTTTGTAAATACATAGCAATTTCATGTCTCTAAGATTTCAGTTCTTCCTTTCAAGTTGAATGGACCTGTTGAACAGGTTCGGAAATTATTAGGAAGGAATTAACAGATACTTACACACAGCAACACACGATTGTAAACCCCCACTCTCCTTTCAGAAACAAAGTTGAAACCACACATGCAAAGCTTATCTTACCCAGAACCTTCTGTACAAAAGGAAGCACACATCAAAGAAGCCGCAGGGTTCAGTACAGGCCTACAGCCACTGTCTCTTATACACATGGCTCAGAAGCAACACTTACCATCATTGCCATCATTATTCTCATTGAAGACATATATTTAGTGACCCCTACTAATAAAGTATACAACAGTATTACCTTTTTATGGACCTTTTTATTTCAAACATAACAAAATGACTTGATTCTTTCTCATGATACATTAAAAAATAATATATTTCAAGTGAAATTACTCATTTTAACGTATCAATGACTTAATGGCTAACTGAGGTAAAATTCAGATCTGATGTATCAAAATATGACATATCAGAATAGTAACAGTGTCAGACAACAAGCATGACTAGATATGAATTACTTTCAGCTGAAAACAGACTCAATTTTTCTCTAAAGGAGACTAGTAACTAAATTACTCATATTACCAACATAATGTCATCACTTAAAAATTAACAAACTACCTCTAAGCACAGAAGTACCAATTGCCTGTAGTAACAAGAGCTATTCTTATAATCACAGTGTTTCTATCACTAAGGAATATTATCACCTTTTCATGTCATTCTTGGGAATACCAGCTATTAGAACCAAACTTTGAGACAGATTAATATGCAAAGATATTAATCAACAGGAATAAGACTGTAAATCACGTCAACTTTCCATTTATTGTAAAACCTAACGTATATCTCTATGAATAGTAAAAGGAAGAAATGTAGAATCTCAAAGGAAGATGCAGAGCAAGGTAATCAAATACAACAGCAGAAGCAATTGCCATGCTTCTTTTAAGTCATTGTTTTTTCCTCATAATTTAGAAAAATATTCTAAAATGTCTGAATTAAGCTTTTGGATTTAATTCAAAAAACAAATCCAAACCCTTCCATTTCAAAAAATTTGAGGACTAGGGATTTAAAACTCATTTATATAAATGATGAATTGGAAACTTAATTTTTTCCAACATTTACATATCAATGTTGTCTCTATTATTCATTAGATAAACACTGACAACCATTCTTATGATGCCAAAAATCCACATCCTCAAATAAGAACAGATGTATGTTTATAACATCATATTGCATTGTTGGTTGTTTTTTTTTAATTTTTATGTGAATAGTGCCTGTTTCTCCTCCAGAAAAATCCATTAAACTTTGATTTTGTTCAAGATAATAAGGAAAATCATCAGATACCATTATTTTAATTAAACCCCAAGATGTGGATTTAGGTCAGGAAATAAGTGTTTCAGTTAACAGAATCTTAGAATAATACCAATTCATTTTGCAGGTATCTATCTCACCTTTTCAATGGGATAAATCCACAGTATATCAGGTGGTAGAATGAGTTGCAATAAAAACAATGACACCATAAGAAATACAAATTGAAATGCTCTTTGCTAATCTACCTACTAGAATACCAAATCAAAAGCAAATCAGCTCTATGAAAGTTGGAAAAAATGCTTATACGACAGCAACTACAACTCATTTTAATGATGTCACCACTTCTAATGCTGAAAAAAAAGGAGAGATTAATCGGTTTAAGTTCAAGCCTCTCTAAATGAATTAAAAACCTCACAGCAGTCAAAAGTCTGTAAAATTGTTCAAAAGTCCATGAAAGGGATGCTAAATAGAATACTAAGTAGAGTGGGCTGTAATGAAGCCTGTTGATTTTTTGACCTATAGCAGATTGCATTGTTCTTTCATTCAATTTGTGCATTCCCTATGGAAGTGAGTGTCCGGTCAACGAGAATGATTTGATCAACTACTGTAGGACACCCAAAAGATGCACTCTCAGTTGTTTCCCTGCCCAAATTACATCTCATAGAATATATAATTTATAGTTTAATGAAGCACTCAGCACAAACCTTTTTGGAGTATCCCATAATCATGGGACTGACATCAGTTCATTGCATGAGAGAAGTTTTTTTCCAGAAAGTTAAAAAATATGATTAAAATCCACTTTCTATCTATTATTCCTACTCAGAAAATTACTTAATATCATTCACAGCTGCCTTGCATTACTAAATTAATGTTTACACAGAATCAAAATACTTTGCGATTAAATACCCATGGTAATGTGTGCTCTAATTTAAGCTAGAAACATTTCCATTGGGTATCAAAAGCAACATGTAAAGAAAACTGAAATGGGGCAGGGGGGAAGAGCTGGGCAGAAGCAAAGTTCCAGTAATAATTCCAACATTATTTTTTAACTGCATGGGTTTTAAAACAGAAAGTGTGACTTCTAGGTTTTCTTGATGTTACTATGACAACTTTCACTAGATCAAGTGGAAGTGTTCTAGGGATGCAAAAAAGCTCCTTGGCCTGTGGCGAAATTTTAAATTCTCCAGAACTGCTCTCCCTCTAGTGTCCTATGACTCACATGAAACATAAGCAGATAAAATTCTGCCTTTTCAGTTATATCTGTTGCAATTCATTTGAGTCACTAGTACTACACAAAGGAAAAAATCCTGGTCCAGTATTATTTAATATGAGTAAATCTCAGGTTTATTTAGATATACTTAAGTGGCTTAGCATTGTTATTAGTAGTCTAAAAACTAATTTCCAATACCAATTAACTTTAACACTCAGGAGCCTTGCAGTCTGCAATGCATTTATTCCTGGAGCTAACTCTCATTAACGCTATTGCCCCTTTGAAAGTACACACTCAAAGAGAGATATAAAACCCACACATAGACACACACCAAAATGATTCACTTTGCAATTGACTGTCTTCAAGAGCACGCAAAAGTCTGCAACAAATTTTGCAAGAAAAAAATAATTAAAAACCTAGTTGAAACTGGAAAACAAGATCTAACACAATGCAATTTTGCCAGCTATGGATCACACTAGGCTAAACTGACAGCTTTTCTTCAATAGATTTTCAATACTACATAAGTGAGGTACAAAGAAAATCTTATCTAACAGGATTTCAGGAAAGCATTACAGATGGTGTCACATTAGAGCTAGTAGTGAAGTTGGAAAGCGAGGATTAGCAGCAGAATTTAAAACATGCAAGGAATTAAGGAGTTTAAGGGAGAAGGAAAATGAAAGCAGTGAAAGGGAATGCACCTGGTAAGAAACAGGTTATTTCTAGTTCCTCAAGGATTATTCCTGTGAAGTATCTTATTTAATACTCTCATCAATGGCGTGGATGCAAATAGGAGTGAGCAAGTGACACTATCTTCAGTAAAGAGGAAGATGAAGTTATCAGAGAGATGGAAATCTTGAGGACTACAGTAGGAGAAGCAGCAAAATGCAACAGTATAAAAAGAAAGTAATTTACTTGGTTAACTTAGAATTTATGTAGGGAAAGCACTTAAAGGAAGGAAAGCTGATCATAAAAAGGCTACAACCTACCAATGTGATACAGCAGCAAGAGACTCTAATATGACCTTAAGACACACCAAGCAAGAAAAATAATATAATTGCAGAAGACATTCTCTGAATCCATGCATATCACACTCATGAACTTTCTTCAAGAAAGAGTTATTTAAGCTAGAACTGGTACAGAAAAGGACCCCCAGATTGAACAGGAAAATAAAGAGCTGACAAACAATGGCGTTTTGTTGTGCGTTGTTTGGTGGGGTTTTTTAGGGGGTGGGAGGTGGGTGAGTGTGTCTCAAATCTAAACAAAAGAATTCTTACAAGTAAGGCCAAGGGATACACAGCTCTGAAGAACTACTTTGTTGCTCAAGGACAATGCTGAGAAGAAAACAAGCAAACAAACAAAACAGGTATTAGCTCGCTGTGAGTAAATTTAGGCTAGAAATGAGAAAAATCCTAACCATTAAATCAATTATGTCTTTCATGATTTTCCTGGTGGCTTTAAACATAAAGGTCCCTACATTAATGAAAGGAATTACATGACACAGAATTTGCAGTATTAGGGGACAAAGCTTGATGACATTAAAAGTTCCTTCCGGTTCACCTCATATCCATCATCTTATATCATGTTAGGAAAAACTAGTAACCTCCTTTTACACCTAGAAAGCAGAAAGCAGCATATGTAGCTGATTTACATTTGAAACCTGTCTTCTGCAGTAAAGGTCAATCATTCTGTCCAAAACAGTGACCTCAGGGGAAAAACTTGCCATGACACAACATAAAACACACTGTTCAGACACAAACCTTTTGAATCGGCTGCATGTTTTCAGGGTTATCAGTTCCTCATTATTTTAAGACTATTTGGAGACATCTTTTAGCATCTATCTATGGCAAGAAATAGTCATGGCAAATGCAAAATAAAACTTTTCTGATGAGTGGCTGACCTAAAACTTCATAGTTTTTAACATACTGAGCACTCCTTGTTCACAACTCATTATCTACAATATATTCCAAAATGCCAAGTAAATACAGTGAAAACAATGAATTACAGTTCTTGCTCTACAAAAAGGAAGATGTTGGAGATAGATTAGCAACATCGTGTGTAGATATTATCACTTAGCAGTAATCCCTGGAGTATAAATTAATGTGTTTTTAATGGATACATCACCTGTTTATTCAGGGAAAAATACATACCAAAAAGAAATTTTCTCTTCTCCCATCCCTGTTTCCTACCACTATTTCTTTATTTAACTCTTAGCCTTCTCCTCGCTTGCTTTCAGTGCTCATTGCTCTCTTTCTCCCAGCCCATTCCACTCTGCTTTTCTGCATGTAGTATTGGACAACATTTTAAATGTGTCCCCCCTCCCCCTGAAAGCTCATTCCCCTCTACAGATATTTATGTAGACCCAGTGCAGTGTTACTTCCACTGCTATCACATATATGCATATATGTACATCTTCAGTCACTATTAAGTTGCCGTCTCTTGATTCTGTGATGAATACAGACCTTGCAGCTCTCCACAATATAAGTGTTTCCATCAGAATTTTTAAAAACATTGGGGAAGGCCCACCTTCCCTCACCATCATGGAGTTCCAAGACACAGTGAAATAAGGGGAGTGTGAAGATTTCCAAGCCAACAGAAATCTTTGCCAGAAAGCCCATGCAGCTAGGAATAGCACTGCATGTGAACCTGCCACCTATATCACAAACACAATATGTGTACTTTGAGGGAGGGCTCTGCTCAAGAAAACGTGCCGTATGCTACACTAGACCTCAAGCCCAGAACTCAGTTTGGCTCTCTATGTAGTTGTTGTCCTCACTAGAGGTTCTCTTACTAAGAGAGAACCTTAGTTCGTTCTTAGGAGCCTGGCTTCTCCGCAAACACCTTTGTAAAATCGGTGTGCTTTCCATAGCACAAAAACATGGGGTAATTCATCGGTCTTCTGTAATGTTAAAGAACTCCATCCCTGTGCTTCTCTTCCAGCCTATGCAAGCAAATCTTGTGAACAGTATGGTTCTCCATCTGAAAAAATATTGTCTCGTTTGCACTTTATCTTTCATCTGGAAAAAAGTTATAGATACAACATAAGAAACAACTTATTGAGTGTACACACTGTTCTGAAATAAGGAAATCTTTCTAAGCCTATTAGGCCTATCTGAAAAAGAATATATTTTACTCATATTTAGTGAGCAGAGAGAGAAGGAAGAGTGTCTCGTGATTGTAAAATCAACAGTAAATTGATGCTCTCTCCCCAATTCGTCTCGAGGCTGGTGCAAAGATTCTCTCTCAGCAGACATTTAGCCTTTTGGCTGACCAACAGACATTAGGAACACACAAACGTTGTGATGCGTGTGCCTATGACAATTTTACTTTACAAACACAGAGGTGGAGACCGTCAGCAACCCCTTAATGATTGGCACAGCCATTCATCCCGTGTACTGCATGAGACAGGATGGGAAGAGAGAGAGTTTGAGAAAGCCCACACTTAGTATTTCGATGGCCTTCTTTGAATCATGGCCAGGAAGTAAAAGACTGAAAAAAGGCAGGGGTTTCACCCCTCCCACTCTGTTCTGGATCAAATCACAAAGCTCCTTCATTTACCCAGGCCACCTATTCTGAAGCGGTACCACAGATCTTTGCCTTCCAACTCTTCTGAGATCCTTTGAAGAATCCCTCTCTACACTAAATACTTCTCCTAAAGTACGTGTGGCTGGTAAGGCCTGCTTTATACAGGAAGAAAAATGAATTAAAATTCTGAGGGCTGCTCTGCCACTTGTATTTGTTTCAGTCTGTGCTCATGCTATGCTCCAAAGAAACTGATAAAAGCAAAAGAGCAGGTACATTCTGTACTGTTATTCTGTCAAAACTGCATTAGAGATGAGAAATAAATCTCAAGGTGCATTACTTTGTTAAGCATGAAAAGAAAATCATCTCTTTCTAAAGTCCAGTTACTCTCTCATTTCTAAAGCAGCTTCACATTGTAGAATTGCCCCATTTTTAAGTCACCAGTATAAGAAACCTTAGTTTTATTGCCCTATTTTTAAGTCACCAGTACAAGAAACCTTAGTTTTATGCTGGGAAGAGTTTGGGTTTTTTCTTCTGGGATGATCACTACATGCAGTGTAGCATCTCATGACTCACAGGGGATTACGATTGTAGGAGTTTATCAAATCTCTGTAACATCCTATTAACACATATAAACGAAACAACAACAAAACCCCAACAACAACAACAAACACCCAACCCCAAACCAACAGTCAGGAAAAATGAAAGCCAGCAACATTCATACTTGATACAAGAAGAACCAGCCTACTACCGCAAGGCTCATTTGAACGTGGGCCAGGGAATCCTGGCACCTCTGTCCTTCAGAACAGAACAGCTGGAAAGGGGCAAGAAGATGACAAATAGATGATAGATAAAGACGTGGTCAACCAAGGGTCTGGCATTTTTCAGAGGCATTAATTTTTTTCTATTATTGGTATGTACTGATTCTTTTCTGTCGGTTACATTATCAACACAAAATACATCACTTTAACAAGGAAAAGCGGGTATTTAGAGTTCAAGAATGCAGCTCTTTAATACAGAACTGTACACTGAGTTCACTGGATGAAAACAATGTAACTTGTAAAGGGCAAAGGACCACCATTACCTTTGTTTCTCTGTAAATAGCCTATACACACTTCCCCCATCCTAAGTATGCATTTCAGAGGAGTGAAAGGGAGGCAGCAAAATGTTTTCACATCCTTTTTTTTAATACCCAGTTCTCACTTCTCTTGGACTCCCAAGTTCCTCTGGGTCCAAATGTTAATGGCTCTAGTGTGGCCGTGGGAGTTGTACACCGAGTCGTATGCGTGCTGGGTCTTTCACTGGGATGAATATGATGTTGGTCGTTTCCTTTTCATCACTCCAGGAACTGACTGGGGTCATTTCTATGTGTTTCCTAACACACTTTTACACATTGCTTTTCCTCATTGGTCTGCAAGTTCATGTTTTATATAAATTAGCTTTATATGGTGTGCTTTACTTATGTTAGATCCTTTTTCTTTGTTATCCCTAGAGACAGTTTTGTCCAACTCCCATTTCTTTTACTGAACACTGGAGGTTTTTTTACAGTCCTGAGGGTCTCCAATGTTAGCTTGTATCCTGTGTCCTGTGATCCCCTATTTGTACTCCACCACACTGCATCCCATGTCCTCACTTTCAAGGCCTCTGCTGTCACACCAGCCCTGCATTTCTGCATTACTCTAGAGTCATAAATATCTCATTCTACACAGAATAACTACTTGCTACTATTATCTATATAAACACTTAATTTTGTACCATGGAAAGATATGCCCAAGTAAAACAAATTAGGCAGACACCTGGTCAGAAGAAAAATTGCTGTCATAGCAAATCCAAGTTAAAACAAAGCTCCAGGGAAGTCAAGATGAGTTCAAACAGACGAAGCATAAGAAGTCTCAGTCCAAGGGCCTTGCAAAATTAGTACAACGCCTGGGGCCTTTAGCCAGCAATGGCAATATGCGATTAATGTGCTACAGGACTACACACACCAATCACAGTCAACCACGCCAGTGTAACAGCAGTTTCACATGAAGACTAAACTTCATTATTTCAACAGTCCATGGCAGGAATTTGTTCCTAGCCTCAGCTGGTACACAAGCACAGGGACCCATTCTTTCAGGAACAGCAGTGGACAGGAATACCAGTGGCACCGTAGGGTAGAGCAAAGAGAAGCAGAAAATCCACCTAGGCAGCTTTGCACAGCATCCTCTCTCCTTCATGCTCCTGTTCCAGACACATCAAAATCCTAACTGATTTTAAGCAGTATTTTACTAGTAAACTTGATTTAGTAAACAAATAACTTAACATCATTTACCAAGATCTATATTGCTAAAATGCCTTCTATTGGCTTTCCCAGAGCATTTGATGTAAAGTCTCCCTGAGAAATGAAAAGTGCTGAGCTTCTCATTTAGAAATTTTGTTTCTCTTGGGCTGCCAGGCAGTACCCTTAATTTCAGCTGTTGGCAGTAAACAACTTCAATGTGAGGGCTATTAAGAAACAATCATTCAGAGTAAGCCTCATGGGTGACAGAGATTGTGTTGCCAGGATTCAGTTTAATACTGAACAGACACAAATATGGAGAAAATGCAACTCAGCTGCATAGATTATTAAGAGAGAAGTAAAAATCTGAATAACAAAACTAAATATTCTGATTTACATGTGTGTGATTTTATTAAGTATGTGTCATTAAACTTGTGAGTAACCTATTAGACACTCTTTATGATGACATGTGGAGATGCTACTGAACTTAAAAATCACTCCTAAAATAGTTTTAAGTCCTACTCTCAGAATGTTTTAATATGAAAATAGAAGGTTCTTTCCACCCACCATCACAGTCCCGATCTTTTCATTCCTGTTTCTTTTATAAAAATCCAAAGAGATTTTGTAACACAAAAATGAAACTGGTTTAGATATGGTAATAATGTAATGCTTTTTATGCTGTATGTATGCAGAAATACTAGAAGTCAAACACTTCTAAGCCTTACCCCCTACTCCCCTCAATACTCCCACAACGATTCTTTAAAACTGCGCTGTGGATTTTGAGGCAGAGTAACGCTGTGGCTGTTTCATGGCATAGCCTGAGGCTGCAAATGCTCTCAGTCCTCAAACATTATCCTTCAAAGTTTTTAGAAGTTTCTCAATTCTTTGTTTAGCCATCACATCATGGAGTCTCGCACAGAAGTTTCACACAACCCAACACTGAAAAATAATTAAAAATCCATCTGCCTTTATAAATAATTCATTACAGAAAAATATAACATCTAACATGGTGACTATATTTCATTGTTAAACTAGAGGAGTACATTTTGCTAGTGGGCATTGGAGGTCAGTCTTTCAATGAGTGCATAAACATCACTTGATTGACTTCAATAAAGACATTTAACACTGAATTATCCTATTTCACTTTATAATTGTGGGAAAGCCAATTAAAAACCATTTAGTAGGGTTCCACCTGATTAAGTTTCTACATTTTCTCTTGAATGACTACAAATGAATAAGAAAAATAATCCAAGTTTCAAGAAAGTCAGGAAACAGACACTTTTGAACGTAAAACCTACTGGATATTAAGGGCAAATCAGATGTCACGTGTATTCTGGCAACAGTTACCTGTCTGTACATACATGATTTTATTTGGATAGAGCAATTCTTATTTCTCTAAATTCACAGCACAAATATAAAGTTAGAGTTGCAGAAGGACTTAATTGTAAGACAAATCAACTGCTGATGAGAACACTTTTCAAAATACATATTTTATTTTTAAAGTTTTCATGCTGCAAAAGCATAATTAGTTAACAGGCATTAAATACTTAGATTGAGAAACATGCTTTGAAAGTGAGCTTGATTTTTAGTTGGACAAAAAAGAAACAACCAAAAACCTTACATGCAAAATTAAGCAAGCAAACAAAAAATGCTGCAGTTTTTCTTTCTACTGGAAATCCTGTTTCTGAGTTACGGGTCATCATGCCACCGGGGTGGACTCATTCATTCATGATGCAGGTTTGGAGAAGGATCTGTAATACTGAAGATTAATAACAAGCACTTCTGGTGTTGCTTCTACATTTCTATATAATAGCAGAATGAAACTAGCAAGTTGGAGCCGTTTTACTACTGCCATTCAGAATTCTGGCAGCAGTAAAACCCTTAAGAGTTATATCAGTTCCAGGCTGCTGCTCTGAAAAGCTACCAAGAACAAAGGACAACTGATACGTAGATATAAATATTATGTTTTTACCCCTTCAAGGCAATGAGGATAAAATGTTTTAAATTGGGTGCGCCCCCTTCTCGCAATAGTGAGAAGAAAACACACAAAAGAAGGAGGAAGAGATCTCAGCAAAATTCCCCCCCTTTACGTTTTGAATGCAGACAGACATGTAAGTGGCCAGAGACATCAGTTAATGGACAAGCTTGTGCAGAACTGCCTGAGACCACGCAGACCCTGCCCGACACATCAAATTCTGGCCCGAAGGATTGCTACTGGATATCCACAGCACTTGCTGCTTAAGAGGATGCTCTGAATCAGCTGATTAGCAGTAACCGGCTGCCTCTAGTCCTATATATTCTGTCTGTGAGCTTGCCTGTGGAATGAGTGTTTGCAATTGTGTCTTTACTGTAAAAACATCACCTTTTTGTGTAAATTAACTTTCCACTATCAAAGTCCCACCCAGCAAAATTAAAGACAAGAGAAATGTGTCTCATTAGGCCACATTTCTCACATTGTGGCAAGGGAAACAATAAATAGGACAGATTTTTATCTGTTATTCTGGAATAACTTAGCTATAATTTCACTGACTTCGATAGTATTAGTATCATTCATTAGTTTCCCGTGGATGTACTCCAGCATAAACGAGGTTAGAATCAGGGTCATCCCAAACAGATTGTAACATACCTCATATGGGGCTAAAGTAGTAACAATGCTTATTCACTCTCAGTTACTTGGAACTCTAGACTTTGACTTGGATATATATACCCAGTACAGCACTGCCTGCATGTGTAGGACTGGGAAATTAATTTCTTTTTCAAAGACGTTCATTTTCAGCAGAAGTAATGTTTTAGCTTTCACTAATCTTAAGCTTTCAGTCGTGATTAAGGAGATCAGCATCAAAACCAAATGAAAAATTGAGCGATTTTACTTTATTTGAGTTTAATAACTTCTTAATTTAAGATAGGATATTTATTTTCACATAAAGTATTGGCAATCTTTTGGATTAGAATACCGTCCCTTTTAAAAATGAAGGAAAAAATACTCCACTTGTGATTGCTTTGATGTTGTATTACCCCACTATATAGAATAATTCGAGCTCTCCAGACCAAAGCTGACATTGAGAAAGCAAAATGATCAAGCCATGTCAGTAACATAGCTCAAGTTCTAAATATTCGTGCACTCCACATTCTTCTGCGCTTTTAGTTGAACACAAAGACTATGAGACCTGCCCTCATTCTTTTTCTGCTTTGCTATTTTGAAGAGAACTTGTTTATATTGCTACATTTTTGGATATTCACTGTGATCGTCCAAGATGTCAGATGATGGAGTCCAGGAAATATGCAATAATCATACCATTGATTCAAGAAAAACTAACAACTAAAGAAAACATTTCTAGTGCTACGGGATGAGAGAAAAAATTTAAAATATGATCCTAAAGGATTCCTGATTTCAGCTGCACATTTCTGTTCATCTACATCTGGAAACTATTCCTTGATCTTTATAACTGACCAATATCAAAAGCTGTGGCTTGATTCTTGTTGTAGATGCTTTATTTACAGAAAAGTCTCATATTCTTATTAGTGTGGCTAAGAACATGAGAAACAGTCCTTCTGAGAGCCTTTGTCAGGTTTCATGCTCATCACAAGCCAGCTGGTGCTTAAAATTAATTACAATTGGTTACCTTGGTAACACTAAATCATGCTTGAAAGTTTCACTATTGTTTATCCTTATAAGTTTCCACAGCAACTTCAGTTGTAAGGGTAAAAGATTGGGGACCAAAGTTCAGCAGAAAAAGCAATCTAAACTGACCCCGCCACTGAATCAGCACCCCTTTCTCTCTCTCCACCTTTCAGAAGAATATTTATAGCTTGTTGCATTCTGTTTTAAAAACATTTGAACTTTGGGTATCTACCCTTTAAAGGCTATTCATCAAATGCCTACTGTTCACATCAGACACCTACTGTTCAAGTCATAGATTCTTAGATCTCTGCTAAATTGATATTGATTTCATATGTTCAATTAAAAGTGTACGATAACTGGGTTGAAAGCAGAGACTGAGAATCTTGTTATGTTGTTTTTAAATAGGGTAGCAAAGAACAAAGCTACTTTCAAATACATTAGTCTATTCCCAGCAGTCTAAATTCCCCCTATGATTTAGAATAAAGAAGCATCAGAAGAACATTAAGTCTTACTTAGTTCCTCAGATTTGGAAGAGAAATTTCATTTTACTAGCAAGAAGGGCTTTTCAGTATATAGATTTTCCTGCAGAGTGTGGGGGGGAGGGTTATAAACCCCGTACTTAAGTGCTTGGATACTTGCTACAGAACTGGTTTGAGACTCTCCTCTTTCATTTTCTGTATAGGATGAAACACCTAGTAGCTAACATTTGTGAACAAACCTTCTTTATATTAATGTAAACTGATGTCTGTTTTCAATGAACTACTTATATCCCTGTAAAACATGAGCTTTCCACCAAGAATTTTGCCTCCTTCTCTGAAATACAAGGAAAAAATAACCTTTTCAGGGTACAGACCTCTTTTTTTTTTTCTCCTCCTCCAACCAAGGCACTCCTAACACCTCCACCCTGCAAATGCTTTTCCACAGTTGTTCTTGCTCTACACCTTTTGTCACAAGAGCTCTGGGATGAGGAATTACACTCAATTAACATACCCTCCCTCCTTACAGGTCTACAGGAAAAAAACGTGAAACAAAGCTCAGGGTTTGAGAAAGTCATGAGTCTTGAGAGCTCTGATACGCAGCAGGAGAGCGCACAGCTAAGGCTCTGTAGTAAGAAGAAAACAGTGGCTAGAGCTGTCAATAATAGACCTTTCAGGTCTAACTAGTTTGTCTCCTCGTTATCAGCTCCTCCACACTGCTACCTCCTAAAGCATTCATAGTGAAATACCTAGCCTCTTCTCTTCCTGATCCGTGTGCCAGTCACCCATGCTGGACACTTGGATTGGGAGCCATCACATTTGTGTGCTGCAGAGAAAGCACCTAGAAGGGCCTCACACCCTCTGAAAAGGAGTAGAGCCTTCTCCAAATCATCTGTATGGCCCAGCTTGGATGCATACACCCATTTATGAACCACAAAGCAAAAATCCAACTCAGACACCCTCATGATAATGAGACCAAATACAGGCAGATGCATGCATTGCCACTCCAGAAAATTCTGAGAGAATTTCACTAAGTTCCCTAGCCCTTTTAGAGCCTGGAGTGAGGATAGAAGAAGTAAATTGATAACTGCTGAGCTGAAGAATACAATGACCTTCATCAGCAGAAATACCAGTATAAATCAATGTAAAATAACATCTATTTAGAAGGTGAAGGATCAGATGCAATTAACCTTCCTTTGCAACCAAGGCGTGTGTACAGGTAACGTTCTGGCACCCATCATGAAAGCAAGTAAAAGGCATTTCTTGAAAAGTGCTATCTAAACCATGTCCCCTGTTTCGTAGTAAAAAGTGAAAAACATGCTCTTTGCAATTTTCCAGTTGCACAGAGAATTGGCACCACAGAGACAAGGGGATCCATATTAGCCCAGAACAGCAGACGGAGCACATTAACATTCCTCTTTCTTGTCATATATTCTATAGTTTTCGGTTATTTCAACTACAAAATCCTTCACTGTAACAAACTATGCATTGAAGTGCAGAGTAGCTGAGCGCTGACCTTTCCCTGCTCTTAGCACTGCTCTCGCTGGCACAGACCATACAGAAAGAAGTAGGCTGATCAGTACAGAGTTGTGAGAACAAACCTGCGACATACAGGGATAGAAAGTCCTCTATTGTCCTGCAGGAGGAGAAAGAGGTGGGACAGGAAAGCATGTAATTAAAACACTCACTACATTCTTCCTGAACAGAGATGAAACACAGAAGTACCCAGCAGCTGAATTAGACGCACCTTTTCTTGAAGTGACTCATTCATACAACAGCCTGCCACTGCTTCATTAACTCCACAGATCTGGGGGTGAGATGTGCAGCACTGCTTTGCCCTTCAGATGCTAGTCCGTTCCAATGCAGTCTTTTGTTACAACTAATATTAGTTAAGGACTAATCAACAAGCACAAAGATTGAACTGAGTCACTGGAACTCATGTATTGTGATACTGCAAATTTCAAAGGTCGACACAGTCTGTCAGAGCCTGTGGACCTTTTTAGTTACGTTCAAATGCAAGTTTTTACCTAAAACTTACGTAAAGCCTACCTTTCCTCATCTCATAGTGTCCCCACACATCTTTCCTTCGCTAAACACAATGGGCAACAGATATGCAGGATTTTGTCCCTACAATACCTGTGCCACTACATTGCTCACAAACCAAAAGAAATAAATAGCATTTAAAACCTCATCAATTTTTCATACAGCTCATAGGTGTCAGAATCCACCAGTCTGCTATTTCAGCTAGAGACTTCTTTATAGTAGAAACCACCAATCAAGCTGAGATGTCCACTAAGGTGGATGACTTCTCAAAATTTGTCCCCACTAACAAACTTAAAAATTGCAGCTTGGGCTCAGATCTTCTGTGTGACAGGCTAATAGAGTACCTCACTGGTCTGCCTGGCTCTCTGATTTTTTTGATCCTAATCTTATGCTGTATGCATGGGTATCTGCCCTCTTTGTGCACTGCTCATGAGATAACACTAGGTTGCTATAGTGATTGCTTAAAAAAGAGAAAAAAGTGAAAGCTGAATTGTGGAGAACCCTGAGGCTAAAAGTTGGATAAATGACCAATCCTGAAAATGAAACTTAAGGACCATTTTTCCTGAATTCTGCTGGAACTGTTTGTAAGGGAGTATATTCTCCTTTATGAAAAAGGGCAGCTTATTTCTTCTATTAAATCTTTCTCATTGGTACCTATGTCAGAGGTGATCATAAAAAAGGGACAAAGTGAAACAGTGAAAAAAAATTCTGTAATATTAATTTTGTACTTACCCATGCAGGTTTTTTGTTCCAGGATCAAATGCGGACAAAATTACCTTCATGTAACACAAAGTGATATAAATCACAAGGAAGTTACCTGAGATGCCTAAGGCCAAAAAGGGTCATTGCTTCCTGAAACCTGAACTCAATCACTCTACGTTACTGTTTCAGATAAAGATTTATATATTAAAGTCCTTTACTTGACAAAAATGTGGATGTACAGACACACGCACTTCAGTTTATTAGGCAGCGAATATTTATACATTCATACAATTTATAGAGGAAACAAAAGATCAGAACCAAGTATCTAATTGAAGCCGGCTTTTAAGGCCTTACAATCTTTCAGTTTAAAGTTTAAATTGTCATACAGATGTTTCCCTCAGTGAACATAAGAACTCAACCTACACTGCAGTATGAGTATATACATTACCTAGATAGTGCTTCATCAACCACCATGCCTCTCTGTAACTCTGTTTGCCCTACTATGGCCCAGAAAGTAGATGACTGCAATCCTCTGACAGCCTCTCAGGAAGAATTTAAGAGTCCCACAGTGTTCAAAACAAATTAGTGAAACCTCAGAACAGCAATTCTCTATTCAATAAAAGAGGAGAAAGAAACAGAAGTTGGGACCCAAAGTCACTGACATAAAAGGCAGCATCAGCATCCCCCCAGGAAACCCTGTGGCTTTAAAGAATTTCCAACAGTTAAAACAATCACTTGAAAGCTATGACTCAAACTAGCTGCCTCTCTGTAAGTGAAATAATTAATATGCTATTAAAATTAACCATAGAGATAGCTATCAGGAGTAACACTCATTCTATTACCGTTTTCACCAAGCAGTCACTACTGCTACATGAACTTTCAGAGGCACAAATATCTCTTGATTTGTACGACATTGGTTTGGTGAATTATTTCAGGAGTACAGGCATTTTTGAAGATAATTCCATGGAAAGTATGGGAAAGCAATGCCTAACTAAACCTTTGTTACTGACCTCATTTCTGTATACCAGAGGATTTAGCTGCCTATCAGTAGCATCCTATACAGTGATCACCACAGCTCTAATTTTAGCGGATTTAATCATCGCACTAATATTCTTTTTGCTTTAGTGGTTGATCCACTGGGATATGTCAATGATGGTAGCAGGTGATAAACACTCCAGTGTCTGAAATTTGTACTGGAAGATCAAGAGTATGCTTGGAAACTGTTGGAATTTTTTATAATATAATTTTATTCCTTATTCACAAAAAGTTTATGGAACAGTACCTGCTTTTCGGCAGATGGGGAACTTGCAATAGCTTTCACTTCATCATTCTGCATTCTTAATGGCGGGTACTTGGTCTCTCAAGATACACAGCCTTTGTTCTGATCCCTGACTGAAAGGACAGGTTGTAAGTTATATAATGCATAAATTACCTGATAAATAGCCATCATCTTCCCATTTCTGTAAGGATAACCCAGCACTGATTCAACCAGGACGTTCATACAAAATTGTGTTCTTCATGAGAATATTCAAACAGAAGAACATTCTCAGATCCTGAGAAATGCCACCGAGATACCTCTTTCAGATTATCAAGGAAACTAGCTGACCAAAGGGAAATCTAAACTTTAATGAAATGAAGGAATCTAATCTGAAAAATATTTAGACCAAGTTTCTGGTAAATGGCACAACTTATTGTCATTCTCATGATTATTTAATTCCAAAGCTTAACAAAAAAGTGATGATTTAAGTTTAACACTTTATCTGAGTGGATATCCTTCTCCGGTTTTAAAAGACAGGAACAGGGCAAGCACGCAGGCAGAAGGAATAAAAGAAACTATTTGGCAACGAGCAGGAGATTGTAGAGCCCATTACAATTCTGAGAACAAAAACTGCTTCAGCTCCATTTCAAGTAGATGCCTTAAGGTACCTTGTGTAATTCACGGACAGCTGCAGAACCAGAAGCATCTATGACAGCCACAGAATTCCATTCCTCTAATGAAGTTATCTAAGGGTATTTAAAATGTCATTTCTTAATCTAAAAATAAATAAAAGCCATAATTTCTCTTATGGGTATTTACACACTTGAAATGAAGCGACTACACAATGGGAATTCTACAAGTAATTACTTCCCATACATTTATATTCCAGCCCAAAAAGAGCTAGTACCTGCTGGTTGCCTTTCCTATAGAGAATTACTTGAAAGTTTTTGCATTCTCTCCTAGGGGTGAAATACAATAGGAATCTACAGAGAACATCAATTTTCTTTGCTTTTCTAATGTTTACAACTTCCCTCTAGTATTTATCAAGAAATATACAACTCCCCATAGTTAGAGCTGTGCAGGCTAACAGTAGGAATTCTTGGTGTTGATGGAGCTATTGATCATACAAACATTAAAATTATGTCTCCTGTTGTAAACGCCAATAAAACAGAGGTACATTAATCAGGAAATCAATATGCTTGTCAATAGAAAGGCTAACTTTAACAATGTAATGCAGCAGGCAGACCTACTGGATGGTAGACCAAAACCCAAGTAACCCAGGTAGTGACCTTTTTGTTTGACTTCAAGCTGTGCTGAAATACTGCATGAGTAACTGGAATGTACAGAACGAAAGGAGGGAGGCAAGGAGTTAGCTGTTTAAATTGTTTGTAGGAACAAACTTTAATTTATTGCTACAGTGACCTTTAGTTGTTCACTTAAAAAAAAAAAAAAAAAAAAAAAAAAAAAGGGGACAAAATCCCCACACCACCAAAAACTGAAGAGGAAAAGACACACATATCCCCTGAAGAGGAAAAAACATACACACCCCTAAAAGAAAAACAAAAGCAAAACACAAACCAACAACCAAACCCCAAACTTCTGGCACTTGCTTTTTAGTAGCTGCATGTTAAGGGACAGCATAAGTAGCATACAATTCTAAAATTATTTGATGCTTGGTGAGGGGGGAGGGAAGGCTGAAATGACATCTTTAACATTTTCTCTCTAAAACATTAACGCTATCCTTGTATGTAATAGGTTCATTATTGTTTCTTACAAAGCCTTAAATAATTCTTTTAAGTAGAAACCATACTTCAGGTGTGGTCTGTCCATTACATTGTAATTAAAGCATCACACATTCTCCTGGACAAGAACAGCATATATATCAGCAGCTTCTTCATATAATTTAACTGAAAATGCCTATTTGAATCCTTGAGGACAAATTCTAGACCTTAGGTGATTGTACAGCTTAACTGAGCCCTGCACTCTGAATGAGTATTTCTAATGTTCTCAGATTGAGCACTGGGCTCCAAGATGCTTTGGGACAATTAGTTCAGAGTTTTTTTCCATTTGTTAAAGAACAGAAATTTACTGAACAAACACTGAAAATTCATATGTGAAAAGCAGAATTATACAAGTTAATTGGGAACATTATTCTTCTGAGTTACATTTAAGTATTTTGCCAAGTAGTTGACGAAAAAATGTGCATTAAACAACAGAAAGGCAGGTAGTAAATAAGAATTTCTTATAATCAATTTTATAATTAAAAAATATTGCAAAAAATTTATTTGAGCTGACTGCAAATGTAAATTTAAAAAAAAAAATTAGTGTTCAAAAACATTTTTTCTGATTCAAACTATTATTTTTTAGAATTTCAGTCTATTAGCTTTGGAAGATAGTTATTGATAAGAAATGTTCTCAAACACTGTAATTCTCTATGACATTAGAAGAACATTTCCACACCCAATTATTACTTCAGTAGTTTATACAGAAATATAGGCTTTTCTTGTTTTAAACAACTGCTCTTGTTTTCTCCTAAATCTGATTTATATGTAAATCCTGTAATGATTTTCACAAAGAGAGCAGTAATGAATGATCCCTGACATTCTGTAACACTCTTTTCACTTGTATATCTGGGCTATGTTATAAAGCAACACGCCTTCCAAACATGTATTACTACTCCTAAGGCCAAAAATTAAAAACTGTTTTTAGAGCCAGGCAGGATATTTTCAGTCGTATGAAATTTAATTGAAAAACAAAGACAACAAAAATATCTCTCCCCATCACCATTCTTCAGTGTTCTCTAAAATCAAAGCTGTCCTTGATGGGTTTAACTTTCCCACTATAATCTGTGAAGAAAAAAACAACCCTAGTCTGAATCTAGGTAACAGTATCTAAATCAGAGTTTTCCACAGTGCAGCTCAACCTTTTAATTAATTTATTTTAAACATTCCACACTGGGACAAAATCAATTCTCAATTTTACAAATTCCATATATGGAATCGTTGCAGACTGGCCAGTGCAGTCCTGCCCATTTCATCCTGTATTACTACTAAATATATTGATTAAACAAAGACCAAAAGCTGACAGGAACTGAAGAGAGAGTGTTTGGGTATGGATGATTCTGTCCATCCAATTTCAGATCAGTTACTAAGCTTCTCTCAGTGGTTTATTTGTTTTGAGGAGGAATAAAGAAAAAATGAGATCTGCTCACTGACTAGCTATATAGTACTGACTTATCAAACTCACTTATCAAACAGCAAATGAGCTACATGTGCTACATAGTACATTAGGCATATCTAAAAAGAAAGGGAAACTTTTTTTTAAAAAAAGGGATTGGCCTATCCAAAACAAAAGCAAAATCTGACAAGTAACCCATATATATATATACACATACTTATTAGATAAGCAACTGAGGTGGTGCCCAATACATGGATGTGGCAGCATTAATAATAATATTAATATCATATGAATCAGCCACAAATGTAACCTCTCCCTTCAAGGGGGGGGAAAAAAAGGATAGGAAAAAACCCAATGTAACAGAAATCCTCAAACTTCGTAAACAAACTCGTCTCATTTTGGACCTGTGATTTACTACACTGAAAAATATTAACTACAAATTAAAAAGCTCTGGATTCATTTTAGGATTCCTTTTGCATGCACATTGAAAAAAAATCTGATCTGATATAATCCAAAATACATAGGAATAGTACAACACAATGTTATTCCTGCATCTTCTTAATAGATGATATGTGGTGGCAAAGTTTTACATTCTTAAAATGATAGTGCAACAAATCTCTAAATTTTATTCTCCTAAACTAAGTTCTCAAATTGTTTTTCTTTTCACTTTTTCTCAATTAGAAAAGCATCATTTTTTCTCTCTCAACTCTCATTTTCTCTCTTTTCCTCTCTGTGTTCCTTTATTATTACTTGGGTGCTAAACATTAACAAAGCCATAACTGGTACAAGCCTAGGCAGCTATTTTTAGGGCAATTTTGTTTGACTATTTATGAGCTTATAAAAACATCCTTAAGTATCATAAATCCATTGCTTCTATCTTATGATGTTCCACATGCTTTCAGAGTGAGATCTGGAGAGGATTCAAACAATCCCACTCAACTAATAACTCTAAACTCAAATGCTTGATTCAGCAATAAAGTTTGACTTTACAAAAGAAATAAAAGTTTGGAACACTTGCCCCTTTAGGTGTGAACCGACTTCATCACAAAGGAGATTGACCTCGTAGCCTGATCCGATTTATCAGTAATGCTAGTGATTGCCCCAGTGCTGCTGGAATACAAAACCATTCCACAGTACTAGAAATGCGTCTTTTAACAAAGATTAATGTTGACCATTGTGATAACTCTTCTCTAGTTTTATTTACTTTTCTGACTGTGTTGGGATGTGGGATTGTGAAGCCATGCAGTTTCTATCTAATCCAATATTTTCTTATAGGCAGGCTCCTCCACTTTTATTTTCAGTCACCTCCCTTCATTTTCAGATATATTTCCACTTACACCTGAAATATGTTAATTTTGGTTGAAGATATTTATGGAGCAGCAGTCATCACGTAATCTGGGTGCTATAAATTTATTTTTATACTTATCACATTATTTCCCTCTCACACGCATATATGACCTACTTACAGTACAGAACCAATATGTACTTCAAAACTGAAAATAGTCCTGTTTTCAGAAACCAAGTTAGATATATTTACATTGAGAACTAAGGTTACAAGCCTTTTTCTTATAATAGGTAATTGTAAGTACATTTATCACTCACCTCTCACCATAGAAATGTTACAACAACAGAATCTACTTCAGCAAGTCAACAATGAGAACATAGCCAGCTGAGCCCTCTACTCCGCACATGTCAGGCTGCGCCTGGAGTACCATGTCTAATCCTGGTCCCCACAATTCAGTTTCACCCGGGAGCGGAGAAGGCTCATGGGGGAACACATCCGTTTTCCAGTACTTAAAGGGCAGCTACAATGGGGACAGAGGGTCTCTTGGCACAGGGAGCCACACAGGACAGGACAAGGGACAACGTATACAAGTTGCACTGAGAGAGGTTTCATCTTGATACAAGAAAGAATTCTTTTACAGTGAGACCAGTCAGTCACTGGAACAAGCTCCCTAGGGACATGGTAGAGTCCCATCACTAGAGGGTTTTAAGACACAACTGGACAAGGCATTAAATAATCTCATCCAGGCACCCTTTTCCATGAAAGCTTGGACCAGGTGATCCACCAGGGTCCCTTCCAACCTGGGATGTTCTATGATTCTAAGATCAGAGCTTCATCATGTTTGGGGTATGAGTTCAGTAGACTCTAAAACCTAGTGGCACAAAAGGAAAGCTTTGAAGAAGCCTGCCATTTTCTCATGTCTGTCCTAGTGTCTCTACAACTTCCCGCAAGCATTTTAAAGTTGTGTGTTCACTGAAAACTGCTAGTCACAGAAGATCCCATATAGCAACAATCAAGACATAATGACTGCAAGTCCCAGTCACATGGACTTAACTAAAACTCACTTCTTCAACTTGGCTATCCAAAATCATCTGCATCTCTCTTCATAAGAGTAGTACAGAGCAAAATGGAGAACTAAAAGTAGAACATACAATTACAATGCTTAATTCATGAAACAACCACTTCAGGTGACTGAAGAGTTACCGCAGTTGATTGCCTGTTATAAGCTACATATAAAACTGTGAGGTATGTGTTGGCAAATAACAACTGTAGATAACAATACATCATAACAAAACCAGACAATTTAGAATGACATTCCAATAAATTTGAGGGTAAAGATAAAAGAGCCAAAAAAGACAAGAATGACATCCTCCCAGTGTAATTGTAAAGTTCAGAAAGTTTGTCAAGAATATTAATCAAAGAGCACGGAAATGCTCACATCATATAGTAGAAAAGGAATCTAAGTAAGAGAAAATGGGTAAGGAGCTGAACTTTGTAACGCTAAAAAGGAAAATACTTAGGGAAGTTAGGGAAGGAGAAAACTGTCTTACACGGAGGTGTGAAGATGACATATTCATGTGGAACTAAGGAAACACTTTAGATGAGAGGTTCTGGAAAGGAATTATAGCCAGGAAAGGAAGCAAGGTAAGTAAACAACGTGAAGACCAATTTTAGTTTTCATTCTGTGTTGCTCAAGCAAGCACACAAAGAGTAAGAGGAACAGAATTTCACCCTGGGGCAAGAAAATACAAATTTCCTTCTTGTCCCAACTATTATATTTCCTTCTTTCATTTCATAGTTTTAACTAAACATAAAGAAATCTAGCAAATTCATTTAATGATAGTGCATATGAATGTAGCATATATTACTGAAATTGGATTGTGATGTATCAATAAAAACGTGATTTAATACATATAATTTACCTGATATTTTATCCTTTGAGCATTTGCTCAGAATAGGAGATGCGTGTATTGGGTTTGCGTGGCAAGGTTTTGCCATTTGTAGGTATGCCTCCTTTAGAGCAGTACCACACACATATTCACTCAAAATCCAGAAGACTTTGAAAATCAGAACAATAAGTAAATATCATTTTTCCACATTCAAATTTTTAGGTATCTGTAAAGTTTCTTATTCAGACATATGTTTTACATCAACACAATTCTGTGTAACTAGAAAGCCTGTGAAAATGACCACTAACTTCCAGCTATTTCTGACTTCTCATTCAAAAAGGTATCTACTTCACAGTCATAACACCAGCTGCAAAGCAGTAGTGATTTCTAGCAAGCGTCCCACAAATTATCCAAACAGAAACAGAAAAGCAGAGTCAAAGTCCATTTATGTACAAAGCTTTTTCTTCCTGCATCTTCATTCTTGAAAACTCTTGGAGAAATTGAGAAGATTCCTTCTATAAATTAGGCTTTCTGTCACATTGCACCATCACTGAGAGGCAGATGTAAGTAATTACCTGTAGAGCATCTAAAACCTGTAGAATGAAATCTTGACTGCTAAAATTGTTATTTTTATTTACTTCATTAAATAACTGTAAATCTGTTAGTGCGCAACACAAAAACATTCAAACTACTTTAAATACTGAGTATCTGTCAGCTATAGTTACTGCATCTGACATGCTGTTTATCATGGAAAGATTTAAGGCACTAGATTATGATTCATATTTTTTTCTTGTGTTGACAGATTGAATTACCTCATGACTGAGTCTCTACTTGGTTTTTCATTTGAATATAATTCAGGATTTAGGCTGAAATATACAAGTTTATACCCTCTCACAGTACTTACATGAAAACATGCATCCTGAAGAGGAAAAATATTATGCAAATATATCAAAATATTATCCCTATTTTTAACTCCATCGAAGGACAAAGATGGTTTTCTAGGAACTATGTCATTTAGAGGACATACCACACACAGACCTTAACTGATACAGGAGGTCTGCTGTGCTTGGCTCTGTAGAAATGCATAGAAAAGACCGGCTAGACTGGGGGGAAATTATCTTCAATCTTCATTTTGTACATATAAAAAAAATACAGGAAACATCAGGGGATAGCAAAGACCTCTAGGCAGGTAGAGAACAGGACTAGCCAGGGTACTTTCCCTACAGCAAAGCAAGATTCAGAGGGCCTGAGAAATGAAGGAAAAAAAAGTGGGTTTTGTTCCTTCTCCCAATTCCCCCTCAACTCCTCCAGCTACTTACAAGTACTAGACTGCCGCTTGCTAGATAGCAGTTGTAAGTCCAAAGAGGAGTGAAGCTATTTGGCCCAGTCCTCATGTATTTTCACATCCTAAAGGATTTAACTCCCAGATTACCTCAGCTGGCAATAACCCAATGTTATCTTGCTTTGAGATCAGCCTTAGGTCAGTATTAAGTCAAGCTGCATTTTCAACTAATAGGACCCTATAATCTAAAAGGAAGAAAATTCACTATTAGTGGGAAAACAAATGGCAGTGAGCCCTATGAGAATAGTACTGATCCTGCGCTGTACGCAGCTAGAGCACATCTTGATGACTGTGACGAAACTTGAGCTTTCCAGTTACAATGTTCCCAGTGGAAATCATATTGCCTCTTAGTAGAAGTTACATTTCAGAAGGGTTTTCTTTTGATCTGGGTTCTTATGACCAAGGAATTCATTGTCATTAAAAAATGTAAGCCTGTCCACACCGGCAAGTCTGATGATACGTCCAATCCAATAAGGATAAGTCCTCATCAGATCTGCCGTACGTGTACAGCAAATCCAACACATCACACAGAGCATGCAACCCATCTGCATTTGCACAGCAAAGCCAACATAACCTGGCCCGGCCAGACACAAGGGTTAATCCTGGTACAAACCCACCACGACACATATAGACCATGAAATTCTTCAGAACAGATTGATGAAACCAGTTGAATGGTTTCAACTCTTGCTGTTTTCTATGATACCATTATCAAAAAATAATATTTTGCAAAGAAATATTGAGTCAAAGGTGAGATGAAACGATTGATCCACTGTCATACGCCACTGGAGGGTCTGCAGAACAGCAGTAATGTCTATTTTAGAAAATAATTGTCATTCATAATACATCAGGAGATATTATTTAAACAAAGAATCCCATCACCGTAAAAAACAGTTTCTGGAGTTATCTTGACTCACGCAGTTTGGTGCTAAAACCAAACTTTTCCAAACTGGCTTGTATTCTGTAAGAGATAAAACCAGAGCTCTACAACTCATACCTCTTCATAATCTGAGCTATTTTATGTTTGCGAAATATGGATTGAAGGGAAATACAAGACTTATGCATGATCTTTGCAGTTTTAGTAGCTGCCATGAATCCTTAAACTAAACACTAAATATCTTTAAGAGAAAAGAGAGAAAGTTAGAAACAAGAGAAATTATACTATCTCTCTCTCTTAAGTGATAGAAGAGAATGCAACACCAAGATGTTCTTTAAGAACAAAAAAAAAACACAAAAAAACCCAGATATTGGCTCATACAGAATCTAGAGAGAATGGAATAGAATCAATTTCATCTACTGAAAATAAACACTCTTTGGCTGATTAGACACCAAAGCAGTTATCTGCAAATGACTGCCTTAATTTATGCTGAATTTTGCCTCATCACTATTCTGCACTGTATCTGTAGCCTGAGAGAAAAAAGAAAACAAAAGTGGGGGATAGAAGATAAAAAGAGATCAGAAAGAAGAAAAGCAGTGTCACTTCTCTGCAATATAGAGAAGCATTTTCCCAGTCTTTTCTTCAAAACCATAGAGTTTATTTTGCAGGAGAATTAGCTGAAATAAAGCTGCTAAAATATAACAATCCAAAGAAGGTTTATTTAGTTATAAGCTTGAAAATCCTCTATGATAACCAACTGGTGTTACACCTCGCATACACTTTCATTCAGATAGTAAGCAAAAACCAAATTCCTGTTCAAATTACACGTCCTCAAAAAACTGAAACAAGTCATACTCTGTACACAGCTACCATGGCCTCATCCACAATGGCAACATTTTATTGTTATTACTAGTAATGTCTTTACTTTTGGGATCTACATTCTTGTAAAATCAGCTTCAAAGTAACTGAACATTCAGATTAGAAATTCAGATTCAATTTTTTCTGTCCTTTTTCTTCACTGATATTTACCCAAATACTTTCTGACCTTTTTTCTCCCACACCTGCATTCATCTGATGATCCAAAGGAGTAAATGGGAGAAACTGTGAATATACCTACAAAGACTAAGTTCACGGATGCATGCTTTGGTGTCATAGAATCTGTTGATGCATTTTACCAAAAATGAAGAACTGTGAATAATGCAAAATTACATTTGATTTTAAATGTTCATAAATTTGATAATATTTGAAGCATTATATAATCACCTCTGATTCTTATAGTCATATTAATATACTAAGCTAATTAGGATTATGCTAGCAAAAGGCCTTTCTAAACAAGCAAAAAAAAGAAATCAATATGTGCCATTAAACTACTATATGTCTTTTAAGAGATGTAAAAAAAAAAGACAGACAGATTAATGAGACAATTTAATCCCCTTTACCAAAAATGTAAAGTGTTTTATCTACATTTTCAAGGAAAAATAGTACTAATTTCAGGAAGATCCCCCAATAATGCAATTTAAATATAAAACTGAAAAATTATATTAATATTACCTGAAATTGGAAAGAAAAAAATAAACTGACAAATAATACATTCAAATATTGCATATATATTGAAACTTGTTCTGTTTGTTCATAGAATAAATTGTCATGGAATTCTAAAATGAAGAATGCGTATAAGAAAATTAATTTCAGCAATCACTGTCATTTTGTTCTGCAGACATCAAGGTGAGAGGACACTGAGAATGCTTCCTGTAAACTCCACAAAAAACATCTTTCTCCAGTTGCTTTTCCAAAAGAATAATTGTAATCATTATAGAAAAATGGTTTGTACCTGATGCAGTTCTGGTAAACCTCACAGGTAGACACAGGCTCAGGACAAATCAGTGTTTAGGCCATGCAGCATACTCTTAGTGAGAAACAACTGAAGGTTACAGAAGAGAATTCTTAAGCAGCTTTCCAAGCAAATGAACACTCAGGATCAAAGACCCAGTTTGGAAAAGTATCTAGGTTTTTACGTGGTTACTTTATACAACCAGTATCTGAAGTCTTTTGAGGGGGAATCCAATTTCCAAATATCATCTCTCATTCTGCAGAAAATCAGATTGTGAAATAATATTAAAAAAAACAACAACAAAACATTTCTTACCACTGAGGTGGAAATACGGCAGCACTCAGTTTCTCAGTTTTCCCAGAAGAAAGGCAGTCAGAACAATGAAGCAATCCTGACGAACCCACTGGTTTGAATCTTATCTAGAACTTTCTATTCTAGAGAGTTTATTTTTGAAATCAAATGAAACAGGACTTCAGCACTAAGCTTTCTTGATGACTAGGACAGTGCAAGACCTAGCAGCATTTAACATAAAATGAAGCATTATTTCCTATAATCATGTATTTTCTCCTTCGCACTTGTTTGCAAGTTTATCCAGATAGTTTCAAGTTGGAAATGAAACAATACCTTCTGGCCCATCATACTGCAGAATACCTGTCTCATTGTTCTACACACTCTTAACAGTAAATCAACTGTATCCTGCCAAAGATAACCCCAGCTTCGATTAAGATTTGCACAACTTAGACACTTGCTCAATACTTGAGTCTTTGGGTTTCTCAGAAAACTAACGTACAGTTCTTTCGATCACCTTACTTACCTCTATGATATACTATGATATACTACTAAAGTCTAGGTAAACACCACCAACAGCCTTTCCCTCGTCCACTAAGAGGGTCACCTTACCACAGAAAGAGATCAGGTTTGTCAAGCAGGACCTGCCTTTCATGAACCCATGCTGACTGGTCCTCATGTCCTGGTTGTCCTGCATGTGCCACATAATGGCACTCAAGATTATCTGTTCCATAACCAGGTTATGGACCTGACGTTGTCCAGGTTTATATTATATTTTCTAGCAGTACATTGCATGACAGTGTTAACAACAATTTTGCATCTGCTACCTCAGCACCTTTTAAGAATCATATAAGGGCCATATAAGCTTTTCCTTAGAGAAAATCTGATAGGAATCAGATTCCTTTTACAATGCCTCCATTTAGCGCCGCAATGCTTAAATGCAAGTATTTTCTTTTTTTAAAAAAATGGCTTAATCACAAGGTTTCCTTTCACATCATATTACTCTGACAGTTTAGTACATTAAAAAGGTAAGTCTTCATCTAAATTTAGCAGGCTGGATTAACACATTTTATTAGCAGATCACTTCTATGACATGCTTGCAAAAAACCTATCCACAAATTCAGTTATCAATGGAAAACCTGCTTTTCTGAGCATCTGTTGGTGATCCAAGTATCAAATTAGCAATATTGTCATAGATTTCGCTTACTGTTATTGTTGCCAACAATCTCATAAACAACATTTTGAAAGGGCAATTACTCCACAGCTGTTATTGATACTAAACTAACACCATCTTTGTGCAGTTTAAATACTTCAACTCTTGCACCTGTCTCCAATTGAATTATTAATGGGAATTGTCTATTACAGTTATCTTTTCATTTGCTTCAGTACAACTTAAGAAGACAACTGCATACAATATCTGCCTCCATTTTGACTTTTAGCTTTTAACATTTATGATTCATCTTTTAAATTGTTTTATTCCAGATACAGAGAATTCAGAGACTTAAAGAAAAAGACCATCTTGCTTGCATCTACTACTTGCCTTCCTTCTCCAACATGTATTTTCTCCACATCTGACAGTTCCTCCACGTTCAGAAACAGATTACTAGAGGCAGACACCTCTACAGAAAACAGATCCTGTAAAGTCCAGCAGAGATCTATTCCAACGCATACTGCTGAGCTACCCACCAGGACAGATTGGACAGAACATAGCTGTCTTTAATTAAACTACTAACACTGAATTTCATGTTAGAGAATTACTGCAGATTAGAACAGCCGCAGAGAATAACAGGGGAGCAACCAAATGCCCCCTATGTACCACTTTTAATATAACTGTCCAGTAAACAGTATTTTGTGTTTTCTTTCCAAGTCTGTATTTCCCATTCTCAGAAAGGATGCAGGGGTTGGGCAGGCAGTGCTCTAAGCTGGTAAGACTGCTACAGTGGATTGGCACAACCACAACTGACTTGTCTGTTCATTTTCAGATTCCAATAATCATTATCTTACAAATAGAGAAAAGATTACATAAATGGTGACATTTTCATTAAGTCATAATAAAAAATTCCCTGTCAATCCCCAGCAATATAAAAAAAACCCAACTTTATTAGAAAATAGGTTTGAATGGATTGAGAAGCTGCCGCCACAGAAAAGGGACTGCCTCAAGTAACAGTAGAAACCTTCTAACAGTTCCTTTTAGTTTAGAATTTACAGAAATATATTAAATAGATGTGACATTGGTGATGCATTTCATTGAGATTACTACTTTGGTGCTAAGTGATCTTTCTTATATTTTATAGTCTTAAAAATTATAGATGCTTCAACACTATCAAACATTAATGTCTATACTTCTTATTAATGAATTTAATGAAATTAAGGTGCTCCGTAACTTTGATTAAATAATGGTAGTACAACTAATTAAATACATTTTGATCTATTAACAAGCGACTCAAATCATTACTTAAATTTTTGGTAATGTTCCAACATGTTACCTAATCAAGCCTGTAGGTACTACTAATTTGTTCAAACAAATAGCATTGTAGATTCCCCTCATTTAACTAAATATGTTAATTAAGTTGTTCTTGTTATCTTAATCTTCAACAATGAAAACGGAGATATCAATCTCTCTGTTAGTCAAGTAAAACCCCTGTAATCTTGTGACTTTGCCTCTTAATGGCTAGGTATATTTAAAACCTCAAGAGTAGCCAAATTAATTCCACTGTATAATAGTCACTGTTGTAAAATTTGACTTTTACTGCATTTCAATTCTCAGAACCAATTAGCACACTTTATGACTCCATTTGGAACAGCTCCAAGTTTACAACCATATCACTATACTTCATTATTACTTTATTTAAACAGGCTGACTTAGACCCTTGCCACCGTCAGGTGGTCTGCTATCAAGTTCTGGAAATATTGCATATATTAAACAGATGTCAACACTACAGATTTTTAATTAGCTGCTCTTATTTTGTAACATTTACTCAAGCTCCTGAGTCCTGGAACCATTTGGTGCCAGACAGATATGACGTCCTTCAAATTGGACAAGAGGGCAAAGAGGTCATGGGAATGAAAACAATAAAAGGTCACAGTCAAGTTTAAAAGTGGAATAGCTACGAGACACTTCAGGTAACAGCTTGACAGGGTAACCGTGGCACACAATAGAGAAGTTTATAGTCTGTGGAAATCCTGTAGGTTTGTCCTTGGATTCCAAGCACCCAGAAACTCAGACATTTTGATCAGTACCTTGATTGTGCAACTTGCTATCTGCTACTGTGGCAAAAATGAATAAGTAAATAAAACCCTTTTATCAAGGTCCAAGGAAATAGTCACGTGAGCAGATTAAACATGCAATGGAAGAGTACTGTACCTCACCTACCCTGTTCCTCAACCCAGCAGTGTTTTCTGTATTGTTTCCTTGTATGAAGGCTAAAAGGAGGGGAAAAATAGGTCATTTAGAGGCTCAGACTTGTCACCAATCATTTAGAGGATAGTTTACCATAAATCCACATGCAGCTCTGGTTTCACAAGAGACAGAAGCTCAATGGGATGGGTATCCACCTCTGACAACTCCCTGAACTCACAGAAAGCTTTCCCAACCACTTCACAAACCTCTCCCTATATTCAGCTTTCTGAAAAGGTATAGCTCTGTGCCACCATAAAAACAACTTGGGGACTGAGCAAGACATTTCTAGCAAACAAGCAACTTACTATTGTTCTTCCTATGTTTTGGCTTTGTCAGTCCAAAAAAGCTCTCCACTACGACTTTTGTTGCAACATTTCAGACCAGTTTATAATCATTTCTAGAAAATGAAGTCTTAAGTTTGCCTTTTGGAAAAGAAATTTAATAAACAATTTTGTTGAGTTATATCAATATGAAAGATATGAAATATTAGATCAAGAAGTTGAAATGAAACATTTCTGGTTTTCCCATATTTTTTCTACCAAATGTACTTCTCGGTTTGCATTTTGAGGAGAAAATATACTGACATCAACAAAGGATGTGAAGATACAGCGATTGCACTTCTCCAACAGCAAAACTTACAGGTGCCTAAGGGAAATTAAGCTAGTTATTATTGTGTGGTGAAATAAAAGACTGGATAATGAATGAGAAAGGTAGTAGAAGCCTGATACCAGACCCATTGCTAAGACTGCCAAGATGAAAACATTTGTAAGCATTTGTATTGTCAGAATTATATATTAGATATTTTATTTATAAACAAATTCATGGGGTGCTATTTTTGTGCTGGCTATCAGAAATGACTGTACAATGGGGCTTCGTTGTTTTTTTTCTTTCATGCTGAAGGAGTCTACTTCCAGACACTATCAGAATCTATGGAAAATACTAAACGTATCTACCAACACCACAGGGCGCCTACTTCCAAAAAATCACTACTTTATCTTATCACAGAATCACAGAATGGTTCGGGATGGAAGGGACCTTGAAGATCATCTAGTTCCAACCCCCCCGCCATGGGCAGGGACACCTCCCACTAGACCAGGCTGCTCAAAGCCCCATCCAGCCTGGCCTTGAACGCTTCCAGGGATGGGGCATCCACAACCTCCCTGCGCAACCTGTTCCTGTGCCTCATAGTGAAAAATTTCTTCCTGATATCTAATCTAAATCTATCCGCTTCCAGTTTAAAGCCGTAACCCCTCATCCTATCACTACATGCCCTTGTAAAAAGTCCCTCTCCAGCTTTCTTGTAGGCCCCCTTCAGATACTGGAAGGTTACTATAAGGTCTCCCCAGCGCCTTCTCTTCTCCAGGCTGAACAGCCCCAACTCTCTTTAGCCTAATCTTCATGATTCTTTCTTTTTTTTAGAAACCCACAAGTAATAATAAAAAGCTTTACATAACGTCTACCACTCTAACTTTCATCTTAGGGAGGAGCCAGTTCTGCCTTTACTCATGCAACATCCTGAGAGATAGTAAAAAACAATTGTTGGCAGGGCCGGGCCATCACATATACATTAAGATCCCCCTTCTTCCTGCAGTCTCATACTGTGAAGCAACCGAAATAGAAAGGACCCTACTATATAGAGTCTGTCATCTTTTAAAGAGAGAAAGTGCTGTAGGCAGTAGGCAAGCTTAATGAAATTCCCAACTCCCTGTAAGGGCCATATGGTCTTTAAGACACCATTCAGTACCAGAGTTAGAAGGATCTAGCAGAGCAGCACCTGAATGAGAATCCACGTACTCTGACCACTGAACAAAAGTTGGAAGAAAGGTCAGCACTGAAGAGAGGACAGGCAATTGCATCACTGAAAAGAGGCTCTATCCTTGTGGCCTCTTAAAGGCAAGTGCCAGGAGGAAACAATGGCCTCCTCTAAGGTGATAAAGCATTAGTTCCTTTCCCTGCAGAGGAAGCAAATTGTAGCTAAGGAGGAGATAAATTAATTCAAAACAGGCAAAATTCACCAGCATAAAGGTCTGTGAAGTTCATAACTCCCATGTGGATTTTCAAATGATCTTTGCAGGTTTTTATCTTCACACTAAAACTCTAGAGCATGTAAATTTTTCTCCAAGTTACATTTGAAAGATCTGCACAGTCTTACTGAATACGTTTCAAAGAACTAGCACAATACAGCTAAGCTTTTAAACACATCATGATCCACAAAAGCTAAAACTTTACTCTTATTTTAACCTATTTTCTCAAGTCAATAAATCTCACATGAATGCACCAGGTTTTTGCATGCTTCTTTCTCTGCCTCTCACTTCCTCCTAAAAAATAATTTTCTAGCTTGCCAATATATTTTTACCAAACCTGAATATAACTAAGGTTTTCAAAAAAATTAAATATCTACTGCTGTTGTGAAAGACCTACAAGACCTAAGCATCCTGCTGGAGGAAAAATCTTGATGTGTGAGTATCCATGCTATCACAGATCAGATAATCCTCATGGAAAAAAATTAACAAAATCACAAACTGGAGGAAAAATTGAAAACTGAGACCACTTTACTGTGAGACACAGATATACTGGAATGTGTATAATTTCTCATGCTGGTAGAACTTTTTTCTCCATCTAAACTACATTTTTATACTGACGACCTGATATTGACCTTTCCCCTACAGATATACTATTCAAGTTTCCTCCCTATTTACATTGTTTTACACTACTAGCTGACATAGTTATTTAATAAATCTGAAAGTCGGAGTGGCACATTAAAGTTTCAAAGGCATTAAATATCCAGAACATATCTCAGAATTGTAACCATTAAAATCTGAAATAGCTTACTTTATTTTCTTAGTTATTTTTAATATTTTGTCACTTTCTTAAGGAAACTGATTTATGCCACAAAATTTTTAATTGCTTACAAATAATTGCAAAGATTTCAAAATGCACACTATGGCAGAACATCAGCTTGACTGCTAGCTTTGTGGAATATGAAGAAAATATAAATAAAATTGCTATTTTAAACCAAGTAGACCGAAAGAAATTGACATGTGACGCTTGTAACCTGGTGACAACAGAAAATTTTCAGTGAATGTAGGGTAAGCCTAAAGTCCTTGACAAGGTAAATATTTCTGGCAAATCTGATCATCTCTTTTGCATGGAGATACAATTACTTAACTTAGCAATAAATTCTGAGATATCTTGATTTAGTTTTGAGGGCTTCTTCCCCGCCATCCCACACACTTTAGCTCTATTGTTTAAAAAGACATAAAAATTATTGTTATGCAACAAAGCTATTTAAATTTAGCACATCAGCAGTGCAATTTCATAACTCTATACATATTCAACCTTTTTTTTTTTTTTTTAAATATATCATGTGTCCATCCAATCCTATCTGTCTATTTCAGTTCCTAGAAATACAATGACAATACACTGCATCTTTTCTGCCAGGAAAATTGGAAAGCATAAAAAGGAAAAAATCAGGTCAACTGCAATTTTTTGGTTGAAAAATATGTAATGTAAAATTGGTAAGGCAGCAGTGGGGAAAGCTATGGGGAGATGCAGGAAGTAGGGCAGCAAAGAAAAGTACGTGTACCTCCTATAGATGGTAAAAGGGTCAGGTAGCATATGAAGTGGGTATAAAAAAGATCAAACGGTAAAAAGCAATTAACCCCTTGGCACTGGGAATTGGGATTTCCTGACACCAACTGCTAATGCTGGCCTTAAGGGGTTATAGGATCAAATAATAATACGCCACGTCCTGAAATAAAAGCTATGATTTTAGGCAGTGAGGGAAGGCATTTCAAGTGCATTCTGGGCTGCCAGACTAGCATGGTACAAGGGGAAGGGCACAGAGGAGAAATACTCTGAAAGATAAATGGTAAAAATAGTTTTCCAGATTTGGACTCAAACAGATTTCTTTCAACCAATCTTTTTTTTTTTTCCTGAATTGAACACACTGTTTTGCCCTATGTATCTGTGATCTGTGACTTCATCCAGCTCTTCTCTGATACACAGAGAGATTTAGCCTCCATTTTAGGAGCATGTGCCCTCTCATTTTGTGATTAAGTTCTGAACATGTAGCTGTAGGTGGTTTACTTCATTGCCTTAAACATTATGGTTCTTTTACTTTTCTTCCACACAGAAGGGAAAAAAAAAAAAAGAGGAGCTAAAAAAAAAAAGGCAAGTGACAACAGAGAAATTCCTTAACAAAACCAGCAACATTTGATAAGCAACCAGTCTGAGAAACTACATGATTCTAACAACCATAAGCCTGCATTTATGGCAGAGGGGTTTTCTTTATTTTTAAAAAGGGCATTTGTCCCAGGACAACTCAGGACCTACACTTATTAATTGATATTCTACTGTTTACATATTTGCTAATTTATAGCTTTAAATTACTCTACTGCAGAAAAATTAGACATTTTGTATAAACTAATCACTGACTTTTCAGACCAGTTGATGATTTATAGTACGGAAACTCTTTATAAACACAGGATGAAGCTGGCTGTTTTTCTTTAGTGCAAATTAAACAATCAGAAGCTGTTAAATAAATGCTGATCTTACTACAAAACTTCAACTGGTGTAAATATTCCTAGCACTTTTGAAATTAGTGAAACTTCATTGATTTCCACTAGTTGAAAATGCAGCGTCATTGCAGTCAAAAATTCGCCAACATTTTTCAGGACATCTTAATCTCTTATCACATGGAAAAATTGTAAGGAAAATAACCTTTGGCATAAACTTCAGTATTTTGTTTGAATTCTTTTTACAGATACAGGATTCTTCTCTGTCAACTACCTATCTTCATACAGGTGTAACAGAGATTAAGAAAATGAATTAAGTACTATGAGCCTGAGGTCATTTAAAAGGCGCACATAATCTGTCTGCTAGTCAGATTGCTCTCCCTCATATAGTTGCTCATTTGGCCATACCAGCTAGCCTGCCAGTAGTGACGCTATTTATAAGTACCTACAAAATAGTACCTCAAGAGATTAAAATTTCACACAGTAGATACCATGAATCAGGAACTGGTAAAACCCAAAGGTTTTGTCCCTTTGTATAACCCTTTGTACTGTCATGGTTTCAATTTTGAATTGCTCTCACTGAATTCAATGAAAATATCTCCATCATCATCAGTGGTACTGGTCCAAGCTCTGATAGAACAGCCCTTTACATATCGTCAACAGAGGAAACAAAGACTGATGAATTCTACAAGGATTATGAGCAGTGGGAAAGCAGAAAAGAAAGATACAAAAGATACAGAAAGACATAATGCAAAAGTAAAAGAGAAATGAAAAAAGACCAAGCAATAAAGAATCGCACTGTGATATAGTACCATAAAAAAGAGTGAAAAGGTACCTGTTACATACTAACATGAAACTGCTGCTCTACAAAAAAAAAATTGCTGCTAGTTGGAAATCAAAGATTGCTTTGATTTGATAAGATGAACAGGTCATGCGGTTTCCAAATGGAAAGCAACACCTGACATGCCTCCTTCCTAGGTGGGCTGAATATATACAGAGCCCGATACTTCATGCAAAGTTATGAAGTGCTTCTCTAGAACACTGATCCCTAAAATGGATCTCTGTGGAACACTACTTGTCACCAGCTTCCTCTCCCAAAGGCAGTACTCAGCCAGCATTTAACATTACTTTTAAGTGCTCTATGAAAACATTCTCTCAATGAAACATCATATCCAATTCTTTACTGTGGTTGAGAAAGACAGGGTTTCTTTTGTTTCCCCAAACTTCTATAAGGAACTCTAAAATAAATTGCTTCCTGCTAGGTCAAAAACTGATATAAAGAAAAGTGTTTGATAAAATATTAAAGGGTATTAGGATTATTACCAGGATCCTACCACTCTTCACAGTATTTGTTCTCCAACCTGTATTTGAGAAGCTAAGAGTTAGGAAATCCTGACCACCTATGGCCTGAGAATATAGGATGATTCCTTTTAAGATCAAATAAATTTATGCCATTAGAATATAAGGTCCACCTTTGGGTTGCCTCCAATTAACACTTCTGTTCTGAATTCAAAAGCTTCCTAGTAAGCAGGGGAGAAAGATGACAAATAGAGAAGATCATGCAGTAAAGGATCAAATAAAGCTTAAAATGTATAAAGACATATATTTTACAAATATGTAAGGCTTATTCGAAGTTCCTCCAAATAACTCAGAGCCATACTACTTTGTGAAAGCCTGCACAGAAGTAAGAATAATTTCTTTTAAATTTATACTTTTCATTTGTATTATGTAAGCATACTGCTATTATTATACAATGCCAAACAGCTTTTTGGTGAATATTTTAGTTTCAGACCACGCTGTTGTAGTCAATGGCATCAACGCAACCCCGATCCCATTAATTAAAAAGCAGTTACCTATTCTTCCACTGTACCCCTAGGGGCAGGCAGTAGCCAGCATGATATTGATTTTAAACTCTACAGAGCAAATGGACGCATGTACAAACTCACCATAAAACTGCATCTTGATGCAAGGCATTTTGGATGAAAGTCTGGAAACATAGGCAGGAAACTCATTTTTGCTCTGTTTTCAGTTGTTTTGTAAGCCAATGGATTTGTACATGAAAATTGTGGCTTTGGTGGTGACCGTACCCACCAGTATGAGTAAAAAGACAAGCTGGGATGAACTGTTTTCTCCAACTATTGTTCTCTGTACTTATCTTTTCTCTTATCTGATTATCCTAACAAGATTAGTGATTATAACAGCATTGTATTCACATTTCAACTGCCATTACTTTCCCTTCCCTCAGAGATATTTCAACAGCTAGTGGACCATTCATGTCCTACCACGCAAATAAGCTTGCTTCTCTTTAGAAGTTACTACTATGAAGACAAAACTGCCTGGCATTTGCAACAGACTAAGACCATCTATGAAACTCATCACGTCTCAGCTAAGAGGCAAAAACTTCCACCTGTGCAGTGGTGATTGTTTAAAAGGGCTCACGCAAATTCCCATGGTAGCGTGAACATGTGCTTGCAGAAAAGTTAAAAAATAAAAAGGGCAACAGATGTGATTATCTTCCTATACTTGGTCTTACACTGACTTTTTCACTTTTTTTGAATTCTTATGGAAATACAAGATGGTCCTGCTGAAGTTCTCATTCTTATGCCTACTATATCCATGATCCCGCACCATGCCGTTCAGCTTCACTCCCCACAACACCCCAAATCACGCCCAATCATTCTCTTTCCTAGGACATTTCATATATACATTATATGCTGAAGATTAGTAAAGTGATGCCCATTCTGTATAATAGAGCACATATATCCCTAGTGACATGAAGATGAATTGAGAAAACCCCAAATTCAATCACAGTTTTGGCACAAAGACTGAGGTGTTCCTGTCACTTAGACTGCAAGCCTGATTTCTGCCTGATACATTACTTTTGTCCCCCTTAAAATTTCTCTGCTTTGGAAATTATTTCTGCAAGCTATCAGAGGGCATTGATGCTATTAGATTAGGAGATTAGTAACCCTAATTAATTCTGCCATAATGAGAGATAATACCTTCTCCAAAGAACATTTCAAACAGAAATCTAAGTGCTCTGAACCATCCTTTGAAGGAAGGCCCTCATCCTTCCCCATTGACTATGGCCATAGATATTATGACAGGTACTCAAAACACAAGGTTTAAATGCTACTGCTACTACTGAAAGACTTTTCCTCCAAAATTTTTTTACTTCTACAAGTAAGTAGGGTAAGACCTCATGACAAGGATAAGCAACTGCAGCCCACAAATGGTTAAGAAATCTTAGCTGATCAGAAAAAAAACATCCTTTGAACTGATGATCACAGAAAAGCAACAGAAGCTGAGTCAAAGCTTGCTTTCTTATATCCTGGGGAAAAAAAAATAAAAATTTCCTTTTTGATACCATTATTGCTATTTAACAAAGTGGTCTATGACAGACTTAGAAAGCTTACAGCTTTAGAGCTAGGTCCCTTCCTGAATCAGTAAAAATATTTACCAATATAAATCACTCTCAACATTTAGCTATAGTGTGTACCATCTTTTCATCAGTGATAAGTTTTATACTCTGAAATACTTCTCTTTCCCTGCCAAAAGCTCTTCATTCCATGGCTTATAACAGCCTAAAACTCCTTCATCTGTTCAGGGTTGTGGACAATTGGAAGTCATGCTGTCCTTGCAAAATATCTGTCATGTGTAATTTGAAATATGTAATCATAAAATAAAGAAAATATAATACCAGTTTCTAATGTGAGACTGGTGAATTAGCAATTCTTAAATTTTATTCTAGAATGAATAAACCTGTAATTGCACAGTATAATTTGGCAGGGATCAATTAGGAAACACTGTATGAATACACATTACATTATTGTAATTTCATATAATATTTTACAAATTATGTTGGTATTTCTACAGAGAATTCAGAAAAAACCCTACATCTACACATACCTGTTTCAAAATACGTTTTGCTTTTATGTGTATTCTGTAAAAAGGATTCCCCCCCATAGCTATCCCTGTATTGCTGCAAAATGACAGCTATAATTACACAGGAGAACATTCCCCCCTCCCTGAAGGACAGAAATTACAGCAGGATACAGTCTGAAAACCAGCCAAATGCTTGTTTAAAACTATTTGAATGCTTTGCAAGTGAGGTATTTTTCAGCTGGGGCTCTTCTTTCAACCACACAGAACAATGGCTCATATAAATGCAAAACAGGTATGAGAAACAGGCAGCATGGTTTCCCCAATCTAACGCTATTAACCATCTGACCCAGTATTGGCAGGATGCATCTCGGGAACGTCACCACTCCCTCTGACGGAGCCCAAGGACCAGGGAATGTATTGTGAAAGATAAAGGAGCAAAACAAAAAGTATATAATAAAATCCTCCATGGTCCTAGGCAAAGAAATATATTGCAATAAAACTTTTAAAGCATTTTTTCCTGTTTTACACCGCCTGTTTTTTACATAAAGGAACCAGGAGGACAAAGTCCTCACACAAACGCACAAAACCTTTAAAAAGCTGTTTGAAAAGCTTTACAATTTCTACAAAGAGGCTTCCTGCAGCCCTTTGAGAAGGCAAACAGTGCTTTTAAGTGCTATATTTTTATTCTTTTCAACTTGTAGATAAAATCCAGGTCTGATGGAGAACATCCCCCGCATGCACTAGTTTTGCAAGGGAAGTTAAGATAAATTTATCTCACTGATAGCGTCATAAGCATGCAGTGGACAGGAAAACATATGTCACAATCTCACCATAGTAAAATGAACACAGTAAAATGAAAACCATCAAGTCTGCAGATGTGAGGACAACGTCAGACAAATACGCTTTAGGGAAGATTATTAGCACAAACTAGTTCAATAGTACAGTAATCGTGCAAGCTCCCTACATATGAAAAAAGACTTACACAGACGTTTATAAGGGCGGGATTAAACACCTTATTAACATCCCCAATAAGGATATGTTCTTCAGTTAGTATCTAAGGTACCAGAATTTAATATCTGATCTCAACAAAATCAAGGAGCTTCCTTGCAAGGACACAAGGTTTCATTGCGAACTTAGTCTCTCTGAATACTTGCATTCACATCAGTGGAAATTTCTCCTCGGATGTGAAGATACAGTAACAGACATCTCTCAACTAAATACATGCAAGCATTTCAACAGTACTTGCAGGTAAGCATGTTGGACACTGTATTCCACATGCCAGGTTCCACTTGCAAAATCCTGATTATGGTCTTTGACGGTACAACGTTATGAGAGGTACTGAAAATGTTTACTTATTTTTCTTCCTTCTGTCCAGACAGTACAGATCCCACAGGCTAAACTCAAGTGAACACCTAACCATTAAGGAAAGTATGGGGGCTATCACATCCTGTACCCAATAATCATGTGGAGCTCCTTTCTGTAGTCTACTACAGATCTGAATTGGAAAGGAGGCAAGGGTTCAATAAAATATTTCAGGTCTGTGAGCCTTAGTTGGTGGAAGTTTAAACCACAAATTTTGACTACTTCTACTGGCTCTTTGTTTCAACTGGGAGTTAGGCTGTGCTTAAACTTTGGTTTACAGGGAGAGGATTACAGTTCTTAACCCTTGCTATGCATTACAGGATGAAACTCACCAACACTTTAGTCTTCTGGGCAATTCATATTGTGTATTTCATATGAACACATGCCTTCAAGCCTGGTGATTTTGCTGAACTAACGCACATTTGACATTTAAAATTTTAACTTACGTTTAGTTCCATGGAGCTTCGATCCATGTCTCCCTTCTGCAGGGTGTCTTTCACTGAAAAAATACCAGTCTTTTCCTTTCCTGTTCTCCATAAGAACCATGAAATAGCCTGAGAGAGTATCATTTGGTTGTATACCCATAGGTGCAACTGGAGAAAGTAAAAAACCAAACCAATGAAAAATTATTGCATGAAGTATTTGGGGAAAAACAGTTGCCTGATCTCTGCCACTGGCATGCATGTTATTTAATGCAATTGCAAGGCAGAGCAAGAAATAATAGAAGGTGACAGATTAAGAGGTTTTTAATTGGGTTTAAATTCGATAATATTTTTCAAAGAAACCAAAAATAGACTTCATGTGTTAGCCCCAGTGGCAATTATCCAAGTTTAAAATCAACGATTATTAACATACGAAAATACATCATATCAAGGGATAACTATGCCATTTTAACATGATTCTTTCCAGCCTGTATTTCCACCTTATGTAATGCAAGTTACCCACTAACTGATTAATCTTTAAGACCCAATTCCAGTTTTAGCTCTAAGGGAGACATTTCTGAAGACATTTTCTTAACTTATTAAGGTAAATATGATGTATGGCATTAATCTAACAAGACATGGAATTATTTTAGGCATGCAGGAAATGAAAGTCAATTTCAAAATGTATCAAAAATGCATGCAGGTTAAAACTTGCACAAAACTCACCTTGGAGATGTCTGAAAATCAGTTACTCAGCTGATCTAGGAATATAAAATAAGACTTCAGTCAATTATTAGAATTCTTTCCTGAAAAAGCTACAGATATAAGTGAAGTAAAACACTCTAAACATTCTTAAAGCTCAGGTATCCTTCTTATAGAAACATTTAATTGCGTGATATTTTAATATTCATATTTTTATCTACAGTCATCTGGAATTAAACCTGCCTATTAAACTGGAAAGTATCTGCAAGGAATTTACTTTGATCTGTAATAAGTATATACCACATACATCAAGATTTTGGATCATAATGGGAATTGTTCTTCATACAGTACTTACCACTTTTTTTTTCTTTTTTTCTTTTTTTACTTTAAAAGTCTGTCTCTAAGCCTGGACCTGTTTTGGAAATTCTAGAGTCCTGAACATAGCAATTTTATTTAAATTACCCATATACTCCTACTGTTCGACAGATGCACAATACTTCTCAGATAAAGATAATATTTTACAGTTTACTAGCAAACGCAACAAAGTTGTAACTAAGCATCTTTTAACACTTTGTGTCCATTTTCTCACGTTTTTTTTCAAGTGAAAAAATTGCTTTTATGCCTGTTTTCAGCCCAAGGACTGCAAAACTTCTTTGCACCCATAAATCTAATAAAAATCTCACAAAAACAAGATAAAGAAAAATAAATTCATGCATTGAGTCAAATGGAGAAAAAGAACGATACAGACTTTTGACAAGAGATGGATATTAGACTAAGTTTTATTTATTACAGACATTTGCATTGTGCATAAGTTCTTTATGTCTACCCATCCATTGTTTGCATACTGACTGGTCCCTACACTCTTATATTCCACTGGAGAATAAGTGGAAGAGAACAAGTACCTGCCCACATACCCTTTGAAACAGTACTCACATTTACAGAGAACCTAAAAATAGATGCCTTCATTGAAATTGTAACATATATTACAAACAGTAAGATGGGGCAGTATGCCACTACCTGTATCACTGGGCACCATGGCTTTCACCACCGCAAATTCATTATCCTCCAGTCTGCTAGGCAGGAAATGGCCGTGACTTTCTGCCATGAATTTGTGCCCTTATTGCATTTCTACTCTCATTTCTGTATTATGCCTGAATGGCCTTTATATACAGGCATATACCAGGCCGTTGTGAAGCTCCACAATTTTTTCTTCTTCAATGAAAATTCTGTCAGTTTTGGCAATTCTCCAAGTAAGTATCTACATACATTTTAGGAGTCCATGAAATCATTAGAGATGTACTTAAGAATCTGGGCATCTCCTTTCCTTTCTCTCATTCTATCACAGTCATCTTTGGGCTACCAAAACCAAATCCTCATGTTTCCCAGTCCATATGTGTCTTCTTGCAGAGAGGAGTCAGTGAACTATTTTGACATAAGCAACAGAAAGCAGTGGAGTGGCCATTCATATTCTTGATGAGTTTCAGATTAACAATTCGCTAAACCATTGGTAGTCCTGATTTCTATGCTCTTCTTCTTGACCCATTTGTTAGTTTTGCCTTTGGTCTTCAGTAGGATGAGGGGGGATTTCCAATATATCAGATCAGTACAACCCTGCAACCATATTTCATCTGAACCAGCCAAATGCCCACCTTGGAGCTCAATGGGGCAATTTTTATGTACGAGTTCGTCAAGTTATTCATTATTTTAGCTTCAAAAAAAGACAAAGGCAATTTTTGGTATAACTAGTAAGAGAATAAATGACCAAATACAAAAACATGCTCGCAGACTTCTGGTAAATGCAAAAAGAGCTTCAAAGATAATCTTCAAAGCAAAACCAGATAAAATGCCTACACTGAAACTCTGATCCAAAAAGTGGTCTTTTGTACATACTTGCTTGTGCATGTGCTGTTACAAATCATTCACACATGAAACTACTCTTATTCCAGAAAAGAGTGCCTTCTTACTGATTAATAACTATCAAAGTAGCTTAAAGTTAACATAGTATGGTAACATGAATATTGGTAAAGAACTAGTATACTTTATATGTGCATCCTATCAAAGTTCATACCAATTTCTATGTTTAAACAAGCTCCTATACAGTTACAACTTACTTCACCTCCAAGGAGAAGGCAGTAACAGTAACCAATGGCTGAATCTACATTAGGCATCAGTGCTCTGCAATGAGACCGCAGTTGGATGCCCCCATCTCCATGTGTTGTGTATGCGTGTACTTGTAGAAATGCAGTATCTAAATCTCATGCATCTACTGAAATGCAAAGTTGTTCTCAGTACAGCTATCTCAGAAAGCCCTGATGAAAATTCATATCACCTCTCAGTGAGACCTTCACTTTTAACCCATATTTTAAGTGGCTATGCTGCCAGTTGTGTCTAGTTCAGTCCAGGGATTGCACTAGATTTTAGTTCATTTTTAGAATTCAAGACAGATTTTATTACATGCATTTTATCGAACTGACACACATGGATACACATCATCACCCATGTAGTAGTAAATTTATTCTGCTTGCAGGAGGATCACACAAAAGCAGTTGCTACTACATGAAAATTGCACTATTATTTGGCAAGCCATACTACAAAGACCCCAGTAGCTATCGTTACTAAGTTACATCATTTCAGCCTTTATTATGAAGATGAGTGATCTGTCTTGTTTGGAAACTTGCAGGAATGAACTTAAACCTTGCCGAATGAAGATTCATTCAGAGATTTACAAAAGCCAAGAACAATAACAAAAAAAATCCCTCATTTTTTAATCTCATCTTTCCAGAGTGCTCTCAGCTATACGATCCCACAAGAGAACAAAGTGATTTACAATCTCAGAAAAAAAACCAGAAATATGATCAATGCCAGTATACATGTAATCATGCACATTGACATTAAAGACTTTGTACCTGTAAGTACAATATATTTAACAGTATATTGGAAGGAAAATAATGTCGTATGAATACTTTGTTTGGTCTCTGTTTATTATAAATGTTATTCAGTACATCATTGGATGCTAAAACTAAACTCTACATATCCAGAAAAGATAACTGACTTTCCCATGGGTTTCTCTAGGAATTTATGAAGGCACATGTCCCCATGTACAGAATTCAATGAAAAATGTTGATCTCAAGTATGATATGTAATGAATTAAGAGCTGTAAATTCCCAGTTCCCAATCCTGCACTTAAATATACTGGTTTATTTAACGGGAAAGCCCTTTCCAAATTTAATACAGAATCTTTGAATAGTGCTTATTTTTGTACAGCTTTTCAAACCTTCTATCTCAATAGCAAGTGAACCACTCAGAAAGAATTTTCAGTAAGTGGTATCAAGTGGGCCCAAAATACCCATTGACCCTGAAAGCAATAAAATGGAAACAGTCACTTCAAACGATGTAATTTGTATTCTCCAATAGTGTTAGTGTGAATAGCATTCAGCTAATCTGTGAAACTCTCTAACCATTATAATTTACCCTATGAAACAGCTTCATTGTCAGATGAAGAATCTGTGGTACTGGACAAGCACTTTTATACAACAGTCAAGTCATTTCTGAAATGCTCTTAGGAATGTAACCTCCACAAAAGTTCTCAAGGTAAAGACTTACATTGTTTGCACAGATCACAACAATACGAAAACACTTCGAGAAAGTGAATGACAACAATTTAAGAACAATGGACTTAAAAAAAAACCAAACCACTTCAGAATTTCTTAATATAAGGATTACTCAAAAGACTTAGGTAGGACAGAAAATCAAGGGCTGGTCAACAATTTATATTTTACACTACCAAAATGCAATAAAAAAAATAATGCGTCAAAACAAGCAAACTAAAAAACACTCTCCCTTAGCACTGATCAGAACTGGAAACTTGTTATACACAAATGGAAGGAGCAATCTTATGTCTTGCAGACAACAGTGGTATAAAAAAAAAATAAAATAAAAATGCAGTTCCCCTCCCAAACAGTTCATATTACATAAATCTACGTTAGAGGCCATGAGCGCTTGCTATCGCTAACAGTCTTGTAACGTAATCCTTCCTCCACCTCTCAGAGGAGTATTGAGCATATCACTATGTTAGCAGATACATACTTCGTATAATTTCCAACCTAGCTATGAATGTTTGAAGTTAATTACTTCATCCTTATACTGCAAACTAGACTTTTGCCTAAAGATGCACACACATACACACACAAACCCCTCTCCTTCTTCCTGCCTTTTAATACCAATCTATTTATAGAATGCAATCATATTAGCATGCAAACACTTCTTCCAGCCTAAATAAGCCAGGCTTTCATCTTTTCTCATAGAAACATCCCTCTCCTTCCTTAAAAGCACGTGCAGCACAACCCCCTCCTCCACACACACAGTTATTCCAACTGGAATGAGTCTTCTTGTACGCAGATATTCTGTCTGTACACAGTACCTTAGAAAAGGTCTCACAGTCCTTGCACAATGAAATATATACTTCTCACACTTTACAGAAAATACCTCACATGATAGCAATGTCTGCAATTTTTTTCCCGAGTCAATCATTGCAGCCATCCTCCCTTCCCAGCGGATGTGGTCTTGCAGTACTACTGTGGCATGGAAGGCACCACAGCCAGGGAATACACAGGGCATATTTCACAGCTGGACATCTCACTGGAATCAAAAGTCTATCATTAATATTGTGAACTGCAAGCTACAAGTGAAAGCATAATACTGACAAGAACATAACTCCAGCATCTACCTACAAATGTGACTGAAATTAGCAATATCTAGATGTTACGTAGGCTGTGGGAACCACTCAAAATATTTTAAGATAAAATCCTAAACTTCTTTAACAAAAATGCCTTGTCTGCTCTGAGGTCAAATTCTTCAGACTTCTAGCAGACACTATTAACTTAAACTTATGACCACAAATATCTCTTTATTTAAAAAAAAAAAAAAGTATACATTTTCCTACTACACCAGTATACAGTAATGTCAAAAACAGTAACATAGCTAAACTAATGACAGACCAGAGATTCATCTCAATCTAAAGTAATTTCAGTTGGTTACCTTGTGAAATTGCCAAAACCATGCAACTGAGGATGCTCCACACAAAGTCACTATGCTAATGAATGAAAATACTATTGCACTTTTAAAAATCATTTACAACCAAGCTGGCCTGGTAATGATCTATGTGACATGCATCACCTATGGTTGAAAGACACCTAACTGTTGGTATTATATAAAATTTATATTCCTGGTCACAGGGAAGAGAAATCATTCTTGTCTGTAGAGCAAATCACAGTGTACAAGGAGCTCTACTGAAACCTACTGAAAATATTTCTACTGTAGTTTGGCATATGTACCAGTTGTCATTTTATCACACCAACGATGAGATTTATTTTAGTTTAACAATTAGTTTTGTTTTCATACTGTCTATTTTATTATTTTTAATTTGATTGTGTTAGAGTTGATAGTTTGTAAAATTCTTTGCTCTTTAGACAGAGCAAAGGCTATGTTACTACTACTGTAGATTCTGGTTTATAGGATGATTGGTACAAAGAATATTTGATCTGGGAGCATATAAAGAAAGAAGGTGAATCTTGAATGCAAACACAGGCAATAAGAAACACTCAGACAGAAGTAAGGCTTTGAATTCTTCACACTAGTAAGCAATACAAACTGTGAAATAAGTAGATAGTATCTGTCCCAGACACAGAGGGGTATTCTGGGTCATCAAGTCCAGACTGTACCCATCAGGCAGACGCATAAATTTCATTAAATTTCAAAACCTGCTTAAATTCCGGCGTCTCCTTTGTGAATATAAGAGGGAGTGTAAAAATTTGTCATGTAGTTTAAGTTGTTAAACTATTCTAGTCCTGTGTATATATTTTAAATATTTTTTTCATAGTCGTGCTCTCCCAGAACGCAGTGCTGCTCACAGACATACTACTTTTTTTTTTTTATGAAGCACTTTGTCTGTGTCATCAATTCTCTTTTTTCCAGTGTAGAGATGGCCAGTACATTGGAGCAAGTCATTTCTCGTACATGAATGGGAATGAGAATCTACATTCCACTCATTTAGTATTGTACCTTGCTAAATACATCCCCAGTAATAATAGTGCCTTTTCTTCAGATACCAATATGATAGCAGTTGCAAATGTGCCTCAACATGTTAATATGCCTTGAATACACATTACAAATACTTACAGAAAGCCCAAGTAGAGAGAAAACACAAAATATAACCAAATATGAAGTGCATGCTTGCATTTTGAGTTTTAGATGTATTGTAAAGATTTCATATATCTAGGTTGTGTTATTTCAGTCTTAGTAGCCGGAAAGTATAGCAAACCTTTATTTATTTGGACAAAACCACAGGATGCAGCTTGCATTCTCCCAGTATTTAAAAGCAACCCTTGTTTTATGTTGGAACTGTTTGAGAAAACTGAAGAGAATTCACTGTCAAATTCTCCACAAATTAGCAATTTAACTTTCGAGCCAACTCTTAATAACATTTTAGTAGTAAAACAGTGGTATTTCACACACTATATTCTGATCGTAAAGCACTGAGGATGCACAGACAACAATTTACGTTACTGTAGGATTATTCTTATGACATAAACACCTTACGTCTCAGACCATTTCTGTTCCATGCTTCTACAGCAGTTAGAACAACGAGATGTTGGTTACCAGGGTTCTTAAATGTTCCATGGAAAAGGTGGGATGCAGATCACATAAAGCTGCTGTTTGGTGTGTGGGTATTTCCAATACTTTGAATATTTTATTTTTTTTCCAAGCCAGAAGATAAAAGCAAACTCCCTAAATGAATTCCAGCTTGAGAATTCTAAATAATCTTCATTTAGCAGAAATTAGTTAAGAGATGACAGTTAATTATTCTATGTAGATAAATACCATTCTATAACTTTACTATTAAATGTTTACATTGTTTGCTTTAGATGTCAAAACATCCACTGCAATATCCAATTCAAAATGAAATGTAAAAAAAATGGCAGCTTCTAAAAACAAAAGCAAAGGTTGAAAGTATGTTTCCCACCTGTAAATAACTGAAAACATTGAATTCCTGAAGAAGTTTCAGCTGTTGAGCAAATTCATTTTCTAACAGAAAAGCTATTGCACAGCTTTAAAAGATTATTTCTAATAGGCACCCATGGTCTATATCCCTAATAAAGACCTTTGTAAGCTCTTTATGTATGTATGTATCGTAAAAAGTCATCTTTGTTTCCAGTTTGAACCAACTAGATTACAATGAACTTAAAACCTTAAAACAGTTTGGAAGATCTTGTTTACCAGAATCTAAGCCTGTTAGAAGCTTCTATTCTTCTTCAGCAATAAATGGAAAGAAAATATTAAGCAATGCATTTGGAGAATGTGATGTAGATAATGTTAAACATAGCAGAGAGTGCACACTAATTTAGAAAATAAAACTTGCACATCATCTATCTTCTAGTCAAATGCACCTCCTTGAAAACTTCACAAAAACATACTTTTTCATGCATTATTTCACTGTATGTAACATTATAAATTATGTTACCTCACTGTGGAAATAAAGTATAGACAAAATGGTTGTAATAGTGTCTGCTTTTAATTTTAATAGAGAAATAATAAAGGGATTCATGAGGATTTGGTCAAAACATTATTTCATTGAAGGAAATAAGGTCTATTGACATACAATAGACCTTAAAATAAAATAAATAAGGTCTATTGACATACAATAGACCTTAAGGAATTTTATGCCCACTGTGACTTGTCTTTGGCAAAGTAACAAGACTTCTTTTTTATTATTATTTTTAATGACTCTTTCTTTCTATCAAAGAAACAAGAATGTTCTTCTGTACTATCCAAAGGAATTCTGCTCTGTAGGTTGGGAAAAAAAAAAAAGCCCTGTGTGAATAAGTAGCAATTCTAAGGCAAAGTCTTACTGACTGTAAGGTTTCAGTTCAACATTTTAAACTTCAATAAGACTTTATGACATCTATATCTTAAAGCCATATTTTCAGTGAGGTAATTTATTTCTCTTGGACTTCAGAATTTAAGCAAGCACAGCAGTAGTCCCATACAGCGTAACAGGAGGACGTACAAGTCTACAGTTGGGGCCTAGGAAAGGATCACTGTACTCTACTACCAGACAGACGTTGTGATATGGACTTTTGGTGTCTCGTGTTGTTATGGAGATAGCACTGGCACGGATCTCAGGTAACGTATTGATGGACACCAACACTGACAGATCTGTGTTTGCATACAAAGGCCACACTGCGCACAAATGAAGGCTGACCGTGCCCTTGTACACAGATTGACATAAAGTGATTCAGAGTTTCAAACTTTGAAAGTCGAGGGACTGGGGAAAAATCTCTCCTGGCCCATTCTTGTCCCATCTAACTTTTTTCCACCATGCTTATAAGTTCCCAGGACAAAAAAAAATAAAATTAAAAATATTTATTTTTTTTTACATATGTAAAAAAGACATTTCCTTTCTCCAGAAAGAGATCAGCTTCTTCACTTCTGAAAATCTATTTCATTATTCTCCCAAGATTGCCTTCAATACCCCACTGTAGCAGGATAAATTTCCCTTCCTCATCTAACTGGTTTTATATTTCTTTTACTATAATGCTTTTTCCTTTTAAATATCAAGTTAATGTACTTGTGAATAAGCCTTGTCATCTCTCTCTGTCTCACGAATGTAAAGAACACCCTCAAGTCACTTACGTTTCAGTTTCCTGTTCTCTTGACTAGCTAACTTTGAACATACCAGAGCAATCTTCTGCCTTTAGAAATACATTTGTTCTCTGCATTCTTCCAGGATTGCTGACATCACTTACAATAAGTAATGCTATTCTTAATACTTTGAGAGGTACTAATTTTTTCCGTATGGATGATACAGAAGTTAAGACATAGGTTACACTGGAATCATATTGCTAATGGAAAGTTAGTCTTAAGTAGTCATCCTGTATTCCATCTTCCTCCCATCTCATATACATGTTATATGAAAAATATTGTTAGCCTAATTTCTGAACAATAAACACACTGATTTCTTCTGTTAATCATCTTGATGGAATTTATTCACAAAAATGGTACTTTTCTCAGAATGAGTGAAGTGCTTTTTATTTTTAATAGATTAAATTTTAATAGATTAAAAAGCAAAATAATGTGAATCAAAGCAAACAAACTACTACATTTTAATGCATGTTTACAGGTTAATGTACCTGCTTAATGCAACATATTTGGAAAAATGTTCATATCATTTACGCTCTGTACATAGAGGCCCCACAAAATCTTTAGTCAACCTTCCAAGTCTAATTAAAGATCTATTTTTCACAGACAACTCCTGCTCAGAGAGATTGTTGAATCCACATTTGGGTCAGAGTTTTGCTTTTGTGTTATTTATAATCTAGATTGATATGTGGCTGTAGGGAAAATATAGACACTTAATAGTTTTTCGTAAGTGAAGTGCTATTGACTGTTATAGAGCCCAGAGCACATGACTTCAGGACGTTTCATTGCATGTATTTTCATCAAAGCGCAACAACCTAATGACTGTTCATTGAAAGTTACCTGGGTTTACCACCTCTTCGTATTCTGCCCACATCCCTTCCTTCTTTGACTAAAGCAGATTTATAGAGGAGCATAAAAGTATGGGCTTGAATTTAAAGACGATAATGCCATTGTTGTGGAAAACATGCTGGGACGATATTTAGTTTCTGTGTTTGTCCACTTGTTTAGGTTAAATCTAGTGCATTTGTAGGAGCAGACTTTGAAAACAGGATTATCTGAGTACGTTTCTTTACATCCCCAATACTTTCTCTACAACGCGTGTCAACGCGTGTCACATCGGAGGTGTGCCTCGGTGGACCTAATTCATCAAATAGATTTTAAAATCCAATCAAGTGAAACTAAGCAGTCTTGCTCCTTAGGGACATATGGTAGTAAATGAAACACTTAACAATGAAAGAAAGAGATAATAGCAGTCACAGGACTATATTATTCTTACACACATATGTATATAACATATAGAAAGAAAATGCCTTGTATAGTATGAATAGTAAATTACATCCTCAATAGATTAGCTAAACTGACTGATAAAACAATGCTACCTGACATGCTGTCAATTCATAAATGACAAAAAAAGAATATCTTTCAGATGGGAAGAAAATGTGTTTCTAAACAAGTATTTCAGCCTTCAAAATGTACTTGTGCTATTGTGATGTAGGAAAAAAGTAGTAAGTCTGTATAATAGAAAAAGTAGATGGGGCAGCAAGCTGCAAAAATGATACTGAAAATATTGTCTTAAAAAGTAGTATCCTTTATTCTTTTCCATGGTGTCATGGTATAATTATATAATTACATAATATTTAGCTTTAATATATAATGATGTATTAATGTCAGTATCTTACAGCATAGTGCAAATAAGAATATTAATTTCAGGATAAATGCAATTTCAGAAGTTGCTGACATTTGGAAAACAACTATTTGACACTTGAACCCCTGGGTCAGTTTTACAATTTCTATGAGGTGCCCAGAGCTGATACACAGTTTATTAAAACGTATTTGCTAACGTGAGACAAAGATTTAAAAAAAAAATCTGCAGAAATCATAATTGAATTAAAACTCAAAATATTCTTCTGCTGCAGAATCCAGGTGGTTAACATGTAAATTACCTGCTTTGAAACAAAATCAAATATTAACTATCTACAATTTGTAGGGAAGGATGCTATGACCAGGCACCAGGTATATTTTGCAAAAGCAGCCCCTTGACCTTTGGGCTCTTCTGTCACTTACCAGATGGGTTGGGATTTAACATTGGCGTGATAGCAACGGAACTGCGCCAATAAGGAATAAAAAGTTATAGTGATTACAGAAAGATATATGTACAATTGACCCAAATTAGCAGAAAACACTCATAACTAACAGAATAACCACCTTCAGTATCCAGCAGGAGCACAAGCAGACATATTTTGGTGTTTATTCTGTGATTTCTCTTTTTATCCTTTTTCTCTAAAGGCTACATAGAACAAACCCACGTTTGAAATTAAATGACCGTTTTAATTATGATAGTTTGTTTTGCTGATATAGATATACCCTCTCACTTGGCTGATTTTCTGGAATTTTTCACTCATTATTTTATTACTATTGGTCCCTTAAGATTGTCATACTGAATTTTCCTAGTCCCTGAAGTAATGAATATTGTAATTAAATCTTGGTAAAGGTAGTTCACAGCCAAATGGTGCTCATTTCTTCCAAGCATCTGGTTGCCAATTCAACTTTTAGTTTGCTGGCTTTGATAATTCTTTGACCCTGATCAAAGAACTTTTTAATAGAGCTCTTAGTGGCTATTTACATGAGAAGATGAGAAGTGGAGAAGGAAACTACAGAAAAAGCCAATCAGGCACTAAAATTCTGATGGCTTTTACCACACCTCACTCTCCTCTCCTTCAGAATAATCACAAGGATACACAAGTGAAAACAGGTGGAGTTAACTAAAAAAGTCTGTTCATTGCCCCAAAGGGACTACAAATTACATCAACAGTTAGATCCTGTCCTCCTTAATCCCATGGAACTCAGTGGTAGTTTCAAGTAAAGCAGAAGTCAGCCCTATCTGGCATATATATTCATGAAGTTAGAATGTGAATACCTAAATTTAGTGAGAGCTAGTTAATGCAGATGCCAAGGAACAATTACCGCATGAGAGCTGAACTGATGTCATGCTGTGATTTTAACTCTTTCAGGTGCCATGCAATCTAATTCACATTACATTTTGGACAAAACCACATCAGGGCAACAGTAGAATGAACTAGAAGGGACACAGATCATTCCATAACATGGGGAATGCAAGGAGAGGTCTGGTAAGAGCTGCAATGGGGAAAGAGCTGATCTCCAGTCAACCTCAGAGATAACCTCTGCCTGTGAGAGCTCTGTTGGAGGCTGGCATAGAGAACGACTGACTTCAACAGAGAAGGTGTCTAGAGGATTTTGAGACGAATGAATGAAGAGAGAAGCTGTAGGAAAGGAGGATATAACAGGATTCATAAGAAATGAATGAGCAGAAGATACAGACTTACTATTTTGGGGGACACAGGCTAAGGAGATAAGCTAGGGTACCTGTCCTCGTACCAAGTGTAGTCCTTTCCAGAGCCTGAAAAGAGCTCACAGTTTAAGCTTTCTTCTGTCAGAAAAGCTCCATAGAAAACTGTGTAAAGAGTTCAATATTCCACCCTGTTTACCCAGGAGTTTAATCAGAGGGAAGCAGCATAATCTACTTTCCTAGTGGCAGAGAGTTTTGGATCATACCACAAAATCAGCATGTGCAGTCTCAGAAAACTGCTGTGACCTGAACTGGAGTAGACTGACATTGTAGTAAACAAGTTCAAAAAATGACTGCACCTTGCCCATACCCAAAGGGACCACAACAGAGAGGGAGGCAGAATGGGCTCCCACCTCCAAGATGATGTACACAGACCAAAATTACCTCCTGACTGTAGTCTTTCAATTTAGGTAGCAGGGTACAAGTCAGGTATATAGCTCTGGCACCAATACTACCTCCCAAACCACAAGTTAGGCATTATTTGTCTATTCAATATCTAAATACGTACACTTGGGAGCTTAGAGTGATCTGCAGAAGAACTGAGCATTCACAGCTTTCAGTAAAGTTAGTGGAAGAACAGCTTTGGGGGTGAAGGACAAACTCTAAAAGGGTCCTAAATGTCTTAAATATAAGAATCAGCATTATTGGATATTTTTTACTTTATAACTCCTTAATTTATAAGATCTAGATATCACCTTCTTGAACTAGACAGGGACTGGAAAAATGCATAAAAATTTGCAAAAAACTTAATCTTTCTATTGATGAATACCTCAGAAATTAATAATTCTGTCTTGACAGCCAAGTTTGAAATAGCATGCAGTAAATAAACTCAGATATACATATAGATCAATAAGATGGAAGGTAATCAGTGTTCTAAGTGAGCAACCCTTTGGACTAAGTAAAACAGCCAACCTAATGAAAAAATATTATGAGATCACAGCCTGACAGGTGAGATTTTTGACTCTCCATAATTGCAAACATTTATTAAAAGGCTAGATATTTTTTAGGAATACACAGTACAGATGATTTAATTTTGGGCCCATAGCAGAAATTAGTCCTATAATTTTGTGACTCAAGACTGTATTCCAATGTCTACATGCAAGAAGGAAAAAACAAAAATATATGGGCAACCTTTTCCAATCTTTTGCTAACCTCTGGCAGATTGACTTCATTAAAAACAATTTATTTAGCTCCCAATTCTATTCTTTAATAGGAAAGCCTCATCATTTGGCAAATACAAACCAGCATGTTGACAGTCATCCTGCGTACGTGGATAGAAAGATATATATAGAGAGATGGATGTTAAAAACCCCACATTTTCCTCCAAGTAATTTTAAAACTCAAATTGCACATTTAGGTAGAATGTTTGCAGTCTTAACAATATCAAAATATTGTTAAGTTGTGGTTTCCAACCTTCAAGGAGTTGCGTCACTGTCACAATGGGACACTTGCCACAAGCCCACACCTTCCTATCTAATAGGATTAGCTAAATAGCAAATCATGCCATGTGCCTCTGGCATCTGGCACTGTCTTATAATAGCACTGTACCAACACTTCCAGTATGTTGCATTACAGGCACAAAAACCTACACCATGTATATACGCTATACTCTTTCAATACTTCCAAAGAACACTGTCCACTTACAAGCATTTTATCCTTCTAATGACTTCAGTATTTTGGTAAGGACTAAACAATCATTAAATAGTAAACACAGTAACGAACTAAAAGTAGAGCTCTATTGATATAGAAACAACCTACATTATTTGAAAAAACCAGCTAATTAAGTAGTATCTTATAGAAAAGAGATCTTAGAGAGAAGCTTGTAGCAGCTTTTGGCACAAATCAGAATGAACTACTGGCGATGAAACACCTGAAAACTTTTTGAAGACAGATCTTACTGTATGGATAAAATAAAAATAGCACTATGTAAGATCTTGTTCAGCATTCACAACCAATGCATGGAATCACTTCATTCCCCCATTTTACCTATTTGTTTTCCTGAAATTATAAATTACAATTCTCTTTTGTGTACCATGACCAATCATTTTATACAAAAGATACCAAGTCACACTAAAGTAAGCAACTATTATCCTCACAATGTTAATATATATCTATGTCCATACAACCAGATCAACTCACCTTGGATTACTCAGATTCATCTGATTTTGGTTGATGACTAGATGTATCATCAATTTCTAAGACATACGTCAAATGGCTGTCATCTTTTGAATTCTTGAGAAAAAAATTAATCCACTGTAACAACTAATAATTTTGAGCCCAGACTCCCTCCGTTTTTCAAAGCCCACAAGGTCTAAGAGGAGTCATCACCCTAGTTTTGCATCAGTTCAGTCATAACTTTAGGTTGAACAGCCTACCAAGAAATGAGAACAGGAAAATGAAGCTTAGATCCCCTTATTCCATCCATAATTCTCCTTTCAAAAACTTTCCCCTAGAACCCAAACAACAGCTTTCTTGTCTTCTTGACAAGAATATGACTGCCTTATATATCATTCATGAATTTCTGTACCATGGGATAAAGCACAACTTCCTTTAATAGTAAGGATACAATTAAAATGGAACATGAAAACTATGCAAAAATATAGAAAACAGGCTTACTGTTGACACTTGAGTCAACTTCCCAACCAAAACAGCTAGCCTTAGTCCAATTTACAGTGATAAAGTATTTACGTATCACACACATGTACTGCAATGACCTGAAGCAGTTATGTTTTCAAAGAACATTAAGAAGAATATGATCCCTCCTAGTGCAACTATTGGCTCTCTTTTATTACAACTAATGAGAACAAGTTCTACCCAATCCTAGACCAAGTGGAATATTCAGTTAGCTTGACAACAATGATATAATTACCAAACCATACAGCTTCCAAAAGCTTACAGTCCCTTGCATTCAATAACTATAGGAAATTATTTTTAGTTCAATACATAGGATGCTCTCAAATAGCATCATACGAAAGTGACTTCATAAAACAAATAATGAATAGTAAAAATGACCCTCAGAAAAAAATCTCTCAGTATATCTCAGCATTTTTTCTAGCTTTCTTGTAATACTTATCACAGTCTACCCTTTCGGTTCTGTGGTTTTACCTTAGTAATCAGGGGCAGGGGGCGAGGAAGCATCTTTTACATTCTTTTCTAATACATACAATATGAAGTGCTCAGGATCACAGAGACCAATGACCTGATGGGTTTTTCTAATATTCTTACACACAGTCTCTCACAAGACTAAATCTGAGATGACAGATGGTGGTTTCTCTACCTCATTGATAATTAGATTCCACTTCTCTATTCAGGGCTTGAAAATATTTCTTTGCTGCCCCCCTTAATATTTTTGAACAGCAGAATTATTGCAAATAGCAAGGCAAACACAAAAGTCTGAGCAAGATTTGACTCATTCAAAGTCAAAATAGCAGTAAAAACGTACTTTGGCAAGAAGTCTATCTGAAAGGAGAGCAGGTTTCTAGTCCTAGACAAAGTCCCTTGTAGATCAATTTTACCCCAAAACAAATATCCCCCAGGCTCCCCAACCACCTGAGGAGTATTTTCCAGGAGCATTCAAAAGCAAGAGTTTCTCCATATTTTTTCAACTTACATTCAAATATCAACTTTTTTTCTCTAACTATACACTATTAGGCTATGCTGCCTTCCTGCCTTCACCAAGATTCGGAAACAACACATAGCTTGGGGAATTGGATGTATCCATTAGACAGCTAATTAGACCAAAAAGGAGAGTGTAAAAGAGAAACTGAATATTGCAGTTAATTGAAGTCACTGGGTTTTTGGTGCTGGGACAGATGAACTGCTGGCAGAAAATCACACTGAGTGAAGCCAAGGCTGAAGACTTTTAAGGCAGCAATTGTACACACAGACATTTCTCTTGAACCAGCAAAATGCTGGATTAGCTAATTCTATGGGAAATAATGCAACTCATTCCACCCAGTTGAAAAAATAGACAAGGAAGACCTGAAGTAAAATGATTATTCTCAGTTCCAGTTAGTAACTCGTTTCATACCTCAGGATTGCTTGACCAACATGCATTATGATTTTTTATTCTAGATGTCACGCTGAAGAGCAGCAGAGTTTCTCTCCCTCAAGATCCCTGCAGAAGAAAAAGTGGCAGAATTAGATTTTATTTCCTGTCTTTCTTTTGTTTGGCTTTATTATTTAAAAACAAGATGGATTCCAAATTTCATACAGGATTTTTTAGTTTTTTGAATAAAAGATGAGGATTTTTTTTTATGAAAACTTGTTTCTGAATATGTATTAAATTATATCCTCCCACTGAGCAATGGCACATTAAGAAAATGAAAAACAGTTTATAAATTTTCAAGTACAGGAGAAGTGCAGAGAACAAGAGAAAATACATAACTTATCAAATTGGAATTTGGCTAGTACACTCAGCCCCAATCCTTCTCAAAAATATACACATGCTGGGAAGAGGAGGGCATACTACATCACAAGTGGTCAATTTTAGCTTGGCAATTCACATAAGTCTAAGTAAACCATACTTCTTTTAAAATTGGTGCTCAAGGCATCTCTATTTTTAAAGATTTAAATAATGCAAAACTGTATCTTCCGTGAGAGAATTCTTAGTTGGATTTGGAAACCTGCATATGTAGATACGCATGTAAAATTTTTGAGTTTGTTCTTCCATGGAAACAGTAGGGAAATTGCACTGAGGAATTTGATTTATGTTTCCATTTGCTGACAGCCTTTGCAGAGTGATACAATGCCTTATTCTACGAACTCCGTCTTCATTATAATATCTCACTTGGGAGTCAAATGTTTTAATCATTACAGAGGATGTAGCAATTCAAGTGGTCATAATGAGATTAATAAAGCAAGAAGGTCCTTCAGATAGAACCTTATGTCACGTTAGGCCTTATTAGAAAAAGAAAGTATCTAGCCGCTGTATAGCATATTCTGAAGGGATTGTCAAAAACTGTCGCACCATTGTTCATTAATTGTGATTCACTGCTTTGAGAAATTTATTTTTCATCTAGGAAACCAGAACCCTGGAACTTATTTCATTTAGGATGCTGCAAATTCATACTACCCTACAGCAAATTTCAGGATGCCAAAAGTTTAAGGAAGTTTCCTCTAATTAAGGTGTTCAGTACTGGGGGGGAATGAAGTTGGCCACTCCTGACCTACCGGCATAACACGCTTTGCTGATCTGCAAACAGATAACGTATTCCTCAGCTGACACCGATTCCTGAAGCTACATAATCGTCTTTCTCCTCCGCCGGGAAGAACACTATCCTCACATTAATTAATCTCTCTAAAAACACTCCCTGCGTGCCAGGGCCTCAGTTAGCATATTTGTCGTGCAATTGCAAGCCCATGAGTGAAAATATTTTTAAGTTTCACTAAATTTATAGCTAGCTTGTAATACATTTGTTTGACTTCAACATAGCTGCTAATATTCAAATGGAAACTAAGGGAATCTCTTCACAAACCAAATTCTCTCCTATACCACATTTTCTCACTAAATACATGATAACATTTAACAATTTACCTTTGTGCTTAGAGTGGCAGCTGGTGCAGTGGGTCAGAGCCACAAAGACACGTGCTGCCAGGGCATGGCAAGGGCTGCCGGCTCCCTCAGGGGTGGGGAGCACGGCAGGCAAGGCAGGCCCAGACGTGGTGGCCATCTCCAAATACCAGCCCAGGTCACAAGGCAGTAGTGAGGGAGGTCCAAGGCCAAGCCAGGAAATCACTCTGTGGGTGAGGGCTGGGCTGCGGTGAGAGCTGGCCAGGTCCATGGAGACGAGTTCAAGACGGGAAGCCATCCCGGGGCTGGGGTCCATGCCCAAGGCCTGGCCGAGTTGCAGAGCCTGGTGCTGCGGGCACAGCTGAGGCAGGCGCTGGAGGCCCAGGGCTCAGCTGAGGGGCTCGGGGCAGGCAGGGGCTGCAGGCCCAGGGCTCAGCTGGGGGGCTTGGGGCAGGCAGGGGCTGCAGGCCCCAGGTGAGACTCCTCACAGCCATTAAAGTCTATTAGGACCCTCAGGGCTCTGACACACACATCCTAGTGACCCATTCTCTTTCATTTTGCAAAAAATGAGGAGAGGGGGAAGAATTGGGAGAAAACTCTCACAAAACAATCCAATTTATGAGAAAAGATGGAAATTTAAATCTCAATATCATCTCCTTGCTTAAACCCTGCTGCCTAGTAGAGCAGAGCATGCTGTGCTGCCCAGAACAGCTGTCAGGCACAGATTCACAGGTGAAAGGAAAGGACATGTCTCGTCAATGCTTATAAATACCTAAAGGGTGGGTGTCAGGAGGACTGGGGCCAGGCTCTTTCCAGTGGTGCCCAGGGACAGGACAAGGGGCAACAAGCACAAATTGGAACACAGGAAGTTCCATCTGAACATGAGGAAAAACTTCTTTATTTTGAGGGTGGCAGAGCACTGGCACAGGCTGCCCAGAGAGGTGGTGGAGTCTCCGTCTGTGGAGACATTCCAAACCCACCTGGACGCGTTCCTGTGCAAACCTGCTCTAGGTGACCCTGCTCTGGCAGGGGGGTTGGACTAGATGATCTCCAGAGGTCCCTTCCAACCCCTACCATTCTGTGATTCTGTGGGATGAGAAGGGGGCTGGAGCCCAGGGTTCATGAGGGGAGCTGGAGGGTGGTCCCTGTCTCCAAGGGGCAGCCTTTCTCTTGGGCAAGCATCATGGCAGACCGGAGCGAGTCCCAGGAAAGGGGCCCTCAGCCCCATCGACCCTCGTCCTTCTCCCAGCACTTGGGCATGTTTCAGGCCACAGGCCCCCCATGCCCAAACCTGCCATATTTGGCCACACGCATCAGCCACAGTCACAATCAACACCACAGTGGCCTCCTGATGTCGCCTGTTGCTCGGGACTTATAAAAGCAGGGGCCCGTGCAGCTGGCCCACAGTTTGCCGAGCTTCCTGGCCCTCCGATGCCAAGCATGGATGGAAGGAAGAGGAGCTGGACTAGCAAGGCGGATGGCTGCCCACCTTGGTGGGGGACACCCCAGAGCTGCTCTCTGCAACTGCGGAGGAGGAAGGCGCCTCCCAGGAGCAGGAAGCGCAATCAGCGCAGGAGGAGGAGGAACATCACCCCTCATAGCACGAGTGCCAGCGTCCTCACCTCTGCCATCAACCGTATGCAGTGCCTGGCCATAGGCCCACCAGGGAACGGTGTGAAGCCCAAGCGCGTCTGCCTGATGGGGAATGGTGCGAGACCCAGGCGTGGGCATGACCTGGCAGTCAAGGCATTGAAGAGCAATGCACAGACCACTCGGGTCAATCCACCAAGGCATGGCGTGTGGCCAACGGCTGCCAATACACCAGGCAGCAGCATGGTGCCCATGGAAGTGGACCTGCCTCAAGATCAAGAGGAAGCCATGGAAGTGGATCCACCTGCACAGGGAGGACCTGGCACTCCAGCAGCGCAGCCTGGCTTCTTCCATGAGATTGCACCAATGGCCTCACAGGAGCCGCCTGGCCAGTTCCCTATGGGCAGCCCAGCCTCTGCACCCAACAGTAGCTGGGAGAAGAAAAACCCTATGGACATCCCACGGGCTCACCTGCAACATCTCCCACCAGTAAACACTTCTTTTGTTGATTGTCAAGGGTTGCATGGGCCCTTCTTTCCCATCCTCCCACCACCGGCCCTCGGGAAGAGGTGCCACCTCTTCTGCATTGAGTCCCCAGAGGAGAGGAGAGAAGAGCGCCTGGCTTCCATCGAGCTGCTGCCTTCCCACATGGCAAGGGACGCCCAAAACCTTGCGGAAGGTGGCCTGTCCCACTATCATGCAGGCCCTTACTTCAGGCCAGCATCAGCATCAGCCCCAACACTGACCTCGGGCACACCACTATGAGCAGCTGCCCCGTGTGTGGGATTTGTCCTGCTGAGCACGAGCCAGTGGTCCTCCCACCTTTAGCAGGGGTGTTGGACTAGATGATCTCTATAGGTCCCTTCCAACCCCTAACCATTCTGTGATTCTGTGACTGTGGTATGATGGTTCAGAACCAAAAAAAATATGATTTACTGTAAAATAAATACATACCCACATACAGACTGATGCCTCTGAATAACAGCAGTGCAAAGGAAGGTGGCATTCTTCATATTCTTGCAGACCTGAGCAATCAGTAAGGAAGCCTTGCAAAAATTCGAGTCTCACTTTAAAAACAGAAAATAAGCATGCAGATATTACAAATTATTCCTTCTAAATTAAACACCATGCAAGGTTGTTTAGAAAAGTATACCTATTTGGGAGAGACTCATTTTAAGCACGTGCTTAAATAACATCCCAAAATTTCACTTGAGACCTCTGTCATATTTGAACACAAATCCACCTAATAAAACAGCAGTTATGAGACCTGATCCTCAAAATAGTGGGGACTCAAAACATTTCAATGCATTCTTCAAACAGTAAGTAAATTCTTGCACTGATCTTGTGAATTACTTTTAAGTTTTCCTTTGATTTCAAATTTTTATGCTAGATCAAAAGTAGATGTTTCTACTGTCAGCTGTCACAATCATCCTTTAAATAGTTAAAATGTAGTAGTATACACAAGATATTTGTTCGAAGGAACGTATGTTCAGGGAAGAGACAGAACTGCTACCTGAGGAAGGACACCAAGCGATAAACCTGGTCATTTCTAACCAAGATAGATTTTCCTCACTCAGAAACGATAGAGAAGCATCTGTCCACAGCAGCACAGAATAGCAATTAAGAGTATAATGTGTATCTTGCATGCCATTAAAGCCTCAGGCACTTCTGTTGAGAGCATTCCGTAAGCCATGAGAACCCCTATGTGCATATTTAATTCATTGGGGAATTGTATATCCAAGTAGTTACTTAAAGTTAATCCCCCATAAGCCAGAATGGCAAAAAATTCAATTTCTAGAGTTGGGGAAAGTTTTTGATGTATGCACAGGCTAAAAAATGACTTAGGCTACGATCTGTCATCCTAACAGAACTTTTCCCCTTCCAGACATCCAAGGTAGTATGTTCACCCTGCCAGTCTCCAATGCAAGTATTTCCTATAAGTTTAAGGCAATACTTACAGAAGAGTAAAAGAAATAAATCAGTTACATCAAGGCATGCTAACAATACCGTAAAGTTACAACTAGAGCTTTTGCTGATCTGCCTAAACCACACTTAACCAAGCTGCTTCAAAATCTGCTAGAAGAATAACACGGAGTGCCATACAGGCTAACCACCCTCGTGTTCCACTTGGTGAGTCAACCAGTATGCTGAGGTCTTCGCCAGGATGAATATGATGTTTAGAGGACGAGGGAGGGGGCAGGGAAGGAAGTAAGGACTCTTCCCCGGGAAGGGAAGTCTTGGTTTACGCTTAGGTTAGTTTTTACACATTCCCACCACTTTCTGCTTCCCTCTCGTGGGACGCCTGCCACTCCAAGTCAAGTGCCGATGTGCCTGCCCCCAGCCTCAGCTGACACCAGGATGTGGGTTGTCACTCAATGACCCCCAGAGCTGTGATGCACCAACATCCCAGGGCTGCCAGCCCCTTCCCAGCTCTGGCACTCGCAAAGCCGACGCTACAGCCGAGGAGGCCACAGGCACAAGGCTGCTGGACACCAGAAAACAAGTCCCAAACAGCTCCACAACACAAGACCAGACAGCTCTTGGGGCCCTTCTCTCCGTGACAATGCAAATCTATGGCCCTTTACTGACAATGGCAAAAATACCAAGTTTCTAATCCCCTCTTCATAGAAATCACTGAACCACAGGCCTTCACCCAGGAGCGCAGCAAAGACATTGCAAACTCTACAACCCCTCAAGGATTCTACATTGAAACTGAGCAACGTATCTGCCCAGTGTGCTTGCTTTTTCCTGTCTAATCTTGCCTCACGCCAACCTGCGTACGTCTGAGTGAGGCTCACATTTCTTTATCACCCATGCACAACCATTACTTTACCTGGTAAGTGATTGATTTTTATAGCTAATACAATTTTCACAATCAGCAAAACCACTATGATTATGTAAGTTACAACTACATGTTTTAAAGTTAAGTTCAAAATTCCTGCAGTCATTGCAAATGAGTGTTAGTTTTAAGGATACAGTATAATTAAAATCGCACCTTTAAATATAACCACCTTTTATGAGGAAGGTCATAATCAAGAAGGTAGTTTATAACAATTTCTAAGCACTGAGTAAATATACAAACATAATTAGTTTCCACATATACAATTACAGATTAGAAAATACCAATTCCATAATCACACTTGGTCAAATTTTGATCTAAGAAATTGCCTGAAGTTTGAAAATGAATACCACCTTATGTATCATGCATACATTAAGCTGCTGTTTGCTGGCAGCTTCTCTAGAGAGAGTTTGGAACTTTTTATTTGGCGGGTAGCTCGTTCTTATAAGTACATATCTCAGAAATATTATAACACATTTCCAAAATTACCATATCAGCCCCTTTGTAACAAAAAGAACTGTTTCTATCACATTCCAAAGTGATTAAATACCTTATGTATATGTAATATTTGGATACTTCCACAATTGAGAATTTCCACACCACTTGTTAATCATTATGTTTTAAAATATCCCCAAGACAGCACAAAGTGAAGGTACAGTCTTTCCAGTCCTGGTCTTACACAGCTACCCTTGCTAGTATGATTTAAAAAAAAACAAAACCAACACACTTTAAAACAGTAAACTTTTTTTAAATACTTGATCAATTCACCTTTGTTTCTTACAGCTCTGAAAATATCCTTTTATAAACACAACAAATTTCATCCATTTGTAGGTTATATATAAAATGTTACAAAAATAGGCTTTGTATATTGGTAATCTACTACTTGTAATCATTACTAATAATAGGAGGAACATTCCCTTCAACCCAAGGGAACAAGGCTGCTCTTGTTTGGATATAGAAACACCTGAAACTGGATCTATTTTTTCTTATAACTTATTCCTTATGCATATTTTTCTCTGATTTTAACTTCAGCCATGACAATTGACCTGGAAAAACCCTTATAGGTTTGTTGTTTTTTTTCAAATATGCATATTAGCCAATAAGAAAAAAAAAACGAAAAACCAGCTAACACAAAGTTAAACAATACTTAATTAATGATAGCCAAATGGCTGGAATGGAATACTTACCCTTCTGTGATACCAATGGAAGAGAAAAATATTTAAGACTTTCAATCAACACCTACCTTAGTTATCCAACATAAAGCATCTCCCACTATAAGATTTTCTGGTGATATTAAGGCTATTTAGTACGTTTGTTTCCACAGTGTCTATTAATAAGTGCATTATTGTTACTTAATAAATTTTACTCAATATTCTTAAAAACTGTTTATTAGTCTTCCATTATTGTTTGTTAACCTTTGGTTTGATCTCTCCTTTGTAAAAAACTTCATTTTAGCATTGATAGTAGTTAGTGATACTTCTACATAGATTTCACCATTCCCTTTTTTCCTTCTCATTTACAATTCAAAGACACAGTTTTTAAACACATGAATTAAACCCACTTATTATAGGATTAACTTCTGACTTTCAGAGTTAACTCTATCCCAGTCCAGTTAGAACTACTTACATTCTGAGAGCAGTGCATATTGCTCTGTTTAAAATCCTGCTTTTTTCCCCCCCTTCTCATTTTTGACATCCCTTATCACCTTCTGCTCATCTCAGAATTACCCCTGTTTATTAGACCTATTCTGCCAGTTATACCAGCGATTGGTATCACTGCCCAATCTGTTTAACCAGTCAGTATTTCTCACATCCTGTGTCTTCAGACGCTGCAGCAGGACATTGCACATTGGCAGTCACTGCTCTCACAGCACCTTTGGCTGCACATTTCACCATCGTTCCCTTTCTTCCATTCCTCCACCTTTTATTTTTACAGTGACCTGAGTAGCAATAAGCATTAAAGGATTTGCTCTGAAAATACCCAATGTTTCATTAACAGGATCATAAGGTCTTTTAACTTTTTACTCCTCTGAAAAGGGATTGTCATTTGGGTCCAAGTACCCACTACGATGCTCATCCCCTTGATAGGAGGGTGCTTTAGAAAGGGCCACGGTCACGCCTTGCTTTGTTCCTGGTGTTCTCCTCTAGAAAGCAGACTGGGGTTTTAAACCCTCAAAGGTCTTCTTGGCCTTTCTATAAATTTAAACTGGTAAAAAGTTAGAGGGGACAGGAATAACAGAGCGACAACATTCAGATCATGCAATGACAACCACCAATAGAAGTTTCTGAATGGTAGAAGTGTTGCATGAAAGGGACACTCGGTTGGAAAAGCATTTCTTCCAAAATTCAGTGGAGTTTAGCAATAGAGGGAAATCTCACATTACATCATCATAGTTAATACTGACATCCCAGATTATCCACAAATCCTGTAAATCAGGATAAGGACATCTGAAAGAAGTTGGGGGTTGGCAGTTGGGTTTGCAGTTTTCTCCTGCCACACCTTGCCAGCCCCAGCCTTTTGCAAGATTTTTCCTCTGACACTACTGTAGTAAAAAGAAAGGACATGAGCCAGGATGTTCTGGATAAGATTACAGAATTCCTTTCATACCCTCTACTTCATGCTTAATCCACTAAAATAAAATTTAAAAAAGCTTGATACGCTTAACTTGTATATGTGACTCTTGCAAAATAAGCAAAATATCAAGCTCTATTCACACTATTATTAAGCAAAAGAAAAGTAGCTGAAAAGCAGAAACAAACTTTAAAAGATTGACATTAAGTACGATTCTGTAACTAACATAAGTTTACTAGTCTACTAAGCATTTTGGTTTGCAAAAACAGTTTAAAAAAATTCTTTCACAAATTTTTCTTATCCTATTTCTTGGGCTGAAATAACAATACCATATTTTAAGAAGTCTGCATACAGTTTTGAATGTGGACAAGATCCATCATAAATAAAATATGCTGAACAAAGACATCTGGGGCATGACCCTCTTGAATCTTTATAAGCAAAAAAAGAGTAAGTAGGGAAAACTGCTACTAGTATATACAGTTATTGCATCCCTACCATAATGTGAATACATTTAAGTTTTATTAGCAAGGGTAAATGGGTATAATTTGACATTTATACTTCTTTGACTTCAGCAATATTAACAGCAACAAAATTTAAAAAGGCTTTAAAACACGCTAAATTTGGAGTTTGAGCACACAAGGAAAACTGAACAAACACTTTAATTTAATTTATACCACAGAGTTTAATGGCTCTAATAATATTGCCAGTAATGCACATGCTTATAATAACCAGAACTATAGCTTCTGCTTAATCATTAGTATATGAATATTAACATTACAAAATACTATATTTACGTATTACTAAGTACAGCCTTATTTATTTATCTAACCTAAATTGCATGCAAAAGTCATCCTGAGATTTTACTATATTGCAAACATTAGTACAATACCAAAAAGACAATTCTGTTTAATTTAAAACATTAAGGCTGAAACATGGAGGGGGGATAAAAAAGTCACACAACTTTTACTTATTTATATATGATCACCAGACACCACAAGTACCTCTGAATCCTGCTATCCAAGGGGGATACTGTATTGCCTATATGTAAGTATTATCTAACCAGTAGGTGACTGACTGGCTATCTGGAGTTTGAAATATTTTCAGTCCTGAACTTCCCCGTTGTTAATAGGTAATAACTGGAGGTCAACAATGCTCCCTAAACAACTTTCAAGATATTGGGTTTTTTCCTCAAATTCAAAACCTACCGAACTAGACTTCTCCATTTTAATCATTCAAGTGAGACAGATTCTCAGCAGATGTTAAAATAGCGCAGAACTACTGAAGACAAGACTCAAATAGCAAGCTTCTGAATGAAATAAAGGTAAATTCTTGGACCAGCACAGTCAACACAGGGTTCACGTTTCAGAGTCTTGGCTGTTCTGGATATGTAAATGCTGTCATGACTCAAAGTCAATGAGCAGAGTCCAAATTATTACAAAATAAACTATGACCAAAAACCCTAACTTTGATGCCTGCCTGCATCACATGAAGATGATGAGCAAAGGATTACCTGAGCTGCCGCCAGCCACAAACTAACCTGTGCCAAAATGGCCACTCTAACACAGCTACACTGCTCTGGGATCTAAGTTTCTGACTTCACATACAGTATCTGCGCTGCACCACGTACTCACCGGTGCTTGCTTGGTATTTTGTATCCTGTTTCACAGCCAGAACAAAGGTCTGGTGCTTGCCACAAGCAGTTATGGCACATAATAAAAGTCAGAGTCATATTAATCTGCAAAGCACTCCTTATATTTCCAATGGAGGCGATTACTAGCTTCCAGGTATTGTTTGAAACTGGCATTGATTTGGAATTGCAAGCTATTTTTTTAGCCCCTAATTAAACAGCAGCCAAATAACCCTGGTTCTGAGAAAATGCCTGAGCCAGAGTATAGGGCTGTATGCAGACAGACACTTGATTCTCCTTTTTACCTCTTTAATACTTATTCTCTTCTCCGGAATTCATCTGTCAAAAAAATTAGAATAAATTTCTTCAATGATTTGCACTTTCCACAGGCAGTTCTGACATTTTTGCTAGGCAACACCATACCTTAACACACAATTTCCTCTAGAATATCATTCACATCAGTATAACAAAAAGAGATTGGTTTTAGAATCATTTTTCCCTAAATCATATGTCATAATCAAAGAAAGGGAAAAAAAAAAAAAAAGATATTTGGAGGACATAAGAAAGAGAGTTTCTTTTTTGTATCTATGCAAAAATCACATATTTCTCCTAAGATTTCCTACTATTAATGTTAATAACTATTGAATAATTTTCAGCAGTATGGGTTTCAGATTTGGACTTGGAGATTCTACAGAGAATGACAATTTTCTGCCTACATTTTTTTATTATTTTTGACCTAGTGAATCTGTACCTATCCAATCTGAATTTGTTTACTTAGATGTAAGTCCAGTGAGCCAGTGAATCCAATGGGAGATGGATTCTATTCAGTTACTTCTGACACCTAATTTTCAGCTGAGTTTCATCTGGATGGGATTTTATTTCAATAAGATGTCAGGTCCTGGACTTTAACAGACAAAGAGCCATTTGGGAAGTAAGTTTTCAAAAACCTCCTTAAATTTGAAGCTTCAATAAAAAGTGGTATGGAGCTCTGGATTTGTTTCAGAGATAAGTAATTAGATGTTTGTGTTCATAGAAATTACAATGAATCTGCACAATGCAGAAGCCATCTGCTGGAAGAGTCTTATAAAATATGAAACACTGAGTATACTGGAAAAATCCTATGGGAATATCTTGCACAATCGGAAGCTAGTGTTCTAGTGCACACAACAGCATGCAGAATAAAAAAGAGCATGGCACGAGTTCTTAATCATAAATCCTGTGAGTTTTCAAAAAAGGTCCTGCATATTGTTGATTTATATTGGCCTGTTTTGTAAAGAAACAACCTGCGAAGGCAAAAAACAGCCAAGCCTTTTACTTATCAGAACTGATGGGTTTCTTTTGTAATCACAGAAGAATCCAAAATAAAAGCCCAAAGTACACCTAGATAATTATCTACGATTCCTCTTCATCAAGGCCTGTGAATCTGTCCCATCTTGTCGGTCAAACTACCAGGACCATCATTCCTCAAACAGTATTTTTAGTAGCTCTTGCTACTACTCAGTCTCTACCCCAAATATTTTATTGGGACTGGAGAAATCTGAAACGAGTGTACAATATACAATTAGGAAGAAAACACATTTAGCAACTGATAAAGTAAACAATATTTGCAAGGAAATATTTTATAATTATTGATTTAACAAAGTGAAATAATTGTTTTGCAGTTTCAAGCATGCTCAAACTTCAGAAAATACAGGCACTTTTGTACAAACCAGACAGTTTAGAGTAACTCTCTATCCATTACACACAAAATTAATACTAAGAAACTTTACATGCAATATTCCATGCTTTACTCCAGATGGCTACCATCTAATAACTATCTATTTGCATTAATTTGCTGAATTATACTTCTTACTGGCACATACTTCCTACAAGAGAGAAGAACATCTTGTTTTGTCAAAAGTGTCCATAAATCATAAAATTCTGCTTTCTAAGTTTTGCATGCTGCAGGCTAGCTAAAGAATGCTGTTCCTTTTTTTATTCCAGAAGAAAGCATCAGCTTTGAAATACAGTGGCATTAGATAATACTCTTCAGTTTTCCAAAACCTTTCTTCAAAAGCTTTGTGAACTACAGAATACAACTAATTCACCTGAGAAATACAGCTTCTAAAATTATGTATGACATTAAAGAGCTTTTCAAAACGCTGGCCAAAGACTACATCATGATGTCTGTGGAACTGGAAGAAGATCAAGCAAATTGTTTAACTTGCGTCCTGGCCAGGCTATCAGGTCAAGCTTTCTCTCGTTAAGAAGTGCTGTAGGATGCTTAATAACCAACCGGGTTAAGAACTCTGACCTCTTAAATTTCCAAGGCTATACTTACTTTGTAGTTGTGGTTCATATAGACAAGAGAGGTAATTTTAACAAAAACAAAACCAAACCCAAACCCACCCAGAACCCCAAACCAAACTAAAATAAAAAAAACAACACAAACGACCAGACTGAATGGCCTTAAGATGTTCACCACACACCAAGCCAAAACCCTGGGTAGGCAGCCACAGGCTCAGTCCCATATTGTCAAGGATACATTGTTCTAGCACCTACGCCACCTTGCTGCATAGTTGAAGAATACCTACACAAGCTTCACACAGATGGCAAAGGACACATACCGCAATAAACTCAAGCTTACATGTCCCTAACATTAGGAAAAATGAGAGCATGAACATCACCTGTTGGATCACCATACCATATGTAACTTTTAAACTTCTGTTTGACCTCTTCACCCAAGAAAATAACACAGAATTTCCATCCACTTTTTCCTCTAAAAAAATTATACAGGATCAGTGGGTCTCAAAATACTAGATATCCAAGCTAACGGGGCTAGACATTTCTACTTTGAAAAATCTTAAGGTTTCCAAGACTGCTGTTTGTTCTAATTTCTATTAATTTCCAATAGGAATTTATGCCCTATATAATCCAACCCTTACTAGAAAACTTTCCCAGGGTCACCCCCTTGCCAATGAAATTATTTGACGTCTATTGCTGCAGAATCTACCCGTGAATCTACTGTGCTATTCATTGTATCACGTCACTTCTCCTCTAGAAAGGAGCCTCACTGTAGCGCAGCACAGAAACACGCACCTAGTAACTTTTTCTTGGGAATCCTTCCATCCGCAGGCCCCGCCACTTTCCCATTATCCTTCTAATCCTGTGTTATTTTGCTACTGCTCCTTGAGACACTACCAAAACAAAAGGATTTTTCTCAGAAGAGTCAGAAGAAAACCAGTTAAACTCTTATAAGAAGAGCACTATTCTTACTTAGCAGTACTACAGGATTTGCACCTATACTCTGTTTTAGCCATTTTGGTTCATAAAAAAAATAATCTAGGTTCTGTATTTTGAAACACAAAACAAGAAGAAAATCACAGAAAACAAGAGCCAAACATAATGAACCCTGATAAAAAATATATCAATCATATTAGAGCTTTGCAGTTTGATATGACAGGTGAGTATTTCTTTTCTTCAAAGACCCCAGTAAATCAGAAAAACGGTGCTGATGGCACGGTGTAATTGTCTCTGATATGCTGCAGTGAGTGTTATTTATGGTTGTTTATAAAATATGCTGTCAGAATGGCAGACTGCCTAAGACCTTAGCCTTATTTATGGATTCTCCTGTCTTCACATGCACTTTTGTACACCAAATTAAAAAAAACACAAAAATTTCAACTCTTGAAACAAAAGCACTTCCCTCAGAAAACAAGATTTGTTATATTACACATCCGTTATTCTTAAATTATTCTGTGAATGCCTATTATGAAATTCAGCAAAATATTTCCCAAGTTCTCTCTAAGCAAAAGCCCAAATTTTGTACTGAGGGATGAAACGTAATACTACTTGTATCATTAGCATTGTACTTGATTTAAGGAATCTGGACTTGTGTTTGGGGCTTTCACACGTGCCTGTGGAAATCTAACAGCCTGTTCCCCACAGTCTTAAAAATATGGTCTTAAATACCCAATACCTGTAAGACATCTTTGAAAATATCTACATAAAATGTTTTGAGGTACAATTTTCTTCTTAACTATAGCAAGTATCTGCTTTGTCAAATATGCCTTTTAATTAAATCAGAAAAAAAAAACCACAAAACCTTTATAGACTTTCAAAAGATAAACTTTAGGTCTGATGTTCTCACTTTGTTTCAAAAAACCTTTAAGTAGTTTTCAAGTTCATTAAACACCAACCACACATTAGTTCCTTAGGTTAAGCCATACTCTTCCTTAAAAAATGTCATTTAGCAACAGAACATGGCTCTAAGAAGAGATGCAAGATAGGTGGAGCTGTTTGGTTTGAAGCGTTAAGCAGCAGAACACAGGCATTCGGACATGATAGGTTTGCAATCGACAGCACAGATTTTTTTGAATGGTCCAACCCCAAAACTGGAGTAATGCCAGCCACTTGAATCAAAGCCTAAGAGTGATAAAGTAAGCAGGCTGATTTATTCGTACATTTTTTCATACATTTTTGACGCTTTGCAGATTCCAGATATTACCTAAGGTGCAATTTGTCAATGGGAATATATATATAGAAATGGAGGAAAATAGTTACTTTATTTATTGTGATCCAAACGAATATAGAGAGATCAAAATTTTTATACTTTTTGTCACCAATTATTTAAACATGATAATGAAATATAAAATTACAAGACACATGACAATAAAACTTTTTTCTTTTTCATTGGATAAGTCATTATTAAAAAAAAATAGAGTACAAGTCACATTCACATTTAGCTCTCAGGTTCCTAAAAATACATACATCTAGTAACTGCATGATTTTCATCCAAAAGCATCTTTCCTTCTCTTAGCAAACGAAACTAAATGACAAGTAAGAGATGCTCAGGTTTGTTTTCAAGCTTCTTGCTAATTCACAAATGAAATGAGAATAAATGAATTAGGATTCCAATAATGATGCTAATGTGCCAGATCCCAGTAGCTATCGATGATACCTTACTGCAGTACCCATTTTTACCTAACACTGTTACTTGCAGCAGTCTTTTCATAATTTTCAGACAGCCTGAGCCTTGGGAATAGTTCCCAAGGCTCAAAACAATTCCAGCCTCCTCTTTTATTTGCAGCACTGCAGGACAGTGCAGAGGTAAGATGCTTAATTTTCTTATGCCTTTCAATCCAGTTGGAAACATGTATCATCTCCTTTAGTCTTCCTATATATATGCCCTGTATCTTAATATTAACTAAACTGCTTTAATACATTGTCCTGCCAAAATTAGTAAATAGCATCTGATAGATGTCAGACAGCACCTGACAGATGACAGATTACCTTCACACATCTCTACATGGTTTTATCCAAATATGGAAGGTTGAAACACAAGGAATGTTAGAAAGCATGATTTCATTCACGAGAAAAATTCAATATTTGTTTTAGTTCTGAAACTTGTCATGGAAATGAAAACTGAAACGACTGGGTTTTTAAATTAAAAGGATCAACGTGATTTCTTTCAAAAACATGCATAGTATTTGAAGAGGAACATTTTACAGGGGCATGGAGTGACAGGACGAGGCATAATGGCTTCAAACTGGAAAAGGGTAGATTTAGATCAGGTATCAGGAAGAAATTTTTCACTGTGAGGGTGGTGAGACACTGGAACAGGTTGCCCAGGGAAGCTGTGGATGCCCCATCCCTGGAGGTGTTCAACGTCAGGCTGGATGGGGCTTTGAGCAGCCTGGTCTAGTGGGAGGTGTCCCTGCCCAGGGCAGGGGGGTTGGAACTAGGTGATCTTTAAGGTCCCTTCCAACCCGAACCATTCTATGATTTCAATATGAACTAAAAAAAAAAAAAAAAAAAAAAAAGGTCCAATGCTTTAACTTCAATCTTTAATTGCAGCTTGAGATTTCTCAGCTTCATCAGAAGAGTTACATAGCGACAATGTGATTTTACTAAACATCCTGGCCTTTAGCAGTTTTCTAAGAGTATTTCCCAAATTATAATGAACTGCTTGCTAAGCTCCTGTATTTGCTTTTAATTGTACTATTTCTAGCCATATTTTCAAAATTCCTACCATAAAATTAACTGGTCCCAGAATCCTCAAGAAACTTGAGCTGACGAGACAGATGACTAAAGAGAGTGCAGACAAACAGCTACTTTCCAAAAAAACTTTGCTGTCTTTAGGTTTACTTGTTTACATTGTAAAGAATTAAGTACTCCCTGGCTGTTGGGCAGAAATCCAAAGTGCAGGCTTTGTTACAGAATATAAAACCTGTAACTTCAATGAGTAAATTCAATTTATAGTTGAAATTGAAAAGAACTCATCTCCTGAAGTTTCCGTCCTGCTGCTACAGAAGTTGCAGATATTTTGAGCAGACTAGTCTCTGCAAAACAAGACATTTCCTCATCATGGGACTGTACAAATTAATTCCCAGAAAAAAGGAATCTAGATTAAACAAGCTGTCAGCTATATGAAATTGGTTAAGTTCTTGCAGAGTACAGCACAGCCATGGCATACATTATTAAGAAATCTCTGTGTCACAGTCAGTCACATTTATCCCAGGCTTTTTGCCATTGGTACTGCCAGATGGCATCCTACTTGCATCATTTCTTGCTCATCACAAACACTGAGGGGGAGGGGGAGCAGGGGAGGGGGCATATCCCAAACCCTAACCACCAAACAAGGCTACTTGGAAATGACAAACCCATGGGTTGTAATCCTCAGTAGTTCACTATTGTCCCTAGGAACAGTAAGAGATTATAATTTCTACTAACCCATCAGATGTCCTTAAGACATTTAAAACGATTGAGTTGCATCAAAACACTCAAAAAATCACTCAAAACACATCATTTATGTCCAAGCTACAGAAATCAGATGCTGACACCGGCAACCATCCAAAAATTCAGGTCCAAAGTGTGCCTGTCTACACAAGAAATGCCTAAAATAGGACACTTCCTTGGTCAAGTGATCATTAGGATACTCAACCGTTCTTAGAGGCTTGCACTCACCCAGGCATACGCTGGAAAGCAAAGCTCTCACAGTTTCCAATTCTCAAAAAGATAGCAAACATTTCTGACTTCTTTCTGTAAATGTGGATTACACAAAGAAGAATTAAGCATATTTTAATCCTGCCATTTATTTACCAAAGGGACATACTGCATCAGGACCAATTTCGAAGGAACAGACATCAAATGATGATGCTCTCACTTTAGGGTCTAATGTTCTTAGCAGCTTCTGCTCTCGTCGTATCAACTAGGTATCATTCAGAATCCAGAAGTGAATAATAGCCTTGATCTCTTTAAGAAACTTAAAATAAGGTCCCCTAAAATGTTATTTTGCATTTAGCAGTGTTCTTTGCAAAAGGCTTTTCTGAACAGACCTGGAAAAAACAAACATGTTCCAACTTAAAAAATTAGAGGCTTTTAAGGAGATAAAGATGGAGAAATTACAAAAGTCACAAAGAAGTAAAATGCAGCTTCCTATTCGCAAAAAAGATACTAAGATCTTGAATTTTGGAGGAAAAAAAATCCCACAAGGGGAGCAAAAGAAGAGAGATTTGAGAAAGATTCACCTTTGGGATGGCAAAATCAATTTCTTCATTTCAGAAATCAAATTCTCCATTCATTAAATCAGTAGGAAGTAGAACAGAACAGGATTCAAAGGAGAGGTCTGCACAGCATCTCTCATCCATCTTCACAGTGACTAGTGAAGAGGCTAGAGCTGACTACAGCAGCGTTAGCTGGGCCCCTCCAGAAAGCAGAGACACACACAGCGGTGGGAAAGAAACAACCAAACAACTGAAATTTTCCTGCTCAGTTTGTGATGTGGTCAAGAAAGTGCAATACACTGTGATCAGTCAAAACATTACGGAATTGCACAGTCTCACCCAGGAGACGAGAGACAATTTTATGAAAAAAGAATCAAGTAATTCCAGCTCATCGACCAAGATCCAGAAATTGTCCAGAATCTTGCCCAACCTTCCCCCTCCCTTAGCCACTGATTGTACATCATCTAGTAATCATGTGTTTTATGCTGCTGGCTTGCTTTCAGCGCAAGGACAGATGCCGTGAGCTTCCTATTAGCACGATACAGACGGCAGCAGCACTTGTAAATCAACATGATGGATTACTCCAGGAAACGAGCCGATTCTGATTGCAGCATTAGGCAACACAGAAAGGGGAAGACTCTTCTATGCTTACGGCAGCATATCACTGATGTTTTAATTCTTCCTTTGAAAACTAAGTATATATATCTATATTTGGGAAACGTGTTAATGAATGAGATGATTTGTACTAGTGCCTCGCATTGTTGTTTCACACGCTGTTCTACCTGCAGCAGGTTACTACCTTTGTACTTATCAGTAAAAGAGTTAGTTAAAGTCAGTTTAATCCATATGTAGTGAAATATGCCACAGTTTATTTAATACTATACAAAATTAACATTAAAGTGCAAAAGTACTACTTTGTGGGCAAACAAGTAGTAATCATTCATATGCGGTTCAAGTATAGTTTACAAACATCATTTTAAACCAGACAACGTTACAGCATCCCTTAGAAAGAGAAATCTTATTTCTCAACTATGCTTTAATCAGTGTTGACTTTCATAGATACAAGGTCATGCAGTAACCATGAAATGTTTTTGTTGTTGTTTTTTTTAAGAGCAGAGAAACCTACAGAAATTCTTTGCATCATTTTAACAAATACAACTGCAACACGCATTCTGTTCAGAAAAGTGTATCTGATTTTTCAATTTCTTTCTAACCTTCCTAAAGGTTAGGATTTGAAATCAAAATGGATATTCACAGGAGCATCTTCAAACTTTCTCTTGTCAGACATTCCTCTCCCTTAAACAAACAAAAAAAAAAAAGCTGGGGTGATGGTTCTGGTGATTCAATGCGATACAGTGAGTAAATATTTAAAGCATAGCAAGGAAAGCAAAAATAGAACTACCTGAAAGTTGTTGGTAAAGCTGATTTTAACTTTCTCATTCTTTCTCACAAAACACATGAACAGTATCTTCAGACGGAATCAAAAATTAGGTTAACATAGAGTATGGGAAAAAATCACTGGATCAATCAATACAACACAATATTTTCACTAGACCTACGAAACAGCGTAACAGCTGGTAACAAAAGGTAAAAGACTCCCAACAAAGTCAGTGGATTTTGGATGAGCTTCTCAAATGAAGAAGCCATTCAAAGGAAGAAAGACCAGGCTTTCTTCACTTTTCATACCAGTACACTTAGACTCTGAACCAGCACAAGACAGAACAGTAAGCCACAGGAAAGATGTTCATTATCTACTTTTTTTATCCTAGAAATTTTGTCACCTGATTCATGCCTATTTTAGACAACTCAGTCAGTGAACAGAGGTACAAGGATGACAGCAAGAACGTAAGAGCTACAAGGGCAGCATGCGGCCCTGTCTTTGCCAAAAGGAAGACTCTGGCACAGGTCTTTATTCTCTCTTCTGATGATGGCAGGATTGTGCAGAGCCCGTTTTTGCAGTCACTGTTCTTTCTTGCTTTGCAATGCTTGGCAAGCACTTTTGTTTCTCATTCCACCCTTTTTGAGTCTAAACATCAAAAAGCTAAGACTCATACTATTGGTATCCTCTGAAATCAATAGTTACACCAACACAACACAAGAATAAGATAGTATAGCACAAATAAGAAGTGCCCCTAGCCATTCCTACTTAGGAGGGCAAAAACCACAGTACTTCAACTTAAAACGTATATCAGAATTAAATTTGATCAGAATACTTCTGAGATACACAACAAACAAAAGGCTTTAAAAGGCAACAATGTCTTTCATTAAAAGGACCACACAAATGTTATATTATCTGCCAAGTAGCATTCTAATTGTTCCTTCAATACCATGCCAATATCGTGGTATTCCACAAGGTGGAAAATAGTAAGAAATCACACACAACTATACGCAAAGTAAAACCCATCGCAATGTTATGGAGGAATCAAACTGTCACAAAGTAGATGCAAACTTCCTAATGCATACACCCTGCATTTCTCTGTTGCTTGTTTCTTTTCTTTGTAAATGAAAGGACGCAGACTGAACAAAAAGGTGCTGATATCAATCTGTACTGCACATTACTACTGATGCACAAAGAACCTACTGAGTTGCAAAATGGATTTCTCTCTTTCCTCTGAGGAAGCGCTATATTGTACTAAAATCCTGACCTACTTGGCGATTAATGTTCTAGTTTTAGCAAAAATCATGGATCCAATCACCTTCACTATATCTTTAAATGTTTTTATATCGATATTTCCTGCAATGCAATTTCTGTAAGTTCAAAACAAAATAAAGCACCATTTAAATCAGATCCATTTATACATAGATGGAGCCTCACACTGAACGTGGCATGAACTGCTTCTAAACTATCCAAACCGACTGACTAAATCATAAGTGAACCCCTTCATGAAGTGCAGCACTGTGAGGAATCCATCCTACACACTTCACAGAATCTTCAGGAATCACGGAATCTTCAGAGTTGGAAGGGACCTCTAGAGATCATCTAGTCCAACTCCCCAACTTCCATCCCCAACTTCTAGTCCAACTTCCATCACTTCAGAAACGTGTTTCACAAATGCCAGCTCAAAGGCCTTTTTCGAGCAGTTTCACCAATTGACTTCAGTAAACAAACCTGGAAAGTGAGCCAGGTGCTTTGTTTTCTGCATCTATTTTCTCCACTTCTTTATTGCCCTCACATCTTCTGCCATATTTACACATAAAGAATGTGCATCAATGGCATATTACTGAACCAGAAGAATTACGTGCCGCCCCAAACGTGCCCGATCATGAGCACCATTACAAAGTGCCACAGCATGGTGGTTGAAGCCCCGCAGCACAGCTGGTCTGCCTATCAATTAGGCAACAAAGGAAAACTTAAGTGGGAACCCCATGTGGTTTACAAAAATATCACTGACAGCTACCAGCCGCAAGAGGCCTAATTCCAGGAAGTGTGTTTTGTTTGGTTAGTTGACTGGTTGGGACTTTTTTCGTCTATTAAAGACTTGCTGATCCACAGATTTTGAAGGATGAAAAGGAAAACCTTTTCACCTTTAAAGAGTGTGAAATTTCTTGCCACACTAAGAGCAGTTACGGAAAATACATATTACTGAAAGTAGCCAATACTTTTCATCATGAAACCACATTAGAGTAAACCACACCATCAAAAAAAGGAATACTTGAGCTTTCAGCATCATGCATTACAAACACTTCTGGCGACAGGAGTGCTATTTTCAGTTTCAGTACGGTCTGGTATTTTTTTCCCCTCGAACAGCAGCATTTCCTTAATACTAAACAATTAATACTATTACCTACCTATGAGTCAATCCAATTCATGCCTTGTATCAATGTCATGTACTCCTCTAATTAGAAAAATGAGCTGTGACATACCCTAACAGAAGCTGTAGCATCCTCTATTTTGTAGCTATTTTCCTCAGTTTACTCAATGTTAACAACATTAATATACAATAATTTCCTGTCTCCTTGAGTGGGGTGTTTATTAAATGGCTTTGTAAATACAATTTTTGAAACAAAAACTTTCAGTCTGATTTTTAAATTAGGTAAAGTTTCTAAAAAATGATAGTTTTAGAAACATCATAATGAATCCTGCTAATTTGACTCAGCACTCCAGCGTTTTAGTATTATGTCAGCTCACTGATCTCCCAGACAGTTGGACCAAGATGCAAATACACTAACAAACCGAAGAAGATTGAAGTGCCACATACTCCTGTAAGTTTTCTTCAGGTTTCTGGTACATAAATACAAACGAATTTCATCAAGGGCAGAAGACATGCAAGTTACCATAAACCCAGTTAAAATTTCTATTGTGGAAATCAAGACCTTTTTAATGTAGGAGAGGTTTTACCACTTCTATTGCCATATTCTTAAAAATGCCTACATAAAAAATTACCTCCTAGCACAAAGAAATGATGGTTTGCTTCTCTTTTGTGATATCCAAATGAAAAATTTCACAGGAAAAAAGCTACCCTCCTACAAGACTCCAAATGATAGCCGTGGCAAATGATGACAGTCTAACTGCAACTACTGGTTATAAAGAAAAAAATGAAATAAAATCTTACCTATACGCTAGCAGAAAAAGTTCCTCCATCAACAAATCTAGGAGGTTTGATGTTGCACAAGACACTTTTTAAACTGTCTCGGAGGTGAATTTCAGACAGTTTCCACCCTTACAGACAGCGAGGACAGATGGTTTAAATCTGCATCATTTCATTGAGTTATTGAAAAAAAATGCAAATTTATTCAAAGGATCCAGATTTGTGTCTTCCTTTTCCTGCAAAATATAAGCGAGAGGGATGGAAATATGCTTGATAAATAATTTGAGTGAGATTTAATTGCAAACTAGAATATCCCAAGAAGTAAACAGCTCTGTGAATTCCTATAGGATCAGTATGTCATTTTATTCTTCTCGGGCCTCGGATAAGTACCAAAAGAAAATCTGTCCCAGGAGATAAGGCCACACTTCGGGGGGTGGGGAGGAAGGGGGCGCAGTGCATCAGCACATTTACAGAAAGGTTCCAGAAATTTCCTTAATCTTCAGAAAGACCATGCGTACTGCTAACAAACTTCAGAATCAGCTTAAGATTCACCTACTTGAGAGCTCCCACCACACTGAACTTAATCCAGCTAAATCTGTGGTAACAGCCATCGAAAGTTATTTGTTTAATTTCTGAAAGGACACGCGTTGCTATGAAGGCAGAGTGCTCGATGCCGCTGCACGGATTGGTCTTCCTCGTTATCTCAGCACAGCTTCATTGGATGCTCCTTGCTCCACACTGCCATAGTCGGTCTGGAGAAAGTGAGGATAATGCCACCACCAGTCACCCATTCTGGGTGGACAACAGACAGCTTCAACAAACTAGACTCTTTGTCACCCCAGAAAGAAAAAGAACAACGCTACACAGCATCTCCTAACAAAAGGAGCACAGCATTGGGAGAATGAGGGCTCACACCTCTTCTACTTCTCCAGGCGCCCAGACATTCTACAGGCTATGGAGACATACAGACAAAAGTTCATTGAACTTTATTAACTGAACACTGGAATGATATTACTGTATTTTGCCAATTTCCTCAAGAATATTATTAGTAGAATACTCTTTACAAGTTGCTACAAAATAGGACCATAAGTGGCACCGTTGTCCTCTAGCAGGGCCTTTTGCACGGTACAGGTCCCAGCATGCCCAACTTCTACACTAGAGCATCTTCTGGAAAAAATTTATCCAATTCTAAATTTAAAATTCAAGCAATGGAAAAACACAGAGCAATGCCTAGGCGTTTCTGTTGATGGCTAATTACTTCTTCTGTAGAAAATGCCAATTTAAAGTAAAGCAAAAAATGTGTGTAACACTAAATCTCGAGCACAGTATGTTTTTGGATATGTTTTCTCTGGAAATGCTTATATATTGGTCAAGTTGATTCTTAACGCTCTTTCTGCTGACACTCAGTGTGGAATATTTTTACCTTTCAGTATGTTTTCCATTGTTTTCCGTTGCTGTCATGGCTTTACGAACCTGTCTCAATTTATTGGCATCTTTTTTGAGTTGTTGACTCCAAAACTGAACACACTATTCTACTTTGACTATAAAAGTGACAAGTGCAGCAAAAATACCATCTCTAATTTAGATTTTTCTGTTTCAACACCTAAAAATATATCATCCTTTGGCCATAGCATCACCTTAGCAGTATACATTCAACTGACTATAGATCACCACCAGTATAATTTCGTAATCGTTATTCATCATTCCCCCACATACCTCTGTCACTGCACTATCATTTTTAATTGTTTTCTATTTTCTTCCTGGTCACTGAGAAAAGTGTTCCAAATAATAGTCTGAAAAACCTATTACTAGCCCAAATATTGCTAGAAGTACTAACTTACATATGAATTCACTTTATTCAAGGTCTGCAACATGACTTAGCATCCTTCCATTTTCTCAACCAAAATCTTAAACAAGTGCTTACAGGAACCTGTCACATAAAACACCATTGCCTGTATTAGCCAATCTAAATCACATAAAAAATTATACCAAGCCAACCTGGCAAGATCTATCTTCCATCAAGACTTTTCAGGAGTCACTAATTATACTTCCCACTTTCAGTTCTTCGTTATTCAAGCTTTTTCTCAATCATTCTATTATTTCGCATGGACTTAAGTAAAACTGAAAACTCTGAAACTGAGTCATAACACTTGGAAAAAGTTTTAATTTTCTTTTGATCTCTGAAAAAGAACTAAAAAAATGTCAACTTTGAAGATCTTCTTAAGGCACTCTTTAGAAAGAAATCTTTGAAAATCAGGTGGGTTTTTTGAGTGCCTTTCCATTTTTCATAACATTTGTCATGTTCATTCAATTATTTGCCATACAATATTTTTATGTATTCTTTTCCTAATGTATTTACATTCCATGTATTGTTAACTGCATCATCAATCATAAGTGTGATGCGAATGTTTAATTTACTTCATCCTCAGCTGAGTTTTAGGAATTGCACACATCTATTCCATTTCAATATCACATAGCAGGTTAGTTTCACTATTTCAAGTACATTAATTCAATTCAATACTATTATTGGACTATACCAATTTAACCAACATCTTCCAGCCTTAGATTTTATTTTTATGTTCTTTCTTTCCCATCATCTGGCTTACTGCAATTGTGCATGCTCACTTAGTATTTTCTCTATTTCTGTACTTCTCCTTTGATCAAACCTAGATTTCTAACATTATAGAGTTGCATCTAACTTCTCCTTAAAATAGAGCTGTCTGTTTTGAAAAGTAAAAGGGGATCAAATGTGGCATTAGGCTTTCCTACATCATTCACTGAATATTTCATACAACTCTCGATTTTTATTCTATTATCTCAATTTAATTTTGTCTTACTGAGCTGTGACTGAGTCTTCATTTTCAGTCTGGATGAGGTCCAAATTAACCTATTTTTTTTATTAGTAACATTCATCACGCAATTGAGTCAGGAATTGTCTTCTAGGATACCGAGACATTTTGAAATTATTTTCAAATTAGTTGAATGCAGGTTCTAGCACGAAAACTCCATGTAAAAATTTCCATGATCTTCACAGTGTAGTATATTTTTTTCTTGCTACATATAAATAAGCCTCTTCAGAACTGTCATTCTGTTCCTGGGTCTGATCATTATAAAGCAAACACCCACTGCTACCATTTTGCACTTCAGTTCTTGCAAGATTTACCCATTGTTACTGGAAGCTTCCCAAGGTATTGGTAATTCAAACGGCTAAAACTGTATTTGGCATAAAGCATCATTCTCCTCCCCTTCTGCCACTTAAGTCTTCCTCAATATGCTAAGTATCGAATCACGGGAGTCGTGCAACTGGGCTTCAGTGTTGCCATAGCGGTATTATATTTGTTAGTTTTCATCCTCAGTTGCTGAGCAACTTTTAGAACATCCTGTAAATACAGTCTCCCGTGACAATGCCTTAACAGCTTTACATCAGCATGAAACTGTGTTTGTTTAATTCACATTTTAACTTTACGGCCCTCACTCTGAGTCTATTCTTCTGTAAAAGAAGAAATATGTCAGAATCATTGGGATGGGCTTGAAAATTGTTCTACTCTATGAGTCTACTGCAATATTCCTTCAAATATCTATTTCGCTAAAAGTATGCAGCCCTCCCACTGAAATCAGATTTACATCCCTTGTCCCTCTGCCCCTAAAAAGCGTTTCCCAGACCACTGATAAAGTCTCCTCTTCTGAAAAGATGATCACGTTGAAGTGGAGCTAAACTATATTTGACATAATTTTTCCCTTAAGAAGCTTTGATTTTATGCAGCTGAATATCTTTACTCATGGGAATAATTTCTTTGTTAGACCTTTATGCGTGTATGTTTAAAGATTTGATTCAATCTTAGAACTTTTTTTTCCCTTGAATAATTTTGCATATTATATTTTAGGACCTTCTTGTGTCAATGAGCGTACTTTTTTGCACACAATTTCATTAGGTGTTAAAAAAAATAAATTAAATTCAGAGCATCTTCCCTCAATGCATTTGCAGTTCCCAACTTACATCTTGAAGCTATTCCTTTCCAAATAGCTTCCAGATGTCTCTTTCTGTACATGCTAGTAACATATAAATACGAAAAAAACCAAATCACTATTGATTTACAACACAGATAATTAGGAATGAACGTGTAGTAAAGCTTTCTAATAGAATTCTGTCAATCATTTCCAAGCACTACTTTCTCATTATGTGTTTGCTGAAAACTATATGATGGAATTCTGCTGGTGACATTTGAGTGATAGTGACTTTGATTCCAAAGGAAATGTTTCAGGTTCATTTCATTACCTTGGAAAAGTAAAAGCAAATTTGCCTTATAAAAAGCAATTACTTCTTAGCTGACCAGTGCACAATAGCAATATAAAAAAAGATTTCTCATTCCACTATTCAAATCCTAAACTAGCAAACTAGTGTTTGATTTTGCTTTAAACCAATTTTACCTTGTTTGAATTGCAAAACCATTTAATCTTCATAAAGTAGGTTATTATAATGGAGATCATATTTTATTGGTACAGTACACCAGCCTGGGACAAACAGGGGTGTTTTCTGTGGTTTGGGGCTTTTTTGTGGTTTGTTTTTTTGTTTGGTTTTTTTTGGTAGTTTTTTAATCTAAGGAAAGAATGCTTAAAATTGAAGAATACCCAACATTTTGAAACATTTTACAAATTCCTACACTAAAAAGTATCCAAACTATAATAAACAAACACATACATTCATGCTGTATACATCATACAGCCAACAACACTCCAGATGTTTTATAAAATAGAAGATCTTATTCAGTTAACTGCTACCTTTCCACAACAGTTGTTGTAAGAAGATCCACAATAAACAGGAGCTGAATACTTCACTTATGTGGTTTCTACAGTGAGTTGTATAAACTCTTCTTTTTTGGTTTCTACAATGAGCTGTGTGATTTCTTCTTTTGTTCCCAGGCTTGACAGCCATAATTCACAAGTACCTATATGGCAATGGAGGTATAACACAGCAGATTCAACGTAAAGAACTGTAAGTACAACCATTCCAGGTAAACATAGTATCAAAAATTCTCTTATTTTCCATGTTTCAACAAAAATGGAGAATACCGGATTTTCCTTACTTATTAGTCATGTCTACCCATTTAATTACAGAATTTCCTTGGAGGTGTCAACATGAGTTCACTGAGCACCGTCACAGTATTCCACAGCAACTTCTATTTTAAAGTCACTTTGGAAAATGAAGAGATCGATAGGCAATTATAAGCATCAGCAACAGGCGTATCATTCAGCAAGTCTAAGCCATTAATTAGAAATAATGGAAAGAAAATCACAAGAAGTTGCCATATCTTCTGATCATATTTTAAAAAGTGACTACAATAAAATCCCTACTTCTCTCTGTAATACAGCATGTCTAGATGTATAAATCATAGGTAAGAAGCACAATTCCAGAGCTTTTTAAGGCCCTCCAATCAAAATAATCTAAAATCAAAATGCATAAATTGAAAACAAAATGAAGTGGAGAAACCATGAAATCAATGGTAATACAAACTAGAAAATCAAGAAAAAGCTTTAGAAAAGGAGTAGCATGAAATATCTTGAGCTAAAAGCAGAGCACTTACTCTCCGCATTTGAGTGTAAGATGTGTACTGATCCGTGTTAGCAACTGGAAGAATCATTACAAAGATTTTCAAAGGTAGTTCTAACACAATTTTTACCTTTAAAAGGTAATGTAGAATATCCAGCTTTGAGTTTGAAAGAGGCATTTAACATAACCAGGCACTTCATTGTTAAGGACTGTACAATGTTGGAGCTGAAGCACATAATTGTTGCACTTGTAGAAAAGGTTAAAAAGAGACCACGCTTAAGTGCAAAGAATGAAAATATTTCACATGGTCCCTTGAACTGAATAAAGCCTCTGTCTCCTGTGTGCCTTTTGCACATGATGCATACAAAGGGGCAACGTTAGGGTTGAGTTTATGATCTGATGACAGATATGGTTAAGCGTTATCTTGAACTTTAAATGATGCAATTCATCTTTGTTACTAGGCTGGAGTAATTTCCTGGCCACACAGCAACCTTCCTATTAAGAAAAGTTCAGCTAATCCTGTTACTTCCCACATAATCCAATTAATCTTTTCCCTTGCATGCATGTGCAAACCTAAAAAATTCTGGGACCAATAGACCCGCTTACTACAAAGGGGAAAGCAGTGCATCTTTTTCCTGGCAGATGGCAAATAACAAAACGCAGTTTTTCCTGTTTTGCTCCTGAAAAGACCCAAATTCCATTTTTCGTTTTTGGCAACTCTAAAGAAAAAGCATTCTTCTGAAAAAAGTTCTATTCCAAAAACTTGAGAAGTGATGATTCCCTTAAGTTATAACTTCTAGTTATTTCTAGACAAGATTTTTCTCTACATATGAGAAATAATACAGATTTTTTACTAACATACACAAATCCTTCATGCAATTGCAATCCTTTATAATTGAATACTCCAAAGTAACAGAGCAAAAATGGTCAAATTCATCTGGATTTCTCTGGATCCTATGCCACAGACATATGGTGGTATACAAGGTAAGAAAGTCCCTTCTATCTTCACATAGGATGTGGTCACACCCCAAGCAGAGCACAGAAACAGAGCCTAAATCTGGGACCGAGCAGATGAGATAAGAGTTTAACTATGGCTTTTCCTTCAAGCAGCAGAGTCGAGCTGTCTTACTCATCTGGACAAGACCATTTGTTCCTCCCATGATGTATGCTTCTCAGATCCTTCAGGTCAGCTGGTGTCCTACAAGCAGTTTCCTGTGCTTTGCCTCCCGTCCGAGAGCCTGGGCTGAGGCCACTAAAGAGTGACTCTGACAAGGAGAGAGAGTTTGAAAAAGGACTGGGAAAACCCTCTAGAATGCGTGACCTGAGAAAAAGATGACGTTTTGCCTTCTACTCTGACATCACAGGTGATTTGTCCCAAAACTCATTCCAACACCAGAAATATTTCCTTTTTTTCTATAGAAATAAAAAAATGAAGTTATATTTTGTTTATATTTTCTATTTCTATTTATATTTTTCACCTTGAACCAAGTGAACATGGTGCTGCTATGGCTAGTAACAGGCTTTGCACTAAGCTAACGATGAAGCTTCAGGACCCTTTGGGCTTTGCTGGGGCTGCCTGGAACTTTGCTTTAGCTTGACTACCTGCAACAGCACTGTCCGAAGACCCAATGAATATTACCTCATTTGTTTTAGCTTTTCGTTGCTTTGTACACCTGTAGAGTGTACCACCTATTGTTATATACATATTTTAACTAATAGATAATAGTAAGCATTTAGCCTGTGCGGGACGAGCTGCCTATATGACCATACAATAAAAATCCTGGAGAACAGGCATTGGATGAGAGGCGAAGTCTTGAAAGCACAGGCATAGGATGATATGGGATGTCTCATAGCTACGAACAACTTACCAGTGGTCAGCTTCTGGTCAACAAAGTCTTGGGTAAAACCAGTTCTTGCTAAAACCAAGACTCCAACACATGTAAAATATACCACTTCTCATAAACTCAGATATAATAAGGAACCGCAGACCAATGGAGAAAGAGGAAGCAAACAGACTGTGCAGGTGATCATAGGAAACTAACTCCAAGTGTAACTAAGTTTGAAGAGGAAGAAAGAAGAGGAAGAAACCATCAATGTCATGTCTTTCTGGGACACTTAAAATTCATCATAACCCATAGACAGAAAATTACCACAGAAAATTACTTTCCATTGACAAAAGGTATATGCACACTTCTACATACTATAACCTAAACTTGGCTGAAATAGAAAATCTGAATTTTAGATCATCAGAAAGTGAAAGGAGAAAACATACCTCACCAACGTTCTACAAAGACAACTTTTGAACATCAGATAATAAGCTGGCAGTTCCGAACCCAGAATCTGAAGTAAAATCATCAGTAACATAGTGCCATGTAAAGAAAGATTAAAAATCTTTCCATTTAAAACAGCATTATATTACAAGTCAACAAACTAGTTTATTTCCTACAGAGATGCTGACTATCACTTCCACTGAATGACAAATATTACAAAGCCAAGCAGAGATGAGGCAACACTCTCCTTGAATCAAGACAAATATCAAATAAAATTTTACATCATCCTCACGAAAAGAAAAAACAAATTATGATCCTCAGATATGAATATTAAACAAGGGGAACCAGATATTTCTGAAAGAGTGCTGTGTATAAATCACTGTATAAGACAAAACTAGTCCTGTGAGATTCAAAATGATTAAAGCCACTCCTCAGCTTTAAAAATATATCAGAGAAATAATTAACATAGCAGGCTGGCTACACAGAAAGTGAGGAAGATGCTTCAATTAGAAAAGGAATTTCATTATTTTATTGAAGGAATTAAATCCCCCCACTAAAAATACATTTTTTTCCACCATTTTTCCTGTTCAACCATTCATCCTGTTCCAAATTGATATCCCCACATTTTCCAGTATTTTTTGTGACAAATTTGGACATTTTTCATAATAATGTTTTTATTTTGTAAATTGTGATCCCGTCTTCTCAGGCAGAATGTCAAACTTTAACTAGAACATAAACGGAAGGCATAATTTTTTTTCTGTATCAAAAGGTATTTTAATTTGTGCTACATAGCAGCTTCCTTTCATTATTTCCAAAGAACAATAGAAAAATAATTTTAACCAAGCTATCAAAAATCTCCCTATATACTGTTGCTTTATCACTGCTATGCTTATGAACAATTTTTTTCATAAATTAGTTTTTCCTAATGTCATCATTGTTTTGATTTGAACCCCATATGAATTTCACAGAGAAAAACTTCAACACAAAAAATACACACCACGAAGATGAACTAGAAAAGTAATATAAATGACAATTAAAGTAAGACTATTGTAATAGAAAAGAAACAGTGAATTCATTGGTAACAGGACTTTTTCCTCCATACATTAATAAGTTTTAGAAGCTAAAATCAACTACAGGGATTTGTATCAATAAATCTTAACGATATTTGTAGATTTCTTGTCAATAAAGTAGCCTTAAGACCAATTCCTCTTTAACAAAGACATATGATTTTCACCTACGTAAATCATGACACCGCCAGCAGCATAAACACTGTAATGATAGTTGTCAAAAGACATGCTACCAGTTAAAATCTATCAAGGGGAAGAGGCTACAAAATACCTAGTAAAATGTAAACCCAAAGATGCCAATAGTGACAAATCCTTTGACATGTTACCAAAAGCACATCTCTGTAACACTGCAGCTGAAATTCTTACCACCGATGGATCAGTAAGACTACACGTTCACTGCCTCCTCATGTTCCTTTTTCCTTCTATAATTTCAGCCTGAGTTAGAAAAAATCATCCTTAACTCTGAGAAAAAAAATAATTTTCATAATTTTGAAACATGCACGAAATCAAAGCAGTTACAGAGATTCCAGGAATCTCAGCACAGTAACGTAGCCATACAATTAAATCAGTGCCACAGCAGATGTAATAACCTGCTGCAGCTTGAGTAGAATCAGATGGATGCTCATTAAAATCTAGAGTTGAAAGTTCAAAGGAAGAACTTGGAGAAGTCAAGCTGTCCTCAGGTCTGAAACACTTTTTGATGAGACATAGAGGTGATCAAGTCAAATTCAATCAAAGGAAAAAATGAATAACCAAATTAAAAAGGGAAAAGGAAAAGAAAAAATCACCACATCACAAAGGCAAAGATTAAGGTAAAGCATGCCACAAAGACTTTTTTTATTATTATTATTCAATTTAGTGCTTCTAAAAAGGAGTCAGATTGACATCAGCAGAAACCAAACCCTTTTGTTCGCAGAACAGGCTCAGTGCAGTCGGCACTAGAAAGCACAAACTCCCGCCACTGCCCAGCCACACAGCCAAACCCAGACCTGGCAGGGGCACCCTCCCCACAGGGATAAAAGACAAATTCATTTTCTGTGTTCACCCTCACCTGGTTCTCTCCTGCAAGACTGTCAGCTAGTGAAATGGCGAGTAGTGGTTGGCATGGCCTAGTTTATAGACATCCATATTGCAGAAGAAAAAAAGACCAGCAGTTGATTTACACAAGAGATTCAGTAATCATGAAACCACTTTACAGGTAAAAGAAGGTATTTTTGTTATATTACCAAACACTAAGAGAATTGTTGGTCCAGACAGTAACCAAAATCTACAAAATCTTACACACACAATTATTTTCTGATGAGTTATATGCTACCTGACAATTTCAGTCTAGTTGTGGCCAGATATTTAAAAAAATCCAGGGAACCACATCATTTGATGGCACAGAGGTACCCTCTCTTCTCTGAAATGTGGGAATACCTACCTACAAACTAAACACACTCTGAGCAGCGCGTTGCCACAGAGCAGAGCCCTCAGCTTTCTCTGAGGTCCTCCGCAGACCTACACACTCGCTTTTCCACGAGTCAGCCCGCGCACCGCCACTGTGCTTCACTTGGTGGTTCTGGAGAGATCTCACCCCGAGCCTGCACACACGTTCACACACATCAGGAGACCACTTCAGAACGTCAGCCTTTTGTCTGTAATCACCTTCCTTTACTCGGGGACAAAAATACACAAAGCGCTATGTCAGAACCTGTGGCGGCAAGACTCAGAAACATGAGTTTTCATTGTTATCTGTCTGATAAACACAGGATCAACCAGACACAACCGACTTGGTTCCACAATACCAGCAAAATAACGCAACTCACTCCTATGCAGCGCTCTCTGCCTCTCAGCGCGTTAAATACTACCTGTGCCGGGTACTACATTGGAGCACCTGCTGTCAACGAAATAAGCCTTCCCTGGCAATCATTTGGCAGCATTGTGCTGCTTCAAATGGTCATCATCTCCAGTGACCTACTGCGAAAATGAAATGCATTTTCTTCTTTTTCTCGGTTCATACAGAATCTCAATGAAATTTGAAAATAATTTATGCATGCTTCAGGTGCCATGAATCCACTTGCTTCCACGCAGGCGTTACAAGCACTGCCAGAAATAGAATCCCAGCAATTAGCAGTCAGGCAGAAAAACCCTGATTGGGGTTTGTTAACACTCATAACGCAGCTTACGGAGGCATGAGAGCTAAGACCCTACCACGTTCCCAGTGATGGAAGCAGAGTTTAAAAATTTACCAGGTAACACAAGGCTCTCCAACCTTCCCGTATAAACATTTCATTCATAGTTTGCAGCTCTTACAGATTTTCCAAAGAGATCTTACAGAGGCTGCAATCAAACCAGCACTTGTCAGAAAAACCCGTGCCTTTAATAAGTGTTATACAAACACAGAGAGCAGAGCTCCAATGTCACAGAACAGCATTAACCTCTTACCATAAGCTCTTTAGTATTTTGCAACCAACGCACGGTTACCAAACAACGGCAGATCACTGAGTGACTGACAAGTATCACACACTTACAAATTGTCTGTCTTACCAGACCAGATTATTAAAATCTTTCTATGAGCTATATTGTTCCTCATCTATACCCTACAGAACAGATAATTCAAAGTAAAAAGGGACAAACAGGATTTTTTCTTAGCTTATTTTCACTTTAAAAATGTTTAAAACAAAATTCCCATTCTGCAACCAAATCTTCCTTCCCTGGTTCCTGCACTTATTTATTATTAAAATTGAAAATAAATAGTGATTCAAAATGCAAGTTCTTACTCTATAAATAGTCAGTTCCAAATATGGAGTCGTATATATACATACATAAATATTTGAAAACAGTCAAGCAGAAAAAAGCCTTTCATAATATAAGGGTTGTGACATTTCTTTTTTTTCCTTTTTTACAAAGGAAATACTGAGTGACCCTTGCATAAACTCACAATATTCATGTCAGTATTTGTAAAAACATACATGGTAACTTAGAATCTGAACATGCTTAAATTCATTTACTATTTCTTTTCTTTATATAGTGTATAGATAATTGGCTTGGTTTCTGTTAGACATCCACATTCGTTTAAAGCTTTTGTATCTCATACTGCGTAACTAACTTGCACACATTTATCTACCACCATGTCATGTACTCAAGTGTCCCTCTCCGGCGTGCTTGAAAGCTCTAGGTACAGCCCTTCACAGCGACCTGCCACTGCGGAAGGGAAAAACCCAAGGCCTGAGCCATGTAATGTCTTCACATGTAATAAAGAGACCCAGATGGCCAAGGAACACTCTCTTATCTTCAGGTCTTCTTTGGACACTACAAAGACTCCTCACTGCATGTTCCAGTGTAAAAATCTGTCTTCTTCCCTCCCCTTGCCATGCTGAAATATTTGTATTTTCTCCCAGCAGCCCAGTGCTAGACACGACGGACTGCCTTCAGTGGAGGTGTACAGGTGTAGAAGGGACAAGTCAAATGCTAGACAGCTTGTATGCAGGCTTCATTTTCATTATTTCCCCTCATGTTGCTGTTAATGAAAAGCAAATACGCACCACCATAAACACAAAGAGGTCTGGGAGACGCATCATGGGCTTAAGCTTATGAAGTGGATAAAATAGTTTGCAGAATCTAGAAAATGAAGATAAGGAATTACTACGGAGAAGGAGCTCGTTAAAGTCAAGCTTGCTCAAGGTAGCTAGAGTATCAATGAAAGAAATGCCTCTAAAAATTATTCTTTGCATAAAGAGGCTACACTTGGGCATCATTAACTCTGATTATCCTCTACTGAAGAAGTACGTGTGAAATTCTTGGCTGTAAGAGCTCTTCTGAACTGTTGAGAGCATGAGCAATTCAGACTGTCAGCAGTGGCATGATTCATGTTACAACATGTCCAAACATATAAATTGAATTTATTGTAATAATTTTTAGTGGCTGGCTGAAATAAGCAAGGGTAGACAAAATGCCTCTCTTCGTCTCCTTCAGTTCTTAATCATGGCTGGAAAATCCACATGCTTATTCATAAAATTGGACATTGTTTTGCCCGATGTTGACAGTGCTACCAAGCTTTTCTCACTCCTGAAAGGACCAGATCTCAGAGCATATACGGCTGACAACACTGAGATGTAGGACACAGGCTTGTTTCTGCAACTGGGTCTGAGCTATATGAGTGGTTGCCATCACCTGAGACATGGTTACTATTCACAAAATGAAGAAGTTCTTAGTTTTAACCATCACCAAAGGTGCTTTAAGCAACCCTATTTGGGTATTTTGGTCTAGCACAGACTAGGAGCATTGCTTTGGTCCAATGAAGGATTATGGGGTTTCAGCTGAAGGGAAAACTGAACAGCAGTAACTCAGATAACTTTCTACTCAACTGCAGGAGCAGATTTGACAGCACTGATTCTGCAATCATTGATTCATGTATTAGGTTTTCCCCAGGACTCCACCTTGTTTAGTAAATAAGATGGATGACACTCACTTAATGAACAAAAAAGTATTCTATTTTATTCTATCTCCATTATTCAATGTGATGCCACAGGTCTTTAATGTCACTTCAAAAACCTGCTTTGAACGCCTCATTATTAATTTTTTCATCAGTTTTTTCTGTGACGCTTTCCCCTGTATCATTTGAATGACTAACAGGCACCAATCAATTTACCACCAGGATGTAAAGTAGCACTCCCTTATCTCCAGTGGAGAACTGAAGCACAGAGAGTATGTCTACCCTGTTATCACAGGGTGACGGCAATGTGACATAATGGCATCCACAGAATTCAAACAAGCCAGCAGCAGCTTGTCTACGACGTGTGAATTCACTTTGGACTAATTATCCTGCTACCCAAAACTAGCCATGCACAGCATTTTAGTTCTCCCTGTAATTCATGTACACGCAAATGTAAAGGGTTCACACTCATTTGAGGAGTCTGCTTTAAAGTAGTTACTTTTGCTGAGTATTTGGCATTCTATGGCACTTCGAACAATGCAGCTGATATCCCATAACTAGGTGCACGGCAATTCTGCAAAACAGGCCTCTGGATTCAACAAGGAGAAGTTTAATGTCCTACCTCTCTCTTGAAGAAACCCTGTGAGCAGGGGCACAAAGAACAAGTACTGAGAGATAACCATGAAGTCACCTAATTCACACAACCTTAGTTACTAATTATATGTATTACATTAAGCACATCTCTATTAGCAGGTTAAATTATTCATGTGTCTCTATGTCCAAGGTGACCTTTAAGTGCAGTGGCTTGCCTTTACACTATACACATTCTGCAACAGATAGAGATAACATCCTACATTCCACATCGTCCATCAACATAAATCACTGATATCCTCATCATACATCCTCATAATGATCAAAGCAACCTACATCTGAGGGGTTGGAAGTTATGTGATCCTCTAAATTAAAGATCATACCATAATACCAATCCACAAATAAAGCATTTGCCAAACTCTTCATATTAATTTGTCTGTGGTGTTATTTGGTATGTACATGGGACTATTTGGGTATATACACACGCGACTTAACATAAGAGCTAATCAAGCCACAAGTCTGCGTAGTTAGGACCTATTTCAAAGGAAACAATCATCAGCCTCCTACTAGTGTCTTACAGATCATAATTTCTACTTACATGGTTTAACATCTGTATAAGGTGTATAGTAGCTATTTGGAAGTTGTTAGTGCTGTCAAATGCATAGCATTGTGAAACACAGGACAGAGCACAGAAAGGGTAAAAGAACTTCAATTTGTGTTTCTTTACACAACTCAGTAGCTGCCGAATGCCTCTCAGTATGCGTGGCATCCAGCGTAACAATACAGCACACTAAGAGAGGATCCATATGAAACTGTGTCCCAGGCAAGTTTTGTCAGAAAGATGTTCTTTCAAACCATATAATACAGTCATATTACCTGTTTTAAAACATACATTTTTCCTCTAATATTTTTTAATTTATAAACTAAGTGCAGAATATGAAAAGCATATTCGGGTCACTCAAGTTGATAAGGCAATGTTTACTACATTATGATACAACGAAGGTGATGACTCACTGTTTCAGGCTCGGTAAGTACGCTTTAAAATTGGTTCTATTGATTACAGTGAAAACAAATTTCCTTCAACAATCTGCATTTCCTTGTATTGAATAAGAAAACACATTTGGCATATATTTGGGAAGCATAACTGCATTTATTACAGTCTCATATTTTATTATGCTCTTGATTTGTAAAAGTCTCAAAATCATGGAAAATGCTCTGATGTATTCTGTTTTGAAAAGATGCAGATTACATATATATGCAGACTACTGCTGCAGTTGAATTTCTTTTACTAACGACAATGCAGTGATAAAGGTCAAATTATCTTCCATTCTTGTATGCTTTGTTATTTCTAAAATCATTTTTATCCTAGGGTTTTCTGAGTAATGGTTTAAAAAGACTCTTTAAATATTAAACATACCAAAATATTGATGGATTAAATGAGACCCAGTTTCCTAATCATAATGCACAGCGTTTAGTGCGCAATGTTTTCTTTGAGTGTGCTTAGTACCGGCTTTCAAGAGGATGCCTTGCATTTTAAAATAGACTCGGTTTCATTATCGTAGATGTTTTCTCCTTTTGAAAACATTTAGTCATTCAGATATATTTTTTTTAATTTCCCGGATACTAAACCCCCGGTGGGATAATCTCATACCAATCCATATGGGCAAGGCAGTTTTGCAGATCAACAAATCCTACCATTATTTGATTTGATCTAAGAACAACTTAATTGAAACAACACAAAGTCGTTAAGAATGGTTCTTATGCACATCCTAGTTAATGTAAATGACAGTTTAAAATAATGAAAATTTTCTTATGATCAGTAGAGGAACCCATTCTCACATTAAGTAAATCCAGGATTGTCTTACGTATATGGCACATTCTGGTTGGTCACAGACAACCGTTAGTTTTGTACCAAAGGAAGTGAACTGTTTATAACAGCTACGCTGCAAGCAGTGTAACACACATAGAGCATTAGAAGATGTTAAAACAGAGGCACGTGCCATAACCCAGGTAAAGTATCTGCGGGATTGAAAATTCTCCTCAGCGACATTATGTTGAAGTGAGTTTTTCATTTCAATATATACATCCAAAAATGTTATTTTGGGTTATAAAAATAAAAATAATGAAACTGCAGTGACTCATCTAAGAAAAAAAAAAATGTGCGAACATGAAGCTTTTATTGCCTTTGCAGTTAAAGCAAGTCTTCAGCATTTAGCCCGCATTAGAGAGACTTAAGACAGAGAAATTAATAGGCTACTGAAATATATTCAAAACCACAAAAAAGTCTTGTCTAATTCAGAGATCTTCTTGTCTCCTAAATGTACAAATATCTTACTGAAGTTACTTCATGTTTTGCTTCTTCTGAACAGAATTCGGGTGAAAAAGACATTTCCTACCTACACAAAAGAGCAGATTTTAGTACTAAACTCCAGGCAGTCAAAGCACCAAAATTCTCATAACGGACTAGAGGATATTTTCTTGTGGAAAGTACATTTATTTTTTTGGGATAGAAGGGGAAAAAAACATGAGGATCTCCTAATGAGCTTTTTCTTAAAGCCCTCAAGGTAGAAGAAATTGCGCGCCATTTCACAAAGAAGAGAAAACCTGTACTTTTAAAGGAAGGGAACTCTACACCCTGAAAAGTATTCCAGTCAAGAAACATGATCAGCTGTTCGCTCCTACTGAAACATAACGAATCACTTCACTCACAAAAGAGGAACAATACCCATTGCAATTCACTTATTATTTTTAAACAGCTTTGTTGACACCTTCTGAAAACTCTCATACAACCAAGTTTTTCTTCATGAATGTCTACAAAAGGGGAATTTCAGAGTTAGTTCTATTTACAAATGCTGATGGCCAAAAATACTTGCATAGCCTACAGCATTTGCATACTCAAGGAGGAGAAACAGGATCCCACAGCATATCCAAGCAGCTATACCTAACTAACAGGATATCGACAACAACTATGAATTATCCCTGAATAGCTGGGAATAAAATTCCAGAGTTAAAATTTCATACCACTGAACTGACACGTTTAACTAGCAAAGCAAATAAAACCAAGGGCTAAAATAATCAACTAACTTGTTTTCTGCAGATTAGCCTCTCAGTCCAGCTATTTTTCTTACATCTGCAAATACCATGGTAACACAGGTAAGTTGCTCTGCAAGTTAGAGGAATCGTTTGCTGCTCCCGAGTAGTGAATTCTTGTTCTTGAAGCAGCAATAATTCTTTCTAATATGCTATAAGTTGGCGTGTTCCATGCATAGAAATGGTGAATCCCGCCTTCACTGGCTGATTTTCTACACAACAGGTATCTTGCTAGTGCTCACCATCATTTCTCTGACAATGTCTCCTTAACTAATAAAATCAGGTTGCCATTTATTTTGGTTTACTCACTGATCTCCTGGACCAAACCACATTCTTGATGTAAAACATCATAATTTGTGTTCAAGTTTAAACACAAATCATTTTATGTATTGTATATGTTTCAAATATATTGTATCTATTTCAAACTATTGAAGTAACACTATCATGATTACCTGATCTCGTCCATAATTTTTTTAAACTGGCATATCATATGTACTGAGTTTTGGTAGTTCTCCATTAAATCTAATAGTTTGGATTTTGGATCAAGCTTCAGATGCTTCCACTATGTTGAAAGAAACACACAGCCAAGATGCCCTACCAACATCTGACTGACATCCGATTGCTAATCAGTTGAAGCAATTCTATGTATTCCACAGAAACAGTATTTGGCACTGAATCTGCCAGGCCACCTTGCGTGCAGCATGACTCGTGATGCAGGCCATGTCTTGGACAGCAAATATGCAAGCTTAAGAAGGCTCCAGAAAAGGAAACACTATTTTTGACTGGTTTATTCTTTTATTTGCTCTCCAATTATTACTGTTCTCTTTCCATCTTTGGAAAGCCACATTACAAATTATCAGTTGGATTCTTGCTCACACTGAAACCTGAAACGCACTGAAAACTGATTAAATTAAATACCTCCCAGGCTTTCTTTTTGGTGACCACATAAGATCTTTTTGAGGAAAATAACTGGTAAAGCATGAATAATACCTTAATTTTTTTATCTACTCACTGACAGGTGATAGTAACACTTTGTTGGTTTTAACGTCAGAGTGAGAGTTTCAAAAGTCAGTTGGACTTTAAATTCCATGAAAGCAGGAAAGAACAAAATTAAATATTTTAATATACTTTTCTTAATATTCTTAATATAGTTTTCTTACCTTATCCTAATAAAACACCATCCTCTGAAATGGTGATTTGCGTAGATTTTCCAATTCACAAATTCAGAATGGGCTAATTTTTCAAATTACACTATACTTTTATGAAAAGATATGAGAAAATAGATTCCTCAAAAAATCAGAACTAAAGGGCAGATAACTCCAAGTTGCTTTGGCAAGACCCACTAGTGTTACTGAAAACAAAACAGTGCTAAATGGAATGGTTCAGAATTATTCTTCCATACTCTACATTATCTTTGATTCTTTGAAGCAATACAGTTGTTTATAACTTCATCTTTGTTATCTATACTTTAAATATATTAAAATCAGAGCTAAGTAACAGCAAGAGAATAGTTATTTCTCATTGGAATAACTGAGGATACCAGCTTGTCAACAATACAGTACTCACACCACGGGAAGAATCCATCATTCTATTTATGTATCATGACATTCAAAGCAACTGGATTTTAATTTTGTTATCTAGATGAACAACAAGCCTAGTTTCTCATTAACATGTACACTGGGTCATGAAAATATACTGGGTTTAATATTTTATATATTCCTTAATAGAAATCATAATCCACTGCTGTCTGTGATATCGCAGCTGGTTACTGCGGGGATGCTGACAATTCTGCAAATAGAGGATTATTACTCCAGGTGAGGGAAAAAACTGCAGGAACAGATAAGCTGTAATAAGGGGTAAAGATCCTGTTATTTGTGAAAAAGATGTAGAAAAAACAAATGAGAAGAAAATAGGCTGCAGGTGATACATACAGACAGAACTGTTTAATCAGACTGTTTTCTAAACGGTTCATTCAAACAAAAGAGTCTATCTGTGTTATGTTAAAACAACAGGGGGTTTCAAGTTAGTGACAAAGGGTCAAAACATTCACTGTCAGGAAAACACTCTTACCTTTCAGTTCATCCTGCAGGGTTTCAATACTGCATGGCAAGAAATCACTTTTCAAGTTCAAAGACAAATTAATTAGATTTAAGGACATGTTTAACATTGAGAACAAAACATAACCATACCTGTAATTCAGACCAAATTGGGATTTCTGCAAAAGATACAGCTCAATAGATTTTTCTGTTAAATTACCCATCTAATTTATTTCTCTGTCTGTACTCACCAGTTCATATAACTAAGTGTATGTAATCATAACAGAAATCTTAAAAGCACTAATTTTTATCGTGCTCTATTACAGCCAATTTTCAGAAAACCTCAACAAAACTTCTCTTACTTTCTTTGGGTAGAACAGAGGTATAGATCATCCACATTGACTCATGACTATACCATCCAATCTGATGATCCACCAATCCAGGGAAGTTGTAAAGGTGGTATTTTAAATTCACTGTCTCTTCTGAGCAGATGATTATCACATAGAAGGACCTGAACTTGCCCAAGGGCAATACAGCAGATCATAAAATAAGGCAACTGCATCCATATAATGTACCGTTTTCCCTAGGGCCATAGAGTGATTGATCGATTGATTAATTGTAGTTATTAAACCAGAATATCCACTCTCTGCCTTGTCACATCTCATTTACAATCTGGTTGTTGTCATAGGCAAAGTCATTTCATATAAATCTTTGTTTGAGACACATATTTCTGTTGCAGATGTGAGGACAAAAGCTAGAAGATAAAGCACAGCAGCAGAATCCTAAGGTAAACAGAAAGGATTTTAGACATCATCAGCTATGTTCATAATATCAGTTGCAAATTAAAAGGATAATCATTGCTATTGAAATCAGCAGCAGCAGAATGAAATCACCGTTTTCTGGGAATGTGATAACATAAAGATCAAACTATATTTCTTCAGGTTCTATGTGGCAACATATTGCAGACACATCCTACATCCTCACTAAAAAGATGTTATCTCCCCATCAACATGACCAGCAGAGCTCTTAATGCCTTTCTTCCCTTTACAAGATGTTCTGAGGCTGAAAAGATCAGTACCAGAAACTATATTGAGGAGAAGCTGAAGAACAAACTTAACTCTGCTCTTATTTCACTTTGCCTGTTCCCATTTTCCCCAATTTCTTCTTTCTCCTTGGTTTCTAATATCCAGCGCAATTCACTGTGCCTTGTCCCACTTTTCATACAAATCCTTATTTAAAGATTTCCAGCACTAAGCCCAGAAACAGAAATCTTTCTCAGCAAACAGTCCTACCATCCATAAACAATTATTAGAATTACTCAGTTAAAGCTTTCCTTCAGGTCTATAATTGTTTTTTGTTGTATTTGCATGCTTTTTTGTTCACACATGATCTTAGCACTCAAACTCACTTTTTATTGGATAAAAACAGTGAGAAAGATTTCCTTGAATTTTTAAGATTATTCAAGGTTTGACCACAGTTGCGGTTGAACACTTGGCAAATTCAGAAAAAGGCGAGCCCCAAACTCACTGAAGACTAAGGAGAAGTTTCTATTGCTGCCAAATCACCTTTACATCCAGCTCTGTTAAACCTGGCCTTACTGCTGTAAAAATACAATGTCTAAAGTGACTTGAATCTGTCCCATCTTTGTGACAGACGTGAAGCTCTCACTTGTGAGATTTCATGGGGACAACATCGTTATTCCACAATTTTTTTTCCTTTGAAATTTAAATTCCAATGCCCTGTCCACATTTTTTTACTATCTTAACAGATAAAAATAAACAAATGAACTTCACTTACACTGAACCCATAAGCTGGAAGCTTCTTCCTCAAAAATGAGAGGCTAGGAGGTCCTTTTTAGCATCTATCCATTAAAATCACTCTTTTCACACCGTTAAGCGTGTAAAGTCCACGTGTGAATTCCTATCAGCAGCTTATAAGTCCCAATTAGAAAGATGACCTTCTTCTGCTAGCCATTCGTGACATGCATATCACAAGGAAAGCAAAATTATTTGAAAGACTAGTAAGTAGTAAATAGACTCCAGATATTTTAACATTAAATCAAAGCCCCCATAACTAAACCTAATAACCCAAATTCATCATTCCTTCATGTCATGTTTGCTGCCATGGTAAACCCCATTATAACCGTTCCTCCTTTCGTCCAGTTATTGTAATCACTCAAGACCAGCATCACCGCCAAAACTTAGGAAACTAAAAGGGCAGTTAAAGAATGCCAGCAGCTTCACTAAAGGGAAAAGTAGTTCTACCACCAAAGACTCTTCACAGAAGAAGCTATATTCTTAGCTGACTACCATACATTCAGGCATGAAGCTGTAATATTTGTTCCTTCTCTGACTATAAATGGGACAGTATCACACAAGAAAAAATTCTCACAGGACCTGGTCCCAAACTATTTAAGTCTTAAAAAAAACAAACAAAAACCTCACCTAGTTTCTGAGGCTTCCTAGGCAGGCAGAGACCACTACCTGCGGCAAACAGAAAACTAGTTTTACACATGTCGGTGACAAAAGGAAGACTAGGGAAAATGTGGACCCTCCTCTGGAAGGAAATGGAAGACCTGGTCACCTGGGACATGGACACTGCTGAGGTACTCAACTTTTTTGCCTCGGTCTTCACCAGCAAGGGCTCTACCTACACTGCCCAAGTTGCAGAAAGCAAAGGCAGGGACTGGGAGAATGAGGAACTGCCCACTGTAGGAGAGAATCAGGTTCAAGACTATCTGAGGAACCTCAAGGTCCACCAGCCCATGGGATCTGATGAGATGCATCCGTGAGTCCTGAGGTAACTCGCAGATGAAGTTGCCAAGCCTCACGTTTGAGAATTCATGTCACTCCAGTGAAGTTCCTGCTGACTGGAAAAGCGGAAACATAACGCCCATTTCTAAAAAGGGGAAACTACAGGCCGGTCAGTCTCACCACTGTGCCTGGCAAGATCCTCCTGGAAACTATGCTAAGGCACATGGAAAATAAGGAGGTGACTGGTGACAGCCAACATGGCTTCACTAAGGACATATTGTGCCTGACAAATCTGGTGGCCTTCTATGATGGGGTTACAGCATTGGTAGATAAGGGAAGAGCAACTGACATCACATACCTGGACTTGTGAAAAGCATATGACGCTGTCCTGCATGACATCTTTGCCTCTGAAGTGGAGATACGTGTATTCGACAAATGGATCATGTCATGGTTTCCACTTGGTGGACAAGGAATTGGCTGGATAGTCACACTCAAAGAAATGCTGTCAATGGCTCAATGTTCAAGTGGAGACCAGTAATGAATGATGTTCCTCAGGGATTGGTACTGGGACCGGTACTGTTTAACGTCTTCGTGGGCAACATGGACAGTGGTATTGAGTACACCCTCAGAAAGTTTGCCGACAACACCAAGCTGTGTGGCATGGTCAACACGCTGGAGGAAAGCGATGCCATCCAGAGGGATCTGGACAGGCTTGAGAGGTGGGTCTCTGTGAACCTCATGAAATTCAACAAGGACAAGTGGTAAGGTCCTGCACATGAGTTGGGGCAATCCCAAGCACAAACACAAGCTGGGTGGAGAATGGCTTGAGAGCAGCCCTGAAGAGAAGGACTTGGGGGTGTTGCTGGATGAGAAGTTCAACATGACCCAGCAACATGCATTCACAGCCCAGAAACCCAACGGCATCCTGGGCTGCATCAAAAGAAGTGTGGCCAGCAGGTGGAGGGAGGTGATTCTGCCCCTCTGCTCCACTCTCATGAGACCCAACCTGAAGTACTGTGTCCAGCTCTGGGGCCCCCAACATAAGAAGGACATGGACCTGTTAGAGCGAATCTGGAGGCGGGCCACGAAGATGATCCGAGGTCTGGAGCACCTCTGCTATGAGGACAGGCTGAGAGAGCTGGGGTTGTTCAGCCTGGAGAAGAGAAGGCTCCAGGGAGACCTTATAGCGGCCTTCCAGTACCTAAAAGAGGCCTACAGGAAAGCTGGGGAGGGACTCTTCATCAGGGAGTGTAGTGACAGGACAAGGGGTAAAGGTTTTAAACTGAAAGAAGAGAGATTTAGATTAGATATTAGGAACAAATTCTGTACTGTCGGGGTGGTACAGCGGTACAGGCTGCCCAGAGAAGCAGTGGATGCCCCATCCCTGGAGGTGTTCAAGGATGGGACTTTGAGCAGCCTGATCCTGTGGGAGGTGTCCCTGCCCATGGCAGGGGAGTTGGAACTAGATGATCTTTAAGGTCCTTTCCAACTCAAACCATTCTATGATTCTACGATCATCGTCTACTTAATAAACAAACTGACAGTTTCCTTTTCTACGTGATGACAAGAAATAGTCCCATACAGGCCACATTAGAATGTTCTCATCATATGGTGATAAAAACCATTCACAACGTACAACTGAAAACACAAGTACCCAAATTGTATCATGTTGCTCCAGGACAGAACCAGTCTACCACAGCTTTACCAGCAAAGTATAATAGCTGGCAAGAAGAAAGAAAATATTTTATCTTTGAGACTTCCTTTCCCATTCAGTCTCAAAAAATAAAAGCAAAAACAACCAACCACACAAAAATATTCCAGACTATTTTACACAGGCTCCAAGCAGTACTATGAGCAAAGAGTCTCTAGAGAGATTAGGATGCTTATGCTAATTGTGCTTAACATTTCATAAATAAGCCATGGGGCAACTAAATCATCTTGTGAAATTACAGTGGTTAGGATATACTCCCAAAAGTATACACATTTGAGTTTGGTAAGTTTTTTCCTTGTATGGCCTCAGGCACCAATAGGTTTATCCTTTCCATGGCTAAAGTTGGTATTTCTCAAGATCATGGAAAGCTCATGGTGCCCTTCAAGGAACAAAAATCAACCTGCTTTTGCAACTTAACTTGTCTAGCGCAAGAAATGTCTGTATATTTTATTCTTGAGATTGTAGAGAGAAAGACTGGTCTTTCATAGTGATTAAATTGGGGTGAAAAGCGAGGTTAGCAAAGGAGGGGTTGCTACGCACACATCTGTATTCACCTACAGGTTTGTTTCACCTTTGCAGACAGAAATCCATTAGGTGGTACAGAGTTCCACTGAGGAACAGAATACTAACCAAGAGAAAAGATTAAAACAGAATTATGCAAACAAGATGGCAAATACTTTCTTTGGGACAGGAGCTGTACCATCCAGCTACGCTAATAAGAAAAAAACCAGATCAGCAGCAAATAAGCACAACGTTTATTACTACCCACAATTCATGGCCTGTGTGTGTCACGGCAAGGACAAAATGAGTTAAAATGAGCAAAAACAAGACATGTGGTGGATGGAGGACTCGGGAGAGGCACGATTTTGTCTTCATCACCAAACTGGGGACTGGTAGTGAACAGGATCTTTTCACTGAAAAGGCCAAACAAAAGTTTTACTTTTTTATATTCCATTTTGGGAGGGAACAAAATGTTTAATGGTTAGGCAGAACAATTTACATGATACCAGAATGGAGTGGAAAGTGGGGTTACACAGCGTCTTCGTTGACCGGATGAATAACCTCGAGCAAGTAGTATCATGCATTTATCAATAAACAAAATAGTTGAGTGCAAGTTCTTTGACTCAGAAGGTATCCTCTATGTGCCTGTACAGCTCCTAGCACAGCAGGCTCAGATGGGCTTGGCAGACCACACTGTAACTCAGTTCATCAGTATCAATTAACACAGAACTTGTGGAAGCTGGCTATGAGACTAAGAGTTTCAAATCACTCAAGCAGTGAGAGGTCAGTTTTAGCGGATTTTTTTGTTTTGTTTTTTTTTTTTTTGTCTACGTAACTAAAGAGGTCACAGTAAAAGAGATGTTAAAAGATCCTTCCAGCCAAAGAAGTTTGGGAGATTTTGTTAATAATATTTCAAAATGTAGAGAATACTGCAGGCTGCTGAAAGGATACACGGTGATTCAGTTCAGCAAAAGCATGTTCCTCAGAAACTTAAGTCACTAGGAGTGATATTATTCCTATTAAACAGAAAGCAGGGAAAGAACTTCAGATCCCAACATGTTACCTTTCTCCAAGATATGTCTTTTCATCCTCAGTATCAAGAAACATCCCCAATATCAAGAGCTTCTGGTTCAGTGACTGGGTTATTTCCCCAGTAGGTCACTGCAAAAAAAAAAAAATCTGTAGGGTTGATTCTTTACTTCTCAAGCCAGACCAGGGACAGTCACAAGAAGCCAGGAAATCCGCAATGTGGAATGCCACAGACTTCTGAAGGTTGTCTGTCAGCTCAAGAAACAGCACAGAATGGTGCGCGACTCTCTGAAATAAACAGAGCTTTGGTTTTTGCTCCAAGGGGCCAAGAATTCGCTCGCTGTTTGCTTGTCATTTCAAGAAAGGATCCTTCAAAGAGAAGGATCCTATTAGAAAGAGTGGAAATGTAAAATAGTTAAAGCAACAAGGCACCTCACTGCATTTATGAACTTGTCAAATAATTCTCACACAACACCCATTTACTTGGTTTTACAAACCAGAGAAGAAAACGTGCTATTTCCATGTTTCATTTACCGTTTTTTAGGACATACAGCTTCCTACCTGTAACATATTTAGTATTAAGCACCCAACAGTGTTGGTAATCTATAAGGGATAATAGCTCCCCTACGATTTGTCTCCTCAGAAGGCATTTTAGCTGGAAGAGAACAGGAAATAAAGTGGAGTCACAGATGGGGAACTGTATCTTTCAGAGTCATTGGTCCAAGCTGATTTGGAGTCAATTATTTTGTTATGTTGAGGGTCTGGCCAGAATTCAGATCCTGAGCAAAGCATGTCTGTCCAACATCCTGCCTCTTACTGACTGCTGGAAAAGGATGCAGTAGTAGAAATAAAATGACCTAATAAAATCCTGAACAGAATAAGGAAAAAGTTAAATCTCTAGTAGAACTGAAAAATCTGTGGAAATTAAGACAATGTCAGGGGAACATTTAACACAGGTAAGTTATCAGTGAAATAAGCTAGAACTTAGTCACAAGTAATGATAGAAATCTGAAACAAACTTCCTGTAAAAATTAAACCAATAAACGTATTTTTTGTTTGTTTCCCCCACTCAACTATTGATGCAACCCCAAAAAGAATCAGAAGAGTTGTATGTCCAATACAAAGCTGAAGAGATTCTTACTGTGATACTGGTAGGGTCCATAACTCATTACTGGTTAGACTAATACCTTATCAGTTGACCCAGGTACAACTTGGTCCAAAGGTAGAGCTGAGCAGTCAAGCTCAAACCCAGGCTGCAGCCAGTACTTTCTACTGCCTCCAAGATGCACTCAAGCATCCCTGCACACTGGCATACTACGGAAGCAGCACTCCTTTCTGGTCATGTTTTGGGATCCTGAACGTACTTCAAGGTTGCATTCTGTCAATGCTCTGAAGGAATTCCTCAAAAAGTGATCCATAAATACAAAGGGCCACCTAACCAATCTATGCACCTGTAAAAGCCTCACACCGGTCTGGTCAAGACATGATCCCGAGATACACACATCAGCGGTGGCAGACCTCAAGCTCAGTAAAAACTCCTTAAACAGAGTAACGCTCAGTGTAACCTTCTTCTGAGCTTCAGCCCCTGTTAACTGCCGAAGAAAGTTGAGAAGTTGCTTTTACTTTGGGTTTTTTTTGCCATAGCAGGTGCCTTCTCAAAATTACTTTGAACGACAGCTTTTCCACGTAATGCTGGACGGGTATGCAAAGGAAATTAAACACCTAATGTGTCTTATTCCATTTGAATTTTGTGTAGAAATCTAACGTGCACTCAGATGCCTCTGAAACTGCCTTCAGGCTAGCACAGGTCCACGTAGTGTGAAACAGTCACATTTCCCTGACACAAATATTTAAGAAAAATCATGTATAATGGGAAGAAAAATGTTATTCCTACTTGAAGTGTCAGTACAATGCATGTTCTTCAGTGACTTGCCTCTGAAACTGGTCGTCTTTTGCTGTCAGATATTCAGAACACAACACTACCTTGTAGTAACCGAAGGCTGTACCATTTCCTGCACTTCTTTCATTCAAACTAAATGAATTTCAATTTGATTTCAAAGCTTATAATGTAATATTTTCCTTTTGGAAAGACTTCCTGCTATTTTCTGGTTTTGTGTCTCCTGTCCACAGTTTGAAACAAGCTTTCTTGAGCATCTCAGGTCTGTAGACACAACGTAAAGGTGAAAGAGTTGCAGTAATTATATGTTTGGGTTGTGGAGGTTTGTACTGCAGGGGCAAAGTATTCTAGTAACACATGGGATGAAACATAGATGTGCCTTGTATTTTTTGGGAAGACGGATCGTGAGCAGGTGAGCCTCTGTTCTGTTATTGCTTTGTTATATTTTTTACTGTTTGCAACCAAAAAAAGACATTACATTTGCGAAATCTTAACTCTTTAAAGATGGGATAAGCACCATCACAAAAACTGCTACTCTTCCAGACTGGTATGAATGGCTGGAGAAAGACACTACAAGAATAAAGGTGTTTGGCTGTGTTAGCAGAGAGCGACAGAAGCAATTCACATTCCCACAGCTGTCTCAAAGCCCCCCTCCCCTCCCGCCTCCTCACTGCTGCTTGTTAACGGTAACAGCAACGGTAAATAACCCTCCGTAACAGACTTCCCTGCTTGCCTGAACTAGAGACAACAGTGCTGATCCTTACAGAAGACAAACGCAACAGTTATCACCTACACACTCACAAGTTTCTGCAGAAGGCAGTGGAGGAGAGGGAACAACACCTAGAAAATGTTGGATGGACCAATACCCTTATTTATCAGGGTGACGTGTAGCTACAAGAAAGTTCCAGATACCCTCATCAGAATCATTCTGTTAAGGAGAATATACAAACAAGAGCTTCAGATCTCTTCCCCGCCGCTTTGAAAAGCACTTTTCCTACATTACCGTTTATTTAACTGCATGCGGACATGCTGACAACAAATACATTGTGTACATGTATCAAATAAATGGCCCAGCCAGACCATCCATAGCTAAACAATATGCCCGTTTTAGGAAGCACTCGGTAAAGTACTGCTTTCTTATAGCATTTGATTTTCACAGACATGCTCCCTGGCTTCTAAAATATTAATAAATGCCGCAATTTATATTAAAATGGAAAATTACTTGCTTTCTAAAGCTGTCCTTGTCAACACCAGTGGTTTTTAACATAATAACAAGTCTCTTTCATCATTGAGGTAAATGTCTTTCTAATCACATATGCTAGTATTTTCCCTATTAAAATATATAGTTCGGGATGATTTTTGTTTGCAAGGGTGCTTGAAAATAACCTCATTTTTTTTGGTTTTGGAGAAATGAGATGCTCTCTGCTAACTGTTCATGAGAGAGCAGCAATTACTACCTAAAGGGGTTTTTGTTCTCACTAACCCAAAATATCTATCTTCTGATGCAGCACAGATAAACTACTGCTGGGAGTCTATTTAAGTCTGATTTAAAAATGGAACTGGAAAAGGGAAGAACTGGGAAACCATGGCAGATTGCACTTTTATGGTACTTATAAGATGATTTTATCCTCACTGCAATATAGCCATTATATGGATTATGCTTGAAGTGGGGCACCAAGGTCTGTTTCAGAACTGCATTATCTAAAGTACCATAAAGCATTTTTCTCCTTTCACAACTGGTGATGAAAACTGTTGAAATTATTTTTTCTCTACACAGACACCTAGATAATGTGTCATTTATCTGCATTTACTTAATATTCTGAGGAGATGGTTACTGCAGTTTATTATATGATGATGTTTTAATCTACATTGAATATTTTAATAAAGTACAGTCTTGAACAGATCTGTAGGACAGACGTATCAGCATTTAATCACACAGTCACCCAACAAGTCTTTCTGTCTTAGCATACGCAGAGTGAAATAGGGGCCAAGACATAAGCAAGTATGTGTCATATATTAACAGCATCACTGAAATACAAAGCTGAGCTATAAACACAGGCTCTAATTGCATCAGATATAGAAAAAGACTTAATAGAAGATAAGCACGGAAATAAATGAAACAAATTATTCTAAATGGCATATGACTGGTATATTATCACTGCATTGATTTTTTTCATCTGTTTGTATTTTTTTAAACTACATTTTAATAACAGCTAAGAAAATGGATATTTCTAGCACTTACAATGCTCAGTGAACAACCAAGTCCATAGTATGGCCTACTGGTCCCAGCCAACTTACATTCTATAATGTTGAGATAAGAATAAGGTTGAGACATAGGAATAAGGAACAGATATGCACAGCACCTCAACCAAATCTCCAAAGCCGTAAGAAAGCCATTTCAGCACACAGGTTCTAAGCATACCCTTTTGTATTCCAGCTTTGACATGCCTTAACTCATCTGAAAACACTCTACACATGAAAGCACTTCAGCGTAAGTCTAAGATTAAGAGAGGGAGAGATGAACAATTAAGCGAAACTGTTCAGCACACAGAGTGCTTTCTGGACCAGGAGCGTTCTGGCTTCTTCTTGAATTGACCTCTACCAATCTTCTGCTGGGTTACTAGAGCCACACAACTCATCCATGATCACGTGTTGGAGAAAGAAGGAGAGCTAAAATGGCATTTCTGTGTAAGGAGAGAATGAATAGAAGCATCAGCATAGCCAGAAAGAGATTTCCATCTAAAAAAAGTACTTTGCCCCCTCCTACACTTTAAGAAACTACTTAATGTAAGATTATGATGTAACTTATTTTTCATGAGAAAAAAAGTAGCTATAAGCAGATGTTGATGGTGAGAGTTGATGTTCGGTTTTCTGGAATGCTCACTTGAAAGTGCGCTTAAGCTGACATCAGTCAAACACCATCATCAGATGGCTGTGAGTCCCGATGTGCAGCATGACAGGACACAGCGTATGGGTAGATATGTTTTAAAAAAAAAAAACAACAAAAAACCCAAAAAAAACCAGCACCCACACACCAGCATTACAATAACATGCCTGTAACCAGCCTGAAGAGGAAAGGTAAAACTAGAATGGACTGAGAAACCAGTACCTTTTCATACAATAACAAGCTGCTCTACTGTCTCCGTCATACTGCTTCTACAGATAAATAAAATACTTCCAGTATAGCCAAATTGGTACCTTGCAGGAACACTAAAATATTTGTAAATAATGGCTAAAACAGAAATTTGATGGTAATGTGAAGAGGCAAGGAGATAATAATTAAAACTGAGTCAGTTAGAGGGAGTCAGGCAGAGGTAATCAAGCAGTGAGATGACGTTACGTTCACTTTCTATTGCATACAGTCCATATTGTTGTAACACTTTCACCTGATGAACCAAGGCATTCTCTCACTCTAATAGTTTGCTTATATTGTTTATTCTCTTGCTGGTTGAAAAAGAAAGTATCCACCCTCTTCAACCTCTTCAAATTATTTCAGGACAATTAAGTCCCTGAAAACCAGAAAAAAAGATGAGAATGAGGAGCATTACTACAGATGCAGTAAGCGCTGACTTTACTGATGGCTGATACCAGAAGGACTGCAGGAGCCGGAGAATATAAGCCTGCCTCAAAAAACCTGTTCTTGCATAGATACATCCTAAAGCAAAATTATCTAAAGAAACTCTCACATTATCTATGCTGCTTTCCCTGATGACAGACCAGCCAATATTTTATTTTGAAACAGGGACAACTGCATTCAGTGCTAACCCTTCTGTATCAGAGAAGCATGGAGACGGTGCAAGAGAGTCAAGGGAAGCTGTTCTCAATTCGTATTCTAAACTAAGTGTTGTAGGCTAAGAATAAACCAAGGGAAAAGGACAATAACTTGCCAGATAAATTTACTGCTTATTAGCTAGAGTTTTTACAGAGTCTTATACTTTATTCCCTAAAGAATACAGGCTCACATACGCAGCCCAAAATATCTGCAGTTTCGGCCTTACAAAAGATGGAGAAGTCACCTAATCGTATTTGGAAAGAACAAGTGTCCTTGCCATATAGTGCTATACTGAAAAAGAGCAGTATATCATAAAAATAAATTCTATGACTACTAACTGTTCAGCGCCATCTCCCATCATTAAATACAAAACCAGGCTTTCACAACGGCCCGTGCCAGGCACAAAAGCAGAGCTGCCGCAGTCAACATGAGAAACCTGGCAAAAGGGAAAGGCTGAAATCACGTGGGTCCTCATCCACACTTCCCTGACGGCTGAGGAGAGGCTTCATTTGCAGTATGCTGTCTGAAGTTCCTCCCTGAAAGCAGCCTTTCACCAAAAAACTAAGCAAAGCTTATACTTTTCTCTTTAAAAAAACAGCCAGATGAGGAGAATATGGGTTTATTGAGCACACTCCTTGTCAATAACTCTGTAGTTAAAAGGATCATACAGATGAGTATAGAAAATTAAAATGCACTTTCTTTCTCTGATGAAGGATTTATTACTGCAGCTCTTATCAGGAAAAGAAAATTGTGGCTACCCAGTTTTAGGCTGTCACTGGTTGGAGACTATTGTACTGCAATCATCCTACCGCACAACAGAGAAATTTAGAACATATGGACTACGGGAAGGGAAAGTGGTCAGGGCGTTTATCTGCATTATGAACATTTCAGACTCTATTACAAATTATTTTTCATAAAGTAACCACTGGAAGAGGGAAAGTGCCCCAGCTGTTCCTCTTCAGGTGAAGGCAAGAGGGAGAACCCCTGTGCTTTGAGACTCTCACTCCTGGCTACCGTCATAGTCCCTCCTTGACTGTATTTGGCAGGTGGGGCCCAACACACTCGTCAACATTTCCTTCAAAATGCAGGTGGAAGGAGAAGGACCAGTTTTCACTTAAGTAATATCAAGAGGTCAGTGGGTTGTTAGGGATTGCAGAGGCTACATACAAAGGAGGTTTCTCTCTTCACTTATTTCATGTCACAGTTGAATTGAATTTCCTGATTAATTACAATATATTCGAAGGGAATGAACAACAAAGAAATCCTGTCTCAAGCTCATTTTTAGATAATCATGTTACTTGACCAGCAACGCAACTCTGATTTTTTTCAGTCTGCATTGTACATGGCCAACATGAACAACCAGAAGTCAAAATAGCCAGGTCCTCTCATGCCATTTTTCCAGAGATACCGAAAAGTCTTTCACATAAATTTGAGCAATATGGAGATAACCTGGTAATGCTTGAGCAGTAATGCACTATATTTATAGGCAGTTCTTGAACAATGAGATCCCAGAGATACTGTTATTATCTTTACTTTCCAATAACTTAGCTCCATTATTCATCTACTGTGAGTGGATCATTTTCATGAATTCATTTGCATCACAAATTAAACCTTTTCTAGTTAAAGCTTTCATATCACTTTTGTATGGTTCTAATATTTTCTAACACAAAACAAAACAAATTTGCCTAGTGTTTTGAATTACAAAAGCAATATATTCAGTCTACAAATTTCAAATGAGGGTAGTTTTCAATAAACTGAGATAGGCATTTTGAAAATCTCTTATTAAAGGATTTGCACATTTAAAAACACTTCACAGTCAAATCTAATGACTCTTGTTTGCAAACAATAGTAGTGACGCAATTTCTTGCCATATTAGATCCTGTCTTTGCAAGTGCTTGCAGGCTATTCCTTATACTGTCTCTGTTACCCTTTGATAGTGCCTTCTCCAACGGAGAAAGGCGTTCGATAACTCCAGAATAACCATCTTAAGTGATTTACACAACAGTAGTTAATTCTGTTTTGTAAACAAGGGGGAAACAGCATAATCAAGAATAAGATAGTTATTTAGTAACAAATTAGTGAGCATTTAGCTGCTGATTCCTGTATTTCACAGTATGTGCCTTGCATAAACTAGCAGATAGAGACAAATTAAAGAGCTCACAGGACACTGAAGATCTGAGCTGCAAAGTATTAAAGAAAGAGTAAACACAGGTCTTTGTTCGGCTGTGTTTTCATCAAGGAGAGAAAACTCTATTGGTTTCCCAGCATTAGCAGGAAGAGCAAATCCCTCCATGTTCTAACCTGTTCCAGAAGGGAGCTGCATTTGACTGCCCAAAGATCTCTAAGCTGCCTCTGCTCCCCAATTGTCTTTTCCTGAGTCTTGAATTCTGACAGTAGGTTCACAAGAAAAAGCCTTTAAAGCCTAATGCCTTGGTTACCCCGTAGCCAATAACAAAAGCACTTTCAAAACCCCAAGATTTAAAAGGAAGCATCACCGTTCTCTTATAGCTATCCCCAAATAAAACCTGTAAACGCTAAACTCATACCTCTGCCCGGAAGGTTATTTGTTACAGCACTGAGGCCGCTGTGACAGAAGTGACTGACATTTCCATTACGATGTATTTTTGCTAAGCTACACGACAGCAAAGTCACTGCTTAGAACATAAACTCAAAAGCCAGGAGAACTCAACAAACAAGTCAGGTGCGTTGTCACAAGTCAGGCAACAAGACAGGGCAAAGCCTGGGCTTGCAAGGAAACAAGAAAAGGAGGGCAGGAAAAGGAGCTCGCCCCTCTGAATTCCCAGCTCATTCATCTTCCAGCTCTTGTTTGTGAAAACAGCCCCTCAGAATCGGGAGAAAGGCGGAACCACAGATAGCGTCTTCGAAAGCTAGGCTCATCGCAGCACGACTCACAGGCAAGAGGGGAGAAATCAGAGCTGAGCGGGCAAATGCTGCTGGGTTGTGACACATAGACGCAACCAAAAATTGACGGATATAATGTTAGAACTTTTCAGAAAATTCCAATACATGCAGTTGTTTTCATCAAACTTACCTTGCAGCTATTGCATCTTAAATATTGTGGCACTAACAACCTGAGAGTGAAAATGATTACCAGCCCACTGAAACTAACTGCATCGATTTCCCCTGTCTAAACAAAGTGCAATGCAAAAAAGGTAATCAAACAAACAACCTTAACTGTGAAAACAAAATTGGATTTTTAAAATACTGTCATTTTTATTAATCTGAGGTGATATTACTTAGCTGAAGATTGCCCTTTCATTTACAATAAATGTGTTTTTTCAAGTTAACATTCACTGTTTAGCTGAACAAAGAGTTATTTTCAAAAAAAATTTCTGCAGTATTTCAGACGAAAGCTATTTTTTACCATGAAGTCATAAAACCCCGTGAAAGGAGTTTACAATAGAAGCACTGACATCCCCTTAACTGCAGCAGCACCAGCTAAGGCAAACGTAATAGGGAAAAAATTTCAAAGATAGGAATCAAAGTGTTTTATCAAGGTTGTTCATCCTATTACAATCTCCACTTCTACAAACCTTTTAATGTATAGAAAGTCACCTGCTGGACAGAAAGCTGTTGGCATGAATCTGTATATAAAAGCATTTTTCAGTTACTGTCTGCACCTGAAATGCCAATATGATTTCTTCTGCAGAATTTCTTTTTAATGAATTTTGACTTAAATGATGGGTCTAAAGTAGATTGAGCTTGTCATTTTTTTTTTCTTTTTTAACATACAAAATTGTATTCGATGTAAAAGTCATATTCTATTCTCAAAAATACAGTCTAAGTAAAACCACTGAAATGTCACATCTTACCACAGGTTTACACTGCTGAGGCTCAAATCAGAATCCAGTTCTTGAGTCCTTGAATGTTGCTGTTGGTCTGACCTTGGAAATACTGAGAATAAGCTAAATACAGTCAAGAGCACTTATATCTGAGCAGACACACTTTTTCAAAGGTACAAATATTTTCAAGAAGAAAGGGGGAAAATATTTTAATGCACTGCCAAACAGATAAAACACTTTTGAGAATTCAAAATTATCTGAATAAATTAAAAACCTAACTATTTTCTCCCACCAATTCCCTTTGAGTTTGCTGACATGTAGTGTACTCTCACAAGAGTTAACAGTCTCAGTAAGATCCTACTGGATTTGGTTTTATGGAGAAGCGGACATATTAATTAAAAATCAGATGAAAATACTGCAGGTTTCATTTCATTGAGCTACAGGACAGCTACTGAAGTATTTCTGAGCACGGCTGCACACTTCTCGTTTGTGAAATAGACACCAAGTATTCCAGGAGATACCATTAACAAACACCGCACAAATAGCATCATCTCTTTATGTATGTGGCTAGACTCACTTGTTTCTCAGCGTAAAACAATGGTATCTGGAGAAATATATGCATACAATAAAATTATCTCTTCACTCAGTTGTCCACACAGATGCATGGTGTGATTTAATTGGTCGTGTCTTCTATCATAATGAGACAAGTTTTCCAAATACATTAGCTGTAAAATTTAAGAAATAGCTGAGTCTGAAAAGGCCCAAGGAAGAGCAAAACATGTTTGAAAAGAAAAAACCTGGACTTTCTAGACATTGCTAGGTACCCACAAAAGGAAACAGATGGGCCAAACATTCGTGCTTACTACAAATCATTTAAGGTAGAACTATTCAGGATCAGAGATTTTGTAAAGCTTCTCTAGCAAAATATGAAACATTTTACTGAAAGCTTTTCACCCCTATGATTTGGTTACGAAAAGGGGTGTTCTCATACCCATATAAATCAATGGTTTATAAATTCAGAAGCCTATAAAAACACTGTTTCTTCCTTACTGTCAACACACCAAAGACTGAGCCCATGTGAACAGCCTGCAAAGGGACTCAAAGAGCGAAAGAATTTCTGTTTGGACAGGGAGACAACTTTTAGTCAAGGATATTAATCTCGCACTTCCAGATACTAAATTACGCATTTTTTTATTAAACAAATTATTAAAAAGTGCAGTTTCAGTATTCTATGAGAGGAAACGGTTTGATCAACATTTTTTCATTTTCCCATTGGGAAAATTAACATTACATATACATTTCAAGCAGAATTATCCCAGCGTGAGGTACTGCAATTGCAATATTGCAAAATACTCTTTTTGAGTCAATGCAACATTTTGTTTAGGCTATCAATGGAGCTAGAGTAGTCCACAGATGCTGTCCAAAGCATGCATCACCAGCTTGTTCTCGCTCTCAGCTGATATCCATTGGCACTTATGTCATTGTACTTCGTGTGACGCCAAAGAGCGCTGTGACTTCTGAGAGCCCAGCGCACGCTTCCCAGATATTTCAGGGTTCTTTTCATGCTCTGGTTCTCATGGTTGCTTTTTAATCCGGTTTAAATCTTTGAGCATAGAGCAACAGGGAGTCCTGTGGGACTTGGCAAGAAGCGTTTCTGGATGTTATCACATCAAGTGGCAGGTGACTGGCAGAAATGCTGGGATGAGTGTACTGTTACAGGCAGAGTGCCCAAAATTTGCAAACACAAAGCAAAGGCCAAATTTTCCAAAACTCTACCTCTGTGTAACATTACCTATTCTAAAAACACCTTAATCTCCAAAGAATGTATATTCCCTGCCCCGTGTTCTCTGAAGCTGTCCCTGACATGGAATATTCTATGCAACATCTGATCCCCTCCAAGGGCATGGTAATACATAATGAAGAAGGCTTGAATTAAGATTTCCCTTTAGCAATGAATTAGCCAAGGACCAGCTGCACCATTTTTTGCTTTCCAGGATTTTTGCTATGAGGAAGACATGCCAGTCATGTTAAATTTAGGCCAAAGTAGAAAGGAGAGGCTTTAGGGAATCAAAGTGTATCCTGTATTTCTGAAATATGTATCTTCCTCATTCCGTACCAAAAAAACTTTTTAGAATTTGATGACAATACATTTTCTCACATAGGCTATTTCAAAATTTCAATGAATTTATTTTCTCCTCCTTCTGTTTTTGTTACCTTGTTTCTTTCTTAGTCTATTTTCCTCCATTCCCTGGGACTCCTTTTGACAAGAAAAGGAATCCTGTAAACTGAGAGACCTGACATACATCCACAAACTTGTACCGTTTACCATAAAGCAACAGAACAACTTTATGGAGCACAAAAGCAAAAAAAAAACCAAGTAAAAACCTTAAAATAATTAACTGGTCCTGAAACTGATAAGCAGATAGAGCGAAACAGGCTACATGCCACCCCAAAAATCACCAACAGCACATTCATTGCAAAATCATTTAAATTGCTTCTGCATAGGAAAGGAAAAAGCATGGGTGCACATAAGGGGGAACATTTCAGCTCCTGATTGAGGGCTGGTCTACAACTTGGTAACAGAATGCTGCAAGGGGTACAAAAGCCCAAACAGAAAAAGAGAAGCTCAGTGCTCTTCTTTCTTTGGTTTTAATTTCCATCCACATAAAACTGTTAGCCCAAAGTTCAAGACGACAGCTGATGAGACTACATTATCAGAAGCAAATTTTCCAAACAAAAGCAACAGCAAGCACACAGCAGCAAAGCCCAGTCCCTAAATTTGCACCTGCACTTTTGTCCTTACGATCACCCGTGACTGCCAAAAATACTGACAGTGTGCGGCAAAGCTCATATGCATGGACATACTGAGAAAGCACATGGACCATCGATGAGTTCTTTTCAAGCATAGCACATTTTAGCATGGATGTCTTGCAGGTGCACTTCACAAGATTAAAGTGTAAACATATGCAAGCATTTAATATCACACTTCATAGAGAAACTGCTTATAGTGATAAAATTAATCCCGTTTGCAAATGTCTGAAGATCACAAGAACAGACATATTTTGTTTGAACAGAGGTGCACAGTTGGGAAATACTACAAGAAACTAGGAAAATACAAAATGGCATGTCCTTCCAGCAGGATATTATGTCTGAAAGCAGAGGCAGGAATTGTACTTGATGACTGTTATGTTCTTTAAAATCCACAAACTTATGCCTGTTCATTACCGCATGAAGTAATGAAATCCCATTTGAGCCTATTCACATTTCAGATCTCCACCACACCCTCTAACAGGGAATTCCACAATTTAATTATGCATTTATAATACAAATATTTCCTTTCATTGTTTTTAAAATTGCTGCATGATTATTTTATCCAGGACACCTCTGTCCTTACGTTACAAGAACTACAGCATTTGTCGTTTATTAGACCTTTACCACAACCCTAGTTACCTCTTTTCCAAGGAGAGGGTACATAGCCATTTAATTGGTCCCCAACAAGAAACCCTTCCGTGCCATTATTGTTCTTGTTCTTTGTAGCTCTTCTAGTTCCTCTGGGGACTTTTACCAGTCTTGTCTGTAATATTCAAGATAACAATGCAATCCAGATTTTGAAAGGATTGTACTCATTTTTTTCTTTTTATTTTTTCCTGGATGTTTTGTTGTTTTGTAAAACTATATTTTCCTCTAACTAGCGCTGAGGCAACAGTTTTATTGAACTAATCACAATAATGCTAAAATCTCCCTCCTGAATCATAATTACTAAGTCAAAATGCATATTTAAAGAAAAGCATTCCTTTGCATTCACAAAAACTGAATTTCATCTGTCATTCAGCTTCATAAAAATCATGTTTCACCTCTTTAGAACCAGCTTTACTTTTGAGTATTCAAAAATATTTAATCAATCAGCAGCCTGTATCTCATAACTAATCACCCCTTTCCAAGGTTATTTACGAGCATGCTGAATAGAATCAATATCTGAGCAGGCAGACTGAAAATCCTCCCTTCAAAATTCAGTTTCCTAAATATTGTTGACACCCTTACAGTGAAGGTACACAGCTTGATTTGGGGTGTTTTGATTTGGATTGCAAATTTTTTACTTTCTAAAAAGTTTATTCCGCATGGGATCGTAAAACCTAAAGCTAGTGAAACATGGGAAGTGTTTTCAGAACAATGCACTTGAGCAGAACCAATTTTAATTCGGACTGTTTATGATATATTACTCATTGTGTGAATTTTCACACAAATCTTTGCAAATATTGAATTTTGGTTTATTAGTAGATTTTGTTTTATTTACAGATGAAAAATAATTATGTGCTGGAGAAATGAACCCAGAAGTGGACAAGTTTCCTATAAAGTGTCATATAATCTAATGATAGCAACCACAGGGACATACATGGACAACTCAAATCTACAGCTCAAATCACAAATTTTAAATATCCAAAGCATACACTGAGCAGACAAATAGGTTCTCCGTCCCCGTGTTTGAAAAGGAGTTAAAATGTTTTAAAATTAACCTTAAGATATATAACTAATCTTCAAATAAAAGGTATGGGTTGTTGAAAATATTATTTATGTCCATAATTAATCTGGCCAACTTCAACTATGACTCAGTTACTTGACTGCTTTAATGGCATGTGTTATCCACTCAGTGGCAGAGAATTTCTTCAAATATAGAATAATATCCATTATACTATTTTGAGCGAGAGAAATGAAAAAGAGATGTGGGAAAGAGCTGCAGTTCCAGAAATAGTTTTCAAAGTGAAATCCTTCTGGTCAGTCTCCGTGCACTGTAATAACAGGCAGTCACCTCACGAAGATTAAACTTGACATTATGTGTTCCTTTTCAGAAACAACTGGGGATAATCATATCCTGTTCCCAAAAATATGAAATTTGCTGATGATGCAGGTAAAAATCAGAAGTGGATGTTTCTAAGCCCGTGCTCACTTAGGAATCCTATTTTGACAGCAAGTCCTACCCAGAATAAATGTACTTTATTGTTAATAGTAATTAATTCTCTTCTTATACTTCTTACTACATTGTCTCTGCAGTAGTTACGTGGGCTTGCTCAATGCCCTAATTTTTCCTCACTCACAGCCATTTAAAATAAGCTGTTTGAAACTTGCGAGCTTGCTGAGCTGAGTTCTTTTTCTTTATAATGTGTGTGCTCGCCTGGCATTTCTATCCAAGCTCCTACAGCTCTGCTTAAGAGTTAAAAACTGTAATAAAATTGAAATATGTTAATATAAAAATGAAGAATGGGATTTGTCTTACCGTATTAAGAAGATTAAGCAACAGCTAGATAGTCCTGGACCATCTAGGGTTTAACTTCTACTTGTCAAAGCTGCTTCCTCATCTCTATAAAGACACTGGATTATAGCCCTTTTCCAAGGTCAGGCTACTCTGTCTCTGCAAGTGAAAAACATGAGAGAGATTTATTAGGCAGCAATATACATCTATGCATCTTATCTTTCTGCAGTCTAAACACCTAGGATATGCTTGAAGCAGAGCTTAAGAGGAATTCAAATGAATTATAAACGATGATGAAGTCCAACTTGATTCAAAACTGATGGGGTTGCATCATTTAACATTGTCAGTAATGTTGAGTGCGCTTTTTAAACAGTACATTTTTTTGTTTGAACATGTGTCATACAACATCTATTAGCAAGATATCAGTATACGTCAGACTAGCTTTCAATTGGAAAATCATCATAAGCATACTTTATATCACAATGAGCTTTAAAAATTGTAATCAGTTTACAGGAAGTAGCTGAAGTGTGAACAACCATCTCTACGATTCTCGTGGCCCACACAACTGCGGACATACTGTGTCTATGTCTGTATATACGTATGCACACATACATGTCTCTCCGTGTATCATCTCTCCATAGATAATATCAAACCGGAAAAGTAAAAATAAGGAATCTTTTTTCAGACGGTACTTCACAGGCAGGTAATGGACTGACACCTACATAAAGAATATTTAAATAGATAAATATAATGACAGTATATAGCCCTGTTAAACACAGCACTGGCAATATACTAAACCAGGGAGATTCCCAGGCATAGATCACTTTAGGGTACATCTGCAGAAATAAATAACAGTAACATAACAACATTGTCGATGTTGTCATGCACACTATTTCTCCTATTGTATCCTGAAGGTCAATGCTATGATGTCCCTACTGCTTTGTGCCACACATCACCTTTCATGCGACTGGAGCGTTAAGTAAAACTTTCTGCTTTCAAACGGAAACTACGTCTTAAATGTTAGTACTGACCAATCCATTCCTGTCTATTTATTAAAAGAGAACAAATCTTTTTAAGCAAAGAATCTAAACAACTTTGCGGATAACGAATACAGCCAGAAAAATCTGTTCGACAACCTTTGAGATCTTTTTTGTTACAAAAATGAAGCATTCAAAGTTTTAAAACAAATTTTGTAGGCACACTTCCCACAACGAATAACTTCAGTTCCTTTTGGTGTCTGTTTTTTTCTTTCCTTGCAAGCACTCAAAGCTAGATTTGGAAAAAAGCACCAAACCCACTCAGCAGATGACATAAAAAACATCCCCACAAATAAAATGAATCAAACGTGTAAGATTGTTTTCAGCTGAACCCAGGCAGCCTGTGTTTGTTATGAAAGCGTCACACTTACACAATCAAGAGTTAAGCTGTAATTTAACACAAACTCGGTATTCTAAAAAATCAACCTAGACAGCAGATTCTGGTACCAAAGGCTGCATTCTCCCCCTCGATTCGCCCCTGCTCGGCTCTGGTGGGCGCTGGCGCTCCTCCAGCCCTGTGCTCAGGGCTCCCTGCACCCCAGCACGGCAGGAGCAGGTTGCAAGCGTTCTTCTTTCCTGCCTAACATTCCCAGTGCAAGTTTATAACTCTGAGAGTTCCTGGACCCTATTTTACCCAGACCTTGGTTTATTTATACTGTGTATTCCTCTGGAAGTTCTCAAAAATCCACAGAGGATTTTTATGCAATAAAAACAATAAAGCCAAAAAATACAACTTCCCCTAATCCTGAATCCTGAAAATTCTTTCCTAGTTGAATTTGAAACACTAACCTTAACGAGTTATTCAGGCATGCACCTGTGGGCCGATGTACAATATTTACAGACCAAGGAACTCAGAGGTCAGGATTTGTACAGATATTCTTCCAGCAGTACTGAGGGAGCTGAAACAAAAACTCTACTTGCCCATTAAATTTGGTCCTAATAGAAGTGGACCTATTCAAATAGGCTGCAGAAAATTGGAAGAAGCTTGGGAAGATGAGATTTCTCCGGTAAATGTCACAATATAGTGCTGTACATATTGCAGGACCAAGTTTAAAGTGTTTCCATCTATTTGTTGCTCCTTCTGTGTTGGCTGCAGTTTTGCCTATCATCCTTTGCTTGAGATGTGTTTGCCCCAGCTCAGAATATCTCTATAATATGTCATTTTGGATCATGTACTCGTACCGTAAAGATCCTTGGAATCAAATTCCCACAAAAAAATGTCATCCAAACCCTTGTGTATTGTTTAGGTTGACACAGGCTATTTAAATGGTAATAGCTGCAAATGCTCGCATACGGTATTTCTGCCGAATATGCTATCACTCCCTCTCTGAAACCATCGCCAGTCCTTATCTCAAGCTGAAGGTTAAAGAAGAACTCTAAAAATCTTTAAATTGCATTAACCAATATAATCAAAGCTTGATGGTTTCATAAACATCAGCACATCTGCAAAACAAGACTTGAAATCTCTAAATAAAGCCAGGCACACACCTTTTTCTATTTAGGGATCGCAAATACTATTAGTTTGAACTTCAGGTTTAGTGTTGCAAAAATGGATAAAGTATTGATCAACCTGACAAAAACAAGGAAACATTATGGATTCAGCTAGACCTGAAAAGGAATATTGTTGAAATTAATTGCATCTACCAACCCAACCTAAAACATTTTATAGAATTTAGCCCTTAAAAATACATCTTGAAACAAAACAGTAATATTAAGAACAGGCAAAACTAAAAGCTCTTAACTTTTCCTGTTTATACTGGATAGAAAAATCTCATTAGTTTCTATATTTATATAAATTTAGTTGCAAACAGCTCTAGTCCATTCATATATGCACTAAAAAAAAAAAAAACCAACCAAAAAGGTTGAAAGGAAAGCTATGCAGTGAAGCTTTCACTGAAGTCCCCTCATGTTTACATCTCAATTGAATGAGAACAACTCTAAAGACAACAGAATCATTGACAGATTATGACCCACCATGCTGGAAAATTGATTCACCCACAGTGACACAGAGAAAAAGCTTCATCAGAGAAAAAGCTTCATCTGCTGAAGAACTGCTACCTGGAGCAGTTATATATTTTAGTGCTTCCAGCACATACGGACTGAAAGGCCAGCTGTATTTAGTTTCCGTAATTCATACAACTAGAATGTATTACTATAGGCCCCACATACACAGACTATTGAGACAAGTACATATACAGAAGTCTAAGGAACACAGACCCAAAAAGCAAAGACATTCTTGAAAGCAAACAGCCAGCCACGGCCCTTCCTCGAATTCTGGAAAACCATCAGCCTGTGGTTGTGCAAGGCTATTTGCCAGCGCAGAGTGCTTATCTCCTGCTGCGTAGCATCAAACCTTTTCCTGGTTTGTGGTCATCACCTGGTTTTGCCTGGCAATGGTTTACTGGTTGATGTTGATTCAGCTGGCACACTTGATGATAGAATTTGTTATGAAAGAAATTGTGAGTTTTTAAGCACCATTGTGTATGTAGCACCTGAAACCACCTCATTTATAAACACATATTGGTGTTTGCTGTAATCTGTGTCACATAGCAACAACTCCTGCATTAGAAAAAAGCAAAACCTATTGACAGATTAACCGATATAGATCAAAAATCACATCAACTTTTACGGATTTTCTGCCAAGTCCTCCTGGGCAAACCAGCATAAGTCTACTGATTCACAGAATTATCCTAATTTGTATTTGTATCAGTTGAGAGACCGATCACATCTACTCACATTTTACTTCACAGCCAAATATGATTAAGTAGTTCATAACAATTATGGCAATTGATATTTCTATTATATAGACACTTTATATAAAATATACACTCCCCAGTACCATGGACATTCAGTGGCATTTGCGTTCCTATGTCACCAGAGTTACAGATTTTTTTGAAGCAAGCATATGATGAACCAAGATCCAGCATTTGGTATTGTCAGTAGCTAAAGGAAATTTCTAATAGACTGGAGTACACAACTGAAACATCACAAGAAAGAAACTATAGTTCTGTTTGTACTTGCACTAAGTTTTTAACACTAGCCGATATACACACACATAGAAATACCTCCTCCTTCCTCTTCATCCTTCCATCCAAGAACAGCAGTAATTCCAAAATCCTCTGCACATCATGGTGGAGACTCCTATAAACTCAACATTTTTGGCTTTTTTCCCAAGTAATCAGTCTGATTCCAGGCCCTCAGATGTAGCTTGTACTGTTCACAAAACTTTCTGCTGGTTCCTGCGTACAGCAAGGAGACAATCTCCTTTTACTCCTGAGCTCTGATGACAAATATGAAAATGTTGCAACTGTCTTTTTTTTTTTTTTTTTTGCAGTTCCCCCCTAATCAAATGCCACATCACTGAAGATCTGCTTTGCATGTAGCCTCGTAATATTCAATCAGCCCCTCAAACACATACCATAACGCTGCTGAGGTTAACGAAAGTTGCTAAGCCTGCAAGAGCATTGCTTTACATCTTAAAATTTGACAAACAGCACACAGGATCTTAACCTGTTTCTTATACGATATAAAGACAGTGCATACAGAGTTGGCTGAAACATTTAACAAGACAAATGAGATCCAAACAGATTTTACTGCTATGCTGCAAAATGAAAATACACAGGTATTTTTCATTGACTGCACAACTCTTTCACTACAGGGTGTAACTTTAATCCCCCATAAAATGTTTTAACTTTTGCTGTCCCTTAGGGTTTTTTTCTGAGAATCAGTTCCCTAAAGTTCTTCCACCTTTCTTGTTCAGCAGATACTGTGCATGAAACTAAGCTTTTTTTTTCTTGTGTTTCTTTTTTAGTTATGTGATAATCCTCTTCCTTGCTGGTCAGTTTTTCGAAGGCTTCTATCCAAGCTTTGTGCGCCACATGCCTCATCACTAATTATGGCCTGTCAGAACTGTGGAGTTTTGGGATTTTTCCACGCTTATTTTTATTTTTTGCATTTGACAAAGCTAAGGATATCTGACAATTACAGGCCACATATGTGACATACCACTATTCTGCTCCAGCATCTTCCAGTTGAACCATAGCAGAATAAAGCCTTGTTAGTCATTTAGAGTAATTCAGTTTTCTCTCTCTTAATGAACTTAATCTGCTATCTGTGCTGTGAATCGCATCTGGACAGTACCATTTAACTCCTTACTAGTTGCTTGCTGGTGCAGAATAACAATCTGCACAGCATGTACCTCAGGAAATCTGACATTAGAAATGTATTATTTTTGTGCAAAAACATAATTGGTAAGATGCCAGCACATCCTAGCTGGCTTCAGCTTGTCAGCTTGTTACAATACTCTGACTGATGACCAGCAAGTCGTTAGCACACAGCATTAATGATAGGGTGGTATTTGAATTTTCCTTACCCACAAATCACGATGGCATAGATTACCCAAATTTTGAAGTCACAACTCACATTAGATTAAAATACCTCCTATAATGTGTGCTTGTTTGTGGAGCAAACTAAACAGTGTATTGGAGCAAGATTCTTTAACTCCCGCAGCCTGCATCACAGAGCACTGAAGTCAGTGGCGGTGCAGCAAACATGAGCGAGCTCTTACCAGTGTTGTCAGACCATCACTGGACATGGGCAAATGGACGTATAAAATGCATAAAGTCAAAGTTAATCCTTTCAGGCTTAAAAAGTTATTTCCTACAGGACTTGTATGGAGAAACTCATGTGTTAAGGTAACTCTTGAAATTAAACTATTAGAAGGAAAAAAATAAACATGCGAACATAGGTACAACATTCGAAGTTTAAGTAAAGGCCTCAGTATAACATCTATATTGTCAAAAAAAAAGTCATCATGCGGCCTTCCATTTAAAAAAAATACAATGCACAGTAACACGTGCTCTTTTTTTGTAGTTCCATACTAACGTGTCAATAATTCTGATCTCATTCATGCCACAGTAGAATATGTAAAAGTAACATGATAAGCTTTAAAACTGGTTACTTAAAATTCCAAATCTATTTTACACTTTTGAGCCAAATAACTTTGGAAGAAGAGTGTGCTTGCTGGGTGAATTTTGATGACAACTTCCAATTTTAATACCATTGCATTACAATTACCATATTTGCAAAACAAAGAACACAAACCAGAAAAGCATAAAAAGAAATGGATGATGACATTTGCGTTTGCACAGTACATTCAATGTAAGTTTGATTTTTTTTTCTACTCAGCATCACAAACGTGTTTTGAAACCTCAATGCAGTAAGCATTATGCGTTCATTTGAGAAGTTTCATTTGCATTTAATTTGCCTTAAATGTCTGAATAGGATATTAATTTTGGAGGCTTATAATCATTTCTTATGAAATAATGTTATGATCTATACATGAGAAATCTCCATATTTTTACAATATTTTCCACTCAACACTATCTTTTTTATTATATGTTTTAAAAGTGGAAATTCTTAGCATGAAGGAATTTCATATTTTTTAAAAAACAAGCTCTATTGTTCTGAATTTCCCTTGAAACTGTTTTTAATGTAGAAGATTATAGCAAATTTTTCATTAGCAGACATTAATACATCTTACTAATATTGCATGCTAGATTTTCTTTTCTGCTGGGGTCTTCAAAGTTCTCCAGATGTCTGAAGCTCATCAAGTATTGAGAAAGCTTCACCTGAAGCTCAGTGATTAGAAGTATAACCCTAAGAAACTTTAGTACCCTATGACATCCTTCACTATGGTACAGATACCAGGTCCTGAAGAGAAGAAACTTCCTTCACTGATTTGATCATTGACTCAATAAAGTGTCCTTAACCAGAGGACTTGACCATTTTAACAGCAAAGAAAAGTATAACAAAGGATGATAATGGAAGAAATTAATTTCACTCAAATTGAAATAAGCTGGAAGAGAAATGGGAGGTTATTCCAAGAATTAATGCAGCTATAAAGCTTGTTGTGAGAAAAGACTAAGACCTTATTCCTCTACAGAGGAAAATTCTGCTCAGACTCACTGGTTCTCTATGAACAGACCATCATCTCTGGCCAAAGCCTCAGGATTCAAGATTACAGAAACAACTGGGCAGACCCTGAGAACAACCATAGTGACCAAAGAGATCCTAATTTTCATCACTAAACTTATATTTTTATTTGTTTGTTTGTTTTTAAACTTAGCTTTCCTACCACAATGGAAACGGTACAACACAGGAAACGGGAGCAACAGGGAGAAACTCCAGTTAGATGAAAAATATTTTTATTGCAACCAAGGGGAAAAGCTTAAAATTGTCCAGGTATCATGGAGATGAATAACGGGAAAATAAAACAAGTACTTAACTAGATTAGATTTAGCAGAACTAGAGGAAAATTAAAGCTAAAGGTGTTGCAGAGGCAGAACAAGAGAACACGAAGAAGAAAGACAATACCATGTAGCACATGTCAGGGATTTACAAGCAGAGAAGAATACAGTCAAAATGTCAGTGGAAGAAAAAGTACCCTACTACAGTCAGAGAATAAAGTGAGGGTAGAAGTACGGTTGAAAAGATCCTTGCTCACGTCTCACAAGTGTTCCCACCCAGCAAGGGGAGGGGAAATCCTCAAATGCAAATCCCACAGAGCCTTTTATTCCAGAGTCATTGCAGTGCATAAATAACACCCAAACAACTAAGATCTTCCATCCAGTTTAAATGGGGGGTAAAGCAACTCTATTTCTGCAAGTCCTTTGAAGACCTTTAATAAAGCATGTACTTAACGGATTTCCATGGGATGTAGTTCTCTTAGAGATTGTATTGGGATGTCCACCCACATATATGGTAATGAATTAATTAGGGACTTTCTTTTGGGAGACTGAAGAATTTAATTATATAAGTTAAAGCTGCAAATGTTCCTGAAGAATCAAACAGTTTTGTGGATGCTCTGTCATCGTGCCAACTGCAGCACTGCTAGTTCCTAATGACAGAAAAAGAAACAGAGCTGGTATTCATGCTAGTTACTCCTTAAAATATTGGCCACTGGGAGTCACGTTCAGTTAAGAGATTTGTGGTTTCGGAAATTTCAACAATTAAGAGAGAAAAATTAGTTCATGGCATTAGGCTTCTAAGGAGGCTGACTAACAGCTGTCTGAATTCAATGGATCACTTAATTCAGTTTTTAGGGTCAGAAATAGATAGAAGTTCAGAGTACTCAGAAAACGCTTAAACATAGCAGGCACTACTTTTGATAGCATATTCATCAGTACGGGTGATCTGGCTAAGGATTCATTAAAAGGAAATTCTGAATTGCTGGCCATCTGTTCGCAATGAGTAAGGAAGGTACACAGAAGTAATTTCTGATGGGTCTATGATGCAATTTATAACCATACAGTACCATTCGACTTAAACCTCTTTACACAATAAGAATTGATGCCAACCCTTTGGAAATTTTTTTTTTTTTTAACAAGAGAGAATTCATTGCTTCTTAAATACCACTTGAAGGATGTGGGAAGGAAATCCTACCTAATTTTAAGAGGCTGCCGTTAAGAGCGGGAATGACTGCATTCATAAAGTTGTTCTGATCCTACACCTGACTTTAGTGACACTCCTTTGTAAGTTCAGAGATTTACCCACGCTGCCATACGCCCATTCAGTTATAAGACTGCTGGCTTACGTAACTTCCGAATTTCAAGGACTAGAGAATCTTGGCAGTTTTTATTCCTTAGTGTATTTTTTCTTTCCTGGTTAAAATTCAATTCCTATGAGAAATACAATTTTACATTATCAGAATGGAATATGATAAAGGATCTTCCTTTCTTCTTTTCAGTAACTTTTTAGACATCATTTCCTCACCATGAAAATGTTGCAGGGCAGCAAATGCAGGAAACTATTACTAACCAGTTTTTTCCTGTTCTTTGCTATGGGAGGATTGATCACTGCAGTGAATTTGCATGAAAAACAGTGAGAAAGTTCAGAGGTTGCACAAAAGTCTGCAGTGATTCTTCTTGTAGGTAATAGCTAAGCCAGACTCTTCCATTCAGTTGCAACACACAAATGAAACTTTGTGCTGATACTTCTTGAGCTCCACTCCATATGGAAATTAAGACAATTGCTGACTGCTCTAGACAGAATATGTAGCATCCTCACAGATGAGTAGAGCAACACACAAAACCAGTGAGTATTCTGAAAATCCACCTGCATCTCTCTCTTTGTATTCAACACTCTAAAACAAATTGTCCACTCTCAACATTATAGTAAGTTAGGCTTAAACAAGACTGCTTCAAAATCCAAAGTCAGGTCCTAACCACAGTAAGATCGTACAGTCATCACTTTCTCTAACCGTAGCCATGCCACACATGACAAAGAGTCCATGCAGCTGCTCACTGCAGAGACAACTGCTCCACAAATTTCCAGGCACTTACTCCCTACCATCTACGCAGCCTCCCACCCATCCAGAGGGGGAATATCCCACCCCAATGGTGGACTATGCCAATGAATTATATACAACCTGAATTGACTGGGATGCATGACCTGTGTGCTTGTAATCAGATCTTGTAATTAACTTGACTCTTGGAAGGTCAGCACAAAATAAACACAGCTATGGTCTACAAAGGCAGCACAATTACCCCACCAACACCACCACCGCGATTGCACTTGTGGAATTTGCCAAACACAGGCTTCTGGAGAAGAGCTGCAAGTGAAACCAAAATCCCTAACTCAGCATGGTGCTGCTGGCTGGGTCAAACATGTGCACACCAAATAGGAAACTGCCCTTACAGCATCACTCCACACAGGGATCTCACTCTGCTTTCCAAGAAAAACGATACTTCATAAGTCTCATTAGCAATATCATATAACCCCTAGAACAGATGATAAACACAGATACTCTGCTCAGCAGACTCTATTTTCTACCTTAGAAAGGGTCCTTGCTGAGGTAGCGATATCCTTGTTCAGAAGAAGTGATCTTAACAATGTGTTTCTCCCACATAACAGCAACAATAACCCAGACAGTGCATACAACGGTAAGAGAATTCACATTAACATTTTAGCCTTCTTTCACTAACAGCATTATTTAAATAAAATACTTATGAGCAATTAATATATTAAAATAAAGGGAATAATCATACAAGAAAAACCAAGTATTATTGATCAAAGCTGGTTACTAAGAACAGCTGCCTTGCCTAAAGCATTATTTGCACACTGACTCTTACAGTATACAGTATCTATTTTAATCCCCATCTTGTATTTGTGGAGAAGGATACGCAAGAATAAATGCCAACAAGAATGGCTGTGAGATTACTAGGTTGAATGGGTTAAAGCCATTGATTCATAAACTCAAAACTGCCATCCCACTTGCTAGCTCTTTGGGTTGGGTTTTTGTTTGTTTTAAGGTGAAAATTTCCAGTGCTGTATCCTTTTTGCTAGGAAGACTTGCCTAAAGTAGATCAACACAATAATTTCACTTTCATAACCTCATTCATCACTTTATTATATCAATCTTGCATCAATATTTCTCCACAGAGCTTAGCAGCACTACAGGTACATTAGTGAAACAAAATCACTTATTTCACTGGAGTTTCCACAGCTCACAAGAATGGGGAGAAAACTACTGGAAGCCTACTCAATCTGATCAGGTGAGTTATACTGTTACAAAAATGTTATAAAGAATAAAATGAGGATTCAATTTCTAGGAAAATTTGAGAAGACAGAGGGTGATAATAAAGAATATTTTGGAAAACTACTCAATTATGAATTAAGTACCACTTCTAAGCATTATTTTGTGTTGTGATGATCATCTTAGGCTGGCAGAAATGTTTTTGTCTTCTGTTAACTCAAGACCCCTTCTCACCATGTGTTGTGGCTATTTTTTATTACTTTTCATAATGAAACAAGTTTCAACATATATTTAAGATCCGATCAATAATTGTCTTCTGTGATTTTTTTTTTCCGATCAAATTTTAAACCAAGAAAACATCTGTTTTCTACCGTATGCATCAGGATATTCCAGTAAAACCCAGCATGTTTATTCTTTTCTGCTTCCCATTATACAATTTCCTTGTATATCCAAAGAGATTTTGGCACATTCTGTAAGATCTGACACGTGACTACGTTTCTGCTCTAAAGAAAATCAAGTACACAGTGCACATTACTGAACTCATGTGCTGCTTGAAGACTCCAGTCAGCCCCTCGGAGTCCTATTTTATTATTACAGCTACTTTTCCAAGTACATCTGGATTTTTGAGCACTTTCTATAGTACACAGAACCTTCATTTATCACCTGAATAGGCAGCATTTTCCTAGCCAGTGTGTTCTGGGAACAGACACAAATCTATTTGTTCCCTCTGAATGAAAACTACATTGTAGAAACTCTCCTATTGCTGCTTTACACTTTGAGTTTGTTTATCACAATGGTGCAGCTCAGCCTTTTGAAAAATAAATTAGTCCCTACAGATGTTGATATTAAACAATTACTTATGCTAAGAAGTCAGATGTTCAAGGTTAAAAATATCTGTAGTAGTAAATTACATTAATTGATCTTTATACCAAAGGTGGTGAGATTTCCTTTAGTCTAGTCCAATAAACAGCACTGACAACATCCCTATCCTGAAAAACAGGTTTCTGATTCACTAGGACAAATACAAGACTTCACTGTCAAAACTGCAACTTAAATACTGAATAGGAAAAAGATGCACTAAGCTTAACATAGAGCTTCTTGGGCCTCTTCAGTTCGTATGTGCAAAGCTAGGGCATGTTCTCCATTGAGGAGTTGCCCTAATTACAGATAACAGCAGCAAGCACCGGCACCAATTGTAAAATCTTACTGCAGCCTGGCTGAGCTTCTACAGCCCATGATTTCCTCTACTGCAAATAACGCTACACACGCCACAGCCTACAGCAGCTTTGCCTGGCTGCCGTATGAGTTGCACTGATGCAGTTGCTCCTGTCGGCTGCCCAGTCAGCTGAAACCCCAGACCAACTGGGTGCCAACTCCTTGGGTCATGATAAAAAAACAATAAAAATCCCAGGCAACAGCTTTTTCCCAATCTTTAAATCTTTAGACACAAAACGAAGGAGAACCTTTCATTACACTAAACTTTCGCTAAAATACGGCCACTTCCTTTGGTGCAAGATGCAGAGTAACTTCTGAAAAATCTGTCTTTGCTGACAGGTGGGAATAAAGTTGAGTGGGAAGGCATGACTTTCAGAAAAAATGGAATTTAGAAGCTTCCTATCTTTTTCACTGAAAAAGCCGTCAATACCCATTACCATCTGGCATGGCAGAAATTCATATTTCCTCACACTGTAATGACTCTGTTGTAATCATGTGAAGTAAATCATTTTGAAACCTGAGTGGTGTCAGGCCATTCTGATAGGGACCATCTAATGGCTTTTATAGGGAAAGCAACCATTGCCTTGATTTAACAACTGATACAATTGCAATAAATTCCATTTAACAATTACAAAAGGTTTACAACTAAGATCAAGGGTTAGTCAGCAGAACATTTACATCAATTAAAAATAACCATATTCGTGGATACAGCTACAAATGTTATTTACGTACAAACCACATAAATACTAAAGCCTGTGTAGTGCTGAGAACTGCCTGTCTTTTTTATATATATATATATATATATATATATATAAAATATTTAAACAATGTGTAAAAGGTAGGAAAGAGCAAAATTAACTGATACTGTTGATCTGTGTTTTGTACGTTTGTTTGGCTTGACACAAATGACAGTAGAGAATAAGGGGTAGGAGGCTTAAAACCAGGTTTTTCCTTCCCTGACAGTAAGGACAAAGAGGTCCAAATGGAAGAACAAAATGACTAGTTTTTAATTACTGCAAAGATTCTGGAAAAGGGATGGAAGAGCAGATCTATTATTTCTATGGTTTCCAGCTTCTGTTGGCCAAGAGCAAAAACACTAAGGAACAGGCAGTCTGGCTGTACGGAAGCTGTGGTTGCTTGGAAGGAAATTACTACTCTTCACCAGAACTCATCTGGAATCACAGAAATCACTTTCACCAGTATTAAGGCTGCAGGACCTACAAATACATGGGAGGAATTATATTGGATGTACTTTCTAAAACTGATTTAAATAAAGATTTATCTGGCATATTCTCAACTGCTCTAAGTGGATTCAGCTCCCACTTTTGTCCATATACGATAGCTGTAAACCATTTGGGGAAAATAGGAAATTTGACTGCATGTCAGGAAGAGCAGAAGTATAAATCTGTCATCCCTCAGAGGAAAAGTTATCTCAGGTCTGAAGTGCCTCCCATGAGCCAGCACTCAAAATTTCCCCTTAAAGAATAACAGCATTTTCTATAACTGTACAAAACACAGTCATACATACTTACATACAGAAAGAGGACTACAGGTAAGGATTTCCCATAAACACTGGGATATGCAAATCCTTTAAAATTATACCCTAATTTAATACGTAAATCAGATCTAAATAATCTTTATCTTAGTTTTGTGATAACAAAGAAAAATACTTTAAGGATGGTCTAGCACACCACATTTTGCTTCTGAGAAATTTTCCAGCCACGTATTTGGACAATCTTTACTTTTATCATCCAAAATGCACAGCTGCAATATTGTAGTGATAGCACCCAGTACACTTAAATCCGTCCGTACAGTGATTAGGACGGGATAGAAGTTTTGAATATGCGAGTCAAATATTGATACAAATTGGTTTTCCAAGATTATCTTTTGGGAGGCAGCAGATGTATAATGCTCCTGAAAATGAAATGGACTATGACAGGTATGCTAAATTCTGCTTAGATAGGCTTCAGTGGGAACTGGCCCTCCTTCATAATTTAAATTACCACTCTGTCACATTTTAATGCAAGAAACAGTGTCTCCGCTCATAGGATTTTCCCAATTTTTAACTGTAGAGGACAAGTAGGTTGAAGGTTTTTTTGTTTTATGATTTAACAGTAAGATTTCCCTTATTTTAAGGAAAGGATAAAAAAAGAAGAAATTGAACAGTAAAAAAACACAGAAGAAAATATGCATATATTTCTGCTTTAAAAAGGAAAAAAATATTTAATCTATCTTGTATATTTTAATAGAGTATAACACAGCTAAGAATGAGGCCAGCATTACATAGCATGGAGTGTATCAACCTGCACATTTTGCATTTTATCATTTTCAGGAACACTTTCTTTAGTCTTATTAGTGACTCTTTTAGTAGCAAATACTACCTTAAGCTATTTTAGGATAATCTAGGCTAATTTTCTATGGACTGTCTCCTAGACCTAACCAGAGCAACACCTTTCTCATCCAGAATCACAGGGCTGTCTACAGCTACCGTCTTGCGTGCACACAATGGAATTATTAAACCAAAAGGAGATTAGTGGGTGTCTCAAATATGTCTTTTCTTTAATAAATGTCCTTCAAGTCATGCAGATTTTTGGATTTTAAAGCAATGTTTTAGATGAGATTTCTGGGTCCTTTTTAGGGAACCTAAATTGCCAAGAAATTAATTTCTAAAAAACTGCAAAAAATATGTTTAAAAAAAAACATTCAGAAGATATTTTAAATAATTTTTTTGTCTAACATTTGTAACAAATACCTAATGGGAGTGAAATATCTCCCTCCAATGGATCGAGAAGCCTCTAGTATCCAAACAATCTTTAGAAGATGATGATAGTAGAGCTGACAAGATTAACTGCAATACTTAAGTGGCCATTTATGAGCTCTAAACTAATGAGCTTTGAACAGGTAAAAACGTATAATCACTCAAGTAATTTTTAATAGCTGCTACAGTTATTAGCTGAGCCATACCACATTTTAGCTTTGCCATGCTGAATTATTTTTGCAGGTTCACCCAAGATGTTCCTCTAGTGCAAGATTTTGTCTCCTTATTTAAGTTTTTTGCCTCCTCTACCGCAATAATTGCAAATGGTAGAGATAGAATGCATTGCATCTTTACTCTGACATAAAACACCATGCAGAGCTTTACAACAGAAAGTGAAGAACAGTTCATACAACTGAAGGGATCTGGGTAGCAAGACTTGAAATTATCTCACAAACTTTATAGAATAAAACACCAAGGCCATTAACCTCTACTCCTGTGAAAGTTGTGGCCATCCTTTCACGGTTTTGTTCTAAAATATAATCTCTGGTGAAATTAAGAGTTTCAAGGAGGACAATAATGATGCTTCTTTCAGTTTGGAAAGACTGCTCATCTGTTATCAAAATGGCTCACCTCATTACCGAACGAGTTATTTTGCAAGTAAACAAAACACTGCAAAATAGGTGGTTAGATTTTTATGAAAGTTTACTTCAACTGTCTTTGTCCTTTCCTGTAACTCTGAGTATTTTTTCAGAGAAATATAAAGATGTAGACATGCACCATAATGGTTGAGCCATTGCAGTTTTGTCACAAGCAAAATTTTCCCTTCTGGTTCAAGTCTGAACATTTCAGAGGCTCCGAACATGATGCGATCAGCCAAGTGAGAAAGGGACATCTTAAGGGCATACAGAATTGACAGCTGCTTAGACACAATTAAGTGCCTATATCTTTTGGATGAATGGTCAGTCCAACCACTGTAAAATTTTCGAGATCCAATTCACAGCCATTAATAAAATATTATGAACGTTGCTTGGCACACTCTATTAAATTTAGCATAGCAGTTGCTTTGGATATTTACTGTGTATTAAGTAAGACAATTTATTGTCCCAAATTCAAATATCCACCCAGATTTAAACCATAATGGATTTTATGTGAAATGCCAAACTTTTAGCAGCAAATGATGACAGAGTCAAAAAATATATCCTTGAAGAACAAAATACTTTTTCACCAGTTTGAAGACCAAACGTCTAGAAATGCATGACCTAGATTTTTACAGCAGCTGTTCAGTTTTGAATCTTCAGTATCTGAGTACTCGATTCCAGGTAGCCTGATTTTCAGACACTACATTATGTTTAACTATTTGCAATGGAAACTCCTTTACAATGTAGTAAATTTAGCATCCCAGAATGAAGGCATCCAATTCCACTGATCCTTTTCTAAAGTGCTGGTGGTGAACCCTAGCTTCTTCAAGTCGGAAATACAGATGGAGAAAAACAAATGGGAAGAGTGAATGCAAAAATCAAACCTATTTATAGATGTGATTATTTTCTTTTACTTGACAATTTGCAGTCACCTAACGCAAAGGGAAAACAAAACCAGTAGCTCTCTAAGAATTGTCACATTATTTTGATCAGCCCACTTAGCACATATTGAAAAATAAAAATGCCATCACTTCCAACAGACAGAAACAGCTTGTCTTGTCCCTGACTGTAGATGTTGGGCTGGTTGATCTAATTCTGACATCAATTTCACAAGTGATCCTCTGCTCAGAGTTTGCCAACAAAAATAATTTGAACATAAAATCTAAAGGCTGGTTGCCCAGCCAATACTCTATTTCCCACCCCTACTATATATAAACTGCACTTGAAATTTCATCTTTAACAATGATCGCTTAATTAAATAACAGACAGGTGTTTTAAGCTGTTCTGCTTTTCTGGAATTCGATGAAAAGGAGTGTAACAGTTCACACGCACCTGAACTTAAAAGAGAACATAACTTTGATGTCAAGTGTGTCCAAAGGATTCTCAAGTAAGAGTAATATGAAAATGGGCTCACCACCACTCAATCTATTCCCAACAGTCACCTGCTGGTCTAAGTGCCTCTGCACCATTATAAAAATCTGTCAAGCATTCAAAACCAATTACACACAGGATGTCAAATGCTGTCACACCAGCTGTCCTTTCAGTCCATGGCGGCTCCCACTGCCCATTTCCAGTTAAAAACACATTGAGCTACACTGTTGTTTTTCTCAGCTGTGATTCACTGCAGTATGCTAATCTGACTTCTCTGTACCTTAATACCTTCATATAAGGAAATGAATATTTATACATAACAACGGTATTCTAAAAATTTGCATAATTACAAGTATAACAAAGAACTAAAAGCTATTTTAGGACATATTAACATCAAGTTACAATTTTAAGGGCAAACAAGTACTTAAGTTGTTTCTGTGTTACTTTTTTCTATGATTGTACGTGACATTAAAACAGGAAGGGAGGTTTTCAAATATTTCTCCTGCTGTCTCTTCTACATGGCACATGGTATTTCATGCATTCATTTACAATGCTATGCAGGAAGAATGCATGCTACAATTATTTAGAAGTGAATCTCAAAAGAATTGGCTCCACTTGGCTACACAGGCAGCCTTCCCGATCTTGTGGTGAGTCACATACTACTGCCAGTGCTAAAACTGCTTCAATATCCAGAAATTTAGAGGAATAAGATGCCTAGCTAAATATCAATAACTGTATTTGATGTGAATTTAATGAATAATTTGAATAGCATTGAATTAAACAACAAAATATCCCACTACTAAGCCATACCTTCTTCCTTTGTCACAACTAATTTCCATTTTACTATAATTTGTTGAAATAATTTTTTTCCCTTTTCTATATTAATTCTGACATTATCTTTACTGGAGGAAGTTCTATTTGTATCGTAGTGATGTAAGTCCTTCCAAGAAGTAAGCTCTTGTTCCAGGCAAAGCTTTTAAATCATTTGCAAAACTCATAGAAGGGGATGCTATGGCCTGTCATTGAAACCAAAACTGTAACTGAAACATTTTGTTTTCCTACAATGTTTTTTAGCAGAGAAGTTTTAGAAGTCTTTTGAAACTTTTGAAGCAAAAGAGAAAATCCAAGGCTTCTGAAATGAGAGCATCTGTTCTGACACAATTCTATTGCAAGAAAATATTCACAATGCTTTATTTTCAGTCCAGTGTGAAAAAAATATCAAATCAAAGCTGTTGTGTGGAAGAACTGACATACCCCAAAAAGCTGAAAGAAGTTTGCTGATAGTGGTCAGGGACACTTTTTAATAAAAGCTCCAGAGGAATTAAACATGAGTTATTTGTCAAAAGCATTTGTATAGACACTTATGTCCAACTCTGCCTTCACTGGAGACAACAGCAGCATACCCCTTTTGTAAACATGGTGTTAAGGGAGTCAACAGCAAAGCACATCTATTACAAAGGTACATCTAGTGACAACTGTATTCTTCTAGTATTTATCAAGTTCACACTTGCTTTGCAAAACCTCTATAAAATAACTGTTAAAACATTTTAAAAGGCACCAGTCTTCCCACATAGCTGCTTTTACTGTTCCTGCTAAAGTTCGGTCTCCTGCCAGCAGCCATATGTAGCTGTGAAATAGAGGTTAAATCAGATAGCACGGTGAAAAACCAATGTTGGGATTTTAGAAGAGTGTGGCTCCACATGTGCTAACAAGCAGTATGATGACATTCTGTCTGATATACGCGCATTATTACAGCTAAGGAAAACTATATTCTACTCCTGTCTCAAAACTGAGAGAAAGAGTGCTAGTCAATTAATAATAGTTTAAGACTGATAACAGCAGATGAGACATATAAATATATTTTAGCAAATGAAACAGTATAATTCACTTTCTGTCCAAAACATTTAGACACTGCTGTAATAAATCAATTGTCTCTGAAATGAACATATATCATAGTTTCCAAGGTTACAGAAGTCTGCAGTCCTGAATAGGTTTTGCGTTCACTTAAAAATACTGAAAATTTTGCACTAGTGGTTCAGAACAATGGTACTAACATGATGATAGCCTAATGCATAGGCTTGTCCATGCACTATATCAAAGAAGGATGAAGTAGTCTTGTTGGATGTCATCTGTAGATTTTAAACAGACACTGGCCTGAATACATTACTGGATGCAGTACTGTTCACGTGATCATCCATTAGAAACTTGACACTGGAAAGCTATGATGTTAACCTATCTGAAAAGAGAATAATTTTGATAGCTTTGCAACGTTTCTTCATGCTTGGAAGCCCCTCCCTAGAATGCCCATCTGAAGAGGGTACTGTAGGACCAATAACAGCAGAAAAAATAATATTAAATGTTTACTTAAAGAAGATGTCCCTTCAGTAACCTCACCACGAAACTTAGAAAATGTCACCATCTATCAGAATCACAATCACAACGTAAACCAGTGTCTCTGAAAAAGGTCAGAAATCAAAATGAAATGCAAAAAAAATCCTTACAGAGCGCAACAGAAAGAGCAGAAATACCTGTATCGTATGTATCCTTGACCTGTATGTATGCATAGAAGCCCCTGAATAAAGGGGCAGAGAAATGCCAACTATTGTTTTCATGGTCCATTTAAAGAGGGGGGAACTTAGTTAAATAACAGCATCACAAGCTTCACAGCCACAGTTATTTGAAAACTTTCTACTGTTTTTGAAGGATTTGAAAGTTTGAAAGGCCAGACCCTGAGCTTGTCTAAAGGGAGCATTTTCCCATACATTTCAAATAATTATGCCTACTTTTGCTGCTTAAATATGTAGCTTCCTTTCTTTCCAGACACCTTAGCAGCTGACACCCATTTTTATCATACAGCTGTACTAAAGCCACGCTAGAACATGTATGTAGAGCAAAAAGTAGTAACTATTTTCAGGTTATGTAGAAAAGCCATTGCGTCTGGTGCACATGGCACGTAACGAATGAGTACAGGTCTAGTCATTAAATAATAGTTAATGCTGGGAATATCCCCATTTATAGTAATGTTCTTACAATACCAATCAGTGTAGCTCATAGACTCCTAATAGGGGGAAATCTGCTTAGTGCAGCCACAGTAGGGTATATCACTTTCCTACTAAAGATGAATCTGAAACTCTTCAAACATTATACACCTGCCTTCTCCAACCTAGACGCTAGATGCTGTAACTGTAGACTGAGTATGGAATACACGCATTGGAAGCAGGTTTGTAACAGTACGTATTCCCTCTCTCTCTTGCTTAGTGTATAATTACAGGCACATCTCCCAAAAGCTCTGCCAAGTTCATGGGCCACAGTAGCAAACCAAAGCAAAGGTTTGACAACTATGTATAGTCCCTTGCAGACATTCTGTTCCATTTTTGATACATGTCATAATCTATTTTCTCTCTGCAGGTGTAAATAGTTAAAAGTGAAAACTGTACAGCGAGCTGGACCACTCAGGTCATGTTCCCACTCTCATCTACTACCAACTCTGCTGTTTGACCAAGGTAATAAATAGCTTTCCATATAAAAGCCGTGTACAACTGTGTCTAATGAAAATGCTATCTTCTACCATGCACTCAGACATACACCCTAAAGAACTTCTAATCACAGGAGCTACTCTTCTTTAAAAATAAAGGAATTAGAAGCAAGATTTAAGAGCAGCTTACTTTAAAAGACTGAAGTTCACTCAGGCAGTAAGGAAGAGGTATGAGCCAAAGACGACCTACAAGAAGCTGAAAATTTCTTCTCAGGAAACATCACTAAGAAAGCTTGAGCTCCGAGAATCCAGAATTAGTGGTGCACTACCATATAAAGACACACGATCCTTTGCTGGGCAGAAGGCAAATAAATCTCATTTAAAAAACATTTCACCAAGTCTGTAATGAAAAGATAAAACCAGGACTTTTAGTCTCAACAACTCACAAAACTCACAACAGTGCTTTCTGCTTACGGAGGATAAACACCAAACTTTGTAAAGCAAGTATCATATGTGGAAGCTTCTTAAAATAATCCTGCATTGAAATCAGGAAAACACCTGATCCTTTGATCCCAACAAGTTTTTCAATGGTAAAATACTACATACGTGACAGCTAAGTATAGCAGGCAGGAATTCAAGGTAGCAAGATGTTTTTCTTTTCCTACCTGACAGTATTTTGTGAAGAGAGATCCACCTCTACACACACATACCAACGGATATCTGAACGTTTGGACGTAGTGTGTGTCATACAGTCCATTCACCTCCTCCATTGGTACTGGGCAGTGCCCATCCTGTGGGCTAGAAACCCCCGTGTGGGATTGTGGGGCTGTCACAGTACAAACACAATCAAAACAGGTCCAGTTCCTCACCCTAAGGAAAACAAAACAGTTCAAATACCTCGTGCTTTACACAAAGAACATGTGATAAAGGGCTACGAAGGTGATTAGGGGACTGGAACACCTGTGCTATAGAATAATTTAGGTTGGAAAAGACCCTTGGGATCATCGAGTCCAACCATCAATCCCACTCTACAAAGTTCTCCCCTACACCATATCCCCCAACACCACACCTAAACGACTCTTAAACACATTCAGAGATGATGACTCCACCACCTCCCTGGGCAGCCTATTCCAGTGCCTGACCACTCTTTCTGTGAAGAATTTTTTCCTAATGTCCAGTCGAAACCTACCCTGTTGCAGCTTAAAGCCATTCCCTCTTGTTCTATCGCTAATTACCTGTGAGAAGAGACCAGCACCAACCTCTCTACAATGTCCTTCCAAGTAGTTGTAGAGAGTGACGAGGTCTCCCCTCAGCCTCCTCTTCCTCAAACTAAACAGCCCCAGCTCCTTCAGTCGCTCCTCATAAGATTTATTCTCCAGGCCCTTCACCAGCTTCGTTGCCCTCCTCTGCACTCGCTCCAGCACCTCGATATCTCTCTCGTATTGAGGTGCCCAAAACTCGACACAATACTCAAGGTGTGGCCTCACCAGTGCTGAGTACAGGGGGACAATCACCTCCCTACTTCTGCTGGTCTCACTATTTCTAATACAAGCCAGGATGCCATTGGCTTTCTTGGCCACCTGGGCACGCTGCTGGCTCATATTCAGACGCTTGTCAATTAGAAGCCCCAGGTCCTTTTCTGCCAGGCAGCTCTCCAGCCACACTTCCCCAAGCCCGTAGCGATGCATGGGGTTGTTGTGGCCCAAGTGCAGGACCTGGCACTTGGCCTTGTTGAAGCTCATTCCATTAGCCTTGGCCCATCGATCCAATCTATCCAAGTCTCTCTGTAGAGCCTCCCTATCCTCATGCAGATCAACACTCCCACTTAACTTGGTGTCATCTGCAAATTTACTGATGATACACTCTATGGCCTTATCAAGATCATCAATAAAGATGTTAAACAGAAATGGTCCCAACACTGAGCCCTGAGGGACACCACTTGTGACCAGCCGCCAGCTGGATTTAACTCCATTGACCACCACTCTTGGGGACCGCCCATCCAGCCAGTGCTTGATCCAGCAGATCTTATGCTCGTCCAGGCCATGAGGAGCCAGTTTTTCCATGAGAATTCTATGGGGAACAGTGTCAAATGCTTTTTGAAAGTCTAGGTAGACAATATCCACAGCCTTTCCCTCGTCCACTAATCGGGTCATCTTGTCATAGAAGGAGATCAGGTTCGTCAGGCAGGACCTGCCTTTCATAAACCCATGCTGACTAGGCCTGATCCCCTGGTTGTCCATTATATGGCTTGTAATGGCACTCGAGATGATCTACTCCATGACCTTCCCTGGTACCGAGGTCAGACTGGCAGGCCTATAGTTTCCCGGATCCTCCTTTCTGCTTTTCTTGTAGATGAGTGCTACATTTGCTACCCTCCAGTCCATTGGGACCTCCCCAGTTAGCCATGACTTCCGGTAAATAATGGAAAGTGGATCTGGGTCTCTTCAGTCTGGAAAAAAGATGACTGAGGGGGGATGTTATCAACGCTTATAAATACTTAAAGGGTGGGTGTCAGGAGGATGGGGCCAGGCTCTTCTCAGTGGTGCCCAGCAACAGGACAAGGGGTAACGGGCACAAACTTGAACACAGGAAGTTCCACCTAAACATGAGGAGGAACTTCTATACTTTGACGGTGGCAGAGCACTGGAACGGGCTGCCCAGAGAGGTGGTGGAGTCTCTGTCTCTGGAGACATTCAAAACCCGCCTTGACCCGTTCCTGTGCAAACCTGCTCTGGGTGACCCTGCTCTGGCAGGGGGGTTGGACTAGATGATCTCCAGAGGTCCCTTCCAACCCCTACCATTCTGTGAAATAAATGACCTTGGGAGTGGTTTCATGATGAAGATGGTAATGATGAGTTTTGATGGTGAATGACTTATTTAATAGCTGACAGGAAAAACAGTTGAGTTAGATCTAAACCCCTGCTTTAAGTAAAAAAAAAAAAATAATAAAAAAAATTCATTCTATAGTCCTTTTGTAAACCATTGCACCTTTTCACCTAGTTTTCAAATCTTTTCAAATCAATCTCAAGTCAAGTCTACTCTGTTTTTATCACTGGCTATCAGTGACCTCAAACACAAAGCAGCAGCATAAAGAAGGAGAATTTAGATCCGATTAGAGAACTAAATTCAAAATGGTCAAGACATCCAGTAAATTCATCTACAATGGCTGCAACCACACAAACAAAAGCTTTCTGTCACATCACCTTTTTTTTTTAAATAGACTTCATCAACACATCTGCATAAGTAAGCTAATTCTACCTTAATCAAACTAAACAAAGGTATTATGACAGCATTTTGGGAAGACAACCGTACAGTAAAGGGATTCTTTGTTTAGTTGACCCGTAAATGGCACTGCTCAGCCCAGTGTTACAGAATATTTTTAAGACTTAGGGCCAGACTAATAATTCCCCATTTTGTTTATGAAAACGTAATCCCACAAACCAGTTCTATTTGGCAGCACTTCATATTAAAATGCTTTGAAACCAATGATTTCAAGGCTAGTTCATTTAGACCAGGAGAATTTACATCAGCTCCCACTGGTGAATTAGTACACTGATAGATTTAGCTGCATGATCCTTTGCCGCATGATCCTTTGCCATATGATCTGCTTATAATGAATATTATTCTTCCTTATCTCCTTTTCAGCTAGTCATAAGGATGTGCAGAGACTAGATTGTGAGTTTGATTCACAAGAGGGAGAAGGGGAAGGCAGGAGACTCATCGCTGGGCATGCCGAGAGAAGCACATAAAGAGCAGTGGTATGGGTAAGAGACATTTTATGTCCTTTTTGTGCTGTTAGGCAGAGAAGTAGTAGCTACTTGATAACTTGGTTGTGCATTTGAATGAGCAATGTGACAAAGCCATTACTCTGGAATTGAGAGGAAAGTCACACAGGCATGTCGGATAAATTACAACTTGGCTGCCATTGCTGAGGCACAGACTGATGCCCGATACTCCCAGGACACCTCATCCACAAAACTCCATTACGATGTTACAAAAATGGTGACAGACATGTGAAAACACAACACACATGGGTGAGCTATTCTGTTTTCCTACCACTCATCTGTATGAAGGAGGTTATATTCGGTTGAACTCCTTTACAGATTGGACTTGAGAGCACCTAGAGCTGCCTGTGGCATGGAGCAGCAGAGGGGAGGTACGATCCCAGGCCCTGCAGGCTTGGGAAGCACATTCCCATGTGTATTGGCAGCAACAGCCAGACACCAAGGGCTAATCCTCTGAAAGAAAATGCAGGACAGATTGATGGACCTACTGGCTCAACGGCTCATTCTGCAGCAGTAAAGTGAGTTAAGAAGGAGGACACTAAGCTTTTTCTGAAAAAGAGGATATATATTTTCAAGTAGGTATAGAACTGGTTGTCTCTGTGTTTTACACAGCATACTGGCAATGAAGCATTCTGCACTGAGCATTGGCTATGCATGAAACAGCATAGGGAAGTAATTATAACTATTTATTCATTTATTTAATATTTAACACAGTTGTCTTGTGCTATTCGATCCCACTTCAACTGTCTCTATCTTCCTTTCACATTGTGACTGAGACAAAACATTCAAGGGTGCCTTCCAGGAGGAATTAAATAATTTGTTCCCTCTGTCCTTGGGGAAAATGCCAAAATTAAACAGAATTACACTGCAGCAAGACGTTTAGCTGAGAGATTATCATTTTGGGGGACGGACATTATGGACAATTAACCAGCACAGCACACCAGACTGCAGAAAGGGGAGATGGAATCTGCATCGTTTTAACTAATTCTCAAAACATACAGCCATTCATGAAAGTAAAGACAAAGATTTGAGGTTTATCCAGCCCAACATCATAGAGCTAAAGAAATCTCATATATGAAGAGAAAAAAGCACAAGACATGTTACAAAGTAGTATTTATTGAAATGTATAAAATGGCCTATTACTAGATCTAAGCTTGTTGAATAAATCCCAGAAAAATACATTTCCAGTTTTCCTCTTCAGTGATATTCCATCTACTGTGGTATAATATCCAGCTATCCATAGCTGGATAATTTTGTCATTATAAATGGTCTTTATTTTTGACCTACACATCACCGGGTACTAAACTAAAAAGATTTTTAAATTTAGCTTCTAGGCAATTGCAACATTTACAAGTTTGGCTTTTCTAAAGAATTTTCCTAAAGCTATAAAAACGTTCATTGCCTGAAAGATTGTACCTGTATTTTTCAAAATTGCTAGTCTGTAGATTTCATAACACTTAATATATTAAAGGGCTATGATGAGTCAGACTTCAATTGAAATGCATGTTTTGAAAAGACACAGGCTGTAAGTTATTAAGCCAGAAAACCTCTAGACTGCTAATCCCTGTTACCATCTGTATTTATAGGTTTGTAACAGAATGGTGACTGATCCTCTTCCTTTGAGGCCATTTGCCAATTCTGTCAGTATTCAGTGCAATGTAATATTCTTCTCCAGGTAATGCAGCTTTGTTGCTTAGCAGCAGGTTCTGCTTTGTACCTGACAGTTCTTGGCTAATTTAGATATAAGTCAAAAAAAAAAAAAATAAAAATAAACCACAAACCAAAAACAAAAACAAAAAAAACCCCACCAGTAAGAAGATTCTATTATTATTATTATCACTGGATACTGAAACAAGACTGGAAAAAGAAGAGAAGAACACTTTCTGAGCTCTGACTTGTACAGAAGAAAATAATCTGACATTATTAAAGTTTGAAAAATTCACATTGTACACAAAACTTTCTTTATCAACACGTTGGTTCTCACAGGTGAAGAAAAAACAAGTGGTGGTGTTTAGGCATTCAGTGGGAGTGAGATATCAAGGCAAAGTTGAAAGAGTCAACATCCACTTTTTTTTTTCTTTGTCATCTATGGATAACCAAGTTCACACCCCATTGCAGAATACTCTACTGGACTTCAGATAGAGGTAGAAAGTACAAAATTCAGATCTTCAATTACATATACAGGCTTAGTGGTAAAAGCAACAGACTGGCTTGGGCTTTACTTGCCTAATTTTGCCCAAATTTTTCAATGGGACCTTGAGTTGATTTAACAATTCATTATCCTCTTCTTTTGTCTACATAAGTGATAGCCACTTTTGCGGAGACGTTTTCCCTATGTCGTTCAGTGTGAGCCACAGCAATGCCCTCGGTGATACTGCGACAAAGATGGTATAGTAAGTCTCACACGCTGATGAAGCCTTAGATTTAGGCTTCTCTTCAGATAAGATGTAGTAAAACAGTTATTGGGGCAATAGTAGAGAGAAAGGGAGATTACTGAAACATGATGGTCTGCTACCAAAATTTTGTCTGAAATTCACAAAAGGGCCATAGAAAAAATTGTCAATGAATTACAGAAAGTTAGAGTTAGATACAAAGCCAAACAAGCTTTATTTAGGTGTTGTCCTATGTATGTTAGAAACCCCTTTCCTTAAGACACCTATGAATTATTTTTTAATGGGTGGTTCAGTATTTTACCTCCTGCTATTTGGCAACCTCGCTACGCACCCCTGTGCATTGTAAGAGACAAACATGTGGGCGAGCAGGAGAAAAAGTGGGAATAGAGGTGGAAAAAGATACAGTCTCCAAGAAAACTAAAAGGAATACCACAGCCCCTGATTTTTAACCACATCATGCCTTTGATGTTTCTCAATGCTACTGAATGCATAAAAAACGAGAAGGGTCACCACCAAAACTACAACACAGTAACCTCCTGAGAGCAGCAGGACCACTCCCCTAAGACTCCTTACCATAAATCAGAGATGGGGGGCGCGCTGGGGGGGAGGAGTGTTGTGCATTTTAACTAGTTGATTACAGACAGGTTTAAGATTGCAGCCAAAAGTGTTTCACCACGTTGGAAACGAAAGACCAGCATTGGTCTGGCCTTGAAGTTTTTACAGTCTAAATAGCAAAACAGAAAGGAAGACCAGAACATAAGAAGTTAAAGGTACTATCCTGAAGCCACAATACGTAGCACTTACGGAACCATCTGTTGAAACCTTCTCTCTCGATCTTGACCAAAATATGTAAAAACATTAGAAATCACTGTTTCTTGTAATTTGGAGAGGCTATCAAAGGACTGAGATAGCGTCCACAGCGTACTTAAAGGGTATTCCTAACAGGGAAATATTCTGAAAGCATAGCGCTGTAGAGCTTTCAAAAGTAAAACAGTTTCTAACATTGGAGAAAAAGGTAGACAAGATACTTATTAACCTATGCCATGTCTCTTTATAGAATTTATTCTTTTGTTATTTGTTATTTATTCTTTAAGTAAAGTTAAATAAACAGATAAACAGGTATCAGTAAATAATACAAGCTGGATCTAAAAAACTAAGCCACATCAGCTTCTCATGCTGCCTCACTTTTAGAGTAGAACATTTCTTGGTTTAAGAAACTCACTCCCTTGATGTAGGTACGAGACAAAACTGATTCTGAAATGACAAGGAAAGTGTCATTCTTCTTTCTTCCTTTTTACGTACTTTACAAAACCCCGATTTTCACTATTGAAGCTATTTCCTTCCATGACCACCGACTAAATGGATAGTGCCAGAAGCAGACAGCAAAGTATACACATTATCCACTCTAGCTCCAAATGTACTGCCCCTAAATACCTAGTGAATATCACAGTATTTGAAAATCTTTTCTAGACAGAATGTAGGTATTTCTCTCCACAAAACCAGACAAAGAAAAGAAGCTTACAGTGGGTAGAGATAAAGCCACTTAGGTTATTGACTTTTTAAAATAGAATAACTCACTGCAGTTTGGATTGTTTAACATAGGTTAATGACAGGGAGCACACACAGAAGAAACATACATTTAAATGGGGGAAAACAAACACAAAAAAATCCAAACAGCCCAGCCACAAACCCAGGTCTACTTAAATTGAACCATAAGGTTCTGAGATTTGGCTCTTGAAACTGTAGAAACAAAGCAGCAGGTAATGGAATGGAAACTAGCATTTATTTTCAAGGAATGCAAAGATCGGACCAAGTAATTAGTTATTCTCAAATTTATACGCATGATATAGCTGAGACTGATGTTTAGATGCTTGACAGAAGAAATTATTATTTCACGTGTGTTTGTTTGGTTTTTTTTCCCCGAAAGCACATTAAAGCAGACCAGGAAACAGATAGGACACTTATTTTACCTTTTGGAAGAGATGATTAGATTTTCTTTCTGACCTAAAGGCATAAAACCAAACAATCTTCTAACCAAGAAAATTTCATTGTGTTCTTCACTTGCAAAAATCACCACCATAAATGGACAGTTGAATGAATCTGAAAATACTTTTTTTTTTTTTTTAATTTGGATAGAAATAGCTGACAAAACATGTATTTGGCACCCCTTCTTTACAGCAGACCGTCATTCCATGTCCATTTTCAAAAATATCTTTATTTCTGCCATAGCTATAAGGTTCAGTTACACACTAGGTACTCTCAAATTTGATGACAGAAATTGGGGGTACTTTTTCAAAGGAGAAAACTTGAAAATTTTGGCATTTTGTGCTAGAAAGATGTTATTGTATAACGGATTTAGTGAGGTGGGGTTTACTCTGTGGAGCATAAGAGAGAAAGAGGATAAAATCCTGATGAGAAACAGCACCCCGCTATAGAATCACTCTCTCAACAATTAAGCTCTGCTTCTGCTGGTGGTTTGTTCAGGCTGCCGTGGCATTGTAAAATTTCTTTGCAGTCCTAAAGGCGAGTAACAGTTGTCTTGCAAGTTTTTACAATAAACACCTTTCATTCATTAAGACAACAGTATAGAAAAACATTTGAGAAAAACACTTGTCTGAATATTCAAGAAACTACCAACTTTACTGTTCCTTGATGGAGTAGAAATCAAGATCAAAGCCAACTTTTAGTCCTTCTACACCCATACCAGATGTGTGCCCTGACACAGTCCCAAGTCCATCTCAGAGGGAGAACCAAATGAGCACCAGATCTCTCCTCTTCCACAGTAAGGAAAGGAGGCAGCTGCACTGCCCAGGATGACCAGGAGACCATGGTATGACACGCTGAATACCCATGGGTCTGTCTCTCTTAAGTCTTGCTATCAACTGTACTTGTCTTCAAGCTGCACAGAAAACAGTCTCTCTCATGCACATGAGCCAGAGAGTTAAAGTTAAGCCAGAAAGTTAAAATTATAAAACCGTCAATTCATCATATTCTTTGTCTAGGTTAACCGTACCTATATGAAGAGCTTTAGTACTCTCATAGCCAAATTAGCCAGTTACTGAGAATCAATCACATTTTCGTCACCTGAGAACAAAGCTGCTTGCCACACACTTGCTTCCTAGTAACACAAGGATACTTTAGAGCAAGAATAGCTGCATTACTTTCAGAAAAGAGACAAGTGAAGAAAAGAAGCTTAGCGTACCAACAGATAAAATACACTTCACTTTTCTCTTGTAAAACAGAATTCAGAACCTCTGCGTTTGGCACAGTGCAAATTAATGAAATGGAATAAACAATCCTCTATAAATCAAGCTTTCAGATTAAAGGATTTGTCATTGAACATTCTATAAAAATAAAATTGTGTAAAGCCTTTGACATTATGAAGAAAACACCTGAGTCTGAAGCAATAGAAAAAAATATTTCACCGATTAAAAGTTCTTGAATTAATCTGTGTGATGTAGCTGTCATATTTTTATTTTTTTGTCTAAAAGAAGTATGGTTACAATACATTCCTTTGTTCTGCCAATAGCAGATCAAAAGCAGACATAAAACAAGGCAGAATTCTTTTGTTTCCCTGTTTATCACTTCATGCCTGTTTATTCACGACTCCTTGCAAACTGATGAAAGACTAAATCATACCCAGCTTAGCCTGAAATGGGCAGGGTGTTTCAAATATACTCAATCAGTTTTCCAAATGATAAAAACACTTGCACCCACGTCTTCAAAGGTGTTTAGACTGATAATGAAATCAGTGGAAAGTATACCCTTTTGAGATGAGTCTTGATTTGTAAAAATAATTGGAGTTCAAATAGGAGTTTTAAGCATGGTTATGTTCCAGAAATAGTTAACTGCATTTGCCGCTTATGTGGCAATAAAAGGGTCAGTTTTCATTTTGCTATATGAGAAAAAATACAAAAGATGGGCTTATACAGATAATGGACCATCAACTTTATATTTTTTTGTCATTTTTTAGCTAGGAGGCAATGAAGAAAAACATACAGCATAGCAGATGGGTACTTCAAGGCAAAATTAGTTTCAAGATATGAAGATACTACTTGAAGAGGTAGATAAGCTTTGTACTTTCATTTCTAGAATCCTGACTTAGTATCCCGGTGTTTCATTATGGGCAAAAGTGCTTGAGTATATGTCTCTCTTGCTATTTGGCAGGGCTAAAAGACTCAGATGAACAATGGATTTATAGGAATGCCACATCTAACAAAGGAGTTGAAAATATAAGAGCACAGAGGTTAGTGAAATAGCAGCCTGAAATTAAATTTACTTAAAGAATTTGTCTTACAAACCACCGTGGAAAACAGTATGATATCACAACTTAAGTCTAGATCATCATCTTAAGATCATGCGAGGGACACTATTTTTTCTGATGTTTGACCCCTTGCTAAAAGGAGACAATTTGGATTCCTCTAAAAGCCCCTCCCTGACATTAAGAGAGAGTCATATTTTCAGAAAGTTACAGAAAGCCTGCATTATTGAAATGCCTTAAGAAGTGGTTAAGATAATACCAAGGGGTATCTTATAAAGCTATGGATCTGAGCCACATATTTTCAAAGGTTGGTAGTCAATCTTGGCAAATAAAGAAGTGGGGTAAATAAATACTTCTTGAAAAAACAGTGCAATCACTGATTTAATGGGATGAGTCAAATTAGAAGACCTGGAACAGCACACAATTGCTTTGTAAATTTTCCGTGTATTTTACTGAATTTGCAACATACAAAGGAAACTGTCTCAATCTGATTAGCCAACAGAATCTGTTTCTTCTCAATTCTCATCACTGTCCTCATATCCAAACAGAATTTTTTACCTGTTTTTGCTTTATCCTTAATCCATATTCTCTTCGCATATGGCTTCCAACAACTGTGACAGGCAAATCATTTTAAAGAAATGAAATACAAGCATTAACTACAGAAATACAAAGTTTAATTATTTCTAAAAACAGCTTTCAACAGGGCAGCCCTTGTCAACAAAAAAGGCCCCTGGCTAGCAGCAGGACTTCAAAACTTACCGTTTTACTATGCAGACAACATTAAGCTATTATAGGTGCCACCCAGGAGTAGAAGGGAAAATAACTTATTTTATCTGACACTGATGGATTGAAATTAAAACATAAATGAATTAGGCACATTATAGATAATTGTTTTCATAACTGCAGTTACTAGATGTCAGGATTTCAGTGCAAATCTCACATCAAATATTATTTTATGACTTCCCTTGACAAACAGATGGTCTTCTCCAGCAAGAAGGCACACCAGAGAGAGAGAAGAATGAACCTGCACTAATTCTGACAGCATACTTTAAAGAGAAATTAATCCCTGCTTCAGTCTAAATTTAAATAATCATTTGGGTCTCAAATCAGTAACAATGTTTGGCTTTCATACTTGAATAGCCCACATAATGCCACAGAGGCCTTCAGCAGCCCAGCATGACCATCTGCAACGTAGGAGCCTGAACATATTTTTTTCTTTAAATTGAATTGTGCCCTTTGGTGGTAGCTACCCAGGTCCTATATTTATCCAGGAGTGTAAATGGTAGCTTATAAAAACAAAACAAAAGCAAAAAGCACACACACACACAAACCCCAACCAAACTCGTGAATTACATATGGGAGGTGAAGGGAGAGTTATACAATTGCTTTACGGGGGAGTAGACTCTGTGCCCAGGAGATCGCTGCCCCAAGAAAGGGCCTAGCACAGAGGAGCTGAATGCCTGACTCTGCTGTCCCTCGGACATCTTGCTTGCTTCCCACCGCTCTCTGTAGGGGCACTCATCCAGGCACAGCGAATACCGGGGGGTTCCTGCTAACCCTGCGCGGCTGCACCCCTACAGCAAAGCTCGGACTATGCCTGGGGCCTAGACCTGAGGTCAAACGGGTGGCTTTGGAGTGGGGGACCTAGGTGAGGTTGCTCAGGGCAATTTAGGCCCATAGAGGCCTCCTGTGCACTTGGGACACTGATGGTCAACAGCTCTTGTCACACAGGCAACAACGTGCCGGGTCAGGCCCAGACACCTCTCTGCCGAGATGACAACATGTTAGGAATCCATACCGGCTCATTCTAAATGACGGAAGGCTTCATCGTCAGCTAACAGAGGTTTCTTCGGACTGCAGACACCATAACAAAATGTGTATGAAACAACCATGCAATTATCACACAGTTCTACATTTACAGTGCATTGAATATTTCCTAGCTGGATTTCTTCATGACTAAAAGCACACCGCACAAAAACTATCCAACCTGGCTTCACCACGCCCCATCCTCAACTGGATTAGAAGTCTCCTATGGCCAGCAGCAGCTTGGTCCCATAAAGTGTTTACTGTGCTTTTCACATGAATAATTTTGATACTTAACAGTACATTTGTTTGTCTGTGTTCAAAACAATGTTGAGAAATAATGACTGAACCAAAGGAAAATCTGAAAAAAACTGATATTGTCTGTGTTAAGAAGTCCAATAAATGTTCATAATTGGCACTTCACTAGAACTCTGAAGCCTTCTACTGCCTACCAGCAACACATCTAAGCAAACTTTCTGATATCCAAGTAGAAACCGTAAACAAAAAGCACTCATCAATGACAACTTTCATGAAGCTGACCTTATAACACCAGCAGAAATGAATCCTTCCCTCAGTTCATCTTAATGTGACAATAACTACAACACTTCATTACGATGAACAATTCTAAGAAGAAAAGAGCATATAGACCAAACAAACAACAGCAGTCCTTAAAATTAAATTGCTGCGTTATGGATAGCTGGGTTCTTTTTTGAATACTGCTAAATGTTTTCAAAGGAACCTATATAGCCAACATCAAACTCCAGCATCTCACATCAGCCTTGAGAAACTAAGCAAATTAGAGATGACACATCGTGAGCTACACTGGCACCAAGTAAGGAACACAGTTTTTTTTCTAATCCACATCATTCAAGACTAATAGATTCCAAAGGCTAACACTGGAAGGTCCCTAATAAGTAAGCAACAGTAAGTACAGCCAGATATACTTATCATAAAAATCAAATACCATAACTAAATATTAATCTGATTTTTTTTAAAATAATTTATCGAAAAATTTTAAGCAAAGAATAATTGCTGTTCAAAAGTGAGAAACTATGTACAATCCTGTATGATTAATCCTGATGAATAACATTGCATGGGTCCCAGTCACTTGTTTCATTTTTGCATCACACTGATCACCTAAAATGTCCCCATACCAGGAGGCTGTTTCTTCATAATTAACACCCAGCTACATCTTCATCTTTTCCACTTCTGCTTGCAGATGTATCTCCCTATTTGTGGCTAGATTTGGAGTAAGAATCATAGAATTAGTGCGTGCCAGTCAGGCACAAAGTGTCTGCTGTTGTTTTGTTGCGAATAATTATTTGTAGCAACAACAGCATTATTCAAGTATTATCCGTGTAATATGCTCCTTAAAAGTGAACATACCAGGCAGTGAACGAAGCTAAAATAAAAACAGTTACAAATTCAGTTTATGAATAATTTTTATCTAATCTCTAATTCCTTTTCAATTGTGACTTTTTTCCTGAAAAATATCAGTTCTAATAGCACATCCAATTTTAACACATCCCTTCCACTGCCCCACTCTAACTCTTCTTTCCTCTGAGCTTAAAACATAGAATTTATTAAAAGCAGATAGATTAAAATATTCTCACATAGCATTTATTTGCAATACATTCACAAAACATTCAATCCTTTTTCAAGTGTTCTTGTTAACGAAAACATGTTTTTTAAACACATTTTGATTGTAATGGAAGGGACTCAAACGTAAATAAGCACATGATGAGCAGTCACGAAAATAGCCACAATTTTCACCTATTTTGAGATGCCTGAAATGTCATGTCATATCATCAAAAGATATCACATATCAAAAGAGAGGCCACCCTTAATAGCAACAACTACATTACAACAGCAGCTGTAATGTTGAAGGCACTTCAACACCATCTGAATTTTTCTATTATTTTTCTTTTCATGAATTTCAGCCGCTACCTTTAGCTTTTTATCTCTATGGAAATTTCACAATATCTACAATCTTGAAAATGGAGCAGGAATGCTCTTTAGCAGAGGAACACTTTGCAGTTAATTTGCTGAAGACCCTGTTCATCTAAAGAAAGCACAAGTAGTTTGATATTCATGTAAACACATAACAGTACTTCTCCACTCATTCAAGTTTATATATAAACTAAATGACCACTGACTGTCTTCATTATGAGAAAAATTCAAACATACTTTATTTTTGCACAAAGGAGATAGAACTTTTTTTACCTGTACCCTTTTTTTCCAAGTTAGAGAATTAAACATTGTAAACAGTATACCTGCTGTCACTCTGAGCTTTAAAGTCTAAGTCACTCCGCTTTTTCTACTTATGATTCTATGAACTGAACACAGAAGAAATTCCCAGAAAATCTTCTGCACAATGCTAGATCCTTCAGAATTCTGCTGTTGGCAGGGGGGTTGGAACTAGATGATTTTTAAGGGTCCCTTCCAACCTGAACCATTCTGTGATTCTGTGTTACTTTAGAAGAAAGTGGCTTTTTCTTGTGAAATCGATGGTATTTAATGGAGTGTGTCCTTCTGGGCTCTTTTCAAATGATTATTTTTTAAAATATATATTGGAGTGTTGCTCTAAAACACACCATCTTTCAACTGAGAGAAAATTGCCGCTATTTCAGAGAGCTGTGATTGACAGAATTAGGCATGCAGATGTCAATGAAAACAAACAGGAAAATAAAGACCGTTAATAACAAGCTATTTTAAGCACTGTTAGAAGTCCCAGTTCAGTACCTAAAAGAGTAAATCTAAAAATGTGGCTTTGCACTATGGTATCCACAGTAGTAATGAATCCCAAAAAGTAAACATCCATCAGAATACTCCAATAAGAAACGCACACCTATGCAGAGCTTCATCCATGAAACACCGCCTCTATCAAATAATCAGCAGAAACAAGCATTTAGCTTGCAAGCTTCTTCTAACACAAACCATCTTTTCATTAAATGAGTAAGTCACAGCTGTTGAAAACAGACTGTTTTCTTTCTTATGGCCTTGAAGTTGTGCCATTTTTTGGAAAATGCAGCTTGCACTTAACTATTTTCTGTGGTACTCCATTGCTGTTATGAACAGAGCTTATGACTAAAGCAGAACTCAAGGACAAACCAGCACTTTTCATTGGCTTCTACTGAAACTAAATCTCCTTAAAACAATACAGGAAATTTTGTGTTAGAAGCAATAACTTGACCATCCCTGAAAGGAAATGGCAAAGAAAAAAAAATGTTAACAGGAAATAAGTAATATAAATGTATAAAAGGAGACGGCACAAAGACAGGCCCTCGAAACTCAAATGCTTAATTGGATTATATGCTGGCTACAATAAAGAGCAGAGCTCCTTAAAGTGACATTCTTGCTGGCATGCACTTAAGGGTATGAGAAAATGCCTTTCTTATGGTACACCCAGAAGTAGTTAGGCAGTTTCGCACAAGGTGTTTTCAACAGTGATTTTTATAATTATTTTTCAATCACAATCCATTCTGTCATCACATTTAGTGTATAAATGCCTTCAGGTGGTTCTGTAGACATGACACAGCAGCAGATTTTATCCTAAGAGTCATGATCCTTTCTAGAGACAAGAATGACATTTTGGGATATTGAATTTCTTAAGCAAATATTTTTAACCATTGTGCAATATATTTCTTGCTCACAACTTGCCCTTCGCTATCAATCTTGGATTAGATTCAAAGGAAAATGTGCTTAGCAGTGTCTCTCTCTTTGCAAACTGAGGTAATTATGTATTGAGTATTTAATGTGGAAAAATATAAAAATGCAGCTTTTGCCCCTTCACCCCCCACCTCCAGCTAAGTTTAAAAATGTCCAAAACCACTGGAATCAGACATTGTTTATTTCTGGATAGCTGTGGTAAACAATCAAGTATGAGATTTAGAAATAAGGGCATAGAAAACCAAACATCTTGGAATTAGGTGGAAAATAAGAGTCTGCAAATTAAGAATATTTTTTTCTTGTGGAGGAAGAAGGAATTTCACAATGAAGCAAGTTAAATAGAATTCCAGAAAAAAACAAACCAATACCATGGTAATTCTACAAATATAAAGATTTTGTGTGTTTACTCCTCGACCCCACATTTCTCTTTGAAAGCGTACCCCAGTGAGTCACTATAGCTGAAAGGCAGCAGTAACCACTGCAAAGTTTTATGTGCCTATTTATTCTACTATTCTATAAAAATACCCATTAGTTACCAGTATTTCCCATTTCATGCGGTGTGTACATTCCATTCATGACACGGAAGAGGCTGCAAATGAAGTCACACAGGTACATGTAGAATGCTTCATATGATGCATATTAATATGCTTATATGCAGTTTCCAAAAATAAGATACTTAATATAAATGAAAAGATGAGGGTCTGTCATAGCAACAGCTAGGGCTTTCCATTTCCCCAAGAAGCCTTCTATTTTATAGCTAACTTCACCGACGTTACAGCAGAATTGACTTTTAGTCCAGCTTCAATTGCAGCCAACAGTGGTTTAAAAAAAAAAAAACAACAAAAAAACAAACGCCAAACAAACCCAAAACAGAAAAAAACTTCATGGCAGTCACAGGCCACACCTCCATTGCCAAGCAGTCCAATATAAGCAGATCTGTAGATGAAAATATTGCTGGTAAGGTAACCAGTGTTTACACGGCACACATCTCAGAGTAGTGCTCATCTGCTGCTGACAATGAACTGCCACTAGTGGCACGTCCCTCCAGTGACCTTTCTGGGGTAGCGTTATCGGGAAAAAATCCCTTTCAGAACGCTCCAGGGCTGTCCTGTAACATGAACCAAATGAAGGTAGCGGGGAATAGTCAACAAATCCACTACGGAAGAGCAGTACTGGTGTGAGCTGAGATGGTAACTCAGACGCACCCAGAGAAGACAACCCCCAACCACAAAATGATCTGATCACTCCCCATCCTTAGAAAATTAATCCACAAGGTTTTGCACAGTCTGAGCTGTTTTATAAATCGCCTACAAGAAAGCGCGAGAAACATGTCACACTATGGCAAATAAAGAGAGGCCAACTAAAACAAGAGAAAAGTACTTGGTTCTACTTTTACTGTCGCCTGTCACTGCAAGTGGTCACTTTCTGCAGCATGATTACACCTGCAAAGTGTGGCTGTTGATTCACTGTTAGGTAACGAAAGATACTTTAATAAAGGGGAAAGGAGAATTATTGCTCGTTACAATAATTTCTCCTGATAGTAACCTAGGTGTTAGACGCATTTTAGTTTCATCACTTTTAAAGATACTTCAGAAAAGAATCCACAATGCATTTATAACTGAACCCATGCTAAATAATGACCAGTGGCAATCAGAGCGACTCATTTAATAACCAACAGCATAATTGGTGCGAGAAGTGCAGTGGGGAGGAAATAATAAGAAAGAGCCTAAGTGCTAAGCTGACAGTAAGAATAAGAGGAGTGAAAATGATCACTGAAGATCACTTCTACAGCTGCCCATAGTATTTTAAATGTTCCAGTAGGATTATCATAAAGCCAATGACATTCAGAATCGAGCTTTAGCCATCAAACTCCAAGATCTACTCAATGCTACCTATAAACATGGGGATTTCACCTCTACAACAGAAGCAATACCTGAACATGAGAGTATTAGTTTGGTCACACAGGTGAAGGATGACATGAATTAGGAAGTAGGGCTCAAAGACAGACCATTGCGCATTTATACACACATGGGTGCGAATCCTCAGACATTCCTGTGTCCAGCAGATTGGTTTGGGGGCACTCTATCATGGCCTTTTTGGCAGAAGATACCAAAGTTTCTTGCTCAAATTTGTGATTGTGCAAACATGGAGCAGGTGTGTGTTTATAGACCAATCCACCCTTCCATCCAGGTCTACCACTCTGCCTCCCCATATTTAGAAATGCAAAATTAGCCTTTGACCAAAGTGAGAGGTCGTGCAAGCAAGTATTTTCTCATTTTTCTCCTCCTCAGTAGCTGTAAACTATGCAGAACCTGACATCGATGTGTCAATCAAGTTCACCCTGTGAAACGAGTCCTAAAAATAGGAAGAGTCGCAATGATTCATCAGGGAAGGGTCCAGGGTAACTTCTACCACATGTTTTTTCCCAAACCTAAATAAACTATCTATCTGAAAGTCATTCACCTGCTAGCATTCATACTCCATCAAAAGTTGACGCTGAAGCCCTATGAAAATGACAGAGATGGATAACTGCAACACAATCTCACTCCAAACAGATTTCCCTGATTTCTCTCTGGCTTAGCTGAAACACATGTACAATGGAGAAGCATACATGGATGATATTTTTTAAACACAAAGAAAATTCTCAAATATCATTTTCAGAATCTGTTACAAATTGAAGACAGTGTTTCAGGGTTGTGAGGGTCTGAAGAACTGTTCAGAGTGCTTTAAAAATGTTCTGTTTAGACCTGATAGACTGAGATGGCAAAATAAAAATTAACCTTGAAAGAATACATACACTTTATTACAAAATTTTATGTACACGTGCAAACATAACTAAAAGCTGCAGTTCAAAAAAAAGACCAAAAAAAAATCCTGGGAGTCTACATGACCTCTTAAGTTTTAGCTTGGTAAGGAAATATAAATTATTGCTTTGAGTCTGATGGAACACTCAAACTATATTCTAATTGGCTAAAGTTAAGGTTATATAAATAAATATTTACCCACAGGGGAAAAAGTCTTCATGACAGTAAGAGAAAACAGCTGGAATTTGTATGGCATTTTAAATACACATTTACTTAATGCTTTACTTGTTGAAGAGTTGACTCTCAGCCCTTTTGAAGTTCAGGTCATATTTCCACTTGACTTTTATGAGAACGGAACCAGCGCTTCAAATATCAAAGAAAAAAAACCTGAGGTACAAGTAATGAATAAGAACAAAATCAGATTTGTAAAGTTAATGAAGCAGAAACCAAAGTCTTCCTGCACTCAAAAAAGTAAAGGCTGTATTGCAAAATATCCATCGGAATGAAGCACCTCTTCTGCTTAATATGTGACAAAAATCACGCATTTAGGATAGGGTTCAGGAAAATGTATTAATTTGTTCAGATTTCATCATGTTCAGTAAATGAGTGCTTAATATTTAAAGGAGCCATTCTGTCTTCTTTCAGGGAGGGGAAGGAACTGTTTGAGTATAAATGCAAGTAGCAGAACAACATCATCAATTAAATATATTTTGTCTCTTAAAAAAATGAATACCGAAATCTTTACCCTCAACTTCATGAAAGAATAAGAAAACTTTGTGAGCTTGCATACATAATTAAATTCCAGAACTATGCATATATATTTATTTTTCTAATATGCCATAATGCTAATTTGAATATTATAACTCCTGCTATTTCTATTATACCACTCACTCTCTTTAGAAGATGTTCCATGAATTTACCTCACTTTGCTAAAGGTGTTTGAGGAGGTAATTTTCCCTTCAGAGAAAGAAAACCAAATAAGATATCTCTGCCTATGACATACGAACTTTAATGCCCCAAAATTCCTACAAACGGTGTGAATTAACACCGAAGTAGGTTCAGTGTAACATTGGTATATGTTAGGAAGATGCCAGTGCCTTTTTAATTATATAGTCCCATGATGAAACATTCATTTTGATGATCCCCAAGAGCAATATTCCTCATTTAGTTAATTTTTCTCTCTGGAATCACTTTATTTTATTGTCTGAACCTTTCTGTTTTATGTCCTGTTGTATATATCAGCATTTAAAGCTGAAATGAAGAAATGAATCTCTCTACTTTTCAGGCAATCCACCCCCACTACAAGAAAAGCTTTGGGGTTTCTCATGTTCTCTTTCCTCTGTATTTGTCTTTTCTTGTTCTTCAAAATTTACCAATTTAAAATTTTTAAGAATCTAGCACTAGTATTAAAATCAAAGTAAAAAATTACAAGTCAAATATGTATTATGAGGCCACTTTGAGAATTCTTTTTTTTTTTTTTTTAAAGGGGGGGGTCTTTATCAGGAAAAAAAAATATTAATAGCCTTGTAAGTAATCTCTTTTTTTTTTTTTTTTTTACCATACCTTACAGGAGAGCACAGCCAGCCATACCAGATCAGAGAAAAGGCCCATTTAACCTAGCACTTCATAATGGTAAACAGCAAGTGTCTGAGGAAAAGCACAATAATAGGACAAGTCTACTGTGATGCTTTTCCAGAGCCCTGACGCTCTTCTGCAGCAGCATGTTTTAAAATCAGGTATAATTATTTCCTTATTTAGAAAAATGCAGACAATTCTTTCTAAAGTATTTAAATGATCACTGATTAATTCAAAAAAAGTAACATTACATCCTTACAAATTCTTCCAGTCAGTTTATCAAAAACAGTAAGAGTCAATTGTTGCCTTCCATTTTTCCTAAGTCAGTCACAGAAAAACAGTCATTATCTCAGTAAGTCACAGGGATAAACAACATTTATCTGTTCAAGCATTATAGTCCTGAAATATTTTTTCAAATACCAGCCAGACCTGCAGGACTGAGAGTCTACTCCTGCATGGAGTTGGATGCACTGAACTGGCTCATCATGCCAGGTTCACACAAACTATTTTTTCTTTTAGCTTAAGAGTTAAAAAAAAGAAATAATAAAAAAATCCCTCAGCATCTTAGCTGAGCTGCAGCCAACCGTTCTCCACTTCAGCAAATTCAAATAGCGGTACGCTGCACTGGACTGGTGTGGCCCCACCTCGAGTGCTGTGCGCCTCAATGTAAGAAGGACATCAAACTATTAGAGCGTGACCTAGGAGGGGGCACCAAGGCGGTGAAAGGCCTCAAGGGTAAGACTTCAGAGGAGCAGTGGAGCTCACTTGTTTTGTCCAGCTTGTAGAACAGAAGTCTGAGGGGTGTCCTCATCGACGGCTACAACTTCCTCAAGGGGGGCAGTGGAGGGGGAGATGCTGATCTCCTCTCTCTGGTGACCAGCAATAGGACACAAGGAAATGGCTGCATCAGGGGAAGTTCAGATTGGACATTAGGAAAAGGTTCTTCACTGAGAGGGGTGGTCAGTCAGTGGTACAGGCTTCCCAGGGAAGTGGTCATGGCCCCAAGCCTGCCAAGATTTCAAGGAGCATCTAAGGACACTCTCAGTTATATGGTTTAGTTTTATGTAGTCCTGCGAGGAGCAGGGAGTTGGACTTGACGGTCCTTATGGTTCCCTTCCGACTTGAGATATTCTATACTCTTCATAGCTTTTTGCAGTTCACTAGTTAGCGCTCTCTGACCAAAGCTTTGGAGAGTGGTAATGAGTTCCTGAGCCATCACACCGCATAGTAAGATATACAATACAGAGACTGAAATAAACGTTATTTGTTGGGGGGGCAAGGTGGGTAGGGGGGTTGATTTGGGTTTTTGTTTTGTTTGAGGTTTTTTAACTAGTCTTACTTGCAACATTTCTCATATTCTAAACCTCTGAAACTTTAAATCCTTACTCTATAATGAATTTTACAAATAACGTGCTTTCACAGTTTAACAACTTCAGAAGCTAATTGCAATTTTCAACACATAAACCTTGGATTTTCCAATATTCTTCTTCAAAGAAGCAATCAAAAATACTTAGACATTTAGGACAATGAGACATAGGCACCTACCCAGCCCTGTACTGAACTTCTTAAATCCAACCATGCACACTTCTTCATTTTTAGTTCTACCTTTCCCCCTCAACCTTAAAAATAAAACCTTAATTGTCTATGTCAGTTTCACAGTGATTGTTAACTCCAATACTTTTATTCTTGAATACCCTATTAGCTTTGTTAAGTCTCTTTTTAGCTACTAAGATATGAAACCCCTCCCATTAAAATCAGACCACAAAGCAGATAAGCAAGCTAAGAAGCACCCTGGTACTGCAATAATCCATGCGGAAGATGATTTATCGAATGTTTCCTCTGCAATGTGCTGTGCAGCCTGCAATGCCTTCAGCTACTTCAGAAAAAGCGTTAGTTCAGAAGCACTCTGCCTGGAGTGCTTCTCAGACTACTTGGCACAGCTCTGCAACCTGAACTGCAGACACAAAGTTTTGAGCTGTTTCGTTCGACTGATAATTGATCAAAGGATATAATATTATAAAGTTATTAACTACTCGCCAGACAGTTTTACATGAATATCTGTGCCAGGCAGTCACCAAAGGGGCAATAAAGACGCACACAGGAAGCATCCAAGTAACAAAACTTGCTATACAAAGGACAAGATAAGCACAGTGGTCTGCAAATAGGCAGCACATCCACCTGGACAAAAAATGACTACCAGAAGGAAAGAAAACAGGACATGCAGTATCTAGGCAAAGCAGAGGAGATTCCCATCCCCTTTTGGAGGGTGACAACAGCATAAAAATAGAAGACATTACCATGGAATATCCAAGAAGAAAGAAGACAAGACCACTTCAGTGTCATCTTCTTTCAAAACAGTTCTGAAGCCCGTCACCTTAACCTCAACATCTATGAGCCATCAAAGACCATAAGCCATCAGCTCTAACTATACAGGAGCTCCTTATAGTTAGCTCCATTATATGGTATACTTACAGCTAACTTAGAATATAACTGTTAAGACAGGTTTGTGTCGATTGTGATGAGGATTAGTAGCAAGAAGACTATTAGCAAGATGTGCTACTAATGAACAAATTTTAAAATGGCCCGATTTGTCAGTCTTCTGAACATTCCCGTCACAACAATCTCCGGTTCCCTAATGTTGATATATGTATGTATGGTGTGTGCATTTTACATGCGCAGATATCTATGTATCTATCTTTCTATCTAAGTTGTCCCATATATTCAGTTGCAACAGCGGATTGATGCTTCTCAAAATCCTGAACAAAGAGAAACGCGCTGCTTCATCATGAAAAGACCTGGAAACAGAGACATACCTCACATCAAAGAGGTCAGCCGTAAATGGGAACTTGATTTTAAAAAGAAAACAGTTCACCAAGTTAAGTGCATCTGTTTCCAGGTATGAACTTTGCTGGACTCCCTCTCACTTTACTGCAAAGCTCTTGATCTTTAGATGGTCCTCCGATTACTTTTTTCAACTCATCATCATAATAAGCCTCAGAGGGGGAATGCTCTCTCATCCTCCCATGAGTGGGAAGGTGTATAGTAACAAAGTCTCAGGTTTTAGACAATAAAAGCATGTCATTTGCATTGACATTCACATTTTATAACCATTGTAGTCCTTGAACAATAGTTTTAGTGAACTTTACAAGCCTAGAGATATAGGCAAAAGCATGGCAAATTTTCCCTTACTCTCTGAGCTATTTTATAATTTAATATTTAAATTTTAAGACTATCCCAGAGTAATTAATTACTATTGAAGAGATAATTTGCATGCATCATCCTATTTACACATCAAAAATAAAACCTAATTTGCTAAAGGAAGTCTTATACAGTGAATTTTGCAACATTACAGGCACTAGAATTAATTAGATCTTGTTTAAAATCCTCAGAGTCTTTTCCTTCACACCTTTTTGAAAAAAAGTTATGCTATTTTTTGTTTTGTCTTCCACAGGGGTGAGGAAAATGCTTTAGCACTTTACAATCATTTTGTAGAGTATAAACTAGCAACAGGCATCAAATTATGATCTGAATATTTATGATGTGATGTACAGTGAGCAATTTAGAACATTTACATTGCAAATATTTGAAAATAGAAGTCAAAATAGAAATGATGCTATCTAATTAGACAGGTCTTACAATTAATTCAAACTTTGCTTAGCAGTCTGGGAGTCCTCTTTCAAGGTACCTTGATCAGGTTAATTGGATTCTGAAGAACATGACAGAAACCCCTTGGTAAAACCAGTGTTTGAAAGTTTAAAAGTTGAGACGTTGTAATAGGACTGATGAGCAAAGTGACCACTAAACCATCTCTGCAGAGATGGAGGAGTTCAAAACTTTCTGCCTAAACAAAGCTCTTTGTTTTGCTTAATAATACAAGTATAGATTCAAATTTGTTTGTTTAACAATATCACAACTATTTGGTGGTTTTGGCATGTGTTTCAAGGCAATTGTTAATAGCACCACTAAAATATACCAGCCCAGTTTACCAGCAGCTTACCTAAGATTTATGCATGCAATACTGGAAACGCTTAAATTAATTGAGAGGTTGTGACCATTTGACTCTTTCTTGTTAAGTCACCATGAATTTTTAACATAAATGCCTTTAGAGTTATTGAAATGATCCTCCTCAAAGTGCCCCCCCACGCCTCCTTCCATACTTTATTTCTTGCCTTTGGCTTTAGCTCACAACCCCACTACCTATTACTCATTGCTTGCTGAGGACGTTGGTAAGCAAGGTTGCGGGTGACCTTAGCACACATGGCTGTATGGCAAGACAGGCACAGGTCAGCACGCTCCCCTGACAGTCCACTGGTTATCTTGATGACCACAGAACTTCACAGAAGGCAGGAAACGTGGGACCTTCCTCAACATCACGGCACCTTTCTGTGCCATGCTGTTAGGAAGAAATATCTATAATGTCCCTGATGATTGCCCTTTTGTTTGTCACTACACCTGCATTTGAAATTTTCCAGTAATTAAAACTACACCTCTCTCCTCATTAACCTATGAAGAAAAGAAAGACCGAAATGTCGCAGCTCTCCTATGGCAGGTACGTGGTGCTTGGAATAATGAAGGTGGTGGTAAAATGTGGTTTTACAGTCCTTAAAAACAAACAAACAAACACACCCCACACCCAAACAAACCAAAAAAAGACTTGTAAACTGTAATTATTTCCCCCCTTTCAGCCCCAATTCTGTTTTCACTTAAGTGTGCTATTCTTTCAAAGCTACTTTCAGTAGCCTGGGCATTCTTTCCCTACACTTTCAAGCTTTGCCCTCACAAAAACTGGGTATTGGTCCACTTCTCTTTGAAGAGAGGATGCCAAGTTACTTAGATACCTTTGAAAAATTTACTCAGTGCATTTTTTTTAAAACTTCTTACAATTCTACATGATTTGCTTTTGCCTGCAAGAATCGAGGCTTCCTCTAACTCAGTGTGGCACACACTCCCCCTGCTCCCGGACCTGCACTCAGCACAAAATTCATGGATTGTCATCTTCTTTTCACTTTGATTCATCTTTATAGAAATAATTAACAATCATTTAGAGGGGAATTTAAATTGCAGTAATTGAAAACTGGGTATGGAAACCTGAAAAGTGTAAGACGCCCATACTTTTTCCTTTCTATTTAAAAAAAAAAAAATCCACACCTTTTTTATACTCTCATGACATGATAACACTGGAAAGACATAAAATAAATAATAGGGAATTTACCAAGACTTAAATAGGCATCATAAAACCATCTCAAGTTAATGCAATTTAAAAAAAATCACAGGCATATAAACACTTTAAATCGCTCAGATATTCCATTTTCCTTTCATAGTGTTAGTCACAGCTAAATACTGCATTAAATAATTACATGGTTTAGGCAAAATAGAATTTGACATAATCACCAGTGCATATATTAATATTCTAATTTTACAGTTTTGTTTATGGTATATGCAGTATTACAGTTGTAAATTAATTATGCAATGGTTCATCCTTTGTGTGTTAACTACCTTCACAAGTAATCAGCCAAGAAAACAGGAAAAAAAACATTATCCGAAAAATTCATTTCACCACACTATTCTTTGATCTCTTTAATATGTTGCACATTCATTAACTCTTCATTATATTTTCATGATTATATTGTGCGTGTCGCTAAAAACAAATCCAGCTTCCTTCAGGCAGACATTTGCAATCTAAGAAAGTAAATTTCTATAAACATAATCAATCTTATGCATGAAATTTTAACGCACACCCTCCCCTAAAAATGTAAAATCTACAATCCAACCCGGACAACCACCGCCAAAGTAACACTAATCTCACTCTATTTCATTGCTAATTGTTATTCCATTCTAATTGACAACAGAAAATAATTAAGGGTTTCCACTGGTTAGCACAATAGCTGAAATCTCTTCTCATATCTTGAGCAGAATGGACCAACTTATTCAAGGAAAGTAGTACTGGGTAAAGTTGCCTCTGTAATGTCTATGAAACTGCTCAAATTAGGATCGTGTAGAATTTTTTTATTATTATTTTAGAATATTTAAGCAGCTTCCAGATATAAAGCAATGGGGGGGGGGGGTGTTCCTGTTAGCTTTTTATTTTGGAAAGATTTGCTTAAACAATTCTTCTGCATGTTGGTTTTGCAATTGAAATAAGTACTCCTTTATATTAGAATTCTCAAGGTAACAAGAGAAACAGCATATCATAATACTGTCATAAGTATATATGAAAATTCAATTAAGATCATTCTTAAGGGATGCCTAAAAATATCTCAAGTGAGAACAAAAATTGGCAAATTATTCAAGTCTACATTAAGGACCAGGAGTTCCAGAAAGAATGTTTTCCATGGTTAAGATTCTAGCTGCCTACATTTCTTCAGTTTCTTTCTAACCACTCCCTGATTTCCTTGTAAGAGTCTGTTGTACGTTTTTCACAAGTCTTCAGTCATAGGACATTTTGGGAGATCACATGTGCAAAATTTCAGTGCTTTCAGATGAAAAAAATACATGCAGCTTGAACAACAGATTCTGCCTGCACAAAGTTTAACTATTGGAGAAGTTTCCTCTTGCATACGTACTTATTTCAATAGCCGTGCACAATGAAAACAAGTACTTTGAGAAAATTAAGCTATTACAAAGAACATCAGACCTTGCAAGAATTCACCCTCTTTAGGAAAAAAAAGAAACGAACAAACAAAACAACCACCACACCAAAAAAAAACCTACACAGAACTTTTAACCAACTGAATATAAGTCCTAACCATCCAAAAACTGCCATACACACTTGCATGAACTTTACTCTTTACTTGAGCAAATACACTAAAATCAGAGGTATCTTGCAGCATTCTTTTTGCAGCACAGAAGATGAAGGTAGGAGAGGGAACCAGCATCTCTAAGGAGTAACCTATCAAGGAGATGAGACTTTGTCATAAATAGTTTTCTCATATGGCCGTTACTGTTAGAAACAAATCAAGATGTCAGTCTTTTCATGCAACAAGCTAATGTCCAACAAATAAAGGACCAAAGAAAAGTCTCAGTGTTTCTTGCATACCTTGTACTGCCAGAGTTAAAAACCGAACTATGTGGCATCTGGACTGAGCTCTTGCGGAGATTTTCTCATTCCCATTACGCATAACTGTACTGCAGCCACCTTCCAGAGGGAGAAGAGCAAATGGCACACCTTTCCGTATGTCAGCACACAGGCTGCTATCAGGTCTAGGGTACAGCGTGCCTAATAGGACAGTGAAATCCTAATTTACTTAACAACTTGAATGAACATTCTGCTAATGTATTCTGTCAAAACTATATTTCACATATGATTGACAATTATTAGCCATTATCTACCCCAAGCATTGTTTTATCTAAATATAAAGATTCTGAAGTTAATTGGACAAAATGTAGATCCTGTAATCCATACTATTCACCTCATTAGTGTTAATCCTTTCCTCAATCCTCTGATTTAATTGCAAATGTTTGGTTCAGTGAAGCTAATATCCTTTTTGTCATTGTTGTTCAGTTAAAATCAACACAACTCTGCAAAAGATATAGATTACCAATAAAAGTTTATCCTTTTATAATTACTTTAAAGCTCATAGCAGGCAAACAAAAGTCATTATTATGCAAGCTAAACAAAATGACAAAGGATTTTCTGATGCTGAATATTCAACAAATCAATGCAGGTAAGTTGTCTTCATAAACACATTACAAGAGTTAATAATTTTAAGGCATTTTGGAGCAGCATTTAAATGTTTCTGGTGTTCAGAATATTGCAAATGTGAACAGCTTTTGAAAATCTTACAGCTCAAGGCATTTTTCTAACTTTTTCAAAAGCCATTGTTTTCAAGGAGACTAAGCCAAAATTAAAATTTTAACTTCTGAACCTCTGACATCTTTTGAATTTGTATTTATGATCTTAATAAGCCTTGTAATGGTTTTGCAGGCACAATATTTAATACTTTCACTTCTTAATCTGATTCATGATATACTACTGAACATGTAAAACCACGGCATTAACTCAACTGGTCAACTAATCCATTATAAAAGCTGCTCCCATTAGGTGAACTCTACTGGGGATAAGACGTTACTCTAGTAGTAAAATTAATCACCTGCAGATAATTTTCTTGAAAACGTTATAGCTCTAGCCATGTAACTCCATTCTATTAAGTCCCGAAATGAATACAAAGCAAAAAAAAGATTATATCCTATTTATTTATTATATGGCTTCATGTACTGCCAGCATGAAAATGAAAGGTACATTAATACACAGGAGATAATAAAATAATTATTAATTTCAAGCCACTACTCAAGGATGTTTACAGTGGAAAGCAAATAATGTTATGGATTCCAATTTTCTCTTAGGTTATCGATATTCTCCTAACAGTAGCTATTTCTGTGACAAAGATATTTGTATAAAAAAAGTTTCCTGCGAATGCTATGAATTGAATACTGCACAAAACCATCAGGACCTTATTTTTAAAATCTGCAGATGCTATTATTGTGCTCTCAGTAAGTAGCACAACTTGCACTGAGGTAAGAACACGCTTGCTGGCCAAGCTGCTGCGTGTTTTCCAAATGCTATCAAGGAAATAGCAACAAGTTAGCAACAATACTTAAGACTAAGTATTAACCTTAGTGATATGCTGTGTTAGTCTCATTGTACATGATTCTCTCCAGCACGTAAAGTTGTGCTTGGCCCAGTAAGACATACTTATGCTGGAAACTATACTTATGCCCATTCATTTAGATATCCTCAAAACTCAACAAAGCTACAAAAATTTATTTTCACGATCATATGCTACCGCAGTGCGCTCCGCTCACTTTTCTCAAGATAAATATCAGCACACAATTAAAGATGTGAGAATTTACTCTCATACCTTGTGTGATAAAATACATACTACTACTAGAGGAGAGAGAGAAGTGAAATCAAAAGGGTTTTGTGAAATAAAAAACAGAGAGGAGCCAGTGCTAAAAAATGTACCATTACTATCTTAAATGTATGGTCAAAGAGCATTGTACAAAACCCAAAAATTGGAGAGACTACCCTATTCAGATGTGAAGGAAACAACTGAAAAGAGCTGCAGCTTGGAGGGGAATCGCACTTCCATAACCACCTGGTGATACGGCATTTCTTGGTCTGCTCAAGGCCATTTCTATTGCTTCTTACAGGTGATGTGACTTGAGCAAACGTCAGCCCAGGAAAACTGAGATCATATAGCATGTCGCCAGTAGGAAGCTAGAGATACTTGACAGCCACGTTGGTATTTGAACTCTAGAAGCAAACCCCAAATGTGATGTTTTCAGAGTGATTACTCTGAGTGTGTACCATCCTAAAGGTTTTATTCAGACACGACTCCCATGCTAACTCCAAAGGACGTGTCTACCAAGCGAGGACACAGATTCTGATTCTATTCCATCAAGGAGCTTCACGTGCATGAGCGATGCTGTGAATGCAAAGAGGCTGTTCACACATACGCAGTGACTCAGGCACTCTGCGACATTACAACAGTTGCTCACAATCGCAAAGGATAAAGCCACCACCACACTTAGAAGTATTTTGAGGTTTTACTAGATAAAGTTTTGTTTTGCTAGCATAATAAACATCACACCAAGCACAGATTTTGCTGTGAAGAGCTAAACAAGGAAACTAACAAAATACAGCCAGCATACTTGGGCTGACATCGCAATTCCAGGAGCTCCACAAGGCACTAGTAAAACAAAATGTGTGGCTGACTCATCATTTTCATGTGTATACATTAATATAGAGAACCCTCTTGCAACTTATAGTGAGACAAGTGTGTTCTGAAGCATCAGATAAAATGCAAAATCTGGGTAATTTTCTTCGATTTATTGAATTAAATTTGGTCATATTCTTGCTAAAAAAGGGGGCTTCCACTTGATCACTGTTGAAACATATTTGAACTTAGTGGAGTACATTCACAGCACAGAAAAGTTAAGCAACATTCAAAATAAAAAGATAACTTTCCACTAGATAGATGAAAAAAATTTATCTTGAGAGTTAACAGCAAACAAACTGCAAGTTACCATCAGAATGGTCCTTTGATTATTTATGGATATTGGAAATTATGCAATGTTATCAGAACAGCTACTGTATTTTGGAAAACATTAATGCTTCGATCAGTCCAGCTTAAACATTATCCAGAAATCTATGCCCTGAATGTTCTTGTTGAGTAAAAGGGACACAGCACTTAGTCAGCTCCAGTACCCACATTTCAGGATTTCACACCTTGCCAACTGCACCATCCCACTTCATCACAGAAGTCCTCCCTGGGGAAAGTGATACTGGACTCCTCAGAAGTGCTTCCAAAGAACAACTGAGCAAAGTTCAAATTTAGCACGCTCCAGCAAAGGTCAAACTGGTTGGCACTGTTTGGACATAGAATGAAATCCACTCTTTGGGTTATACAGTGAGACCTTTTGTAAATATTTTTCCAGAGACTATCAGAAAACTTCCCTTCCCCCATAAGCAATCTAGCAGAAAAATCTCCCTTTGAAGTACTTTGACTGAAAATAAACCCTGTTGGGAGAGACAAAAGTATTTTGTTTAAAAAACATTTCAGAGCAATTATTTAATTCTTCAAATGAAAGCTGCATATTATTTCATTTAGCATTGGACTACAACATGTCACACGACGCCCTCCACTTTTAAATCCAACCTCTATTTGGTGTGCTACGTGCTGTTCTCTGCACTCAAAGAACAACTGGACAAACCTGATGACAACTGGCATTGCAGGTGTCACCGGCCCAGAGAAAGCTGTCCAACAACCTGAACAACTGAATTACAAGATTTCTTATTCCCCTCTAAAGATGGCCTCATCAATGGAAAATAAATTCTCTATAAGGAGTGGTCAAGTACAACACGTTGGACTTTCCTGGTCTGCTTACAGTAAAATATACCTGTCACACAACCACCTCGCAGGTATCTTCCAACAGTGAACAAATCACACTGCATAACACTGTCCTCCACGTGATCAGCAGTACGCAACCTCAGTTTGCCAGAACTAACGCTTCGTTCCCGTGACAGATCCATACCCAGACACCACCCGAGGGCAGAGTTACACAGCCTTACGAAAACTTCCAGCAGCCCACGACTCGTGTTCCCAGATAAGATGTGGGTGAATCTCAAATACTAGATTGGACTGACAGGACATTGAACAACACACAGCAATACAGAAAGAAATCCTTCAATACACAATGAAATTTGTTACTTTTTAGATAGTTTTCCCCCAGTTTGTTGTTCATTAGATGTTATTCATCTGACACCGAACCACCTGCTTCTCACGGGTGCCATAGTTGCTCCTTGTTACTTTGCAAGTTGACTCTGACATTTTGTTTTGCCTTACATCTCAATTTCATTGTCACTCAGACCTTTAGAAATGGTTGATGTAATACTGTAATCTATTCTCATAGTGATATTTAAATACTATGTACTTCATTCAGATCACTCTGATAGTTCCCTTGAAACTCCTTGTCAATATGGATTATCAGTCATATTTTGCTTCCTATTAATCAGCTCCTATTTCTCAAGATCATTCTGTAATATAACTGATTGTTGGTTCTGCCTCACTGTAACAAGACATGATTTAAACATCTCTCTTTAAAAAAATCAGTCTGCCTTAATTCTCCACGTTTTTCTTTTAATAAAGCAGAATTGATGTTGCAGTGGGTATTAGATTTATTTATATACAGCTATTTCAGTTCAGCTTTCTTGTTTGTCAGTTACTTAATGAGGTCAAACAACGGGTTTACTGAAGACGTTCTGTATTAACAAAAGCATCACAAAAATTAACAGAATCACAGCGAATAACATAAGAAACAAGGAAAATCAATAAATTAGCTTAAAGTTATAAATCAATTTTCTACACATGGTTTGCCTGAAAGCTGTAAACATTTCAATTACAAAGGACAACAGAAAAAAGTTTCAGTAGTCAAAGCTCGTAACAGGTCAATGTAGCACATTAGCCAATGTTGTTTTCATTTTGCTTTATTTTAACAACAATAATAATACAGTTAGAAAACACTTTAAGGTAGAAGGCTTGTAAATTGCTAATAAAGAAGTAATATGTGAACTTGTTGCTATCAGTGGCAACTCTAATGCTTTCAAGCTGGTGGGGATCTCAACCATACAGCTTATCCATTATCAATAGTATTGATACTACTATATTTAGTTGTGCAGGAAAACAAAAAATTGCCATTAGCTTGCAAGAGATTTTGTAAGTTCCTCCTACAGGCCTCATTTCATGGTCTTTCTGAATTGCCAAATGCACATCTCCACAACCTTGGCATTAAGCAGCAAAATATCTGCCAAAAGCTGGTGCACATGTAAATGAAAGCACAAGAACTCTGTAAGAAGTGTTTTCACTAAAAACACAAAAAAAACCCAACAAAAAACAAACAAACAAACAAAAAACACAAAAAAAAACAGGACAGGGAGCAAAGGACACAGTCAGTCCTTACAGCCCATCTCAGGAATGAAATCACAAGTCAACACTCTCTAAATATTTCTTACGTGCTGTCTTTTGCACTCTGCCTGGGCTGCTGCACGGTCATTCTCTGCAAGCCCAGGGACAGCCATAAAAATTGCCCTGGAGGACTACTCTGCACACACAGTATACTACTTGTTCTGGTACGTTTCACTGCTGGGCTTGGTGCTAGCACATGCATCATCCATGCTTAGCCACTTCACTATCCCCAGCTTAAGAACCACCCCTGGTGGAGATCAAAGGAAATAAAAAAAATAAAAATAAAAAGCAGGAGCACATTCATAAGCATGCATTATCACATGCAAGTTGTTTATCTGTAGATAACAACCTGCAACAAACATTTATGAATACACTGATTATTAGCATTACTATTATTTACACAATAGGTCTTAATAAAAAGTCAGGACTGAAGCAGAGAACAAGAGTATCATCAGTATGAAACTTAGGAAACTGCAGACAAGAATAGTAACAGAGCTCTTTATTTCCCTGTTTAACTTTGTTTAGAACTTATTTCTATCAGTTTTCACAGTGAAGACAGCACTGAATGTAAAATCACCTTTCCTGATAAATATTTATTATGTTTTATATGTTCAAGAAAAGTTAAAACAACAATATCTCCAGTTGGTACTCAGCCCAACCCTTAAAACAATCCTACATTGTGTGCCAGCGCTCACTCCCACATTCCCTCCAAAAATGAACCTGAGCAAGAAAAAAACCCAAACAAAACAAATGTATTTTGTAAAACATCTTCGTGGGTGTTTTGTTGCTGCCTGCTATAAGGATAATGTAGTCTCATTGTTTCCATCGCGATGACAATATACTACGTTCAGAAATACAGTACTACTGCATTAGCACAGTGAGGCGTTGCAGAGCAGTTGGAAAAGCCTCCATGCCAACCAGGAAATGTGACTTTGGTCTTGTTTGGGTTTTTTTGTTTGTTTTTTGTTTGTTTGTTTGGGGTTTTTTTCCTAGAAAGAGATGACCACAGTATAAGCTTCTGGGCTGCTTTAAATATTTGCAGAGAAACCAGAGAACTTTCTTTCCTAAAAGGAAGTTGAATACTTGGGTTTATTTGCTAATACAATGGATATGATATAACACACGGAACTCTGGTTTCCCAAATCTTATTAATTCATTCCCCAGATTTATATTCAATTTTTAAATCAAAATAGACACTTTAAACATCACAAAATGGAAGACCGAAGGAAGAAACTGAGCGCCTGTCATTTACTGTTCGCACTGAAGACTGCAAAATTGTTTCCTTAGGATTCAAATTCTCATGGCAAATAACTGTACTGTCATTTCTAGTGCATAATACTGAATACATTGCAAAGCAGACAGTAGTTGATCATGTACTCAAGCAAACACACCTGGTATGAAAAGAAAACACAAGAAGCTACTGATTTCTTAAGTCACCAGCATTTTTCAGTAGTGCTCCTACTAGGTACAATTTTACCTTTTCAGAAACACAGTATAAACCAAAGGATTTTTCTCTCACATTTTCCTCATGCTCTGGCATTCCAAATCTAAAGGAATTTTAAACATGCTACTGAAGGCTTTTCATCAGAAGAATACATGTTTGATAAGATACCTGGCAGTACTTTCTGCTCAGCACTACTAAAAAGAGATGGCTGAAAAGTTGAATATGGAAGACAAAAGAAAAGGCAGCTGGGAAAGCCGCAGTTTTACACGGTTATACAGTGCTTTCTCTATTATGCTATTAGATACTTTTATCAATGTAGCTGCGTTTTTAAATACCATTCCTTGGCATTCATAGACCATGATATGTAGGTAGGTATGTCCAACTGTTTCAGACACTTGTCCCTCTTTTCCTTTTGGAACAGACAACCAGTGGAACATGATTTATATATTTTAAATCACGCAAGATTCAGCCAATGCCACCTGGATCAGGAACAAGTGGACAGACAGACTGCTCAGATACAAGTCTCAAGCCGGTAAAAGCTTGGGGGACTTTTTATTTCAATTTGTTTCTTAGTGATTGTTGTCCTAGGGATTTTAGTTTTTGTGTGTCTTTATGTGCACCCACAATGTGTAATCAAAGTATGTGTATTACTATTTTGGGACTTAATTAAGTATTTTAAATAAATCCCAAAGGGGGGAATTGTTACCAAAGACAGGCCTCTGCTTGCTTTGTAACAATATGCTAACTAAAATGTTGTTTCCTTCCTACTAACCTTCTTATTGTGTGAGAAAATAGCTAATTACTGACCTTCTTATCGTGTGAGAAAATAGTTAGTCACTGAGTTGATGTTACAAATCGTGATAATGAGGAGACAGACAGAAGTAGCTTATCACCAAGGATGGGATAACAACAGCTTTGGGGACTGGTGGAAAGACATCAAGATTTTGGCACTTGATCCAACAAGGCCTCTTAATAAACCAAGGGATTTTTTTAGACTCTCTTGATCATCGGTACAGAAGACAGATCTTTTTTCTTCACTGAGCACAGGATATGCTTTATCTCTGGGTAGACATAATGCAGTTATAATTGAAAATTCTAGCTAGCTATTCAATTCCGTCATTTCAACCTTTCCCCTGTATCAGACTCAATGCCAAAAGTATATCAGTACTTGCTAAATGAGCGTATGAAATACACACTATCAGGTTTAAAAAAAGATAAATAATGCTAACACAAAACATTTAGAGCCAGATTGTTGATAACCTCAGACTGAGTGATATCTTAATTCACATGTACTCCCTTTATCTGAGCTGTTTGACACAATTTAATCAATCAGTCTACAGAAATTCCATCCTAATATTATGTTAGCGCTTGCCAATTACTAAGTGGCCACTGATGTCAGTCTCCTTCCGAGCGTTGACTGAAAACTTACAAAAACATTGGCAAAGTAACAGTTCGGAAGGCGACTGTTCCACGGAGCAACACAGAACAATCTGCACGGCAGGCCCAAAGCAGCTGCTTTGTAGATTGAGATAAAAACGCCTCTTCTATATTGGATGAATTCTTGGCTTGTACAATATAAAGTCTATAGCATGCAACGGCTATTTGACTGTTGCTGAAACAATGCCAAAACGCATTTATTAGCATGGACAACACTAGGACACCCAGTCTGAACAGTCACCAGCTTAGCTCAGAGCAGCCAAACAGCATATTTAGGATGGCTGCAACGTACAAGAAATGTTCAGCGTTCGTGGGCATCTTTCTTGATTTTATCACAAGAACTTTGGGGTACTCAGTATTCACCTCAGACTCATGGGCTCCAGAGGCCCGCAATTACATCAGGCATCTTTCCTCAGATGAAATAAGCTTTAAAATATGATCCAATTTTCATGCAGACTTTGAAATGAAAAAGACAAAGGAAACTAAAAAACCAGACTCTCAGAACTGGCAATATTAGCCGCAGTCATGTGTGCCAGTTTGCACGGGCACTAACTGGGGGGCTGGGAGGAGAGGATTTCAGTTTTGTTTATCGCCTGTCTTAATAGCTGTCCATTTGTGAAACCGTAATTTATTTTCAATTATTTCAGTGAACAAGTTTTCATAAAGTCTGTTGATCCTTTAGGATATTTAATTAACTAATAATAAGAGATGTTACAAGCAATCAAACAGATAAATACATTTCTTCAACAATTTATCACTTAGATTAATGCTCAGCTTCTTTGAAATATTTGCATGACTCTCCAGGCTTTGTCTTTTCCCACCCCATCCTGCACCCTCTCTGAAATCTGGTATTTTAGCTTCAGCTTCAAATTTTCCACTTTTCCCAGAATAAACTCACAAAGAGACCGGCAGTGAAACTGCTGGGAACTCTGCAACTGAAAGACTCCAATTCCCAAATTGATTTATAAACAACCATAACACAAAGCAGACATTAATTTAATTGGTGCACTGTAAACTTCTGGCTAATTTATCAGCCCAGGCACTCTGCCATGCAGAAAGCACTCAGAAGGACGGAGTCCGTGAGCGGTCAGTGCCTGACCTGCAGCTCATTCCACTGCGCAGTCTGAGGCTCCGCACAACCCCCAGCTCTAACCAAGGCACATCAGACACTCTGAAGAGCATTCCCCGTGTCTGCCTTTCCCAGCCAAACTTGACAAATAACAGGCATCAATACAGATTTGAAAAGCCTTATAAGCAATCTATTAGTTCAACTCATTCGCAATATTTGATTAGATTGTAAATTGTTTTCTGCTGCATCTGCAGACCTGAACCGTCACTGTTACTGCTGTCAGGCAGGATAAAATTCACTCATTCTAGTCAGTGTTGGCACCTTTGTTGGGAGCACTACAGGCACCTGAGTGCTTTTTTTTCAATTTTGCAGGCATGGTGCTGCATTAATGCCTTCAGCTTCTGAAAATCATGATCAAAATATGTCCCTCAGAGACTACAGATATTTTCCTATCTCAAACCAAACACATGAGAGGAGGACGGCATTGTGATACAGTGCAAAGAGGGGACTGAGACTTCAGTCACCGTGTTCTCCCCAATGCTTTCTCAGCTCTCGAGAGCAGCTCCACTGCTCAAACAGCAGCATCTTGGCAATACAGGCCAACCAGAGTCCTTGCTGTACCTCATCTGAGAGCCTGCAAGGCTTCAGTACAATTTGTTCGGAGCCCTTCATCTACCAAAATTTGAGTAGATCTTCCAACACGGCCACTGTGACTGGTAGGGGAACCTACTCCCAGTGCTTCTTGGGTTCCTGTGCATGCTGCAGCAGGCAGCGAGAGCCCCGTCCCCTCCCTCCCAGACTGGCACACCAAGGTTGGGGCTGTTCTCTTGATTAACATTTCACTTAAGCAACAAAATTCTTAATATGATACTATTAACATAGTCTAAGGACTATATACGACAGTCAGTTGTCTCAAAAACACAGGCAAGGGAGGAAAAGACAAAGAAAATGGACAGGCTGATAAAAGAATTTTCCCGACCTCAAGATGCCAAGACCACCTGCTTCTCTTTAACTTCTGCTCTCCTTGTGCTTTTTGCTACACTACTGCAATCAAATGACTTGCTAGATTCTCCCTTCCACAAATCTCTTGTAAAGGGTACCTCTTTGTGATTAGAAAAGCTGCAAACTTAGCATTCTCTTAACACAGCAAGTCTGTTTCTCAGGACAAAGACAAGTGCCCGTTTCCCAACTTTGGGAAAAACTTACTTCTCTTTTTTCATAAAAAAAAGTGTTTTCCATGACCCTCAGAGGTTGCATGCCTAACAGAAGCTATTTTTGCTCAATCAAGTGGCACAATGGGTTCCCATTGTGGAAAAAAAGAAAACTAGGGAAGTTCAAATGGCATTTACAGCTGCCTGGAGCAGGCACACAAAGGGAATCTGCAGGAACCTCCCTCCTGGCTTTGAGCCTCACCTCCTCAGAAGGCGAAGGGTGAAGCCAGAAAGGAAGCTGTACCGGGGGCCGTGCAGAGCATCCTCACCACAACCCCAGCCCAACAGCATCGGCTAGCATTGCTCAAATGTTTACGCACAGAAAAGTAGAAAGATTAATACAGTTTTTTCAGCTGATGAATACTATCACGATTTCTCAGCAGAAAATTCAGATCCACATCTTCTTAAAAGTATAGAATATGCTTTTTTTTCCCAGCCTATAGTGTTGCTTTGGACTCAACACATTACCCTTTAGGAACCCAGATGAAAAGGTTTTGAAGCTCCCAAATCTGTTTCTACATCAGTGTCACAGATTAAAAAAAAAAGTTATTCATATTTGTAAACATATTCAATTGAAATTTTTTTTTTTTTTTTTTTAGAATAGCAGTGTATCTCCTATAGCCTGTAAGATGACAAAAAAAAAAGAGAAACGCATACATTTTTGACCTGGGGTTTAATTTTATATATTTAAGCACAATTTACTGGCTTACAACACAAGTTGAGCTAGAGCAAATATTGCATTTTAAAACTTTATGGAACTAATTTATAGTGTAGGGCAGGCACAGACTTGATCTCCTGGCAGCAAAATTTTATGTTTCCATTTCAGCAATACTGCCTAACACAATAATATCAGGCCAGCAAATCTTAAATATAAGTTAAGCTAACATGATCCATTGCCTTATAAAGCAAGAGTACCCTGTGGAGTCATGCTGAATATGCCAAGTGATTTTTCAAAATTTAATCATCCTAAATGTCAGATAAAGGTGCTTTTGCTGTCATTCTTTAACACTGGGAAAAAAATCTGAGCATGCCTTCAAGTTATACAGAAAACTGTTCAAAAACAGCTGTGTTAAAATATCAATCTGCTGTTTGCTAAATGTAAGGAAGGAAATATTGAAGTGGTTTATTGAAAAATAAAGAATTGCATATTTTTTCCAATAAAGATCACCAGTTTTCATATCAATATAGATATTAACTTTTCTTTCCAAGATCAATTCGTCTTTCGATGTTGCCTCTACAGCAGATGTTGTACAACGACAGCAATGACATTCTGATAAAAAATTTTAGTACACTTCAAATCAAACTTTTGTTGACTTTAACTGTTGAGTTGATCAAATCAACAAGTTGGAATGTTTCATAAGCATGCTCTTTACCAACCCCACTCATGGAATGGGATTGATATGAAGACTGTTGGCTAGAAGGTTGCACAAGGATGTATGATATCACAGGATCAAGCTTCCTGTGGCTGAGTAGAAAGTAGGAATTGAATTATACTGATGAATTTGAATATTTGTAAAATAAATTACAACAGAAATTTAAAACACCTTCCCTAAGCCTCCCCATACAACTTATTTTTGGAGTGGGGGGGTAGGGGTGTGTTTCCCATTTATTTTTTACAATTTCACCTTTAGAAAGGCTGAATGTCATTATACAAAATGAAGTGAAATAACTAACCAGCATATCGTAACTATTGACACTAGAACATCTCAGAAAGAAAAGAGAAAGAGATGTTATGGCTAGGTAAGTGATTAAAATTAAAAACTTGTTTAGATTGTGAAGAATAGGCATGGTCTACGAACTGTGGATGGTGTCTGTGGATTTCAATTCACCCACCCATTCTCTGTCTTATTAATACTACTGTCATATATATAAAATACTTCTCCACATTTACAGTTTGTACAGTACCACATGGATCAAACCTTTCTTTAAAGTCTCATGCCCTGCAACACATAGGATTTAATTTTAGAAGGCTGTCAGGCTTGCAATAAGCTTATAGCTATAATGTGATCTTTTAAAATCTCTAACCTTACTTGGCAATATGCACGCACAAATGAAATGTTCATAACAAGACATGGTCAAATTCAAGATGTACTCCTATAAATAAAACTGTGATGGGAAACCACAGCAGACATCAGGATTGCTGTATCCTGTTTAGCACACATTATCTTGCATTAAGGAGCAGTGGAACGTTAAAAAAACAACAAACAAACAAAAAAAACATCACCAAAACCCAAAAAATCCACACACACAACACAAAAAACAACTTCCCCAAAAACAAACACAAAAAACCCTGACAAAAACTTTAGGGAACAGAGACAATGCCTAAAATCCTGGAAGATGCTCAGGGCACCTATCACCTTCACTCTGCATGTTGCAATGCAAGTTGAAGAGGTGCCAAGAACCATGCACAAAGATATTCCTGGAAATTATCAGCATAAAATCCACTTAAATTAAATTCTAGGAAGAGAGAAATACTATTATGTACTTTGAGAACACCAAAACCAAAGCTAAGTCCGATTAACATCACCAGTCTGAAGTCAACATACCTGTAAAAGAGACTGGCCTAGTTACTATATCATAAGTAACAAACCTGACCCACATCACTAAACCTGTAGAAAAAATACAGCAGAAGCATGATGCCCATACATCCTGCGAATGAATGTCCCATCTTCATTTTGCTTACCAGTTAAAAAACAAATCAAATACTACTATTTATTTTTTGTCCATTTGCCAATACCGGTTTAATTTTGTTCACAATCTTTGAAACCCACTGATACCAAATATAGATACCATACTGCCAGGACAACTGTGACGGAAAGCATGAAGGTTTTCATTGAGTCATTAAAATGCACTTTTCTCCCTAACACTAATGGTTTTCTCTGTGTGTGATGAAGCTATGCTTTCTAGGAATAAGGCTCGTCATTTTTATAACAAATCACTTCTTATTTAAATCTTTTCTATATATTTTTTTATTCTTTGCCCCAAATGATGTAAATGATGCTTATGAAAAGGCCTAAAGATGGGTTATAAACATGTGAAGACCACCATCTCTTGTCAATGAAACTCAACCACAAGACAAGAGGCCTCCAATGAGCAAGTAATGAAACTCCAAGAGAGACTCCAAGCTGTCAAATGAACAGCCGCAGGAGTAGCTATTTAATCATATTTACTGTTTCCCGTAACTTCAGCTAAGCAGCAAAGCGGTGCCTTTGCAGCATTCTGCTACTGCACTGTTACTTCAGTAGCTCTAGGCAAGGGATCAGAGAAACGGCATAGCCTAGCGTAAAAAGCCAAGAACGTGTACAGTTTCTACTCTATCCACTCTATATTTTTAAGATACTTTGTCTATTTAATCTAACTACTATAATAAAGGGGTCTGTATACAACAAATACTATCAAAAAAAATTACTTCACTCTTCCTTGTTATACTGCATGTATGTTTCAACATGTTAATTCAAACTTTGTTTGATCGGGACATGGTACGTACTCATTTGTAAGGTGAAATATTCATGACCAGCTTACAGCAGCTGCTGTAACTACGGAGGGAACCACCTTCTCATACGGTGGAGTGGAGAGCTCGGAGCCTGGGCAGGGAGCAGCCGCAGCGCTCGGGCAGCACTGGGAGCGTCAGCAGCCAGCGCAACTTTGGGTAGCCATACTCCAGCCTCCTGTAGAAGGGTTAACAATCCATGAAAGAAGTAAATACCGCACCAACCTGACGACAGTTCATGCTCTTATTTTATCTATTTTTCTTATTTTTCTTTTTCACAGATGACTAGAATATTCCCCAACATGCCTAAAGGCATTCCCTGTCTTACCCACATACGCTGTACATTGAAAGCACTGCAATAACATTAAGAAAATTATTTCTGCATCTTAATGAACCACTGGATAGTTATTTCTGTATTTTCTTTAGCAAAAATACATAAAAGTATGTAACTGTTATGTTGTAAAAGTCACTGCCTTTTTGATAATTCATCTAGTGAATATAGAAGTCCAGAGGATGAAAAAAAAAAATAAAATAAAATCAAGCAATAGACACTTAGTGGCTGTCAATTGTCAGAATAAGCATTTTACACTCCGCATGGGAAAGAAGAGTTTATGCTTGACTGCATTTTCTACTAAACCTACAAATTACTTGTCAGTTTATCTTTTTAAAATTACATTCTTAATTTACTTTATTGCAGCTACACTCTTTCTAAAATGGATTTACTTGTCCTAATCACTTGTGTCCAGATAGCTTATCGTCTCCATCAATTATATTTTTGTTCTGTTGAAATTCCTCTCATATTTTCTTGTTTAAGACAAGAGAAACCAGAAACATAAAATGGATTAAATTCACGTGTATTATGCAACCACATCTCAGCCATTTTGACTTAAGGTTTCCAATGTCACAATTCTATTTTTTAGTGTTTCGTTCACATTTGTCCAGTCAGTCCATGCTACTCATTTGGTTTTGGTCACCACCAGACTCTGATGGATGAGTTTCTCATTCTTGTTACAAATGATGGCACAAGTGAGCAAAATCAAATAGTTTCTAGAGTTAAGTAAATTTTTACCAGTTAAATAAATCTTTACTAGACATGGAAAGAATAGGAAATATTTCTGAAAAAAAATATTTATATTATTAACTCATTCTGCCAGACACTACCGAAGTTTTACCTGGCCTTTGCCTTGAGTTTTGCAATACAAGTTTGTGATATAAGGATAAAGGGCACTGAATAAATAATACTGAAGAAGACTGCAAATGAATGTTAATCATTTAGACCCAACCAAGAAAAAGGAAAGGTGAGAGCCTCTGAAGATTGACCGCAAAGTAGTGCAGGAGAAAAACACTCTAGGAATGCAAGAAATAGAAATCAATTATTAAAAACATGGAAACAATCACATACATTTGTTCTTTTCTGAGGGTGGAAAGGATATAAAGTATGATTATATTTCAGATTTGTTAAGAAGCATAGCATAAATTAACAGTGCTGTTGGAGCCCAATTTTTACCAGAAATTCAAAGCAAGGCACTAAGTTAATGAAGGACTGGCAAGAACTTGCCCCAGATAAACAAAAAGCAACATACACATTCAGTACCTTCCTTCACCTTAAAACATAAAACAAACTTATGTTTTCAAAAGGCTAGCGAGAGGGTCTTAAAAATACAAAAATTAAAAGATAAAATAAATGGGAGTGACGTAGCAGAAAGTACAAGACATGCCTTATATTTTGATCATCCCTAACGTAAAGAAAATCTAGAACTAAGAAAGAGAAATAGTTAAAAAACCCCTACAGGTTCAAAAAAGCAACTACAATTTGAGATTTTGCTTATATTAAGAACATACAGTTTTCCTTAAACCATGATATAAAACTTAAGTGCTAGAAGTTTCATTTTTCTTAGCTCAAAGGACCTATTCATACGACAAGTCAATTAGGTTTCTTGATTGATGCAATCTGCAGCTCAAAACCAGGGAGAATCATTCCCTCTGGGCTAGGTGATCACATTCTCTACTTCATCAAGAAACTTCAGATACCCCAGGGCTTTCCAGCTTATAAACCACTCAGAATTCTCAGCCAGGTAACCTTCTGGGATTTCTTACTTATAGCTTAATCAGTGGAATAAAATCTGTGATCCCAGGATGTAGCTTCACCTGGGACAAATTCCTACAATATTGCAACAAGTGCAACTAATGCACTCTGGAAAAAAAAATATTATTTTTTTTTTTAAGTACATGCTACTGTTGTTTCTGCAAAGGAGAGTGTAAGTAAAAATTTGTATTATTTGGGTTGGGGTTTTTTTTCCCCTTAAAGACAGATAACAGGCCAAGTCAAACAAACAAACTCCAAGTAACAGAAAACAGAGAGGTGGCAGAACCTGCCTCCTTGCAGATATTCAAAAGCTGTGCTCTCGGTGGTCCTGCTTGAGCAGGGGGGTTGAACAAGATGACCTCCAGAGGTCCCTTCCAACATCAACCATTCTGGGATTCTGTGAAAATGTATTATGGAGGACTTAGAAATTATGGTGTCGTTTCTCAGTTCTTAGTCTTATCAGGCTCCACTTCCATGACACAACATATAACTTGCATAAAATATTTTTTCTTTTTCTTTCATCATGGAATCCTCGTATCTCTTTGTAACTGAATTTCTGACTAGAGAACTCCACAGACGACAATAATCCAAGAATAAACATATAGCTGCTGGGACTATATTCCTTCATGTCTTTCTCATTTGAGTTTTAGGTAAATGCAATATAATAGATGCACAGGGCTCTTTTGTCTCTACCACATTGCACACATCTGCATGACCCTTTTAGCACTGATGCTGTATCATAAACTAGTCCATGAACTTTCCTGAATTTTCTCTACACTCCGCAAGACAAAGTTTTCCTCAGCTACTGGACAACAGAGACCCCAGAACAAAAGGAGACTGGAGAGCAGGTTCTGAACAGCTACACTCAGCCTATAGTCCCTCCTGCTGGCACTGGCTCTACAGAAAAAACAGTGGAGTTTGGGCCCAAATGAATACCTACCTGTTAATAGCTCTTTCCGTGTTGTTTTTTTGTTGTGGTGTTTTGGGTTTTTTTCCCCTTAGGTTTGTACCATTATGCTTATTGGAACCAAGAGACAACCTTCCCATTAAAAAGTAACCTTTTTGCAAATATTGAAGTATTCCATCACTACCACCCCCCCTTTTTTTTTATTTTTTTTATAAAGATTCATATATTTAATCTAAAAAAGAACACTTTTTTTTTTTCAATGAACAATTGCTGTAAAAGGTACCTCACAACATTTTTTTGGTTAAAATCAAGAAATAAACATTTTTAGTTTTGACTACTTCCACAGTCTTTCTCCACATTGCTGGTAAATACAACAGACAATATTTGGCACATTTTGAAGAGCAGCTCAGGAGTCAATAGTCAGACAGCCATCAAGAGAAGACACAAAATTTAAAGTCCTTACATATTAGGCAATCTGTGTTGTTGAAACTCATGACCATCTTTTCTGAAGGTTTAAAGCAAACATCTCAGCCTACGGTATTTAAATAATTTTCTAAATAGATGTAACTTGATTCTCCCCCTGCTAGTCCCAAAAGCGCTTTTGAAAGCTTTCAGGAGTGAGAAGTAAGCAATGGCCTAAAACCATACAAAGAGAATTTCAAGTATTAGAGGCAAATCAAAACTCAAAGGAGAACTCCAAGTTGAATGTAGCACCCCGGGACAGAACTGTCAGTGAAAAATACAGTAACAATGTCCATAATGATGAAGAAAGGAGGTATAAACAAGGGTTTGGGTAGACTTTAAATGTTCTCCTTTAGGCATTTTGTACTGCATGCAAGGGACATGTCAAAAAGACACGTTCTCCAAACTTAATGTGGTATTAGGGAATTGCAATAGTTTTACCTTCAGTTTTGCTCTATTAGATATATGTTTCCCTCACAGAACTGCTGAAAAAATATTGCTTTTGTTTTCATTGTTTCATAAAGATAGGTATTTGAGAAAAATTGTGAAATCACATTCACACTGGATGTTAGTCTACGATAGACAAAAAAATCTATCTTCCCCAGAAGACATGATTTCATGATAATAAAAAGCTATTTAGGTATTACATACGGAATGCCTCATATGCGTATGTGTGTTGATAAACTGGAAGATGTGGGATTCTACATCCTATGGAAGGTACTGCAATATTCCTTTTTGGCAATATATTTATTTTCACAGCCAAGGTTCAGCAAATAAACTAGGTACAGTTTGCGGTATTATCATCTGGCCTGTTAAGCAGATGTAATATTAAGCACTGCAGGAGGCTGCCAAATTGGCAATCATCGTGAGTAAATCTCATAATGGAAATTAATTCTCCAGAAGTCTATTAATTTGTATTAAATACCAGTGTGTATATATTGTATCATACTACAAAAATGTATGTAACATGGAGCATATATAACCCCTTCTTCCCTCTCTCTCAAATCTTCACTGGGTTGGGAAAGAAAAGGAGAGAGAAAAAGAAAAGAAAGCTGGAGTAGATGCTGAAGATGACACACTTTTTTGTATCAGCTTTGTGTCTTTTTCTCTAGTTTTGCCATAGCAACTAAGCTAAATCTTCCTCACTTGGCATCATTAGCTTGATGATTTGACTGTGGAGAAAAGAAATTGTGATTTGAGAGGGTTTTGAAGGCACATGATTCACCTTCAAATTGGAATCTGTAGTGAAATTCTTAGCTTGGGGTCAGTATAACCATCCTTTCAGGCACCAAATATAGGCTGGCCTACCTCCAAACTCTCAATTTCAGTGCTTTACTAGGCCTTCTGCAGTTTTACACTCAGGTGACTACCTTTACAAGAAAAAAAAAAAAAAAAAAAGGATTAAGCTTGTCCTTCCATGCAGACTAGCATGCCTGCCACACATAGAAACAAGCTCCCTTATCTGGCCGGGATGACGATGCTGGAAGCAGCATGGTCCCAGCACAGGAGCAGGGGCTGGATCTCAGGGGTTGGGTTCCCTGAGGTTAGACACTCTCCACAGGGCAGAGAGCAGACCAAATCCAGAAAGACCTATAACATGAGCTGTCGCAAGCCCAGGTTACCCTCCTGCTAGGATCCTTTTTCCCCTCCAGCAGAGGATATATTCTATCAGAGCCGCTGTACAGGCCAGACAAGGATTTCTCAAGGCAGAGCAACGCAAAGCCTAATACTTGGACCACCAAGGAGCACTCTGAATTCAGCCTCAGTGCTTAAACTAGATAAAGGCTGCTATCCAGTTTTACTCATTTGCTGCCCTAGATTGGAACTGAAAGTCAGAGCAGCTTTGTCTTAAACTTCTAGCTAAATTCCAATACTTTCAATAGATTCTGTCCGCAAACATATTTTAAACATAATATGCCAAACAGAGATCAAAACAATTTCCCCTGAGAATAACTGTTCTTCGTTCACCCAGAAAAAAAAAGAGCAAGATTATTTGTTAAAGGATGATTAAAAAGGAACATCATATTAACTGAAATAAACAGAAACCTCATATTTAACTCTAAATAGTTATGATTTCTGACAAAATCAATAACACTAAGTGCAGCTGGAAAGTATTCAATAAAAATTACGCCAGTTTTAGAAAGCAGTATTTGAGAGAGGAAAGCTACACACTGAACAATAAGATTACACCATTTACACAAATAACTTCTGCATTTCTGGCATCATAGAAATAATATCATGCATCAGTGTGTACAAGCCATAAAAGCAGGATGATGAAGCAGCCCTAATAACAGAAGACAAGACAAACTTGTTAGCCATCTATTGGCAATTTTATCTCAAATAGCCCATTTCACATTCTGACTTCTGTCTGTATTTCCATTAATGAATATCATATTCACTACAAAACAGAGCTGCAACTTCTTGCAAGGGCAAGAATTATCTATAAAAGTGTCACTTGTTTATATGAAGCATGTCATACATTTTCAAATGAAAAATTGTGGAAATGCCAGTGATTTTATATACTTCCAAGCTAAAACGTCACAACTTTTCACTTTCAAAAAGCATTTTACTGCCAAATTTAACTTTATAAAAATTAAAGTGTTAAAAATTATTCTTTTCAGTCAAGTATTTATAAAAATGTTTTCCCCAAGTAGTATTACTCAAAGTGCCTCCAAAAAAACTGTTTCAAATTGATTCATTTTTCTTAATTTCTTCTTACTTTCCTTTTGTTTCAGCAGTCAAGCAAAAAAAATCCATTATTTGCCCAGTTCTGCTCTGCTATACTTAATGTTTTTACAGTGCTCTCAGGAACCGAATAGAGGACAGCATACCAATCACTATTTGCAACACACTGAATAGTTTGCATGTTGAAGTCAGTGGGGCCTCAGATTGCTCCCAGGTTCACAGAGGTCACTGACCCACAGTCGAGACTGTGCTGTATTGCTAAGCATTTGTAGTAGCAGTCCTTCTCCAAGGTATAAACTATGTCTAATTGTGAGCGTAGCTATATTCAGAATGCAGTGTAATATGTACCCGATCATCAAGGATTTTCAAAGAAAGTCATCAGCATTATTCTTTGTATTCAACCTTTTTGGCAAGTTTTGCCTTATTCAGTCCATGAACACTGAGGTTCTACAGATAGTGATGAGTACTTATGCCCTCTATTCAAAATATTTTGACTTGCTATTTGATCCACCTGTTGTGCCCAGATGATCTTACTGATGGGCTCATGCTAAATTATTCCAATAACACTGCTAAGCACTTTTTCCCTGTCTCTATACTGTATTGACTTTTTAGCTTATGTATTGCACGAGATTCCTTGGTTTTGCAGAGACCTGGCTTAAACTAAAGACCCATCATTTCATCTTGCATGTTTTCAACAGAAGAATTCCTCCCTGTCATCCTAGGGCAACAGCTGATTAGTTGTAACTCACCTTGGGGAACAATATGGACAGGAATTTGGAATATTTGGAATAACAATGTGGAATATTGCTTCTATGCTTAGCATGTATCAAGACTACTTAAAGGGTAAACAATGAATCTTCATGCTATAGTCTACTGCCACCAGTTTGTAAACTAGCTCTCCTCATCCCAAATTTTATAGCAATATAAATAAATATTTAATTAAATGTCTACTAAAGAACAACGTCCTTTAAATTTTACCATTAATATTCCAAAAAGGGCAATACAGCAAGATGTAATTTAAATCAACGGTATTCCATAACAAGTTATTTCATTTTTAAAAAGTCATTCTTCATCATGGTGATAACAAATGCAGCACCATGACTCCCATGAAAATCTTGGAAAGACTTGATCATGGGAAGCATGATTTCACCTTTCTGCCTTTTCTCTGTTGCCCTGATTTTCTGTCTGACTTTATCCAATTCCATAATCTCAGCTTTGAAAAAATGCATATTATTTGCATCTTACATATACAATACAATGACGATTCACTCTTAGTTCTTACTTCAATTCTTCCTCAGTTCAAATTATTTATTACAGTTCAGATTCAATTATGCATTAAAAAGTTTTAAGTAAAAAAAAAACCATAACTTGCTCAGACCTGAATTCTAGCACCCAATTCATCTTTTTCTCACAAATGTAGTAGCCATTAATCATCACTCAAAGCATGTTTTTGCTCTCCCTAGGCAAAATGATTCTGTAGCACCATCTAGTGAGATGACATCACTATCTGTGATGGAATTTTCAACTCCCAATCAATATTAATTTGCCACTTCCAGTTTTGAAGAAAATAACAGGTTTCAAGATTGTCACTGAAGTTCAGACAACCAGTTCATGATATGCAGTGACGCAAGGTGTCATGGGAACCCATTTTTGCAAGGCCTATCTTCTGTGCTCAGAATGGAACAGGTCCATTGCCCGTATGGAGGTGGAAGAGTACCTTAACCATCTCCTTCCCCTCTCCTTGAGATGTGTGTTTGGAAGATGCAGTAGTACCCGCTAGTTCTTCAGTAGTCCGCTGAAGCAGCAGCGCCGACATCTCACTGGATGCAGCAATGATCTGGTGTCATGGAGGAAGCAGAAGAGGAGCCTCACAAACACCTACAGAAAAAGCACTCACAGTCTTGCCTGGCAAGGCCAGTCCAACAGGCATGGCTTACAAAAGCATGCGGAAGGCTGGTATTGCTTCCTGTGTTGCCACACAATCAAAGCGCTCAGACTAAAGTCAATAAGAATTCAGTTTAAGTTTGTTTATTGTAGATTTTACTCATGCAACTCTGTGAAGGTTCACAGTGAAATTTTAAAAACCACCTACGGGAATCTTAAATTTGCATGCAGAAAGCATACATACAGTATTCAATTTCTACCTCTTTCTTGCTGCAGATTCTTGGCGTTTCGCATTAAAAGCCATAGATACATTCTGAACTTCCTTCACCACCAAAGTATGTAAAAGTAAACTGAACAAAGGCCTGGAAATTCCATCCTATTACTCTGACAAGGTAACGACATGAAAAAAAGGGTCCAGGATTTGGTTAATGAGATCCTTCAATTCCAGCAGCTTTCATCTATTAGCAACCTAACACGCGATATGCACAAGGAAACTGAAAAACAGTAAGTTCTTTAGTGCTTAAATCTGAAGAAAAATTTCTCCTGAACTCCTGTGGTGATCAGCTTATTGTATGAAGTATGAAATTTGATTATCCTTCTCCCAGCTTGCTGTTGTCGTTTAACTGCAGCCAGCAGCTAGGACCACACAGCCACTCACACAGTTATTCCCCTTCCCCCAGAAGGGCAGGGGGAAGAAGGAGAAACGGAGGCAAAAGATAAAGGAAAAAAACTCATGGGTTGAGATAAAGAAAGTTCAATTGAACAATAACATAAAATTAAAATTAAAAATAAAAGTTGCCCGAGTCACTCTCACCAATCAGTGAATTGATGAATTGGCACACTGCCGAGCAGAAGTTGTGAGTACCCACCCGCCTGTGTACCGAGCATGACGTCTATGTACGGAATATTCCATTGGCCATTCAATTGTTCTGTCTAGGCTTCTTGACAGCTTCTATGGGAAGCTGCAAAAAGTCCTTGAAAAAAATATAAGCATCACCTGGCAACAACTAAAACAATATGAATTACTGACTTTCCTTTCATACCAAATCTGAAACACAATGACCAGTAGAAAAGAAACTAACTCTGTCTCAGCTGAAACCAGGACACTTGCATAACTACAGAGTTTTATCAATAGTCTGGAAATCTTACTTTAATGGACGTTTGTTTGTTCCAGCCACCCTCCAACTAAGCCAGTGAAAAGACTCAGGCATGAGCTGATTTTAATTGCTTCGGATAGACACAATAGGGATGCACCTGTTTAGGGAAGTCATTTAGCAAAAAGGGTAAACAACACAAAACACTCCAAACCTTTAAATGACTCCAGTTAACAAGGAGCGAGTTCCTTGAGAGATCCATGAAATGAAAACTACTGGAACACAGGAGGAGAACCTGTAGTGATGTGTCGTTCTCAGGCTGCCTACCAACTAAGGGACACAGATCTGTGATGAACAGTGGAACAGGTGTCAAGGGTGGTGGTGGAATAGCTGTCCTTGGAGATGCTCATAACTTGACTGTCCCTGAGCAACCTGGCCTAACCTCAGACTTGGGGGCTGGGACCTGATAAACTGCAGCCTAACAAAAATAGGTACACACTGCTATTCAGTTTCCTCTTTCTCTTTCTGGATCCCAAAACATCACAGCAGCAGTCCCAGGGAGAGCTGAGTAACAGAAACAGGAAGACATTATTATGAATGCAGAAATCAAGATATTATCAGAATGTACATCCATCTTTTAACTTTTGAAAGCCAGATACGACTTCAGACCAAAGCAGCATCATGCTTAAAGCAAATGCTAGTGGTGGCAGAAAGCAGGCTGCATGGTTTGTCTGAGTCAATCAGCAGCTCTCAGGGAAAATGAACTATCCAGTATACAAATTTAAAGAATCCAAGCCACACCTCACCTTTATATATTGTAATCGGTTCTTTAATCAAGAACTTCTCCTGCTACTGTATGCTCTACAACTTATCACATATGCACCTTTAAATTTGTTAATTTTGCTTAGAAGCTGAGTCATTAAAAGCACGATGTGATCAATTCATGCTTGTATTCTTGTAGTGTTTGGATATTTTCTGCACTGCTGCTCATTCAAGACCGCACGTGCCTAGTGTAAACCTTGGCTTTCTTTTGGCTGTATTTCTGACGTTCTGCTCATTAGTCTATTATCTGGCTGCTTGTAAGTCACGTTCTGAAGCTCCCCGTACTCTCACCGCACAGCTACAAAAACCACCAGACTATTTTCAGGCCTCCAGCTACACAAACAATACAGCCTCTCACCCCATCAGCACCGTATTGATTCAGTACTGTTAAGAAGACCCAGTCAATACAAGGGTCCACAGCATGGTACTTCCTAACTGTATATTAAAGCCTAAATATTATGTACCAGTAAGAATCTTTTCTAGGAAAATGAATAAAATACTCCTTATTCAAGAGGGAAAAGAGGATGCGAGTTGGCATTTTAGAAGCAGCTAAGTTATCTTTCTCCAATTTTTCTTCCATCTGCCCAAGAAGAACAAGCAGCTCCTTGCCCCATATTTAATACTCTCCTAGTTTTCAATATTTTATGTCATTCTTTCCATTTCTATCTCATTGTACAGCAGCATTCTCAGTTACAGATATATCTGTAGCTATCCAAATGCATTAAATGTTTCCAGCACAAATGATTTGGCTACACTTCAATACAATAACAGGTTAACATTTTCATGTCTTTGAAATGCTGGTCCATCTATTTACTTGAAGTATTTGAAAAGAATGAGATAACATTTGCATTTCTTTCTTCCTGTTATTATAGACTTTTTAAGTTAACGTAACGTCTAACTACTTTATTAAGTGAAGCTTGTCTCTACTAGCGCTGCGACGTTGATAAAGCACACAAACTGATAGTTAACTTGACATTAGATAACTCTTAGCCAGTCTAAATAGCCCCAATGCTATTGTCTCCTCCCTCCCCCCTCCTCCCTGTTATGTATATATGTGAGCATATATACATAACAGTGAAGGACCATGAAAAATTAAAAAAATTGTCAGAGAAAGGGACTGAAAAGTATCTGGGAGATAATTTTTGGTCTTAGAAAACTGAAAAAGTTGTTCAGGTTTTCAGTCTTTCTGTTAAAGCTGTTTACTGGATGCTGGAAGAGTATGAGGGAAACAGCCTGAAGAAAGCGTCCAGGATAACACACTCGATATAACATCTCCTGGTGCTGCTCCTGGAGACAGCGCACTGGGACACAGGAGTTACTGGTCTGACCCAGGAACAAATTTCCTACGTTCTTAAAAATCTGTGATTGTATGATGGTAATTATTTCATGTGAAACAGATAGATGAACCAAATGACCGCTGTAGTGGCATCCACCTTCTGTACCTTTTGTTCAATATGCAGAATACATTGGGTTAAAGTTCCAGCCCTTACTGAAGCAAAGCACATCTTTTAGGTCATGTGTACAGATTGCAATTAACATAAAATTTTATTGAAATTGAGTGGACACAGTAGATCAAAAAAGCATGAAAGACGTTCCTGTGTTCTAAAAGTTATTCCAATGTGAAACACAGAATATAATCTATCGGTGAAAGGGTTACATTTTTTTGTGTATATTTCTGAAAATAACAGCTAGAAGACTATAAAATGAATAGAGATATGCACTAGAAGTTGGCATTACATATGGCATGAAACTCTGATATGCAACTACTGCAACATTTCCTCTGGGGAAAATCCCCAAACTCTCTATGTAAACTCATTTTAGCAGAAGTATGTACATCTTGCTTCATTTTCTAAAAGAAACCTGAATTTCTTCAAAAATTGCATTTTACGATTCACACAGTAAGTTGTTTGGAAGTGACTCTGGGTTGCAAGCGGTTTATTATGTGCTCTGACTTATATCAACCACTAAAACGAAATTTATGTTTTCCTAGATGGCTCATAATTTTTTAACTGGAAAGAGATGAAGCTTTGAAAGCAAGAGGCTGATAGATGCTGATATTCTTGAGCCGTATACTATACAATATAATCTAATCAGGTCAAACTCTCCCTGTCTATCCCATGCTTTTATTTAGATGTCTGTTTGCTCTCTATTTTCCTTTGTGTTTCATGAACAGTAAGAAAAGCCTAAGACATATACTGAAAATTCAACACCATGTTATTTTCAGATTTTTAGCTAAGGCTAGAGTGACTAAGCACAGAAAATAAGTGGTTTTGCCAAGCTCTGTCCTTAGTTTCAGATAGCTTAAGTTTTACCAGACTGTGGTCTAGATTATTCCTTTTTTTTCTAGAAACATTGTTCAACTTTTAAGTGCTAGAAATATAGAGGATGAAAACAAAATTTAAAATGAAATTTAGTATGTCCAAAAAGATCAAATCCCATCAGTGCATAAACCTTCTGGCTGAAGTTCTCATAATTACAATTTACAAGCATTCAATTATGTTTATAAAGCAGTCCAAAAGAAAATAGACATCCCTCAACAGTGCAGTGAGCATTAAGTAGGCAAATCATCAGGTAAGGGCACATCAGAGTTATAGATACCATCACTCAGAGAAAAGTACAGGCCATTCAGTTTATGGTTCCTCATATATACTCATTACTACATGGTTGCTGAAACACAGCACTGAAGATAAGTCAGTAAGCATCATGTATCTTAACTTCAGTAAATTGATAGAAAACGTTTTATTTGCAAAACAAAAAAATAATTTTCTTTTAAGGTCTAACCTTGACCATCCAAAGCAAATGACTTCACAGCAATAGAGCGCAGCGGAGAAGGAAGAAGGTTAGTCAGCCATGCTTACAACACACAGTCCCATCACTTCCAAATCGGCACTACTTTGTGTCATTTTTAAGATGCTGGATTCTGTCATTCTGAGCATGCTAAACAGTTTCTTCCAGCAAATCAATGACACAATTGCCACAAACCCAAATCATCAATTTAAGTAACAATGCAGAATCTAGATATTTCTAAAAGACGAGCATTACTTTGGGCATTCTCTTCCAGTACCTCCAGTCACCTTATCTGGCACTAACCCAAATTACTTTGTGCTGGGGGAACAGGTCGGTCTTTTAAGCAACCTTTGGTACTTAATTCTATTCAAAACTAGTGTCTTAAGCTTCCTAAGTGGCTTTTAAACTTCCATATTTACTTTGAACAGGCTTATTTTTCATTGTTGCTCTTTGAATCAACACAGAAGAGGATTTGCCTAGATGGGAGTACACATATTGTTATCCTACTACATGAAGTACACACTCTGAGAGTTTACAAGATACTTTCTTATTTCTATAAACATACGGACAGTTAGCAGAGTCATACCTGAAGGTTTCCAAATGGATACATTGGTTATGCCCCCAAAAAGCATGATTTTGGGTCAAAGGATGGAAGGCTTTGCTTTCACTAGCATATTTGCTGCTGTAGCAATCAAGGACTGATTTGAAACAAATATTCTGGAATCTCTCAGAAGCCGAAACACCAGCTAGTGAGAACCCTTTAAGAAAAGGGTCCCTACCCATTGCTCCTGCTGGGACAAGCCTTTAGGAACAATTTAAGAGTAGTATTGTGAATTTATCCTAGTAAAGGGGAAAAATGCTTGGTTCTACCAAGTGCGCAAATCTCCTGCAAGAGCAGATGAGTGAGGAAAACAGCAGGGTACATCAGCTATTTGCCAACTTTCTCATTTTCTTCTCGGAGGGCAGCTGTGTGAGACAACCCCCAGAGCCGGCTGCAACGCCAGGTGTGGCTTGTGGGGCATTCCTCCTCCTCCCCAGCAATCCTCCTGAATATCTGCCCAAAACACAGCCTGGCTCACACTAGGAGCTGGGCTTAAAGCCCAGCCGCTCCTGAGCGGAGGAAGTTATTCAGTATTATACATCTATTACAAATAACTCACTAAGTGCCAAAATCAAACACAAACAATAACCAAAGCTGCCTGAGAGTGTGATCAGACAACTAGCTTTGAAGGTATTTGAAATGCAACTGACTGTGTCTTGTATTGATAAAACAATTATCACCTTCTTCCAGTAATAACTCACAAGAAAAATTGATCGTTTAGAAAGTTCAGCATATTTTGCTCAAGAAAGTCCGAGAATAAAAACACAGACTGACAGAAAAAGGCAGTCTGGTCAGATACCCAACCAACTGCCAGAGGGAAAATTAACCTCAGGTATGATGCACATAAATTGAATGTGTTAAAATCTAAAAATAAGGTGTCATTTCAGCACCCTTTGAGACAGTTATGGTGATTATGTCACTAATGCAGGGCCTAGAGGTAACTGCCGTGACCAAGGATAACCCACATGCAACTGTACGATTATCCAGCCCACACACACAAATGACTTGCACATGTCCAGATAAGTTCTGCAAGGGCAACAGAATGCTATTTATCTGCTGTCCACCTCACCTGCGCAGGTAAAGGCTGCTCCACAAGGCCTACACCGTTTGAACCAATCCCAGCAGTTCCAGGACACTCCACTCCCTTTACTTTTTTTGGTTATTAAGAACCTAAATGCATGACAACAAAATCCAGTACCTCCACCTTTCATTTCTGAGAAGCATGATGATTCCATCACTCATTCCATTCCATAAGAAAATGGAAGAGGAGGAACTATCTATTCACTTTTCTTCAGCTATTTTAACATTGCTGTTGGCATTGCTGCCGTTGCTATTAATTATGTCACTGTCCAAATGTTTTAAGCATCTGCACAATGAGGTTTGAACCTTACAACCAGGTTACAACCATTAAACAGTTTTCTTCTTCCCCAGTGGAAAAGGAACCTGTGAAAATCTGTCCACAGAGAAAACAGCAAAGCATAACTAATAACAGTGAGACTTCAAATTCCTGATCACTGTCTACAGAGGAATTTTACTTTACAACTTGAACTATATTTTTCAAAAAATACACGTGGAACTTACCATCAGGCTCAAGGCAGTGCCTAGCAACAAAGTACTCAGAGTACAATAATCACTACTGGTATTTTGTAATAATTTCAGAAGAAAGAGCAAGAATCAAATGGATTTGGTGCTTCAGCGGAGCGTCAAAAACTCTTTGGCACAGCAGTCAGGGACTCGGATATATTCAAGTCCCATGCCATACATGATTTCTGTATTAAGTCTCTAGTGCAGATTATCCTATCTTAAGTATTTTAATAACATTAAATTAACTTCACATGATCAGAAACACCCAAACCACCTCACAATCCATTTGGTAGCTCCTCTCTACCAAATTATTCTGCAAACATTCCTTCCCTGATCAGCGTCATCTTCCTTTAAATGAACTCATTGTAATGCAGGATGCATTGCCTACGTAGCTGGTAACATATAGGACTGGGAAAAGAATTGCTATTCAAATGACATTCAAGTCCTGCAATTGAAATAAATGATATGAATAAAATGTCAATTAAATGTTGGTAATAAGAGACTTTACGTAATTTTCTTCCCAAAGGATCAGAAATCAACAGCCAGAGTGGTAACACAAGGTAAATTTGGAAAAGAGAACCACCATAAAATCTAAGTAATCTGAAACACTTCACATAGGAAAAATTATAAAGGGTGATTAGAATAAGTACAGATCAGAGAAAATGATAAGAGTCAGTAAAACTCAAGTACAAAGTTCAGTGCTTCCAACATGTGTCGTACCAAGTCAAGCCATTTGAGTCATTTCTCTCATCTACACGAAGCAGGTCTTTCTGTCTCATTGAAATTACTGTCATAGCGATTCCCAGAGGGCTTCAACAAAACCTTACTTTCTGTATTCTCAAGCTGTTGTGCTTTGGGTGGGTTTTGTGTTCGTTTCTTTTATAGTTTGGGGGATTGTTTTTTTTTTTAAATGATCACCATGGCTTTTAAATTCCAACCCCTGATTCTCCTTTATCCCACATCTGCACGGAACAGTTTCTACTGACTACTTAATATTATTTATGTTCAGTCTGGTCAATTCTAGGCAGTTCCTGCTGCAAAGAAATCACTGGAACTGCCCGATTCTCCACCCAGGATGTTAATCAACACATTTCAGCACGGAAACAGTTCTTATCAATTGGGCAATGCACAGCAGGAGCTGCCTGAGGGAGTCTCTGGGACTGTCCAATATTTTCATGTGGGAAGCTCCTGCATGCATTAGTCAAATGCTTTGTTGTGAAGCTGTATCCAAGTTGTGAACCACCTCCAGACGGTCCAGCATCCTATCTACGCAGAGCGCCCTGGAACCGCTTAAGTGTGCGTGCACAGAGCCCTGATACTCACCGACATCACAATTACAGCTATAGGGCAAATTTGAAATGCATGCTTATATAGGAGTAAATGACACAGATTTTGTCATATCTGACTCTCTGCAATTCCTTTGTAAAATTCAAGTATTGCCTTGGAGGTTCTTGAATGCATTCCATTAACAGTACAGCTACACAGTAGTAGTATGCTGCACACACGTGTATCTTAATAGACAGAAGCAGTCATAATTTAGACATGAAGCTAGTGAATGTAGCCTTGCATAAGGCTACTGTTCAACAGGATCGCTTAACCAGGCAGCCCAGTGCCTTGCCAAATAAAAGCACATATAAGTTTGAAGGAAACTGAATGACGTGCTTCATAGTGCCCACTAGTGACAGTGAGAAAGACAAAGGGAGATAAACCAAAGACCAGCTCTTTCACATTGCTGAAGCAAGTGGAATTTTACAAAGCAGACAAGTTACGTGGACAGGAGCTGTTGTTTACAGATTGCTTTACAAATTCCAAATGGCAACGGGTAAATGAGCTATCAACTCCTGTGACACTGCTGAAGTTAAACCAAATCTCTCTGTGGAATACTGTAGACAGCGTCTCTTACATTTTGCTCTTGCTCTTTAAAGTAATGTTGCTGTCCTAGAGAAAAATTTTTGACCATCAGTAAAACAAAAGTGGTGGAGAACCCAGTAAGTTGTCAATTAACTAAAGTCAATGTTCTCATGATCAAATAGATACACAATGCACTGTCCAGAAATCAGTTTGCATTATTAATTTCTAACTGAAATATCTATTACTTTAGAGCTAGGTAAATTTTATGCATTAATTGGAAACAAATACCCAGTGTGAAATGTCATTATTCACTTTTTATGCTCAATTTACTTACAATTTGGTAAAAGTATAATTTGTTCCTATTATAAACTTACATACACTTTAAATCATTCCCCCGTGGAGTCTTGAAACTGAGATACTGATGGATTTGCATTGAGTACTTCCTCAAGCCTCCCAACCCTGTGTTTTTGCACATTGAGTTCTTCTTGACTTAGCTGCCTAATGATTTTATAATATGTACGAAGAGCTCCACAATAACAGCTTCTCCACATAAATATTTTGATTGCTATTTAAAAGAGGGAGGGATTTGTTTTTCCTTGTTCGTAATTACTGCATCACTTGACTTATTTTTCAAGCACCTACTTAACAAGGCCAGACTTAATTGAATTGCTCATTAGAAAACAGCTGAACTGCAAAATACAAGCATTTTTATTCTTTTATATCATACTGTTCATTTTCACACTTCACATCTTGTGAACCATACCTGTTTTTACAAGGTTTTATGCTACAACTGCATGAACACTGCAAATTGCTTGTTATTCTAAATAAAGATTAAGATTTTTCAAGATTGCCTCATGGCAATGCATGCGAATCAGATTTTTGTCAAAGTAGGGCCACCTGCCCTCTGAAAAACTTAGACAGCTTCAAGGTTTCCCCAGACTATCGCTAAGTTATACACTATTACTAAAGGTGAGGTGAAAGGAGAGAAATAAGAGTTCTTTTTAAGTACATCTGTGAATATCTTGTATTTTAAAAGCAGAAAAGTAGTTCAAATTAACCATTCAGGGCTTGGTCGCATTTATATCAACTGTTGTATTTGCGTAAATGTAAGATAAGAACACAAACCCATCTGAATAAACAATAACAATGATAATAGTCTATCCAAACCTGAGCTCAGAGTGTTCATGTAAACCATTTAGCCAGCATCCTTCACAGTATTGTATAGTCTCATATATAATACTCATAGTACAGAGATTATATGATTTAAAAGAAATAAACATAGAAATAAAGGGATACAAGTAATTCCTTCCCTTGAATCGTTTGAGGTTAGCAGGTATGATATCATTAGTTTTGTATGAAGCATTCTTCAAATTAATTCTTTCTGTCTAGCACCTATTAACTAGCTAACGTGCGCTCTCTCTGCTGGTGTCTTTCTGTCAGTTTAGTAATTCATGTGGGTAAAGAAGCATTTAATTGTCTTCCCAGAACAATAAAGTCTTCTGTTCAACAAATACAGGTTGGAAAATTTGAAGTTCGACCAGCCAGGTCCATCAATGTTTAGAGATTTTTTTCCCTTCTGTAGTCTCCAATTAGCTTATAAAATGACACTGGTGACAGTTTACCATGTTATTTAAGAACAGGCAATTTTAACATAGCTATAAGCAGAATGAAAAGAATCCAAGTTTAAGTAGTAACAGTTGGGAGTGGAAGACTACATATGCATATATATGTATTTATATTTATGTGTACACACGCTCAAAGATACTACAAGTCTCTTGGGGAAGGAAATGTAAACAGCACTACAAATTCTAGTTTTACATGTCCAGCTCTTCCCAATGATGTCTCTCTCACCTAGGATAGTTTTGAGGGAAGCAGCTGGAAACCATTGCAGTAAACAGGCCTGGGCAGAGCTAATATCTCATTCAGAAAACTACTACGTTCTACATTTTGTGATTAAAATGTTCTGAGCTTTGACTCTTTGCTTTCCTTCTGTAAAAAATAAAGAAACGGAACTTTATGAAAGAGATTGCTATAGGCAGCCGTCAAAGAAAAAAAAATATTTGTTTTTTAATCTTTCCCATTCATTTTTTTTTAAGGGAAATTAAGTGTACTACTTTCCAAAGTGGGTTTGGCCAGACAGCCTTACTGGAAATAAAAGACAACACGAAGGATGGGAGTAACTGAGTCACTCTCTGATTTCTACTCTAAAATAACATGTTAATGTGATTATTGCAGTAAACATCTCTGTAAAGGTCGATCTAGAAACCTGAAGAACCCAAGCTGTAGGCAGTTGGCAGTCTTACTTGACTGTAGACCAAAATTTCAAATCTCAGCAATACACCATTAAGGCAGAAGAGATTGATTGATATCTGACACAAGAATAAAAATCTTGTTAAAACTAAGTGTTAAGACAATGTTAAATGAGGGAAAAAAAAAATAACAAGCAACCAATCCCAACACATCCTTTTGTGACTAGATGATGGAGGATAAAGTTTTTTTCCATGACAGGATGTTTAAAAATAAAAACAGATGTAAAGAAATAAAATTCACACAACTGTAACACTAACACATTGTGCTAAAGTAAAATGCACTGTGGTTTAAAAAAAAAAGTGTGCACACACACACACACATTGGTGGGTTTTAGCAAAGAGCAAGTGGTTACAGATTAAAAAAAAAAAAATCCTATACTTCATAGTCTACAGCCTGAATCAGAGATCTATCAGTCAAGCTACATACTGCAGAATGATAATCGGTAAATTCCTAGACGATGACCTTTGAGAGAGGATGGCACTTCTTATGGAAGAGGAGGGAAAGAATTAGGTGGGGAGAAAAAAAAGGAATAAAAAAAAAGAAAAAGAGGAAAAAAGTAATTACAGTGATCTCTCTGGCTTATCTCATTCCAGACTAACTGCTTCTGAAATGAAAACTAACATTTGAGACCCCTGCTGCTTAGATGTGAAGCACCTATCTAGCAGCAAAAGCAAAGGAAATACTAAAAGAGAATGAAACCTCATAGGATATAAGAACTTCTCATTAAGGTTTGTTCTTATTTTGTCAAAAGTCAACACCTAAAATAACAAGACTCTCCACCATATTCTAAGAAAATTGTCTTAATCGTTTTCCCACTCTTCATATATACTTTTATTAGATTGACTACATTTACAGTACAGATAAATTTTAAATTTACCTTAAATTCTCTGTTGCCTCCAATTCAAACATCTAATATTTCCAGCAAATTATTATTCATATATCCTCTTGGCATACCTACTTCAGCTATATCAACAGTAGAAATTAGACCCACACAGGATTCCTCATTTTCAGTATTAAACTACAAGAACAAGCCTCCTGCACTGAAGCACCATACATACAAGTGTAAAGAAAGAACCTCAATCACAGCTTTCATCTTTTAATGAAACAGGAGGACAGAGTTTTCAGCCAGTGAAGCTACTCTGATTTACATAGCCGAGAATATAATCACGTTTCTATCCCTACAAAGAGATATGCTAAAATAAATAAAAGTGGACTCCACTTTAAGAAAAAATAAAAAAAAAAATATATATATTATGTTTGCAAGACCCCCTTACAAATACTTATCCAGCTCAGCGCTAGCAACATGCTTTGCAGAGAAATCATTTTTCAGGGCCACTCACAAGGCCAGCTCAGCTATAATGAATCTCGGTAGTAAAACTCATTAAAGCAGCAGAGATCACAGTCTCTTCTACTGAGATTCTTACAGATCTTGGTCCTACAATCATTAATCAGGAACAATTCCCTTAAAGGTTTGCTTGAGTAACAATTCAGAGGTAATGACTAATTACAGTCCTCTTTAACTCAGATGCCAAAAGCATATTATTCGGTTGTGATAATACATTATTTTAGGGTGAGCATCAATTGAGATTATTTTTTAACACTGAAACATGGGTGTCTGGTCTAGGTTTATTATCTGTATATCTCCATAGCCAAGAAAAGTAGAGTGCCTCCACAGGGAAACTCACTCCATCCTAAAATAGGTCTTTTGTAGGGGACGAACTGCCCTATGGAGCTGCTTGCACTCTCTGATGACTATGGAAAGACCCTAGAGTAGTGGCTCAATTTTTTTAGCGTGGGATGATTGAGATGAAAGTCCCTTGTATCAGAGCATTCAGTTTGTTAAAAAGCTGACTGCAGCTGGACCTGACAACGGTGACTACTTTCTCCAAACATATTACAGAAGACAGCAAGAGAAAATTTCAGTGTTTAGATCATTTTGAGAAAGTTAATTTCAAATATTCAAACATGGCTACTTCTTGTGAAAAGTTCAAATAAATTTCAACAAACTCCAGCTATGACAAGACTGAAAAACTACTACTAGGATAATTATTCACGTAGACTTTGCATTTTAGGAGGAGGAAAAATGAACAGAAGAGGTATGGAATCTTTGTAAAAATTGTTCCTTCTGTTTTTAATCTTAAATAAAAACTCCCACCTATCAGGGTCTCAGAAGAAAGTTGTGGGAATCATTTTCAACAGAGACAAATAAGTAGCAGGTAAAAAGTGTGGGATGATCAAGATACTAAAAACCTTCTCATCCCTGGTGACAGAGAACCATTTCTCTAAATTTTTGAGGAGTAAGTGAAATGCAGAAATAGATACTACTGGTACAATGCCTGAATAATAATAATTGTACCTGGCACTTCTATAGGCTATAGTGACTTTCATCAGAGAATTGCAAAACACTTGGAGTGCCTTTCTCTTTCTAGAATGGTAGGATCTTGCAAGGTATTGAGTGCTTCAAGCAATAGAAATCGAGCGTACAGCACAACACAAGAGGTACTTAGCAGCTTGGAGAAGCAAATCCTTTAGCCTTATTACAACCTTATAAGCAAAATAACACAGTGAAGTAAACAGACTTCCAAGAGCAAGAACACAGTACAAATGCAGAGACAGGCAGCTAGTGAGAGATTCAAGGGGATGTGTTGAAATGTCATAGATCTGACACTGACTTATATGAGCTTATTATTCTTGTATCACTGCTGCTCTCCTAACTTAAACTGCACTATCCTGACATCCTTGTTGCAAGAACTCAGGAAATCGTCTATTTGGGACTCTGGTGAAGCTCATCTGGTCCAGTACAAAGAAAAGTCTAGCGCCAGTTGAAACATTGCCTTTTTAAAAAACTGTTAACTTTGAGACTTGTAGAGCTGTAAACCAGAATGCTTTGTCAGTGTGAAGCACCATCTGCGTGGTCAGATTCTTCAGCTCTGTAACAGGATAAACCAAAGTCCTGTTATTTTATTTATTTATTTTTGAAGCACTGAACAATTAGTTCACGTGACTAGTGATAGCTATTTAACCCTGTACATTTAGAGAATTACCAAGAATCCAAATATTTTTGCAATTACCTAATACTCCTAGTCCCATATCAATATCACTGCCATAAACAGGACGCATAACAGTTTATGACTTGTGAAAAACGCAAGCATCTCAGACTATTTTACATCAGTGTCTAGACTCCATTAAACCTAAATCAAAACCAAAAGGTACATGTTAGCCAAAAGTAATAGAAAGCCAACCCCCAGGGGAAAGAAATCACAACAGTCCTGGAGCCACACAGGAAAATGAATTCAAAACACCGCAGAGAGAGAGAAAGAGAGCGAGGGAAAGAAAGACATCGCATGGTATGAACCCTGTACCCGCTCTTAACTATCTCGTATTTGGGTCAGCCCTGTAAGCCTATGTTAATGTTACGACATCTGTGGCTCTATTCCTTCCCTCCTATTCATCTCCATTACCTAAGGACTGCATAGTCTTGTTCTCCGGTGGCTGGTGTCCTCTCCTGCTCTTTGACTGCCACCTGTCTTTCTCTTCTGTATTTAAAGCATTACATAATAACAGCATACGATGAAGAGGAGTTAAATGCCTGGCTTGGCTCACCCTCATGAAAGTTATTTCTGCTATGGGGCTTTCTCCCTTCCTCCCCAGATCCTGGCAAACTCAAAATGACTTGACATTTTCCATTGTGATTCCGCATGAGCAAATGGTAGTTTCTCTACAGGGAAACCAGAAAAGAGTGAAGCATTTTTTTTTAGATAAAGACACTAGCTGTGATGTGGTGAAAAGCAGTGGTGAATGGGCTGCAGTCAGCTTACACCACCAGCCAGCACAGCGAGCACAGCCAGGATGCAGGCCACTGCTCCAACCCCACCATGGCTGATGACCGAGGAGCAGGAAACGACAGAATCAGGGACAGGTCGGTGCCAGGGTGCTGGGCAGGGCTCACAGCTTCTCTAAGCCCAGGGAACCCACGTTGCTCCATATTTGGTTTCACAGTTCTAGAGACTCCCCAGAGTAGCACAAATACAGGTTCAGCACAGGGCAGAACTTCGCTTTTACTCTTTAGTCATTATATACTCCTTATTTAGCCATTTTAGTCACTATTTTTCCTTCTGTCAACTTTTTTTCAAAAAGGGGCATTTTTGTTTCGATAACGTGGCAGCACTGGCATCCGCTGTATGTAGGGATCAGGCGGCAGCAGTACAAGAGTCCCTACTCTTCCTTGGCTATGTGCTTCCTGCAGAGGAGGAAGGCTTCTGCCTCCATTCACAGTCAAACATTAACATCTCTGCTGGAACAGCTTTTGCCACTCGCAACATGGAGAATCCTCCCCTGTGAAGCCAACTGAAGCCATTAACTCATTTCACACAGGCCAGTGAAGCCATCACATACAAATGGCTTTTGATCTATGGCAGATCAGGCAGCATTCAGTCAAATGACCTAAAGGTTAAAGTCTCTGTATGCTATTATCGCTCCTGAAGCCAAAGCATCCCACTTGTTAGGAGCCAACTCAGTTGCACGTAGACCTGAAACACTGAATTTGCTGTTCAACAGAAATAGTTCAACACTGCTTAAGTAGAATTTGCAAACACTTTGTTTGCTAGCTTACATGTTTTTGAAAACAGGACATTTGTAGATATTGGGGGGGGGGGATCAGGATACTCTAACCAAGATTCAAAAATATTACGCATTAGCAAGGAGATAAATAAATTAGGTTTACTCTGAAAAAAACAGCATACCAAGGGTGTCCTCGATGTGACCAAAGTGGTATGTATCTGTAGTTTCCTCTTACCTCACAAGGGGCTGAGGTGCATGGCACACCATGGAGCATCCCTTTAGAAGTTATTCAGCTCACCGAGTTCGAAAAGAGCAGTTTTATTTCAACACTCATACAAACATCAAAGGTAACTCAGTTGAATTAAATACAACTCTACCAGGATAAAATTAGTATGCAAAACATACAGACTGAATCAACCAGGTATGTCTATGCATAATTTGACTTATTCTCAAATATTAAAAAGACATCGCTAAAGCAGCCACCCTAGCAAAGCTTTTTAAAACCCATTCTTGCTTTTAAAAAGTATATGAGCAGTGAACTTTTCAAACAGGCCAGAAATACTTCACAGCTAGAACTATGAGAAACACTCACGTGGAAACTTCAAGTGATAGCAAATTTTTTATCCTGTTTATCAGTGGAGAATCTGCAAAAGAGAGATTTCCTGACTTTTCATTTCAGTACAAACTTGAAACTTTTGAACCTTAGTAGGCTGACCACAGCTTACAAAACTTTTTTGCAAAAATAAACCAGACGAGTATATTTGCATGGATGAATTGAAATTGTAAGGTACTTGGTGCAACATGCGCTTGATTGCACACTCTTGAAATGTTACCCCTCTTGATTTCACACTTGCAGTTAAAAATCTTGAAAAACATTCTCTGATTGTCTCATATTCTAATACCATAATTCAAATGTGAGATTTAGTTTTTCCAGTTCTTAGCTACAATCTGCATTCATTCCTACTAAGTTGTACCTGTAACCTGCCTACAATAAAAGCAGTATCTGGGTCTAGCAGAGACAAAATGCTCTCTGCAAGTACAGGAGGCCCCCCGCTACGGGAAGGCATCACCCTGGTTACCTCACACAAAATTACATTTAAAAAAAAAAAGTAGGGAAAAATTCATAGCATTTTGTCAAGCACTTCTTTCTTGTATAGGTCTGAAAAAATAAATACATTTGTAAGTGGAGTTATGCCCTAGCTCCCTGAGGAAGAAAGTAAGAAGCAAAATTAGAAAATAAAACTGGAAAGGCCTGTTACTATCTGGCTTTTTAAAGAACGTGAGTGTTAGCATCCAGGACCTCCCAGCCCCGTGATACCACGCAATGGCACACAAACTTCAAGACTACAGAGGAGCTGAATAGCCAGAGCTACCTCGCTCTGTTATTTTCTTTAATGAATAACAGTATCAAAGCCAGAAAAATATGACAGCAGCTGACAGTGTGGGTGGTGATATAGAAAAATATGAAGTATTATTTTTTTTTTCTCTAATGTCCCATAAAACACATCCATATACCGCATTTATTTAAAGGCTAGTGATCAAAATTAGTCAACATCGCAGCTCCTTACAACCTAACTAGGATATTTATAGAGAGTGGTTCCCTGAACAGGCCAAAAACCTGTCCTTGTGCCTTTGCTTTATTGTTAGGCTGCAAGGGTTCTGGGCAGTGCTTAATCAAAACCAATTAGGATAATACAGCTTTGCCCAGTGCCTCAGCGGATGCATTACCAACTCGTAATGGAAAATGGAGGAAGAGATAGAACAAGTAAACAGTGAAACAAGGTAAGTTCTGTGATCCTGCAGGCTGTCACTGAGGTCTCCTGATCTCCAGCAGCGCGGTGACACGCGGTGTGAATTTACTGCTCGCTGCAGCGCACTGCATGACATTGTGTCACAGTGCCACAACAGTAATAAAGCACCGTCTAATATAATAACTGTGCAGGTGCTTAAAATCCTATCCCCACCAGAATACTTATCCCATAACACTTATCAAAATTTGACAATTTGACATGCACTTTACGAATCTCTGAATTCTAATACTTTTTTTTTTTTTTTTTTTAAGAGTAGTGGGCAATGAATACTGACTCCTTTGGAAGAGTCTGGTGCTGCATACACTGAGTACAAGGATATTACAGCTGTTTCAGGTTTAAGGTCTACAAGTGGTAGGAGCTAACATGCAGGCAAATCAGGAATTGGAAATGGGAAAACTTTGTCCTAAAGCATTTTGCTACGTGAAACAACAATCAGGCTCAGTTATTATCATGAGTGCTTACACAGCAAGCTTCCCATAGTTTAGGAAAGAGTCACCACGCGCTAACAGAAACGTGAAATGGCAACAAATAGTTGCCAACAAGGCTCTCGCCTACCAGGTACCACATGCGAGCAGCTTCACTTCTCAACAGGAAAATCCAATTTGCTCCGTCCCATCCACTCGTATTTTCTGCAACAAAAGTAGCCTGTATCTAGAGTATTTGTACTTCCAGTAATCTCTTTCAAACTGTACCATCTATGTTGCAACTTGACCCATGTGAAAACAATCACTGAAATGTTTTCAGATCACTTTTGCTTCAGTTTGATTCCCAAAACTTTTGCATAGTGTAAAAATGTATCTCGGAATGAAAGATTGCATTTGCAATCTTATTTTTGACAACATGAAACATTTCAATTACGTTCACACCAAAAAAAAAAATCTGTAATAACTACAGCAATTCCTTACTTGGAAAAGTAATATTAGAAAAAAAAAAACATTCAAAACACTTATCGTTCAGTTCAGCTTAGCAGCTACACTTTCACCATCTACCCACATCATATGCATCACCATCAAATGGACAGCCCATGGCCCACCAAACTATAAATAAGAATAACTCTTTCAGAACACTTATTTAGAAGCTACGAAACAACATGATTATATGCAACATTGTATTTCTTATGCTAAAGATTGCTTTTGGAAAGCTGTACCAACTTAAATAGTCAAGGACAAGAATCTGATAGAACTCCGCAGCTGGATCTAATATCTTGAACACTCCATTCTGTTTTGAACTTTGCTTTTCTTCTTCAAATTAAGTCCTCTGTTTATAAACAAGATCTAAATCCCTCCTGCGGTTAATCAAATAAGCACAAAATATGAACCCAAAAAAGAGAAAGCACCTTCAAAGCTGATATTTGCTCAAAACCTGGAGCAGTTGCCATGGAAATCATATTCTTTTGATCCATAAATATCGTCAAAATAGCATGAGTATTTGAACCAGGTCCAGCTAGTTTGAAATCAGAAAATAAGAGGGAAATGAAAATGACAGAAGGAAAAAAAGGTGATAAAATCTCCCAAAAAGTTACATTTGCCTCTTTTTTCAAACTTTCTTCCTAAGTCTACGTTTTACTAAAAACTTCATTTTAATCATTGTTTAATGAAAATTTAAAGTGCTGAAAAGGCAGAAGATTTAAACAGAGACTTAATTAAGGGCAAGATTGTTAAATAGTGCATAACATAACGACACTAGCAGTGTGAACACTGTGTAGATATTAGTTGTACATAGTTAACAAAGCATTATTGTACTTGAACATGTCTGCATTTAAACTCGTGGATAGATAACGTAATTCAAAAATATCACTCAAGAACCTTTGCCATAAAGTGAAGGTTACATCAAACTGTACCTGTACAGAGGCAGTCATCATGGAAAAGACTTCACCACCCAACTGTGCCTGCTACACTCAACACCAGTAAGACAGTTTTTCCTATACGCCTAGATTCTACCTGCAATCTTGAAGCACCTCTACCCACCCCATCCCATTTTGCACTTTCACTGACTTAATAATGACAATAATCCAGTTTAAGAACTAGCCTTTTTTTTTTTAATATAAATAAGATAACAACTGAGAAAAAGACAGTTTAAATGATTAACATACTACACTAAGTGCTACATACATAAAGTGCTACATACTTCATGAGTAGCTGTAGAACATTCCTTCACAGCCTTAAGGCATAGCAATGCCTGCGTCCATGCCTCAGGGTGGTGGGGGGAAGCACGGTAGCAGCCTCATGCCTTCCTCTGTGTTTTGTCTCACCTTTATCAAGAGGCAGGAACCACTACATTCGCAAATTGGGAGGACTGACTGTAAGTTTAGGTCTGTTCTAGGCTCAGTTCTCCAGGAGATCTAGAATTACCTTCATGGTACCTCTCATTACTTACCGTTTTCCTTCAAGAACAGAAACAACTGAGCTTAGATTTCATATGTCTGGATAGCAGTCTATGCTGGAGATGGCTCAAAAGAGGTAAATTTATATGGTGCTGGATTATTTGGAAACACACAAACTTTTATTTTGTCCTCCTCTTTCACCTCCCTGCACCACACGCAACCTCCTGCACAGGAAGAGACTGAGGAGAGCTTCAGACTTTCCGAGGTGCATTCCTGGAGATCACACTGTAGCAGAACAGCTGCAGCAGCTTCTCCTCCAAGCAAAATCTGGAGGCAGGAGAACTTCTTTTCTCTACTCTAAAATGATACTTGGAAAAATCCTTTTCTGTGAGCTGCTTCATCCTGCAATCTCCCGAGTTTGCTCGGACGGCTCTTGCAAAACAACTTTGGGAATGAGAAAGTGATCTTTCATTCACTGAACTGGCAGTAGTATCAGTGACGTTCTCCCTTTTTCTAGAGAAAACTGCTGCTTACCAGTCCTTATTTTATCTTGAAAAATGGTGCTTCAGAGTGAAATAAGATCAGTAATTGCTGCCTTACAGCACAACCTACTACAGCAGGAAGAGGATTGTGGAAAGCAAATGCGTTTCTCTGTGCTCTACTGGAAAGGATCTCTAAAACAGCCCTTACTTCCGGTTTTATTATTTCTTTCCTTAAAGATACTGCTTTCAGTGCCAAAGGGCTATGGTGATAAACACTGTCAAAACAAACCAGAAAAGGAAAAACTTACATTGAAATATAAGTTCAAACTGCTAAACTGACCACAGGGGCAAAACAAACACACAAACAAATAGAAAACCTACACCACTTGCTCACCTACAGAATGACCCCACAAAAAAATATGATAAAACAAGAATTTATAAACACCAACATGAAATAAAACGGGGAAGAAACTGAAACAAACGTGAGAATTGAACTAAAAAGTAATGTTACTATTGTGTTGATGTTGCTGTAATGCAACAGTGAAATTGCTTAAAACCTACTGGACTTCATGAAATATTTTAACTAGTGTTTTTCAGAAAAAAAGAAAAAAAAAAAAAAAGAAAGAGTCAGCCTTCCAAGATAGATTTGTCAGAAAATGCTGACTTGTTCTATAACAACTATCTCACAATATCATCTACCGCTTCTCTTATATCTGAGGTCAGCACAACTAGAAAACTTCCCTACTGTTACCCCTAAAGAAATGACATATGTAGAAAACGTCACACTTGCACAACTGCACAACATCTACATCACAAAACAGTTCAGATGTTCCAGTGGATACCCAAGTATGTTGGACACTATGAAATATTTATGAAGATGTATTCCTTTGTAGTAAAGAATTCCTGGGCAAGACCTGAAGAGGAATGAAAATTATAATCCTCTATACACCCTGCTTTCCTATTTGCGTACCTTTGAGGCAGTCGCAAAGATTCAATGGCTCTTTCTGCTTATTGATTCATCAACAGCTACCCAACAGCCTTTCGAGGCAACGCAGACAAAGTAAGGCTGGGTGGATTCGAAGACGATGATAGCAGATACCTCTCAGGTAGCAGAGCTGCACATACAGACCGGCTCAAGGGCTCCTTGTGAGCAGATGACAACCCATCACTGCCCACAGAACAGCAGAAAGGGAAGGCAGGCAGCCACGCTCTACAAGGAGCCATCAGAGTGCCACAAACTGAAGAGTTAACCAATAGCAAAGAACAAAACCTGCGATCGATGACTGTGTCTCTACGTATGAACTTCTGATTTTACAAGGCAGCTGAGATATATGATACATATAAGCGGTCTGTAGTCACTGCTTTGGAGCAAAGATCTTCCAGAGGCTTTCTTAGCAAATGCGGTTAGATTTCTGCTAATGCTAAAATTATACTGGAGATCAGGGAGGGAAAGAAGGAGGAATAAAAGACAGGATTCATAAAAAAAGACAGGGTTCATATAAAATTTTATTTCAGGATTACTCAAAGAAACATCAGAGTACAAATTTAGTGTGATCAAGGACTGGAATTATTGTCTATGTCCACCAGAGGATGAGATCCAGCAACTCAAGAAAGCTGGACAGTGTTTAAAGATATGGTACATTTAAAACAAGAAGATGGTTTTCCCATTAGTTAAAGGTGTCAGAGTTTTCCTAAAATTCTGAAGCCATTTGTCCCCATATCAATAAAGACATACATACTTGGGTCGCAATCCTGCAATACAATATATGTAAGAGCATACGTACTGGAACGCATTTTGTGTACAAGTGTTTGCACGTCAGGATTCTTATTTTCCATTTTTATGTTTATCCTGGGTTATTTTCACCTTCAAAACTTATGTACTACTATTCCAGGGCATTAATTATGTCTTTTTTGACTGGAAGGCACTACGGGCAAATATGTTATAAATAAAATCTGTTTGGTGCATTAGTGACAGCTCCCTGTTGGCTTCTAGTATTTTGACACTTTTCAAAAAGAAACGCAGAAATAAAATATTTTCAAAGGTATGTGCCTCACAGAGTTCCTTGAGGCATGTGTTATCTTACTGCTACATATTCCTTGGTATATGTGGGGTTTTTTTAATAAAGAGTTCCTGAACAAACACTGTATCTTTTGTTCAGCAGAGGAAAAACAAATTCTTCCCATTCCATTTACACTGTGTGACTTATGTAGAAAATCAGACTACAGCTTTCTTTCTAAAGAGAGTAGGCCCAAAAGCAGATCTTTACACCAGCTGTTTTGTTGTGCTAAGGAACACTATAGGTGGGCGTAAATTAGTCAGAAAATGGTCGCAGATACTAAGGAAATGCAGCTTATAAGAACCCATATAATATAACCAAAAACATAGTGTAAGAGTATACATGAAACATAACTAGAGAAAGGAAAGTATAAATTAAAGGTGTTCTTGGTCTTTATTTGCAGCTTTCTCAAATACACCTACAGTATTCCCCGCACCCACCACCACAATACATGGCGGGAGAAGGCTTAGAGCAAAGCGCTTAAGAGAGACCATTCAGCTGGCCTCCATGAACTCTCCCCCCTCCAAAACCTGCCAAGCCTGGTAACACTTCCACCCTTTGAGCCCTGACCACCTCTTCCTCTAACAGCTGCACTAGGGACAGGAAGAAGAGTTCTCACACTCCCCAATACAACCGCCACGTCAGAAAGTTTTGGTCCATAAGAAATACTAACCTGAGTAAACCAGCCTGTTTTTTCATTTTGGGGAGGAATTGAGAACTCCATTAATTCCTCCTAATGGCCTGCAGCCTCCTGCAACTTCTCCAGGCTCACAGGAAGTTCCCTGAATTTATTTTGGAATGCTGGCCTGTACAGTTGTTCAGCACCTTCCTCTCTGCACCTTTCGGTATGGGTCCCCACTATATACTTCCTACCATCTGCTTTGCATAAAATCCTGATGCTATTTCTGCCTAGCAACTATGAGATTCACCCTTCCTTTTCTACCTGTACATCAAATGACTGGTTCACAACTGCACTGTTAATTACTGAAACCTCATTCTCTACAGGTTTCTTTGGACTTAGCTGTCATTTCCTGATAGTCCAAAATATCTTCACAAAAAAAAACATTTTTAGCAACTAAGTTCTAGTTATTGCCTTCTTCCAAAACTGTGCTAAGATTTTGCTCTTAGCGTTCCCCATACAATAGACCCCAAGCATCACTGTTTGCAAGATGCACATGGAAGCACTGCTTTTAAAAGATCTTTTGAGACAGATACACACGTGCTCTAAATTGCTCCTGGGATGTTATCTGAAGTCTGGCTTTCTTCTCAGTTCACTTTGCTCTTACCCACTCAGTATTTTATTTCGGATCCTCGGTGATAAACTCTCCATGGAAAGTTGCTGCTTCCCTCTGCTTTGCAAAGTGTCAAACATCCCTTTACACCATACCTAAGTAAGACTATGCAAACAGCATAGACTCTGAAAGTACACAGGAAAAGGTGTCTGTCAGTTCGTTCATATTTCACCACTTGAGGTCTGGTGAACAGTTTCTTGCTATCAAAGTGAACAAGAGTAGAATTGCACCCTGAAAGGGCAGCACCAGGGGTGACAAGTGCAGCGGATTCCCTGGCTCACTCCATAGGATCACAACAGAATAACCAAGGTTGGCAGGGTCCTCAGCCCAGCCTTCTGCTCCAAACACAAAATAATTTGTATAATTCATATGGTCCTTCCAACAGCCAAAATGCATGCCTTGACAACAGGAAAACCCCAGCCATGCTGTCTCCTGCAGCATGACACATACAAACTTCTGCGCAGCTCTGACATTCTCTTTTTATTCATTTATTTATGAAGACAGGGAGTATTTGAAAATATTCCAGGGCAAATTCTTCTTTAATTTCTATTCCCTTCAAGCCTAATGATTTCAGTGTTGAATTTCCTGTAACTGTAATACTGGTAATCAAATTACAAACTTTTCCCTTTGAAAGAAATCTGACACTTCAATAAGAATTATGAAAAGAAAGAAAACCATAACAAATTTCAAACACAGCACCAGCATAGCAAAGCAATAAATGCACACACCGTGTGAACTGGCATCCTCCCTTTCCAAAACTGTATTCAGATTGTGGCCCTAGAAAAATACAGCGCATTAATGGCATTTGTCCCGAGAAAAGACTGAATATGCACGCCTTTTAATTATATGAAAGAGGGCATCCTCATGATTTGATATTAAGTGCACAATCTTACAGAATTTTTTAAAATCTGATACAAGATCTTCAGAATTACAAGTTTTGTTCTGTCAGAAGTTACTCAACTTGACAGTATCAGTTTGAAACAGCAGAATTTTGAAATAGATCTTTCAGTAATATTACTTGGTTCTTTAGAGTACTGTTTAGCAATGTGAAAAAGAAAAAACCTCTAAGTAGAAAACATGAATTTAAAAATCAAAATCAGCTCTCATATAGCGAATGAATCATACTATCATAGAAATGTTTGTTGGAAGCGACCCCAAAAGGTCATCAACCTCCCACTTCAAAATAGAGTACAACCACCACTAAATCAGACTAGTCACAAGTTTACATAAAACCTCCAAGTACACAGGCTCCAGGATGTTCAGTCAAAACTCTTCTGCTGCTGCACTACTCTCCTAGTAAATTTTTTTCCCCAAAAAGTTCTGCAAAAACCTCTCAAACCACAGTTTACAGACACCAGTCAACCCTGGTGAGATTGCATCTGGAGCACAATGCCTACTGGGTGGCCTGGTGTGGTAGGTAGACCTTAGCTAGACACCAGGTGCCCACCAAGCTACTCTATCACTCCCCTCCTCAGCAGGGCAGGGGGGTGAGAAAACAAGACAGGAAAAAAAAGCCTCATGGGTCGAGATAAAAGCAGTTTAATAAGGCAAAAGCAAAGGCCATGCATGGAAGCAAAGGAAAAAAAAAAGGTTTATTCTCTACTTCCTATCAGCAGGCGATGTCCAGCTACTTCCCAGGAAGTAGGGCTTCAGTACACGTAGCGATTGATCCAGAAGACAAACATCATAATAACAATCATTTCTACAGCCCATACTTCCTACATTTCTACATGAGAACACCGCAAAAGGTGTCAAAGCCGTACCAAGGTCAAATCCTATTTCAGCTTCACTGATCTCCCCTTGTCCACATTTCCAGACGCTTTTAAATAAAAAACAGTTAAAATTCGCAAAACACAGCTTTCTTTTTGTAAATCAATGTTGACTACTTCTGATTGCACACTTGGTCTTTATGTGCTTGCAACTGGCACTCCAAAGATTTTTACCATGACCTTTCCAGGGACTGAAATAATTCTGACCAAGTTATAGTTCCCCAGGTCCTCCTTTTAATTTTTATTTATTTAAGAGAGATATAATGTTAGGTTTTATCCAGTTGTCAGGGACCTCCCTTAATAACTGTGATTTTTCAGCCTTACAATCACATGGGCAATCTCTTTCACCACTTGAGTGAATGCCATATGGCCTATGGATTTGAGCATGGAAGAGCAGGAAGGCATATCACCTTCAAAAGTGAACCTGCCTTATTATACCCTGCTTTGGAACTGGCATAGAGAAAGATTCTACTCTCTATAAAATACTAGGGGTGTGAAGGTGATTTCAGTTAACCCTCTTATTGGTAGTTCTTTCCTCCAATGCATAAATATACACAAGGGGAGTCTTACCGTTTTATTCTGAAGTTAGGAAATTCTTCTGGTTTTGTTTTTTTTTTTTAACAAGTCACAACAGATGAATTAATACAATGCCTCTGCCATCACAAACGTGCAAAGTAATCACAAGAAACAAATAATGTAAATGGACATGATTTATTTAAAAGCTGTGAGCCTTTGCAGACCATATTTAAAAAAGTAAAATTCCTTGTCCCCGATTAACCTTGCTTTATAGAATTATAGAATAGGGTTTTTTTTATTTTTATATATATATAAAATATAAAATAGTTACATCATCATTTTGCATTATGCAAATCCTAGAAAAACCCTAGAAAATCTTAAATAGGTCACTTGCATAATTTCCAAGTTATGTCATGGAAAAATATCAGTCACTCCAATTTCTGCCTTTTTTTTTTTTAATGTGCATGGAATGGTGAGAACGTTTGTTTACTTATTCTGAGGGTTTGAGGAAGACTTTTGTTAAAATAATAGATTTAAACTTGTTGAGTAAATAAGTTTTGATTCTCTGAGCATTGTTAAATTTATCATATTGGCAATAACCATTTGCAGCACACAGTATAATGGTTCCATGGGACCCTATAGTGGGATATGCTGAGAGCATACACATGAGGCATATCACCAAAAGAAAAAAAAAAAAAATCCCATTAGTTTAACAAGTTGCTAAGCCAAAACAGAAGCACTTTCTCTGTTGACATCATTATTTTTTTTTTTTAAAAGCTAAGCAACTGCACCACAAACATTTTCTTTAAACAAACAAAAATACCTAACAGCAAGCAAATTCAGGTATTTAGATGCAGGTCTCTGCACATCGCATCTGTTACTCCTCAGTACGTATACAGTCTTCAAATTTGGGATGATATTTCATGCCGTACATGATGGAAGACAGCGAGTCACAGATGGAGCTCCGCTGCCTGAACTCTCTATTCCCCCTTGATTTCTGGTCAGCATTTTCAGCATAAAGGGGAATGGATGAACTTTGTGGGCTCTGAAGTTCTGCAGACTGTGCACCTTTGTGTGTGAGGGAGGGAGGCAGAGGGGAATATGCTAGGGACCACAACAATCCATAAAACAAACTTCATCATAGGAATTATTTTTCCTCTGGCACTATATTCTCACTTCATCTTTCACATGAGCAATCCAAGGGCAATATAGAATCATAGAATGGTTCGGGTTGGAAGGGACCTTAAAGATCATCTAGTTCCAACCCTCCTGCCATGGGCAGGGACACCTCCCACTAGATCAGGTTGCTCAAAGCCCCGTCCAGCCTGGCCTTAAAACCTTCCAGGGATGGGGCATCCACCACCTCTCTGGGCAACCTGTGCCAGTGTCAATATAAAAGGGTTGGTCCTAGATTCAATCTTTCTTACCTGAAGTTTTTTTTTTTTGCTGTTTTTGCGTGGATAGGGTTTTGTTGTTCTTATTCACTGGTTGGGGCTTTTGTTTTGTTTATACAGATGAAATAAATACGCTGCTGTTCTCACTTCCTTCCCACCCCAGCCCCCAGTGATTTTCCTAAATGTAATGGGTACTTGATAACATAAGAACTGAACAAACTTTTGCATCCATAAATGGCTTCAAAACGAAGTATAAGAGTTTGTTCCCTAAGAGGGAAACGTGTACAGTGCTTCCAAAGGCGAAAGGAAATTTTGAGAAGTCCCTTGATAAAGTTTTCTAAACAGTAAATTTCTTGTTCTGCTTATTTTGCATCTCTCAGGTACTAGGCTAATTCCTGGAACAAGTAATGCTTTTTTTTTGCCAGAGGAAATCCCCCAATGATAGAAAGCTATCCAGAAAGGTGCAGTAATCTTTTGCTCCAGTGACCCTAAACATGTATTTTAAGGAAAGGATTAGAAACAATTGACAAGTGTGTAGAAGGCGGCTCCTGTGTATTTGTTGTTTATGCCAACAATTACAGTGGTTCCAAAGGTTTCACACACATTTCTGCTCCTCCCAGACTGAAAAGATAAAACACATACTAACATTGATCTTCTAGATTGTAGAGTCACACCAGAAACTAATTTCGTCTCCACCTAGACATCAAAAAACTATCTTCCCATATAACAAAGTCAAAGTTCAATCAAGATTCATCAATGCATTTTAAACACTAATAATCTGAAAGCAATTCATGGTTCAAAAGCAACAACCAGAATGAATGCAAAAGATCAATTAAAACAATAAGTACATCTGAGGAGATACATTACGCTTTCATAGAAGATTTGTTAATAGGAAAAGAGGAGAAATTCATCACAGAGATTATCCACTATAAATTACTTGTGTAACCATTTAACTTCTCAGAAGCACAACGGCTTGTATTCAAACCTCAGCCAGTTACAGTTTATTAATACATACAGGCACACATTTATCTTTAATGTATCACATTCTATTTCTTTCCTTAAGATTCATGAACTTCTGGCCTTTCACACATACTCTTGGATAAACAAAAGCTATAGAAGAGCTGCCATTCGTACACAGCACATAAGATCCACACCACCTGCACAAAGGCTCTTTGATATCCATTCAGCAGGCTATGGAGGGAGAGTGGGGAGAAATGAGACCTAAATCCTTTGAACAGCAGTTCACAGACAGATACAATCCCACAGAAACATAAAACAAAAAACAAAATTTTTCTGTTCTGTCATCTATGAAATAAAAACAAACACGTTCTCTTCAAACCAGGTGAGGAGATTTGATGTCCTGCGAAACACAGGCCCTTGAATTAACAGGCTTGTTTTAATTTTTATTTCCAGCATTGGCAAGCATCAAAACCAGCATGCAAGCAGCTGGGACTTCAGCACCAAGAACACACTCAGAGGAAAAATCCATGTCTTCTGATCAAAAAGAAATATAGCAATAAGCATAAGGGAAGATGTACAAAGTATACTTTCATTTGTATGCAGATACTAGCAGCTGGTCAGTCAGCCTCTGGAAAGGAGCATTTGTCATAGAAACATATTTTGCATATTGCATACTCACATAGTGAAGGCTCTTTTGCTCAGTTCTGGGCTAATGCAACTACTTGCCTTTCACAGACGGAGGTGGTTACCACAGGTGTACAGGAAGAAATAAGACCAACAGGGAGAAACAACTGCCTTCGTTGTCTTTACAAGTGAACTCCGTGTTCCCTAGTAGTTGTATTTTGAAGCGCAGATGTCTAACGTAACAAAACACACCACTGCTTTCTAGAGTCATTCAAATATAATCTATGGCACAACTAACAAAAATACTATTTACTGCGAAAAATTAACATAATTTACAAATACTTCATTTATAAATTAGAATACAAGCAAACCTCTGGCCATCACTTTGGTGTGATTCTTCTAGTTGAAGAGTTTTGCCTGTCCTAGCGTACACTAGAGATCAAATATTCATTCCAAGCTGAATAATCTTCTAGTTAGCATATCTGCATTTTCTCATAAATAAAGCATGAATTATTCTTCAACTGACAGGGGACTTAATGTCTCAGTTTTGCTTGAAACCACGTTTTAGTGTGTGAAATTAAAAAAAAAAAAAAACCTCTTTCAAGCCTTATTTGGTATAAAAAGCTATTATCTTTCTTCAATATATCTAAATTGTAGAAGACAAACTTCTGAACACAGTATTATGTTTTCACAAAATGGGTACAGAATTGACATAAGCAACAAGAGTTCTGTTAAAGCATTCTAAAACCATGGCAGAACAAGAGGAGATTGCCCTATAATTAATCCTAGCTGGGTTACAGATGGTATTACATAGATGCTTACTTTAGTTTAGATGTATAACTTTGGTGCTCGTATTGCTTTAAGCACCAAGATCTAGTCTTCCAGCTTTATGGAGAGAGTGGCAGCTACATGAGTCATTTGGTGTGCCCTGCATATCTGTGTGCCCGGAAGTACACAGAAATTGGTCCTTTAACAATACAGCCAGTGGATTTTCAGACTCAAGTCCAAAACAACTTTTGTGGTAATATGGCATTAAAAAAAAAAAAAAAAGAAAATTAAAAGAAACACATACAGAAGCACAGGCTACTTCCAGAAGTGTCAGCTTCGAGGTCAACAGCAATAAAGTCCACATCTCAGAAGCAGTGAAAATGCAGCGCCTCGAGCATTTGTTCTCATTTTTAAGCACTTCGCACATTCCGTTTAACATCCTGAACAAATAGTTTGCATTTCTGACTCCAGAAATCTTGCAACCAATTTACATGAAAAGTCAGGGCACTGCAGCTGTGGGTTCTTCAAAAAGTTTCAAGGACACCAAGACATCTTGTAGAAATCCAGAACAATTAAAAGAAAACCAGTCTGGGTGATCAGGTTTTTATTAGAGAATGATAAATCTTCTACTGCTCCTGAACTGTTGCATTCCAGCAGAGGAGACAACGTGGGGTTTTGTGTGAGGTTTTTTCCTACCAGTTTTTGAATGCTAGGAATCTTCAACTGGACTACTTTGATGCTTCTAAAGGCTTTCAAATGATCTTACTTTTGGAAGTGTAAACCAATTCTCTGAAAATTGTGAGTGATAAGCCATTTGAATTTCAACACAATCACTGCTTTTGGAACTACTACAACTTTCTGCAAAGTACTCAAAAACGTCCTGATGTCTGGCCTGAAAAAATAATTATTTCAAATTTCCCTATCAGTAAACTACAGGATGAAGGAGCAATAAAGTAATATCACAAAAATTAAGAAATCATAAGGCAGTTAACATTCAATCAGAGAGAATCCAATGTAGTGATCTTTAGTTATCCTAGTTGGAAATGTAATTAGCTGAATCAAAACAAAATAATCGTGACCATTCACAAAGTATAGATAGATATTTAAGCCAATTTTGTTTTAAATTTTCCAAATTCTTTCAATCCCTCCCCACGCACACATATTCTTCTCCTTTTTTATGGTTAGAGTGCAACCCCAGACGCTTCAGACTTGATATAAGAAAATTGGTTCAGCCTAAAAGACATAACAAGTAAGTTTGTTGCCTAAGGTGTGTAAGTAGGAAGTTACCCTAGGCTTGATACACAGCAAACGGAGAAAGACAAGCAACCCCCAGAGGAAGTCAAAGCACGGGCTGAATGAGCTGCTTCCTGTGGCTGCTGCTGGCATTTACCATTTACCAATTTACCATTGCCAGCTCAAGTTAACTTTAAGTGAGATTCTGCTCCAAAATACGTGCCCTAGATCATCACCCAGAATTAGGAGGAAAAAATTAGGACTAGGAATAGGAGAATTAGGAATAGGAATACATTCTTTACATGTATGCATCTATGGGTAGACACTGAATACATAGCAGTTTGACTTTATTCTACATATCACTTTTCCTAAAAATTATCCCTCATCAGCGTTCAACATGTAAACCAAGGCAGTATGAGGCTTCTAGCTGCAGCTTCCATGAAGAACGAAAAGCTTATCACAATTGTGGCCTTAGAAATGGAAGCACTGAGAACTGAATTAGAACAGAAGGCTAAAGGGAAAGCAGAAAAATTGCTTAATGCTAGCAAATATAAGAGCAACATACTCTAAAATGAACAGTTTTGCAGAAGGATTTCTTGAAGCCAAACAAAAAAACTGCAGGGCCCACAGTCCTGCCACCGGAGAATACCTTCAAAGGCAACAATTTGGAAGCACATATCGAGCACGTTTTTGGCTGCAGAAGACCAGCTGGATGAGTCACACACCATTACCTCACCAGGTCCCATAAAACTAAAAACAGAACCCAGGTAGAAACCAGAAAAGAAAGTTCAGCCTTTACCAATAAGATTTCTGTGCATCAGGGAAACTAGTAGAAACCGAAGCCCATTGAATCTGGTACCTGGTCGTCTCTGCATCTTTTGTTGCTCTCTCCGCACACACATTCAATAGCAGCCATCCTTCCCCAGGCATACTGCTGCTTGTTGCACCACTCCTGCTTCTACCTACCCATGACATGGATCAGTCCAGATCCACGTCTGGTCTTTTTTTTCCCCCCAAAGATTCTTCCACAGGGAGCGGTGCCCTTCTGGACACCATTCGGGTGTGCTGTCCCTCAAAGGAGGGCAGTCAACTGCAGCTCAGTCGCGAGCAGCTTTGTCAGCCAGAGACAGAGCTCCCAGAGGGAATTTTGGATGACCTCATGGAAAAGTATTTAAAGGCAGCAAAAATAGAGGCTCAGAAGTTGTAGCACATAAAACCTTGAGTGCCAGGTAGAATGTGCCAGAAAAAAAAACCAAACTTATTATGGTAGCTTGTTTAATTTACCTTATTCTATGTGAACTTCTAATGCTGTACTTAGTTTAAAAAGACAGTACTGAATACATTACCTCACAACTGATTCATCAGGTAGGCAATTTTATCTGCCTGCAAGCCCTAACAGGCACATAGGAAATTAAATGTACAAATGTATATATATACACACACAGAGCCATGTATTTCTATCACTCAGTATTAGAAGTCCTGCGAAACTGATGTGCTTTTGTTAAGTTCCATATAAAAAAAAAAAAAAAAAGATTTTGTTTTAAATAATTCTGGCCTCTAAGATCTCAAGAGCTGAATCTCTTTGAAAATCCAGATGCTTTCTAAAGATGACATAAATATGTGGTTTGGTACTATAACTTCAGAATTTTGTTTTGAAAATAATGACCTTTATATTTATAAAATAGATCAAAGGGAAGAGAGTTAAGTTTTTCCTGTTCTCTTGGAAGGTGTTTCAGAGGCTGGTCCTACAAGAGCTTCTGTGCTTACCCACACAGATGGAATCAAGTTTTGCAAACTAAATTGGGACTTGTGTCCTTTGTTGAAACTGTGTTGCAGTGCACTTTACAGTATTCCTGAATAGCATTTTCCTACTAAAAACTGAGGTTAGAGATATATTTTTAACTTCCATAGACTTTCTAGCACCTCTACCTATAGGTGTTGTTGAACTTATTTAAACACTTAAAGTTTCAACTCAAAGATATGCAGTGTTAGTTTCTGGTAGTACATAAAACATCGATCAAGCTGTAGGTAATGAGCAAAATCCTACCCTGCATATATTTAATTGATCGAGTAGTCTTTTCAAATTATGATCCAAATTCTGCAGATCTTAGTGGAGAATTCATGCAATATACTACACTCCAAAGTAAGTTTATGTGTTCATTTTTGTTAATTTTGAGATTTTCCCCAATGGTGAACTGCAGGAAAAAAAGCCTGATGTACATAGAACATGGTAATATTGTTTTAATTAAACTTTCTGCATAGTCTGTCTGCATACACATTTGTTCATTTTCAATATTAGTATCCTGTTCTTCCTCAAAACTTAAACACAGTCTAAACAGCACAAGCAACTATTTAAGTCTTTTGGTTAGCTCATTCATAATGAAAAATATTGCTCCATTCTGTACAATTAAATTAGGATCAGTAACCTCCTGGGATCATAACTGGGAGAGGGCAGAAAAAATAGCTTCTGGTTACAATAAATGTTTGTAATTGTTTCTGCTTACAATCATGATCTGGCAACTTATATATAGTAGACTGGTTGTGGATAACTTTGCATTCAAATGTTTTTAATCATCTGAAGGCCAGATCTTTACCAACTGCTGATTACATTATGATGAAAATTGTATCTGACGTAAGAAAAAAGAGGACATTTTGAACAGATAGGTATGGCTACAGAAGACATTGAAATAAAGTTAGAAAAAAAAAAAGGTATCTTATTTTGGGGTAAAAGGCAGAATAAAGACACAATCTCAGAAAGATCTTGCATAAAGCACATTGTCAGAATCCAAGCAGGTAACCTGTAGCTACGTGGCTGACTTTCACAGGACCACTGCAGCCCTACCCTGGGGATTTAGTCTCCCAGAACCCTAGGAAGGCTAGAAAGAGGCAGGAGATCCTTTAACAGCCGCAGACCTGCTTCTCAACAGGAGAAGATTAATGGTGTATACGAAGAATGAAGACGCCGCGCCACCTCGCAACAGGGAAAGGAGCACTCACAAGTGACAGAACAGTAATTCATTGTCAACAGGCAAGATATTACTCTGAGCCTAGGAAGCAAGTTTTTTCTGCTCCTGAAGCAGCAGTCACAGCTACAGTTATGAAAATAGGGAATGTTAACAAGGTAAGAAAAGAATGAAAGCATAGCTAACAGCTATTGAATGAAATATTAGGAAGTTGCCTACAAGCAACATGTTCTCTCAAAGGGCCAAATCCTTCTAGCCTCTTTCTTAATCCACTGCAAGTTCCCTAATGCACATTGGAAGCTTCAAATTGGTTTCAGTAATTATGCAATAAGAACAATTAAAGCCACTTGTAAGTGCGAATACATTTACAAAATCCAACTTGTACAGTTGCATGTACCAAAATAAGTTAGTAGCAGTCTTGTATAACATCAAAAGTTGCCATTACTAAAGATGGGAGTCTAGCAGTGTTGTGAGAATATAAATCCAGAACTTCAATGTACAGCTGTCAAACGCTACCATTTTATAATTGCTTCATTGCAATCAATTAGGTAGCTCAAACTCACACAGAAGAAAAAAAGGACAGTTAAACACTTACTACAGTGAGAAACATGACTTTCCAGAGTAGCATCTTTTTGTTCTCATATCTTCCTTAAATATACTATAAATAGCAATAAAACCCACTTAAGACACAGGCTGACGATGTTCAGAAGGGCTAAATATTATGATCCCTTCTCAACTATTATACAATAATTATTAACACAAGTTTTTACTCAACTTCATTAAAAGATTCTTATTTTATAAAATAGCACTGTAATTTTTTGAATTTAAAAACTAGTAAAAAGTATAACCAGAAATCCCAACATATAATAAATGACATTTAATTGGTTGCTATAATTTTTATTTAAATTCATGTTTTTATTTAAATTCATGTTTTTATTTAAATTCATGTTTTTATTTAAATTCATGTTTTTATTTAAATTCATGCCAGCTCTCAGGCATTCCTGCATTTGGTCCTTCATAACAATTTCACAAGCTATTTGCAAAGAGATCGGCAAGCAACAACTCAGGCTGAGCATACAAAAGGGCATGTAAGTACGAAAAAGTTACTAGTTCTTTTATATGGTAATGTTGATATTTACCTTTCCAATGCATTACAAGCAAATATGTTCATCTTGATAACATTATCTTAATAATAAACAACCCATATTTGTTTTTGTCTTCATGATACTGTTCTCAAACCTCCTTCATGTCATACATATATATACAGACATGCACACACCCACAGCAAGGCTGAGATCCTAACCACCTAAAAAAAAAAAAAAAAAGCATGGCACAGCTTTCAGCCATCAGGCAACCAGATATCTGATCCTACTCACAAATATGCCAGCATCACCGTTCAAGCCCCAAAGCAAGTGCTAAGAAGCCTCCTGCACCAGAGCTACTTGAAAAAGCAGCTACTTAAAAAAGCAGCACTCTAACCCACACGCCACATCAGCATAGACTCAAGTTCACCAACCCCGATGGCCAGACAGACGGAGCAGAGGCTATAAGCTAGCTGTCTGTAAAATATACTGAATTCATAAGTGTGGTATGGATGCTTCAAGCCTGAGGTACAGCCAGGCCAGGGCCAGTAATGTAGATGGGAAGATCATTAGTCATTCCAATTAGCATTCCATAGCTTGAGTCCTATGCAAGAAGCTTCAAAGAAAAAAGCGACCTACAGGTAAGAGATGCTGGGCCTTTGAAATGATATTAGTCTTTCTTGCCCAAATTAAAAAACACTTATAGCAATTTTAGCTTTATTACCAGGCAGCCTACAACAGAGTGGTGCATAACTGAGCATGCTACTGATCACCGTGGCTGGGGTGACAACTTCGCAATCAGATTAGTTTATGAGTATTATTTGAGTCATATAGTTTGGGCACTTACACAGAACTTCTGATGCAATGCTTTGCTTAGTCTGACTGCACAAGAACATAGCAATTGATTATGAGAAAGTTATGTACTCTGGATTAATAATATATTGGACAACACAGTCAAGCAATTACTAAAAACTGGAGAAGCAATAGATGTCGTGAAGTTATTAAATTCGCAAGAGAATGTCTATGTATTTAATTAACATTTGACAACAGTGCTTAAGCAAGGAAGTTACTTTCAAAATATCAATTAGTATTTTAGTAATAAATTGTTATCTTATTATCTTGCTTTAGTAGTTTTCTTAAATGCCACTTAAGAGATTGCCATCTGTATAATCAGGATAACAGTGATAGCTCATTCGGAGAAAGAGCAGCCTACTTCTACACGCACATTTAAGAGCCAGTCATTTCTTTAATCGCAGTATACCCGCTGCTGCAACTGCAATCACAACTTACCTTTTTTCAGACTGAATTCTTCAATTCATGAACCTCTCCCCTTCACACAAACTGAGGCAGAAGATACTGCTTAGATGAAATCAAGCTTTTGGTACTTGGCCAGTACTTGCTACTTCTTTGATTACTAATGTTCCATGAATTCTCGAGAGTGGAAAATGACAGGGCAAGGTGTGTCTGAGAGTTTGGATTATGCCCTCTGCCTGTAATTTCTCAGTCTTTAACAGAATGCTCAGTTAACTGACAGTTGTTAAATTTGCTGGCCTAAATTTGAATACCTTCTTGTCATCATTCTATTAAATATGCTTATAGCCCAAGCTCTCTTTTCAGACTAGCATGGAAGATGGACATACATACAAGATGGAAAGGGGAGCTAAAAGCTTAGAAGTAAAACTCTGAGAACTGAGCCTAAATTCCTACTCCCTTAGTAATAATTTCCCATTTACAGCTTTCATCGCTCACTTTTTTATTTGTGAGTCTCACAGTATTCCTCAATGTTCTCTAGTTTGTCAGTGACCCCAGTGGTGCACATACAGCAACTTGACCTCCTACCCAATTTGCACAGATAGCAAGTGCAGTTGAATCTTCAGCTACATTTTTTCAGGAAACAAACCTAGAAGAAATATAAGAAAATACATGCATCTTTGAATATGAATGGGTAAAACCATCCCCAGTGAACACCAACCAATGTCAATTTGGTGATATCACAATTCCTTTGTCCTTTAAAATGTAGCAAAAGTATAAGCACGGGGGTGAAAATAGACAGTTTCAAACACATTTGAGGTCACTTCTATAGATAACTGCAGATAAGACCATTAGCTTCCCATCCCCTTAAAAGAGAAATATTCATGGCACTAGTTAAGAATAAGTAGATCTCGGGAGGAGACTTTTTTAGCTACATCACTAATTCCAGCACAAAAGGGAAGTAGATCTTAAAAATTAAGAGCAGTCTAGAATAACTTAGCAGTTCCTAAACGGTGTTTGCTTTTCCTGTTATCAGCACTGACTCTGTCTTTCTGCTGTATCTCCATTTATCAACAGGATTGTGGAGGAGGAGGAGGTTAGTTTTGCCTGAGGTGAGGAGGCCTGAGAAATGTATCGAGAACATCAATTCCTCACTAACAAAGTCACAAGTTCGATTCTGTCTTCACTGCAGTTAGACGTACAGTCTTGCACAATGTGAGAGAGGAGGTGGTGTCATTTACACATTTGCAGAATGTTGCTTTGGAAATGGAAAAAGCTGGCAGTTCTTTGACTGAAAAACAGACCCAGACGTGAGCACTGAATACAGAATAACATCACTACATTGTCTCATTTGCTTCCAACTGAGCAATTTAGTTTAGACTGCAGACATGGTTAGCAGGCATACTAATTATGAAGAGATGGAATGCAACAACCCTACCTCACCAAAAATCCTGAACCAAGGGTAAAGTGCCTTAAGGATGGCAGTGCAGTGAATTTCTTACAGGACCCAGCAATCAAACAGCAATAGACAAACCTAATGGCTCGGTGAAGAAAATAAAAACAGATAAAATACAAATATAGGGAGTGATTAACATCCACCTGCTAATTACAGTGCTGTATTTATTTATCTGCTTTAAGTAGGTTGCCTTTTAAATTCCCTATTTAATTTTTCTTGCAGTATGGAAAAAAAAATATGGAAGAGTGCAAATTGCTGTTTCCAAACCACACACTTTATCTTCCATGCCTTTTCCTTTTTTGCTTTTGTCCTTTGTTCATTAGATAGATTCTATCCTTTTCGTTTTCCCATATACCTTTAAACACTACACTCTGGTCTGTATCTCTTCTACATCTTATTTCTTATACATCCTGTAAGGACTAAGAATCACTAGGTCTGCCAGCTGTGCTTAGCAATTTCTCCACAGCCTTTGCATTTCTTTGCCTTAGGGCCTACCTAGCATACTAAATACCAGACCAACCTCAAGAGCATTCGGGATTCCTCTAGCTACAAAATTTTCTGTAGGAATTTGGTAAATTAATCAAGCGCACTGTTGGCTTCTTGTGAGCTCACTATCAAGCACCTACACGCTAAGTCATCTTAGGGTTGCTAAACACAATCCTAGGGATGCCTGTCTAGCACCGACAGCTATGGACTGGAACCCATTGACAGTTCATCTGTTCCCAGCACCCTGGGCTGCATCCTTAGTCTCCCTTCTCCACATCTAAAGTATATGATCCTTCTCCAGGAGCATACAGTTCAATTGTTTGGGAACAACAGCTACGAGCAAGCAGCCACAGATGAGCTTCACGAAGAACTTCTACTCTTCCCTCTTTAAAAAAAAAAAAAAAAACAAAACCAAAACACAAACAAAACCCCCAAGCAAGCAAACAAAAAAACCAAACACCCCCAACACAAGAAAATAAAGCCTTTGATGATAACAATTTCCTGAATGTAGAGTCCTCTCCTCTGGTCCTCCATGCCCTTGGCAATTCACACAGACCATTTGCATTCAGAAAGCCAGGTTTATGAAACTCTTGGAGTAACTCACCTTGAGCTGATAGAAGTCACTGAGAAGTGTGAGGGATTGACCTCCTGCTCTTTCATCATCTTTGAGGCTCTCCCGTCACGTGCTGCCCCATCACTCTCCTCACACCACAGGCCCTGCCAGGTGACCTTGTTGCCAAGGTAACCTCATCCCTGACAACACAATTTTCCTCGGCATGAGCTGGGTTATTGTCTCAGATGTTTGTATTAAAATAGAAGAGCATCTGCATTTAATGACCTTTGCTTATTAGGGTTTTGTTCTCATCTCAACACAGAAGTGAACAGATACTGAAGAAGGTAAAAGGCCACGCATCTGAAATAAAGTCAGCAGTTTAGCAGGGTTGGATACAGTTCATTGGGAAGAATGTATTAATTCTTCATGCATCAGAGACCTTCACATTGTCAGAGGACTGCTTTGCTAAATGGAAGGGAGCAATAAACTCTTTCCCAAGATATGCTGTGCTGTAAACTGATTAAGCGGCATAGAACTAATTACAGCATATTATGCTTCCTGGGTCTTTCAGAGAAGGGATATCAAAAGGAGTAACATTCACTAATTAACAATTGTTTCAGGCTACCAGGTTTAAAAGAATCTAGAGCAATAGAAAATAAGGGTCTACAAAGGTGTCCTATGCCCATTAGCTTTAAGGTGTTGTCACGTTAAAAGGACTGTAGTTTCAATATTTGTCTGTCAGAGTCCCAGGACTTTCACCGATTTGCTATCAGAGTCCCACCAAAGGACTTTCACTGAATCAGATTCACAAATAATTGAAATTAGTTACTTTATTGAGAGCGACAGTCGCAGATTCGAGATTGCTGTTGATAAATTCACTGACTACAATAGCGCTAATTACTTAAGGTTAATATTGCTAGCAAAAATAACGATAGTACAACAACCCGGGGTAACATTCCCCAGAGGGTGAAAGGCGCAGCGCTTACCCAGAAAGGTGTCCCTGCCTGGGGCGGAGGAAGAGAACACAGCCCATCAACTGCTCCGTCAGGTATCAAGTTTCTTCTCTCCCTATTTAACGATCATTTTCTTCATCCTTTTATCCCCAAAATTACAAGGTTTCCCTCCCCTAGGTGACGTGTAGTATGACTTAGGTGGAGAGATGAGTGCTATAGTCATATATGTTTATACAGGGGTGTCAACTTTAATATGCATTTCACAGGTAATGAGACAAAGGTCAATTACCCTACACGGTAGCCTCTCAAGGAAACAAAGAGCTACACCAAGTCTCTGTTATCTTGATTTTACTGTCTCTGCTGACGAAAAGCAGGGCTGTCCTGGCTCCCCAAGACTACCCCATTATTTATGTATCCTGTGATAGCCAGACAAGCCTTCACTCCCCTGGGTTGCACAAGAGATAGCAAAGCCAGCCTCAATTGCTCTTTGAGCACAGAGACTTCACCTCATTATCCAAATTCCACAGGTGTCCATAACAGCATCTTCCTTTCTTTCCTACTATGCCACCTCCACACACATCCAGCTACGTTATAGATAGGAACTCCTCTCATATCAGTATAATAATCGTAAAAGCTCTGAGAACTAAGTCGCTCCTGCTTTAGTCCACCTCTGCAGCCAATGAAGACAGGCAGCAACCCCAGCAAAATGCAACAAGCTGACTCCTGAAGGCATCTATTTATTTCTGTTAAAAAGACAAGAGGCTGGAAGAGAGACTTTAACACCGGACTTCAAAGTTTCAGATGCTAAACTTCAGTGGGATCACACTTTAATCATTAGAAAACAAATGCATACAGCACCAGGACAGATTTCACCTGGAAGAGAGAAGACCATGGGGAAACACAACAAAAGGTAACTGCCAAGATGAAGGAAGTAAATTGTTTCACAGACCACCATGCACAGAACAGGAAATATTCCAATGTTGCAAGAGACTTAGATTAGCTACCAAGGCAAAACCATTGTCATCTTAGTAACAGATAAGTAACCAGACAGATAGTTTAGTGGGATTAGCACATCCACAGCCTTTGAGGCTTTTAGGTATCCATTAGACATAACTGACCCTAGCTTGCTGCAGAGGGATATCTTCAGTGAGGTTTCACCTTCCATTGATTTTAAGACAGCCTGTTCTTTATTTTTTTCCCCTGAAAACATTGCTCATTTGAATGTGTACAAGTGCTTATTTCATACGGGTCAATGTGCCTAACTGAAGTACAGTGGCCTGCTGATGACTTGCTGTTCTGAGAATCAATGCTTTGTAAACAAAAGGTGTAATTCCACTCTGCTTTCTACTAAAAGAAACTCCACACGTATTTTTAAGAGTAATCCCCACAAATCTTTGCTGCAATACCATACTTGCCATATAAAAACATGCATGTCCAAGAGAATGAAGTAGCAATAAACCCTACAGCAGTGAAAAAAAAAAATCAAAATGCCATTATTAAATTTAACAACTCCTGGGTATCAACAACTGAAAACCTAACAGAAAAACTGTCATTTTAACCGATTGTTGAAACGCTTTTTGTATTGATATTTAAAAATGTCTATAGCTTGTAGCTTATTAGTATTTGGTCAGTTGTCATCTGCTGACATGAAGACATACAGACAGTCCTAAACCACACTACTTTGACCTTTTCAAAATTTTCAGGTTTTAAGTTGTTGGCCATTCCTTTTATTTCCCCTGTCTGTAACCTCAATATTCTGTGAGCAACAAAGAGATGGAATGGTTGCCTGCTCCAAACAAATACACTGTAAAGGTTAAAGCAGTGTAAGAGACTGTCGCTGTTCTTTTGCTGTCATTTGCAAACTACACCGGAAGCCACGACTCAAAGGTGCTGCTGAAATGAGGACGGTGAGTGGAAGTAAGGAGCGACAGAACCTCAAGACATTTTTGGAATAGTGAGCTTTACAAACATTAACTTCAGTCTGGTCTCAGCAATCTATTAATACACGCGATAGCTTACGAGTAGTCCAGTTGATGCTAATGCTGTGCTTGAATACTTAGTTTCTAAGTCTTTTTTTTTTTTTTTAATAGTGCTAGATGTTTAACTAAACACCAATTCATGCAAGTTTAAGACATCACATTATCATAATTTCATAAAGCGAATGTTGCTGTGCAGTCTTACAAACGGGCACACATTTTGGTGTCATACTGAATCAGTACTGAAGTATTCTCCTCATTAGATTTCTTACACATTCTCAACTTTTCTTTGTTCACGCTAGTAGGAAAAGGGGGATTAATTCCCACTGAAAGTTTGAAACATGGCTTGAAATGTTAAGTTTGCAACACGGTCAAACAATATGTTTGTCACTTGCAGTGTTACATGTATTCCTACAAGAAATAAAGCTGTAATCTATTACAAATGCAGAGACAAACCAACAACTTCTAATAGCATTAAAAATACTCATTGACGCGCACACACACACAAAAATCAACTGCTGTAAGTTACTTTACTGACAAGAAACATTGCTCAGAGTATTTTTTTATTTACAATAAATAAAAACAAATGGGATATCAGCTTTTATTTGCTAATCTAAATGGAAAGGAACTATAAACAAAAAGTTACTTTTTCAATTTAAAAATACACATGAGGACAGGGCAGAGTGACCTTTCAAGTATGGACTAGCTATTCCACATACCTTTGGAAATGCTGCATAAGTTAGTCACAAATACTAAGCTTCACTGAGTGCAAGGCAGGAACGACTTTTCTCAGTACACTGTCCCATACCTCTTGGGCTTTGTTACACTCAGAACCATGCAACTGGCAATGCATCGTTTAAGTGGAGTCAAGAACGTACTGGTAGTTCAACAGTGTTTTATCAGTCCAATAGTCCAAACTACAGCCTCATTCCAGGAGTCTAACCTCATTACCAGGATGAATATAGAAGTCTATTAATGCAGATAACTTCTTCAAAAACTTTCCTAGTGTCTTCCTCATTCTCTGGTGCTAGGCTTCTCCTTTCCACACCCCTGGGATTAAAAATTTGACAGTCTCAGCTGCCCTTAAACAGAGCCGGTGGGGAACACCTCTTCCTGCTCAGTCTGGGCCACGTGGGCATTTGGTTTTACACATTTTCTTATCCCATCCTGGGACCCTGCTCTGCCAGGACAATACAAACCTACAGTAATGGCAGAAGTCCTTTTGTTTACCCCTTTTAAATCCTATCATCAAGTGATAAAAGCAGAAGTCCTCTTTAGTGGATGAAGTTACAAGTTCCCTTCCCTCCCCATGGATGCTTGCTTGGTAGATAAGTGTTTACTGACTAAGCCAGAGGAAGGCTGCTTTCATTTGTTATTTTTATGCAGGTATACAAACTGTAACTTTAACCTAAATATTTAATTGGGCATAACATGAAGCTCTAATAATGCACTGTTTACCTCCAAAAATTCATTTAAAACCAACATAAATCCTTCTAAGAAAATAAATATTCAAGTGACATAATTTTGCTCAGGGTTGTAAAATCTTTCCTTGATTGAATGCATCCTAGGGGTTAATACATTGAACTAAAAATAACAACTAATGGGAACTTTCAGGTTTGCTTTGTGTTTTACTAGAACTAAAGATACTTGCAGCTAACTTGAAACCTACTACACCCTGCCCCACGCAAAGTTTTAAGCAAACCATCCGCGTAACTCTTCAAACTGGCTGGAAAGCTGATGAGCCTTGAAACTAATCCCGTATTTTCCCCTGTAGATCTTCCCATCTAAGAAATATACCTATAGTAAGGAAGGTTTGGATGTAGCTCTTGGCAAACAGAGGATAACTGAGATGAGAAGTAACATAGGGACTTCCTCACTGGTTCAAGCTCATTGTAGAGTTTGTCTCCTAAATCTCTTCTGCAATTTGTTTACAAGTTTTGTCTCTTTTGCAATTTCTAGGCTCCTCTAGATTATTTTTGAGCTGTTTCAAGTTAAACTGTCAGAAAGCCCACCCTGGAATTCAAGGTGAATGGAAACACAACACGCATGGTCTGGGGAAGAGGGTGCTGCTGCAGCATGTATACTCTATTCAAGTCAACGTTAACTACTTCTGCCAGTTGAACTCCTGATAAAAATTTAATCATGACAGCTTGAACCACAGACTAATTGTCCAAATATTTTGTCAGCACCTTGCATTCTGTGAAGAACACCAGTACTGCGACTAATGCTTTATCAGTTTAGTTAAACTAAATCTGACTTAGATATACATAAAGGAGCTGCTATAACTCTTGCCAGCTGAAGGCCGGAACACCCTACATGAATTTTTTCAGGTTTTTCAGCTTAGTTACATTAATTAAGAGCATTTATAACTGTTCATGCCTAATAAGACTTGCATAACTGTCCCTGAGGGACACGGGAATCTGGACGTTCAGACACTAGCAAACATATCCAAGGAAGCCATGTATTTGCAGCACATATAGCACTTGTTTGAAAGCTAAACTATATCACGGTCAGAAACTTAACATGACACACATGCTGAGAATTAATAATACTTACATAAATTTACCATCAACATGTCAAATAATATTTGATTAGACCTTTTAGCAAAACAGTTACCTTCTTCCAGAAATCAGAGTGGAAACCTCTGCCTATCACTTGTTGTTCAACAGTCTTAATATCACAGAATGACACAATGGTTGAGGTCGGAAAGGACCTCTGGAGGTTATCTGGTTCAACCACTCTGCCCAAGCAGAGCCACCTAGAGCAGGTTGTCCATGACTATGTCTGGACAGCTTTTGAGTACCTCCAAGGATGGAGGCTCTGCAACTCTCTTAGGTGGCCTGCTCAAATGCTTACTCACCCTCACATTGAGAAAAAAAAAGCTGCATTTCTGATGTTCAGGCAGAACCTACCATGTTTCGGTTTGCACTCACTGCCTCTGGTCCTGTCACTGGGTACGACTGAAAAGAGCCTGGCTCCATCTTATTTACACTCTCTCTTTAGGTATTTATATATAAAAATAAGATCCCCCTGAGCCTTCTCTTCTCTAGGCTCAAGAGTCCCAGCTCTTATCAGCACTTCCTTATACGTGAGGTGCTCCCATCCCTTCATTATCTTGGTGGCCCTTCACTGGGCTCCCCAATATGTCCATAATCTCTCTTGTACTGAGGAGCCCAGAGCTGGACACAGTGCTCCAGGTGCAGCCTCACCAGTGCTGAGTAGAGGGGAAGGATCACTGCTCTAGACCTGCTGGCAGTGATTATGCAGCATTACGTTATTATATTATATTATCCTGCATTATGCAGCCCAGGATACTTTTCACCACCTTTGCAGCAAGTGCACGTTGCTGGCTCATGTTCAACTTGGTGTCTACCAGGACCCCCAGGTCCTTTTCTGCCAAGCTGCTTTCCAGCTGCGTGGCCTCCAGCAGGTATTGGTGCATGGGATTGTTCCTTCCCATAGCAGGACTTTGCACTTCTTGTTAAATTTCATGAAGTTCCCATCAGCCCATTTGTCCAGCCTGCATGTATGCATACTTGAGAAGTACTAAATCTCATTCACATCTTTTTCTTAGATGCTGGTAACAGACATTGTTTTTATTCTTATCTTTAGTTAGAGAAAGCTACAGAACTAATGAAGGAGGACTGACATGCACTGTCCAAACTAAAAATAGAAAGAAAATATAAACAGTAACATAACAAACACCAGGATGTCTGCTACTCACTCGGCAGTAGGAACACAGCCACCCCAAAGCTTTGCAAATTAAAGAATATAGAGCATATACACAGAAGCGCACACAGTTAAATCAGAATACACTTATCTGTTTTCTGCTCATTTGTTTTTAAGATAACAAGCCCAACATAGAAATCTTGGCTTCACAAACTGATTTGTATGATTTACTCATACATAAAGTGAACAAGAGTTTTCCACTGCAGAAAGCCTCACTTGGGACCACATTTTGCCACCAAGACAGAGCTCTGCCCTCATCATTCGCAGGCCTCAGAGGGGTTTTTAGAACACTATGCAACTAATACACAACACTCACAGCATTGGGGTCAGCTCTCCTAGAGTAATTTTTTAATTTAAAGCTACAGAGTGAATATACTAAGATACTGTAGGGAGTTGGAGTACGCAACATGGATTGTGCTGGTATTATCCACTGAAATGCACTTAAAGGATTCAAAATCTTTGAGGAAAAAATAAAAACATCACTGGAGATTGCTTAAAAGTAAAGACAGATTTCAATTCTGAAGCAGTGATTTTTCAAGTAAAAACAATAAAAAAAAGAATTCAGTGGCTTGGCAACTTTCCACATGTCTATGCATGGTGCCATGCTCTCCAAATACTACTTATATTTACAGGAAGGTACAAAGAAATATCAATAATGTAAAGCAGTAGCCAGGACCTACTCTATACTGTGATTTGAGAGCCAGAAGTGAAGCGGCCACCAGAGAGGGTTGTTACACAATGACTACTCATAGAAATGGATTTTGGACCTTCTTTCAGTCTATAGGTAATCCTTGCTAACAAACATCACTCCCCAACTTGCACTGCCCTTGCAAGACAGTAAGCATTGTCTACCATCAAAGCAAGTTCTGCTTTTTGAATGAGGAGTTATGATTATTTTTGCTGTACTCTGACAGTAAACAATATGTTCAATAACAACATACTCTGAAGTTGTATTTCTAAATTGGTGCTGAACTTCTCACAAGGAATAGATGAGCAGAGCATTATTCGAGTATTGCTGATGCTCCAATTTTACTTGTATCCACAGGTTCATATATAGAAATACATATGTGGGCTGCACAGACTAGGTATGAACATGGAACAAATCTTAGCTGTCAGACTTGTGCACGCGCAGGTAAATCAGCTTCAGAGGTATTTTGCAGGTCAGTCCTTCCTGGAAGCATACTTGCTTGGAGCGTGCTTTGCACAAAAATGGTAGACTAACACCTCTTGAATACGAGGGATATGCTGCATGAGCAGATCACTCAATCAGCACACTCAGTAACGAATGCTTCCCAAAAAGCACCCCCTTCACTGCTGTGTGCTCTGTGTAGAGCTGTTCTGCACACGCATACATGTGTAAAGGACAACTGGGATACCATCATGTCTACCAACCCATTTAGACTGCCTGCTCAAAGCTAGAGGAAGGGTCTTGTTCTGCAAAGGAGCAAGACCTTTGTTTAAAGGATCCATTCATACAATGCAAAACCATTTTTCAAGGCTGCGGTTTATTTTGTAATTTCCTGTCACAGCAACTCACTGTCACAATATTCAGAAGTGCAGACACCTTTAAATGTTTCTATAGATAGGAAAGGAATAGTTTGTGGGTCTTTCTTTAAATACGCTTATTATTATACACTAGCAGTATCTGTTTCACAGCAGGATGTATAAAGTACTTAAAAACAGACTTGGATTAAAAAGGTAAAATGGCAGTTCTTTGTTATTATCCTTAGTATTTGTCACCCTGTCTTTCATCCTTTTGTATTCTGATAATCCAAATCTTTAAATCCTTCAAGAACTCATTTGGGGTTTGGGGTTAAGAAAGATTTAGTTCAACAGAAATGCTAACATTCATTCCTCCCTCAAATCTATGCTTTCATGATTATACATGAAATAAAAAAATATTTTAAAATACATGTATATAATTATAAAAACTTTTAATGAATGATGAAGGGTTCGGCATTGTGTAAACACACTTCAGAATAAAGCCTGAAGAGACGACTCCTCTGATATCTATTAGCTTTCAATAAAAGCTATTTGAAAGAAAGTTAAACTATATCAAGTTTGTTTCACAAAAGAAAAAAAAGGAGAAACATGAAAGAATCACGTCTTTATTAGAAACTGGAGGAAAATTAGGTAATTAATCAGGTGAAATAATGTAGTTAAACTACTGGCTGTAGTGCCAAAAGACTAGATATGTGCGAAGAGTGGACATTGTGAGCAGCCTGGCACTAGTTAAACAAGACAGGTCTGTTGAGTTTTAGCAGAATTTGGTTTAAGTTAGCTTATTTCTTCATCATTCCGCAATTAAAGAGAGGAGTTTCTGAAGTTAATAAAAATCTTTGAGTAAAATGGAAAAAAAAAACATTCAAAAGGAGCTGAAAATTTATTTAGTCCATATTATTTAATAAGAAAAGCCTCATTTCTTATACAGGAAAAAGTGTTATTCAAAGACATCCCAGCACGTTCACCATCCCCGTGTGTCTCTGGGTCTAAGGCTGACCATTTCTGATTGCCTAAGGCAGAACTGGTGGGGAATATCTCTTCCTGCTCAGTCTTGGCCACATGGGCGTTGTTTTCACACGTTTTCTTATCACTCTCTGCTTCCTTCCCACTGTATCCCAGGCACAGGCAGGCAGGTGCCCACATGCCTCCTCCAGCCTCAGCCAACACCAGGCTGCAGGTTGTCCCATGCCGACCCCCCAGGGCTGTGACATGCTGACCCAAGGAAGCCACAGGCACAAGGCCACTGGACACAGGAAAACAAGCCCCCTCAGCCCGCAACCAGCTCAGGCCAACACAAGCCTGGGCAGCTCCCACAGCCTTATGCTACAGGATTACTAAGTATGGCCTTCTATTGATAACAGGGAAAATACCCAAAAAACTCCAAATATTTAGCAGGCCATACCACATACTGCCACGGCAACATGCCTTCAGTCTCATGGACGGAGCTAGGGGTCAGTTCCTCTGAACTTTTAATCCTTGGCTGCTTCTTAAAGCCCATCAGCAGCAATGCCAAGCAGCCTTTAATCACAAAGATGAAAAAAAATTAGAAAAACAATTATTAATGAGCAGCATCTACTCACAGAAAGCAAGCGCTCTGGTATCAAAACTTTAATTGATCAATTCTTTGAAATGAGAAAGCCCCAAAATTAGAAATACCTGCAGGAGATCTAAGCCAGAAAACAGAGTTAATTCCAGCTCCTGAATGGACACTGCAGAGTAAAGGGAGGGTCTAAGAAGGCTTGTGTTCAATTACAGTGGAACAAGTTTCCAAGGCACCTGCCAATAACTTAACTAGCTTCTCCAAAGGCATACTGGGAACATCCAGATCACTAGTGTTATCTGGGCACTTAAATATCTTTTGTGAATCTGAAAGACCCTGCATAATATTGAAAACTAGAGCATCCTGGTCTCTGTGCTCATGGAACAGTTGTAACAGTGCTGCAGAGAATCTGAGTGAACCCACTTGCACGTGCAGCAGCAAACCCCAAAACCCAGCCCTTAGGTTTGGTTTTGTAACAAGTCAGTTTGCAAGATAAACATTTTACAAGGGATCTTCAAAAAGCCTGTGGAAATACTCCAAGGCTTCAAAATGAAGTTTAATACAAAAGATTGCAGGTTTTTTTAGTAAAAATAATAAAAAGTCAATGGCAAAATGACAACAGAGCTATCAGCATGTAGGCAATAATTCTGCTGCTGACTAAAATTGAAACAGGTCAAGAAAGAATAGAGAATAAGGGCAATGAATAAGCCTGATTCATATCTGGATAAAACAAAGTATTACTTAGCACAGCTGGAAATAGACTTTGATGTAAGATTACAAAAAGTGCAAGGAGAGATTGAAGCTTTCAAAGTTACCCTGTGGTTAGTAGTAATGAAGGGTGAAATGAGAGTCATCTGCATGGGTTTCTACCCCACTGCAGAACAGGCACTACAGATTCATTATCTCCTTGAAAAGTCTTACCTGTCTAAACCGATACAAACTCACATTCTTGATGACAAAGGAATCACAGATTTAAATTCTTCACCTTCATTTTTTAGCTAATTATAAAGCAACACAACCCTTTGAGGCAAAACAAGAAAAATCTAGAAGATCATGCAAAAGAAAAATGATGCTACTAGATAGCAAAACTCAAAGTGGGTGCAATGATAGAACAGCACCCTGTAACTGATAAGACACCTCCACTGCTTTGAACTCCTGTACAGAGCAACTGGATCAGCAGGGAAATGCCTCTATTTCTTCCGACCATCACCTGGGCACAGCACAACACAATTACCATTTTACTACAAGACATCTTCTGGCACAGCATTAGAGAAGCAAACACCTTCCCTAATACAGAAACAGCTTCAGAAACTGCCTCTAGATTTTCTGCAGGTGTATTAGCTAAGGAAGAGCTGTGCACCTCTTCGTAATCCTTCTCTTAGTCTGTTTCTGAAGCACAATAACTGAAGCGTCGCACCTTAAACATGACTGTTCCAAAAGCAGAGTCACAACCCAGAATGAGCTGTAGCCTACAGCCAACGCACCAGCCTCTTACATTCAGGTAGAGCGTTACTAACCAGTGAAATATTAAGTTCGATATAAGTGGCATCTTCCAACCCTCTTTTCCTATTTTTCTTAACATTCACTATGTATCTTTAAATCCTGAAGACAGCAGATGACAAACCAATGATTATGTGTCACTGAGAATATACCAGAAAATGGTAAAAAAAAAAATGCATCTCATCAAGCATATTGAATACATGATCCCAGAGCCTTGATCCAGATTAACTTCAAGTCTCGCCTTTTGCATAATGTCTTTAACTAGTAGCTTTCCAGAAGTGGTAATACCTTCAGTTTGTACCACTTTGGAGAGTTCGAGGTATGCACACCCTGAACATAAACTGATTTCTGCAACGTGAACTCTTACTTGCATAACAACAATAATACAAGTTATTTTTGCATGAGCAAGAAGTTGCAACACGTGAGTCAACGTTCACACGTGTGCCCAGCCAGCCACAGTAGATGCCAGCTAACTTGCGTTAGGATTAGCTGTACGTGAAAAAAGTTCACCTTGTCTGTGGAACTGTCAGAGAGACTTCACTCAAACTCCATGACACTGAAGCCCATCATTCCTAATAGAACAATATCATTATAACATGACTTGGAGCAGAGCCAGGACAAGGTACAGTGTCCTATAACACCTCATCAGACACCCTGGACCCCACCTACAAGAGGGGTCTTTTTACTTCAACACCAACAGAGCAAAATATTCTAACCCCAAAGCACCATAGTGCCTGCAAATTAGCTACAGATGATCATAGGCATAACTATTGGCCTGATTTCCCAAAACTATCCAGTTAGACTTCCCATGATCCCGGAAATGGAAGTCTCTTGGCCTGTCAGCCCTAATTTCTGCAGGTTGCCTACTTCAGGCGCCTTTGTTAATAATGGAACGTAGCTGCTCACAATCCACTGGATCCCAGAAAACTCAGTCCTGCTTCCTCTGTCACTGTAAGTTAAAAAGCTAAAATTCGCAGGTCCTGCGAACTCATACAATTCTAAGTTCACAGCTCTGTCACAGTAAAGGCAACATTTTATTCCAAAAGCACTAAGATGACATTTTTCCCTATCAGATTTCAGAGTTTGCCACAGAGACGCGTTTATTCTCTCCTGCATTATTGCTGTTACAGAATAAGCCTCTGTGGAAGACTTAAGTTCAAAGACAGATTTCAATATGCAGAACATGACTGCACAAAGCCTCTTATTGACATGTATTTGAAGGAAGAGATATGGAACAGAACCCAGTTGCAGGGTGGACACCTAAATACATCTGAGGAGTTGACATGTAACCAACAAGCACCAGACAAGAACAGGATTCGCCTTGAATTTAGCTATGAAGAGGCCATGTAGCAAAACACTTGTTGGGACTGAAAGACTGAAAAGTGCCAAAGAAGGAAAAGCCCTGCTTCTGATGGGAAACTAGAAGCTACAACAGAAAACTTGCACAGGTGTACAAGGCATTTCAATGGGATCATCAAAGGCTGCTAGCACATTATATACACACAATGGATTCTTGACTGCTTTTTCCTCTTTTTGCTTCCATGAGTCTACAACATATGTCTTCCACTCTGTCAAATGTCATGTGATACCTTTTAACTGACACCCACTGTCTGATGTTTCCTACTGCCACCTTCTTTCTGCCAGCAGAACAATATGGTTTGATCATGTCTCTTGGAACCCATTAATGCCACTTTCTCATTTCCCAGAGAGTATTTCTACAGAATGACAGCGAGGTATTCCTTCCCTTCAAATCCTGTGTGCATTCGCCCATGTTCTGCTTAAAGTCACTTTCTACAATGCAAATCAGACACCAAATTCAAGAACTGCATGCAGGATTTTAGAACAATAGAGCAGAGAAATAGCTTAGCCTAAGCATTAACTATGTTGATTTAAGCAATCTTGACAGATTTTTAGCCTAGGTAAAGCTTTGATAAGACAGACTGAAAAGAGTTAAGCCAGTTTTCTTAAGTACAGTTACACTTGATGCTTTGTAGCTGCAAACCCACTATTTAAATTTACCAGGTTAAGAATATTCAGCTAATTAAGCAATCGGATTAGCTAAGTATTAAGTACTTTATAGCAACACTGAAGATCAAACCACCAAAGCTGATAGTACCCTGTTGCACCCTGATGTAGCAGGGTGTAAAATATACCGAATTAGAAGACATATACGTATTACAAAGAACTACACTAGGACAGCAGGAAGATTGCAAGCTAACTCAAAACTTGGCAAATACCAGAATGAGGGCTGCCTGTATACCCAGGAAACATGCTTGAGACAACTTTAAAAAAAGCTGATCATAAGCTGTTTGGCCAGTACCCTGAGCAAGGATGCAAAGTCACCCTAATTGCAAAGGCAGGCTTAGAATAAATTCAGTCAAGGCAGTCTTAATTTACATTCAGGACTGGTCAGATATCTGGAGGTTAGCAAGTACAGTGCTTACAATTACAATTATACAGACTGATAGGTCCAACAACTGCAGGCTAGTTAGTTGGACACCAACGGTATTCAAGGTTTTTGGAAAATGTTGAAAGAAACGATAAGGCAAAAGCAAGTCAGTACTACCTTGAACATACATATCCAAAACTAGTTTGTTATCCAATGTTGTTACCTTAAGATGCCCCATCAATGTTATATCACAGCACATTTAGACAGTCTTTGGTCTCCTTTGAGGGGAACCAAAAACTCCTTTAAAGATTTCAAATTTAACACTGTTTATAAAGCAGAGTCTCATCACCTTTTGATCAATAGAAGCATGCCAAGTTACCATATAACATCAGTTATTTGAACATTCAGTTAGGTTTGTTCCATATTAAAGAAAAAATAAAAAATGGAAGAAATAAAACACCTCTGATGGAATTTATGTAGCGTTCTTGTAAGTAAAGTTAATAATGTATAGAAGTATATTCATTCTAGACCTTTATGGTTAAATCTTCAAGTTTATATTCTATCCCCGAAGTTGATTTTTATTTTTTTTTAAGGCACAATTACCTTTCAGGATGAAGAAATTTGATTTGGATTACAGCATCATGTAACAAAACCTTTATAGTTACGTAGCTACATGTGTATTTTAAAACACTATACCAGTGTTAACTAATAAGGAACAAAAGCAGCTATTTAACAGTCTTGAGATTTTGTCCATCTCCCATTAAAATCCGCAGAAATATTTCCCCATGGAAGCAAGCCTTTAACAATAGGCAAGGTTTTTAGTTAAGCCAGAAAAAATATATTATAAAGTTCTATATGAATATTCACAAGTCTGCCTTGACCACACTCCTGCTCTGCAACTTTCACTTGTCAGCCTTTGTATCACTGACCTTAAAGGTACGACGAGGAGTCATATCTATGAGATGGACATACTCACAAGAATTGTTTGCATGGTTTTATTCTCACTGAGGAAAAAGATGACATGTATTCCAGAAGCAATTACACTAACACTGACTGTTAGAATTACGCTCCTCCAAAAAGTAGAGATCTGCAGACAAAAAGAACCATTCTAACCAAGATTTCATCATGCAAACTTCCGCCATCTTTCTGAAACCAAGGCAAAAAGGAATCAACGTATAAAAGGTCTCCATCAGCTGCCATTACAGGATTATTGAAGCTTTTAAACACAATGCTGTGGAAACTGCATCATACATTCAGAAAGGCAGGGGGAAGAGGAGGCAGGTAGAGAAGGGCACTGATAACTAAACCAGCTATTAGCTGGATTATCTGACAGGTGTTTGTTCTTACCCAGCTGGGTGTTATTTAGTCCTGACTCAGTGAGCCTGAAATGCTTTAGAGACACCTCAGGGAGTCAAGCCCCCTGCTGTTAAAATGACAGTGACTCAGTAAATGGGTTCCTTATGTACATGCCAGCATAGTCTGCGTCTGCCTGCGTGATTACACCTCAACCCTTAAAAAAAAAAATTTAGAAGATATTGTATTAGAATAGGAAAGAATCATCTGCAATTCTTACCCCAAGTTTCTTTTAACTATGCAGGGCCCGTCTCAAAAATATTACTGAAATCAGACCCTTTTATTACAGAGATGTTAGGCTTAAAAGCTTTCATGTTTACATCTGTACAGTAAATGAGATATGAATAATCTAAGTAACCACAGAATCACAGGGTTGGAAGGGACCTCTGGAGATCATCTAGTCCAACCCCCCTGCCAGAGCAGGGTCACCTAGAGCAGGTTGCACAGGAACGTGTCCAGGCGGGTTTGGAATGTCTCCACAGACGGAGACTCCACCACCTCTCTGGGCAGCCTGTGCCAGGGCTCTGGCACCCTCTAAGTAAAAAGGTTCCTCCTTATGTTTAGGTGGAACTTCCTATGCTCAACTTTGTCCCCATTACCAAAACACTCATTGAAAATTATGTTACCCACTTTCACTGGCAGCCAAAAATCGTGCTGGAATCTTTGACAGTACTGAAAAAACCCACAACCCACAGCAACACAATGAAGAATAAAGACTGAACATTATGCAGAAGTCTATGTGAAAGGTAGCAAGGAGTGTAAGCCTGATCTATATTGTGATTTTCCAGCTAGATTCAGTGTCTTCGTATGCTGAATCCATAGGAGGAAGGAGAACAGACCATACAGAAACAGTATCTGCTTATAATTTAAATTATAGACAACGGTTATGTAGTTTCAAGGGACATGATATTACCCTCCCCAACAATAAATGAGTTTGCATTTCTTGCTCCACCTCCAGTCCATCCTGAAGTAAACCCAAACCAAGAAAACTGGGTTCCTCAGAATTACAGCAGACTTACATTTAAGACTGTTGCTGATTTCACAAGTAGTTATCCTCCTTTAATACATTTCGTACACAATTCAAAATTATATTTTAAGATGCATGCCTCCCGTATGAAACTCATGTCAGTAAATGTTCCCCATCACTTCTGCAAAAAGTGGGTTGGGAGGAGTGTGATTAAGAGACCTCTGATTCTTCTGACGGATACTGAAATCCAGACACACAGCATCCAACAAAGAACCGGGTAACCGGCAGCGTGGCCATTTGGTATATCAGCACACTCCGCACAGTTCAAACATCTCAACTAACCCACCAAACGCCAAAGTTGGCATCAGTTTTAATATTCATAGATTTCATCTTTCAGGTGAAAGAAGAGTATAATATATATAATGCCTCACATATTGTCAAAGGTACACACTACAGGTTTGATTTAGAGTATGAACTGGGAAAAAACACTTGACAAAACAACACAATTAAGTGGGTCCCTGACTAACAGCAAACCAGGCAAGAAATCAGAGCAAGTATCATTGTTTAAGCTATGAATAACAACTATTAAAAGAAATAATTAAATCACGTTATGGTTATAATGAATTAGACTTTATAAAGTTTACCCATTCAAAGAAGTCACATTTACTTAAGTTATTCTGTTTGCCTAAAGATTCTTCATGTGCACGTTGGTCTGTAAAGCCAGGCCAGACTCTGGAGCTATTTCATTTCTAAACAGGGCATCTATTTTTACTTCTCTGCAAATGACTATCAAGCAGGATATCTGGAAAAGAATTTGTTTTTCATTTTGAGAGTGAGCCTCAGCAAACACATATGTAAAACTGACAGTCAGCTGATTACTTTCTTGACTTTGATAATTACTAGATTTGAATCCAAGTCAGACTTTGCAGTGTATATAAAAAGCTGTAAGAAAATACTAGCAGAGAAAAGCTTAGTTAATCTACATATGTCTGCGGCAAGCTAACTATAAGAGTCAGCTGTAAGAGATAAACAGTGTTGCATGGACTGTATTAAAACTGATGAAAAAAAGTCACTGTTCTTAAAAAAAAAAAAAAGAACAAACCCACAACAAAAACCTCTCTCTATTTTTCTATGCTTTAATTGATTTTTATATACAGAAGTCAGGTAATGTAAAGTACCAAGAAGTTTGTCCATGTAAGGAGATTAGAAAGTTTAGAGAGCTCTTTGAACCACATGGTTCTTAAAGAACAGTAGAAACAATCAATATTCTTACAATATTTCAAGGAATATTCCACGCAAGTTTACAATGGATGGCTTACTTTCTCCATGAGCCATGGTACTGCAGCATCAATTCTGATTGTGTACTAATTTCACAAATAAATCAATGAGACAAGTTCGCAGCTGAAGTAATTGGTGTAGTTCACTGAAATTAATAGATTTAAATATATTTAAACAATGTGACTGACTGCTTCTGCATGAACTGCATAGAGTTGGTTTTGCAAGTAATACTTTCACCTTGACAGCTGTGAAGTTAACTGGTGCCCACTGTAGATTAACAACCAACAGCAGTAACAAGCAACTAATTAAAGACTTGCAAGGAAAAAAAAAAAGTAACAGCTGTGCAGCCACAATGAACGCAATGGGGCAGCTAACTGCACTTAAGTAACAGACTGGTTAACTAACCACGAAATATGGGTCAAATTCCCCTTTATTCATGCCAGTGAAAGTTAGTAGGAATTTCACTGCAGTCAGTGGTGACGCAGACACATTGGCAGGATTACCTGTCTGTGGCCAATACCTTCATGCAATTACAGTCTATAGCAGGATGCAGTGGCAATCTACTTACGCATTCTTGATACCCATGAATAAAACACAGAATAATCTATCCCACCACAGTTATGTAGCTTAATTCCCAACTTCCACTTTTTTTACATCCTAAACAGGCTAGAGTAAAGTAGCTGGAATATGTCCAGAGAAGGGCCACGAGGATGATCAGAGGGCTGGAGCACCTCTCCTACGAGGACAGACAGAGAGTTGGGGTTGTTCAATTTGGAGAAAAGAAGGCCCCGAGGAGACCTTATAGTGGCCTACCAGTATCTTAAGGGGGACTACAAGAAAGATGGTGAGGGACTTATTAGGATGTCGGGTAATGGTAGGACTAGAGGGAATGGATTAAAACTAGAGATGGGACGATTCAGACTGGACATTAGGAAGAAGTTCTACACCATGAGGGTGGTGAGACACTGGAACAGGTTGCCCAGAGAGGTGGTGGAAGCCCCATCCCTGGATGGTTTTAAGGCCAAGCTGAATGGGGCTCTGAGCAACCTGATCTAGTGGGAGGTGTCCCTGCCCATGGCAGGGGGCTGGAACTAGATGATCTTTAAGGTCCCTTCCAACCCTGACAATTCTATGATTATTACAACCTTGAATTATCTAATATACTTCAATTGATTAGGACAGGGACATGTGATCTATAATACTTCTGTACTATTGACCTCTGGTCTGGGTAATCATTTTTGCTGTCGAAAATTGACTAGCTAACCACTGACTGAGACAGAGTAACACGATCTTTGACCTAAAATAAATAATCCTCAACAACGTAAAAATACTGACAATGTAGAACAGGGGGGCTTAAAAATCTCACTGTATAGTTGTTTTGTACTTATCTTAAGATGGAAATATACAAGGAATGCAACAACAAATAAGAAGAATGAGGATATTCATAAACCTAGACACAAAGCCTGGTCTCTAAGTACTCCCATGAAGGCACTGCCATAGTGTAAGAAACCAACATACATTATCATGCACATGACTGCAACAAAATATTACCAAATGACGCAGAATTCTGACAGTGATTTTCTCATTATTTATTACCATCTCAACTGTTAAGTTACCACAAACTTTAGTGATGCGTTTGTGTCACTTATTCACAGCATACAACTAAAGCATTCTTTGTAAAAACACTTTGACAGACATAACTTGTCTCTAATATCACAGCCTTTGAGGATTATCACCACGGCATGACATTAGGTTAGTAACATTGCTGTGTTCACCAACTGCTGGATGTCACCTAACCATAAGTGATATCAATGTCGTATCTCTCTTAACAAGGATCTTTGAAGATACACTTTAGAATTTTCCATAACAAGGAGTAAGAAAACATGATAAAAGAAAATTCCAAGGACATCGAAAGATAGCATTAATGTTATAAAATACCTCCATAAATGTAGTATGCTTTCACAGTATACAATACAGTATTTCTTTTGTGGCTGCAGATTTGAAGAGCTGCAGATTTGAAAAGCTACAGTAGTTACTCTGGGAGGGCTAGAAGAAGAGATCTATCCATTACAATTTCCCTACAACAGCACTAGACAGGCTCCTTAAGTGACACAGGTTTACTCCACAGAAAAGACAAGAACAGTTAACCTTGCAGAGTGGAAGGTTTAAGATATATATACATACATATTTTTGGCTTGGTTACACACAAACATTTCACTTCGTGTTACTTGCAACTAATTCCCACTCATTATCTACCACGAGGAGAATAAGCATTCCTAGTGCATTTAAAAACCAATAAAAATTGACAGTGAAAAAACATTTCCTAAGAAGTAAATACATTTTGCCACAGACCTGTATTTTGCCAATCATCTTTTTGCGCATCATGCTTAAAGTACAGGGCACATGTTTTCAGCCAGTGGACAAGTAGAGATCTTATCTATTGGTTTGTACCTGTGAAAAGTCCAACACTTTGAGGGATAAGAATTGAATAATATAGGAAAAAAAAGTTTTAATATACTTAGAAAACTCATACTCTCTTGGTGGCAATGACACCTCTAAGTTGAGATGCTGAGTAAATACGCAACTTCTGACCGTGAGCTGATCTCACTTCCTCTTATAGATGGCAATTAGAGCTATTGATTGTCCACTGTAGCACAAATTATGAAAAGCTGACCAAAAAACAATAATAGTCTGTGACATAGGGGATACGTGAGCCACTGATGAAGGGGGTTCATGAGGAAAGAGTGTTACTGTTTCCAACATATAAAGGTTTTCTTTGCTGTCGATACCCTCACCTAATTCCAAAGACAAACAAAAAAGTAATCTACATACCCCTGGAGCAGGATGACTGGCAATAACTGCTCAGCGACCAAAAAGTAATTACTCAAAAGAAATAGTGCTGCTTCCCCTGGCTATTAGAATTTTTACGTTCTTGAATAATTCTGTCTGACCTTTCTTTCTGTCCTTGACTAGTTCCGACACCTGTCCCTAGTCAACCGTGTTTAGCTGTGTTTCCATCCCAGAGAGTACAGAACTGCCATCAGGACCCGTACTGTCCTAATATGTGCTTCTCTCCAAGCTTCCTGCATCTCTCAGCCCTGCTCCAGCCTTTTGGCTATTCTTGACAGTTAATTATGGGTTTTAATTCCTAACTCAGTCCAGTTCCTCATAACTCTGTCAAACATAAGTGCTGAAAATACAAAAATCACTTAACACAATAATTTTAGTATCTCAAAATTATTTTCAACCTTTACATCTTAAGTCCTTTGACAAAGTTGTTAGATTCTGATGTTTGAGATGCCCACCAAAGACAAAACAGCTAAGACTTCTCATTTCTAATAAATGCGTTTGGATTCCTTATGATTTTGGGTCCTTTTAAATATGACCTCCCTTTCCGGTGCCATTGTCTTCCCAGCAGTGATGTTTCTATTATTCATCACATTGAACAATACTTCCTTCTGTTTAAACAGCTCCACTCTGATATTTCACTATGACTTTTTTTCAGCAGCAGAAAACAGTGTGACCACACACAGTTCATTCCTTATCACAGAAAATATCAGACAGTGGTGAATCCCAATAAAACTGGAAAGCCAGTTCACTCACGTGTCAGAGTGGTAGAAACAAAGATTTATTTTGGCCTAAAAGACTACTGACAGCAGCAATGCCAGCATTTGTTTCTTCCTTGGGCAAAGGCCACACATCCATGGCCTTCCCACACGTCCAGTGTGGAATATTGCTGTGCTACGGCAATTTATAACTGGTACATGATTTGCAGAGCTCAAAGGAAGAAGTTGAGACTCAAAGCAACTTCTGAGGTCCAGGTACTGAAGATGGATCATAAGAATCTTTCACTTGCCTTTTAACAGCAAGCATTAACCTTCCATCAAGCGTATCTTGCCAAAGGAGAAGTTGGTATTGTGTATTCAGTTTTTTTTGTTTGGTTGGTTTTTGTTGAGGGGGGAGGTGTGTGGTTTTGTTTGGTTGCTTGCTTTTTGGTGGCAGTAGGGGCTTTGTTTTTTGGTTTAGTTGTTTGTGGTGTTAGTTGTTTGGTTTTTGTTGGTGTTTTTTTTTTTGAGGTTGGTTCGGTTTTTTTGTGGTTTTGTTTGTTTGTTTAAGAGAAGAAAAGAGTTTGAAAGCGCAGTGAAGAGAGAGATTCCACAGGGAAAGCCATTTACCCAGTACAGGAGGAGGGGAGGAATCATTTTAAGACTAGAGAACTTATCTGGAGGCCTAGAATAGGAAGATGGTGAGAAGAAAGACTGTTAAAATTGTCCTCTATCATCAAAGGGCAAGGTCCCCATTAAGTGACATTCCTATAACCCCAATGAATTCACATTTACAGGTCATACCTATGCACTGTGTATCAGAATCTGTGGTTTAGATTGAAGTAACACATATTTGTCCCTGAAATCAAAGAAGTGCCAGCAAGTGTAAAAAAAAAAAAACACAAAACAAACGAAACCACGCACCAAAAACCCCCACAGAAACCAGAATTTGCTCACTACTGTAGAAAACAGGTCATGAACATTGATTGTCTGAATGCATTGGCTTCTATTGAATTTTTTTAAATGCTTGCTAAAAAGAATGGTAAAGCCTTTGGTAAGAAGTTAAATGTTTGCACCTATATAGCAATATTTAAGTTAATAAAAATGTAATTTTAGAAAAGTCAAAAAAAATTAAACCCAAAAAAACCTCTGATGTACTGATCGGAGGTTAAACATATTAATTCTTATAGTCAATCCTGTAAGATACAGGATACAAGATACTCCCAAAAACATATTCAGTTCCTGAGTTCAAAGGAACGAAGACAAATTTGAAATAAGAGTTTGAAGCCTGAGTAACAGCTAACAACAGTAAATCAAGCAACATCATTACAAGGACAAAGTCATCAGCAATAGAAAAAAAAATTAGGAGGTGAAAGTCACACTCTGTCAGAGGGATATAATAGATACCGTATATATTGACAGACAAAAGAACTTCTGTAATCAGTGACACTGGAATGAAACAATTGCAGTGGAGAACAGACACTTCCACGAGAAGAGTGGAAATTGGAAAGCAAGCGAACTGGATGAAACAGAAAAGGTCACAGCAAACAAGAAAGGAGTTTTATCTGGAAGAATCCAAAACAAGGTAGCTAAACACAAACTGGCACAGAAGTACCAGATACCATCCTGTCAAAAAGCTAATTTGAGACCAAAAGATTTCAGCAAAAATAAGGTCGTTTCAGGGACAAGAGGCTGCAAGATATTCAGTTTGGAGATTAGAAAAAAAAAACAGGTAGTTTATACTAACAAGGAATCATTTTAGTTTTGTATGAATGATATAACCATCTTTCTTGAAATAATAGTTTTGCACTCTGATTAAGGTATTTTTTCCTAAGTACAGGGAAAAAAAAAAGAAATTAAAATAAGTCACATTTCACAGAAAATTAAGAATGGTATTCATTAAAAAAAGTCAAAGCAGCAAGGTGTTTCCCACTCTGTAAAGGACTCGCACACTGTTACGTTGACGCGCCGGGTGATAAGAGTTAAGGCCAAAGGCAAGCATTTACAACCCCAGGCCTCACAAGCACGAAACACCAGTACGTCCTCATACTAGAGAGTCAGGATGAGCTCACCATAACTAGGAATGAACATTAGAATATATCTTATAAACACTCAGATCTGAAACACCATATAATCAGTCCTAACTTTCAATTCCTCAATGCCAGGGTTTTTTTTCCTGAATTTGTTTTAAACAGTATAGGAATTCAACACTTTATTGTTCATTAAAACAAGCACAAGTTGTACATAAGATGCCCCAAAATACCTGCAAAAGTTATTATCCTCTTAATACAGAAGTTGTGCACGCATGTATTTTGTACAGACATTGATACAGAGTGTAGACAGGGCAATTTCAACCAGGTTGTGCCATTAACCCATTACACAGTATCTCACTCAGGGAGGAGTTTCACAAGTGCCATCCAGAAATCCACATATAAGGGTGGAAAATCAAAATGTATACCTGGAAGGATCTCATAGCAGCCTGGAACTGGTCCAAATACTTTCTAAACACAAATAATTCTGAGAAGGAGCATGATAGCTTTTCTTTTACCACACTGCAAAAATCACTCCATGCTAGTCAGAAGAAACCACGGGCCTGAGTCTGAATCAAATCATACTGGCCAATCATTGTAAGATTTTGGTTTACTCATTCATTTGTTCAAAAACAAAGGAATATCTCGTCCAGATATGCTCAGTTTTGACGCTTGTGAAGCTTCCATTTCAGTTACGTTAAGACTTTAAGTTCACAGAAGTGGGTAGCTTATTAATAAACTTTTAAGCAGAAACTGTAGCTACAGAAGTTACATGACAGTTATATACTGAGTAGTCAGCTCACTCTTTCCCTTGGTAGGTGACTATCCTTGAACTTTCAAGATTCTCCTAAACATACTAGCGCTATTGATATTGAATACATGAATGGCTTCATCTCATTCTGAATGTTTACATGCTTGTGAAGGTTTTGTTCTCAGAACTCAACAGAAAACAGCAGCACTGAGTCTGAGGGTTCATACCAGCTGAGTTCTGGGAAGCTTTACACAAAGATTTCTGAAAGAATCAAATTTGATTTAGCAAAATTCAGATGTGGTGCTACCAAGTCTGCCAAGAACTCTGGTATTAATGGCCTGGGCCACAGGGACTTTAACAGAGAGACACATGAAAAACTTCTCATAACACATAGTTGTTTGGGTTTTTTTAAAACTTATCTAAAGAAGCCACTAGTAGTTGCAGACCAGACCATGTTTTAGTCATAGAAATATAAAAAGGGTCATAAATAGATGTCGGTGGGGGAATAAAACATATATATATTATATATATGAGGAAGAAAATTAGTTGGGAACAGATGCAAAGATGTGGCATAGTAGGAAAACAGAGATTACAGAATGGCCAAGGTCTGGCCTGCTGGCAAGCGTGAAGTTATCACCCCCTCTTTTCACACAAAGGTCTTCCTGGGGGTCTCTGTGCACATGTATTATAAAACACTCCTTGTGACTAGATATAACCAAACACTGAGTTGCAAGTGTTGGCTATTTGCCAAGCTAAGCATATGGGTTAGGTACACATACTTTAAGTTTTCTGTTTTGGTAACAAAGTAGCTACTACAACAGTTCATGTAATAGCATGTTAAACCTTTTTGTTAGCAAGAGGAAGCTCCGAGTAGTACACATTCCCTGCGCCAAATGTGAAATTCGTATTATGCATGCAAATTCTTCTAAATATGATACAGTTTTATGTAGTTGGTAACAAAACAGTAGTGCCATTAACAAGCAAACTGACGTGTGTATCAATTTCTGGCATATCCTGAAGATCAGCTAACAAATTCAACAAAGCATTAAGGAAAAGGCCTGCCTTCTTTCTTACTTCCCTCCTTCTCCAGTGAAAAAAATTCCTCACTGATTTTTGGCAGACACTAGCTCAGACCTAAATCCCATTATCTGGCCCTTTGAGTAGTCTAAATTCAGTATCAAAGCAGCACTAGAAAGTTTGGAATATTAATGTAATCCTTGAAGGGATAAAACAAGGAGGGAAAGGGGGATATAGAGGTGTTTGAAGTTCACAGCTTAGAGGAATACAGCTTTGTTCAATGTCTCAAGGAATGGAGGACAGAAAAGGAACCCTAAAGGAACTGCAGTTGGAGGTGTTTACCCCAAGGCCCTTGGTAGGAAGAACAGATTCTAACTACCAGAAAATTCTGGTGAAAAAGTACAGCAGAACACAAATTGTCCCTCAAGACTTTCAACGTGCAGGTCAGACGCAGAAGATGGAGAAAGCAACTGGAACAGAGAGATCCTAAATGCAGCAGTGGAGGGCTATAATAGCGAAAACAACTATAATGGAGGAGGAGAACACACCACCACACACACATCACACTTGCCCCACGCATGAACTTCCATAATTGCATTTTAACACTAGGCTTGTTGTCAGCTTTGTAGCGGCCTAACATTATATTTTGCTAGAACAAGCTTGTTCTGTTTTTATCCAGAAGCCTGTGAAGCTGGGAAATGCGAGTACTTCATCTCTATGGAAAGTAACAAACCTGAGCAGCGCAGGCAGCAGCTCACCTGACACCCTTAGAAGTAGCATATAAAGTAGCATATGCGCTTGAACAACTCCAGCTTCAAAGCTGTGATTTATATACTCTACAAGTGTAATTAATCTGATATCATCTCCTGCTATGCACTGGTGTATTAAACGCTCGACAGTAATATTTCATGACATGTAGCATACATGACAAAGAGGCTCGAAGTGTATTACACACATGGTTGTAACTGCGGTAAATCACTTCGCTGTAGCACAGCTTGTATGTCATTACAGCCAAAAATAACCTACACAACATGACCGCCACTTCAGGGGACCATAAATCACATGCAATGAAAATATTGCAGCGTTCTACAATACTTTGGTTTACCAATTACCGGGTTCTAATGAAAACCTGGCCCACAGCTAAGTTAATTGTAAAGAAAGGGCTCCCAAGGGTTCAGCTAACCTAGTGGGACTCGGCTCTCTGGAGCGGCTACCAGTGACACGTTAGCACAAGAGGCGATTTGCAGGGGAAAAAAAAAAAAAAACCCAAACAACTACTCAGGATAAAAGCCCAGAGGAGCTGCGAATTTCGACGATCAGGGAGGTAACGACCAGGCACAAAAGCCATTCTCCCCCAAGAATAAGGATATGAAAAGCAATTAAGAGTACGGCAAGGACGCCAGTCTCAACCGCCCCCTTTTCCCGCCGGGGCTCGGGGCGCTCCCAGGCCGTGGGGCCGCCGGGCCCGCAGCCCCGGAGCCCCGCAGCGGGGGGAGCTCTTGCAGGTGTCGCGTACAAAACCAAACGTACCTGACAGGCGCCAGGAGATGGCAGCCCCCCCGCAGAGATCCGTGGGGAAGACTGCTCCCCTGTTTATACAAACCCCGCTGAGAACAGCAACGGCCTCCAGAGCGCCCGAAGAACGGCCCATGCCCGGAACCGTTCTTTGAGCAGCCTGGTCTAGTGGGAGGTGTCCCTGCCCACGGCAGGGGGGTGGAACTAGATGATCTTTACGGTCCGTTCCAACCCGAACCATTCTGTGAATTATCGGAGGGCTGAAGCTCATTCTCCGCAGAGAAGGAGGCCCGAGGAGCCCGATCCGCGAGCCGGCCGCGGCGCACTTTCACCCCGGCGCACGTGCCCCTCAGAGGGCCCCGCGGTCTCCCCACGGACTCGCGAGGAGATCCCAAGCTGGAAAGTCGAAGCCGATAACTGAGGTGAAGAGACCGGTGCTCACCCCAGCTTAACAACGGTTGCGGAGAATTGTCCTCCTCTACGACTAAAACTAAGCAACTCTCTAAAGGACAACAACAACAACAAAAAAACTAAATTTGAGCATTAAAAACCCACACGACCTAAAAAAACAACCTCAACCCCATCTATCCGCTGCTCCAGCGATCCCCCTTTATGAGGGAGGGCCAGGCGCTTCCCTGCCCCTCCCCACCGCCACCTGCAGGCAATTAAGCAGGCGCTAATTGCGCCTGGCCCCGTGCAGGAGCAGGTCCTGCCCATCCCGCTTGTGGTTGGTGGTAGCTCAACAAAATCCACGGCAGGTCTGCGCACCCACCCGCACCCGAGGCACCGAACGGGTAAAGGCAAAACCCACACACCTGCACCCCCAAAAAAGGAGCCAGCCATTTTGGAAAGAAAATAAACAAGAACAAACAAAAAGCAAAATAGAAGGATTCCGTCTTCTAATCGTTTTCACTCAGAAACAATGCACTAAAACAGATTACTTAAAATATTTTGAGATCCGACGTTTTGTTGTTTTGTTGTTGTCAGAACCACGTTTCTTCAGTAAATAGCTTCTAAGAGTGCAGGCTGGCTCGTGTTCTGCAGCAGTACCACAGAGATTTACAAGGGAAAGAAGACAAAATTACCATGCCTCATTCCAAATTTGTGAGGATCTTATAAATTTTCTGACTCATTTAGATCTTCTATACAAATGAACTTCAAAAACATTTCATAACAGGATTGTCAGAGTTATCAAATGGGGAAAATAATTCATTTCCATCCTAGTGTACACACTGAGAATTGCCCAGCATGGAGGAACGCAATCACTAGAGCGTGAGAATCTCCAAGAAAGTGGGGGGGATTCACCTTCAAGAATAAAAGATTTTGAATATTCTTCCAGGTTCACACAAAGTCAGATATTCTGGCACTTGTAATCTCACTGAGGCTTTGTCTGTTGTGCTGCTCCAGTACAAGGTCCCTAGGATAAGGAAGGAAGAGCTAATTTTTAGCGAGTTTTTAATACCGCAGTGCACCTTACACTCACCTCATACACGCTACTGCTGGCCCAGGTGAAAAAAGAATTGATTTGAGAGCCAGCTGGAGAGGAGGATGAAGTTTTAAAAGGCTTTTACTGCTTGATCCCTTGCTGTTACCTCTGCTTCAAAGCTTGGGAAAACCTAGGGAGAATCTAATAAACCAGAATCAGGCCACTTGAGATGAATGTCTTATGTTTTCTTTTACCAGTTGTCCTTTGAAATTCCTTGATGGATGGCATCAATGGCATAACAGATATGTGTCAGATGACAGTGGAAGGCAAAAGAACTATTTTCTGTCCTACTCACATGCCATACGTGGGCAAATGCTACAAATGGATGAGTATCCCTGTAACTTGGCAGATAGAGCCATCGATTACAGCATTGTTAAATGCTGTAAAATATATTTTACACTTAACACTTACATACATATCTCCTGTATGACACATTGCTAAATGCTTGTTTAATACAAAAGGAGTAAATTTAATGTTAATAATGAAAGATTTTCTTTCTAATTTCCCATTCATTACAAATTTAGGAATAGTCATACACGTATAACTAATATATTTTCTCTGCAAAAACATGACAGCACATTTAATAAAATGCTTATGATAAAAACAATGGGGTCATTTAATAACCAGTATTTAAATGATAGAACTCACGTTTAGTGTAGTAGACCTAAATTGTTAGGGGTTTAAGCTCAGATTGCAGCTGTCGGATACGAGGGATAGCTTCATCGTAGAGCCTATTCGACTCACAACCTTGCATCAAAGCCACAGTGATTATTTTGAGACCCTTTCCAAACCCCATAAGTATTTCCTTCCTAAACAGGAGACATTTTCCTGAAAATTTCATACAGTATACATTTCCATCGTAAGAAAACCTTTGCATCTAGTTAAATACGCAAAGCAGAGGTGAATTTATTGACTACATGTCAAAGATGTTTAAAAAATCATTTTTGAATGTCAAATGGTCTTTCATTTCCCCACCTTGAGATTCCTGTCTCTATTCTTGCTCTATATTTCATGTCTACTTGTTCTTTCAACCTCCTTGGAGTGCAGCCAGGCTCAACAGCCTACAGTATGAATATGCCTGCTATATTCCTGTTTGATCTTCTTCCCTTGATGTGTCAGTTTCTTTGTGGCCTGCCTACTTGTCAAACCATTTTCACTCTTCAAAACTTTTTATGAATTTTTAAAAAGCAGTGCAGATCTCAGGACATTTGATGAATTTTTCAAGAGCTAATCACACTCAAGTATCACAAACATTGCTCTTTATGTGTTTAATATACTAAGGACAAACATTTATTTACAAATTTCTGCACCTAAACCAGCCAGATAGCAACAAAATACATAGCAAATACACTGAATGGTAAATAAAAGAGAGAATGCATTCCTCTTCTAGCTATAATAGCAGTAACCGATTGTTAAAAATGTGATAAACGGGGGGAAGCGCAATGAAAAGTATCAAAGTATACAGGGAAAATACTGAAGTGTAAAATACTGAACTATAAAATCTTAGGAATATAAAAGACATGTAGAAGAAGAAATAACAGGCCGTCTTCACTTAAAACGCATATTTTAGAGAAAACATACAGTGGTGCAATTCCTTAAGTTATGAGATGGCTTTATCCTTCTCTGTGTAACTAGAGGTTTCTTATCAGCCTTAGTCACGTGACACATTTCACATAGGTAATGTAGCTAGTCCATCCATATGCATCCATAATGCATGGATCTATAGATTAAAAAATTCTATTTGCTAATAGCCATAAGACATTATCGACAAGACATTTTTGGAAGTTATTACACTTTTCAGATGGTTAAAATTCCTTGTGTTATAAGTGAGTTCCTCATGCAGCAGAGGTACATACTGATCACCACACAGCGTTCCCTGTGTCAGACGGGTAAATAAATCCCTAGAATGCTAAAGGATGTCTAATCTCCAGACAGGAAACAATTTAAAATATTATATTGGTGATGTTGTTTCATTTTTAAACTGGAGTCAGGATCACCATCAGACAAAAGGTATCAAATGATCTAAGGTAAAATAACTCATTTTGCCCTTTCCCAGTAAAGATCACAAAAAACATACTTATCTGAAACGTGCAATATGAAGAAGTATAGCTAGTGTCTCCTGAGGTCAATTTTTTAGTAGTTCAGTGATACAGGATAAGGAGGGATAAATGAACACCTAGGAAAAGCAGATATATGCAATGTTACACTAAAGCAGTTTTTAATACAGAGAATAGTCCAGCCAGAAAATGGTCTACCCTTCCCGGTCATTAAGGGGGTTTGTCGTAAACTGTTAGATGCTAACCTGAGGTTAGTGCTTATTCTCAGACTACCTCTCACGATCTGTTATATTGTAGTTATAGCATGACATTGTCTAACTATATATATTTTATAAAACTAATATTGCATAAAGGAGCCTTCAATATATTAGCAGAGTTTGCATGTAAAAGATTGTCCTCTTTTTTTGGCAGTCATATCTCAATGAGATTTCCTGTCCCAACTGTAGAAGACACAACATGAACATTATATTATTTTTTTTTCAGACAACTTTACCTTTCAATGACACCTACAGAATATTGCTTGCTTTATTTTATTCTTATTCAATCTTTATTTTCTATTTGGAAATGCAGATAGTGGTGCATCGATATGACATCTTTGTTCTCTCACAAGAGAGCTATAGTAAGTATAGTAATGTGTTGAAAATAGATTTTAGTTTTGAATCAAATAATAGTTCCTGGAAATGGATTCACTGAATGGTCGGTGTGGACATACGCCGACAACAGGATGTTGGTACAAGCTCAATATCTGTCAAGATTGAGATGTGTTAATCCACCTGGTCCACTTTACAAAACACTCTGATATCTGCACCTTGGGGGATCAGATTCTCACAGGCATTAAAAAATTTTGATGATAAAAACAAGTCTGGAATGACCTTGAGAACAAAAGGTTTTTCAGAAAGCTATTGTCTCTTAGAAGGTTACGAATAATCCAAATCCTAGGAAGTACCTGACACAATATTAATTTTAGCTACATGGATTCTACAACATTCATTAGCCTTGCTTATTGTCAAATAATTTCACTGACATTTTGTAGTGGTAGTATATCATAGAGTGGATATCAGCAGTAAAATGACACTGAATATCTCTCTCCCTCTCCGTTTCACCTATCACCATAGATTCTACATGCCAACTACATAATTAAACCTTACAATATAATTTAAAAAGCTTAATATTTCCTCACCATGGTGCTGTTGGCAGAGACAACATACTGCAGTGAAGGGTTTGTTACCTTTAAAGTGTCTATGACAAGAAATCAAGCATTTCAAATGCCTCAGAGATGCATGGGATGTCTAAATAGGGACTTCACATATTCAAGCCATTTTCTCAAAGGGGATCATTTTGTTGGCAGGTCTTTATGGGATAAAACCGTCATGAAAGAATTGAATCCTGCACTGGCTGTCAGAAATGTCAAGACTGAATTTCATTCATTTTGGTAGTAGCTCTCCTTATACAGAAAGATTTTTCTCACTGTGCCGTGTGATGTGTAAACATTTGTGTACAAATACATACTTTTAGGCAACTTGTAAAAGAAATCATTCCTGCACTTAAAAACATGATAGTATTAGTTCCTTCTGATGGTACTGTTTGCACGAATTATTTATTCCAGAGCACAATACTTGGTATTGATCAAGCAGGATGAAATCCATTGACTGTCATCATATCTCTGAAAGTCATAATCTACAATAAAGCTGTTTTCAAGCCACAAATGTCAATACAACACAGCTATGTAGTGCTTAGACATAAGCAGCTAGACTGAAAAATCCTGCAGATGGTAGGTTATGTCTTGTCGTACTGTATTTTTAGAATATTTAATTTTATTTCATCAACCAACACATTTTGCTGTTACTGTCATTATTTGCATTACTATTATGCAAATATGAGAAGTGCTATACAAACAGGTACTGTTTACCTTTCTGCTGCCTATACTCAACCAGATACAAAACACATAGGCCTCTAACTTTTAGTTAATGTCCAAGTGTTCTGCTGAATAGACATAAAAGCCTACACACTGTAGTAAACAGAGGCTAGAGTGTCTTCATACAGAGCTGTGAAAAAATGGATGGGAGTAAAACACTTATATTCCCTCTAAGCTATGACAGAAAGAAGATTGTCCTTTCTCTTTTTGTTGTTCGGCTTTTACAGAGTAGGCAAGACATTTACTAATTGGATGAAGAGGCTGCAGAAACAGAACCTAGAAGGCTGGAGTATACAACTAAGGGAAAAATAATGTGTGTCGAAAGATACATAAACAAAAGAAATGCAGGAAAAGCAACTGTTATAATAAATGAACGCTTCCCCCGGTTGTTAGAAGAAAGCTGAAAGTTTGGGAAGTTTGTTCATGTTTTCCTGTGATTATATTATTTTTCCTGTATACATATGCACATACCTATAAACAATAAAGAGATGAAGGAGACATTTCAGTAGGCTTGTCTAAAGAATTCCATATTACTATATTACTGAATTTTGTGTGCAAAGGTAGATAAGAATAAAAATCCAGCACACATGACTATTGCTTTTTTCTTACTTCCACCCATCTTTTTGTTATCTTTTTTCCCAGCCATGAACTGAGGAAAACAAGCCTATATACCTATACATACTTCCATATGCCATGCACATAAAGTAAATCTTAATGTGGCATATCAAAACAACCCACTGTGAATAAGCTGTAGAATGTAGTTTTAAATTATTTCAGCATTATGCTCTGTCTGAGCTGAGTAGTGGACAGCTTGCTAACAAAATAAAAACTGTAGTTCATTGCAAGAAAAACTTAAAAAAAATTCCATTTGCTTTCACAATGATTTTATAATGGGAAGAAAAAGTAATGGTTGTATACTATTATGGTTTAGATATTAACATACAAGTTACAAAAAATGTTATATAAATGTTAAAGTTAGTTTACAAACTGTAGCCAAAGTGCTACTCTGAGACCTGAACAAGGATGTGGTGGGTTTTTGTTTTTTATTAGTTTGTGTAAAGGAATGCACAATTTGTATTATTATTGTATTTGGGCAAACAGAAGAAGGTGAAAAAGCTTTTATAAAAAAGAAACTATTCAGCGATTTTAAATCTTTTTGTTAATCCAAAATGCATGTTGGATGAATCTGTGTATATGTTAATATTAACAAAAGGTCTCTAAAGAGACATCCAAAATAAATATTTTCGGCTCATATAATATTAAATGCAGTATTTTTCAATATTGACAGAATGGTCTCCCCAGATTATATTTATTTACCAATTCTGTGCAGATTACTCAAAAGCTGCAAATTCCACAGCAACTCCCAAAATGTTGATATCACTGTTGGAAGCTTGCTCTATCCCAGCCATCAGCAAAATTGCCTTTGGCTTCTTATTAATTAGGATACTACAAAATGTGGAGAATATCCTGTAAGAATTGGAGTCTGCCAAATTTTGGATGAAAAATTCATTGGATTATTCTTATCTGGAATACCTTCTCACAGTAAAAGGTAATTCTTAGAGGCTAACAGATCAGTTCTTGAAATTTACCCAGATAACTTTGAACATTATGAAGGAAGCAGTTCACTTAGGAAACTGTGCAAAAAAAAATAATCAATCTCTATGGGGTTAAAAGTTACAAAGAAAGAGTCCATGTATTATAGTCCTGCTTCATATCAGGGATCTCTGGGAATTTGGAGTCATGCAGTCATGGAGGGTCATCAAAAGTTGTTATGTTCTGTAATAAGATTATTCAAATCACAGATGCTGATTGGGACCTAAACTCTGAATAAATGTGGCCTGGATCTTGCCAGATCTTGCATCTCAATAGCACAAGGTCTCGCTAATGAAAATATCTTGTCTTAGACATCCTAATACTTTTTGTCAAGATGTCTTCTCAGTCATCGTGTATCTCAGAAAGGCAGCAGAGAGGCTATTTTAATTACCACATGAATTCTAGCAGTTGATGAAATGAGTTATTCCTCTGGCTGATTCTGAGGAACAGGCTGAAGGTCAATCAATGGACAATGACTTTCCACCTTTGTTTCACTCTAATCTTTGTATGGATTTTTTTTGCAGTTGACCTTCTAGCTCTGGCTGCCTGCTCTATGGATTCCAAGAATGCTGCATTCTTCATAGTTCACCAGAACTGCCTCGATTTCTGTTGAAATCTTAATTTTATGATTAGTAGGCTATTTTTAAGTGCAAATTTAAAATATCTTTCCAAGTGACTTTACCCTTCTTAATCTTCCAAGTAAATGAAGTAAAATGGGACAGCTTTATTTTGTATAATGTAATTGTGATCATTCGATAAAGTCCCTGTCTCCCAATTTATTATTATTTTCCTTTCTTATCTCTTTGTTCTAAAAATTCCACACTGTTAAAGTTTACTATATATCAAACTAATGTCATCATAAAAAGCCCCCTTATAGCCTATGCTACAGTAACAGTCTAGAACTTGCATATTGTTGAACTGGTTAAGAAGACAATAAAAATAACATAAACATTAGTTGTTATTGGTTATGCGTGCTGACCAACAGATGGACCTTCTCCTACAACACATAATCATCTCAACATGAGTGTTTCTATCATATGACCGGTACAGAAACCTTACGCTACTGCTTTAGCTAACATAGTCAATAACCTCAGTTTTATTAAGTGTGCTTTTTTGCTTAATGTTATACTGTTAAAATTCATACCAACTTACTTATTTCAAAATTTTGAAAATCAAAGGAAGGTCTTTGCCAAGGTGTGCTTAGATCAAAACACATTTCCGCTTTCAGCTGAATTCTGTCAGCCACAAATAATGCCAAAACAAATAAACACATTTTTTTCAAGGTGACCATTTATAAATCTTTTTAACGATAAAATGGGGGAACTTGTTCCACAGAAAACTGTCAAAAGAGATTCTAGTCACAGAGGTCAGGCTCCCATTCACCAGTCAGCAGCTCGCCATACTTGGCTTGCAATTCAACAGCCATTTGCAAGAAAGAAAATGTTATTTACTTAGAGACTGTGCTAAACTGTAATTCTGATTTCAAAAAGCAGTTCATAAAGCTGTCTGAAAAACTGAAAGGTTCACACCAAAACAATCCCTTTTTAATGAATGGTTTTTGTCAAACTATTTCCATAGGGGAAAAGTAATAAGGAATTGAATGAATTTGCTGTAAATGCAGGGTTTTTTTTCTTCTTTTCCTTTAAATGAAAACTATGCATTTGGAAATGACAGTTGGTTTTTTGGGGTGTGTGCAGGGTGGGGTGTGATTTTAGTTCTCTGCTACTTCAAGGAATTAATTTTTAACTTTTTGTTTGGCATCAAAAAAACCTGTGCTTTTTAGTTTGGATGCACCCATCTATCTATCGGTGTCTGTGGAAAATAAAAATATTAATATTATCACAAGAATGTATTTTAAATATTTGAATACTGCAACTATATATATAGTAATATTAAATGTAAATATTACAAAAAATAATCCAACCCACCAAAGAAAATTCTGCAACACTAGATTGACAGGTTACAAACTTGTAAACTCTACTGAAAATAATTGTATTTTTAACTTTGAAACAGTTCTGTTCATACTTACGTTTGAATTTGAGAAAAGTTTTATTAACAATAAGGCAGTTATTAATATGTAATGTGCTTTCAAAATCAGGGTTTTGAGATAAAGAAATCCATCTTTTCATAGAAATGAAAGTTGATGAGGATCTCCGAGATCCGAGTTCCTGGTACAACCTCAGATCTCCCAATTATAATTCTAAAATGTGTTTTGTTATATCTTAGTCATATTATAAAGTGCTGATCGCATCAGGTATCTTATTGGGGGAAATTGCAAGTAATCATGTACATAGGGACACTATCGCTATGTAGACACACAAAGCAGGTAGAAAAATGGGGAAATTTTAAGGCTGAATCTTCTGTTTTGGCATTTCCACGCTCTGAAGTACTTGATTTCATGCCTCCAATAGTGTTTACACTAACTACGTAGATAAAAATGGTTCTGGTCCCTGAATCTTTAAATGTGCTGAATAGCACAGATGGCACCTGATGCCTCATCCTCAATGCTTTTTTCTAAAAGTGTTCAATAAACCTAAAATTCCTGGCTTGATCTATTTTCTCCTGAAGAAAATGGGAACACTCATTTTGGCTTAAGTGGTAGAAAAATGAGATCCAACCAAAAATTAGGAAACACATCTGTACACTTCCTGAAAAATGATCCAGCTGATAATTACACTTTAATTGTTCTCTACTATACCTTACTTATTTATTTTTCCTACACTGTTAGAAGAAAGGGAAAAAATCCATCATGGACAATTTAGAGAACTCCTCTTATCTGCATCTTGTAAAGTTACTTTTGCTTGCTGCTTTTTTGAAATATTTTTATTCCCAATGCCAAATGTATGCTTCCAATTATTATAATCATGTAAATGTAATTCAAAAGATACATAACTTCTGTAGTTAACTGTCCAAAGGCAAAACAATAACAATTAGCCCAGACTAAACTACTAAAAATCAAAATAACAATTGGCCCAGTCTAAATAAAAAAAAAATTAAAATATTGATTTTCTTTTCTAAGTCTAAATTATTTTTCTTCCCTAACCAATGTTTTGATATTCAAAATTTCCTACGTACTGTCATAGACTAAATCTGCATTAAAATACTACAAGAAAAATTATATTACAGTGTGAACAGTACAATTATCTACACTAAAAAAAATTCAAATATGATCCACTATCTACGAGACCTGGGAATAGATTATTATCTATTATGATAATAATAATTACAATTTCTACTCTTTCAGTATGTCATATTTTTCCTTGCTACGCCCAGTCCAAAGTCAATGCAATCTACTGCTGAATTACTGGATGGTTAAATATATTTTATTTATTTTTATATTCTGGGATTTCATTCTACTGCCAGATGGATTTTGCTTTCTGCATAAATGACAGATAATAAGAAGCGGACCTATCTTTTTTTTATTGCACAGAATTAGTTCTACACCAAACTCTTTGTTACTAATATTTAGGTATAGTTAATGTGCAATTAGTGCAGATTCAAGGAAAAAAGAGATCATGTGTTTGGTTTTTACGAAGGAATAGCGTTGTGACTCATGTTTAATCCATGATTTTAGAAATTAATTCCTTGTCCAAAGCCCAAAATGACTGTTACAAATTTTAACAGAAAATCAAAATACAAGCTGTACTTTTTCCATAGTCTCATTAGTGCAGCATCCACCCCACGTTGGTGTCCGATCTGTAAATAGTAAGAGACAATAAGCATTTAAAATGTGCACACCAATAATCCATAGTTTAATTATCCATAGCTAATGAAGTTAGAGAGTTAAACAGATAGATTATGCTATGCAAGATCCATATCTATTTTGCGAGCAGTGCAACAAAGCATGTGCATCTGTGAAACTGATACGGTGCAGTACTTGCCAGAAATACTTTGCAGAGCTCAGATTCTGTATTAAGGTTACACGTCATACCTAAAATTAACGTACGTTTTGCCCACTGAAGGCCACATGGGAAGGAAGTGTGAGAAATCAGCCGCATAGTCCCTTCCTCTTCTTTTGAAGCAGATTGCTGCTTTATAATCTGCTTTAAGGTACAGCACTGACATTCTTCCCTTTGAACGGGCAAGAAACTGTATGGACTGAGCCACAGTTTCTCCACTGCGTCCATTTGGGCTCAGTGGGAAAAAGTAGGCTCTTCAGCTTTTCTCAATGAGGCACCTTCATATTCGCCCCTACCAAGAGAGACATGGGAGTGGGAACAGCCGACCGTGGGCCTCTCCTGCACTTGCCCGGGATGGAAGGAGCGACTTCTGCTTCCCTGAGAAAGACCCAACAGAGGAGCCGTGGGTCCCCCTCCACCCCGGTACAGGACTGGAAGACTTTGGAAAGCACGGCAATATACAAACAAAGTATTTCTAGAAAGAAACAAACCCCATGGAAGACAGTCACTCAGCTTACACAGTCCCTTTTCTCTCCTCCCCTGTAGGCCAAATACTCCCCTTCGTTATCATGGATAAATTTCCAATCAGCAAAATGTGAGTTATCTTAAAATGTATTTGAATGCTCTCCTGTTCCTGAGGGAAAGAGCTTTCCTAAAACTATTGCTAAGGAAACTGTAGCCATTTCCATGAAAAAGGCAGGCTGCTTGGTAAGGCAGAAAACAGCACAACAGAAAAAACCCCTTTGTGTTTTATTTCCTGCTCTTATAGTATGGACATGCTAAGTACTTACAAGCATCCAAGTGTTGAGGAACAAAACCTAAAACTAGTTCAATTTAAAATTAAGTGAAAAGTAATGTTCATTTTTTTGGCATATTTTGTTTAACAGATGGCTACCACTATAAAGGATTTGATTGTTCAAAATAAGGAAAGGCTGCCACTTTTGCCATGTTCAGCAATATAATATGAGAAGGTTAAAAATTAGATCCCACTTAATATATGCAGGGAAGATATTTCCAGTGCAGTCTGCTATCAAACTTGCCTGTCTGTGGCTCTTTGAGGGTGCAGATTATGCATTAGCTTCCCAATATTAGAATGGGAGTTGACCAAAACAGTGAGCTGATCCCTTGTGCCTTAACCCCAGGTTTGCAAAGGTTATAGACATGTTCGGCATAGATATAACAAGTGTCCTTGGTTTTAACAAGAATTTCTGAGAGCAACATTTTTGATTATCAGTCTATTTGGATTACTTAAATATAAAAAACCCAATACATTTTGTATCCGTTTGTAATACTGTTGGAGGGGCTTTGTCTTTTTTTTTAGCGTTGTAAGCACCATTATTAGATGCAACAATAAAACTTTGATATATCAGTTTCATTTATCGACACTCAAAAACTTGCCATAATTACAGAATCTTCTGAAGAAAAATAGAGATCACCTCTACCATGTCTAATTTTGTCAGTATTACAAGCATTAATGTTAACACAAGATTAAAGGGAGAAAAGCACGCAGCACAAAAAAATAATCTCTCCTGTTTTTTATATACTTATCACTAATACTGAAGAGGCTGACACATATTAAGGGGACCCCAGAAACATTTCAGGGGCTCTTTAGGTGTAGATTTGTTTCATGTTTTTGATTTGTTATATTCAAATACGCAGTCAGGGCTATATTCTGGTTTCGGTTGCACTGTTGAAACTATACACGATTCCCATTGATGAAGCGTGAATTCATACAATATCACAGAGCAATAGTTTGTATGGGTTACCGTTTCCAAAAAATGGTGAAGAAACTCTGCTCTGCTGATTCTAATGGCAAAATCCAAGAGTACTTTGCCTCGGAAAGAGAACAAGAAGCTGGCATTTACCATGGCTTCAAAATATGAAAAGAGCTGTTAAGTTGCAATTTTTTTCATTATTGGACATTGAATGTACTTTCCAATTAATTCCTGAAGAACACATTTTAAACATGAACAGACTCTGTACTCAGTGCTTTACTCTCTGTAAGCCTGGAACTCTAAGGTAGGCTGTTACGGCTTCCTGCTGAGTTGTTGCAAAAACATTTCCTTTAAATTCAAGCTCTGTGTTAATTTGTGATGAAAAATAACAGGATGATTAGGGGCTATTAACAGATGATTCTTCTGACTTTAAACTAGGATAAATCTCATAATGATATGAAACAAGATCAACATTTCCTGAAATGCTGTTTTTTACCCTAACAAGTCCAATCTTGCATTGGAATTGAGAAAGATTTTTTTTTTCTTTTCTTTCTTTTTTTTTTTTTTAGTGGAATGAAGCAGTAACAAAATTCAGTATTCATTGAACCATATTTTCTTTGAAAATCAAGAACTGTGAGAGTGAAGTTTGTAGAGCTTGGTACTTCTCTGTAGCCATATTAGTGCTGTTTCCTTGGAATTATTTTTATCATGGACTTACGTTTGTACATTTTATCTCCCTTCTTTAAGAAAAATAGCACTATTCATAGTCATTCGGTCACCTGCACTCAGGCAAGTACATGGTCCTCAATGTCCATGTGACCACTCCAGGCAAGGGGACCAGAATGAAATGCTAGTACGGCTTTTTGGAGGTGGTTTTTTGATTGTCAGTTTACATCTTTGCAACAAACAAATGATGGCCACCTGAAAATGGGCATGTCTGTTGTGTGTGCGCACTGGCAGGCATTCAGGAGATTTGCCCCCTTATAACTGATCCTTGTTTGCATTTTAAATCAGCCATTGCATACCATGAAGGAAAAACACTTTAAAGAAAAAGGAATTAAGGCATGACTCATTAGAAATTCTGTCTCCAAGGCCTGATTTGCATCAATGCTCTAACCTTTTTCATAACCTTATAACTCATAAATATTACCCAATGGTGCAAATTCTTTTCTCATTTTTGCTTTTCTGTTGAACATAAAAACGTTTTAACTTATTTGAGGTCCTTATTTGCAAATTACGTATCACTATTCCACGTGCAACATCTTTCTTCTGGAATCCCTTTGCTGAATTCTTCCTTTGTGTTCTTTTAACCAAAGAGTATCAACATTGATGTTTCAGGTCTGAAACACAATACTGTGTTTCTGAATGAATATTTTCTTTTTTTTTTTTTTTTAACTAAATCAACACTACCATTGCTTGGTAATGCTTCAAATGTTTGTCTTTAGCCTCACAGCTTTTACCATTTGGATTAAGGTTAGAGTGGACTTTCTGGTTTTTAGGTATTACAAAGTACGGAAGTGAAATTTAGGACAAGATCCAATATGCAAATCAATATAAATACTTCATCTCAGTAAGGATCTCAGTTCTAGAATATTTTCCATGAAAACCTCTTTAATCTCAAACTACAATTTTACCTCATTCTGCTGGACAATTGGTCAATATATCGAACCCTATTTTTATCCGCCCTCAGTTAACAGATGGCAAACATCAATGGCACTGAGAACTGAAACAGTAATAAGCTGTAAAATTTGCCATCAATGTGAAACTTGTCTCATGACTAGCTCTATGCACAGTATTTGCCATAATTTTGCATTGCTCTATGACCAACCTAGAGTGTGAAGCCACATGGTAGAGATGAACAGCCTTGTATTATGCCTTCTCCAATGCCAGCCTGATTTTTCATTCCAGCTGCAATTTGTGCTGATGACTCCTGCAATACTGCCAGGCTTTCCTGCATCCTAATCAGGTCACGTGGCAAACCCTTATCAAGCAAAATCTCCTGCATTTGCATATGATAGAGCTGTTTCTGGTAATCAGCCAAGTGCATGTACTGCTTCTTAATAAAATCTCAAGCTTGTTCTATCATTCCTTCAAGGTGAAAAATCTATTTTTGGTTCTGCTCCACCTTCATTGCTCTTTAGGTCTCATTTTGATCAAGAATGGTGCCCTTTTTCATGATCACTGTGTGGCAAAGTGTTAAAACATTTACCAATCAATGATTGGTAAAACCATGTATATGAAAATATGCCAACACATAAATGAGTCTCACCCTATAAATATTTCTGAGATTATATCCTCAGTTAAATGGTTCCTAATCATATGACTCCCTTTAAATTATACCTTTTCATACATCTACAGCCATGGTTAGACCTGATACTGGCCCACGAATACGCAATTAACAATGACAAGAGAACATAAAATCCTCTAAGTTACAGTTTGAAAACTAACACTATTTTTAGAAAAATATTTTCAGAAAGAAAAAACAGTAACAAATTGTTAGTTGTGTAGATTAATATTCTAGAATGACAATAAAGAAGAGAAATATATAATGTAGAATAATGGGGACATGGCAGGAAGAGTTAGAGGACTCTCAAGAGTCTTGTACTCTTCAGTCTTAACTTTAAAGGTACTGACTTCCAATAAACAGACAGAAATTAGCATACAGTCACTGGTTTTGTGCATAAAAACACAGTCATTTAGCCAGCTTAGTATTCTCATCAAGGAAGAGTAACATTCTAAGTAAACACAAATAAATTACTCTTATTCAGGTAATACTTCGAAGACCCGCAGACCCAAAGACCAAAGCCTTTGTCACACAACTACATACGGATTTAGGGATCTCACCAACCAAGTCCCAAGCAGAGCTCTGAGAGAGGAAACTGTTAGAAGAGAGCCATGAAAACAAGAAGAAACATTTGGCACTCTGCTGCATTAAATGGGAGGCTATGAAGTTTAAATAACTCTTATCACAGGGAGCACTCGGAGGGCCTGAGAAAGGCTTTGACAGCAAAAAAGAAGATCCAGCAGTTTCCCATATAGTAATAATAAGCTGCCCTTTTAAAAAATAACTATTAGCTAGATATATTACTATAACAAGGAGACAGAGATGCTAGTGAAATAGGTCTTCATGGTGTGATTTTTAACTTCTGAATCCAGCCAGGCTGGAATGTAGGGCAAGAAAGACTAATGTTCCAGGGTCATAATGAAGGAAGTGAAGAACAGAAATGATTGTGATCACCTTCTCCTCTTCAGAGCAACTACATTTTTCAGATTTTTCAGTCATAGCAGCACAGAAGTTTTGCTTTTGTTTTGGCTACAGGAAAGCCTTCACTTTCTAAGCTGAAATGAATATTTATCAACATAATGTTGTTACTGTCTTTGTATCTAACAACAGCTGTAGGATCTACCGGCAAGTTAGCATCTTTAAGAGTAGCTGGAAAACTTTTATTGCTCCCCTAAGCCTATGGACATCTTTTTTTCATCTTTAATACTCAGTTTTTCTCTCACAGCATTTGAGAATGAGCTACTGCCTCCAGCTCTTTCTCTTCTGCAGCTCTGGGAGTAGAAAAGTGACTTCAGGTATGGAAAGAGTCAATAATTTTCCTGTAAACACTACTCTAAACTTACTCCACTGCTCTAAAACAACTCAAGAAAATGGCACCATAGCATCAGACATCCTGCACCACTGTCAACTACAGGGACTTATCAACCAGCTACAAAATGTGTGGGACATGCCTTTGAAAAACCTCCGTTGATCATCAGGGTCCTTTATTTGTTTAAAACTAGATGACCCACCGTTAGCAGTTATTAAGAAATTAAGTACACTGTAGTTAGATACTTTGTCTCTGAAGAATGCATATAACTATAAAAGTGACTGCAATTTGTGTGTTTCCTGGACTAGAGGAATAATAAGTGAAGATGGAAAGCAGATTAGACAGAGCAACTAGAAGGTCAAGGGAAAGAACTCCAGCTCATCAAAAGCACATCTTTATATGTCTAAAAAATACGCATTACAACAAAACCAATCCTAAATGACATGCCTTAATTCAGTCCACCCTACATGTCCTAGAACAAAGACATCTGGCCTAGCTTGAATATGGGAGATAATTTTGCTCTCAAACTCCTCATGTACAAAATTAACTTGATTCATTTTTCACCTCAACAAGGTGTTTTATTTCCAGCTATCAGTTTTGCTATCTGTAAAGCATAGAACCTCCAAGAGTACTCTAAAACCTGAACACATAGATACTCATTTTCTGAATGACCACTTTGGAGACCAGAGAGAATAGAGAAAGGACAAGAGAGACACTTCCCAAGTTATTCAGTGGAGAAGCCTAATCAGAGTCTTGCCCAAAAGCTTAAAGAACACTATTTATTTCAAGCTTTTATTACAACAGAAAACAAAATGCCTACACAGTTCTCGCTACACAACACAGTGCCAAGACCCTTTGCACCATGCAATTACCAGCAAAGACAGTGGTGTCTCTAGCAAGTGCTTAATCTGTTCCAGCAACAGTACCTCAAAGAACAGAGCAAATATTTGGCTCAATGTATAAAAAAATCCATCAAAAAAATCCATAGCGGTGATCTGTGAGTAAAATAAAAAGATATAATCTTAGAGCCCACTCACTCCAGCAAGCTCATCTGAATTGTATTGCATGTCCAGAGTATCAAGAGAGCAGAATTTTACCAGTCATGCTCCCCTCAGATTAACTTGGCCAATGCTGACGAATGTACAGGAATCGGAGAAAATGAGTACAACGGGCATGGAAGGTAGTATTCCTACCTTCAGTGTACTTGACAGATAGTAAAGAAAGAAATTTCAATAACATCATAGGTGCAGGGAAGTTAATATTTAAATATTAATATATCCTTGCCTGTGTGTTTTATAAAGTATTTAGCTTACTAAAGGATGATTTAATACAATGAGCTACTCCACGTCTCAAACACAGAACCTATGGTCAGTGAACATATTTACCAATGAAAAGTTAATTTTACTACATGGCCAATAAAATATTAGGTAATTAGGTAATGGACTAATTACCATATACTTAAATATCTATGCTGAAAACAAGCTTATGAAAGATTATAAAAATCAATACTGAAATTTCCAATAACATATGTGTGCAGATTTCTACATATTTAACTAGTATTCTTTTATTTCAGAAGTGCCAATAAATTAGAGGAAATTTTGTTTCAGATTAATTTATATGATGAAGTAGTACATACAAAGCCCATCAATTACAGTGATAGAAATAATTAGGCTCTCAGTTCCTATGAATTAACAATGTATCATATTCTCGGTAATAAGTGGCACGCGTGATTATCTCTGATGGTATCTTTCTGCTTAATTTTTAATGAATGTCATAGTATGTATGCAGATTTTAATTGTCAGTAAAAACATGTAGATTTATTAGTTGTTTTCAACTGTATTAGTTAAAGTTGTTGTGCTACATTAATGATCCTAATGCATGCTAATGGGGATTTCTTAGCATATTATTGAACACACTCGCTGTTGTATACTTGGACAGGATAAGTGAAAGCCATGACAGTTGATAGTTAAACTGTTAAATATGGGAACAAAGCAACTGCATCCTGACTCTGCATTAAAGTAAATGAGAATCTATAATAAAGTCATAACACAGCAGGTGACATACCCTGTTGAGGACAATGCAAGCGCTAATAGACTCCCAGTAAAGTCGTTAAGAGTTTCAGTAAGTAGTTCACCAGTAGTTCAAGTGGCTGCCCCCCTCCGCCTTTTTTTTGTGTTGTATAATACAAATATAAGATATCATTCATTATACTTTTATACAAAAGCTTTTAGCCTTGAGTGTTATGGAGAATCTGGGTGAAAGAAATGGATATTTTAAAAAACCTAGCGTATATCGGAACTATAATGTCTTAACTATTACACTTAACTAATAAATTTTATTTTTTATTTTCAGAATTATAAGGCTGGGTACATTAAGATAAAATTGGATCCATTTTGTCCCAATGGGCAAATTCAAATACTCCACCAAATTTTTTTTCTCAGAACTATAGAATCTTATTTTATAGGATCATAAACTGAAGCAGACACATTTTAGCAGACATAGAGCAAATAACTTAAACATATTTATATTAATGTTGACCTTGATATACATGAAAACTTCATGATCCAATTCATTTTATATATTTATTTATATTAATTTATATATCCGAAAATGTAACACAAAAGATTGTTTTCCAACACTTGTATCCTTCCTTTTTTTTAATTAAAAAAAGGGTATTCACCCTCCACACACACGTATACACTTGTTATTACCTACAAACTGCTGTAGTAATCATTTAAGCAATATGGTGAATCAGTGCAGCCCTTTTCCACAAGAACCCATGAACGAGAGCTATGGCCTCATTGAAAAGGTACTAGCAATTCAGTTATGATTGCTATTGAAGAAATGGCATTGGAGTAATATTAGTCATACCATACTCTTAGGGCTTTTTTATTTATTTAAACACATTTAATTAAAGCATATAGAAGAAGGGACAGATGAGTAAAGGTCTATTTCCAGAGGAAATAATGAGGAAGATATTAACATAATTTTGTTTTTATTTTGGTACTTGTATGCGTGGACTGACATTCCTTTAATAGTTTCATGTTCCCTCCGATGTTCTCTTTGCCATCTTTCATTTGCGAGCCTTTTGGCACCTAGAGCACCCTGGGCAATAAACAACTTTCTAACATTTGTCATCTATAAAACGTATTGCACTCAAACACTAAAGGACCAGAGGCCACAACCACATGAAAGTCACACTTCATTTAACATCTATTACACCACTCTTACTCCCCCCGCCCGTCCTCCCCCTTACTTTCTTTTTCTCTAGTAGGCACAGTGGCAGTCTCCATTGAAGGTTTACGCACCCCTTCAGGGAATTGTTTTCGGCCTCTTTTGCTATGTCACTCTACAAATGGATGTATGAATCAACTCATTCTTTTACAATTCATGAATTTAATTAATGTCACCTCCTGTTCCCCATTTCACCAGACTTAGAGCATTCATCTAGTGTTACTGACCATAGCTTTTTCCCGTTGATAGCAGTAATAAAAAACAAACTGTGGGCGTTGGGGTTTTTTTTGGTTTATTTGTTTTCTCTTATTTCATATCAAAGAAATGAGTGCAAAAATCAAATTTAATGTACTGCCAGATGCATATTTTAGAATTATTTGTTACTGAATATGTTTTTTTAAATTATCCTACAGAAACAGGGGTATCCTACAGGACAAGGGGTAATGGGCGCAAACTTGAACACAGGAAGTTCCACCTAAACATGAGGAGGAACTTCTTTACTTTGAGGGTGGCAGAGCACTGGCACAGGCTGCCCAGAGAGGTGGTGGAGTCTCTGTCTCTGGAGACATTCACAACCCGCCTTGACGCATTCCTGTGCAACCTGCTCTGGGTGACCCTGCTCTGGCAGGGGGGTTGGACTAGATGATCTCCAGAGGTCCCTTCCAACCCCTACCATTCTGTGATTCTGTGAAATAGGTATCTAATCGGTTGTCTTAAGGTATGCTGCAGCTGTCATCATTAAGCATTTTCTAGGTAAATTATACCTACTACAAGGGCAATGGAATTTTACAAAATTCTCTTTTTTTCATTGATTACCCAAATATCTTCCTGAGACATAACTAATCAGAAAAAAATCAGTTTATTTTCTCCTCTTCTATTTGATTACTCTTTTTTCTCATCTTATCCTAAGTTTCTTTTTTCGGTTGTTGGTTTTTTTTGTTTGTTTTTTTTTTCTTTTTTCTTTTTTTTTTTTTTTCTAGAATGTATGGATGACTTCAAACAGTTGATCAAGGAGCAAGATTTTATCAGGTGATCCAAGAGTAGAGAGATTCCAGAGCAGTTATCTCATCTGGAAACATTTACACAGTTACATGCCCAAAGATAGACGCAGTTCACATGTAGGACAACTCAACCACTCCAGTGCTCATGGAAATACAGCCATATGGACACATTACAGGGAGAGAGATGCCTTGACTGATATATGGGATCCTTTGAAAGACCTAAGCTCTCGACACGGCAAGGGAAGTGTATGCAGCAGATACAAAATCTCAGGGTATCATCCATCTGTGGGTACTATAGTTCAGTCCCACTGATGCACTGATGGACACAGTGCTGCTGAACTCTTGTTTACAGTTGGCAGTGGTGCTACAGGAATGTCACTGGGACTCAGTATCCCAGCATTCTCAATTTCTTCATAATAAAGTAAAAATTCAGAATGTCGAATTACAAAGCAGTATATGCAGGCAAAGGTAGCCTTAATGTTATCAAAATAAGTTTTCTTTCTGCAGTGATAACACAACAGAAACATTTTAGGTGAAAAAGAAATGGAAATACAGCTATTACATAAAACACATGTTATTTAAGTAAACAAAAAATATGAGGTAGGAGCCCAGTGGGAGATATATTGGAATTTAATCACACATTACAAAAAAAACCCCAAACTTTAGAATTTCCCAGAAAAGGTTTTAGAGAGAAGATATAAACAAATCTCATCAAATTAATCTCTTCATTGTTCCTAATCTCCTCTGCTGTCATAAGATTACTAGCGCTTGATCTCATATCAGATATTAAATTTCACCCCTACACAATGGCTTGTTGGAGAAAGGAGTTGTTTAGTGGCAGGCAAAATAGAACAAATTAGATGAAATTTTGTGGTACTTCCCAGTTTGAGATTTTCTCTCCTAACCCATTATTAAGTAGCCACAGGAACTTCTGTGAAGGAGAAACTGATGCACAGAGTATCACAGCTGGATGTGTGGATGCTTATCACAGTGTGGAGTGGTCAACATGCTGGAGGGAAGGGAGACCATCCCAAGGGACCTGGACAGGCTTGAGAGGTGGGCTTGTGCAAACCTTACGAACTTCAACAAGGTAGAGGGCAAGGTCTTGCACCTGAGTCGGGTCAATCCTGAACACAAATGTAGAAGGCTTGGGGGTCTTCGTGGATGAGAAGCTCAACATGAGCCAGCAATGAGCGCTTGCAGCCCAGAATGCCGATCGTATCCCGGGCTGCATCCAAAGAAGCGCAGCCAGCAGGGGGAGGGAGGTGATTCTAGCCCTCTACTCTCATGAGTAGAGAGGAGTGGAGTACTGCGTCCAGCTCTGGGGCCCCTGGGAGGCTGTCATTGTGCCTGCAGGTCCTGTGGATTCTGGGAGAACAAATCCCACTCTTCAGCTGCCAGGGAGAGGTGCAAACAGTGTGCAGAAGTGAGAATGGTTACCAGAAAACAAAGTAAAACGTAAAGAACAAAAATAGGCAAGGATGAGAACCACGGAGTTATATTTTTTAAAATCCATTCAACCATTTCAGGTTTGTATTAAGCATAAATCTTCAGCCTAATGGGATAGGATGAAGGCACCACATATAATATCTCTGCTGAATGATTGGGTATTCAGCTACACAGTCAGAAGAGAAATTCAATGCAATGAAATAAGCAGGTTTTAGATGAAGTCTTGCTCTGGCCTGCAGCTGATGAGATACAGCGCTAGCAGATAGGCAAGACTGTCTACAACAAAAATAAGTCCAACACATATACAGTTTGTGTCCTGGTTTCAGCTGGGATACAGTTAATTTTCTTTCTAGTAGCTGCTGTATTTTGGATTTAGTATGAGAACAATGATGAAGATAACACATATTGTTTTAGTTGTTGCTGACTAATGTTTATATTAATCAAGGACTTTTTTGGCTTCCCATAGACGCTGAGAGGGAGCATAGGCAGTACAAACTGGCCAAGGGAATATTCCACACCACGGATGTCATGCTCAGTACATAAATGGGGGTTGGCCAGGGGCAGGAATCCACAATCACTGCTCGGGACAGGCTGGGCAACTGATCATCAGGTGGCGAGAGTGACTCATGTTGTGTCACTTTATTTTATATATTCTTTTATCATTATTATTTTCCTCTTCTATTACTATTCTATTAAACCGTCTTTATCTCAACCCATGAGTTTTTTTTCCTTTCCCCTCCTTTTCTCCCTACCCTACTGGGGGCAGGGTGGGGCGGACAGCGAGCAAGTGGCTGCGTGGTCCTACTTGCTGGCTGGGGTTGAACCACAACAGTTTGTGTTTATGTACTGTACTTTGTGGTGTTTAGTTTATTGTGTGATTGTTTCAGTGATGTGAAGCACCCAGATGTACTTTTACAAAAGTACTCAGTGGTTTTCAGAATCACTTAAATACCTTAAATTAGTACATCTGGAAAGTCTCACCTTTCAAAGATTGTCAGATTAGCCACACAAAATTTCAGGTGGTAATAGGGAAATAGCAAGAGTCCGCTCACTGCAGCTCAGTGATTCTTAAATGAATTTCGGTTCAAAAAGCCTAAATATATGATTAAATCAGTCTCCTGTTTACCAACACAGCACAGTTTTACAGATCCCTGGACACATCGGTGGTACAATCACTAGTTTTAGTCTCTACTAAAGCAGGCAAGGTTGGCTCATTGAGTTCAGCTTTTGGTTCTACTTTACACTTTTTAAAGACAAGCTTCCACTCTGCAATTTACAGAATGTCAGTTTCAAAGACTCTCAATTAACCACAAATCCTCAGAAAGTAAAGACCTGAGAAATCTCCTAGCAGGACCAAAGAATCCTCAGTTTTCTTCCTAAGTCATGGTCTGATGTTTCCCAAAAACTTCCCAAATGAAGCAGAGTGGGATTCTCATATACAATAATGTCCAGACTGTTAGGAGATGAAAGCGTGTTCAGCCATGAACTATTAAGATTGCCCTATCATAAGCTCAAAGTGGGATATCAGCACTTTGAAAATTTTTTTTCCAGTTCTGGACACAAATGCTCTGACCCTATATACAGTGTTTCCTTACATCATTTAGCTGATAACATATAACCAATGGAGCAACTTCATAAAATGACCTTTTAAAGTGTCACGGCACATGATAAAGGAATTGGGTCTGAAATAGAAGAAAATCTAAGATCCTCATCATAGACACTAAAGATTTGCCATAATGAAATCCCTTAGATAAAATGGGCTCACGTGGAAACCATTAACAATTTCAAAATACCAGGGTACAGACAAAAAGAAGAGAAAGCCGGTGAGGCAGCTTGAAAATTCCCCTTGTCCGGCCTTAGGGCTATTGCTAACATGTGATTACAGTCACCAACCTTGTGCTTCCATTTTGGACCTTAACTTGGATGTCCCGGGCGAAGGACATATTCCTTTGAAGTAATGAATAGTAAATACTTCCTTAGGGAAATATTTTTAAGTGTCAATATGAAAATCATTTGAAGGTAGAGGAAATTAAGAATCACTATATCTAGGCATGGAATGGGAGTTTTTTAGAATAACTGCTTAAGCAGTATGAAACACCCAGATACATGTTTTCAAGTACATCAAGTGTAAGAAAGCATCAGAGAATGAGGGAGGGAAGGATACTTGAAAGCATCTTGCTGTAGATCCTGAAATCAACCTGACTTTAGACTTGTGGCAAAAAAACTGTCAACCTAACAGCAAATAGCTATTCAGTCACCTGGAGTGAAGGTGTTTACTGATCGCACCTCCCTGTGCATTTGTTATACAAAACTATGGGTTTTAATCACAGGAGCACAATAGGCAGCTAGATTTAGGTGCATCCCTGAGCTAACAGTGATTACACACCTGCAGAAAAGAACACAGAGCCAGAGCTTCTACTCAGGTATGTGTTCAATCCACTGACTAGAACAGACATTCACAGACTCCATCACTTTGAAGAGACGGTTGACTATTCACATTGCTGCACAGCTTATGCTGAAAACAGAAGCGTGGACCAGCACAGACTATGGCTCAATAAAACTAATTTGACTTTCTTTTGCATTGTGATGTGGGATTCCTCTCCTCTTTATAAATACCATGGTGTGTCTACAACCTTGCTTTAAGTATAACATTAAAATTAACACAGTGAAAAACATAGTCAGCATTTCGGAGAAATCGGAAACAGGCTAATATCATGAGAAGGGAATAAGGCAAAATAAGGTACGATACACAAACCCTGGATGTCAAAACAGAGTAAGCCTGCTCAAATGGAAAGAGCAACACCAGTTAGTACTGGTTGAGGTTCTAGCTCTAGTTGGTTTGGGGTTTTTTTGCTCTTTTCTGCTTTCTTGCAAGAGGCCATTAAGAAAAGAAATTACTGAGAATACAGCCCAAGCAAAATGACATAAGTGTTCTTTCCCTCTTCCCTCAACTCCACACTGTCATGTAGTTTCCAGAGCTGAAAGTGTACTAGCAGCAAATGATTCTTTTGTGACTCAACTTCAGATGAGACCTAATATTTTTTCATGAAATAAATACTGGCTAACAGTCAGAAAACAGTAGAATTGGGCTGGTTGAAGTTTGTAGATGCCAGGTAATGCATCTGGGAAGCAATAACATCATCTACTTCTACACATTGGTTTGTGGGCTTTTTGTCTTGCTCTTCATCCCTTTTTCAGAATTTTTTCTCCCATATTTCGATACCTGGTTAGATCCAGATTTACCGATACAGCTTCTTCAGCCGCATCATTTGTGCTTCAAAATCATAAGGAATCTTTTCTTTCATATTCACAATTATTTTCACTTTCTGTGTATTAATTACATCCAATGTAGGTCTTTGTAGTTAGTGTCTGAATCTTTATTCTTTAGACTTATTGCAATAGACCCAAGTTTGTTCTGCTAAAATCATCTGCAAATGTATCAGTTCAAAATAATAACAAAAGTAAAATTTGTTATTTTGTGAATCACTAAATTAAAATAATTCTAATTCTCTTATGTCGTTTAGAATCGGGTTCTGAGTTTGGTACAAGCTTTCTTCAATAGCAAGTTAACTAGGCATCAGAAAAGACTTCAAATGAGATTTTTCCCTTTAAATATTACCTCTAAATACAAGGCACCGGAGCCATGGAAACATAACAAACGTGCTCTACAGAGTTTTATATGTACTAAAAAGACTGAAGACCCTTCTTCATGTGAAAATTGTATAATCATTCATCTTGCTTATTTTTATAGAAAATTCATATGGGAATACCAAATTTGTTTACCCTTAAAATGAAAATATTCTGATGTTTCATTTCATTCTGTTCAGTTGCCTTAAAAATTTACATAAACCAAACAAGTTTTTAAAACATCACAGAAAACTTTTATAGATGAAAAAACCATAATTTTGTATGTCCAAGTCAAACATATTTTTACAAATATATATTTTGCAAGATTAATAAGTAGGAATGAATCCACAACAAAGACTGCAGAACAGCGCTAGACCTGGGGTCCTTTCAGCTGAAGTCGTTGTTTAAACATAGTATTTACGAACTACACTTTCCTTTGTATATGTGGAACATCACAAGCTCCCTGTCCCTTCTTAAAATTGTTTGAAACAGCACATCACATCCTGCAATGTCCATTTTAGTCCAGGAAGTCAAAATAATTTCAAAATTCTTAACTATATTTGTGAAGACATAGCTATATAATTTCAGAGGATTTCTCACGTGAAAAGCCCAACAAGTAAGCAGCTTCTAATTTTTTCTGGTCCTTAAATATAATCTAATAAAGATAATTGGTTGAAATCACAGAATTTGCCTTAGGAATCAACACCAATTTAACGTCAAATTGATCAGATTTATGATATATTTTTCAATTTAAGAAGTTTTCAGTTTAAACAAATAGCAGTTTAGAAAGACACTTCAGTAGAGGGAGGGACATGGAGGCTTTCATACTTAATTTCTGAGGTTCAGAAGTCTCTAAAAAAGACAGAGCTCTGGAATCCCTTACAAATACTGGTATTTCAGAGGTCCAGACACAGTGCGCTGCCTAAAGTTCATGGCCTATTTAGAAGTCCTCTACTCTGACCTGAGCATGGCAAGGGGAAAAATTAGATTCCTTTTAATTCTTTTGTCATCGCTCTTTACAGCTGTAACCCAGAAATGAGGGTGAACTAAACTTTCCCTGCCACTTTATGGCAATGTTAATTGGATTCATACACTGAATTCATACATTAAGAAAGCCACCCCCGTGTCTGTTTTCAGGTCCAGATCAATACAGGGAATCCTATGTAACTATTACTGAAGTAGTATCCTGCAAAATAATAACATACTTTCTTCTGTAAATCTGTCAGACTTGCGGTCTTCAACAATAAACACGGGGGTGGAGGTGCTTGGGGGTCAGGGTGTTATTTCAGTTGTTTAGTTGTCAAGAAATAGACTTGGGATTTGTTATAGAAAATGTAGATGTTTGTTACTCTCTGGATGTCTGCAAGGTATTACAGATTTGAAACAACATCCTCCCCCTACCCCTTAGAAGTAATCCTTATGCACAAAATTCTTGGTTTTGACCTTTAAGAAAGCATGGACGACGGGTCAAGGTCTTAAAAGGAAATCAAAATTCTCACACAGTTCTGGCATTTGGTTTTCAGTTTTTCAGTCATTCTTGATTCTAAACAATTATTAGTTGTAGATGTCTGCAATTGTTCAATCTAATTTTGCCTTAGTGCTGTTATGAGGAGAGTGAGGAAAAAAAAATAGAGCTCCTGCCACTGAGACCACAATGCAAAGAAATCCATTTTGACCCAGATCAACCAAATCTACATCACCCTATGTTAAATCAAATTATCACAAAGTACAATTGCAGAATGAGAGGAGGGGTGGCAGCTCACCTATAATACTGAACCTCTCTGAACCAAACCAGAAATTGATGTGGCATTGTCACTAGGTATGAGTAGACAAAAAACACAGGAGACTTTTTGTTCACCCTCGTTCTTGTGCCTGTCTGTCCCCTGCAATCTAGCCCTTCTCGTAAGCTTTATCAGGAAAAGGGGTCTAAATCTGGATATATAGTCCTGAAAAAAATGTTTCTTTTGTTTGGTGAAATATTTGACAAAAATACCTCACCACGACCCACAACAAAAAAACCCAGGTTCCAGCAGTGGTGGCTGTTTTAAAAATAAGGGATGTGGCTGATGTTAAATTATTAAGCAAGAAGCAATGACGAGATCACCCACATATGGTATTAGATTTAGAATACCAGTGAGCCATCATGTAAGAATAGCTTCTGATAACTAATAACCCCTATGTGAAAGGCTCCTTATCCAATTTCAATTCTGTTTTGCCTTCTCTCCTTTCATGCATCCTTTCCTAGTTTAGAAAGCAACTTTCATAGGCAACAGGAAATATTCCAGTGAGTTTCATGTGTCTAATGAATGCTGATAAGTTATTTTTCTGCCCTACTGGATACCTGGAACTAAGCATCAATCTGAGAGCAAAATAACAGACAGAAGTTCATTATATTCAAAGATATTAGCATTGAAATTCTAGTCTGCAGTTACAGAGAACTGTGCTGTAATAGTTATTTAAAATTTATATTATTTCTGTTCCAGATATAAACTTTTCCTTCAAGAATTTCACCAAAGACAGAAAAAGCAGAAAAAGTTTCCAAAGCCATGGGTCAATAAACCAAACTCTACTGAAGTTAATTCCAAACTCCCATTGTTTTACTCGAGCGAGAGAACTTTTTTGAGCAGTCAGCACAGTAATACACACCATCGGCACTTGTGGTGAGGAGCAGTGAGCGCGATTAGCTTTCTGCCTTCCCTTAGCTTTGGCTAAAATCATCTATTTCTCCACACTAGATGCAAACAGATGTGGAAGTGAATGCTGCTGCTGCTAACTGAGCAGTCCACTGCTCTCCTAGCAGACCTCCTCTAGGCTGTCGGCATCACCACAAGGGTAAGTGAAATCTGTGCGTTTAAGGTATTACTGGAGTGTTTTTATTCAGGAAAAATGCATGTATGTCTGCATACATTCAATTTTAATGTGGAAGAGAAACTAAAAAAGTAGGATACCTAAGAGTTTACTACTTCACATATCCTTCTCTCCACTTGTATTTAACTGAACAGTACAATTTGTTAGCTGCTTTTCAAGCTAAAACTAAATGCTTGATTTAACAAAAGTTATATGAAAATTTCAGCTAATGCGTTACAGACTGGCAAACAATCTGTACCTATTTCTGAATGCAAGATTTAAACAGCAGTTAAATCAAGTCTCCCCATTATTCAACCAGGTTGTCAAGCATGCATATAAAGAGAAAAAATCCAAATGTGATCATGGCCATTAAATGCAATACAATTATGAGATTTTATTGACAAAGCCTACAATTCTGAGGAGATGAGATAAGTATACATTTATATCTACTTCCATTTGTGCAATATATTTCAATATAAATATTGATTCAAAAGCAAGATTAGTGAGGTTTAACCCTCATAAAGGATTAAACTACCTTCCAGTGAGAATTTGTAATAACCGAGCCACTTCTGTAGGTGATGCAAGTCAGGGCAGCACAATGAAATCAGTGGAGCTATAGAAGATGATGACCCAGACTAAAGACCTCAAGAGAAGTGTTGAAGAAAAACTAGTAAAGCCTGTATTCTTTTCCTTTCAGAAATTCCTAGGGCAACTATTATTACCACAAAGTGCAAAAGCTTTGTAGCCAAAGTACCAGAAGACAGTATCAGCAATGTAATCTTGATAAAAAACTCCAAATGTAATTAAAATAATAGTATAAAACTGTTAAGTCATTGAAGTCAGAAGCAACAGACTCAGGTACTAACATGCAAATTATAGTTCAATCTACACATCTGCCTATGAAAGCTTGCAAAATACATATTTTTGCTTGACTGCTGAGAGATTAAAGCACAAATGCATCCTCTGGGATTCTGTTTAAGAGATTAGTCTTGAATATTAGGCAGTAGAATGAGTCAATATATATGCACGTAATTTATACCACTAATGTTTACAAAAATCACACTTAAATATTTTTCTTCCATGCTAAAACAGGAGAGAGAGATATAAAAATCCCCGTGTTATTGTTTGGGTGCTAAAAAGAAACTGAAACTTTTACAATCTGTGTGACAAAAACATTCCTATAAAATGATAGGAAAATGATTTGTGCATGCTTTCCTAAGAAATAAAGAGACACTCCTTCAGCCTTATGTTTAAGAGGTGCAAATTAGCACAATGCCATCATGTGGAGTAGAGTTAAAAGAGATGATATGAGCTACATCTCTGTCCCCAGCTGTCTTAGGAGCGAAGCTATGAAAATCTGTAGCCTAGGTACCAGGGAGGGTATCGACAGACATGCTGCAGCACATCCAGTGTCAAGGTTTTCGGGCTTCACTACCCAGCAGTGTGTTGCCACCCCTGTGTTGAGTCAGCTGTAGGGCCAAGCCGGCACACTGGGATTTCTATGCTCACCTCTCTGTAAAGATCTGCCATTCAATTTCACTTTCATCTTTCCCTTAATCTCCCTTTTCTTAATCTTGGTCATTTGTCTGACCCCACAAGCACGTTCACATACCCTGCCCTGTTCTTTCCCCTTCAGCACTGCCAGCCTTTGGGTGAAGCACATTTAGGTGCCACAGCTGTTTGCTAAGCAACACGTGTCAATACCAGAGCCTAGACTGAAAAAATGTTTCTTCTACAATGAAGTTATGCACAAGGTGATATGAAAGGATATATGAAATGATATGAAGGACATGCTGGAAACTACATGCTGTACAATAGTCTTACATCAATTTGATATGATTTTAATACCTCTTATTAACAGTTTATCCTGTTACCACAATATCTGAACACTTTCACAAAAATAACCAAAACCCAGCACTGCAGATGACATTTTCTCCTTCTCTGAGGGAACGGGTTCCTACCAGCATGATTTTATTATGAGGGGAATGGACATGAAACTAGAGAATGAACCCTCCATAATCCATCATTTACCAGCAGTCCTGGCTAATCAGGGAGATCCCAGTTGACTGGAGGCTAGCAAATATGATGCCCATCTACAAGTTGGGCTGAAAGGAGGATCTGGAGAATTACAGACCTGTCAGCCTGACCTCCATGCTGGAGAAGGTTAAGGAGCAGATCATCTTGAGTGCCATCACGTGGCACATACAGGACAACCAGGTGATCAGGCTCAGACAGCATGGGTTCATGAAAGGCAGGTCCTTCTTGACAAACCTCTATGACAAGGTGACCCACTTAGTGGAGGAGGAAAAGGCTGTGGATGTTGTCTATCTAGACTTTAATAAAGCTTTTGACACCATTTCTTACAGCATTCTCCTGGAGAAACTGTTGCATGGCTTGGATGCACTTATGCTTCACTGGGTAAAAAAACGCCTGGATGACCGGGCCCAAAGAGTTGTGGTGAATAGAGTTAAATCCAGTTGGCAGCCGGTCACAAGTGGTGTTCCCCAGGGCTCAGTATTGGGCCCGGTTCTGTTTAATATCTTTATGAATGATCTGAATGACGGGGTCGAGTGCACCCTCAGTCAGTTTGCAGATGACACAAAGTTATGCGGGAGCGTTGATCTGCTTCAGGATAGGAAGGCTCTATGGAGGGATCTGGACAGGCTTGATCGATGGTCCAAGGCCAGTGGTATGAGGTTCAACAAGGCCAAGTGCTGGGTCCTGCACTTGGGTCACAACAACCCCATGCAGTGTTACAAGCTTGGGCAGGAGTGGCTGGGGAGCTGCCTGGCAGAAAAGGACCTGGGGCTGTTGGTCGACTGACAGCTGAATGTGAGCCAGCAGTGTGCATCTGCCTGTATCAGGAATAGTGTGGTGAGTAGGACCAGGGCAGTGATCGTCCCCCTGGACTCTGCACTGGTGAGGCCGCACCTTGAATACTGTGTCCAGTTTTGGGGCCCTCACTACAGGAAAGACATTGAGGTGCTGAAGCATGTCCAGAAGAAGGGCAATGAAGCTAATGAGGGGTCTAGAGCACAAGTCTTATGAGGAGCAGCTGGGGCAGCTGGGGTTGTTTAGTCTGGAGAAAAGGAGGCTGAGGGGAGACCTTATCGCTCTCTACAACTACCTGAAAGGAGGGTGTAGCCAGGTGGGGGTCGATCCCTTCTCCCAAGTAACAAGCAATAGGACAAGAGGAAATGGCTTCAAGTTATGCCAGGGGAGGTTTAGTTTGGATATTAGGAAAAATTTCTTCACAGAAAGGGTTGTCAAGCATTGGAACAGGCTGTGTAGGGAAGTGGTTGAGTCACCATCCCTGGAAGTATTTAAAAGATGTGCAGATGTAGTGCTGAGGGACGTGGTTTTTTGGTAACTTGGCAGTGCTAGGTTAACAGTCAGACTTGATGATCTTAAAGGTCTCCTCCCATCAAAACGATTCTATGAGTCTAAAACCCAGTCGAGTCACTATTATTTTTAAAAAGAAATACTTAACATACAACAGAAAATGCTGCTTTCTGGATGTTTTGGAACAGCACACAAAGCAAGCCGCTGCTCAAAACCTAAACATGAGAGAAGAACTAACTCAAATACATACAGGACATCAAGAAGGGTGAATTATGCAGGATCCCTTAAGTCCACTGTGCCACTTTCTGTTCAAGTCAAAATAATAATAGATTTCCTCTTTTTGTGGAAAGAAAGAGTGTTGCAGCTCTGCAGGCAGAGTTGCATAGAGACATTTTCAAGTGAGGGAAAGACATTACCCTGTCTGAATCCCTTGAACTTCAGTGCTCCGAGTGCCTCTTCTATCCACTGCAGGGAATGCCAAGCTGAACACAGGCTGCAGCATAGCCCATTATTCTGTTAGAGGCAAGAAATTCCTTGCCCGTTTGTGTCCATCTTTTATGTTCCGCAGTTAAGGTCATGTAATGTATAAAAAGTTCAAGTAAATTATATATGAAGAAATATAAAATAAACCCTCATAACAGAAAAAAATGCAGGAAAGGTAACATTACAAGTATCTATTAGTTATGTAAATAATTGCTACACTGTTTGGAAATTATTAGTTTTATAAATTTTAGTTACCATTAAAAACCATTTGGCAAGTATTTTGTGTGAACAAAATTAAAACTATGCGTTGTTCAGAAGCTTATCATGACGCCTATTGACTGTTTCTGATGTGATACACGCCCTGGCCAGACAGTATATTTTTCCTTCCTCAGTCAGGTATTGATGTGATGAATGCCCCAGAAAGACAATGAATACTTGCTGTCATACAAAACCCCTGCTTACACTGTACACCAAAAGACCACTGTAAGGGCTGCCATCCCCCAGCAACACTTCTACTTTAATATTTGAAGATACTTGAGGGGTTGACAATGTGAATAGCAAGTCACAAACATAGCAAGCTACACAAAATTAAAAAAAAAATAATTTGCAAAATAATGTTTTTACTTTCTAAAAAGCAGAAAATGAACCCCTATTTCTACTGTCTCTTTCTGTTTCCTTTTTTTTTTAATAAATTTTTTTTTGTTAGTATTTTTTCTCTTGTAATTATGATTTCCGTGACGGTAACTGCAGCTGAAGTTGGAGCAGCTGAACAGCTAAATGATGGACTAAATTATATCAATGGGGTTTTAGGTACTGTGGACACATAGTCCCTTTGTATAGCCATAGAGAATGCACAGCACTGCAAACTTCCTTTGATTGAGTAGTCTGGGAATTTTTCAAAGTAGAAGAATCAACAGTAATCTAAATCTGAATTTCAATCAGTTCATTTTAGCTATTTTGTCTCCAAGCCACATGCAGCTGAATTAAAAAATTCTGTTTTATGGCCCTATAGCACCTCATGGAGAAACACATACCTAGAAAGTCAATATTTTTTTAATAAACATTTTTGTCTTCACAAAAACAAACAACATGAGCAGAGATCAAAATAGATCTGTGCACCATTTTGATATCCATGTCCTCTGTTTCAATATGCCACATTTAGCGTTTTACTGCCTGTCACTTTTCCTAGTCCTGTATGGTTGTCTTTCAAAAGGCGTATAAATCACTGAAGAACTTCTCTGTAACTTCAGCTTACTTAGGAGACCTATCATCAATCATAATTAATGAGTCACTATGAACAGTACTGTGCCTGCTGACTAGTCTTTTCAGTGCCATCGGCACAGACTAAGTCTGGATATTGAAAGCCAAGAGAGAAATTTAAGAAGAGCAGAATGCAGCGAGGAACAGGAAAAAACAGGGGAAAAAAAATAAATCAGTTAACTTGAGTGGTGTCAAGGCATTCAGTACTAATGAATATTAGGAAATATTACTCTAATTTTAGCCCTTTGAGACTATACAAGGTAAAGATACAAACTTTCTTCAGCCTTATAAAGTTCAAGAATATATGTGACTTACATTAGCTGTCTAACACTAGTGATTATAATCCATGGAATACAAAAGGATAATTTGCCAATCTTGTAATGAATACCAGTACAGACTGCTGTTATTTATTGTTCATCTGGATTTGACTACTGATTTGCCTAAGTTATCTAAAAGCTAGTATAATTTAGTATGTTAAAAAGTCTAGGAGTGTGAAGATGAAGTATATTTTATTTTCCATAAGAAGTCATCTCTTACCTAGGTAGGGAACTACTACGTAACATAGATGACAATTCAAGTAGCAAAATTAGAAAAAGTGAACAGATTTCACATAATACGTAGACTAACACTCTATTTGCAGCACACTATGGTACTGGAACGAACTGCACAATGAAGAAAGGCAAATCTGCTAAAAAAAAAAAAAGAGGTAAATCGTTCTGCTTGTTTTTCTTTGAAACATATTTTTTGAAATATGATGGCTGTATTCCAAAAGCTATAATCAACCCCGCACTACAACTAACGTTGCGCAGAAGAGATTTTTTCCCTTTGAAAAAATCTAATAGGCAAGATAACAATACATTTTTTTGAAAGCACCACATTTTTCTTGAAAATAGTGCAAAGTGTTTGATTCCAGCAATCTGAACTCAAGTTTTCTGCTCTAATCCCTCCTATTGTCTTAACACCCACCCTTATAAAACCACTACAAATTTAGCAGTTAGTAACAGCATTTAGCAAAAAACAGTAGAAGTTTATGAACCTCCCTGGATGTGGGGCCCATTATCCCAATGGTGCCCCCAGAACCTGAATCTCGATGGTGTCCCCAGAACCTGATGTGGGTTGTGAAATGCAGAGGCATCGACGTGGTTTGGGATAGCACCAGCGAGGTTCAGCCTGGCTTCCCGCTTTGTCCATATTGCCTCTCACCATGGGAAGGGGAAGGGAAAGAGCAGCCCTGGGAGAGAGGCGAGGGAAATCAGAGGCGCCGAGTGGGCGACAGGGGCGGTGCAAGGAGAAGGCAGCAGCACAGATGTTTCAGTCCAGAATAATTTGTTTTGACCTCTGATGTCCTGTTATAAACTGAGAATCGAAACTCTTTCCTCAGAAAACAAAGCTAATAATGCACCAATGCAACTTTAACCTCTATCCCAAACAGTGCCAGAACCAAACCAAAACCTTCGCTTTTCAATAGCATAAGACCTAGAAAAAAATTTGAACCTATTTTTATTTTACAGTTATTCACACTGTAAAAATAACTCGTAAAGAAAACTGTAAAGAAGAACTGTTTCTCCTGATCTGAATTTCTGCTCAACCTCACACATCTTTTTCATTTCCCCATGGAGGAACTCCATTCCAAATGGGAAAAGATTTTGGGTTATGCAGTAAAACTGCAGTCTATGGTTAGGAGTCGAGAGCAGAGGTCAGCAAAAACCCCACCCCACTGCACCTTCAGTGCATATAGTATATTTACCAGGCAGTGGAATATTTTCACAGTCCTATGGTCTTGAAACTATACATAATGTATATACATATATAGTATACATATATGTATACTATACATATACAGCTTATTTGAACTGAACTTCAATTTATTACTAGTTATCTGGGAAGAATAGTTTTCACCCACAAGCGCATATTCGCTTAAGGTATACTATAGTCACAATTCATTTTAAAAAACATCAGAACTGGGAGTCTGCACATCCATAAATGCACTCGACCAGCAATGTGTTTCTTAAATTGTTTGGCTACCACAGAACAACCTAGTTCTTCAGGCATCTTACATCAACAGCCTTCAGTCTGTCATCATACTGTGGTACCATTGTTAAATGTCCTTTATTGCCTGGTTTATTGTTCTGTTCAGTAGAATAATCACACGCATAGCAGACAAACAATGAACTGAAAGTACTGCTAAAAAGAACAAATACAGCCTGTTCATGCTATTGTACACTCAAAACTTCATGCTAATGCTATGTTTGTTAAGGTGCTAGAGTACAGTATTTTATTTCAAGACACTAAATTACAATACGCTTAATGATCAAGTCTCTGTTTGGAAACTGAAATACAAAAAAGTTACCTGCTCCTATGCAAAGAATTTTCTCTCTGCCCTGATCCACCACCATCAAAATAATTGTTAACTTCTTCCTGGATTTGTTAGGAATTGGGATCAACTCCTCATCTGTCATATTTGCTTGCTCAGCCTGGAAGCGTTGGTTGCTGCTATGTATTTTTGCCTTTATGTCTGTAGAACCAATGCTGCTGAGAGCTAGCTTCTTTGTGCGTGTGTGTCTGCAGGTGTGATCTGTATAATTATTTTTCCTAAATCCCTGTTAATTACATCTGTGCTTTTTCATTAAAGAGAATAGACTGATAAGAGGTGACTGGGACCAGAAGACAATGTAGCTCCACAGCTAAACAGGAACATGATGATTATTGATAATAATTAATAAAAACAAAATAATACGTATTGAATTTTTTCTGTCCTAAAGTGACTCTAAAGAACCTGTAAGCTAGAAACTAAAACTATGCCTTAATTGTAAACCAAGTACATTGTATACAGAAGTTACTGATAGAGAATTGGGCAGAGTCGGTTTCCAAAGTTCAATAGCGCTTTTAAAAATGTGCATTCAGTCTTAAGGAGATTAAAACAAATTCAAGATGAATTTATATTACCTTTCAGGTTCTGCTCAGCATGCTACTCTTGTCTTAGGCTAAAATACAGTTCCCGACTTATTTTTTTAAAAATATAAATAGTTACGGACATATGCATATACACATATGCATTACCGATATTTATATTGATTTACCTTAAATTACTGTAAAACAAAAATTAAAAACGAAAACCCAGCTGTTCATAGCGCATTCTGCTCAAAAGATCAGCCCCTGAAGTGTTCAGTCTGGAGCCCAGTTCACGACGAGGGGATTAATAAAGCAAACAGGAAACAGAGCAAGGGTTCTCAGAGCGGCGTCCTCAGTCGTAGTAAACAGGCTCTGCTAAAAGACTCCATTCGCTGACACGCTGGTCTGTATTTTGTCATGTTGCTATCTCTTACCAAAGCACCACACTGAACTTCAACAGGGCATAATGTACAACAGGCAACAAAACATGAAAATAATTTAAGAGAGATTATGAAGAATCTTATATAAACTACTACTTCTCTCACTTTTAAAACCAGTTCACCCATCCTTAGCAAGAGATCTCTCAAATGACAAAAAACATAGCCAAAATCTTGCCAGGCACTAACTAGCTACGTCTTTGATTGCACTGTTTACAAATCTGTAATAGCATTTCTTCCATCTGTTCTGCAGTTTCCATCTATACACTCGATTTACAAAATGAAATAAATTGCTTACAAATTTGTTCCAAAGACCTCTTCCAAAGAGGTCTTCCAGCATATTGGCTATTATGGACACTACTCTGAAATTCAGACAAAAATAATACAGTAAAATGAAGGGGAGAGTTTGTGTGGAAAAAAAAGACCCTTAAGAAGGACAGATAGGGTTCTCAAGGGAAAATTTTAAAGAAATGCATCTCAGTTACAACTCAGCCATTGACTGTATCTTCAACATAATGTACAATTAGTTAGTGAAGCTGTTTTGTTTAAAACATCAATGTAAAAACTGGCCTGTTTTCAAAAGCAGAGTTAAGTGGAATTCTGCACACAATTTCTGACAATTCTGCCATAAAATGATCAGCAGTTTATGAAAGAAGAGCAAAACATTTCTTTGTTACTCTAGGTAGAACACCACAATGCAATTGGGAAGTTGATTTCAAGAGGCCCAGATCCTCCTTTGAAGAAGCTCAGAATTATATCTCTGCACCATGTGGGTGATGAGTCTTGCTCAACATCTCCCAGGTGTGCGCAAACATTGAAATGATAGCCACGAATAAAACTTTTCATACATAAAGCCTAAATTACATGTGAATAGTTTCCATTACATCATAACAAATGACTGTCACAGAATCACAACTCTCTTTTTCTGATGTGAAAAGGAAAGGAGATAACAATCAAGTTTCTTTAGGAAAAAAGCTAATGTCAGTACTGAAACAAACGTCATTCTTCAAAATGAATAACATTTAACGTTTGCTCGCTGGGTAACTAGTTATGTGTTTCTCTGTTCAATTAGCCAAACATTCACAACGAAACCAGATTGAAATTATTTTTGTGGTAAGTCTTCTACAAAAACTCTTTTTAATGTTGTGTATGTGCTTCTCTGTTTGAAACCCATGTAAAGGAGCCGTAGAAGAGATTTCATTTCTATTATAATAAACTACCTGTGCTATTATTATTATTGCTCAAGTGTGGCATTTGCTCCCACGGTTATATCCAAAATACCAGTAACTTTGTTATGCATTACTACTGTTACTACTAAGCAAGGGCCTAACACTTCAAAGGGCTCAGTTAACTGAGCAAATACTCCAGACGTTGCTAGAATTAAATAACATGGCACTTATGAATATAGCTCTTTCTTCATTTACAAGACACAGTGAGTCAGAAAAGTAGCACCCAAGTATGATTAAAAAGAAATGCTTTCTGACAGCCTGCTCTGCACTGACTAGTGAACATTGAGTCACCACCACCACCCCAGCACAGCATCATTTCTACTTGATATTTGCCGTTCCATAATTAGAACAAACGATATACTTGGGACACAGCAAAATGTTTTCAGTTAACTTTCTGCTTAAACCCATTTACAGAGTCTTTACTGTTCCTGCCTCCAAAGATAAGGTACACAATCATGATCTGTGCTGCCTCCATTTTAGAGACAGCCCTATTATTATAAAAGTAAATGCCACCCACTTGCTAACACTGGAGACTAATTAACTCTGCAATTGCTGCTTAGTGAAGAGGGTAAAAATCACACTGCCTGTTCCAGCAGCTATCCTAGAAAATCAAGAGGACTAGATAATACTTTGTCTTCACTTCCCCTCCCCCCCAAAAAAATTTTCTCTTTTTTTCTTCTTGCATTCTTTTTTTTTTTTTCAATTTTTATTTTATTTTCATCTTGCTTTTCTTATAACTATTATTTAAGTACTGCTTTTTGTAAAAGTGTGAAAGGTCTCTGTGGTACCTCTGGTCATGAATCCATTTGCTAAAAAAATGTTTTTGAAATCCTTTCTGTTCATCCTCCAATTCAGTTTTTGACGTTTTGTCTTCTAAAAGCAAGTTCTTGTAAGCAGGTCAGCTAGTGAGCCTTGATTTCAGTAGCTCTGCTGAAAACTGACAGCTATATAGATTCATTAACCATATGGTACTGAAAGGAAATCTTTACATTCCAATTATTTCAGCCCAATTTATTAAAAAAAGCTCACTAACTTGCACTTCGCCATCCATATATCTATTTAAACACAAACATGTTCACAGTGTGAGAAAAAATTCCCAAAAGGTGTTAAATAAATATGCAAGTCATCCAATGAAATAAGACCCCAAAAAAGCAATGGCCAAGGCTCACAACACTGAGATATGCTTACCTGCAGGGGAAAACATTAGTTACAGCAGCGACAATATGAATTTTGTAGTTCAATTAATTGGCATAGGGATTAATAGCATAAACAAGATGCAAAAAAAAAATAATAATCTGATCTGGTTGTAAATCAGCAATGTTTTGTGGAACTTTTTACTTTACGTCTATTACTTTCTGTCTCCAGCAAATACCAGGCAAATTAGGTTCTCTTGATTCTGGTGAACAACCAGCAGCAGGGATGGCATGAATACAAATAATTTAGAAGCTCAGTTCTATGAGCACTTTTAAAGAGAACTCTTCTTTAGATATCTTACTGAGCAGGTTTTTTTTCATGTCTGATATTGAAAGCTTTTGAAAAACAGGAGCAGGTTTTATACAGGACAGAGTTGCTCAGAAGTGGACCCCAGTCATTGCTGGTTTCAGTGATCCAGTGAAACACGCTCCTGTTACTGACTGGTCTGGCGGCTGTCTGTAATGAAATCTTTTTTGTTCTTGCTGGGGTGGGTTTTTTTGGTGTTCTATTCCAGCTCTATAATCCATAAAGAAACAGAGATTTTAAGGTGTATTATATTACTGGTTTAATAGGACTTGTGCGGTGGAGAAGAATTGCTAAAGTGACTCTCTGTTGCTACTTTTAGAACCTCTTGCTGTACGGAGCAAGTGGAAACAGGGAAGGGTGTAGGGGATAACTGGAGCAGTCCAACAGCTGCTATGTGCCACCAGCAGCGCCCTAGTGCAACCATCTTTGCCACAAAACACAGGAGGTACAAAGCAACTTACGGCCACGGCTGCCCAGCAGATTCCTGCGAAAAGCACAAAGTGGCTGCAGTACAGAAAGGGGAATTGAACTTTCCGTTAGGCATGTTAAATGTGGCAGCTGAAGCCATGCATGAATCACCCAGAGACATCAAGCTCTCTAGAAGACCCTGAGAAGAATAAACAGGAAGAACTTACCAATTATTGACCCGGTATTTTTTAAAAATGGAAGATATGGCCTCTGAAGGCTTCCTCTTTATTTGCATCTGGTCCAGGAGTTAGGCAGATGAGTCACGTCGCAATAGGGCATACTTGCTAGAGAAAAATTGCTGAAACCTCCTCTGTTGCCGTTACCACCAGTCTTTCACAACTACATAGCCCTTCTATCTGTGACACACGACCTAGCTCAGGAGCGCAGGCTGTCCCTCTCCTGTCCCTCTAGGTACCCCCCAAGAAGTTTGGTGTCTTCTCAGTGTGTCCAGAGAGTCAATGTTTCCTAGTTAGAAAACACACTTATTTGCATCTCACACACTTGATATTAATTAATAAGCCACATCAAAGAGATCAACTCACCATGCAATCCTTTGTTGTAAAAATCAAAGTGGAATCATATATTTATTTCCCATTGTGGTAAACTGTGTTGTTAACTAATCTATATTTCATATAGATTATAGGTCCAGGCTTCACGTCCTTCCATGGATTATGTAAATCAGCATATACACATACACAATCAGCAACATTTACCATAGCAGCATTAAAACATTTGCATTTGAAAAGTTAAAGAATTGCTGTTCCAAAGGATGTTAAAAAGTAAAAGTATTCCTTACTATAGTAGTAAAGTGCCATTTTAGTCATTACCTTCTGAAAATTATTTTTTAATGTTCAGAAATATTCCATCTTTACAGGATTTTGATTCCAATCATGGAAAAAGTATTTTCAAATTATAGAAATTCCTGATTTAGAATTGTTCAGGGACAGAATTTTATTTTGTTACATCCTGAAAAATATACTACAGATGCTTTTTATTCTTGAAATCAGTTGTGAATTAGAGAGAAAAGAATGTGGTTTGTTTTTTTTTCCTGTCAGGATAGAATTGGAAATTTGCAAGGATCAAAATGCTTATTTAACTAACAGAATAACTAGATTTGTTCTGACAGCTTTAACTTTTAATACGTAATATACATCCTTGAGCTAAGTGATAGATGCTATTCCCTCTATACATGATTATCCAAAGACATATTAGTAATACTAATTAATAAACAGAGACAAATGTTAGTGTTTAACTCATATAATTAGACCCAGTAAGGAAAAGTAGTTTATTTAATGTTTCACTGAAGCTTATAAGGAATCGATAGCAAATGCTTTACTTATGTAGGAACTCAACATTCTAGACATCTTTAGGGATTGCTTGGGCTATAAATAAAATTAAGACTGCAGTATCTTTGGGGCAGTAATTGCATTACATATTTATATAGCACCAATATAACAAAGACTCCATCTAGATAAAATCTGTGGGTACTGCAAAATACATGAACACATGAAAACTAAAAAATTAGAAACAAGCTACTATTATCTAGGTAATTAATTTAAAATAATTTGTTTACTTAGTATAAACTGTGAGTTTCAGATATTTTTTTAATGTATTATCTGTAACATCTATTAATGTAAAACTTATATATAATTAAGGAACTTACTTTCTTTCAAGTTTTCCCCCTACAAACTGCGGTTCCATTTTCTTTTCATCGAACACATGTAAGTTCTATTAATGCTAATGGGAGTTTAGCTTGTACATCAAGGCAAGACAAAACTCTTTTATGTTGAATGTTTAATTAAAGTTCTTTAAAGAGTTTCATGTGTGCTATAATGTGCTAATTATTTTCATACCTAACAACTTAAAAACTTGGAGGGGACTAATAGAAGTTGTCATTCTGACTAGAAAATAAAAACACTTAGAGTGTGCATGTAAGCTCACAAATTGCCCAGATTCATCTAGCTACAAAATCAGGACACAGGGGGCAATATAATCATAATTAATTTCCAGAGAGCTTTTTTGCATTTCATCAGTGCACCACTCGTTACAGGTTCTCCAAACCATCAGTTATGTCTTATTTCCATCTAATAGACAAGCTGTGTTTGGGGCCCTATGTTTTCAGACTATGTCAATGACTTACGAACATTGTACTTTGTGATGGGCACCTTTAATTTTTTCACGTAGAATGCTTTATCCTGTTAAGTGCCACATGTTAGAGTTCTTAGCAACAGTGTGTGCACGCTCACTGAGTGTTGTAGCAACCAATGATAAAAATAAAATGACAATGGAAATAAGCGTGTAGGACTGAATGACATCCAGAGGGTAATTGAGAAGGGACAGCTTGGTGATTCAGTAGGAGCTGAGCTGTGCTTTGTGTGCTGTCTTTGTGAAGCTAGAATGGCTACCGCTAAGCATGCTGAAATCAGTCTGAGAAACAATTCATCTGACTTATATCCTACCTTCTGCTATTGCCTCATTTTTGGGCTGCAAAAAGGTTATAACGCATTTGAGGTTTTCTGGAATCCATGATCCCTGCTGCTTTCATCCAAAGGACATTAAAGGGTCTTCCCAAGCGTCTACTCAGATGTACCTCTGACACGTGATCTATGTTCAGGTGTCCCCAAACCATGTTAGAAGAGGTGTTATAGAGTATGTTTTGGTAGACTGGCTGTGTGGACCTCTATTTAGAAGAGAGGCCCAGATGGTCTTTAGCAGTACATTACAAATTACAATGCACTTCACATAATTCATGGGAGGCGCTGCTATTTGGAGAGTATTATAGGCCAAAACAATCTGGCCAGACAGTTGCTAGGCTAGGAATGGAGACAAAGCTGACCTGCTAACAAAAGATCCGATACCTGCACCCACTCAGCGATAACGTAATCTAGGGTGAGGCATTTTGAAAGCTGCAATGTGTGGGAGGAAATGCAAAGTGAGGATTAACTGACTTTGCAGATATGCAACTTCATCATGCAGACACGATAAAGCCTCTTACTGGCTGAAATTAATTCATTCTGCGTAACTCCTAGAAGCCTTTAAGGAGTTGCTGATGGAGGTAGGAGAGCAAAGAAGAAAAGATGGCCATGTCTTAACAGCATTAAAGTACGATGGAAGGCTGCAAGAAACAACACAAGAATTAGGACTGCCTTACGGCTACACATAAGATCCGATCAAATCTCACTCAACTGTAGCTTTGTTCATTGTTATAGATGATAATATGCCAGATTCTGAAGATATGGATTATGAAATCACAGAGTAGGTGACTGCATCACTCTATTTTCACTTGAAAATGCCGTGATAAACTGGAATAACCATTTGCTCTCACTGTGTGGGTTCCCTTCCCCACCTCCCTTACAAAGCAAGGGAAGCAGTCAAAAGGATCTCCTCAAGTCCACTGGCTCAGCGATTAGCAGCCCACAGCACTATCTAATCAAACATTTGAACATCATAGTCTTAAAATTTGCACAGACTGAAGGGCATTTGATACATTTGTTAAATTGTTTGTACCTACAGCTGGCAATTTTTAGCTGTGGATTTACTCTAGAGAGCTAGTCCCTAAAAGTCAAGTCACAGGAAATTTGGATGTTGACATTGGCAGGAAGAGCACTCGTTCTAAAGCGGCAATAATAAGGATTATATATATTATTGCTATTTGACCAAGTGTTGTTAGACTGAATTGCCATGTGTCTGTTGCAATGGGAAGCCTTTTTCACCTCACTTGTAGGCTCTAACCTGTTCCCAAGTTGAGGCTCCAGTTATTTATTTTCAGCCCTTTTTGAATCTGTAGCTAATCTAAAAGCAAATATATCCTTTAATTTTGTTTCTGTGTGAGAGCAAATCTGGGAAGCTAAATGTTGACCAAATTTCTAACTGCCAAAACTAATAACATTTTAAAACACCAACATAAGGCAGAGGAATAGGAAACCATCAGGACGTATCCCTTAACCATGCTGTAAAGGACAGAGGAGAAAGATAAAGTGTTTGAGTTGCAGAAAACAGATCCAAATGCATCTCCTCACAGTGTATGGGCCCTGTCTCTTCATGCAGGAAGAGTAAATAAAAGGGATGTCTGAGGATTACAAGATCTGTGATAGCATGGAAGAAATTGCTAAAGGGATGCTCAAGCTGATTAGAATTACTAAAATATCTTTTCATATCTAAATAGTTAACGATACTTGCACAATTATCTCTGTAAGTACTTCATCCACAAAACCATTTGCAAAACAAGGCCATATTGTCTACAAATCAAATGTAGCCCTGTGCTATATTTCGATAAGATCTCCAGGCAGTCTGAACTCTGCTACACAGACAGTCTGCCCAGCCTTCACCATCTGACATAGTCCTCCAGCCCCTAGACTTCCAGTCTCTGTATGGGATTACTGCCATCTCATTCTCTGGAAGACGAGTAGAAAGGAAAACACTTTTCTTTCACCATCATGCATACCATTTCCACTAACAAGGGCAGTGTCTTCTTTTGAAGTTTGCTTTACAGGTGCTATAGAGCCATTGTGCTGACTGAATGTCAGTCTCCAAGGAAACTAGTAGCATATATATTCTAGAAGCATCCCTAGAAGAAAAGAAGTGTTATTAAAAGTATTCTCAGCATAACCTCTGCTATGAGTAGAAGCAGAGTTCAAGGTCTTCTGTTGAATGGTTGAAGGTTGCTGTGTTCAAATAAAAGGCTCCTAAGGAAATAATAGCAGGTCAAGCTGGGGATCTGGCTGTTGTACAGTCTCCAGTTCTGAAAGAGTCAGAAATTGAAAAATAATCTATTTAAAGCTGTAGAGAGGCTTGATATTCTTCTATAATTCAGCCTAATTTTAGATTGGCATCTCCTCTGTATACTCACATATTAGCAGTTTCTGTAATACATTGCCTTTTTACTGCTATTACACTTCTCAGCCCAATCCATATCCGCTTGCACATCTGTATTTTAAAGTTGATGCTCAACCTCTATCTGGATTTTTATACTGTTCATTCAAAAGACTGAACAGAAGCACAGGATACTGCATCTCAACCAGGAGATTGCAGTCCTCTCTGCTCCCAGGAGCCAAGCATGGGTGCCCTATGGCTGGGACAGGTGTTCTGTGCAGTAGAAAGGCTCTGTTGTTGGAAAAGCCATCACATGACAGCGTGCACTTCCACGATCATTAAAAATTGTCTGTGGCATTTTCGGAGTATGTGCAATAAGAGCAATGACATACTTGAATTTTAAATGAGGAAAGAAATTCCCCTTCTTCCCTAAATTCCTCTGTAAGTTCCCAACTGAATAAGATATGCTTTCCTTTTTTGTCTTAAACATGCAAGGATATTATTTATTTGATCGTAGTGGAAGCTTTATCCAGGAAGAGCTGAACTAATCCCAATCTAAAGTTTAAGTTACTAAAGCACTTTGGGAACATGTGAAATCAAAGGTATTACATAATATATGAGATTCTCATTATTGTTGCTGTAGGACTGACTGTTAGAAACATAGCAGCTCAATATTGAAACTCATTTTCTCTTTTAGTGGCACAGCTCAGTATAACCAAACACAAATAAATGGAACAAAAGACTAAATCAAACAAAGCCAATAAAAAGAGCAGAAGAGCAGTGCCAATAATGTACAGTTTTGTTCCCAGCTTGAATCCAAGTGGACCATGATAATTCCAAGCATTTTCACAAAATAGATCAATTTCACTTTATGAAGGAGTTTCAGTTTCATAACCTTCTCTGCCTAAGTGTGTACCTAAACAGACATATACAGCTACAAGAAAACGTTTGAAGACTGAAGAAGAAAGATTTAGGCATTAACAAAGTTCAAATCTGATACTCAGTAAATTAACAGAACTGTCCGAGAAAAGAAAAAGGTTAAAGAAATTTTACAGAGGAAGAACAATTAAAGTAGATTTTGCTTGCTTCCCCCCCCCCACCACCACCACTATTTAAATCAGAAAAATAGCCTGGGACGGAGTTAATTTCTCATTTGCCCCTGTTGTACTGCTTGTCTTTTATATCTCTGCGTCCTTAGAATGCAAGTAAACAACTTCCGTCATTCTAATAGACAGAGAAAATGAAGCATGTTGCTGTAATATAACAACATAGCCAACCTGTAATTTTCTACAGCAATTTCTATCAAATCCAGAAATGAAACAACTGTAAGCTTGGTAGCATGTAAAAGAACAGGAGTTATATCTGATTTCCAGAAAAAGATTCTTTTACCAAATAACAGTCATGCATACATCTTAACCTGGCTTATGTTTTCTTCTCAGAACTGGCAGTAGGACAAAACAGTATTGACAAGACATCTTGCCAATGCTTGTTCGCAAATCACCTACCCTGTGGGACATCATCTGCAGTTATCATTGCATTATTCTCTCATTATGAAATATGATTTAACACGACATTGTGAAACATGAGAATGTTTTCAAATCCTTATGCAACCCTTTTGCATTTCTTATTGAATTTGTCCTGCATTTGCTGTATCAGTAGACCTTTGTTATTTGATGTTAAAACATTTTAGGTAAACACAGATATATTTTCCTATTGATTTCCAAATCCCACATGAAAACCAGATTAAATTTACAAGAGTCTACCAAATGTTAACACTTCATGTGATAGTATATGCCCAACAAAATGCATCCGAAGTAGAGGGCAAAGACACTCTGCCAGAGACATAACAGCAGAAAAAAAAATCAAAAGCCTTTTCATCATGATTTGCACTGACTTTTCTATTTTCCTTGAAAAACATTTTGCAAGAGAAGAGGCAGCTGATGAGAGTTTGATATTCATATACATAACAGCATCAATGTATAGTATTTTCCTTGATAGAAAACACAAGTCTATCTTAGCACCAGAAAACAGACAGGGAATCTGACGTGCTCGCTTAGAGTCATGTCCAAGTGGAGAAAGCATAGAAGATCAGATGTTCATAAGAGCCAATCTAGTAGAATAGTAAATATGTTAATAGAATTTGCCTATTCCTCCTCTATCCGAAAGGTGATCAAGCCATCAAATATCAAAGGAATAAAAGAGCAATGTTCAAATTTAACAAACTCAAATTCTAAGATCTCTAGTGAGGGAGACAAACAGGGAGCAGAAAGCAATTTTCACCACCTGGGAAGGATGCAGATTTAAGTCAATTTCAGAAAACCTGCTTGTAACTGTAAGAAATGAAGAAATAAAGCAGTATTAGTAGCAGTATGCTCATTATAAGGCACTTACTAAAGTGAACAATACAAGTGATCTAGAGAACCCAACAATAGCTAATTTTCAAAGAAACCACAAAAAGGGTATATCAAATTATCCCCGTTAAGACCTATTAACATTTTTAAATGCTTGATGGTTTTATATGAAGAAGCATGAGAGATGAGCTTTTCAAATTGTAGTGACGAAAATATGAGAACAGATTTCTTTTCCTGCTATCATGTTGGAAAATAGCCCGTGCGATACAATACTAGAGGGATAATTACTGTTCCTTCAGGCATCTGACCACGTCATATCTACCAGCCGGCCTTTCTTTCAAGTGCAAGAGAAAATTACGTTTGTATTCAAAACTGAAAGATCTGAGAAAAACCCAAATCACTCTGTAGGTGAGTTAACTTCTACTTAAACCATTTGGTTAATAATTTCAGCCCTTCTCCATGCACTTGGCATTTAAGGGAAAATAAATTTCTGTTGCAGTTTTGCCGTTAGTTCAAACAACAAAGCCTTAAATGCTTGGCCAGGTATTGACACAACACTGATGCTGAAACCCTAACAGCAGAAACGCTCTGACTGGGTAACTCAATTGAATGCTTAAAAACACTTTTAAAGCTGGCAGTAAAACAAGATGTAACAATAAAATAGATTGACCAATGTATCTTGATTGATCTTATAATTTAAATTTTTTTTATTGTGGAATTGAAATGAAGGAAGAAAATAGACTTCACGGCTACAACAGTAATTGTGCACAGCAGTCATAAAACAGGGATTATAAGGTTATGGATAATTTGGGAATAATGTGAAATTACTTCAGGAGTTATGCTAGGCTTGTTTTTTCTGTTTTCGATCTGGCTGTTTAGAGAAGCTTCATACCGCATCCTGAGAATGGAGACGTGCATATTACTGATATAAAATTCATTGTCTACTCACTAGAATAGAAGGCCACGTTCATATATTGCCTGAATATTGAGTATTTGTTTTCCTTTTTATCTTAATTGTACAATATGTTAAAAAATGTCTAATGCTTAAACAAAAGGGAAATCAAAGATAAATCCTAGGAAAACTGGTGTGGTTGGTATGAACGTCTGCTGGGTTCTGTATAGATGCTTAGTTTTACTGACACTTCCCACTGTAGTTACTCAAAACTGACACGTTAATTATTTAGGTTAAGATTTTGATATATTTGAATATATTTATTTTCCTTATTTTGTGTCTATTTACATAGATTACACATCCTGACCAAAACAATTTGCTAAGTAAATGATAACACTGGCTTCCGGAAAATAGATGTTAGTGTGCTGAACGTCTTTCATTTAGTCTGAAGATTTTCAAAAGTTGTAAGGATGATCATAGGTTCTTATTAATTTTGAAATTAACTGTTCGTGCTCAAAGTAATCACAATTAAAATCATGCCAGTGCCTGCTACAAGTATTAATAAATGGAGTTCCTCCTCTCTGGTTTTGTGACAGTCACATTAGGTGCACTGGGCAGCCTGTACAACTCGAGAACATGATTCCTGCCACACCAAGTCAGGTTTCATTCGTTTAAGTAGGACCAGAAGCACTTTTCCATTGGGAAATACACACTCAGAAAACATTACTCCTTTCTACTCCTTTTGAACCTGCCAAGCCCGTGTATGAAATAGCCTTTCTATTTCAGCACAAAATCATTCTATCTACCTGAACAGAACAACTCCTGAGAACCAAACCAACACGTAACATAAATGAAGATCAAACCAGATCTGCTGCTACACTTCCTTTTGTTTCCAACAGGTAACCTTCCCTCTTCCCAATTCAGCCTAAAGCATCATCCTCGGTGAGAGGAAAATGTCTGATCCTGCCAGCTTCACTGTACCAATTCAGTTGAAGACGACCAGCTTTTCATTTTTTTTAACCATGAACAAATGTTTCAGTGATAAGCAAAGTTAGCAAACACTAGACCGTAAGCAGAGGCACGGAAAATACATACAGCTCACAAAATACACTTCATCCCACACTTGTGTTGTAATCACTCGCCTGTACCAGCAGGTATAACAAAATTGATTTCCATAGATGAGCAAAGAAAAGAAAGGCTGATATCATCAGCATATAATTTCCACTTGTCAACAGAAACAGGACTGTAATTCACATCTTTGCAATGGGAAACCAACGTACTAAGCATTTAAGAAGCTGAGCTACTATTCACAAATACTTGAAAAGTAGATTTCCCATAGTTCCCCCCCTACACTGTTTGCATCTCAATAACTCGAAATGGGCTCCTTACACGTATATTTTTTACCTCTGTTGGGATTTTCCTTTTAAGTGAACATTTAAAAACATTTCATTCATCATTTGAAATCTACTATTTCCTGACAGAAAACATCATAAGACAAAATACAACTCCTATTTGAAAAGTCATAGTAGTTAAATTTACAGGGTTACTATATCTTTGATGTAACATTAAAGCACAATGTTAAGATCTTCAGATTAACTGAGATGAAAGTTTAGATCTCCCCATAAGCTTTTAAAGAAATTAAAAAAGGAGAAACCTAAGCATGTATAATGCTTTAGGATTCAAAAAGTTTGCTTCTTCTAGATCGCCCCTTGTAAGTGATCCAAGGTAGACATGTCCCAAATTTTAATTGTATTTCTATTTCAGTATTTTTTATAAAAGTATTTCTACTTCATATTTTCTATTTGTTCATCTTCATTCTTATTGCTTAAATACATTTTACTGTTCCCTTGTTACCTACAAGAAAAAGACAGAAGAATAAAAGCTGTCACTGTAAAAGCTTCAGTGACCTCTCAATTGACAAACATTCACGTCCTCAATTTTACACCTCATTAATGTTCCAGGAGATGTTAATAGGCACTTCTGATGGGTCTACAGGTACTGTACGGTTAACTTTATTCCCTGACCTACACATGTTTGCAACCGTGGCCCAAGAAACATCTAACAGATTAAGTACAAAAGAGCTTTTGTTCCCAGATCACAAGCACCAGTCATGAAAAAAAGGAGTCAGTTCTAATCCTATCCAAGGAATTGGAGCTTTGTGACAATTTTTTTGTAAGGATCTGCAGTATCTTCCCCACTTGTGCAGAGAAGGAAGATTTTTATTTTCTCTCTTTAGAACAAAATAAAATGCAGTGGTGGTTGAGACAGCTGTGTGACACCTGAGAGATTGGGGTTAACCTGGGAAGTAGAATAGCTCCAAGGAGATCAGTGGCTGGTGGGCAGGGTGCTCCTCGGGGATTCAGGGGAATGACAAAAGCCACGGAACACAGGTCTCGCACATGCCAGGTCAGTCCCTCAACTACTCCCTATGGGCTCGCTGTGGTTCTTTCCCCTCTGCAGATTTTATTGTGTTGCTAGACATTTAAGAGTTAAGCGATGTGATAAATCTTCATGCCAGTGGTGCGCTTCACTAGCTACGAAAAGCTTCAAAAATCTATCCAGAAATCCCAATAAATTCAGCTAGAAATATACGAAACTTTTGATGACATGATTTATCCATTTTATAGGTATCAAACCCCAAATACTTTATTTTGTTTAATTGCAAGGTATTTACATTTGGTTTGCATTGGCACTCTGTTATTAAGTCTAACTGGACAATTAGATGGATTGTTTGCAAATAAAGAAACTGAGGCAAAAGGTTTACCTATCAAAGATAAGAGCTGTGAAAGTTATTAACACAACTCTTACATACCAACATGATGTCGTTCCTACAGATTTTCACCTCACAAAGTATACTCATATATAGTATAAGAAATGTATATGAGATACCATATGACTATTTCCTCTCTAGCAACAAATATAACATACTCTTTCTGCATCACGCATGAAGTACACCTGGCATTTTATTCAAATTAGCACATCATCATCCAAATTGGATGAATCCATCTGTCACTAAAATTTAGGGGTATATTACCAACATCATATATAAGGAGTTATGCGTGCCAATTCCTGCACATCAAAATGATTCAATACCCGTAAGAATATTGAAGTATTAAGAATTACAGTCAATATGACAGTCTTATGCACCTAATGTTCCACAGACTTCCCAGACGTTTTGCTCAAAGCTTGAGAAGCAGGAAAGAAGATACGTTTCACAGAGCAGCCAAACAAATGAAAAAAATCAGAGTGGTTTTTTTAGCATGAAACTGTAACTGCCATTCCCACATCGAAAACTTGCTAAAGCAGGTAATTAATATAAAGGGTAATAACGTTTATAATAGCAGGTAGAAAACCATCTGTTTTAAGAGATCAGGCTCTTACTGTAGACTGGTCTCTTAAAACGCTTAAAATTTATATTTGGCAACCACCAAAGCACAAGAAAAAAACACCCTAAGCTGTTACATGTTAAAAAGTATGTACTCATAGTTATTTTTAGACCTATATGTATCAGAACATGCATAAACATATTTTAGTCATCCAACATATCATTCCATTCTATTAAAAAAGCAAATATTTTTTTGCAGGTACTGCATAAGACCACATCTTTTTAATAGCTGTGTGCTTTATTTAACCCCAGGAGGCAGAATAAAGAAGGCAAAAGACCCCACTCCACATTTACAGTATACACTCAAAGGTGTCTGTCTTCTACTCAGAGAAATGTGTCTCCCTGTGATGGCATTCGTATACAGATGGAGAACTTTGGTGTGAATAAATGGAGGCATACACTGCGGAAATGTGGTATTTTCCAAATGCATATAAATAGCTAGGCAGGAAAGATGATTGCAGTAAAGAAGTAGTAAGGAAGAAGTAAATATATGGGGAGGGACTCTTTATCAGGGAGTGTAGCAAAAGGACAAGGGGTAATGGTTTCAAACTCAAAAAGGGTATATTTAGATTGGATATCAGGAAGAAATTCTTTCCTGTGAGGGTGGTGAGGCACTGGAACAGGTTGCCCAGGGAAGCTGTGGATGCCCCATTCCTGGAGGTGTTCAAGGCCAGGCTGGATGGGGCTTTGAGCAGCCTGGTCTAGTGGGAGGTGTCCCTGCCCAGGGCAGGGAGGTTGGAACTAGATGGTCTTTAAGGTCCCTTCCAACCCAAACCATTCTGTGATTATTGTTAAATATTTTGGGCCTGACCTCTTTTTAGCAAAAGGTAATAGAAGTTTTATAACAGGTGACCTAAGCAAAATAGTACTGTCTAAAGCATACTTTTCTTTTTCTGTTTTTGATGATATCTTTTTGTCTCTGACAACCAGATACAGGTCCTGGCTGCCAAAACACAAGCATCTAGCATCATTTTGGATGCTGTAGATTAGATCTCCTGCCTCCTGCTCCCTCCCCGGAGGGGCACAGCATTGTCTGTATCCTGTGTTGTGTTTGCCAGCCCTCTGCAGGTAACCTGGATACCAAAGGTATCTAACAAGGTACTAGCCCTGAAGTTTAGGCAAACGACTCCTGTCCTGGATGGGTGATTTGTGGAAAGCAGCCCATGCTGTCATTGGGGGACGCCTTGTCTCTCACTGCCAAACGGGAAGCTGCAGCTGGCAGAGCTGGGGGTGCAGCCTGACCCCAGCCTCGAGGTGTGCCGGGAAGTGCGGCTCGGTGGAAAGGCTGCCAGTTCTGCCACTCTGTTCCTCCATAGCTTGCTTTGTAATTGGTCACATGAAATGATACATTTTGTTTAAAGCTTTGTTTTAAAAAGACTAAATAAACCTTCTTCATTTAAAATTACGGAAAACAAGAGCCTAGGAAGCTTGCTTAAATCGAATAGCCAAAGATATCTGACAATGTCCAAGAAATAACTTTCTGCAGGCTATAATCCTCATTTGGATTAAAATTGGCATAAACCTCTCCACATTTCTGTACAGCTTTGAAATTAGGTTGTTACAAATTTCAGTAAAATATGAGTTGGTGAATAAGAGCAGGGCTACTTGTTTCTTCCTCAGCACGTCTTAATCACTGACTGCGAGATTTTGGGTTTTAAGCTTTAGCACATTAAGCATCAGTATGATATGGCTTCTAGTTCCCTGCCAAAGTATATTCCCTGCTTCCCAGAAAATCATTAGATGACATTGTAGCTTGCTCTATTACTGTAGGATTTTGCTGTCATCTGGGTAGAAAAAAGGAAATGAAAAAGCTCAGAGCCACCTATTGTTTCTCTAATTTCCATCAGTTGATCCCTGATACCAAATACTTCTGACTGAATGAATCAGAGATCTGCAGAGCAGGTACGTTTTCAAAATTTAGGCCCAGGTTTTAATACTTGTAATGAAATGCATAACTTCTGCTCCACTGCAATAAACACTTAATGGATAGTTACTTTCTAAGGCTCCTGTTGTTAGGGATGATTACAACATAAGGATTAAAGTATAAATGGTATGGACTGGCAGACTAAGGACGCAGTTTTTTAAAAAACTCTAATAGTCCCTCATCAGGTCCATGTTTTACAATGAAGGACAAATTCAGAGAAAAAATAGGTGTAAAAGACATAGCAGTATGGCTTTCTATATCTATACTGGCTATCTAGCCTGTTGCCCTTTATGCCGCACACTTCAAAATCAAATCAAGCCCCTGCTTTGATCACAAGCCCCAGCAGGTTTGTGACACAGCCTTCAAGTCCCCTAATGCTGATTCATTGTGAATGTGCTCCATTTGCTGCCTGGATGTATCCTTAAACAGAGAGTGAGGGATGAGATCACGTGGGCCTACCTCATGCTAGGCTGTATTTTACTCCAAAAGTAATCCCATCAAAATCAGAGCAATATGCATGAGATTAAGAGTGTCAGCTATGATAGATGGAGACATGACAAGGAGAAGAGAAGGCATCAGCACTACAGCAGAGACATTCACAGCACACTAGCCCAAATTTAGTCCGCATACAGGTCCTTTATGAAGTTCTGGAAGATGTTAGTATTTAATTAACAAGTCATTAAAAGTTTTTTCTAGCGCTTTTAGAAGTGTAATGAGCAGCTAAAACAAATTTACCCAATGAGCAATAAAACCAAACCTTAGGGATATATAGGAAAAATTTTTAAAGACAAAGGTTAATAAGCAAGAGTTCAGTCACTACTCATACTAAGACTAGAATTGAAATGAAAAAAATTAAAATTAGGATTTTAAAACTATTTCTGAATACACAAATAAAAACGTCTGATACGTGGATTTTAGCAGCACTGAGAATTATGCTTTTGGCATGCAAGGAAGGCAAAGAAGAGAATTTTGGAAAAGGGATGAAAGGTAGCCATGCACATCAAAGACTGTATGACCTGTGATTAAAAGTAGCTTTAAAGCTAGCAGACAAATGTGACTGGTTAGGGTAATCATAGATCAAACTTTTCTTACACCTGCGCTTTTATAAAGACTTTCTACAGCACAGCAATGTCATCTTAAAGCCTCATGTTTCATGTCCTGAGCTCTCTGCTGTAAAGCCCTAAGAAGAGCTTTAATGATGAGCAGTCATTCAAAAGAAAGAATAAAATATATATTTTACAGCCTCCATAGTCATTGTGCTATAGTTTTTCTCACTACAAACTGGAAAATTTAAATATCAACCAAAATATACCAAAAGTCAGATGAAAGGTGCCTGCTCAGACAGAAAGACAAAGAGCACCTCAGTATTAGACATTCTTAGAAAGATAAAAATTTGATATTGATATTACATTAGAAGTGGCACACTCTGTAGCAAATATAATGACTTTTGTGCTTCTTTGTCATCTCCTCTCTCCTGACACACTGCGTTTTTCCAGACTATTCAGTTCCATGAAGCAAGGAATGATCTGTGTTATACATGTGCGTGCAATGGCTTCCTTCTATTTTTTTCAATAACAGATACAGAGGCTTCGGTCCACAGTCCGTATCACACGCGCTTGACTGTGAACCTCACAGGATCACTCAACGGTTACAGATGAGCAGGTGTGGATTGGATGAGCAGGTGAGACAGATGGATTATGCCCATACTACTATTTCAATAACACAAGACTGTAGTGATTTCTTCCCACGACAAGAAACTAGTCTGTTAATTATTTTTAACAGAGCTCTCTGAATATTCATTGGAAGCGGCATTTTTTCAAAAAAAATTTCAACTATACATTTTTTTAATCAAACACTGTGAGTTAGCATTGTTTCATATATTATACATTTTTGTACGCACAACTGATCATCTGGATTTTATAACCGATTTTGTCACATCAGTGTAAGACAGAGGCAATGGCTAATGATATCATTAGTGAATTGAATCTCTCTGGAGAAAATGGTCATTGCAGTCAGCAAAGCATAAGGCTTAAATAAAGCCTTAAGCAGTGTAAGATATTCGAAAGGTCTTTTTATTCTCCTCTCTGCATGAAATTTATCTGGTTCTAAACACAGACTCTAAATCTGGAAGAAACTGGATGCATACCTGAAGAATCAGAAAAGACCAGTTACAACCAGATGCCCTTGTACAGGCTGGCAGAGCCCCCTTGAAGTCAAGAGAGTTTAGCCCTTGCATACATGTTTCCGATATTTAGCCAAATGATGCTCTCAGCACACCCTCAAAGGAACTGTGCACAAGACTATCGCCTCTGCAGCGCCTGTGGTTTGATCCTCTTTTGGCTTATCGAGCCTGCCAGAATGCCAGAGCTTCAGATAAGAGATCCTGGAGACCTCAGAAGTATTTTCTCCTTCTTTGCACAACAGCATATGCCTTCTATTTGCAGCCAGAATTCCCTCATTTCCATTTCGTGCTACCCCATTATTCATAAATCACTTTCCACAAACAGCATATAGTATGGTGTGTGGTCAGTGTTTTTCCATTCTTTCTTTCAATCTCATTGTAACAGTGACCTGTGATAAAAATTGTAGGAAAAGTGATAAATAACGTGGCTTTGTTTGTGGTTCTCATAGGACTTTAAGACAAAACTTAAAAATATCGTTCTAAAGATTAAAAATGGTAAACATCTGATGAAGTTATTTTACCAAGGGAGGTAAAAGTTTCAAAGCTCCTCTCTTTTTATGCCCTTGGGTAAAAGTCAGTACTTGGAAATTACATGCCTGAAGATTATTTTTTTAATAATTTACTTTCAACATGTGACAGCATTGTCTTTAACAAGTAGTCCCAACAGAGTTTTGCCGCTTTTTCCTTCTGCTTATAGCATTACTTTTTTTTTTTCCTTTTTTTCCCTACAACACTCTTTTTCCTTTCCTCTCCTTCAGATAGTATTTTCCCTCTGTCAATTGCATTTCCATCCAATGAAAATGTTAAAAATCAAGTTTAGATTTGAGGCCCTTGACAGCAAAAAAATTTCCATCATAGGAAACCTTGCAATGTAGAATAAGATAATAAAACTTGATTCATCCATTCTTATTCTCCCGAAATTCTATAAGTTAGGCTGAAGCATGACATGAATTAAAGTGGAACAACTAAGTCCTCCTATTTAAATCCCCAAAGAACAGACACCAGCTCTATTGCAGTAACATCTGCAGATTGATAGTATAATAATATTTCCTACCAAAAAATTCCCATCTCTTAGTATCTCAAGGAACAGCCGTTTGCCAGCTCACTAGACCTAGACTTGTAATGCCATTTCACTACTGGCTGATGAACAGTCATTTAGCATAGAAAGTGGAACAGACCTATCGCAAGCCTCAAACCTGTCGTATGTCTCGTGTCTCTTTTCAGCTGTACAATTTGATCCATCGGTTCAAATTTAAGATCTGCAGACTGCTTTCAGTACAATACTCAAGAAACTAAAAATATAAAAAGCATCATCTAACACCACACCAGATCTAGTTGGGCTATAACTCTACTTAGTAGAGATCTGCCGATTTTCAAAATACATTGTTTTGAGATGGTGGAAGAACGACAGCAGAACTGGCAATAGTACTGCAAAGTAGTGCTGTCACCCCTGCTTAGCTGCACTCCAAAGAGTCCACAGAATCCGAGACGAACAACACTGTAGCTGACCTTATGATCCCCCCTAAACACACTTCACACGGTTTTGAAAAACACATTAAGTTTTCTAAACCACAAGATTTTAGAATTTTACCAATTTGGCTAAACGTTACGCAAACACCGTATGCTTACAATATGATATGTTGATAGGAGGTTAATCTCTACTGAGAAGTATATATTTAGTTGTATGCAGACATACACAATTACAGAATACGTAATCCAAGCACTAAATTACGTTGCATACTGAATAGGGAGACTAATTGTTCCTGTACACCTGCTCCATATAGTAAGAAGCTTTCATTCCGTGTTAGTGAAAAACGTAAAGGGAAAAAATGAAGTCACAACAGACATTTCTACTGAAAATATTCAGTGAAAAAAAAAATATTCAAAAAAAATTGATCGCAGTGTTTCAGGTGTAGTGAAATTAGCTCTAACAGGCGCCAACGCCCAAAAAAACCATCTCAGGACATTTTGGTATCTTTGTCACTCTATAATAAATAAATAAATAAATGTAAAAACTGTAGAAACTGTGTATGCATATCCTGTCAGCCTTTCAGCATAGCCCTCCGTAGCTACCCTAGTAGACAAACATTACTTTCTAAAGAGCAGGTTGTCATCTCGCCTTCACCCACTTTATCAGAATGGAGCAAAGAGGAGGGAATGGGGAAGAGGAGTCATTTGAAAGGACTGCCCTGGGGCTCTCCAGCACAAGGATGTGTCCCCTACCTACTTCTCTTGCAGGCGCAGGCGGCTGGTCCTTCTGTTCATTTTTGTCCACTGTAGGAGAGAGGACGTACCTGAATCCCCATTAGAAATTCTCACCTATCCGCAAGCAAAAGAAAGCGGTTGCCTTCATGGAAGTCCCCCAAAACTGCAACGGTAAAGTCAGGAGATGTGAGACAGCAAGCAGGACACAGGCAGATGAAAATTTGGTGCTAGGAAGGTAGCAAGATTATTACTTATTGGCAACTTTCCCCTTGCAGCTGTTTATTTTTAGTCTGTTTTGAGACAATAAAAAAGGACATTTGGTTTCTTGGAATACTAAGTATCACCTACAGGCAGGCAGATGCATTCTGGCTAAAAATTAGCACTAGGATATTTAATTGATACCTAGCGATTTCTCTCGGTCTGCATACCTATGGAAAAATAGGCAGGCAGGTAAAAAAAAAATCCTCCTTGTCCTTGACCTCCCACTTCTTTTTCATATTTTTCACATGTTTTTTCCTCTCCTCTCCAACCGTGCTGCTTCTTTCATGGCTCTTTCTAGTGGAAGGTAAACTAAGTAATGTTTGAGTTCGCTATTTGAATCCACTTTGTTAAATTTACTTGGAAATCAGGCAAAACAAGTTTGACCCACTTTAGTCACTGCTGTTGGACTATTATTTCAGAGTGGACAAGCTCAAGAGCAAAGAATATTTACTTAAAATGAAGTAGTCACTTTACAGTTTTCTTATTCTGGCCATAAGGGGTGTGTATAGCTGGGTAGGACAATAACCATTTAATGGAAAAATAAACAAAAAAAATGACCATTCTATTCATTTCTGAGAAGCAGTATCTAGCAAGCTGCCACCGAGAATACTTGTCTGCCAAGAAATACCCGCCTCCTTTCTGACATGAAAATCACATTCCCTCTGCTTTCAGTTGGAGCCAGCTTTCGTTCCAGCCACAAGTCATGCATCCAGCTCCAATTTAGGACTGCTCTCCCTGAGGAAAATGCTCATGCAATTAACCTGGGTTTCCCCTTGTTGTCCCTTCCCAGGTGCCCTGCACAGAGATGCAAGCCCCTTTGCCGGTCTGGGACACCCAGTAAAGTAAAGCCATTCAGGTAAGAATGTTAGCATTAGGGCGCTGGACACATGGCATTAGCGGGAATAATTCAATTACCATCACTATGTAGGATGCTCAAAATTTTATCAGTGAACAAGCATGCAAATGACAGTAAGCAGACAGGGAAAGCCAGGTGTGCAGCCTGGGCTGAACCCCCAAACGGTGCCGGGGAGGGGATTTAGGGCTCCTTCTCAGGTTAACTTAAGCCCCCAAACAAAACCTGGGCCCTACTGATGCCAAACTCAGACCCCCGTGTGTGCACTGCGTACAGCCCCCTGCGTCAGGCTGCTGTTCCCCGACAGAGAAAAGGTAATGAAACTACAGGTTAATAACTTGGGGGTCATTTAGTGTTTCTGTAGTAGCTGGAATATATGAGGAAAAGTCTTGAAGTAGCACCGTCCCCACTCTGCCAGCTCCCAGGGCGACAGCCCGGAAGGATTATGCTCAGTTACTTTAGGTCTTTGTTATCCAGCAAATGGAAAGGACGGAAATTAAAGCCGCACTCCAATTAGATATAAAAGTAATTCAGATTTATTAAATTATTGCAGACCACACACTTCTTGTGAAACTACTTCTGAAGAATGTGTCTTACTAAACCTCTTAAAATATATTGACTTTGCCAGCCTTAGCCCGCATGGCAGCTCTTCCATTCAGTAACCAAACTGTTTCATGTAGAGATTAACCCAGTGATCCCACACTTGAAAGGGAATGCTGCAGGACTTCATTCATATTCTAGCACCAGCATTCTGTTGGGAAAGGCTAATTAGTCCACGCTAATAGCAAAGTGATGAAACCTGAAGCCTGAAGGAAATACTGAAAGATGGCTCTGCTAAGGTGCTTCAGCCAAAATAGTAGATTTTATATATGTGCTATAAGTAACTGTTATGTTATCCTATAGGATCAACAAAACTATGGGAAATAGATGACTAAGTCATTAGCTGGATATTATATTCATAAGTGGCTGCTAAATGTGCATCTTTGTGTGTTGTTGCGCAGCATGGTGTTATTGATATAATGTTGATCTCTGTGTAAGATGCAACAGTCCGCAACAGCTAGCAAGGATTTTTACATGGTAAATCAAATTGATGAAGAAATTTTTTCTTTACTTTATCCTTGAAAATCAAAAGATTCTTTAAAAAACTTCTAAATACAGTCCTCATAGAAGCTTCTATTTTTGATTTACAACTTTACAAAGAAGTATGTAAGTTCTGACTGAATATAACTGTAAATTTGCTCTTTGAACTCACGTAACAGTGAATAACTGTTGGAACTACTCATATAGTGTTTCTGAAATACAATTTAAAATACATGCACACATTCTTAAAATTGCTAATATCACAGATTTGGGCCACAAACTTGGAGAGAATTACAAAGGTACCTGATTTTGCATAAATAAGAAACCTCAGCAAATGAGAATTCCACCTGAAAAGTAAATTATTCTTAATTTGGGGACCTAAAGCAACACAAAATGTCTACCTTATTAGAAAATATTTTAGAAAATTGATTCTGACTGCTTTTATTTGCCATTTTTTTTTTGTCCTTGATAGTAATTTTAAGACTTAAATAATCTTTGCTAACACGATGTCAAGGCTTGAATGAGACTCTCAGTGTTGAAATAAGAGCTTCTAGTTTTCTGCCCTGCCAACCAGAATAGACTGCAGCTCAGATTTTCCCTATACCACATTTCCCCCTTGCTAGCATAAGGCAGTCATATTCAGACGATATGCTTTAAACAACCAATTTATGTGCTGTTTGAAGCGTTGTAAGGGGACATAATTTCCCAAAATACTACTGTAAAGAGAGATTTCTCCAGGATACAGTTTGGAGTGCCAAGGGCCAGATACTGAAGTGCGACAGTGAGAGTACCCCTAGGTGGTAAATACCCAAGTGACTTGAGGCACTCACTAGCAAAGGTCTTATTAAACTGTATTTCTGAAAGTCAGACTCCTAACTGCCCATAGTAGGAAGAGATCTTAGGAGGCTATAGCCCACGGTCAGGCACTGGAAGGGCATCTGTCCTGAACACAGTCTCCATTCTGGGCTCGTGAACGGATAGGAAAACAACTTCAAATGTTTTCCTGCACTGAAAAAGACGATCTGTAATTTTATTCTGCAGTGGCTAATCAAATATTTGAGTATAGTTCATTAGAATTAAGCAATACCCTGTTTCTCTAAGGAGAACCAGGACAAACGTGCTTACACCCTTTACTTCTTGTCAAGAGCTACTGCAAATAACTGTGTCAGAACCTGTGCCACAGAGCCAACTTGCAGGAGGCACTGTGGTAGAATCCCAAAGATTAGAATCCCCTAGATTAAAAACCTAGGGGTTTTAAATTCCTATTAAATTACGTGTAGCTTTCCAATGAGTGACAAATATTTGACAGAGAAATAGGCTACCTAAAAGTCATCTCACCTCTCTCTCACATTTGCTTCCCTGTTCAGGGGAGTTTTAGTTTAAGATCTTTAAGTTCAATCTGAAAATGAAATTCTGCGTAAAACTCAGAAGATGAGAACGAATGTGACTGAAGCCAGAAAGACTGTTTGCCAAATCAGTGATTTTCACACAGCTCTGAACAAGTGCATGAAGCTTGTCCAGTGGCACATATAGTTGTCTTTACTTGAGCAGAAATCATTTGACTGGCTGAAATAACAGCACAAACCAGATGAAACAGATTTCTGTGAATAATTTTGATTTAGGCATTCTTGCTTTCACCAGGTTAGACTGCAGAGATTTTTCCAGCTCATTCTTGCATTTAAAAAAATAGTACAAATGATTAGAGGCAGCAGTTAATTTATTGGATTGGAAGAACTGTATAGGGTCCAAAAATACAAAGGGACGATGAGGTGAGGAGCAGCAACGTGAAATGGGAATTGGTATTCTAAGTACCAAAGAAAACACCACTTGGGAAATGACACTGTGTACTTGCTATAAACCTAACAAGATTTGACTCTACACTGGAAAATAATTAAGATTCTGGCATTCTTCTAGTTGATTAAAGCAAGGCTAGGAAGCTGAAGCTGCTGACAAGGTTGCAGAAAAAGAGCTTATCAAAATCTTGTCCTCTGTAGAATGTCCCAGCTCAACCTGTCCAAGTTCATAACATGCAAGTTCGTTGTATGGTGTTCAATAAGGCTAAGTGCTGGGTCCTGCACTTGGATCACAACAACCCCATGCAACATTACAGGTTTGGGGAAGAGCGGCTGGAAAGTTGCCTGTCAGAAAAGGACCTGGGGCTGTTGGCCAACAGCCAACTGAATATGAGCCATCAGCGTACCCAGGTGGCCAAGAAGGTCAATAGCATCCTGGCTTGTATCAGAAATAGTGTGGCTGGCAGGGAAGTCATCATCCCCCTGTACTCAGCACTTGTGAGACCGCACCTTGAATACTGTGTCCAGTTTTGGGGCCCTCGATGCAAGAAAGACATTGAGGTGCTGGAGCATGTCCAGAGAAGGGCAACGAAGCTAATGAGCTGCCTAGAGCACAAGTCTTATAAGGAGCAGCTGGGGCAGCTGGGGTTGTTTAGTCTGGAGAAAAGGAGGCTGAGGGGAGACCTTATCGCTCTCTACAACTACCTGAAAGGAGGGTGTAGCCAGGTGGGGGTCGATCCCTTCTCCCAAGTAACAAGCAATAGGACAAGAGGAAATGGCTTCAAGTTATGCCAGGGGAGGTTTAGTTTGGATATTAGGAAAAATTTCTTCGCAGAAAGGGTTGTCAAGCATTGGAACAGGCTGCCCAAGGAAGCGGTTGACTCACCATCCCTGGAGGTGTGCAGATGCAGCACTTGGGGACATGGTTTAGTGGTAACCTGGCAGTGTTAGGTTAACGGTTGGACTTGATGATCTTAAAGGTCTTTTCCAACATAAACAATTCTATGATTCTATAAAATTAGGGAATAATAAATAAATGCCTTGATAAATAGATAATTGCCTCTTTCCTGTTCTGAGACAGTGCATGTATCCTTCAGCTACACTGTCTTTAAAACAACATTTAAATAATTCTTCTAGAAGCCCTGAAAATAAACAAATACTATTTATCTCTTCTCCAAAGCAGGAAATTGAAGTAATGAGATTAATATTTTTTTTCAAAGCTACAATTCAAGTCATTTGCAAATAGGATCAGGTTTCAAGATCCTAGACCAGCCTTCTGCCCACTACACTATATGAACTCTTTGTTAAGCTTTGAGGAATACTTTCTTAAAATAAGAATTAAAAAAATAACTTCACTTTGACTAAATCTGTGTATTAGAATGTAAATGTAGTAGTAAGAACAATCAATACAGCTTACTGATTAGGAAAGGATTATATGTTGATAAAAAATTCTGATTAGATGGCTGCATGCACTGTGGACCAAAGAAATGTTTCATGAAAATGAGGGTGCGGGGGCAGGCGTACAGATTATTCTCCATAGCATCAAATGCAGCATTTGTTTTCACTGGAGCAGGCTCTGATTCTGCGAGTAACCTTAAAACAGTACAAAGATTTTTTTTCCCTTACAATTCTTCTTGATTTTTAGTTCTGATTCCCTGTAATCCAGAAATTAATATTAGTTACAGGGAGAAAGTGAGAGGAAGAGAGAGATGCTTATCAGGGTGTTCTGAGGCTTAATTAATGTTTGCAAAGCTCTTTGAGCTTCTCTGATGAAAGAAACCATAGAGGGCAAACTGGTTTTTTTTTATTATTATTATTAATTAGTTTCCCATTGAATTCATTGTGTAAGGGTTTGAATCGTTGAACCCTCATGCTTTATCAATTGTTGTACTGTGCTCTTTACAAGTGGTCTTTACGGGCTGCATTGTGGTGATCGAGAATACAGGAGGAAATAAAACAGAGAACAAATAAGTCTACTTACAAGTTATAGACACAGGTTTGAAGCCAGCATTTTATCCACTGATCTGGAAAAAAATGTTGCCATGGCAATGATTACATCTTATTGTACTGAATACGTCCTTAGATACTGATATAACTGTCCCTTTAAACACTGAACTTCTGCATGCTTCACCATGGTTTACAAAAAAAATAATGTTTCTTTTGGAGGTTTACTTATGTATTACAATTTTTAATCCGTAGCCTCACCATGAAACACTCCCATGGCCAAGCATGGTTAGCTGCTGCTTGTTGGGTGCTCCAGCAGCACAACTTCAAGCTCCGGTCAGAGGAACACCAAAAGCGGCACTGCAGGCAGTGTGGCCCAGCACCCCTTCCCACCCCGCTGCCCATTCGCACTGGGGCTGTGAACCGCTTGTTGTCGCTGCCTGCAAAGTGGGTATCTGCCTTACTTTCAAAAGGGGGTCTATGGAAGCGATACAAATTTTTACTGCTAATCACCACCTAAACCCTCATGAATAAAATGAATTTGTGAGAAAGAGACACATAGGTAGAATTCAACTCAAACTGAAGCTTTGACTTCATCTTTAAATGCTTGGGTTACTTGTATGCCCACATACCTCATTTTTAACATTTTTCCACACCCCCCATCTTTTCTTTAAAGACAGAAATATTAATTAAAAATATTCATTTAAAAAGTTGTCCCACATTATTTCTCTTCTCCATTCAAAATATAAACCAACCTCACCACATCTAAGCTCATTTTGAAGTCTATGGGTTATAAATATTTTTAGCTCATTTATTTGATGTACTTGCTTTTACTTCAAATAGGAAATTTGAAATTACTATGATTCTTTATCATTGCAGAGGAACATCCAAGCGTTTCTTGACGCATCTATTACTGTTTTCTAATGCTGCAGAAGTTAAAGTGCTGATCGTCAGCTCATGTAAATCAACGTAGTTCCAGTGAAAGTCCATCTTCCACCACCTAAGAGTCAGGTTTACAGATTTTTCAACTACGCGTGATTCACCAGCAAGAAAAAGCTTCTACCTACCATGCATAAGGCATATTAAAAAGCTGAGTTCCCATTTAGAAAAACCATGGTTACACATTTTACGAAATGTGCATTGATTTATTTCCTCAGTCAAGGATACCGAAGAGCACAGACTCTAAGGAAGAAAGCTGCTTTTTTCAAGGGTCACCACAGCAGCCTCTCTTCTGCCAATCACCTGCTTCTCTCAGTCACTACTCCTGCAGCCCTTCCTTTGTACAAGCCAGTTATCCTGCTAGACACTAAGCTTGCCACCATTGCACAGATTTGTTTATAGCTCACACTTCCCCCCTCGTATATGCCAGAAACAAACTGCATTGTTTCTCCCTTTGTAAGGACATCATTTAGTTTTCACACAGCCTTTAACAAGGTTATACTCCCATTAAGAATAAGTATGTTTTGCCACCAACAGATTTGGCCGCTGGAACATATTCATTTTTTAATTTAATGCTGTTTTAAAAAAGGAAGGGAGAGCTAAAATCATTATTATGAAAATTAGACTAGCATTTGGAAGGAAAAGACAAGCTCTTTCACAGCAAACAAAGAGATTTGTAATAACACATCCCAGTAGTCAGCCAAGTGCTTTGATTTTTGTTAAGCAGTCATTTTCTTTTATTTATAAATTTGGGATTATAATGAAAGATGGCAATTGAGTAGGTTACATTTTTAAGAAGAGCTGGCAAGAGGGATGGCAGTGAGAGCAGTGGAAGCTACTATGTGAAATGAATAAACACTGTGGAGAATATATAGCATCTTTTATGCTTTGGAATTTTGTATAAAACTTGGAAACTAAAGGAATATTTGTAATTGCAGGCTGGAGAGGTGCATGATGATCTCCAAGGTAGTCTGTCCACAGAGCTCAAGTACAGAGTCCTGTAGAGATATCAGCTGATGTCCTGCAGTTAACTGCTTGCTTTAATGAAATGTGGCACCCGACTTAGTGGTGTGTCTTTCAGTGGGCCGGTTAGCTTAGACACAGTGACATGCTGCCATGCAGCTCACACATTCAAGAACACATTTACCTCAGAAATGCTTGCAAGCACCTGCACTGCATTATAGACATGTTAAGAGGCTTAAGGCTGTTATGAGCCCTGTTCACACTGATTCCATAACTCACTTTGGCTTCCTTGATTTTCAAGGAAAATCCATTAGGACAAATCTCATTTGCGTCTTTCCACTGACTACCAAAGGTGCTAAATCATTCTATAAAATACTTCTCATTTTTATTACATAGCATATTTTATGACTGCAATAATTGCAAGATTTAGTTCTTTAATCTTCAAGACATCATCTCAATGAATTTACTCTATTATATACATCGAGGGACTAAACTGCTTTTGTATCAAAAAAACCTGAAAGGTATCTAAATAGACCTGAAATATCAAATCTCATTACATAATTAGAGATAATATAAGAATAGCTACATCATTCAAGAGATACATCCCATTAGAATGTTTACATTCTCTAAATGAAGGATAAGAGCAAACATATGTCTTAATTAACCTTTTGATCATGTCTTTATAGGTCTTATTGCTTTGAAGACCAACACTGGTATTTCTAACTATTGGAAACCTGGGCAAATAAGATTATTGAGGCTGCTGGTGCTTTTAATCCCTGAGAGATGGATGATGCAATCCTCAAAGATCCTTATCAAATGGAAATGGAAATAGTGTACATAGAATTTAAAGAAAATTTTGTCGGGCTCCTGTCCAAGTAATGTTCCTTCTCTTCAGCCTGCTTCTCAAACCTCGTAGCTCTTCTTAGCAACGCTAATGATATCATCTGACCTTTCCCTCTATTCTCACTCTCTGAGGGTGTGTTCATATTTGGAATTGAATGTACTGTTGAACTGGATCTGATATTTAATTCTGAAATATTAGTCTTAAATGAAACAAATCTGCACTGACTGGCCCAAAATGGATGACCACGTCTCACTAGTGTGGCTTATATATAAAAAGTACCAAAATCTGCTGAAAACACGCAGCCAGGAGGTCAATTACTCTAACTTAAGTAATATTGTACTTCATGTCCACGTACTTCATGTCCACGCTTTGTCAGAGACATTAAGCGCATGTCTAGCTTTATGTGCAGGAATAATATTTCGTGTGATGGAATTTCCTAGTGCTTAATTGTTCTGCTAAAACTTCTGCAAGCTTAGAGGTTGATATTCCCAGCAAAGCAGCAGGCTGACAGGAGTCACCCCTCAGGATTAGGCCAGTTGCCTGCACAGCCTGTCCTGGCTTGGAAGGTGGTCAACGAATGATGGCAGAGGAAAATATTAAGAACCGAGCAGACCTAGAGGTTACTTCCCTAGCATGTTTCCCCAGTTTCCAAATTTGCATCTCAGAGGCTGCCTCAGGCAGAAGTGATACCTCTACATTTAAGAACAAGCTGACTTTCTATATCTATTATAGCATATTATATTTTGCGTCTTGTTGCTGTTTGCTATATTACTATTCAAATTACTGTAAGGTTTTCTTTCGTACTGTTGTCCCAGATACTGCCACTTTTGCAATTACTCACAAAATACTCAGATGGCATAAGTACAAAAACATTTCACTCTCCCCCACTGATTCCTGCATTTTTAAATGCTTTTAAACAAATCTGAGCTCAGTAATAAAAGCAAGCACAAAAGAAAATGAAATAAAAACTTAATTGTGTAAACTTAAAGCCCCCTGAATGTTGTTTTTTCTACTTTCAAAGAAGAATTTATACCACTTCCATATTTAGACACTCAGAAATCCCAGCTTACTTTCATTGCTGTGTGAATTTTGTTAGTTATTTGTATTACACCAAATATTGGCTAGCTTGGCCAAATGGAGGGTTTTTTTCACTGCCTTTGTTTAATTCGAGTAATTAAAATGCATATTTCCCCGCTCCCCCCATCTTCCTAATGTCATCTCTCTAACTGAATAACAGCTTTCCTGATATTCTGTAGACAAAATAACTTCATGGAAATGACATTCTCTAAAATAGGTTTTATGTTGACAGATTTACTCTTATTTCATTAGGTTTCTAAACACATTATTCCTCTAAAGATGCTAAGCATATCGTTACATACGCCGTTTACCTTTATTGTTATGGACATTTTAGGACTACTGAAGTATTAAAAATACTAGATCTTAAGCTTTATGCCCTGTAAGTCTAAAGATAAAGAAATAAACTGAATGAATGTGTGTATATACATCTACCTCTCTGCATACTATATAAGACGTACTGCAGCATGAGGTGGTATAAAGATTTTATCAGCGCAAATTTAGGGCAACCTCATTAATTCTGAGTGGTGAAGCCAAAAAATGAACTATGTCTGTCACACTATGATGATCTATACAATGCCAGCAAAGGGTGCTATAGGAAAGTTTTGCAGACTTGAATAAACTTGATTAATACTGATTTCTTGATAAACTTTTGAACTTGAAGCTGACGACTTGAAGCCACAAAAATAACAATAAATTTTATATATCCAGTTTAGATGGGCAGATGTCCGTCTACATTGCAGTCTGACTTCTTTACTTTTTTAACAACATTTTTATGCATGAGTTAAATGCTAGTTCTCTAACAGTGGCGTCTAACTAAAACCAGGTAAGTATGTTTTACATCTAGGTCAGCAAAATTTCCCAGTACTCTTGCATAGCAGATGTATGAACCTTGCATAACTCTGTCTGTGTGTTGACCACGAAGGAAAACCCAAAAAACATATCAACATTGCAGTCACTTCTGTGTCTATAACTTAGCAGATATATCAGAACTGCTAGTTGCAATGACGCTAGCAACGTAGCCGTGGCATCACAGGAGACGGTCATATCACAGGGTGTCTTTCATTAAATGTTCTCATGACAACACAACTTGCTCTAAATAAGCAATTTTAAAGCCAACTTTGAAACATCTACAAAAGTGCAGAGCATCTTTAGACTTGTTGTGACTCTTGGTTGTCCAGATGATAACAGAAACCAAAACTTTATACTCATCCAAAATCAGAACCGTTTCTCTATCACATGATCTCTCACATGACGACAACTCCATGACAGTGATCAACATTTCGATCTTCACGAAGACATATTATATTGGAATTTCTACTTTCACAGAAGCTGCAGGACACCTAGCTGTAAGGCTTTCTGGTAAAAATCACAGCACACCTGTATTCTATTTTCTACACAGGGGAGTAAAAGAAAAATCCGATTGTAAGTTTATAGGAGGGTCAGCAATTTTAAAGCCTTCCAACTATCTCACCATTTGCTTTGTTGTCCATTATGCTTTCTAGAAGTGGTTATCATCTAACGTACTACAGTGAAAATTCCTCTGAGAGGCATTCTGCAGAGCAGAGGGCAGGCTGCTCTCCATCAAAGCCCATAGCTATGAAATATACTACTGTTGCAGAGCACAATAAGCCAAAGTCTTCACTGAAGTCCCCAGGTAAAATTAATCTTTTTAAACAAAAATTTGTCCATTAAATCATAAGCCTGATAGCCCAGCAAAGTTTTCTTACAGAAACAAATCAAGTTAATCCTATTTAAAGGAGCATTTTAAGATTAAAAAAAAAAAAGAATGAAATTTCCTTTTTTACTTATGTCATTTTCAATATAGATAGAGCTCACAGCAATATCCATAGTTAATATTACAAACCACTTCTCAATGTAACTATCTTGCAGTTTACTACCCTTTAAATACTTGAGATGAAATTCTCACTCCAAATGTCATTTTAAAAATAGTTAATCCATTTTTGAGAAAGGGGCAGGCATTTTTCAAATCTAAAAAACCAAATAGGTTATGAGAAGGTCTAACAATTTCAATGTTTGCAACAGAATTTTGAAAAAAAACAGTAGAAACTTTATTTTTAGGATGCTGTTGGCTGTAGGATATGCTTTCTACCAACCAGACCTAACTGGACAGCAAGGTTCTGAATTATTATCTGTGCAAGTTCTTAAAACAGGACATCAAAATTCCCTAAAAATTTAATCTGTACTAAGCAACGTCTTTCCTTTAAAAAACATACTGAACTATAATTTCTTCATCTTTTTGCCTAGCACAAAAAAAATTTATGACGTTGGTAAGGAGCTGCTATATAACAATACAGGAGAAATAAGGCTTTTAAATCTCCTACAGAGAGAACCTTACATGAATAAGAAATGTAAAATATTTAGATTACATTTGTAGTCTGGCTTGTTAAAAACAGATCAGAGGTTTTCCCTGATTCAGAGCAAAGCAGGTAATAAAAATAGATACTGACACTTTTCACTTACCTAGCAATACAATTTACCTCTCCAAACCCTTCAAGCTATTTTTATTATTAACAAACTACCTCAATCTTACTGCAGCTGTACAGGTGTTGTATGAATTTTTTGTTATTTTTTTTTATCTTCGGCTTCAGATGCAGAGCTAATATTAAATTATTTCTTATTTAAAAGATAGGACCAAAATATAGGAATTGAAGATGAATCTGAATTTCTCTCTGTTCCCAGGTTTTATGACTACTGCTTTGATTTAAGTCATCTACTAGTTTGTTATATATAAAAAAATCCCACTGTAACCATAAAATTAAGCCCTTATTAATTATATCATCTTTCCTCTTTATTTAGCTGAGAAAAACTCCATCCAGTGGCACAAAACACAGCTCTACTGTCCATGGCACGATGAAGTTTAAGGGCACTTCTGAGAGTTATGAATATTTGTGTGGACTCTAAGTCTGGGTCATCTAGCCCAGAGAAGGATTTGTGTGGTGGACAGGGCCACCATCAAGCATACCCCCAGTCGTCCTTTCCCTCGAAGGGGGGTGAGGGAGTCCTGATCTATTGCAATTTCTGGATTGCTCAGGCACAGTGGGGCAAGACAGGATTCTCCTCTCCATAAACATGTTATTTACTGCCCTGGGAAAAAGGTTTCCCCGATAGAAATTGATTTAAAGGCGTACCAGGAGATTTTTAAAGAGAAAGAGCTGCAAAGAACTCACTGCTCTTACAAGCTTTATTGTGAGCTATATTGTAGTGCTACAATTCAATAACAGTTTGAGATACTATGCTGGTTTGAGGCATAAATTTCCTGTAGTGTCTCCTGTTCAGCGCTTAAGTCAGGATCATGAAGTCAGACATTCAATAAACAGTTATTATAAAAGTATTAGCCTTCCTGGGTCCCAAAAAGAAGAGGAAAGCAAGTCTAAACTATAAGTTATTTTCCTGGCTTAGTAAATCAAAGACAGGGTTTTGGTTTTAGTGAGCTGTAGCTCAGCAAGGTATTCCACAACTAATCTACTCCAGTCTTATCATTACTGGTCCTTTTGTCACTACTTCTATAAAGTTGCAGCAGACACGTTTGCTAGCACAGGTACATGCAAAGCTATGCCATTTATCTTTAAACACAACAGCACTGATTTACCCCGTCAAGAGCAGGCAGCATAGACTATAACTGAGACAATTACAATCTCACTTTGGGGGAAGTTGCATGATATTTTTCCCACTGTCACCTTCAAAATACCACCAAAGGGAAAAAAATTCCTTGTAGATGCTTCCTTAGAGCTATATTGGAGACCCTCTTTTGGGGTTCAGGGGTGACCTGCTGGTTTGGGGTACCTGGTGCACCTGGTGTCCCACTGCCTGCTAGATGTGCAGGTCGGTCTCTGCTCTGTGGTGTATGTGGAGTCCAAGCAGCCTCCTGCTGCCGCGCTCACTGGCTCATGTTGTAGCCACTGGGCTGGTGCAGAGACATCTCGTGATACCCTTTCATAAAGAAGAGACGTCTGGAGCCAATGAAAGGTGGGGGCCTTCCTGCACCATTTTGGAAGCCAGAAGCAGAGTCACAGTAAAGGTAGGAGCCATGTAACCCTGTCGTCGTGATTCTGCGCCCAAGCAATTTCATGTGGTCTGCCTGAGTGGCTTCTCAGCACTTGTGCTTTAAACTAGGGCTGTCTGAGTCTGTGTATCAGGTGCTAGATGGAGACTGAGAAGCAATAAGTACATTTCTGGTTCAGATGACTAGCTCTATCACCTGGGCAGGAAACTTTACTTCCTTTTGCATCTATTTTTTCCCTGTACATTTTTGTCCATTTGGCCTCTTTAGACTATTTACTCTTGAAGCAGGGGCTGTTCCAGTAAGCTGGATGGTTTTTAACACGTGGCACTATATATAAAGGGTTTCCTAGAGGTTTGCTGAATTAATATACAACCAAGCAATTGATAACATTATATAATAACTACTAAAATATTTTAAGGCAGAAAATTTTTACATTTTAGAACCCAGTCCAATCTTTCATATTAGTTTCAAACTCTCCCACTCAATAATAAGGAAATGTCCACAGCTCTTGAATGGTGCCTTTTACTGCTTCTGAACATTGAGAATGGTTGTTCTGTCCTTGGATACACTTAAAATCTACCCAGAAGGGTAAATATTTAGTCCAGCGCACGGGGATTTAGCTGTGTGATTTCCATTTGCATTAATAGATACAAATATTTACGATATATTTCTCCCAGAATGTTTATGCTGAGATTTGGTGGAACAAGAGAGTCATGGGGAATAATGTGCCAAAAAAGTACTCTTCCATCAAGAATCATGTCCAATATCTAACCCAAATAAACGTCCCACATGAAACATCTTAGCCTAAGAATGCCCTACAGTGCTTTAAAATAAAAGCATTTCTCAGTATTAAACCAGCAATATCAGAGGTAATGCAAGGAGGGAAGTAGGACTTCTTGCTGCTTTGGAACCATACAGCCACAATTCTGTACCATACAAGATTCTTATTCTCCTCACTTTCAGACTAGACCAAAACTTTGCAGAAACTGCAATACGACTGACACAACTGAGCAAGTTTTAAACTAGCTAGCTCAGGTACCAATGGCAATGTATCCATGACAACACAGAATTCAGTAAGGATAAATTCATCCTGAACAACCTAACATCATACTGGTACCATCCAGCTTTCTTAGCAGTTTCTGTAGTCACATACTTGACTGCACTGCAGCACAAATTAAACCTCCTTAGCAGGAAATCTCCTTAGCACATTCTAGGTGTCCAGGTCTCAAGAGCTGCCTTTTTATTGAGAAAGAAAATAAATGCATCAGTAGAAAAATATGTACTACTTAACTAACTGTACAGTACTGAAAAAGCTCAAATACTTCAAAGATCTGCTCAACATTTTAATACAGCCAACAGTGACAACCCTATCTGAATTCTGTATGAGTGCACTGAGTGGTGGCTCTGGCGCTTCTTCACTGGTGGAGATCTCAACAGCAGCAACACTTGCTGCCCCACTGCGTTGTGGTGTTGGGTTTGGTGTCAGCACGTTTATTTTTAGTGCTGAGACAGATAAGACTCAAATTTATGTAGAGTTACAAAGTCCTCGTGAGGATGGACCCTCTGTCTCTGAGATGAGAACTGCCCCTGGTTATACCAGTCAGGTGAACTTGGGTAGTTAGCACCACGCTGTATACACAAACACCACAAGAAGTGCTGTTTTGCTTCTCCAAACCACACCCTTTGAAAGGCTCCCGCTACAGTCTCCCATCAGCACTCAACAAAGTCACCCTCAAAGTCACCCAGATCTACTTTAATCTTACATGCGTTTTCCTTTTAAAGACTTCCCATGATGGAAAGCCTTCAGGAATAATTTTTCCTTCTTCCTGGTGGAATTCATCTATGCAACATAGCACTATAGCTTCTAACAGTTAATTCCTTTTTCATTAAATTTTAAAGGTGTTGGGATTATTTTCACTTGCAATATGAACTAAAACACTAACTGAACTAAGAATGTTTATGGCAGGAGCTCAATTCAGTGCTGGGAAAATTAACTGTAAGTTAAGAAATTCCCCGAATGACCCCAATTCCATCCACCAGCCGGAATGCCTGCTGTATGCTGCGTGTCCTGCATGCTGTCCTGACATCAGAAGCATTCAGTGGCCATTAGAACTGCATTTAAAATAAAACGCTCGCTTCGCCAGCTGTGAATAACACTCGCTGTCCAGCATCTCTCCTAATCCACCTTTCTCAACTCTCAATTCTCCGCTAGGATCAAGGATCGTATAAAGCCAGCTGTACAGATAACACAGTTGTAGCCAGCATGAATTCCCACAAGTCTTAAAGCTAAATTTCCATTTAACAGTTTAACAGCAAAAATCTAGGATTACAAGGATAGAGCTAATAAGCAGCTCCAAAGCACTGTCTGGAAAAGAACCAATAAAAGATTAAAACTGAGCCCAGTGATTAAATAGAAATATATATAATAAAACGAACATAGTCAAGCTATCGAACTCCCAGCAGACAGGCAGAGCAGCTCTCCTATGAATGCAAGGACAGACCTTTTTTCCATTGGTCATCTATGTTCTGTTTCCTCTAAGGAGAAAACTAAAACCAAAAGCTACAACCTTAAACCAACAGATAATTCCCATGTAAACAATGTTTTAAAAATAAAACCTTTTAGGTGTCCATTCTACTGGGAAAAGACACTCACGGGCAGACTGAAAATAGCTTAACAGTTTTTGTTTGCATCAATGTAAGAATAAAAACTGCTGCAGTACTGACATGGATGTGCTTGATTTGGCTTGCTTGTCACCAATTTATACTTTATAGGAAGTGAATTATCTCAACTTTTTTCAAACTAATATTGGAAGATCAGTTTTCATGAATACTAAGATAACTTTGATGCTGTACAACTTTATCATCAGCTTTTTTCTAAAAATTGGGCATCTCCCAAATCATTATGCGCCCTCTCATTTCAGGAGATGTTTGAAATGATAAGCTGGTCTTTCTTTCATTTTTTTTGGGTCAATTCTTGAACAGTCTGTGATGTAAGACTGCAGTTAGTCTGTAACATTTCTGCAGTTATTGTACAGATAACACTTTTATTTAAAAACAGTAATAATTTTTCCAAAGTTCATCAGTTAACCCATACAGCCTGCTGTATAAAACAGATATTATGATGCCGATTTTGCAGGTTGGAAATTGAGATACAGAGAATTATTGTCTTGCATACTGAAAACTGAAACAACGATAATATAAGCATTCCCAGACCCATTCCTTTAAACTATATTATCAAAAAAGCAGGGAGATAGACCGAGTCCAATCCAGTTTGACATCTTGGGTGTTTTTCAAATGAGAATGGATCGTGGACCCACACATAAGGAGACCATGTAAAAGCTACCTGAAGTAGGAAATAGAATGAAAACATAAACACAGATTTCTCATTGTGTTCCACTGCTGCTATCTGCCAGTAACATCCCGACTTCTCAGTGAGAAATAAAGGACACTTCGGCACACATGAGTTAGAGGAAAATTACATCTCAGATTCTAAAGCTGACCATTAGTAATGTGAAATTCTAAAAATGGACTTGTCAGATAGAACAATTAATGATTGATTAGCATTAACTGTTAAATATTAAGATTTGTTGTCTTTCTCCAGAATTGGTTATTTAAAAAAAAAGAAAATCAATCATATTTCAGCCACAAGGCTTCTTTGGAATTTCGTTTTGGTAGCAGCGGTATTGCCTCCTCCAGTGTGGTTATAGATCAGCCCTGGAGCTGAACAGGCAGTGGGGTGTACTGTTTGGTTCTGTGGTCCCTGGAGTCCTGAACAAAATACTTCATCAAGAAGTTATTGTACCTGCATGGGCTCAAGTTGGGGAAGGAGAATAAGGACATGTGAAAACATGGGATTTAAAGTCCCTAAATTAAACCTCATCGTTTGTTTGGCTAGCTATTAATTTTCTTTTTTCCAAGTGTTTTGCTGCTGCATACTCTCCAACAGAAGGTACAGTCCCATCTTGCTACATACATAATAACAACAATAAACAGCTTTTTCAACTGATCAAGTTTGCAATTCTAGAGATACGAAAGTTAATATTTTCCTCCTAGTCAAGTAAAGTAGCCACAGGGAGTGTCAGCAATTTGCCCACAGTCAGTCACTGGGAAATTCTGAAATTATTTATGCATCTTCTAGGTCCCATTTTACTACCAAGAACAAAAGATCACCCTTTCCATTTACATAAACATTAGATCCAGAGGAGAATCTGGAGTCTCTGACTTCAAAAGAGCCATCGCTTCATTTAAGAAAAAAGCAATTCCTTCAAAAATAATGAAAGAATTTTTCTAGCATCATTTTTCCTTCAATTTGAGCATAAAATGTGCAGTGATTCTCACATTTGTTCAGTGTCTCAAATTTTTTCAGTGTATCCAATTAAACGTGTCTGCAATAAACATAAATAGACCTTCCACTGCACTGTATCCTTGTAGCCAACAATCTCACAGCACACCAGGTTTCCTATCATCACAAAACACCTAGGAAAGTGTAACGTTTACAGCTGCTTCTGTACTTCAAACCTTGACTTTTTGCACCTCCAACGCATAACACGCTTTTTGTGATTTTTCACATGAGGTGAAGGTGACTGCTCAACACGTGGCATACAGCACTGGACGTAATCCCTTAACAGATCATGGGACTGACAGGTGGGTTAACTAACCTAGAAGGACAGTAACCAAGCCAATAAAACAGAGGAGATTTGAGTTTTGTTTTCAGATAGAATTCTACAAGAGAAAAAAATACTTTTTTCCGAACTGTCAAGGAGTCTTAGTCCCAGTATTAAAACCCCCAAACTGCCTATCTTGAGCTTGAGCTTTAGTGCCAAAAATGTTTGCCAACTGGATTGAATATTCTCTTCAATTGGGTTTACTGATCATTTAGAATCCAAGTCCATGCTAATCTATACATTGTTACCAATGAAGAATTACTGTATTGGTACGGACTGCCCACCCATATTTAAACAGAGAAAAAACATTTTAAACGGAGAAAGAAGAAAAGACACATATCATGCAGTGTACAAGGATGGATAAAAATCCTAAAGTGCAATAGGTCCTCCCATGTCTGACAGTGAAGCTAGCAGTGTCACATAGTGATTCTCTATGAACATTTCAGTTAATTTCTAATGATGAATGAAGGTCCAAATTCTGTGCATATACCTAGTGCAACCCCACTGATTGCAGAAGTAAGTACCAGAATTGCACTTCTGGTACAAAGAATATAGCCTGAATTCAGTTCTAAGTGTTTGTGATTATTTTTTGTGTGTGTTTTGCTGATAGCCGATTACTCTAAACCAAGAGCAGATTGCTGTCAAGTGACATCCCTGAAAATCAGCAAGCATTTTGTATTTGGCAGTCAAGGCCAGGGAGGCAGATTGATGAATAGTGTAGAACACTGTAATAAAAGAGCTTGATTCATACCAGGAGAGTGTATTTGATGGAAAGTGTTGTGTTTATGTCACACTAACAAGTATGCAGATTGAGTAGATAGCGTTAGCATCTTCATCATTCAGTCTTATCCACACCAATAAACAATGCCGTTTTGTGGTCGACAGGACTCTTATTGCGGTATCTCAAATGAGTATATAACCATTTATACATATAGCCACACTACTTTCCTTTGTAAGAGGAAATTAGGTTCAATCCGATTATTTATTTGCCATGAACTTGCCCAAGGTCACTAAAAAGGCCTTTGGGACATCCTGGAAAAGAGCCCAGGTTTATTGCACGTAAATCACCAAAATATTTAACCCTCAAAAACTGCTGAGTAGAGCAATACAAAATATAAATAACTTTAAAAGATTTTCCCCCACAAGCTGATAAACCGCAGGCTGGCTTTGTCTTAGATTTGATCGTTTTCAATTTTATCATTTAAATAGCTAAATCTTTCCTTCTAATGAATAATAAATACGAGTTGAGGGTATCCTACCATATTTCGGCAGTATACATTATCTATGACTAGGTAAAAGATATACCAAAAGTGACATTAGAATTATAAAAGAAGGCTAAGTGACACAGGAACTCAATTCCATTGGAAATGCAAGAGTAGTCTGGTGCCTGACTGTATTAGGCCCTACGGGGAAAATCTCAGACAAATACCAAAATATCTTTCCTCTTCAGTTATGTGCCTACCTTAAAACAAAGGTGATGGTTCTGCTGTATTTCTCTGGAGTTCCAGACAGGGTATATGTGGCAGATCTGAAAGTAGCCCTCAATTTGCATAATTTTTGGAAACTCTTTTCTCCTTAATCCTAGTGCAAATAAAACTATTGATGTCTACAAATACCGGAAATTAATGTAAAGAAATAATTTGTGTCAAAAGTAAACATGCAGAGGTAAGCACTGCTAAGGTTTGAAATTTCATTTTACAATGTTTGGGGACCTTCTGTCCAGACCTTCATTTGAAGAGTAATGTCTGTAAATTGAAGATACAAAGCAAGACTGAACTCTGAAAAACTCAGCAAAAATCAGGTAAACTTGCAATAGTTAAAACGGTCCTGCTAATTAATTAGGAATAAAGGAACACAAAAGATAAGTGGAAGAGAGTGGGAAATCAGGCAGCAGAGAGAGTGGGAGCCAGAAGAGATGTTAATAATGGAAGGGTTAAATGGAAGTTTCAAAGGGGTTAATATAAATAATTTTTTAGAGAAATGAAGGACATGCTGCTAGCACCAGTAGATGTCAGCTCTCCAGTAGGATTAGTACCTCTCTGCAAGAGAATTTTTTTGTGCCTCTGTTTTATGGTGGAGAACCAAACGGGTCAGCTGAGATCTGGGGTGGGACAGAGAAGGGCTCACAGAGGCTTACGCTGGTGCTTTGCTAACAAAGTTAGTAGTCCTGTGCCAAAGAGATTTCCTTAAATCACATAAGATTTGCGTAACCAATTAGATTGGACCAGAGTGTGAAAGAAGGCCTGCAGAGCTGACACTGGACATGGTGGCAACTGTGGACTGAGAGGTGTCTTCAGCCCCTGCTGTACTCCAAGTTCAAACATGTCATTGGTTGGAAAGGTGACATGTCAGGTACTTTGCGGGGCCAAAGTCTAGATCTCAGTCTCCCACATTCAGAGAAGACAGTCTAATCTGGACAGACTCCTAAGTCACACCTCTATTGCAAATGATTATTTTATTGATAATTTTGGATAAACAAGGAAGTAATATACCAAGTTTTTGTATGCAAATAATGGTTCTTATCTTATTGCACAAAATTCCTTTTGGCGCTCTTGGTCTTTAGCTGCTGCCTAGAGACTGTAAGAGTTGTATTTGAGTCTCAGCTGCTGTCGTTTGCGGGACTTCATTTAGCCACCAGACTGAGGGCTTTGTTAATTGCTTATCTGCTCTAGAGCCTACGAGTTGGCAGACCTAAAGGCAGCACATTGCACAGCTCATGTTTGATATTGTCCTATAAAATAAAACTATGGACATTCATAGCTCCAAGCAAACGAATGTATTGCACTCAGAACAGAAAGAAAACATCAGCTGCTCAAGAGAAGCTAAAATCTCAATGACTTTTGCAAAAGAGAAAATAAATATATCTATATTAGCCCTATATAGCAAGTTTCTAGTTCATGCTGCAAAAAATGACATAGAAAATACATATAAATCACCAAAATATTAATAGTTTCGCCAAAGAATCTATGAGAGCAATAATTTTTCAAACAAGTTAATTATATGCTGACTCCTCCAAATTGCAGTTGGTGATGGAAAATGGTCATTATACAAATTCTTTTAAGTATACCTCCTCCAAAGGCACACTGGCTGACTGCCCTGTGGCACCTAGAGAGCAAAATATTCCACAGGGTTAGCAGACAGTGTCTCAGGACATGAACAAAGAGGAGGACATAAGGGAGTCATTCTCCATTCCACCTTCATTTGCTGTTTAATTACAGAGGGTTTTTCCACTACTGTATTTTTCATGTTGCTGAAATAGAGCGGGAATTTCTTTTCATCGATGTAAGTACAAGTTGCTTTTTAAACTAAATGTTCCTCTAATAAAAATGATAACAACAACAAAAAAAAAAATAGAAGAGCAGCAGTTTGTAGGAAAAATGAACAGTTCAATGCAAAAAATGAGGACTGGCAGCAATATATTGAAACTCTGGGCCAATGTTTTATCACATATAGGATTACAGAGAACAAATAAATCAATTTTCCTAAATGTATAAAGTGTTAAACTTACCCTGTCTTAAGCAGTTTGTAGCAGTCTCAGAAACCAGGGGATAAAACCTCAGAAGACCTGCAAAGGATTGTAAAATAGTAATACGTTTCAAACCCAACATTATTGTAAAATATTTCATGATAGGAAGACACAATATGATATTATAGCTGTATGATACTATAACTATGTATGTGACAGCCTAAAAGACTAACGGAATATTGCCCATTTAGAAATGTCCTAGAGGACATACTGAGAGAATGAATGGTCTGTTAATAATGAGAGATTTCAAAGATGATTCCGGGCAAAAGCGAATTTAACATGGCCCAAAGCAGTAGAATTAACAAGAGCAATGAAAAAAGCAGAGAAAAAAATACCAGGTCTGCTCTTAGAATGCATATAGTTAAACTACTTCAAACCAAATGAGAAGCTAGGTGGAAGGGGTCTAAACAGTTCATTTTCTTTAACTTTATACAGTAAAAATGGTCCCAAGATTTAAATACCTCAAGATCAGATGCTTAGCAAAAACCCGCAAAGATTAAAAGAACAGTCACTAGCCTTGAAAAAAGCAGAGTTTCCAAAAGAGTAGAGGAAAGGAGAGCAATTGCCTTGTGGTTAAAGAATAATAATAACGATATTGCATCAAAAATGGAACAAAATGAGACTTTACCACATTAAGCAACAAGAAGGCACAATAGTATACTGGTGTGTCACTTTCTCTTATCAACTGATGTACATTGGACAAAACCAAAATTATAATATTCAGACTCTTTTCTTCCCTACTTTTAGTATATCAGGGCCAAAGAAAAAATATTGGATATAAGAAAAAGTCCTCATTTTGGCTGAATTAAGCTGTAGCTAATATGAATTAGTTATGATCATGCTATGTTTCTCAGTTAAGATCTAGCAATTGGCAATCATTCTGGAGTACCCATCACCTTGCGCTCACCCTTATTTAAAGAAAGCTTGGAGACCTTACAGGAGATAACAATCAGTATTTATAATGGAGACCAGAAGCAGAAGTCAAATGACATATATCAGTTCTTATGCCCCAGGAGATAAGGCACAAGAAGTGGAGTCAGGTGACAGCAGGTGAACATGGTTTTGCTTTTTTAGGAACACCGCATACTAATGCTAAGGATGTCTGCAGGAATTGTAAGCCACGGTGAAGCATGTCCCATGAATAGACAACATTAGGTGAACCTTAATATGATAGTAAACTACACATCTTACAATGCCAAAAAAAAGAGATAAAGAAAAAAAACCCACCAAACTATAAAAAACTTGCTGCTATAAACATTTACAAGGGCTCTGTATCAGCGTATTAGGCTGTTTTTCACAGACACTGAAAATTTGTTAAAAGATACCCTCCATCCAGGAGTCAGAATTGGCAACTCTTTTGTCATTTTGACCTATGACACTAAATATCTGTCAATGCAATTAATGCAGGTAATAGGATTTTAAGACGAAATGCATACTTTCGTTGCTACTGGAGAAAAACAAAGCTAAGCTAAATGAGAGCAAAGGAGGATAGAACTTGCTCAGACCCTAGGCATATTAGGCATGCTACTCATGCTATTAGCCCAGGAGTTTTCTCAAGAGCATCAGGTTTTGGAAGATGAAAACTGGCAGCCAGTTTCTGGTGTCATTCCTCAATCGTCACCCCTGAGTTGGACACTGTATAATGTCTTCATAACCAACAGGACACTAGGGCAGAATACCCCATGAGCAATTTCAAGGATGACACCAGTCCTCAGCGTGGCAGAGGGCAGGCAGGGCTGCTGTTCACAGGACCTCGATAGACCAGGGAGATGGGCTGACAGGACCCTCATGAAGTCCAGCAAAAGCAAACACAAAGCCCTGCACTAAGGACTAAATAATTCCACGCAACAGGATAGGCTGGGGAATGCAGGTATTTTTCAGAAAAGGACCTGGGGAATTTGGCAGACAACAAATTGAACATGAGCTGGCAGCATGCCACTGTGGCAAAGGTGGCAAACCCTATACTCTATGACGAAGGCTTTGGCCAGATGATCAAGGGAAGTGACTGTTTGCTTCTATTTAGCACTCATGAAACTGCATCTGGAGAACTGTGTTCAGGTTTGGACTCCCCACTACGAAGATGACATTGATGTACAGAAGCAAGCCCAGCGGCAGGCCATCAAGGTGATTAGGGGATGGAATACATGACACACGAGGAGAGGACGAGACAAATGGGTTTATGCAGTCTTAAGAAGAGGCTGTGGGGAGATCTCCTTTCGTTCTTCAACTAACCAATGAGAGGTGTAGAGAAGATGGTTCCAGGCTCATCACAAAAGTGAACATCACTAGGATGAAAGACAACGGATGTAAGCTACAACACAAGAAATTTTGATTTATGTTATGAGAAAACATTTTCACAATGAGGATGGTCAAACACTGGGAAGACATTGCTTAGAAAGGCTGTGCAGCTTCCACCCAGTAGGCACCCAAACCCCCCCGACAAAGCCTGGACCTGCTTTGAGCAGGAGGTTGGACTAGAGATGTCCGAAGGTCCCTTCTCACCTGCATAGTTCTGTGGTAAGGGACAGAGCTTTTCAGGAGTGTGAAAAGCCACTTCAGTTCTCAACACCTATTCCCTCATTTTGATATAAGGAAAAATTAATAAATCATCAGAACAGATCAGCAGGGTTGTCTCCAGAATTAACATGGCTGAGAATAAGTCCATCACCCATAGTTATAGGCAGGACGACAATTACATTTGGAATAAAATTCTCTCTCTACCCTTCTAAAGGCCTTTTACCATTATGACATATTACAAATCGCTTACAGGACTCTTCAAAGCAAAGGCACACTGAGCACAAGAGATGTCTGGCTACAGTGCTGAGCCCAGTGACACCTCAATGTATAATAGTCTATAAAGCAGGCCCTTCAGCAGATGTCTCAGTCAATTGTCCCATCTTGGATTTGCCTCTGTGGAGTTCCCAAGAGTGCTTTGTGCTACTCATGAAACACAGGTACAAAAGCACCCTTCTCAAAAAAGGGCTGAAGAAGGTCTTTTCCTTTCCTGCACGCAGCAGTAAATAGCGCAGAACTGAACTAGATTAGAAATAGTAAGCAGTATTTTCAGAACCGTCTGATCTTATCAAAATGAGTAGACGCTCTGTTAAAGATAATGGAAATTCCTTGACAGTTCAGTGCAGAGTACAGTGTAGCAGCTATCTCTTTCATTGAGGTTTCCAGTAGTTTGAGTTGATACCTCTCCCGCACATAACGATGCGTGCAGGAGCCATGCGATCCATGCCTGTCTTGATGATCCATCTAAGTGGCAGGGCTCTCTGCATGGGGCTTCCCTGCTTCTGTATGCCTTTTGGAGCCTATTTTGACCTCCAAATTTCCAAGTTCTCTTCAAAGGGAAAGAAAAGATCCCTCAGCACTAGGTGTGACAAGATGAAAGTATAGTAACCAACAACAATAATTCAGTTTATTCGAGGGTCTCTCTTACCACAGACCCCAGAAAGTGGGGGACTCATTGTTCATCCATACAGAACAGGGCACTTTGTGAACCACTGATATTAGAAAGCCAGGTCACAATGGGATGAAAAAGTGGAGAGAGGTAAATTTTTTAATTATACTTTAATCTGTATGGCTTAGGTTTCAGGAACAAATGGAGGCTTATTACAGTGCAGCAACATACAGCCATACCTGGGAAGCTACCCAGATGTACAGATTGAAATTTGATTCTGAAACGCAGATCTTAAATTCTGATGTTATCTGTAGGTAAATGTGTTTTTTTTTCAAGTTAGTTTCCTATGATTTTCCTGATTCTTAAGCGGTATCATTTATAAATTATGTATTTGCATTAAGTTAAGGAGATGCTTTGTAACTGCTCTCCTTGCACTGGCTCAGTAAAAACCAAGATGTAAAGTAAGAATTCACTTGCTAAATATGATGACCTTGCTCCAGGCACTCAGAAGAGCACCTTACAGCCCATGCAGCAGCCAGCAGTTGTCTTCCCTAAAGTCCTCACTGTTGATCTTAAATCTGTGGAAAGTAATCTCTTTATCAATTCTATCCCACAGTTCTTAATGCATTCCCAAAGAGATTGATGTTTTCCGCGTGTTCAAGTCTGGACTTATTGCAAGAAAAAAAATATTAAAAAAAAAAATCAACATTCAGAAGGAGCCAAAATACTATTTTGATAACATTGTTTGGCTTAAATATTTTTCATTTATTCTTTTATTGTTTCTATCTATCATGCAGAGCCATGTGTGATAAGCAATTACAAAAGATTCCTTACGAAATTGCGTTATGATGTGTTATGCTTTGTGCTATATGTAACCCACGGCGTTTATCTCCAAAAAGTCAAATCAATTAAAATATGTGATGTTTGGTGGATAATAAGACCTAGTCATACAACTATTTGACATTTAAACTGTTAGGCCTGATTGTCAAGGTAATATGAAATGTAATAGATTCTTTGCATGCCTTTTTTTCCCTTTTTTTTTTTAGATCAGAACCCTAGAAAATCAATTGTGAAAAATATGACAGTGGTGTTAATTACATTCACCTACACCTAGTCTAGAAACACACACACCAGTTATGCAGCAGTTCTATGAGGTTTCCTTGAAGAGTGCCCCAATTAAATATATTCGATCGGTTTCTTGTTTATTAAATTAACCATTGCTGCTAGCACAATGTATCATGCTGAATTTTGTAACCTGACAGTGTGAACTCAAAGCAGGCAGAGGGGAGGTCAAAAAGAATTCACTTAAATAAAATTGACATTTCCATTCCTGAGATTAAAGCACCACTAAAAATCCCAGCATTTTCCCTGAAAAAGCACATAACTTTTCACATCATCCCAGTCATTTGAAAACTACAAATTCTAAGTAAAGTCTACAGTTCTAGAATTCAAGGAAGATAAACATCAAATGGCTAAAAGGAGTATTTGAATACTTTGGGATATTTTCACAAGTCTACTAGGACTGACGCATTTCCACAACGCCTTCCCACCTTAGCAAGAGAGAAATCAGCAGCTGGCACATTTGCCTATATTTTTTGTAGATGACACACCCCCTCCTCCTTAAGAGATGTTTACCAGGAACACCATAACCTTTTACACAATGAAATACGTAAAATACCTTTGCAATAGGCAAGAAACCCATCAAAACGTTCATTCACAAGTATTTAAGGTCCAGTCCACTTATTCCCATAAGGCTCACAAATATTACTCACAGCATTCTCCCTAAGTGAACCTTTTCTTTGCTGTCATTCAGCTTGAGAGCCCTATCTTGCGAATTATGTCTCAAGAGTCTTAGCAGTCCTCTACCTTCCAATTTTTTTGTGCAATTCTCTTTTTCACCCTTAAAACTGCAAGATCCTTCACCATCCTCCTACGTAGGCAGAGTAACTTCATAATTCACTCAACTTCAATACTGAACTGCCGCTGTTTCAGAAGACTGGGAAATAATTAATACCGTGTTCTAGATTTTAAACACTATGCAAATAACCCATAGAATTATGGAATTATATGTGATGTATAACACATGTCGATATGAAATATGAGAGTTTTACATATGAGCTTAGCAAACAGTTATATGTCTAATTAAGAGAAATAAAATATCTGACATATCATGATCAATTAAGGTACAACTGGCGAAATAGTTTTGGTAACCTTAGATTTCTTAGGGCATGAAACACAACACGAAAGAGAACCAAGCGATCTTCCAGACTGAGCCTCCAGAAAACCTATGAAAAATTCACAGGTTTTATCAAAAAGCTAGTTTTCATTAACCAACAAAAAACCAAAACACCATTCTCTTTACAGAAAAGTGGGAGCGGCACAAGCAGTGATTTAAACTGCTTGCAAATAGTTTTCTACTCCAGACTCAAAACAATGATGAAAACACTTCCGAATGGTACATGCTCCTAACCACTGAATATGTGTACTGCAGTGATGTTGAAGACCTGCTTTTTTTTCAAAGGGCTAACTGTTTATCACTTTGAAGTGGTTTGTGTCTTTTACTTCAAAATATCCCTTAGAAACCTGTTGGCAATTTACTGTGGAGATGGGAGAGAAAGGAGGAGTGAATTACGGGTATTGGAATATTGCTTGACAGACACACTGTAAGATGGAGCGTTCAGTGGGCACAACGTCAGGCAGCCCAGCAGCCTCTCTCCACCATACGGCAGTGTAAGATGCAGGTCCATAAGGGAGCTGTCAGCTCAGCTTGCAGCTGGGACAGCCAAACTGGGCGACCTGGGAGAGCAGAACTTGCAACATCCAGTCTCCCAAAGGAAAGGTTCATAGGATCAAAACATCCTGGAAAGTCTGGGAAGAGCTACATGGCAGCTCACTAACCTGGCACTGTCACAGCCGAAAAGGCTGGCTAGAAACTATGCAATCTGGCCAGCTTTCCTGCCAGACCTGGTTTCCACCAAATGTTTTGATGTAATCTCTGTAATCTCAAGAAATGTTTTGATATCATAGACTCCTCGTTTTCCAGGGAAAGGCCACACAATGGAAGTGAAAGCTGCAAGTCCAGAAATGCAGAATAAGAGAGAGAAAAATGTAAATCCATTTTACTCCAATTAGAATTCTCTGGTCACAAAAATCAACGCAAGAAAGGGACAGAAGTATCACTGTGGACAGCTCAGTGGAAATTTCTCTCCAATGTGTAAAGAAATTATAAAACAAAGAAACGTTAGGATGACCAAAGAATAGGGCAGAACATAATATCAAAACTTATGCGTATCTTTTAATACATCAGTGATTTTGTTAGTGCCTCAAATACTGTTCTGGTCACTTTATCTAAGAAAGTTTATTGCAAAACTAAAGGGGTTCAGAGAATAAATAAAGGTTTGAAAAGACATTCACATAGTCAGACATTAAGTATTTGAATTTATTTCATATAGAAAGCAGAGGAAGCAGAAGGAGCAATAAGTCAATGCATGTAAAATACTGAGTTTCATAGAGAATACAGATGACTTTTTTCTTCCAGGCCTTACCAAAACCACTCATTAAATGAAATTAAACAGTGGAAAATTCTGGTAAAAGCTGGTATGTGACAGATGAAGATATGGCAGCCTAAGCAAATAGCACCTGAAGTTTGTTCTTTTTGTACTTCCACCCTCTTCAAACTGAAAGTTTTGGGGCTGCTATGAGAGGAATCATTTGGATCTAGGCCTCAAATCTAAAATTAAATCTAATCTTAAACAAACAAACAAATAAACAAACAAGCAAAAATCACCACCAACAGCTGCCAGATAGAAGCATTTGGGAGTTAAAACTGAGTTTTCCAAAATCTTTAACGCTGCTTCTTATTTGATTTACACCATCCTTTCATCTTTACATGAGCTGTAGTTTCCAACAGCCCAATTCAATGAAAAATCCCTCACAACTGGGCAAGTAACAAAAATTGCATGGTTTCTTGAATACAAGGTAAAATGGAAAAAAAATTCACATGTAATCTTAAATACTCATCCAAATCCAATAAGTTATAAAAATAGAAAAGCTGATAAGAAATAAACTGGCATTGGCCAGCTAGACGAAGCCAAGATTGAATACTGACATTCACTACTACTGAAAATGATAGTAAAAGCAGTCTTTTCAGATTTTCAGTCTGAAAATTTCCTATTTCACTGCCTATGGATTATAGAGGATGCTCCAAAGACCGTTTAAACCATATTTTCAGAAGAACCCAGCATGTATGAAAGCAGTAAAATAAGTAGTAAGATTTGTAAAAGAACACTGTGGCAGGGGATGAAGGCTATCTTGAAATTTTACCTTCCATTTATATACTGGAATTATGGGTCATCGCTTCTCACAATTTGTTCATATTCATTTTGCTGAACATTTAAAACTTTGAACTGGAGATAGTTTGCCCTTCCTCAGTTTTTTACTTACGCTAACATCAGTGCCAAGTCTTCTAATGTGACTGTAGTCTGTACATCCAATATTCTATTTCATTAAAAACATTAAAAATGTGCTATGACTTCCCTTGCATTTTCTATGCTTGCAGACATGTCTTTGGAAGCTGATGGTATTCCAAAGGGGCTAACAGGTTAGAAACAGAACTGTAACACCTTACACGTCTGGGTAGTGCTAGTCAGCACCTGGCTGGTGTTCAGTTAGGGCTGTGAGCAGGTGACAGCGTTACTGCCCATGCCCTGGCCTGAGGCACACCTGACTGAGCATAATGGGAGAAGGTACTAGACATGCTGGGAGAAATTACTAGACATGGCAGATAACAAGAAGAGAAGCTGACAAAATTTAAAAATAGCACCATGGGGATGGCAGTGTGGTGGTTTAGGTGGAGTTGTGTATGAAATAGCCAAACTTTACAGGTAACCGAAAGGGAGTACTGGGGATCCTTTAGGGAGAAAAATCTTGAATGGCAAAAAGCACCTGTGTAATTGTGTCAGTAGTACTGTATGAGGCCAAGGTTACCTAGGTAATAGTATCAGAAACACCAAACTTGGGTACAGATGTAGCAAACTGAGACTAACAGGGAAGAAATAATTAGGGACAGGTTGTTTATGTGAGAGAAGATCAGGGCAGAGAAAGGGAGGGACAAGGTTGGCGAAAAAAGCGTCGAGAAGTAGGAAAAGGGATAGCAAGGTACATCAATGATAAAGCAGCGCAGCCCAGGAGCAGCTGTTAAACCAGAATAATAATCCAAAACCTGTTTTTGTGACCTTACCTCATGGCCAAACCTGCTTCTGTGGCCAGGAACATCAGGAAAGGAGGCGTTTTTTCCCTTGTGGGCAGCGTCACATCTGGGATGGAGCAGCTGAGCATCCAGGTATCAATGTGGCAGCGCCCATTACAGATCTGACAGCATCAGGATCTTCCTGGTCATGTCCCACATGCTCTGCTTGCTGGAATTTCCTGTAGAGGACCAATGGTTTTCACCAAAAAGATGCAACATCTGTAAAGTAAGAAATATTGAGTTACAGCCAAACTATTCTGATTCAGGAAAAAAAGTTACAAAAATATCTGCTGTCAAACCTTGTAGTCTGTGTGATTCTTATTTTCCTTAGACAACAATTCTCCTCTGAGGAGCAGTAACTAAGTTACATGAAAGAAAACACCTCATGGGAAATACTCCTCAGCTGATGAACTCAATCTACGGGTGAAAACGGAGACACAAAGCCCAAATTGTCCCACAGAACACAGCAGTGACATTTCCCAAAGTTTTTTTCTTTTTTTTTTTCCTAATGGATGGTGTGTGAGGGAGAGGGGAGGCAAAGAATAAAAAATACTCCATACCTCACACTGGAAATAAATCCCATTTATATGATGACCACTGAACCAGACAAAAGTGTCAAGCAATAAAGTAGCTGTCGGTGCTATTTGGTATTTCCTTGTGCTTACACACAGATCTTGGTGAAGGATTTGAGAAAAGGAACCATCTAATAGCAGCACTGGTACTAGCTGAGGCAGCCACAATGTACAGTGCGGTGGGTTGACCTTTGCCGGCTGCCAGATGGCCACCCAGTCACTCTCTCACCCTCTCTCCTCAACAGGACGGGGTGAAAATAAGATGAAAAAGCTTGTGGGTCAAGATAAAGACAGGGAGATCATTTGCCAATTACTGCCATGGGCAAAGCAGTCTCAAAATGGGGAAAATTAATTTAATTTATTGCCTATTAAAATAGGTTTGAATTCTGAGAATCAAACCCCAAAATTTAAACAGCACCTCCCTACGCTATTTCCCAGGGCAGGGGAACATTCCTTCCTTGCTGACTGCTCTACCACCTCCCCAAGTGGTACAGGGGGATGGGGAGTGGGGGCTCATGGTCAATTCATAACAGTTCCTCTCCTCCTCCTTACACTTTTCTCCTGCTCCAGTGTGGGTCCTCTATCGGCCGCAGTTCCTGTCAGGGCTCCCATCTGGGCTCGCTGCAGGGGAATCTCCTCGTCCTCCTCATCCTCCTTCTCTGACCTTGGTGTTTGCAGGGCCCTTTTCTCACACTTTTTTCCTCACTCCTCACTGCCTATGTGGCATTTTGCGCTTTCTTATATACGCTTCCACAGAGGTGCCACCAGTTTTCACTGATGGGCTCAGCTGTGCCCTGTTGTGGGGCGTTGTGGAACTGGCCTGGCCTCACAGAGGCCTCTCCTGCAGCCCCCCGCTGCCTGGGCACCTACAACCAGTATATACGCCTATTTTCCTTCACAAACACTGTGTCATGAATATAATGATTTATACAGGAAGAATTAAAGGGTTAGTTTTAAGGAATGTGGGAAAGCCCCCTGGACACGTGATGGTGGGACTAATCCATTTGCTCTAATGCAGACAACCACAGAAAGATCAAGAGCGAAATGTTGTCACAGGGTTAAAAGAAGCTCTATTAGCATAAAAACTCTTTACCTCATAAACTGTCACACATTAAACTGTTTGCTTTTGAACTGCTCAGTAGTTACTGCCTTTAAGACGAAGAATTTCTGATTTTGTTTCTAAGTAATGAAGAACCGATTGCTACCGTCATCCCGTCAGTCTCTTTACATAACTGGGACTGCCCTCCTTGACACCATTCAATTAACCCATCATCAAAGTATGCAATAAGAGCAGACACACAGCAATACACATTATAAATGGCTCTCATGCATGCTCGCTCAACTGTTGTAGAAGTAATAGGCAGACCTCACGTAGTGAGGGCTCACATAAGGGCTTTATTTTTTATTCTTTTCTCTGCGCTTAAACCCCTCTCTGTAATAACATTCATTATGCCCTCTCAGCTCTGGCAATTCCTCTTCAATCAAAACAAGTGACCATAAGAAAGCATATTAGAGTTTTACACAACAGACAGCAGACATGTTTGTTGCTATTGCTTCGAGGAAAACCCTGAAAATGATCCTTCAGTTAACATGAATATAAATTATTTATGTGCCCCTTTCTTCCCATAAAAAGAATGTCTGCTCACCGTTTTCTTCATATAGCATCATGCAGTTTACACATAGATTTCTAAATATTAATGAAATTGCATTTACCCACGGCAAGGGTGCGATTTACAGTAATAAGCCGTTTGAACTTAATAATGATCTTGCATTCAGTATCTTTCTCTCTTGTAACTCTGAAAGGAAAAACTTTGTTCAGGTTGGATTTTAACCTGTCAACTCTACTAGGTATCAAAATTATTTGCCAGATATAGACGGTTCAAAGAAGAACAAGGCTAAGATAAGCAAGAGGCTAAGATAACTGTCCCTGCCACAAGCCTCCTAATTTTTCTATACTACCCACTCAAATATACTAAGTTCATAATTCCTTCCCTTTAGAAAGCATTTAGGCAGAACAACACGGAGGATTAAAAAAAAATAAAACAAATATAATAAACTCCAGGTGCGCTAATCTCAAATGCCACCAGTTTCCTATTTTGATGATGCTGATATTTGACCCTGCAATGCTATATTCACTACTTTTTTCTAAAGATATTCTCTACATTTGGATTTCTTAAATATCAGCACAACAATTTCTTGTCCTTAAGAGAATGTTGTACATCTACATTTAAGGAGTTTTAGTTAGTTTTTCTTACCAATCTTCCATGAAAAAAATTGCTGTTCCTAATTGGATTTTACAGGAAGGGAAGTAAGGCAGAGAGAAAGAGAGAGAAGGTTCATGCAAGTGGGATTGCATGGCTAATGGGAACCTGGCCTAGCAACTAATATGTGAGAAGATATTATAGTCAAAGCAAATTTGTACGATTGCCCTTGAAGTTGATACTCTGTGATTGGGGTCCAAATCCTTCTAAAAGGTTCACAGGAGGCTTGATAATCACAAAAGAAAGCTCTGAAAGTCACTGCCTCTCCTCATGCTTGTCCTCTTTATTTCACAAGGCCAGACGCAAACAATGCTGAAAACTCTGTTCCCAAAGGGCGTCATCAGTTTTGCAGAAGCCTGTAGGCTGATGAAATGATTTAGCCGAGACACTCTCACAAGAACATTCCCCAAAGGTCTTTTCCCAAAGGAGTTATGCTTAACAAGAAAGTTAAAAAGCACAATCTCCTATGCACTCGACTCAGACTCTACTAATTAATGCCAGTCTTCCAGTGGCCTGTAGGAGCCGTTGCAAACAGGCAGGAATGTGGAGCGGGGTTTCAGTAACACGTCCCATCAATGTCTTACCATGTAACCCATGTCCAGGCTTAAGAGCAAAGTTATCTCTGATAGAAATTAGAAACCTACATTAGACACACCTCCCAATCAGTTTATAGCACAACAATAAATCAAGATTCCTTTTTTCCCCTCCTTGTATTTTCGTGGGTATTATATCACTTAATGAGGTTAACTTCTAATGCAATCAGTTACGTACACATTTGGTCCAAAAAGACTGGTACAATATCCATATACATTTTATATCTACATATTCTATTCAAAAGTGAGAATGCTTGAATAATTAACAAAGTAAATCATAACTTTTTTTTAAAAAAAAAAGCTAGGCTGTTTTTAAAATCTGTTAAAATTCCAGGGTTCTAAAGAATTTATAATTTGTAGTTCTTCATAATGTATTTCTATGTGGAGCCCACTGTCATTTCAGCCAGTAACACCTGTAGAGTACAAATGGTGGTGGTGTATTGCTGTTTCTTCTCTGTGACAGTCACCAGGTAATGTAATTGTTTCTCGCTCATAATGGCCGAGCTTCACCATGAGATTTTATTGTTGTAGTTCATGATTTTCAGTTCTGAATTGGGGCAAGGTGGTTTCTATCTGATGACTACAGAAAAAGCTCATAGATAGGAGCAGAAAGAATATAATATGTTAAATCTCAAGGATTTTCAAGGATACATAACACCTAAATCAGGTAAGAGAGATCATTCATTAATGAACAGGAAAAAGAAATCCCACACCCTGAATTTTCATTTTTTTTCTTCCAATCACCACGTGAAAAGAATAACAAGTCAGAGAAATTAATGCCAATTTACACTGTCTGTAGTGCAAAATGGTCATTAATCTCAGCTGGCACTAGCCAGAAGTTCATCAAAAGTGGAACAAGTCCCCAGGCACAGTAGGGAACCTATAGGCATTGCTGAAATTTTTAATTTCAAGCATTTTATTTAGAAAGTGGTGACTTTACCATAAATATATAGAAACTTTGCACCGGAAATTACTTCCTGCTTAAAAATAAGCACGTTTTAGTTATTAGCATTCAGCCCTGAAATTTAACTGCCTTCATTTGACTTTTCATTTCTATAATCCAAGCACTTTTGTTTTGCATTAAAATTCTCAAGTATATGGAAAAAGGTAAAGTTAACTACAGCTTCACTTATGATTTTAAATCCAATTCCATGTTGTTCCTAGGAAAAATCTCCAATGCCTTGCCTTTGAACTGCATTTGCCTCCTCAGCCTCATGTACTACAACTACATTAACTAAGAGTACCACAGGATTTGTTTCTCTGTCTTTTCTATAGCCTGAGTAGATGTAGATGTAATAAAATACTACCAAATAATTGTAAAAAGAGATCGATTTATTTTTTACAGCTTCAATGTACAAATGCACTTATAACCCATTACAGCACTAAAGATAAAAAAAAAATAAATCTATATATACATAACAACCAATATCACAAGTGCAAATGCAATCCATAAAACACATTTTTATCTTTGCACGGTATTTTATTTTCTATTCTTTAAGTATTTTCACAGTGACTGAAGATCATTGGAAAAAATGAACATCAGTTCACAGCCTCCAGGCTCCAAATGAAAGAAGGTCTCTTGCTATTTCCCTAGATGATTAATAAATTGTCCTATAGGTCTGCCAAGGTTCAGGAAGAAACATTAAAATGTGTATTGTTACAAGTTTGTAGACAAGTAAAATTTATCCATCGCAGTTGAGATGTGGGATCAGCCTGCTCTGAAATTTCGGAAAGAGTCGTTCTTCCACTACAAAAATTAGTAAAGGATAATGGTCGTCAGAAAGCTTTAGACTACCGAACCCGAGCCATCAAAAAAGGTTTAAGATAAGGGCTTGGACTGCAAACAGTAATTGTAAGAAGACTGAGCTGATAGGCACCACTAAACGTTTTACGAAGCATGACTGGCAGCAGTGTGGCCAGAAGACTACTTTCAGAAAGCCGCATCTTTGGATTTCATCAGTCCTGTAATTTTCATGCCTAGTAACAGCTGTGATTTTGACCCACTTAAGGCATAATCCTCTTCCCCATATACACACACTAGAATACCTGGCATGTGTATCTAATCCTCTGATGAATAAAAATAAAAGCATCTGAGATCGAAATTGTTCTCATATTAGACTGACAAGTTGATGAATAAATGGATGCATGTTATTCTCTGAAATCTGTTCTAAAGTGATAACCTTATAAATCGGACACTGGTGATGCTATAGGTGATATGAAGGTTAGGAGAGATGGACATGTCCTTCCTTTTCTTTTTCTAGACTCCTAAGTTTTAGGTAGATAGACGTAAGATTATGTTACCTTAACTTTCATGTAATACAATTTCTCTTTATTAATAACATTTCATCTTCCCAAGAAAGAGTTATTGAAGCATATTGTCTGATCCCATCTTCAGATCAATTCTGAAATTTTAAGATTGGCATTACCCTAATAAGTATCCTTTTAAATGGGTTTCTGCTGTGGCAGATTTTACCCCAAAACAACTACAAGATCTAAAAATACCTAAAAATATTTAACAAGATGCTGCTTAAGACTGAGTTAAAACAGAATCCATCTGGAAACTGCCAAGTTCTAATGCTTGAAATATGCCAGTGCATTAAACATCTTGCAGGAAAAATGTACCGTATTTTCATTAAATATATAGTTTTATTAAGCATATACTTCTATTTCATCAGAAAAAAAAAGATTAATAAAAGATTTCAAGGTTTTTTTCTAAATGAAGTATTCTAAGAAATATTTAAGAAATATAGAGTTTGTAACAGGGCAGATACTGTAATACAGATGTAAATAACCAACCCAAATGCAATCATAATTTGAAATAAAGAAAAGGGAACAAGATATGGGAATGCTCCCTCTCCTAACAGCACCTAGGTCCCGAGGAACTGCATCTCCTCCTCGTGGCTGGGAGACTAAGCATGCCTGAGGCAGGAGATCATGCCCTTTGCTTTCCTTGCCCTATGATCCGAGTGCCTGTACAAATATAACGTGGCCACCAGAAACATACTCCATTTTGATACAACCCATGGCAATAACATTTTCTGCCCTACATCATCACAGGGATCGGGAGCGTTTGTGCACGGATCTCCCCCTCTTACAGACAGCAGAAAGGGTCATGCCTGCCACATTAAGAGGGGGGATGTGAAAGGCAGATTAAAAAGGGGGAGAAGGAAAGAGGCTGTGAGTACGCTCTCGGGTCCACGTTCTCAGGACCACAGGAGTGTTTTGAACACAGCTTTTGAATGGAGGCTGTGGGAACTTTCGTGTCGTGGTACACAACACACACAACAACTGCAGCCACCACTAAGTGATTTCCTTCGTACACCCTCAACATTGGGATTACTAGCACCAGGCTAGCTAGTACAGCTCAGCAATTAAAAATACCTGTTTTCTGGGGAGCTGGTATAATTATTTTTGGCCCTCTACCCCAGTTTTGCTGCAGGTTACGATTTTGTGATAGTGCGTTTTTTTGGTTGGTTGGTTGGTTTGGTTTTTTTACATATTTCCAGTCACACTTCTAAATATCATTTACAATTTGAGATTGCTTTTCAGTCTGTGCTACCTGTACATATCTTCCCATTTCTCACATGTAATATAGTCACGCAGTCACTAGTGAGCTACAGTTGTTTTCAGGACTCCCAAACTAATGCCATGGTGTATCAGTGTGATCCAAAAGAGCATCTGAGGATAAAAAAACCTTAGCGAGAGTCTAATGACCATTATGCACAACATAAAATTAAATCTTCACAAGCACAGAATCTCAGAATTACTTTAACAGCCAGATTTTAAGTCAGAATATTGGCCTTTTGCACTATGCAAGTTACAATATGACTTTACCTAAGTCACCTGTACAAAAATTCCCTGTGATACGGCACAACTTCTTAATGCAATAGCATTTTGGTTGAACCAGGGACCTTGCCCTTCTCCCCATCCAACAGGATTGACACGCATTGCATTCAGGGGATTATAAAGGTCATGGTGATGCTTTACTGTAGCGCAGCTGAAATACCTGTGTTAGATCAGATAAACTATGGGCACAAATAAGAAACTCCATCAAGGCTGGAGAAGGACTTGATCAGCAGGGAACCAAAACCAGCTCTGTAACAACTCTCCTCCTGCATCAGAGAAGAGTGAAGATCTTGGTATTTTATTGGATCTCTCAAGGAAGAGAATCGCTAAACAAGTTATAAAGTTGCATATAAAGTTTTCAACCTAATCAGACTGGCATAATGCAGAAGGAATCCAAAGGAGTAGGAGGAGCATACAGCCTATTACTCTAAAAACTCCCATAGGCTCCTGCTAGTCATGCCAGACTACTGCTCATAACTTAAATTATTCATTGGGGAGGAATAAAAGTTTAATCAATAAAACCAGGGTCAAGTCACCCATACCAGAGGTTCAGAAAAAGAAGATGCCTTTAAACTCAGCTGTAAAATATTATGTGTTTTGAATGAAACCTTAATATCTTCTCTTGTTCCTATATTCATTAATAATAATAAGCCACAACCTCACCTGACCTTTGCCTTCACAGATTTGAAAGACAGTTTATGAAAACCCTTAGCATTACTGGATTTCTTTACCACTACTTCAGTACTTAAGGTACCTTCAAGGATGCTTAATGTTACAAAGACAGCTCTTGATCTTCCTGCGGAGCTATTTGTAAAACAGCAGCTAGATGAGAAATCTTCAAAAGAGAGTAAGGTGTGCATAAAGCTGGTCACCATTGTTTACTTTTCATCTTCTGGATTGATACTTTAATGCACCAGATCGCAATATGTATTGATACCACACACTTTCATAATTGACAGGGCCACAGGCAAGTGTTAAGTTATTCTACATCGCTGTAATTATAGTGCAGACCGATCATTCTCCAAGTCTGCAGGAAAAGCTGGCAGTTAAAGTCACTGCATACAGCAATCATAACAGCACTGACAGGCTGCTGTCAAGCAGGCAGGGGCATTCTGGAGATAGATAGCAGAAATGCCAAATCTAAGACAAATGCTCTTCGAATATGTAATAAATCATATTAGCTGTCTGATGCTTCTCCTTGGTGTATTGATCGTGATTAAAATAAACTAATTAGAATCGTAATCATGATGCGCTGAGACAGGAAACAAAGATGTGAGCTGTGCAACTTGATCATGAAGTGTTTTTTAGCAGTCAAGGCAGACCACGTCCTGGCTTCTCCACCTATTAACCAATTACAGAAACCGGTACACTCTGCATTAGGTTATGGAAGGATCATACAGAAGCATGGATATATAGCCTTTATCTGAGGGACTTTACGTGGATGCTATATTAAGATCTACATTTGGGCTGCAATTCCAGGGAGCTACAGAAGCCATTTTGAGGTGAAGAAAGCAGGTCCTGCCTGCAGCCCTCCCATGGCACAGGCAGGAGACTTGTGTACAAGTCATGGCCTCCTGATGTCCCACAGGCCAGGAGCCAGTGGTGAGGATGACCTATAACCAGCCACACTTGTGGGGGGGGTCACGGAGGAGTTCTCTGCAGCAGGAGGAACACGCAGGAAGTCAGTGCCTTGCAGCAGAGGTTTTGCTCCTGTGACTTGACCAGATATGTTTCTAAAACCATCTCTAGCTAACCAGGATAAAAAAGCACCGATTATGCAGTTGGATATGCAGGATCTTGTCCTTTCTTACCTTAAATATCTATTAATTCATATCTTACTATATTGAGATGCATTTTCCAGTTTTGTTACTTCCTATATCTATCCACCGCAACCTGAAAGATTTAACACTTTTGCATGCCGTGTCATGCAGAGGACAACAAAGCATAGTCATATTAAATCCCCGTGTATAGTTGGCTAACCAAATATGCATACTAAGAATATCGTGATAAGCTTAGACAGCCTTACAGAACTCCTGAGATAACTCCTAAGAACTGCTAACCCTTTCGAATTTCTAGCACTCAAATATTTTCAGTCCCCTGGCATGAATATTCAAGAGACACAAAATACAAAGACATCCCAATGGTTGTTTTGAACAGCACCAGAGGAATAACTTGCATCTGGAAGCAGGTGCCATGCAACAGCCATGAGAATTTTTGCATTTAAGAGAGTTTGTATTTTGCTCTGAACCAGTGACTCAATATTACATCTTCATCTTCTTTTCATGCCAATTTTGCACTGACTTAACTCTATTAACACACCCCTTACCTTTAAATGGCTCACTTCGGATTCATGTTAAAGTAGATGAGACAGAATCAGTCCCTCCTGGGGTTGGTTCCTAATACATCGTTGATGCTGTCACCAACAGCTTAGAATAAATATTTTATCATTTTATTTAACCTGACACTTCATTTTATCTACTAAAAGTAGAATATGAAAAACATCCAGATTAACATGCATATTTGTGAAAACATTTTAGAAGATCTATAATAAATCTAAATCTGTGCTAAATGTACATGTGGGGGAATGGTATTACCAATGTTAATCCATTCATACAGTTTTGGTTATGCAATTCACAAAAATTTCATATATGCTAATTTTCCAGGAACTGTAATTGCCTGTTTTTAAAAGGTCACAGAATTTCATCTCCCATCTCTCTTAACTTAGCATCATTGAACCACCAATGAAGACAACGTGACTTTGGAATTTTATATGGTTGGCCAAAATACACTGACTCATCTGCCTTCAGAAAAGAAGATTCTATCTGCCATCCATATTCGGACACCCTGAAAAGATGTTGATTAGTTAAGTGATTAATGTTAATAGTCAATTCTCTAGGTAGCTGAATTGGATCTAAGTGACTAAGTGAAGACACCTGTATTTGAACTGATTGGCCCCAAATCTAACTACAAAATAACAGACAACATAGTGGGAGATAACTGCCACTATAGAAACTGGTATGAAGCAAAGTTAAGACAGTGGTAGCATTTCAAATAACTCGTCTTCACTTTATTTGCAGATAAAATTGAACCTTAAGGGTTCAATTATGGACCTTGAGAGTGCCTAACACTAGTCAGGAGTATGAGTAATCCAGCCTGATTAGAGAAATAGAAAGACCCTGACAACCCTGAAGAGAAGATGCCCTTCACTATACTTTCTATCCACTATGGATCACAGCCATCCTGGAATACAGCCTGGCAGGCTCATTGCTCCATCCTCACTCTTGCCTCTCTTGCCAAGTCCTTGTAGTGCAACATGTTTATGTTCCCCATGCTCAAAAGCTAGACGCCTTCCTGTGTCAGAGGGAGAATAAAGGAGTTTCCTATGTAAATATAATTTAGCCCTAAGAATAATGCTACTGATGCTAATCTTTATGTTTGTGCTGGTTAGAGCTCAACTGACATAAGGAAAATGTGTGGCAAGGGTAATGAGGTTGATTAATTCAGTGGAAAATGAGTTTATATGAGATAAACGTGGTTTCATCTATATTGCAGTTTGCTCATTTAGCATGAAGATCATAAAATGAGCTGTTCTGCATGTCATAGGAAGCAGCACTCTAGAAGTACTCTCCATGATTTTATAATGGCATAGCTAGACATATAACACAAAAAGCAGTTCAGTAGGGATAACTTATTAAGATCATGTAAAAAAATGTAATTAAAGACCTGCATTTTGACTTTCATCAGTTGTATGGCAAATAAAGGAAACCAGGAAGAAAAGAAATGAGAAAATGAAATTAAATGTATTTCTGTTTACTTAGGCTTTAAAAGGCATACTTTTTACTGGCATGCTTTCCTTTTGCAACTGCAAACTTTGGTGGCAGATTCGTAGGTGGCAAAGTTGATGTCAGTGAAGCTATACTAGTTTTTACCTACGAAATTGGTCAAGATGACTACAAAGGCAGAACTATACAAACAATTAAAGTGGAACTTAAACCTTGAACCTTCAAGGTTTGGGGTTTTGGTTTGTTTGGTTTCTGCCCCGCCCCCCCCCCCCCCCGCCCTGAACATATGAAAGGCCAGCATTCAACTAATAGATTTCAATGAACAGATCAAATTTCCAAAATACAACAAAAAACCTTCACAAGTCCCAAAATCTTCCAATCTATTTTGGAAATAGATAAATGAAAACACACAAGGTATTTTTCTTAGTATAATGAACATTAGTTTTGGTTTTCTGCAAGTCACCTTATTTCATAGAAAAGGAAAGCTGAGAAACTGTCTTCTTTTCTTCCCTCTCTTTGCTTCATACGGGCATAACCTTTTCTGGCAGTAATGGGAATGCCAACATTATGTGTTTCTAATAAAAGAAAGAACCTTTTTCAGATTGTATACCAGCTGCTGAGCAATTCTACACGTTTTATTTGAGAATGAATATGCTTTCTTGAACACATTCTATAGCTTTTTTTTTTTTTTTTTTTTTTTTTTTTTTTGCATAAGAGTCCTTTTAACATGACGAAACAGCAGTTCCAAAGAATTATCAGGAAGATCTCTACAAACTCTGCTGAAGTTTCTCTAATTATATATTGAAGTGGACTAGAACTCCTCTTGTGGTGAGGAGGACAATATCGCCTTGGAAAAACTCATGTCAGTGAAGCTCAGCAATTTTGTATGAAGACTGAAAGACGCAGATTATTATGCCAAAAAAAAACACCCCAAAATGTGTCCCTAAAGATGGGTTTAAAGCACAAGTGACATTCAAGTTAACCGGCTTTAAAAAAAGGTCTTGGCAGTTGCTTTATTTGGGAGTGCACAAGCCAACATGTCAGGTGTCAGAAATCAACTGCAAATTGATACATTTGTACAGCCAAAATACTGTTTTAATTTCTCATTTCCTTATAACCTTTGTTTCCATTTGTTGAATTGTAAACCAAGCATTTAATTTTCTGTTTCCTTTTTTGGAGTGTGTTAAGCGCTGGTATTATAAGGCAGAGGGTGAATGGATTTCCTTTCGACTCAATCAATTATTTTATCTTGCTCTTTTTTCCTTTTTTAATGCTTCCCTTCACTTTTCTTTCCTCAACCTTTAATATCCTATTAATACATAATTTCAAAGAAGCCAACGATGTTACCCCTCACCATTTCTTTCTTTTTCCTTATATAATTTAGAAAACAGTTGAGTTGAAAATAAGTAATGCCCATCAATGCCTGAGAAAAATGCACCAGCTAGCAACAGCCACGCTCTAAAATGTCTCTTAAGACTCAAGAGTCTTGATTGCCAGCTACATATTCCAAATAAATGCAGGTGCCCCCAACTTCAAAATCACCATGAACTGTATCAGCTGGCTACAGAGACACTCTACTTCAAAGACTGGAGGTGGAAGTGGAGGACCAAGCATTAAAAAAAGTAATGACACAAACAGCAACAAGGCAATATGAAGTTTTCACTTCAAGGATCCTACCTGAGTGTGTTTCAAAATATTTGAACTAAAACCTGTGACACGTGCGTGAGCTCTCAGACCACATGTTCCAACTGCATACACAGCACCCAAATCAGATTTATTTAACCATCAGTATTTTCAATTGAAAAAATAAGTAGCCATTGTGAGAAGATTGTCTTCACTATAATTGTTTACCACTGAATTATTATACAATGACAATTTAACAAAACAATCCTGGATTATACATGAAGGTTTTCCTCCCCTCCTTCTCATCAATTATGAGAGTTTCTGGCAGAGAAGCTGGATTGATGGTCAGACAGTGGATAGGCAAAAATATATCCCTCCCCCTGAATCAGCTTCCTGTCTCCCTACAAAAGATATAGTGGGAAAAACTCAGATGTGTACAACCAAAACCACTGTACTTGGAGACCTTTTGTCTAGAGGTTTTTTCCTGTATGTTACTGGGCAGGCTAGTGATTATTGCTAATTTCTTTTCCAATGTAAAACTGAAGATTTACAAGAATATTTATCAATAGAATGTACCAGGCTCCAGGTAAATGCTGGTGGAACTAAAATCTGTATGGGAAAACACACATTTTTGCCCATTAGTGGGCTAATTGCATGGTCAAGGTAGTAAATTGTACAGGGCTGTTTTCAATAAAATATTAATATATTTTCATAAAAGTCCATTCACAGTTGAAATAAAATGCAGCACAGAAGGAAGCTGAAATATGCTCTTTACATATGTGATATTTCTCTTTCATCAGTGTAGATTCTTACCTAGATTTTCTTTTAAAATGTTTTAATAACCTTTCAAATAGAAAAATTGTGGGACAGAGCATAGTTTGCACGTAGAGGATGGGTGAAGATGGTCATTGTGAGGCCAATCTCCATCAAGGCCTCATAATAATGATAGTTTGCAAGTACAGATAATTACAGATGTAAATTTGCACCAGCAACGATACATATGCATTCTTTATGGCACTTAAGTGTCATACACTTTATGTGTAAATGACATAAATTGTGTTCAAAATAAGTACAGATACAAAATGATGAAAGTGACAATCTACTGATAGCTAAGCTATCAGTATTTATTCCTGGCGGGAATATCTTTTTGAAAAAACGTGCTCTTCATAACATAGAAATTAGATGACATGGAAAAATACTTGGTGTTGAGTAAACTTAATCAACTAAAGTGACTAAATATTTACATCCAAATATTCAATATGGTGCACATATGAGATCAACTTCAAAGACAAGGCATTTCAGAATGACCTAGATTTGCAGATTCCCACACCATTCCCTTTGATTCAATAGCATTCTTCTGCATACAGTTTTATTAACATCTACCTTAATGTTTTTAAGACAATATTTTATATAAAAAGGAAGAGAGCAGAGAGACACAGAGAACCTGGTTTGGGCCTTGGCTGGGATTTTCAAAGCCAGGTGACCAAGTTTCATTAATTTTCCCTAGCAGTAGAGTATCCAGCTGTTCTTTGTGCCTCAGAACATAAGAAGAAAGAACAGAAAGTTACTTTTACCAAGAGCATAGGTATTTATTTCAGTAACTACATGTCTGAAAATAATCCTTGCAGATTAAAATGAGTTTGTAAATTGATAAACACAGGCTAACAAATTAGTCTGCCTTTTGTGGACTAATTTACATGTTTGCAGCGTAAGTGATGCTATTAAAAAGTACATGTGAAAAACCTATGGTAGAGCCAGTCATCTGATGCTTTTATTTTCTTTCTTTTCAATGATTTCAATTGTTTGTTTTTTGTTTTTTGTTTTTTTTTTTTAGGAAGAGACATTTCCTTCTATCAGCAGGTCTGGAGCCTATTACTTGTTGTGGCTGCAGTGTGACCCCCCTGCTCCTCGCTCCCAAAAGATGGCAGAGTGAGAAAAAAAGAAGTTAGGAGCACTACTTTGCAGCATTACACTGATTATCTGAATACAATAAAAATAAACTATGTTTTTTTTTCCAGTGATCTCAAAACCACGTCATTCTGCACTTTTTGAGTGCGCAAAGAAACGTTAGCTTACTGCAAATGAAAAGATCTGGCATTTTCTCTCAGCCATGGGAAGTGTTATGTGAACAACCAAAAACATACGTTCTGAAAAAAGCAAGGCATTATGAATACTATGTTGCAATATGTCCATAAATAATATACCATAACATGAGTTACTATGGTAACTATTTGGATTTGAGATCATTGGGGTTTTTTTTTCCCCACTACATAAAAAAAAAAAAATTATATATTCACATAAGAAGTATTATTTTGTCATTACCAGGTAAGCCTGATTCCAACCTGACTACTATTTTAGGTTTTGTTCTCTTTTCAGGAATGACACTGGGATAAAGCACTTTTGACTTAGCAGGCTTTTCTTAAGTCACTTACTCCACAGTGTATAACCAAACAGGTAACTTCTAGGAAAAATACCCCCCAAAACCGACAACTGAATTTAGGAGTCACTAAAGCAAACCCTTTACCTAGTAAATGCTCAAGTTGGGCAAGTTTTGTTGAAAAAAAACCCAAAACATTTCTTCAGGAACAGGTTCTTTCTTCCATCCACAGTATATTCTGTAAAATTCTGTGAAAGCTCTACATATTTGCAAATATGAAATGCAAGATGGTTTCTAATGAACTGGCTGAAGAGGCAGTAGCAACAGTGTTCCAACATTAATTTGTAAATATGCAAAATGTAAGTAACGTTATGTAACATGTTGCCTTAGCTAAAGAAAAGAGCAAAGAGTTTAGAGCTTAAGGAAAGAAAAGGTGACATCAAAATGTTAAAATAACTAACTAACTAATAAATAAATAACGTTAAAATAAATAAATAATAAATTTCCTCATTAAGCAATTATGGTTTTGTATTGGTCCCTATAATTGAAATTTAGTTTTAAAGATAAGCCATAGAAAGGAAAGGAATCCATAACAATGACTTTTAAGAATCATTTCTATTAAAAATTGTATTTTCAAGGTAATAGTCAACTGTGTTTGAAAGCTTCTCTTGGACATAACAGTAATTCAGTGAGGTTGTTTTAGTTACGCAGTGCCACAAAAGCTAGACATTTCTGAAGCTACTTGTGGAGAGCAGAAATAACATGGATACCAGGGAATAATATTCTAAGGAAACCAATAAAGAAATTGGTCAAAGTTAACAAACAGTACCAGCTCTACACTTGAGCCCATTTGCATATAGCAGGTACACACATTTATATGTATGTGTACACACAAAAAATAAAATGAGGTTGAAAACTGGCAAACAAACCACCTCACTCGGCAAATATTTTCTCATCTTACTTTTAGGCATTTTTATAAAAAAACCCGCTGTGTTTAAACATAGAAAAAAACCCATAACATTAAAATTTACTTCTCCTTCCGTTCTCTGATGAATACCTTGAGTTTCACCCACATCTTTTTAAGCTGACTAAACAAAAATATAAGTGACTGAACAAGAAAGATTATTAAAGCAGTGGGGTGGGTTTAGAGTTCCCATGTGGTTTTGGTCCTTGCCATCTACCTTATTTTAAAATAAAGCAAATAGTTTAACAGGGAATGGTTTTGTACAAAGCCTACTGGTGATTTCTGTAGTATGTTTTTTCTAGCTGTGTTTCTCACTCTTCTGCAACAGCCCAGGAACACACAGGCCCAGAAGCCACGGTCATTTAGTGCATTACAGACGTGTTCTTCAAGGGAAAATTGACCAGGGCTCACGTACGTGAAAACAATAATTCACAACTCCACAAACCACAGACGCGATGGCTTAGGGTGTAAGTGCCGTGTCAAACCACCCCTCAGCACAAGGCAGAAATTTGTCCACACAGGATTTGACATATTTTTGCATTAGATATTGATCAGTGAAACAGCTTGCCTTCTGTCTCGTGCAGAATATGCAAGACTTTTTATATTTTAATTGATCATTGATATGCACAATAGAGGGCGGTTATTCCTAAGATTTTTTAGGAGAATTATCAGAGGATGCGATGCCTCATTTGCTGGATAATAAATGCTCCATCATGATAATAACTGCAGGGAAGGGTATGTTTCTGAAACACTTTTCTAGCTGGAGAAATGGATTACAGAGATTACCATTTCATCAGAGTGGCAGAACAGTTGAGAGGAAATATGGAAGGAAATTTTTGTATAATTTCTGTAGAGTTGCTATTTGTCAAACCCCACTGGCATCAATCATACTATATCTTCTCTTCTGATGCAATCACATCAAACAATGTGAAGTTTCTCTTTAATATGCATGTGTTAGAGCCAAAGAAGAAGAGATATAGTATGGGAAGAAGTGGATGTTTCTTTGAATTGTACTATTATCTAGATAAGAAAGGTGCAGATGATACCGTAATTTTAATTTCAGTTTATAAGCAAGTAGTGGGTGAGTCTCTGCCAACATTAAAGAGATTTTTTTATCTTTATTAAATTTTCTACAGCACATTTTTAAGCTAACAAGGTACCACAATTTCCAGCAAGGTACCTGACCGTTTATACAAATTGGGAACATGTCGATTCTTAGACATGAAATCCACGTATAGAAAACTTGAGTAGTCTGACATTCTTGAAAAATAATGGTGATTAACTTGCCTGGACTGCATTCAGTCAAGAACCATGTTAATGGATTTTGGAGAAGGCATTCCTATCGACCCATGTAACCCTGTAGTGAAGTCATTAAAGAAAAAGAAATATCCAATAAAAGGATTTGCTGCATGTAAAATAATAGTGGCTGAATTAGAACAGGGAAGCATAGAATCAGATCACTAAGGTTTTTTTTAAGTGTCTTTCCCTATGTTTTATTATACTCTGTTTCTCCTTATCACCCCTCCCCCCGCCCCAAGTTTCAAACAGAACACTTCATTTTCTTTAGAAAATCATATCCAAAAAATAGAGCTAGTTGTAGGATGACTTCCATATGTTGTTCAAAGGAGATTTGAGAGGCATCCAGAAGCTTAAACTGGTGGAGCTGTTGCCTACTGCCAGTGGTGCTGCGTCTATTAGAACACGGAATGTTTGTGCTTGGGGTATAGCATAATAGAGTGGAAAAGATTAGTGTACCAGAGGGGAAAACTGAAAAGAAAAAAACCCAAACATATAGAAAATCAAATTGCTTATCACTAAAAGTTTTGAAAATCAACAAATGTAACAGCTTACCTGAACAATCGCAGCTCTCATGTGTGTTTTGGATTGCCCATGCAGAAATTTATATGCAGGCTTCTGAAAACCAGCCATCAGAGAACAAAGATCGCAGTTCCTTCGAAAATTTCCTAATAATAAAAAGGATTAAAAAAATTATAGTATAGAGACACAGTCACTTATAAATAGTGTTTGTCAGGATTTTCTATGAGGTGTCATAGCTCTTTAACTCCTTGTTAAAAGGCTACAGCATGTTTGTATTTTGTTTAGTTATTTGCATAATTTAAAAATATTACCTAGCAATTAACATATGTAGATTATATCATAGTGACACTTCTCCGCAGTGAATTCTGTTTCCCTGCAGATGTGTTTGTTATTGTGGCTATAATTAAGCAGTTATTCCTCCACCCCCCAAGGTATCTAGGTGTCTCTGTAGACAGTGTTTAGATCTGTATCCTCTCCTTACAGAGGATGTTCCATATTCTGCAGCTGTAGTTTTCCAATTGTTTCCATTACTTGCAATATAAACCTAGAAGAACATAACCCAAACTGACCACACACTGTCAGTGAGCTGCCCCTGGGTAACGCTGTGGTATTCTCACTTTTCTACATTCCAGGGGAGATGTCACATGGAATGCAATATTATCATGTGGTACATGTTTAAGATTGAGGATTATTCCTGATACAGAAACAGAAAACATTTCCATCCTTAATCCATGCATTGCTTTCAATGCCAGAGCTGCAACAGTTGTAAAATAGAGCTAGCATGGAATGAAATATGGTTTTGCCTGCTGATAAAGTCAATCAGATGTTTTATTTGGTTAAATTAATATTTAACCAAAGTTAGATGGTTAACAATGAAATTCATCCCAATGTACCTGATCTCTCTCCAGCACTACCTGAGGATGCCAGCGACTAAAACCCACAAACGTTCAGATCTTCTCTGTACATGCTTTCTCACAAAACGTTCAGTTTGAGTGAATTCATAAGAGGATATTAATTTTTTCTTCCACATGTTATACAGGAGACTAGTATTTTCAATCATGACATCATAGAAATTTGATAGTATGGTTGACTGTACTGTAAAATATACCTATATTTTCAACTATTTCACTTCCCCTTAAAAAATACCCCAAAATGGGAAATTGCATTGTGTTGCATTCTTGGAATAAGTTTTCCAATACTACACTCAACAACTCAAAATATTTACATGGATGCGTGCTCAATTGACCAAAGAGAGAGGAATAGAAAAGATGAAGCCTTTACTCATGTGTGGAAAATTCAGCCCTATTTCCTTGGCCAGGCTGCTTGTTTGGTGCCCAGGAGCCTCAGTCCAGAGGAAGGAGACCTGGTTATTGAAATAATTGCTGCTTTTGGAATTGCAATAGAGACCTTGCTGTGAAATGTGTTATAAATTATCAGTGTTTTACACTCCTTTCTATGCCAGGAGCAATGCACCTTGATGGTTCCAGTTTCATTGTCTACATTATGTTTTTTGGTCAAATTGCCTTAAGTTTTTAAACGACAGAGCTCATAAACCATAATCTGAAATCAGAAAAAAATATGTTAGTTGAATATAATGAATCATTCAAGATTTTCATGTTTTAAGGAAGAGCTTTTGTAGTCTCCTTTTTACACAATTGTAGTAACAGCTACCAGGTTTTCAGATCTCTTTAAAAGGGAAAGCAGCACTAAGAAAATAAAGAGATTGTGATGATAGAAAGAAGTAGTCAAAAATCAAGCCTTTTAGGCAGTTTTGAGACTATAATCCATATCATAAAATCATAGAATGGTTTGAGCTGGAAGGGACCTTAAAGATCATCTAGTTCCAAGCCCCCTTGCCATGGGCAGTGACACCTCCAACTAGACCAACTTGCTCAAAACCCCATCCAGCCTGGCCTTCAACACTTATGGGGATGGGGCATACACAACTTCTCTGGGCAACCTGTTCCAGCGCCTCACCACCCTGACAGGAAAGAATTTCTTCCTAATATCTAACCTAATTCTATCCCCTTCCAGTTTGAAGCCATTACGTCTCATCCTACCACTACGCTCCCTGATAAAGAGTCCTTCCCCATCCTTCCTGTAGGAAAGTTCAGCCTTTTCTTCAGGCTAAACAACCCCACCTCTCGCAGCCTGTCCTCATAGGAGAGGTCCTCCAGCCCTCTGATCATCTTTGTGACCCTCCTCTGGACTTGCTCCAACAGGTCCATGTCCTTCTTACGTTGGTGGCCCCAGATCTGGATGCAGTACTCCAGTGGGGTCTCACAAGAACAGAGCAGAGGAGCAGAACCACCTCCCTTGACCTGCTGGCCACACTTCTTTTCGTACAGCCCAGGATATGATTGGCTTTCTGGGCTGCGAGCACACATTACCAGCTCATGTTGAGTTTCTCAACCACCAACACCCCCAAATCCTTCTCCTCGGGGTTGCTCTCGATCCATTTTCCATCCAGCTTGTATTTGTTCTTGGGATTGCCCTGACCCAGGTGCAGGACCCTGCCCTTTGTGTGGTTGAACTTCATGAGGTTCACACAGGCCCACCTCTCAAGCCTGTCCATATCCCTCTGGATGGCATCCCTTCCCTCCAGCGTCTTGACTGCACTACACAGCTTGGTGTCATTGTAAATTTGCTGAGCGTGCACTCAATCCCATTGTCCATGTCATTGACAAAGATGTTAAACACCACCAGTCCCAATACCGACCCCTGAGGAATGCCACTCGTCACTGGTCACCACTTGGACATCAAGCCATTGACATCAACTCTGAGTGCAACCAGCGAACCGATTCCTTGTCCATCGAGTAGTCCATCTGTCAAATCCATATCTCTCCACTTTAGAGATAAGGATGTTGTGCAGGACAGTGTCAAATGCTTTGCATAGGTCCAGGTAGATGATGTCAGTTGCTCTTCCCTTACCCACCGACACTGTAACCCCATCATAGAAGGCCACAAAATTTGTCAGACACAGTCTGCTTTTAGTGAAGCCATGTTGGCTGTCACCAGTCACCTCCTTATTTTCCGTGTGTCTTAGCATAGTTTCCAGGAGGATCTGCTCCATGATCTGGCCAGGCACAGAGGTGAGGTTGACTGGCCTATTTTTTCCCAGGTCTTCTTTTTCCATTTTTAAAAATGGAGTTATGTTTCCCTTCTTCCAGTCAGTAGGAACTTCACGGGACTGCCATGACTTCTCAAATATGATGGATAGTGGCTTGGCAAATTCATCTGCCAATTCCCTCAGGACCTGCAGATGCCTCTCATCAGGCCCCATAGGTTTGTGCCCCTTGAGATTCCTTAGATGGTCTCAAACCCGATCGTCTCCTACAGTGGCTATGAAATTCTTCATAGCTTTTGAAAAATATGTTTTCATTATTTAATTTTCATACTTTGCCAGCTTTATATATTTATTATCTTCTCTCTTCACTTCTCCTGATGCCACAGAATTATGCAAAAATGTCTAGAAAAACTTGCAGATTAGTTCTAAATAAACCAATGCTGTTTTTCGTTGGAATTACTGTTCAGTTGAAAAAAATGCATTTCTGTCTCCCTTAACCAGCTGTTTGTTCTAATAAGATAAGTCTTACAGGCAGGGAATGCACTGTGCTGGGCATGTGTAGAAAGTGTTTCTGCACATGTGTAGCTTTTGGCAAGATATATTTTCTGTGGATTTTTTCTTTTTCTAGTGTTTTGCCTCCTATAATATCCAGAAAACTGAAACTGATTTCAGAGTGCATTCAGCTGAAGGACTCCAGGTTTTTGTGCTGAAAGCAGCATCTCCAGACCCCTAGTTGTTCAAAAGTGCAAGAGACTTCTGCAGCACAATTGCAACACCATTTTTTCAGACCACCTGAAGATAAGCTGCCAACAGCTTAGAGCGAGAGGAGCAGAGAGCACACCCAGGCACTCTTAGCACATCCAAGCCTATCCCCTGTCAATGAAATCCTCTGCTGTCACAGACAGGCTCAAGATATTTTTCCAGGTAATAGAAAACCTCCACTGGGAGATGGTCATGCAAAAACCACCAGGCCATCTCTTGGCTCCCTCCACTGTAGGTATGAGCTGCCTGCCTTGAGAACAGCATATCTGCACCGAACTACCAGAGTGGATTCAATCATCGAACTAATTTTTCGGCATGGTACCTATGAAACATGACTGCAGTGCAGAAAAAAAAACAACCAACATTTACTCTTGCTACATATCATTAGTCTATCACTGGTCCACTGAGGCATGCAAACACTTTTGAATTCTTTGCCAAGACAACAAAATTGCAATAAATATAGCTCTGTCAACAGCCTGCATTGTAGAAAAAGGGAAAAGAGCAAAATTTGAAATTTTACAATGCATTACCTGGAAAAAAGGCCCTATATAGAAAAACCAACAAGCACATGTCCTGGTGGCTGGCAGCTGCCCATTGGGAGAGCTCCTGTCATCTCCACTTCCTCCCTCTGGGCAGAAAGTGACACTGATAAGGGCCTCCCGGCATGTCTGGCAGGGAGGCAGAGCTTCTAGGTTCTTAATGCAAAGTCACTGTTTGCTGTGGAAAACGTTTCACATTTTCCTGGGTGAAATTTCTGTTCTTCAGTAGGATATTTGCATGCAGCATGTTATTCAGCGGAGTTGCTCGCTCCTTAGACTTCTACTTTTTCAACATTTAATCCCTCCTCCAGAACCCCTTTAGACAACAGCAGTCTCAAGAAGAGACAACACCTTGTTGAAAGTATTTCTAATCAAGGGCCACAGATTTTGGAAAATCTTTGCTCTTCCAAATTTGCCTCTCTCAGAAGAAAATTTTAGTTGAGATTTGCCAAAAGAATGTCACAGCCCTCAAGGCCACAGTTACTCTGTCAGTGACAGACCTGGTGTAAGACGTTACTACACTCAGATCTTTATACCTGTCCCTCCCCCCACCCCATCGGTGGTCATGATTGAACTATGCACATGACAACACTTCAAAGGTATGAAAAGATACAATTAAAAACAATCAAATCAGAGACAACTTTGCTTATATGAAGTTATTTTTAAAGACAGATAATTTCAATGTTTGGATTATAGGTCAGCTGAGAAGATATAATGTTTTCTAAGAGGATGGGGACTTTTACTTAAAATGGATCCACTGCCAACGAAGAAGTAATATGATATGTAAACATGGCCTCTTTAAAATCCTCTAGTTCTGATATTTTGCTTTCCATCTGTGAAGAGATTTCCAAGCTCTCATTAAAGTTATAGACTACCCTCCTTTAACTGGAGGTATAGTCATGTGGTTTATGGGACCGGTCACAAGAAAGCCATGCAGAATGACTTGTTGAGTTCATATTTTTTGATAGAAAAAGTAAAATTTGAAGTGGAAAGTCCTTCAATAACTGCCTCTGTAATTAGCTAAAAATTCACTGTATTTTTATGGCTAGCAACCACTCAGGAAGGACTGAACATCAGCCAAGATAATGAAAAGAAAGCAAATTTGCCCAAAGGGATTATCAGGACCTTACCCTATAGCAGAAACTATGAATAGGATTAAAGGATTAGTTAAGCAACCTAACAAAGGTGGCCAAATGGTTGAACCAGCTTTTAAAGAGCACCATAAGGGAAGGTGGGATAAATTGGCTGGAAATATCACAGCTCTAAGCCAAGGGCCAAAACCCAGAGCGCTGCTGCCTGCCAGAAGAGAGACCTGAGGAGGATGTCTAGGGAAGGACAGCTACAAACGTTCCAGTTATCTCTCATTTGTTTTAGCGGCCGGCCCAGCCCAAACCACGTCATGCACAAGTAAAATGCTTGAATGATCAGTTGAGTGTTTTAATAACATGGTAATTGATTGTAATCTCTTGCTGCATGCATATATAGAGCTAATAAATGGTTAACTACCTGCTCCTCTCTTTTAGAGCATATCAGGTCGTGGACATAACACTATAAAAGTATCTGTGAAGAACACCTCGACCTCATTACATGATCAAAACGCACAGAGTTTTCAAAAGAAATCATAACACACAGTTTTTTCCACCGTACAGCCAGAGAGGCACATGCATTATTGTGAAACTGAGTATTCCCTGGAGCGCCTATAGACTGAGGAAAACGTAAAGGACCTTGGTATTAAGGCACCTGGAAAAGTAGTCGACAAAATAGCTACAAGAACATCTGAAATGTCATCGGAAAACAAACCTTCTCCTTCACAAAAATATAAATGCACATACACTACACTGATTTTTAACATATTATTTCCTTCTTTTCCTCAATATTTAATCATTGAGGAACATGCCATGAATTCAGTAATTTTTCTGGTAGGCTTTCCTTTATGCATTAAAAGCCAAATAATTCTGCCTGTAGTTCCACCCATCTGGATGGTTGCACAACAAAATGTGACCCCAAAATGCGGTAATAAAAAGAGCAACCCTAACATACAATACTAAACCCAGCATTCTAACAGAAAGGCAAACCCAAAAAAAAGATTTAAAAATATCATAAATAATACCATTGTCAATGCTTCACACAAATAAATGCACTAAACTAGTAAGATGGCTAATTATGAAAGATGCCCTTTTGCCAGCTAATCACACTGTGACCTCGGTGCCCTTTGATCCTGTCAGTGGTAGTTCAGAGCCTGTCATCATATTTGCCATCTGACTGATGATGACAGAATTAAATCAAGCCCAACATGCTAAAAACAGACATTCTCCTGATTTCACCTTCTGGCAGCCCAAACGGTACCTGCCTCGTCTTCTCCAGAGAAACATTCAGATCGCAGTCACCCTTTGTGTTCCTTTCCTGCTCTTTTTCTCCCTGCCCCAGTTTAATGACAAGGATGCTTGAAGATAGCAATGTTGCAGGACTTTTGCAGAAGTAAAACATAGGCTCTTGAAAGGTAACAATGTATTCAATCAGATTTCCTGACTTTCCTTCCACAACAAAGTTGCAAAGCCACAAATTTTATGGAAATATCATCAAAAAATACAGCTGTGAAGCTCACATTCAGTTTCGTACAGTTATCAAAGCCGAGGAGATTTAAGTAAGAGACGAAACATTCTTTGTTTCCCCACACGTGCTATCCACATCTTATAGCATGAGATCTGACCGTCTTGCATAGCATCCCAAGCTGTTAAAATAGTGATGAAAGACCCTTGGAAGGGAGTAATCTTACTCTTTTTTAAACAGATATCACGCTAGTCTAATTTTAATCTCCCCAAACATCAATAAAAGAAGAATTACAATGCAAATGTATTTGGCACACTCTAACAGTACACCAGACTAGCTCGCTGCCAGAGAATTTATGCTGCTGCCCAACTCTGTAATATCTTAACACTTGCAGTCTAAACGTGGCAGTATGTGAAACCTAAAGTAGGCTGCATGAATGAGCTTCCTTCTACAAAAACCTATGAAGTCTAATTGCAAAACAAAGAGTGCACTAGGAAAACTAGTAGCATGGATATTTTCTTAGAGTCAGTTGAATATCTCTGAAAGTCAAACAAAGCACACGCACAAAACACATGGCTTCAAAACCTATAGGCCAACGTGCATCAAAAATGCAACATCTTTATTTCCTGATGACGAGTGGTGGCTCAATTTCTCCTTTACAATTATTTAATGTTTCTAAAAGCTGTTTAGGACACTTGACAGACTCCAAATCCAGGTATGAGGAGTTGTTGTCAGATCTGACTAGTATGAGACTTACTGTCCTGATCTCTGCCCTCTTCCCTCCACTTTCAGAATTTCTTATCTAAGCGAAGACAAGAAAACGACAGCATTTTTTTTTTTTTAATAATATAATTATGTTAGATAATTGGAATTTTTGCTCTGCCTTGATTGGATAAATTGATATTTCCACATATAACTGTAGAAGTAGAAAAAGATATGCTTATATTTCAACTCTGTATTTTTTTTTAATTGGGATGCATAAATGGACTAAGGGAATGGGAAAAGTTCCTTCCTTGTTACACAGGGGAATACCCCCAGTCTTGCTGTCAAAAAACCCAACATAATTACTCAGAAAACAGTTAGTTATTCAGTCTTAAGAAAGAGCGTAGAGTTTATAACTCCATCTTGCTTTTGAAAATACAGATGAACACTGACTGCTGGAGTTTGTGACAATACAATTTGTCACTGTAACATATTTAACAGTGATCTCCAGTCCCACGTAAACACAGTACACATTGGAATTTGTCAGAGACATCATGAGCTGTTGAATGGCACATTTTATCTAAAACTTATGTCAAGAAAATAGGTGTTATATTTTTTTTTTTTGTCTTAAGAATAGTTCTGAATGTAGAACACTAGAGATTTAGTAACTAAAAAAAAAAACAACTTATGGCTCAGAAGATACCTATAAGGGCAGTCATCATGCAGACAGTTTCCCTTTTCCACTCCTTTAACAGGAAAGGTGTGCTAGCTTAAAGCTAATCTGAAAATGTTGAAGATTTTCTTACTACAAACAAGTACTCTGGGGTTTATCAGGTAAAGAAAACCATTCCCAGCTGGTAAAAAATAGCATGTGCTTCTTCCAACCGTGTGACAATTCCATGAAGAGATACATTCAGTGCAAAAAGTGCTCACCCTTAACTCAAACTTCAAATAACAAAAGATTCTGTATGAGTAGAATTCCTCTCTCCAAAACTATTTAAAGATATGTGTTTATTACAGTTTGGTCCATCATTTCTTCAACTTAAAAAAGATTGGAACTTGAGCACTAAAACAAAGTAACATGTTGCAAACTGGAAATACCTCTTTTTCACCGTTATTTGCATAGCACACAGTATTGTTTGTTTATAACCATAAAAGTAAACCTTTGTCCATTGCATTTTTGGGAATTTTTCATGTTGACTGAAAGATGGGAAAAAACGACCCAAGGATTCAGGATTTATCAGGTCATGTCTACCTTTGAGTTGCAGCCCTAAAGCCACAAGAAAGAATGAACAGAAGATACTTGGATTTACCATGCTCCGCACTTCTGTCAAATGCTGGGAATTTATTGCTCCCATTAGGCTTCACCAGGAGGTCTCATCGGTTTAATGGAGTTAGCCTACAAAACAGTTTTCAGATGCTGTTCACCTGAACAGCTGTTTCTGTCAGCATTTCAGTCTTCTCTGGAGTAGGATGATTAATCCCATTCTGAGGGTGTCTAAGGCTGTTATCTTTTCAGAAACGTTTCCCGTCCTCGGATTCACTCAGCCTAGGAGTTGCAGTTCTTAAAGGTTTCAAAACAATTTTTGGTCTTGCTAGCCAAAGGCACAAAAACCAAGTTCACATGTTCAAGGTTTTTTTTTTGTTTTTGTTTGTTTGTTTTGTTTGGTTTGGTTGGTTTTTTTCTCTCACTACATGAACCAGTAGAAAACCCTTTCTGGTATCTACCTTCCTGATTTTGCCATATTCCCAATGTAAGTTGGCTAGTTAGAGATTTATGAAATAAAAGCAGAAGTCTGAGGGACAGAGAAGGGCACACAAGCACTTTCTGAAAAGAAGACAGATGGGGACAAATGCACTCCAGTAACAGAGTGGCTCTAATTCCACCTTTTTACTCTGCCTACAAAAAAAAAAAAAAAAAAAAAAAAAAAAAAAAAAATCTACTTTCTTGCCTTTATTTTTCCCTCCCTATCACTCTTGCAGCAAAAAAATCTAAAAGTGGTGATACTGGTTGGTTCCAACACATAAAAAAAGATCATCCAAAAGTTTTAACAAACAAAATGAAATAAAAGTACAGTTGATATGTGTTCAACTCCTGAAACACTTTGGATTAAATTTATATAACTTTAGTCTTCTCATTTTTCAACGTTCATTTTGAGTCTCTTTGCCCTGTAGAGTCTCAAAGGACAACAAACACCCTTGCAGATGTTTTCAGGTATCCATGTTTAATCTTAGAGATAGGAGAAGCTTGACTATCAAAACAGAGACTATACTCTCTTCAAAAGAATTTCCAGTTTTCAACATTCAAACATTTTCTTCAAGGGTCAAAAATTCATATATACAGAAAGGTCTTTGTTGAATCGTTGAAACTTAGTAATACAAGGTTTAAAGTACAAGTTGGACAACAAACTCAGTTTGTTCTCCATCTATGGTGATGTAGATCAAGAGAAACCTCAAGTTTAAGTAATCCTCAGGTTTCATTCAGGTATAACTAATAACAGTTTTCAATCAGCAAAACATTAAGAAAAATTGAGACATCTTCTATTGATCTATCTGATGAATCTCCTCTTCAGCCTGGTCTATTCCATAACAAAGGTCAGAGAAGCCTCCGTACCACCCAGTGTCCTATGTGTCTAATAGCTATGTGTGTTTACAGCTATATAGCACCCAGCTGTTGTCTAGACTAAAACTACTTCAGAGAAAAGGTGCTTCAGCCACAGGCTACTGATGCCCTAAGGCTTGTCCCTAAGCCCACTTAGCTGACTCTACCATTACTTTATCAGTAAATCAAAGCTTCTGTTACTGACATACAGCAAACTTAATCTCAGCTCATTCTCCCCTCCACTAATCAGACTCCTCCTCTTAGTCTGATCCGTCTGTATTCCCTGAGTTTATCTCACTCAGCAAGCAGATACAAATTCTTAATTGTATTGCTAGTTCATCCCTCCCCTCTATTACGTGCTTTAGTTTCCGAAAAGTGTTCGGCTGTATCTCCAGTCCATGGATCTTTTCTTTCCTGTTTCCATCAGGCAGCCCTGCTAGCACACAAGCACATCTTCTACCCTAAACTAATCATGCTCACCCACAGCTCCTGCATCTAGTCATCTTCATTACCTCTATCATTCCTTGGATCCTCTACCTTATTTTCACATCTGCCATCTTCCTTATTCGTGCCAAACTCCCTCTGAAAGTCCAGAACAACTCCCTTGTTGGCTCCTTCCTTCTCCAACTCCCAGAGTTTAGTGACTGCTTTTAAAGCATTTTACTGCAAGTCAGTGTTAATTGTCTAATCTCTACTGTGATCAGAAGGAGAAGGACCTCAGCCTCTGAGCAGTAAAACTTTTGTTTCTCAATAAGATGCAGACAAGAGTTACATACAGACACCAATTTACCAGTCCCTCATACACAGAATTTTCCTTTCTTGCTCGAGGACTGACAAATCTCGGTACTCAACAAAAAAGAGCATCTTATACTTTCAGCTTTCACCAGTGTCGGTTCAAGTTTAAATATGAAGGAATCCCAAAAAGTCACCTTCATTTTTTTAAAGCACACAGACAAATGAGAAACTGTACTTTAAAGAAAATATGTTAAAAGGATCATCTGTTCCCACAGGAAAAACAAACAAACAAACAAAAAAACCCCAAAAAACCACACAGCAAAACAACAAGGTATATTTAATTCATAGCATACAAAATATAATATGCTTCTTAATAGAAATATCATGAAAAAGTTATCATACGTAAGGCATAGAGAGCAACAAACATCAAGAATATGAACACCATTAGTTGTACCATAGGTACCTTAAAGAAACTCAAAAACGGGTAATAATTCTAAATACTAAACAGAGCTACGTGTGTTAAGGACTACAAAAAAGAAAAAGAACGTGTATTTTGTCTAGCTAAATGTTTTCTAATGAGAAAGAGCACAAGAAAGTTAATTGCTTCATAGTGCAAACCAGGAATTAGGAGCCATCTCAACCCTAAAGATATGCCTACACTGCATCTGTATGTGATACCTTTGCTTCTCCAAGGCCATGATGTTACAGTCTAGATTTTCTACGTATTTGTACACTCATTTGAGATGAGGTGAGATTTTGGAAGTTTCGCTACTAGTTAATTATGGGACATGACAGTACCCCATCACAGTATGCCATCAAAAACAAATTGCAAGAAATGGTCGTTTGGCTTGCATTTCTTTTTGAATGGGTTGGACTAGAAGACAACAGAAACATGAAGGGGGGGTGGGGTGGGGGAGAAGGGGGGGGGAACCAAAAAGCTTTTTCAATATTTTTCAAATATTTTTGGTTTTGATAAAGCTATAGTTTGAGGGATAGATTCTTAAGCCCTTGACACATAAAACCCAGGCCAGATTTTTGTTACAGCTCAGCATTCAATTGTTCCCATTTACAGAACTTAGAAACACATTTTCAGATTTCAAAATAGCTCACGTATTTGTTCATCAGTGGAAGCTGTTCAAATTTCTGAGCCTAACAAGCACCAAAATTCTGAATGAAAAATTTATTTGTGCTATTTGAAAAACAACGGGGGAGGGAAGCTGCAAGTTAGACACATTTTTCTGTTCCCTAGTTATTTATTGAAATTTAATTTTAGCCAGAAATTTCAGACCAGATCTCATTATTTTTGGTGGGGAAAGACATAACACTATTCTCCCGAGCTTCAAGTGTATTCCTCGGAGATAAGTTCTAATTGAACCGCTGATTCAAAATTGTCATCCCATTCATTTTACTTTATACTGAAAACATATCTACACTTTTACAATGAAATATATGACTACACTTTATTTGACATTTATGGGCAATAGATGAGACCATAACCATGTGATGAGTGCATGGCATCATAGCCGATAAAGTGATGTTATAAGGCAGAGGAACACTCTTAATATTTTCAATTTCAAAGCACTCCATGAAAAAATTAAGTAACGTTGGCTGGAATACTGGAGTTGAGAAACATATCCGATTATGGTCAGTGATATTTAAAGAGAATGTACTTAAAAGCACAGAATATAGTCCTAAAGTAATAATGTTAATTTCATTGCGCTACAGTATAAACGAACTTGGCCTCTTCCATTTTTGGTCAAGTTAATACCTGAGTCTCCTTAGTAAAAAAAAAAAAATAAATAATCAATATTCATTGGTTACTTGGTTAATAAATCATTCTATGACATCCTCCTATGACGAAATAAAGATTCTGGTGGGCTTTTATAGGTTCTGTTACATGCAAAGTAAGGCCTTAGATCCTGGAAATATTCATATGGACTACTGAATTTGCAAATGTTCCAACCGAAGTGGGTAAGAATGAGTTAAAGTTCATTCCTGCCTCTAGTGAAGCCAGAGATGGAATTTCAAATTTTCTACAATAAAAGCAAGATCTGGAAGTGAATAAATGAAAGGGTTTTTTTTTGGTTTTAAATTGAAGAAAATAAAAATTTTGGTGTAGCAAGAAAAGTGAAGTGGCTTTGGGAAAATTTTGAAGCAATGGAGAAAAATATTTAATTTGCCAAGTGGTTTGGCTGGAAACGTTATTTAAGTCTTCTACAGCGCACTCCCTTTTTCAGTGTTCACCTGTGCCTACTAAACTTTCGGTTTATGGTATTTTCTTCTAATATCGTTCATCACTATGGAATTCAAAAAGCATTTGTTACAAAAGAGGAAAAAGTGCTAGACAATTTTTTTTACTGTTTTTATTAGTTTACTAATCATTGTATTTGTTTTGACATTTTACGTCTACAAAACAAGCAGGTATTAGGTCTGAAGAATTTCAGAATCTTTGCTGTAAGTCTGCTGTTGGATCTAGACAATGTTGGATGTATTTTGCTCTTTTCTTGGATACCCTGCCATAACCTCTGACTTCACATACTGATTGCAAAAGTTCATCTTTACTACAAATCACCTTCCTCCATCTGGTGAAATGTCTCAGCAGAATCCATGCCCTGATAACCTTCGCTATGTTCCGGACGCTCACCAAACCCCTCAGTGCACTGTGCATGTAAATGCATTCCATTAAATATACCCTGACTGCCTGCCTGAAATTTCTGTCTGCCACTGCAAAACCCAATATACCAATAAAATTTACAAGACAGGATGCAGGTATTACTGGAATTCATACATGCTTCTGCCGGACTTCTTTTACACATAGCGGAATTTCACCTGCATTTCATAGGTTCCCCCCCCTGCCCCCTTCATCCTTGATCTTCGCTACAGCCTGTCTAGCCTACTTATATCTCAGCTTGTACCCAACCAGTCTATTCAAAAAGCTGCTGCTAAAATTATCCCTTTCATGCTGCTCAGACCCTGACAGACATTCATATTCAAAATCAAACCCTCCATCCTCTGCTTCAAGTTCACAGTTGTCCTCTTAAATCCGAGGCCCAGAAAAACACAACACATACCTACAGCTTTGCTCTCAATTTGCTCCATTCATTTTAAAACATCCCTGCTCCCCATTATGCTCTTTGGACTTTCATGTCTATTTTTTCTGTACTGTCCCTTAAGTTTAGTCGTCTCTCTTTCTGCCTGGATATAAAACTCATCAGTTCCCAAATTTAGGTCCTTCCATAAAGCACACTTATTTGAAGGGGTGGAGGTGGGGTGGGGAGAAGGGGAGTTTAACCACCACCTCTGAGCCTACAACAAAATCTAGAGAATGAGCCACAATTGCGTTGTCTCAGACTTCATTACATTTCTGAACATTTTAACTTTATAAAAGAGACTTTTACCTTCAATCAGAATAAAAGCCACTTAGACACTCAAACTGAAAGTCACCTTACTTAAAAAACAGAGAAAATCCAAGCAACTTCAGTCTAAGGTGGTTCTCAAATTATTATTTTTCTAAAATAATGCAAATCTTTTGCAAAGCTGTTTTGTTGTAAAAAAAAAAACAAAACAAAACAAAAAAACCCCAAACCAAACAAAAAAACCACCCAGGAGAGTGGCTCTTTGTCTTGCAGTGTGTGCTCTTTTTGTTTTATTTTCATTTCTCACTGACTGAAAGAGCTCCTGACTCTGGCAATCCAAAGACGGCACTAATAAAAAATAAAATAACAATCCCTGTTTTAGGCCTAATTTTATACTGCTCTGATTTCATCTCCTATATCACTGAATTCAATTAGTTTGCATCTATTTTCATTGAATCTATTTAATCTCTCGGCACTCAGCTGAGACAGGCACAAGGCACCGTCGCCATTACCCTGCAACCGCCCCTTCCTCACCCACGCTTTTTATTGCCAAGGGAGAACATCCTTTCCATTTCATACCCATCAACAGCCCAGACACCAAGACAGAGTTGGAAAAAAAGAAGATGATCAATTAAAAAAAATCAGTTTTATGAAACTCCCCACCTGCTAATGTTTGTTCTCAGGCACAGACTTGTGTGTCACTGAAGCTCCCACTGTGGCTTCCCAGGGTTATCACAACAGCGCTGAGAGTCCCTAGGTGCTACCCATCGTGATTTTCACGCTGAAAGCTGGAAGGATATCTGTTCCTCGACTATGCTTCACTTTAATTATCAGGTCTCAATTAACACCCTGCCACTCCTTTCTGTTTGCTCTGCTTTGCTCCATTTCCTGCAAACTGATAAAAAAAAAAAAAGAAAGAAAGAAAAAGAGAGAGAATAAGACTTTCAGAACCTTAGCTCATGCAATAACACGATTTTGTATCTGAAAGGATATTTTCGTCTTTTAATTCTTTTTCTAATTAGTTTCTGTGCCCTGCATTCAGCATTTCCCACAATTTGCCTATCAATGACATAAAAAGATTATCTTTTTCATGTTGCTAGCAGAGAGTTAGAGACCTCGGAGTTAAATCCAATCTCTGAAATGATGCTAAACCTCCGTCTCATTTCCCCCACCCTTATTTCTTCCTCTTACTCCCTGATTTCTCATTCCTCTGTGTTACATTATTGTTACTGAATGACTAGGGTGAATAGTTAGCTCCAGATATTGAAAGAATTTTAATACTGAAGTAAAATTATGACATATTATTAAGTTTTTACTGTAGGAAAAAGATAAAATCTTTAAAGATCTTATGTTGAAATCTTTAAAGTATTAACAAATGTTTTATCTAAGGATCAAACATCTTTTGAAGAACGATAGGTAAAGCACAGCAAGCTCTGCTTGCTTCAGCTTGCGGAATTTCTCTTTACTTAATGTGTCTTTTTTTTTTTTTTTTTTGTAGAATGAAGGCTTACAAACTCTCAAACCACAGGCATCGGGGCAATTTAATTCACTAAGTTTCTGCAGTAGGATTCAGTTTTCAGAAGTCTACAAATCCCTGGGAATTGTTCCATAATTCTTAGCTTTATAGATCATAGGCAAGATGCAACAGAGTTTGAAGAAGGCTGTTACACAGCAAAAAGTCCATATAAAAAAAAAAAAATACCCCAGAGATATAACAGTGTGTATGTACAGTACATTTAATAAACAAGTATTCTTTCTTTATAAGAAAATGTTGATTTAATATTAATATATATTCTGTCTCCATAGCAGAACAGACTAGACCTCTTAAACTAGCATGATACATCTGCTGACTCCCAGTCTAGCAAGCCCTATTTCCCAACACGGTAGGGATTGCACCCACGTATGGACACGAGTGTCCTGGTTCACTTCACACCTGTGTGGTCCGTTTCCTGGATATCCTCTAAAATTTGATCCAGAATGACTCACCCTAAATGACAAAGCATACATTGCTACCTCAAGCAGGCAGAAATAGTGCCATCAGGGTAAGAAAGTAACAGACGCAGGACAGAAGATGACACAGGGGGAGCAGGACTGGTTTAGAAGTTTTTTTGCTGTTTGCTTGGGTTGGTTTGTTTCTGGGGTTTTTTGTTTGGATTTGGGGTTTATTTTTGTTTTGAGTTTTTTGGGTTGTTTTTTTTTTTTTTTTAAAGGCTCTATTTGTAGCACTGAAACAGAGAAAAGATCTCGTTCAGCTCCCCTTTTCCAGGTCAGTAGTTCCTCCCACGATGCAATTAAAGACCTTATTGGTTGTAAATAATCAGCTCGATAACCAAAAGCATGGGTGGAAGTTTCCACCTTCCTTGAATATGTTTTCAGAATCCAATTGTCTATATGTATTTGACCAAAACTTGTAAGACTGAGCTTAATAGCCCTTAGCCTTTCAGCTACATTTAGTGCTCAGACTGACTGAACAAGGCATAAAGCCAGCAGCCCCCAGCTTTTTCAGAGGCCAGGGCGCTGCTGAGACAGCAACCTTTGGGCTCCAACACACACGTTAGGTTTCTCCCAGTACACACCTCCACTGAAATCCCTTCCTCAAGCTCTGCACCCTCCCCATTCCCAAAGTTACCTGCACAGAAGCACACCTACCACTCCCATGTCCCTGTCCCTTCCTATTTTCTTCAGGCCCCACAGAGCCCGGCCACCCCACAAAGGGCATTGTGCAAAGCCCCTTAAGGAGACAAAGAGTACCAGAAGAGGGGCTGGATCACGGGCCTTGTAAAAGCAAAACCTGCATTTGTAAGTCATTCTGGTTTTAAGGTCCCAAAGTCTGTCTACAGGCTGTGCTACATGGGGTTTTAGACTAAAGCCAGCTTGACAGCCCCAGTTACCTGTGCAACATAGACATCCTCTGTGACTCAAGGGTCGTTGCATGCATCATTTCTTCATCTCATCACTCCTATCCACTCAGAGCTGGTTTTTGACATGGTTTTTTGACATGTTTTTATGTACAATTTCACTTGTACAGCATCTTATGAGAATTCTTGCCATTTAAAGAAAAGGTAGTAATCATATTTCTTTTGACAAGTCAGATTTTTATGACAATGAATAAAGTGAATAATTACTATACTGCTCTCTTTAGAAATAGCTAAGGGCAAGTTAGGTGGCCAGAAGGGGAAGCGGCACTTGTTTTAAGACCATGTTTTGTTCATCGGAGGTAGCAGTAGGGCATTATTTGCAGCTGTAATCTTCAGAGAAATTATGGTAAAGGGACCATTAGCATAACAATACTTTTCATGTTCACTGACTACAAGAAATGGCAACAGGGAGACTGTCCTACAGCGTTATGGTGGCACAACAGAAAGGGCAAGAAATAATTGCAAAGGCCAAATGAGGACACAGTTTTTCTACTTCCTCCCTGGGGGAACACTACACCAAAGTATGATAGGAAATCACAATCATTTTTTGCAGAATTGCATCTCCTCAATCAAAATTAATTGAAACCAACTATTTTTTTGAAAAGTATGTTTCACATTTAATCTATACACATTAAGAATAAAAGAATTACATAAGTTATTCAGTTGTTAGGAAAAGTCAGTTACCCTCAGTTAACAAAAAATGAAAATTTCTGTAAATAAAAATAAGTGACTCTGGAATAGCATCTCACCTTTCCTACTTCAGGATTCATGATCTGAAAAGTAATACATCCATGGAGGAAACACTGCATATTTACCATATATATTAGGGATTGCAGACTCAGATCTAAAGACAGTGTCCGGCATGGTCTTGTAGATGTTATTTAGCTATACCGGTTTATATCTTCTTGCAGAGATAACCAAAATATCTGCCTTTCATGCACAAAACACTTTTCTTTAATGTGTCATTTCTTTAGGTAGCTTCCTGCGTGGCCTTTTCCTTGCTTTAAGCTGAAATAGAGAATTGCTGAAGACTGGGTTTATTTCCTAAAGTTTTCCTTAATCATTACCCTCCAAACACTCATTAGAAGATCTTCATCAACAGTTTACAACCTTTCCATGGTTTAGAAAGAGTTATAGCAAGCAAGAGGAGCTGTACCTCCCATGGGAAATCTGGAAGAGCAGAGCTGGCCTCAGGAGACAGCACGGCAATGGTGAAGGTGACTCGTCTTGCACCCCAGGACTTGGCTGGGGAACCCACACAGTCCCTGCTCTCCACACAGCTGTAGCTCTGCTTCCTGCATCAGGAACTGAGAGGGCAGGTTTCACTCTGCCTTGTCAGTTTGGAGGAACCCATTGTTCCCTTGTGTCACCTCATCAGGGCCCAGCCAGGCCCTCTGTGCTGAAGGTCTTCCAGCATATACAGAAGACAGGAACACACACAAGATCCAAATTTCACTTTCGTTTATAAATCAGGCCAATAGTTTTCATCCCACATTGTCAGGTAACTTCCCAGTATCCATCCACACTCATAAACACGGAGCAGTTAGTAAGCCTTGATGGACGTGATACTGTAATTTATGTTTCAGCCAATGAAAAAGCCTGTCTGCTTCTAAACTCCCAGAAACATGCTGCACTGATGAGAGAGGTGGTATCAGAGCACCAGCAACAGGAACCACACAGGTTGCAGCAATTGTACTATAAGCAGATGCCCTTCCAAGCAGAGTCTTGGAGCACGAGGAAGCAAGAGCGGCCCCAGTCTCCTCAAGTCCCTGTACTGTAAATTAGAAAACTCCTGCTTCACTTGACCATTGGACTTTCCCTCCTTCAGAACATCTCTCTAAATTAGATCATCTCTTCTGCTGCAATATTCAAGATGCATATTAAACAGGAAAAAAAAGCAGGAGCGTTTGATCTGCACTGTAATTTTTGTCACACGTTAGGTGAAATGTACTAATAGATCATTTAAATTTTGTATTAGAAGCCCTTCTTCAGTAGTTGAATAGTTCAAGTGGTGAATCACTTGAGGTAAAATTCAGTTAACACAGTTTATTATCAAGAACAAGCCTTGGGAAAAAAACATTTGTTTTGCCCATCCTCAGTTGAACTTTGAACAGCACCAGCTGCCCACTGTTTGGGAATAGGAAATTTTACGCTGGATGGGGAGGAAAGAGGCCTTCCTTTCTGCCTTGAGTCCACCTCTTGCCATCTCCATAAAAGTGCATCCAACTGCAGTCACACGACAAGCGTCCAAAAGCCATCCCGTTTGCACAGTGCTGCTACAACTCCGCACTCCAGCAAAAGCGAGGTTCCTCCTGCCCTTTTTCCTCTCCATGCAGGCATGGGCACCTGTGGCAGTGCCCGGCGCTCCTCCAGCCAGATTACTGATTCACAGCAAGGTAATAAGAGAAAGAGGAAACTAACTACCTGGAATAAGAGGATAAAGGTAATGGAGCAGAAACAGAACGGGAAATATGAGACATTTTAATGTTGTTGTAACTGCCTGTTCCTAGCATTTTTTGGCCCTATGATTGTCTCGCCTAAGATTCGGATCTCTTCTAAGTTAACAGAGCTGCATAACCCCCCGCACGTTTCAGGGTGTTTGTGTTTCCTTCCCTCTGGGGAGCACTGTTCTCTTTCCGAGAAAGAAAAAGATAACCTCATGTCAGTGTGACAGAAACTTGGGAACTCAGCTGCATTTTCGCCAAATCCCCAGCTGAGATTAGAACTGAGTTTGAACCTCAAAGCAAGGGTAAATCTGAATTTGTATCCCCAGCTTATGCTGGAGCTCAATGCAGGCAGCCAAAAATCAATGCACTCAAGCTAAAAGCTTTAGCATACCGAGTCCCCCAACCAGCTTGCACCTGATTTTTTCACCTTCTCTTTGGCTCTGAGCAGTATCTTTTCAATCAGTAACATACTGGTGTCACAGGAGGCTGTATATCCTCACAAACAACCCCCAGGACCCTCATTAACCCAAGGAATTCATTTTAGATTTTGTCCATTATGCAAATAAGAGGTACAATTTGTTCTCCTTTTTCTGGATAGAGTTATTGATTTATGCAGCTCCAGGTTAGTCTCAACAACATACTTTTTAATTAGGAAAAAGATGAGCGCAGAGTTAAAAAAAGAAAAACGGAACCATAGTTTTTAATAAATAAAAAAGTAGGTGCAACCGCACCTAAAGGTGTGATATGGTAATTATATTGACCACACAATTTCTATTCCATGCTAAGTACTAAAGTAAATTGGATGGAATGAATGATAAAGTATTTATTGACTACATAAGCAAAATATACTTATTTTGATATTCTAAAACCGGATTGTTCACTGGGTATTTTATTCAATGATAGAGTTTTTAAACACCTCAAACTGTATCCTTTCTAAAATCTGTAACGACAGGTCCTTCCAAACAGATTAGTTCTCACCAGCCCATTCATACGTCTCAGACCCATCTGTGACTCAGCTGCTGCAGGGTAGAGGGAGGGGGGTCTCCAGCCACCCCCACTCAAGGCAGGCTGCCACCAGGTCTGCCAGGGCAGCTCCAGGGCTCTGCACATACCTCGGTACCTGCTGCTCTACTTCTTGGCACTCATACATTTTCCTCCAGATAACATGAATAACAAGCTGCGGAACATGTTAAAAATCACATACATAAAATCAGTTTTCCTTGCAGCTCATGCAAAAGCTTGCAGCAAGCCAGGAGCAAAAATAAATCAGTTGAGATGCCGTTACTGCAGCGATGGTAAACCTGTGGCAGAGATGGTGGCATTCGAACATGGTGCTTCATCAATGGCACACGTTCAAGAGTTTGGACTTCCCCCTGCTGCTGCCCAAATAGCAGGATATTCAGGTAGGGACGGGAGAGAGACCAGCAGATATGGAAAGGTGGAGGAAGAACCCTTGAACATAAAAGAGTTGAGAGCGTCATCAAGGAGAGGACGGCGCTGAATATTAGCAAGAAGTGAGTTTTTCCTCCACTGAACACAAAAAATGCATTCAAGCTTCCACTTTGATTTTTACCCTCACAGAAATACAGTTCACAAGAGTGTGCTTTGGGTAAGCAATTACACAGATTTGACTCGACATTGTCACCAACTTTGTACACTCTGGCTGTTAAGCACAGGGTGCCCAGAATCACAGTTACCATGAAGCTTCCTCAGAAACCAGATAGAAAAATAAGAAAGTAAGTTAAGGCCACCAGCCAAAACGGACAAAACCCATCTTCATCTAACATCTGTGAAGGATTTCCTATATTTTCTCTAACCAACAGGAACAACTCCCCCTGAAAAGACTGAGAGTAAGCAGAAGAGACTGATGTTTTGACAAATATGGTAGTTTAGAAAAAATTAAAATCATCTAGTCATTAAAAAAGTTTGTAATTTTAAAAAAATCTGGTAGATTCAAGCTTGTTGTCAATCTCCAGACCTATCTCTCCCCTCCCACCCCAAATAATGTTTCTTGCCTGCGTCCTTGGCACCACAACTCCACGGCACAGCCAGGACTGATGACCAGGGCAGGCTGGCAGAGAGGGAGCAGAGATCACAGCCAGGGCTGCAGCTTGTTTTCAGCGCCAGGAGGGGACCATGGCAAATCTGTGTCAGAGAGGCGGAGGAGGTCACCAGAGAACAACAGGTACCATCCCTCCTGATGAACCCTTTTGCTGTCAGCAGAAACAAACGTGGTGGGCACTGTTGCTGTGGTCAAACCAGCCGGTTCCTGTCTCCTTTGCCACAGACAGGAGAGGCAGCTTTCAACCCAAGGCCGCTGCCTACCACCCTTGATCAGGTTTTATCTGGAAACCATTAATATTACTTCAGCCCTTCAGGAAAATCGTCCAAATCCCTGCAAGTCTCTGCAGATCATCTATTTAGTGCAGGAAGACCTGTATGTACAGTAACTCCAGGGAGTCTGTTGCAGGGGTTAACACTGTTAACGTTGATGAATACTGTGTGTTTATCCACCAAAACTCTTAAATTCCAGGTGCGTTCAACTTCAGTTTGCCAAAAAGCCTCTAAATTATCATACAAATGGCAATTATGGGCACAAAAGTTAGATGTTTGCATTAAGTGCTCCAGATTCCGGTTATCTTAAAAAAAAAAATAAGCTTCTTGTTTTCCGGATGGGACTTCAGATTCATTTGTAACCTCCGTACCTCATCACACACTGCAGTAAATGGGGGTGGCTTCCTTTTCAAGTACACTGATTGATGTGGTTACTGGGCTCACACAACTGGTTTGAAAATTATTACACACTCAGAGAGAAACAAGTGTCATCAACAAGCCCCGATTTCTGACCAGAAACAAAAAATCTGGGAAAGATGCATTTCTTGTTTTCTTTGCAATATAAGGTCGAATTTCCAGGCCTTTCAGTAACAAGTTCAAAGGTGTCACATTTTCTAGTGAGACAAATAACACCTTTGTAGGTTTTCATCCCCATAATCAAGTCTTTCCCTCTCCAAAACCTGAATGTTCTCTGTAGACTTCACTTTTGACCCCTCAGCAACAAGAATGGAAACTTGGAATTGGCTAAGATAAACAAATCATGCTTTGCATAATTAATCTTTTAAGAAAATTATATACTTGTTTCCTGTAGAGAAGTTATTCTAAACAATATTATTTTACTTAATCATTGCAGAAAGTGTTCAACGCTTATCTATAACTACATAGAATTGTCATGTGGGTACACCAACCATCTTAGGTAGGAAAAAAAAGTATTTTAATTAACCTCCAGTTAAGTTAAATAAACGAAATAAGAAAACAGCTAAAACCACATAAATCATTTAAGACCTGGTCGTGTTTCCTATTATGATCTCAGCTATTCCACACACCGTACTGTCTGTCCTGGAGTCATCCCATGCTTTCTGACAAAGATATTTAGCAAATAAATATGGCTGGAGTCATCCTGGACACTTAAATTCAGCTGCTGATATTACATTGCTCTAACAGAACACTATGCAAATACTGCTGCGTGTATACATGTGTAAGTTGTTGGTTTTTTTCCTAATGTGTTTGCCAGAATCTCACTACTGAATTTGTCTTTCAAGAACAATTTTTAAAAAAAAAAAAAAATATCAAATTCCTAATACTTATTATAATATCTAAAAAGTAATCACTTCAAAATCAAATTATTTTGCTGTCTTAAAAACTTTTTTTCCTCCCTTCCAATGCAGACTAGTTTTATATTTTTTTTTTAATGGACAATTTAGGAATCTTGATGCAGCTATTGGAGATTCACTTACAGTGGCTTAAATAAAAAAAAAAATGCAAACACCTAACGTGAAGCTACATGAAATAAGAAATATGCCGTACTGAAATAAGAAAGAGATTGTGCATATGACCTAATATCCTCCTGACTCCAGATTACAGTCATGTTGTGAGGCTCCTTTATTCCCTGTTAGCTTTCCTGCTTAACTTCTTGGGTGACAGGGAAGGGCACTAGAATGGACTAATGTGGGAATGCTGCACTTTTATGGTGATGCAACTGTGGTTAAACTAAATTTTTCACAATAAGATAAACAATGAAAAAGACCTGAGGGGTTATGAAACATCCATCTTAACAGAACACAGAATTTGACTGGAAAATGAGCCAGGTGACCTCCAGAGACACTTCCACACAAAATTATTCTGTGATTTTATGAATTTAGGGGTTTACAGTTTAATAAAACAGTTGGTGGAAAGGTTAGTATTTGTCTGTAGCTTTGGATAGTTATACTTCAAACCAAGCAACTCTGAATGTGATCAGCCGCCCTCAACTGGGAACACCTCTCCAACAGGGGCTGGCTCAAGGCAGAAGCTGCTTTTCGTCCACCAGCAAAAGGGCTCCCACCACCAACAGGAGTTTTGCTGTGGCATCCAGACCTGCTCTTCAGAGCCTCCCTGCCGCCTGCTCTCCTCCTGTTTCAAGTTTAAACATGCCTTCATGTATAATTTTTCACCACAAGAATACAAAAATATCATATTCCCCTTCAGAGTAGCTTTCAAAACGCGTAGATTGCTTTTTAACTCATTAGGGCTCTGAAATGTTTTCCAAAGCATTTTCTGTATGATGTCAGTGGGAGTTCACTCAACCCACCAGTTTAACAGTTCCTTTTAGGGGGGTTCACACGTTAAGTGGTTGCTGTTGGATCAGTTAGCTAATGAGCATGTCAGCCCAGAAGGATGACGTGCAAGACACTGCTACCCACCCATCTGGAAATTATTTGGACAAGTAAAACTGCCCTACGTGCGTGCCTCCATCCACGCTGGGCACAGAGATGCATGTATGGCTTGGGCTGATCTCCAGCAGTGATCTCAGAAAGCACCGAAAAGGGCCAAATGCATGAAGCGGTTCCCTTTGGCAGCATCCCCAGAAATGTTTTACTGATGTTTCATGCACTAAGATGCTGGCAGGTTTACAAATGGCAGACACTGAGGAACACACTGTTGTGATACAGCGTGACAGCAAAGAGCTGGACTAACAGGCTCCCAAGCACTACCTGATTACTTTGTCTATCAGAGTCATCACAAGCTCTAATCTAAGAATGCAAATCTCAGCTTCTCAAAAAGTGCATATAAAGCTATTTTTTAAAAAAAATAAATTAAAAAAAAAATCACACCGCTGAAAACAAGCCTTTCCTATAGTTGATGAAAGGGTTAAAGACAATCTGCTGAAGAAGAACACCTAGCTCCTGAGTATTTTGATTGTCGATGATGTCAGGAATATTGCTTACCTCTAACATGTAAATCTCCTATCACAAGATTCTTACTAGGGAAAGCTATTCAATCACAGCAAGAATCTGCTTGTGTTTAAAGAAGGCAGCTGAAAGTTCAAAAATAGTTATAAGATACGTCAAACACAGCCAATGCTTTAACCAGTCACTTGCCTTAGTCTCTTGAGAGCTGTGAAATATTCAGTTTTACTGCAGGAAAAAGAGACTAGCAATACAATCTTTTCATCTGCCTGTGCTTTCTGTCTGGGATTTAATCCTGCATATAGATACACAATATTATTCCCAACCAGGCTATCTGTTTTGCATCACAAAATGAACCATTCCCTGTTTGAAGGGGCTGTCAGTTATCTGTGTTTTGTTGAAAGCATAAAGCAATACTTTCTATTTCAAATCCCAGACTGCTGACAGCCACTTCTTCGGAATGTGAATAAAGTGACTTGAATTATTTAGAATAGTGAGTAGACTGGATTACCCCATTGTCCATTTTCTACAATTAAATCAAGGTAAGAAATGAGCTTTCGGTTAAGTAGGTGTTAGCTAACGGTTAACCCTGATTAAGACTCAGGTAGACTCAACCCTTCCTACTTTAAGGAATGAATTATGATACTCCAAAATAAAGGAGGTGAAAAATAGGGTAATCTGAAAAGCATTTTTAGGAACAAGAGATGAGATACTCCAAGCAGTTGGGACATGTTTGAGTACAATATAAAACTTAGTTAAAGGAGAGTTTTATTGGTACAGGCCTGCCAGAGAACATGTCTCTTGGATAAACGTTGAATGCTAATAACTGCTGCTTACTTTGCTGAGAATTAATGTAAGTGCTGCCAGAAAGCAATTCAGTAGGCTGAAAGATATACCTTTTTTTTTTTAATCAGGTGTTTACTCTTTTCATTCAGAAATTAAGAGGCATAAGATATCCCTGTATTCTTCTTCAGCATAATACTATATTTCATGTTAAATTTCTCACTTCCCCATAATCAGCATGGCTGATTCACTATAGTGAATGACTATGAATAGCCATAGTAGCACTATGGCTACTCTATATGTGCTCCAAGTACGAGTAATCATTTATGAGGGCTTTTTCTCCAGCCTTTGAATCTTATTCTTTAGAAGTGCAATATATTACATTTTTTACAGAGAAAAAAAGTTCCTAGAGACATCTGCACCATCATAAACATATGATAGAATTAGTTATTAGATCTAAAGAGATTAAGCAAACTGGAATAAGACCTGTCCATACCTGCCCAGAGATGCATAGTAACAAAGCCTTAAGAGAAAAAATCATGGTGCTAGAAAATGAAACCTTATAGCAGGTCTGAAATTCACTGTCGTAAATTGAGATTCTGTTTAAAAGGAACAACAAAGCTGTGTACAACTTGTGCTTCATGAAACTGCTAATATTTGAGACACGTTTATCTCTAGAGCACCTTTTTTCTGAAAGGAAAAAGCAGTTTTCCTGTATGTGTCACCACCAAAGATGAGGAAAATATGCAGCATAACTGTCTCAAAAGCTAAGAATACAGATTTCAAAAAAGAAACATGGCACCACAGTCAAGTTTGATGAGCAACCTTTCACTAATGGTTTTGATGTTTTCAAAACTGATATCTTTGCTGAAGCCACTTCTACTAAGTAACTTAACTCACTTTTTTATCTACCTTTAGACAATTACATTATGAGTCGAGACCAGTCTTTAACTTCCCATTTGCTGTTGTCCATAGGCTATTCTGAGTGCAGTTCCAGCAAAGATCCATGTGAACACCAAACTATCCAAAAGTCATCAGACCTTATCTTGAAAACACCGATTGGACCTGGATCTTAAAACACATTTAAAAAAAAAAAACAAAAACACTCTAAAAGCACAAACAACTGTATTCTGTGATGTCGGTAACTATGTTCAGTAGTAAAGATTATTTGGATAGCAAATGAGGTTCCTCAGAGGACAATAATAGTAGCCCTGGAATGAATTCCCAGAAAAAGGAAGGAAGCAAGCCAGCTCTCTTCTCAAAGCCACCTTTTCTAACACACACCCATAAATAACAAACATTTACAAACATAAACAACATTTTACCACAGGAAAGCACTGTAATGTTTATACAAATTTCCCATGGGGAGAATACGATAGAACAAACTATACGTAACAGATTAGTCACATTGCTAAGTGCTCTGCTGGGGAACGCTCTGGACCACTGGTAGAACTAGATGGAGCAGTCCAGATTCAATGTTTTCTAGCTAAACAGAGTTTCATGACTTTTTTTATAACATAACTTTCATGAATGCCGGGGGTGGGGGGAATCCGCTTTAGACAAAAAGAGAAGATACAGAGAGTGTGAGTAAATATAGTACAATAACAGCCAAGTGAAGTAAATCTTTACCACCAGGGAGTTGAAGAGGAAGCTGAGTGTCAATGCATAGCAAATTTCCCTAACTTACCCCAATTACAGATATAAAAATAAACTCAACCAGTCCAGAAGACTGCAGTGTGTCCTGTGTTATTACTTCTTGTACACAGGTGTGACAGTTTGGAGACTATGCCTATGTCAAGTTCTCAATTCCACAATTCCATTCGATTTGGAAAATAATCTTCAGTATGGATTGGGGCATTCATTCTCTAGTAGCAGCTTGACACTCAGGCAGAGACCGTGTCTGGAAAACCCTGACAGAGAGACGAGTGCCCACAGTTACTGAATGGCTTACCCCCAGAGTAAGAATTGATTTACAAACAGAAAAGCCATTAGCTTTTCAGTGAGTTTCCTCATAGAACCTTGTCTGAGTAAGAGTCTGGGACTCCTGTTGCAAAATGCACAAATATAAAGCCTACAGTTTCTCTTACTGCTAGTCCTGTAGACACTGTAGAGTCAGTTTTTAAGGTGATCCCTTTTGAGCCAAAGAATTCAGTTCACTGCTAAAAACAACAGCCCGGCAGGAGGAAATGTGGCAAGACCAGACCCAGGAACCAGCTTCTGGGAAAGCTGCAGATCTCCTGAGAGCAGAGAGAGCAAAGCCAGCGCTCAGCGCAACTAAGTGGCCTCTGAGGGAGCCATCCCAGCTGTGAGGAAATCCAGAGTGCCAGCAGCCACATGCCAAGGCCAAGAAAGGGACAGCAGACATGAAAGGCTGGTCTGACCATGCATAGCACATCTCGGAGAACCAGACTGGGAAAGAGTGACTGGAAGTATGTGATCCCAGATCCATTGCTGTCCAGACATTGGCATGGCTGCTCTTGTGAAAAAACACCTCCTGACAGTTCTGCTTCGGAAGTGGCTTGTGAGGCGCTTGCAAGGGAAGAAGTTCCCTGAAACTCATTTTCACTTAACTTTCCTCATCTGTGCATGAGTATCTAGTTTCAACTAGGATGTATGTTTGCCTTCATTTTCTCTGTCCTCCTCAATGCAAATGATGTCCTACTTAGTGTCTCCCAAGGAACTAGGGTCTGCAAAAACAATTAGGTTTTGTCTTGTTGATTAGCTGAAGTAGGAGGTACTGTTTAGTATTTTAACATGATCTTGTTTTCTTCTTTTTTTCAGAGGAGTTTCAAAATGATACGTTTATGATCTGCTCTTAGTGTATTTCAAAACTCTCATTTGAAATGGCATGCAAATCAAGTTTCAGTGTCTGGAGTACCCAGTCTAAGTATTCTATTTTAACAATTTCAAAAGTCTATGCTCTGTGCTTTACCACATATTAAGTAAATCTGTCTGCTATATATCCCTTATAAAAATTTAAGCTCATGCTCTTGAAAAGTACAAGTGCTAAGAAAAGAGGGGACACCTACAGGATAAAAAATGATTAGAGATGTAAGAGTTCAGGCAATCCTTATTCTCCCTTGGCTTTTTCAATTATGCCAGGTTTGGGAGGGAGGGATTCAACCATTCCTCCAGCGGTCCACTCTGCATATAAGGCAGACACAGCAAGTCATTAATACTGAGAGGAAGAGATTTTATATCTACAACACATACTCTGATACACTTGGAAAAGAACTATTTTTGCTTAATATTTAACATCCTATGCAACTATACATTGTTTACAAAAAAATGTCCCAACCTTATTCTCAGTGCTGTACAAGCATGAAAAGGCTTGTCAAGTCCATGGCCAAGTGCTAGCTTGGATGTTTATTGTGAAAATTACAGCAATAATTATAAAAAAATATACATATCTAATAACCATGGTTTCCCCTTACCCTAATTTACAAACTGCAGTTTCCCAGGCAACAGACTAGTCCAGAGAGCCTGTAGACCTCTGAAAATATGAACAGTTGTAAACTGAATTTACGTCAACTGCCGTAGGCTTGCTTTTCTTAGCCACCTGGCGTGTACTGCTCAGTAGTAATCTCTGTACTTGCTGTGATGTACACTTTATACGTTCAAACCCAGTGTACTAATTGACTTTGATTTTCCAAGGCAGCAGAAAACTTTCTGGTTAACAAAAAAGTGTAAAAATTGGTGCATACACGTTTGTGAGCCCACCTCACTCCCTCCTTCCCCACTGCTTTCTTAAGCGCACACAGAAAGGAAGAAACTGTCACAAACCCCAGATTTGACATCTCTTCAGAAACTTTTGGACTGAGCCGAATCATTGCTTCTGTGCTATAAGATCAAAGCCTTCCCTTAATATCAGTGAAAGAGAAGAGCCAACAAAATGGGTATTCCTGGCATTCATCACCATTGTAAGCCTTAGGGTTTCCTAGGCATTGCAAATATGCAGAAGAAGCAATTTAGTTACTCTAGGATTGCTACATTTGATTAGGACCAATAACAATATAAAAAAAGGAAAAGGTACCAATTCTGTTAGTTGCACTTTCGCTGCTGTAAAGCACGCCTGAGGAGAAAGCAGTCTATGACCTGCAAACACACGCACAAACAGGTCTCCTCTTCCACGTTGTCCTTTGTGAAGAGTCTGAGATGACAAACCAGGTCTACAGTGAGGAGTTTCACTGCTATATGCCCATTCCTCAGCTGAGCTAAATGTGCATCATAGGTAAAAGTAAGGAGCAACATAAGAGCTAGTTATATCTTTCCTATTTTGGGAATTTTTTTATTTTTTTTTTTGGTCGCTCTCAGGACTGATTTAAGCCATGCCCCTTGAAGCTTCCCACATGTCATAACCTGCTTTTAATTTCATTGGTCATGTAGCGTCTTCACAGTCTTGCCAAGGAGGCAGTGCAAGAATCAGCATGTCAGAGACTCCTCACAGCAGTGAAATTCCCATTTGGCTCCACGGGCTGCTGCCTGTCTCCACACACCACACAGATAGAAGACGAGATCACAAATTGACAACAATTTACCAAGATCTAAGAATGTGACTGAACACTAAACATGGATTTCTCTTACAGATCACTCACACATGCAGTTTTTGACATAAAATTTCTCTATGGAAAATTGTCATAAATATCATGACTGAATATTCACTTTTAGGTTGTAAGTCATAAGTACAAACTCACTTGTTTTGTGTTAGCCCCTACTGCCTATTTAAAAACAGTAATTTACAATAGAACAGAAACCCAGGAAAAGACAATATGAAATAAGTCAAATGCTTTGGGTGGGTTTTTTTTACTTTTTGATTTGTTTAGTTTGCCACCATAAAAATAAGGGGGTTTATCTTTACTATTATTTTTTTCTCCAGATCACTGTAAATATAGGCTAAGCTATGATACCCGCGGTCATATCTGCATTCACCATCACCACCCTGGTGTAAAACCTTTAAGCCTGGCCTGAAAACATATTAAGATTCCTGGAGCTAGGAGGAGAGCAGGAGAAACTTTATGCGTATCGATAAGTTTGTATCATTTCACTGCGTGCAAATCAGAATGCTATTTATTTTATTATTTAACAATTCTGATTATGTTGTATGAAATAGAGCAATATCCAGCTAATGTTCTTGCTTTTTCTGGCTATAGAAGGATAACAGAAATTAAAATTTTTCCTTCACACCAGCCTCCCCTCTAAGTCAGTAACACTGTATACTGAAGGAGTCTTGTCTAGAAGGAAGTTATCATAGGGACATAGTCACTTTTTAAAAGTGGTTGCCATTCAACTAAGCTGAAAATCCAATGAGAGATATTTTTTCGGAAAGAACAATGTCTATAGAGACTGACAATAAAGTATTCCCCTCACTCCTTGTATACTAAGCAATGGATTTTCCCAGGGCAATAGACACCTAAAAACAATGGTTTCCAAAGAGTTAAAGGCACAAGAGCAATTAACAGTTCAAATCAGAAGTGTTAGCACACCAAGGTGGAAAAAGCGTGAACTTCTGCTGTGCATCCTGAGTTTCTACTGATGCAGAATTTCAGTTTTCCCACTTCCTCTTTTTTCTCACTTTTAGGTTTCCACTGCTGGGAATTATCATGAGATAATATGAAAAATTTAGCATATGATGACACTACACTGTTTCTAATCAGAGCACTTGTGTACATCATGTCCACCTGTGTTTTCCAGCAGCCATTTTAATTTTAGGAACATCTATTTGCATTACCAGTAACTGAATTTGCTTTAAATCCAGATTACAATATAGATTCAACTTTATTGTCAAGAGGCATTTTACAAGAGAGAAAACAACAAATGATTAAGAATTTGTGGAAGAGATCTCAAGTATAATAATGTTCCCTACTGAATTGCCAAGTAGCCCGGGAGTATAAAGCAATATTGAACTGAAAGGGGAGGGAATTCTACCTACAGGAGCAATTGCATATAGCATCTATTACTCTCTACAGAAGTAGGAACTACTGACAAATATTCTTCTGGGGAAAAATGGCAGAAAAGATTTGCAAAAGCGAGGCTTTTGGGAACAAATACAGGAAGGGTGAGAGGCGAAGGACACTGACGTTAAAGAGCTGCTTAAGAAAACATGCATTTCAAGAAACTGTTTATGCAGTCAGAAGACCTCAGTGTGTCCATATTTTGTTAATCTGGGCACTACAGGAAATGGATCAATGGGAACTACGGAAAAATCCATGATATGAGCAGCTCAACTGCCAAGTATGTAAAAGCTCTCCATAACCACAAAATCCAAAATTCAGCACTTATTTCTCTTTCCTTCCTTCTAGCTGTTGTCATCTCCTGAGACGGAGTCTTTGTGGATGTCAGCCATCCTCCAAGGAGGAGGTTAACATCCTCATTAATTTATGAGGGGCGCTCTCTTAAGGCCTATTCGGATCAGAATTACCTTCTGTAGGGTGTGAGAGACTGCTGGCAATCTCAATATGACACTAAGCTGTTAATGCACCGTTCCTGTTTCAACGTGTTCACATCCTGTGAATAAATGCTAAGATAGCAAACACCATTGTGATTGCTCAGCACTCCCAGAGCAACTTCGTGGGCACCAGTGTCCTGAGGATTTGGCAGACAGGGATGCAATCTGGTGTTTATGCTACATGCAACATGTATGAAATGCTTCTACACCAGTGACAAAGCTAGCAAGCAAACGAGGTCCCAGCTGTTAAGCAAACAATTATCAGCTGTCATACTCATCAAACCCCTCACGTGTCCGCACCTCCTTGGATAAATGTACTACTGCACCTTCCCCGGGCATCCACAAGTTCTAGTGGCCCATCTGAAGCAGTACTTAACACCTTCAGACTTTCTCCCTTCTTTCTGTTAAACGGTTGACCACTCTTCTGCAGGGAAATAATACTTACAAACTTGGCAGAGGAACCGTAGAAAATAGTTTCATGATTTCAAGACGTACATACAGATACAACAGCCAATGCATCAGGATAACCTTGACCTCACCACCTAGGCACGGCGACCTGTCACCTCCATGCTGTTTCTGCATCCCATCCACTCAGCACAGACCACATGGTGTCAGTCTGCTTTCAGTATACCATGCATTTCAGTAGGACGGTCATGTAAATGGTAACAGTCATATCTGATTATGAGAAATAAAGGTTCTAATCCAGAAATACTTGATTTTTTTTTTTTTCCTGTTCCATGTTTCTCTTCATTTATTTCTTTTAATTTAAGAGAGAAATTTTAGTAACTCCTTTGAAAATTCTCCGAAGAGTTGTATGTTAGTAGTCGCAATTTCTGTTTAGGTTTCTAATAAAAATACTAATAGGGCTACTGGTGACGCAAATTTCTTTCTGAAAAGTATCAAAATCTCCATATTTACTGGGCAAGTACACAGAAGATTTCTGATCAAAACAAGAATATTCCTCAAAATACCAAGAATTACTTTGCATGTTAGTAGCCACGTGGCGCTCTGTATTCATAGAATGTGTTGGGTTGGAAGGGACCTTGAAAGGTCATCTAGTCCAACCCCCCTGCAGTAAGCAGGGACATCTTCAACTAGAGCAGGTTGCTCAGAGCCTCATCAAGCCTGGCCTTGAATGTCTCCAGGGATGGGGCCTCCACCACCTCTCCAGGCAACCAGTTCCAGTGTCTCACCACCCTCATGGTGAAGAACTTATTCCTAGTGTCTAATTTATGTCCTATTCATGCAAGATACAATCAATCTAGCTGATCTCTCCAACTCTCAGTCAAATTTCTATTTCATTGTCCAATGTTAAACAAAACTATTGCAACAGGATGACTGAGGCAGAGTCCGATGTTGAAGCAAGGTGCATAAAGCCTAACTGGGACACGGAAGAATGGTAGAGCAGAGAATTGAACTTGGCTGACCCATGCCCAAAGCAGCAGCCTCAGTCACTTAGCTGAGGTTTGAGAGGAAAGCCAGGAAATGAGACACCCCCACTATAGTAACATGGATCTTAAACTCACACATCTTTCCCAATAAGTGCACTGCTGGGAAAAAATCCAGACTAATTTTCTCCATTTTTATGGAGGAAGGAAAGGTTCAAGTTAAATTTCACAGCAAGGTAGAAAAGAAAGAATTTTTATACCTTGAAGTTTTAGAATAAGGAACGGTTATCATCCATTTATAATAATCAGCATTCCTAAAGGTAATTCATGATAAAGAATGAAAAATTACCAATTTTGCCAAGGCTACTCAGCTTTCTTCACATAAACAACTACTCTGAAATAAGGGGTGATCTTAATTTTGTATTTGCAGTTCGTTTACTCTCAATTGGTTAAAACATTTATACAACTGCTACAATACATTTCACTGATGATTCAAAGTGCTCCTTGGAGCTGGTACATTACCAGATGACTTGAGAAAGACACCTTCAACTCTTCCCCCCAGACCCTCTGATCCCCAGCTCCCTAGTCTTTTTCTCAATTTTTCCAAAATGTTCACTCTTCTTGGGAGTTTGCAAAGTAAAAATAACAAGCTACAGTCTGCTATTAGTCTTGGCTGCCCAGCTCCTAACAACTGCTCCTGGCTCTCCTCACACCCGCTCTCCCTGCTGCTCGTGAGATCCAGTGACTCATCTCTGGGAAACACAGTCGCTTCCTCTAATACCGGCTGCTCTCAAAATCAACAACAATCTGCAAACTGGAAATAATATCACCTCTCTTTCATAGGACGGAACAGTATTTTCTGGCCAACCCACTGTTTTTTTTCGGCTCTCTTAGGATTTTAACTGTGTCATTCCCTTTCTGTCACCCTTGAAAATTACAAACACACTTAAACCTCATTTTCAACTAACAGCAAGCAAAATTTAATTCTTATAGTATTAACATGCAAGTTTTACAGTTGGGGCAAAAAAGCACAAACAAAAAAAAATCTCAACCACCTCATCAGTTTCTCCTGAATCCATATATTCTCATGGCACTACATAACTTAGAAATGTAAGTTACGTTCTTAATGTTTTGGTAGAAATAATTGCCTCTCCACTGACAACTTGTCAAGTTTCAGGATGATGCAATATGAGAAGGCAGAGATATAATCTTCCAGATTTATAACAGAAATACTCCTCGCAGACCCTTAACTAGTGCAGTGGTACTGAGTGCCACTGCAACATACACGGATAGTAAAAGTTACATTACCTGAAGTAAAAGACTTCCCTACACGTCCCCCCCCCCCTCCAGTAACTTTAAAAAATTATCCATAACACAAAAAAACAGAAGATAGAAAATAACTGCTTCTCACAGTGGTCTTTCTTATTTACACAGGAGTCTTCAGCTTCCTGGATCAGTTTTTTGTGGTTTTGTTTTTCTTTTTTTTTGGTTATCTGTCTCCATCCGTGGCCTTCATCAGGGCTTCCCTAGAAACCTTTCATCCTTACAATACTGAGTACATAAGCAGGCTGCTAAAAAGGGAAGGATTAAAAAAAATATAAAATCAATAGAGTATGTGTGCCTATGTATGTATACACACATATCTGATAGCTCCTAAGTATACTTTTAATTGTATGTGTGTAAGCAGAGTATCCACCAAGTTCCCATAAGCCTTTGTAAAGAACTGAAAGAGTATAAAACTGAATACAAGCAATTTATGTTTCCTACATGAAAAATTCTGTTAATCTCAAAGGGACCTTGTTTGTTTTCAAGGGATACACAACTGTTAAGAAAATGCACAGATAAAAGCAAATGAAAAAGAAAAAAAAGAGACCTTCAGATCATAATTAGAGGCATGACGTATCCTTTTTTAGATTTGATACACACACAGAAACCTTTGAGATACTTTTCATATACTGCTGCGTAATGGGAATAGCCAGAGCTCTGAGAATGCGCATCCAATGAGTAAAGAAAATCATAAAGAGGGTGCTCTCCTCCAGTGTCACAGCACCGCGCTTGGGTGTGATGCTTCAGGAGGTGGCCTGGGAGCAGCACCCACATGAAATCGGTTGCTGGCAGAGGCGCTGCTACGTGCCACCCCAGATAGCCCTGTCAGCTTTCCCTGGGTGGAGGGTGGATGGGCAGCCTGATCAGACATCATTAGCAAGCTGACGCTGAGTGCATCCACATGATTACACAGTGTGTTATTGAGCCTCCAGTGCTACAGAGTACAGAAAATATTCTGCCCAAGGAGATGGCAGCTAGAGACAATGACACCGAGACAGAGATGCCTTCCAGGGCGCAGCACAGATGAGACTGTGCAACGGGAGGGAGAAAGGAGGAGCTTTGCACCTCTGAAGGCAGACTTCACACTGTTCAACAAAGCCTTTTACCAGCAGTAGAAGTGATTCATATTCCATGGCTAGCTAGATCAAAAATGCCACAGAAGGTTAATCCCTGTTTCCAGGAGAAGGCCCAGAGATGTGCACAAAGGGATTAGGCAGTAATCACAGCAGATTTCTAAAATAATGTAATGAAACAGACTCAGGTATTGAGGCATGATGGAGACAAACCTAGGACCACTGCCCAGTTTTAAAAAATACATAGAACAGGAAGAGACGCGCAAATGATACAGTGCTTGGCAATTGGAAAAAATGCTGCAAACCTTAAAATCCCAGCTAAGCTTCAGGAGAGAGTGAATCAGAGCCGCCCATTTTTAATGCTAGAAATTATGTAATAAGAACCCGATTTTACTTTAGTTACTAAGGCACAGACTATGTGGCTGATCAAGAAAGTGAAAGACCATTTTTTCCAAACCAGCTGATTTAAGGGATTGGGCAGAGAGGTCCAAGGGACAGTGCAGAAGAATTCAAGTGAGTGACTGATAAACAGGAATTTGAACATCTTTTCTGTCTACCCTCAAAGCAGCAGCAAGGCAGAGCCAACAGAGTGCACCAGGAAAATGTAATTAAATTCGTAACATTTTTCCCATAGAAATACCCTTTCATTAAATATCAAAATCAAAACTCTTTCTAAAACAAGGTGAATTCTGCTATATTTCACAGATGAAAAAATTACTGGATAAAAAAAATAAAATGTCTCAACCAAGCTTTTTCATGCTAATTAAATACACACAATGACAACACCTTTCCTTTGGGAAATGCCTGACCCCTTGTTGCCAGATGGCAGGAGAATATGGAGGACAAATAATGTATGTCTTGTTTTTTGCTTTTGCTTTTTCCTAAGTGCCTGCTCCTGATCTCTGCTAGAGAGAGAGCAAGCATCTACTCATGCAAGATAGTTGGGAGATGCCTCCGGTCTTGTAGCCTAAACTGTCACTTGCAGAAAGACCACAAACGCTGGACCTGGCCATGCATAGTGTTATGTAAACAAGTCCCCAAAAATTCCAGGGATGAAGAAATATCCCAACCTCCCTGGAGAACATCTCCTAGTACTGCACTACCCTCCTTGCCCTAATGTCTAACTTGACCCTCCCAGGCTGTCCCTTGCGTCCATCGTCCTTTGTTTTACCAGCTGTAACTAGCAAGATTATCTCGCCTTCATCATCTCCCTAACTCTCTTCTGCTCAGCTCAAGCCAGGCTCCTGTTCCTGGAGCAGCATGAGCAATGAGTATACGCTATAGGCTGCTTATATTAAAAGTATGGTAAAAGCATGTTCTGCGAACTCTCAGCCTGTAGGAAATACGTCACTTCGGTATGGCAGCAGGCCAGCACCCCTGTGTAGCTCCAGGTTCAGACACAGCTCCAGTCCGGCTGACTTGGTACAAGGGCAAAAGACGCACATATGCACTCATAAAACACTTCATGAGGAGATCCTGACAGGCAGTCAGCCCTTTGGCTTCTTTGTTAGGAGTCAGATGTAGCCCAGACCTAGCTTTGGGAGGCTGCATGGATACAGTTCTAAACTGGATCCCAGCGTATACACGGAGCACGGTGGTGACAAAGAGGGAAATGCAGTCCTCTTACCTTCCCAATAAAAGTGCAGCTGCTAGGGGTTATGGTGAACAGTAAAATAAATCTTCAATAACTATATAACTGTACCAGAATGTAAAAACTGCTTCTTTCAAATAATATGCTTAGTGTTAGGTTTATGTGCAAGTAAGCCAAGAAGAAGGTTACTCACATGCTTATACTCAAACACAAGGACTTGCTGGACCAGATCCCAAGTGCCTCCTTTATTATCTCCGTAGTTCAAAATTATGATTACCAATTCAGACTTCTCAGTTTCTCCATACTACTGTATTTGCCGTTATGCCAAATAGAACTTTTTTTTTCCTAATAATTTTAGCAGATGTTTTAATTTATTCTTTATATTGTATTTTACTAATGCCTATCGCACTGGCATCTAGGCAGATGGCCAACATCAAAACTAAACTTTTATAGAGGAATTAAAAGAACAGTCAGATAAACAGGTTCTTCACAGCTGGGAAGCTGTTACTGTATGGTATATTTATAGTATATAAAAGATACTTGTGAACAGAACAGATGGTAACTTAAGTATTTACCTGAATTTGGATTTTGTCCTGAATCTCAGAAGGTCCCTGTAAGTTTGACGTTTGGCATTTTTCTTCCTTCAATCTCTTCATTTTGTCTTCTAACATCGCACATTCAGGTTTTCTGAAAAGAGGTACATTTATAAACTCTTAAAAAAAAATATCTTTTAAAAAGGTTATGCAGAAACTCTGAACTGTTAATGAATTCAGCCAGTCAGCAGTTTTCTTCTGGTCAAAGCTATGAGCAGCTGCAGTCTCTCCCACAGATGTGATACATCACTTTATAAACACATGGCTTCCTAAATATACAAGTGTGACAAACATATCAGTTCATCACCTACATGTTTCATAAGCTATTTGAAAGTAAACTCTTAATTTAAAATTTGTTCAAGTTTGTAAAGTTCAAGTCTAGCTGGGAAACTTTGGAAAATGAGAGCAGCTCTTAGAGCAGTTTCCTTATCAGCCGTACCCAAGGTGGAGCTTACTCTTTCTTTCTGAGGTGACTAATGGGTTTCAACAGGAACTCCAAGAGTTTCATGATTTGCACCATGATTTTTATACATATATAGTAAGTACAAGTTCTTTACACCAAATGATGAACTTTACACTTGCAACATCCAAGTCTCTCAGCTGAATTCAAAGGATAGATGTCCAATGTCCAGATACTTATTCCGTAGCCTCATCTCCAGTTGATTTAAAAGTGACTTTGTGGGCCCATGCAAACCTTATGAAGTTCAACGAGGCCAAGTGCGAGGTCCTGCACATGGATCAGGGCAATCCCAAGCACAAATACGGGCTGGGTAGGGAATGGATTGAGAGCAGCCCTGGAGAGAAGGACTTTGGGGTTGGTTAATGACAAGCTCAACGTGAGCCAGCAACGTGCACTTGCAGCCCAGAAAGCCAACTGCATCCTGGGCTACATCAAAAGAAGTGTGGCCAGCAGGTCGACGGAGATGACTCTGCCCCTCTACTCTGCTTTCATGAGAACCTAACAGGAGCACTGCATCCAATGTAAAAAGGAAGCAGACCTGTTGGAGTGAGTCCAGAGGATGACTATGAAGATGATCCGAGGGCTGGAGCACGCCTCCTATGAGGACAGGCTGAGAGAGTTGGGATTGTTCAGCCTGGAGAAGAGAAGGTTCTGGGGAGACCTTATAGCAGCCTTCCAGTACTTAAAGGGAGTTTACTGTACTTCCCTACAGGAAACATGGGGAGAGACTCTATCAGGGAGTGGAGCAATAGGATGAGGGGTAATTGTTTTAAACTGAAGAGGGGAGATTTAGATCAGATATTAGGAAGAAATTCTTTCCTGTGAGGGTGGTGAGACACTGGAACAGGTTGTCCAGGGAAGCAGTGGATGCCCCATCCCTGGAAGTGTTCAAGGCCAGGCTGGATGGGGCTTTGATGAACCTGGTCTAGTGGGAGGTGTCCGGTGTCCCTGCCCATGGCAGAGGGGTTGGAACTAGATGGTCTTTAAGGTCCCTTCCAACCCAAAATATTCTGATTCTATGAAAAGGATGTTGGTATGTAAACATGAAAATCTGCTTCACATCAATTAAGCTGTGGCCTGGTGACCACTCACTGGAGTGCTCTGTGCTGTAAGGTCTCTTCACTTTGCACAGCATTGCTTGGAGATTGATAGATTAACATTAACAGCATTTTAAGGGCCAACACTGGATATTTCAGCTTGACGTAAACGATTCATTACATGTGATGTCTGGCAAAGTGTGCTATATTGCAGAACACAAATATTTTTAAAGTGTTAAGCTCAAAATCAACTTTAAACAAAAAATGGTAAAATGCATTTATAAAAATTATCTTGGTTACACAGAAAATTTCTGGTCTACCACCTTTGTTTTCTTCAGTAGTTAAACTTTATGGCTCAATATCCCAAATGATCCTACTTTGGGCTTTTACACAAGCATAAATACAGATCAACATATCAGAGATCACATAACATTTGTTTGTTCTGTTTTGCGTATAGTCACAATCCTTTTTATTAATAAACTAAAATATTCATTATAAATTTGCTCCAGAGGGATCCATGGGCCTTTACTTTGGAGCCACAGAATCTGATTAAATGTAAGAAAGTGTATTGTATTTATATCTTGATTCTTGGATGGCTACAAATCCAGCAGGTTTCCCCTAAAAGGATAGCTCTGAACTCCTATAATTCAGCTCTGGCTTGTTTGGATCAACTACAGATCTGTTCAACTCATCGTGTATCTCAACCAGCTAACCTGAACAAGAAAACTATCATCTATATACAGATAATTTATATAAGCTTTCACTAATCTTAGGGGTTTTTGGTCATAAACCCAAATTCTCTATTAGGATTTAAGGAAAAAGCTATTAGTATTGTCGTCACATAACTACTTGGATTTACTTTTCCATAATGACAAATCATATTTTCCTTGTACTAGGGGGCCAGGGATGGGTTGTATGTCACACGCAGTAAGTTCTCCTTGAGACATCTACCTCCTCCCAAAAGCGCTACAAGGAGCCTACATATCTTTGTGTTCATAGTCTCCCAAAGTACCACATTTTCTTTCCAGTTAAATATGTATTCTACCAGGCTGGACTATACTGTATTGCACTGAAAATATATGAAGGTAGTTGCAAGAATGTTTGTTCCCAACAAGTTTACTTGAAGTTCATATATATATATATATACACACACACACACATATGCTAGACAATCTAGGTACAATCACGGACAGAACTGCAGTCCCTTTATTAATGCTTTTAGTTACAGATCATTCTAGAAATACCTCATTTGCTCTAATTATTTCAAGGCTGCTGCTAAGGTAGCTAGTATATGGTATCAGCGAAATATGGTTTAAATATATAGCGGTTGAAGTATAGTCATTAATTATGAAACATTTCATATACGTGACCAAGGGAGAGAATGCAAAGCAACCAGAAAGACATAACTCACTAACTTTTAGTCACTTCCCAAAAATGAAGCTTTATTTTGCAATGAAGTTGGAATCAGAACGGAGTTGAGATCTGAAGCTGAATTCTCCCCTTAAGTTTAGCTTTATTTAAATTCTAAATTAATTTCAGATATTTCCTTTATCGCACAAAGATTAGCCTTCTAAATCCTGATGTTTTCAGAATTAATCAATTTCACTTTACTAAACAGGAAATTGCTATCTAGGAAAACTGTGAAACTATCTCAACATTTCTGCCCTCCCTGGGTCACTTATTGAGGGGGGAGTTGGTTTTGTTTGGGTTTTTTAAACTTCCTTGAAAAAAATATTATTCTTAGCACTGATGAAACGAAGAAAAAAACCCACCATATCCATGAAACAAAACCCCACACACACCTCAAGAAAAAAAGTCACAAAAACCCTCCAAACAAAACCAAAAAACCAAACCCAAAACAAAAGCAACCAAGAACAAACTCTATGCCTCTTATATCCACTGAAATCACTGTGGGACAGATTCGACAAAGGACTGAAGGACTTAAAAGGTAAAGTGCTTCAGGGCTTTTCTTTTCAGTGTCTGACGGTGATGGGAAGGTAGCAGGTAAGGATGTGGGCTGTGCAATCCTGTGCAGAGCAGGGGGAGAGCAGATGCCTCGCACAGGGCTCACAGCAGCCAGGCTGCTAAGCGGGAAGGTACCGAAAACCTACTGCTAATCGTGCGGAAACAAAGGGGTGAGCGCTTTCAACCCTTCAGCTGATCTGGCCAGGACCACAACAAACGCAACCAGCTTCTCCTCCCACACTCTGGAGCAGTGCAAGAACTGGGGTCTTGCCTGCAAAGACGCAAGTCCTATTGCCGGCATCCCTCCCCCTGGCCGGCACCCTACAACCCAGCCCTGCCACGGTCCAGTTTGGGCTGAGCAGGGACGCAGAGGTGTGCTGCGGCACCAGCCTCATTTGCCCATGGATCAGCTGACACGGTGTGCAAAGAAGCCTCCTGGGGCTTCGGTCCCCTCAAGCTCAGACGTAACCTGTAGCGCAAATTGCAACCTCTGCCCTGGACAGGGATGCTCTGGGCTACGCATGGACACACAACTACCAAATACCCTTGAGAGCTCCACAGCTCAACCAGGAGAGCTCAGTGAAGTCTAGGGATTTCAGAACGGGGAGCAAATAGGGTCTAAATTCAAACTTAGAGTCCTGAAAACCCCTTTTCAGTTACTTCCTCATCTCCAAATTCAGTCCCAGAAGTGGCTGCTCAGATCTTTCCTGGCACTGGTCCCAAGGGCCAGAGTCTAATTGCCTTTACTCACCTTGACAATATTTTTCACAAGAGGAGCTCACTAATATTTAGACTATATCTGCAGTGGAAAGCATTGCTCAAAGTGAGCAATGGTGGCAGAATCTATTCCAGGTGTAGAAAAAAAAGAAAAGAAAGAAAGAAAAAAAAAGCAATAGCAAACTCTGTGGAAAACTTAACACGGGCATTTTTTAGCATCAGAAAATTCTGGAGGCTTCCAAACAAACTCATAATTCAGAAGCATTTGAGAGACAGCAATGCATCACTAATAGATTTTTCGTAGGTTATATCCTTGAAAGAAGGTAGATGGTATAGCAGACAAAATAAAGTTGTTGGTGGCCTAATACATTGCAAGTGGTTTGTCACCTACAGCACTGCATTCTTTAAAGATATCTAACACACACACACACACACAAAATCTCTCAAGTGAATTTATTGACTAAAACCAGTTCCACAGAACCAATTAGTATCTTACACAGGCTGCCCTGCAAGGCTTATGAGGCCATCCATCACTTGTCCATTTAACTATTTAGCATTTGTTCCAGCAATTTGTCACACTGTCAGAACGGTAGCATTTCAGAATAGGAGTTTTTGGTTGAAAGAAATCTAACTCAGATAGTACAGATATTTCTTTTTTAATAAGACTTACACAAGATTTATGTTTCTATTATTTTTAACCTTAAGCATCTTGTCTGGAAGGTGAGGTTAATTCTTTGTATTTCAAAGGTTCCACATTTAAATCAATTGTTTTATATGAGAATTTAAAAATATCACGCAAAATGGAATTACTTCAAACTTCAACAATTCACAGTTCTGACATCATAGAGTACCTTATCTTACAGCTGCAGTGCTTACATTTTTATCCCTTTTCCCATCTAGTCATTTGCTTTTCCATTCATTTCTGGTGACTTTCTTAATTTCTCAGCTCCCAGTGAATCACAAAAAAATTACCTTTCCATTGAATGAAATGCGAAGTATCAACATAACATTAGCATGTCTACTCCTAAGGTATTTTAGATTTTTTCAGGCTCTATACATCTAAAGGGAAAGAAAAAGGATTGCCGCAGAGTTTCAATTACGCACCTCCAGATATTTATAAATATAAATTAACACGAATGTATGAAAAATAAAACGCAAAAGAAATCTTTCAAGCTTGGCTATCTCTAACAGAGCATTTGATATCTAAAACACAGGTACTGGGAACCATTTCAAAAGGCTGGCAACTCGCTTTAAAACTCATCCAGAACATTTTGCCCTATCAACACGTAGGAATTAGACTAACACAATTTCTACATTAAATGAAAACAGCTACAATGAGTATGTCAGGCTACCTGTTAACACCTTGTCAGAGAACTCTTGCAGTCCTATCGCACATGGCTGTATGTCCACGCACCTGCTATGCTGCCACTTCACAGATCCCACCAAAATGAACAGGTGTCATTCAATAACCTCTAGATTTGCTTATTGTTTCAGAAGCAGGATGCCGTTTTTAATGGCGAGAGCACGCAGATCAGAGGTCTGCTTTCCTGATACCCTGTAGAGTTTCCCGATTTAGATTTCTTATAAAAGGGCTGCGGCAAAGAAGCCTGGGAATCAAATGCCATCTCTGCATCTGAATGCTGGTAAGCAGCTCCCATGGCATTTCTCCCTGACTCTCAGCGTGCGTCTGTCACTAAGCTCACTCCCAGAGATAAAACAGCAAATGTGAACTCCTGTGGGAGAGTGAGTTGAGTAAAAACCTTTCTTGAAGCCCTGAGAATGCTACAGCTCAGTCAGTCATCAGGCCTTCAATCAGTGTGCCCATCTCACCTTGTATACACTGTACGAGCGTCAGGTAGGGATAACCAAGTGTTTAATATATACAGAGCAAAGTGAATTTGTGTAAAAGGATTAGCAAATTTCACTAGATAACACAGATTGTCAACTGCTCAAAACCCCCCCAAAAAAATCCCACCTCTGCTTCACTGAGTAATTTTAGTGTTAAACACCTGACAGTTTTGAGGTATGTATTTCATTTTTCTCTACCCATTTCTTTCTGTAATTACTAGCTTCTTTCAATTATGTTGGTATCTGTTAAATATCACTATTTTATCAATCCTTCTGTAGAGGATGCACCTACCTTAGATCTAGGTTACGCTGCTTACACAAAAAGTATTATTTCCAGTTACATTCAGGATATCATAGCAATACTTTCAACAGTGTAGAAGCAAATGGGCAGAAGGAGAGAATCTGAAGGACAGACCAGTTAACAAGAGCCAAGGGGTCAGAGCCGGGCAGACAAAGGCAAGAGGCCCGGAAAGAGGAGAAGGTGCAAATACATGTGGGGATGCCGAGCCCAACAAGCGAAAATATGTACCTGCAGGTCTTAGGTCTGTGTAACAGCTATTTACTTATCTTTGGAAGAGGGTTTGCTTGTTTGGGTTTGTTTTTTTTTAAATATAGGTCCAACACTAAAAAGCATAAAATAAACATGGAAAATTATTCCAGCCACAGACATGGGAAAAAAAAAATACACTGAAAACAAAACTTTGGTGGTGTTACGTGCAAGCCTGTGGGGAGAACTGCTCACAACCAGCAATTCATCAGTTCGTCTAAACTCTGTCTTTAGGGAGAGCTTGAAAACCTATCAGTAACAGGATTGCCAAAGAGAGCCAGCAACAAATATCGTGGGCTGCCTTGGGCCTAGAGACAGTGGCAATTCCTTCTGACAGAACCCCGAGGAAGTTCAAAATGAACCAGAAGACAGGGTATTATAATATTCACATTCTCCACTCCCCTCCACCCCCCTCAAAAAAAAAAAGCCACAAAAATCCTCTGCAGCTTCCGATTTGCTTTTCATTCTCTTTTGTAAAGGAAGTTCCAGGTCAGCTCCCAGAAGTTGCAGAAAAGCTTTTTTGGGTTTAATAGCCCAGAGTTAATTGCCATTCATTTGGCAGGTTTGGTACAGAAGGCAGGTCAGAATTAATTTCTTGCTTAACCAAGGCTGAAATTCACAGTTAAAGTATAAAAAGCTATAGCTGCTACTGAAGTCTAATTCACGGAGCGAGATGATCGCAGCAAGAACTTGTCCTGAATATAAAAAGCATACGGGAACATGCACCATCTCAAACAGAAAGAGGGAAGTTGAAAGAGAAAAAGAAGAAATAACCCAAATTCATCATGAAGGGCCAAACCCACCTCTGCCTGCCTGCGCGTAGCTCCTGTCAGCGACTTGAGAATTGAGCTCTAAACCACGGCTTCTCCATCAGCCAGCACACTCTGGGCAGCTCAGTGCACAGCTGATTGGAATCACATAATCAGGTCAAAAAGGTTTCACAATGGCCCTAAATGTGGCCCTATCAGAAAGGGGGCTCAGAGTTATGACGATCAATTACTATTTAAGTAACGTTCGGTGAGATATGTTAATGCTTCCATCAAGACAGGGGGAGGAAAGTAAGTCTAAGGAAGCAGAGGCAGGATTTCAAAATGAGTAAAGCAGCACTTTTCATGACAAACCTTTCTGGAGAAAGAAAATACTGGAAATAACATAAGACAGCACCTGTAAATAATTGTATTAAGTATTAAACTTTCCTGAAAAGAGAACATGGAACTATGAAAGTTTACATAAACAAAGCAAAACAAAAATATTGGACACAAAAATGCCTTGTCCTGGGGTGCCCTACTTCAATGAAAATATTCTTCCACACTTTCTTTTTACTGTGCCGCCTGCCTGTTATCATCTGTTTTTTCTTGTCCCACTGCTAGATTTTTAAGGTCACTAGGAGGAAGAGAACACTTTCTGCATTGTGTGTAGCATGTCAGGCTTTAAAAAGAAAAAGAAAAAAAAAGGACAAGTGTCCAAAGCAGACACATTGATTAGGCACTTCCATCCTAAAAATACAATTTTAAAAATCATCAGTTTCTGCCTAAATCGAAAGATACATGATATAGACACGTTGCTTCGAATTTCAAATTCTCTAGACATTTTGCATTATCTAATCACGTTGGGATTAGGTATTTTAGCATTGCTTTGCCTGTATCTCCAAAAGGCCCCACTTAATAACACTCTTGGAGTGCACCTGCTACAAAGTTAGGCATATATAAATTGCCATTTTGTGAATTCAGGCAATGATTCGTATTTTCATTCCTTCCAGGTATGGAAAAACAAGTAGAAAAGTTAATTCTGAAGCCAACAGTGGCATATTTACCTACAAACACCTTTCACGTAAACAGGTCCTCAAGTTTAGGCTCAGAGGAATGTCTGAAAAAGACCAACGTGCAAGAGTGATGCTGCTCGTTGCGCGCATCAAGAATAAAGTTGAAGGTGTTCTGCTACACCGTGCAGATGGGGACAGATGCTCTGATAAAGGAAATGCCAGAGGCCACGTTAGTGTTTCTTGTTTTCTTCCTCTACTCTTCCTCTCACATTTGCTGTCTACTCTCAAAATACCTATGAGCTCATTGACTTCTTGAGTTAAAATGGAAGGCGAAATTCTGAGTGCAACCGTAAAAGCCACAAAACTGATATTTTAGGTAGCATCAGAAGCAGCTAACTGGAGTTCACACTGTTTCCAAGGGCTTGCTAAAGCTGTACAAGCCTGCTCAGTTTGGAAGCAGACAAACTATATGAAAATATGGCTATAATAGTCAAGTTCACCCAAGAAGCAAAATATACTGCTAAACACATTCTTCGACTGGTTTAATTACATTTATACTCAGAACTGTATTGGTATAAATATTTCTACAGTAGAAACAGAAAAAAAAATATTTACAGACAAAGGCTTCAGAACAAATCAAGCCTCCACATAATAAAGTCTATCTGCCACCCTGTTGATAGGAAAAGGATTGTCCCATGCTGAAACGTCACAGGATGTCAGCAAAGGTCTCAAAGCTGTGAAGTCCAGCGTTACCATTTCTCTGCACACAGTTATTCTCTTTTTCTCAGGGTCCCAGTGGCATTGTTACTACCAGACTGATCTTTCGACTCCATCTGCTACTAAATTTTCTAAGCTTTAATGCTTGCCTTTACAATACAGGACCAGGCAGTTTGCAAAATAATGCTAGAATACATAATATATTCTAACGTGAATAAAAATGTCATACACATGTATCCAGTAAATGCAGCCAGTTTAGAGACCATCAGAAAAGTCCCGAACATGCATATATAGCAGTTAAGCGTGAGTCTGACCTCAAAAATTGCCTTTCAATTTGAATTACAATTCCAATGAAATACGTGGCGTTATTCTAAAATCATCATAGTTTATCAGATAAGCGGACGGTTACCCAACACAACATGGGATGAGGAATTTCCTGAAGATGTGTATTGATCTCAAAGAAAAACCTGGGGGAGGTATAAAAGCCTATAAAATATTTTTTTTTTTCCTTTTAAAGTAGTTTTTGCTTTTACAGTTATTCTGGCAGATGAAAGCGGATGAAGCTATATGATGGGGCAGCTATATCTTTTACTATATCAGAAAAATTATTCTTCTCTATTCTGCTTTTCCCTAGAAAAGTCAAGAGGTAGTCAAATCATAACATCCAGCATAATGTGAGGTTAGTTAGGATTTCAAAATTGTATTGAAATTGTTGAAAGTGCCTGGACTTTTATTCAACAGTTCTTTCACTGAAAATCAAAGAAAAAGTCTTTTTTTTTTTTAAATAAAAAAAAGATTAATCATCCTTGTTTCTCATTTAAAGTCTGGGGACATAGCCAATCTTTTCTCTGTGTTCTCAAAGGGAGATATTTCATGTTAAAAAGAAATAACAAAATTGGTCTCATCTTCTTTATAGGTTGTCATGGAAGACAAGTCATCACGAGAAAAAAATTTAATGTTTCACATTTCTTTGGGTCACTTTTCAGCAATAACACTAATGCTAAAATTTTTCTGGAGCTAATAGAGTCTGATCTCTTGATGGTTTGTCCCTGGAAAGTGCTTCTTGCAATGCTACTTGGGGGGAAGAAGAAATGGAAAAGAAATTGTACATCCAATAAGCAAAAAAATAAAACTATTTTACTACTCCTGCATTTTCTGACATCATTTGCAACTTATCATCTCTAACTAAACTCACTGCAAGTTTGGAAGCCTAGCAAATCCAGGAACTTGCTTGTAAACCTACATATCAAAGCTCTAAGCAGCTCCTGTTCTATGGCTCTGGATTTAATAACTTCCTTTAATAGCCTGTGTAGCTAGAAGCATTTTTGCCAGTATGACTGATTTAGTACTAGCCTCAGAACCCCTCTTCAAGCCTCACTTAAAGCTCATGAGTAGTTGATGCTGGTACCAATATAAGTGGTCTCTGTGGATTCTTGAAATAAAACATTTTACAAGTCTCATCTTTACATTTGATTGGTATCAAATCTTCTCTTACATAACCCACTAAAATTTATAAGGGAATTTGCCCAGTTAAGGGTTACTGGATTTGGAAAAAATGAAACAAAACAAAAGAGAAAAACACAACAATAAAAAAAGGGTCATTAGATATAAAGAACCAAATAGATTGGGTGTGAATATACTGCACATTGCAAATCATAGAATCACAGAATGGTTTGGGTTGGAAGGAACATCGAAGACCATCTAGTTCCAACCCCCTGCCATGGGCAGGGACACCTCCCACTAGACCAGGCTGCTCAAAGCCTCATCCAGCCTGGCCTTGAACACTTCCAGGCATGGGGCATCCACAGCTTCCCTGGGCAACCTGTTCCAGTGTCTCATCACCCTGACAGGAAAGAATTTCTTCCTTATATCCGGTCTAAATCTACCCTCTTTCAGTTTAAAACCATTACCCTTCATCCTATCACTACAATCCCCGACAAAGAGTCCCTTCCCATCTTTCCCTTAGGCCCCCTTCAGCTCTGCCTGACACGCTTCATTCTTTTGTAGAATCATAGAATCGTTGAGGTTGGAAGGGACCTTTAAGATCATCGAGTCCAACCTTTAGCCTACCCTGACAAAAGCCACTTCTAAACCATGTCCCTAAGTGCCCCATCTACCCTTTTTTTAAACACCTCCAGGGATGGTGAATCCACCACCTCCCTGGGCAGCCTATTCCAATGTTTAATAACCCTTTCAGTGAAAAAATGTTTCCTAATATCTAATCTAAACCTCCCCTGACGTAACTTGAACCCGTTTCCCCTTGTCCTATCACTTGTCACCAGGGAGAAGAGGTCAGCCCCCATCTCTCTACAACCTCCTTTCAGGTAGTTGTAGAGGGTGATAAGGTCTCCCCTCAGCCTTCTCTTCTCCAGGCTAAACAACCCCAGCTCCCTCAGTCGTTCTTCATAAGGTTTGTCCTCCAGACCCCTCACCAGCTTTGTAGCCCTTCTCTGGACACGCTCCAACACCTCAATGTCCCTCTTGTAGCGAGGGGCCCAAAACCGAACGCAGTACTCGAGGTGGGGCCTCACCAGTGCCGAGTACAGGGGGATGATCACTTCCCTAGTCCGGCTCACCACACTGTTCCTGATACAGGCTAGGATGCTGTTGGCCTTCTTGGCCACCTGGGCACACTGCTGGCTCATATTCAGCCAGCTTTCAACCAACACTCCCAAGTCCTTTTCTGTCGAGCTGCTTTCAAGCCACTCTGCCCCAATCCTGTAGCGCTGCATGGGGTTGTTGTGTCCCAAGTGCAGGACCCGGCACTTGGCCTTGTTGAACTTCATACCATTGGTCTCAGCCCATCGGTCCAGCCTGTCCAGATCCCTCTGCAGAGCCAACCTACCCTCAAGCAGATCAACACGCCCGCCCAGCTTAGTGTCATCTGCGAACTTACTGAGGGTGCATTCGATCCCTTCATCCAGATCATTGATAAAGATATTAAAGAGAACCGGCCCCAGCACCAAGCCCTGGGGGACACCACTAGTGACTGGACACCAACTGGATTTAACTCCATTTACCACCACTCTCTGGGCACGGCCATCCAGCCAGTTTTTTACCCAGCGAAGAGTACACCTGTCCAGGCCTTGAGCAGCCAGTTTCTCCAGGAGAATGCTGTGGGAAACGGTGTCAAAAGCTTTGCAAAAATCCAAGTAGATAACATCCACAGCTTTTCCCTCATCCACTAAGTGGGTCACCTTATCATAGAAGGATATTAGGTTTGATAGGCATGACCTGCCCTTCACAAACCCATGCTGACTGGGCCTGATCACCCTGTTCTCCTGCATGTGCCGTGTAATGGCACTGAGGAGGATCTGTTCCATGACCTTCCCAGGCACCGAGGTCAGACTGACTGGCCTGTAGTTCCCCGGATCCTCCTTCCGGCCCTTCTTGTGGATGGGTGTCACATTTGCTAACCTCCAGTCAGCTGGGACCTCCCCGGTTGTCCAGGACTGCTCATAAATGATACCAAGTGGCCTGGCGAGAACCTCCGCCAGCTCTTTCAATACCCTTGGGTGGATCCCATCTGGCCCCATAGATTTGTGCACCTCCAGGTGCTGAAGCAGGTCCCTCACCATTTCCCTTTGGATTAGAGGGGCTTCATTCTGCTCCCCATCCCTGTCTTCTAGTTCAGGGGTCTGGGTGCTCAGGGAACAACTGGTCCTACTGCTGAAGACTGAGGCAAAGACTTCATTAAGTACCTCAGCCTTTTCCTCATCCTTGGTCACTATGTTGCCGGCCCTATCTACTAGAGGACAGAGATAATCCTTAGTCCTCTTCCTATTGCTAATATATTTATAGAAGCTTTTTTTGTTGTCCTTGACAACAGAAGCCAGGTTTAGCTCCAGCTGGGCTTTGGCCCTCCTGATTTTTTTCCCTACATAGCTTAACTACCTCTTTGTAGTCGTCTTGAGTGGCCTGCCCTTCCTTCCAGAGGCCATAGATCCTCTTTTTTTCCCTAAGTTGCAACACTAGCTCCCTGTTTAGCCAGGCCGGCCTTTTTCCCCAACGGCTTGTCTTCTGGCACATGGGGACAGCCTGCTCCTGCGCCTTTAAGACTTCCTTCTTGAAAATCATCCAGGCTTCCTGGGCTCCTTTGCCCTGGAGGACTGCCTCCCAGGGGACTTTGTCAACCAGGCTCCTGAAAAGCCCAAAGTCCGCCCTCCGGAAGTCCAAGGTAGCAGTTCTGCTGACCCCTCTCCTTGCTTCTCGCAGAATCGAAAACTCTATCATTTCATGGTCACTGTTCCCAAGACAGCCTCCAACCTTCACATCCCCCACAAGACCTTCCCTATTTACAAACAACAGATCCAGCAGGGCACCTTCCCTAGTTGGCTCTCTCACTAGCTGTGTCAGGAAGTTATCCCCAGCACATTCCAGGAACCTTCTAGACTGTTCCCTCCCTGCTGTATTGTATTCCCAGCAGATGTCCGGCAAATTGAAGTCCCCCACGAGGACAAGAGCTCGCGATCTTGAGACTTCTCCCAGCCGTTTATAGAATATTTCTTCTGCCTCCTCATCCTGATTGGGCGGTCTATAACAGACTCCTACTACGATATCTGCCTTGTTAGCCCTGCCCCTGATTCTTACCCATAAACACTCAGTCACACTGTAGACACACTGCAGGAATACATTTGGTTTTTGAAAGCAAAACAAACTGAAACAGCGGATTCCTTATAAATTATCTGCATTGTTCGTTGATGTATTTGTTAAACCTGTGGAGAGATTATAAGCATTTCAAAATAGGACTGTCTTCTTGCCATATGGCTGTACAAGTGCCTAGTTCAAAGGAGTGCTGATCAATGACTCGGATGACACTAATGCACAAATATTTGTATTATTCCTGTTTACTTGACTGCGTAAAACGCTCTCATAAAGAAGATGGTAGAATGATTCAATTAGTCGCTGAGTAGAGGGCTTTTTTGTAAAGTTAAGAACAGTTAAGATGGTTGGGATGAAGAGAAGTGGAAAAAAAAACTTCCTCGGGAAACCTAATTGAATGAAGTGTTGCCTACAACCTGAGTTATTTTTCTACCCATGGCAAGACCTTCTCTCTTAAATTTAGTTTTCACTAATTACATTCATATGAACTGTACACATATGCTGCAAAGTATGCCTCCAAATCGTTCTATTTAATAGCATCTGTACCCAGCTCTAGAAGGAGTTTTGCAGGCTCCTTGACAGGAAAGACACAATAATCCAATAGCTTCATCTCTTTGAACTATATAACTAGGGATTTGGGAAAGAGCCCATATTAGAGCTTAAAAATAAAGTACCAAGACTGCAAGTTAAAAATACATTTACTGACAGTACTGCTCTCCAGCCAATGCCTCTTCCCAAAATACTATAAATTAGCAGTACCTATGTGCATCTCCCTGGCAGGTCCTGCTTGGAAAAGATTCTCAAAATAACGAGTCTTTGGTCTTATGTCACAAGTCTGCTTATTCTTTTTTGTCTTGCAGCTGCACTTGGAAACCAGAGCTTGCAACAAGGCATAGCGAGCCGTGAGGAGAGAGAGAAAACTAAGTACCAGCCGCATGCACACTTACAGCTCATTCACACAGAGAAGCGAAGGAAAGACCCGGTCAAAGCAGCTTCTTTTGTCCTCCCAGCCCACCGCTTCCGCCAGTTCACAATGCTACGCCACTTCATTAGCCTACTTTGCATACTGTAGCTGGTAAAAGCTTCTCTGTCACACGACAGTTGTACTGGCCACCCTCTCAACTACTCCTGTCATTCTGCATACGCTGAGCTGGACTGTTTCTCAGCTACGCTCTGTTTGGAGAGCTCGTGAGCACACATACGTGGTGGCGAGGGATTGTGGTGACCGGACTGCCCTCCTCCAACTTCTGGTAGGTGGGAGAGAGCAGCAGTAGAATGGAATTTCCTTCCCATCTATTCCTGTGGCATTTCCACTTCCCTGAAAGATTGTACAGTCCACCCACAACTTGACATACGGCCCATAATAAAAGGATCCAGCACTGAGATTTTTATTTTATTTTTTAAAAAATAAAAGATTTTTCTCTACAGCTGAAATCGCCTTTTTTTAAGAAAAAGCTCACATGCATCAAATAAGCAGCATAGCAAAAAACATGAACCTAGATGTGTACACAAATACACTTTTCTACCCTAAAGCACATTTGAGTTTTCCACCTGTATTTAATAATTTTAGCAAATATTAAATTATACATTGACTAGCAATGTTGAAGCACAGCACCAGTTATTGAATTGCCAACTCACTTTGGTATCTAGGGGCACAGATAGGAAATTAGCCAGGGGGCATGAGATCAACCTCAGCTGATCAGGACAGCCATGATCTCTCTTACCCTCAAAAAACATCCCTGGATTTGCCAAAATTTTCCTCTTCCTATGGGACATCAGAGAAATCCCTAAGAGAAGGAGAGCTGACAGCACCCACGTGGAGGCTTGCAGCTAGTTTTCTTCCACTTCTGACAAGCATGAGACCATTCCCTCCCCAGAAACTTCAGAGGTCTACCCTGGCTAGTACGTGGAGCTGCTGCACAAGTGAACTAATAATGATTTAATTTCTGGAGAAAACAGATGAAGTACCATACCAATATTATTCCAGTTTCAAAAGCTTCTTGATACATGCTGAAACACCTTTCTCCATGCAATATTTAAAACACGCTCTGATTCTTGTGACGTGAATAAGCCTGCTGAGTGGCCTAAACTCTTTGGTCAGGTGGAGCACGGTCCTGTTTATCTGCTGCTCCTCCCACTTTACTCTCCTCTTTCACCTTTTCCCTTCCTTTCTTTTTTTGTCTCATCTTCACATAATTCCTTGCTAAAAGCCACAGATTAAATTCACAAATAGCTTATTGCAGTCCTTTCTTTTAACAAGGTTTGACTATAAGTGTGAAGTGTCATTTCTACAAATATTCACGTGAGCTAAACCTTTGCTTTCTCTGTGCATTTACGTGAGCATGTATAGACCACTGAAAATGCAGTTAGTAATTTGCCAAATCATTTTTTTTCTGCACTGACATAGGTGCCTTAAAAAATCTGAAAAAAACTTGAGAAGAATACATGAGATCATAAAAGATATCAAAAAACAATTATAAACTTAAGTAGCAACGTGGCAAGGAAAGAAAAGGGAATACAAAGGACTCCTTTTAAGAAGCACAAATACAATTTATGAGACATTTACACCACATATTTACCTAAGCACAGTGAAAAAATTTGAGAATTTTTTTCTTAAAATGGAATAACATTTCTATAAAATGAACACTATTTACTACAGTGGTGAATGCAGAATTAAAGTGTTTCTAAATTAACATGATTAACTAAATGAGTAAATGCTGGACTACTATGTTTCTCTACCTAAAGCAAATGTAGGATTCTCTTGAAATATGTCACCAACCAGATATCTTGCAGTTAATTACTGTAATAATCACTGTTAATTAATCATTACTGTTGTGATTTCCAGTGATTCCATGAAGTTGCTTACCTTAACTGAGATAAGACTCCAGTCCTCAAAAAAACTGAAAAAGCAAATGATACTCTGTAAATTCTGTAAACATTTAGCCATGGCAGTAACTTTATTAACGTTAGCAGCACCACTGAGGCAAGAGGAGCTTTCAATTTCATGTTACTAAAACACAGGTTCTTACATTACACAGACCTTCAAAAGCTGTTGTCTAATAGCACCCGCTAGCCACTTCAATATTTTATCTTTTCAAGTTTCCCTGGTGTAGAATCGTGAACGTGACACTGGCTATCTCGCTCTCATTCCTCTCCCCACAACTTGGCATGCTCCACATCATTTAAAGTGACAATGTTTTTCCAGGAAGCCTATTTCAGCTGGCATAGGTTCCTCCTGCTGCTCTTAAAAGCAATGCTCCAGTCAAAGAATAACAACCAAATAAATTGTCCCCTTATACAGAATGTCTCTGCTCCCTTTGGCCATGTAAAGGACGTGATCCATCTTTGTCCGCCAAAAATCTAAAAAGCAAATCTGCTTTCCTATGTAGACCCCAGAGTTTAGGAACAAGCTGGCTGATAAAATGCATATGGTTGGCTGCCAGCTTCCTCCTCAAGATCCCAAAAGTCTAAACACGCTTGGCACTACTCTGTTTTTCCAGGATTTGTGAAGTATGGACAGATAACGACTCCTTTAAAATAAAGCAACAACAACAAAAAAACCCTAGTATCTTCCTATGCTGTTTAAAAAGGCTTTATCTAATATCATCTAATCCAAACTTCTTTGATGTACCTCATCCTTGCCAGCATCCTTTTCTTGCTATTAATTTCCTTTGACTGCGTTTGAGAATCTATGCCAAGCACACATACCAATTCATGCGTGAAAGTTTTAAAACAGCTTTGCATTGATTTTTAGCCATTCCTTCTTATTACAGAAGTCATCACACACAGCCAGGAGCCAAAGAAATAGCAGAGGGTAGATTCATATTGAGAACTACACGAGTAAGACGTCAAGTTTTCTATTAAGCAGCAGTTTAGCATCTTGGAGCAAGCAGGTGTTCTCTACTATGTAATTCCAACTTGTCCCTACCTATATAGTCAAAAGAAGGTTCATGACCAGCAGAGAGATCCAGACATAAGCACAAACAAAAAATTATACTTTGGCTGTGGGCAAAAAAAAAAAAAAATAGTTACTGTCTTCATTGATAATTTCTCCTAGGAAGCATGTCTCCAAAGAAAAAGAAGCCATGAAAATAAAAGCCTGATGTTCACTTAGCTGACTGATTCCTGTGCTGACTTTCGTTGCCCCTTATTTCTGACACAGTTCTACAGTGATTTTAAAATTCATTCCATTGAATAATTAGAAGTGCTTGCTTATCACCATCCCACCAGGACTCCATTTCCCTTTGGCAGCTGCCCTTCCCCTATTGCTTTTAAGATGACTTTCAACCAGTAACTTCAGGCTTAATGCTAAGATGCCTGGGAAGTCTATGCTTGGACCTGAGCTAGAGTGAACAGTTGTCTAACAAAATGAGTTTTCAATGAGGAAATACTGAACAAAACCAATTCCTGAAACGCATTTCTTTTAACAAACTTCTAAGTCCATATGGAATACTTGCTTGATTTCCCAAAAGATCATACATTAAAACCTGAATTTCTGGTATTCCAGGGTCTGTGACCTGACTCCTACATTGTAGGGGCAAGCTGCCATGGCTACCCCTGTCCTTGCTCCCCAGCAGCGCTGCTGGGCACCTGGATCTCAGAGTCCAAGACTCAGCTTGCTTAAAATTTGCAAAGGAAAAAATGTAAATACTTTCAAAGGTAATACTATTAACTCTCAACTTCAAACCTACTATTTTGCTCTTCTCACAAAAATGGGTTTTCCCCCAACCAAAATCTTCAATTTTTTAGCAGCTTTAGTCTCAACCCAACCTGACTAGTACCTTAGAGCAACAGTTTTCAAGATGTAGTCTGCAAAGCATTCAAGTTTTGTGGATATCTGTAAGGGTAACTTGGAAAGGAAAACATTAAAAATTCAAGCTGTTTGTCAGTGGGGTTTTAACTCACTATTCAGAGATCTGTATCTTCAGTGAAAAAGGTTGAAAGGTTCACAGATCAAAAAAGGTTGAGAACTACAAGCCTATAGAGTAAAATATAAGCAGGTTGACCCGACTTGCTAATTTTAGACACAGATCTAAATACATTTTCCTAGCTGCAAATGCAATGAGCTTCTCTTATTTTCCCTGGTTGAGCTATATAGACAGCTACCTTACAGCAAAGGAATGACCGCAGTTCATATACAACTAACACTGCCTATAATGACTTGGGCCAAGGAGCGCTCTTGTTTGGACTCCTTGTCTGACAGGGTTGCCCAATCCCTCAGCATGCCTTTGTTTTTGCACTGTCTTGCTGCTTTTGTTTAGAAAGAGAAACAACATGAGAGAAGCTGAAATTCACTATTTTCTCACTTTCAGGACAAATTTTTGATGCCACAAGCATGGGCTCAGCAGACCATTCTTCTAATTGCTATGCTAATTAATATATCAAGAGGGGAAGCTCACTTCACCCACTCACACCCCCACAAGCCCCACAATAAACCTCTGTCTCTCTCTGTTCTAGGAAACAAAATACTTACAGCCCAGGTGTGTATTATTTCTCTCCAGATAACTAGATCCCAAGTGTATATTTCTATGTATTAAACCATGCACAGGGCTAGGGGAAAAAAGCGAATTGAGGAAAAAGAAATGCTATTGCTCTGTTAAAATGAAAACTACCTTCCTCTCATTAACAACCCTCATTAAGGCACCCTCTGCCTATTTCACCGCTGTGTTTATCTCCTTCCCCTGACGGCAGGGATGCTGGATCATGATGAGCCATCAGGGTTCGAGCCCAGTCTCAGGCTGTCATCTTGATTTAGGTGACAGGATCCTAGTACCTGGCCCCACATTTCAGACATAAATGGCACCAGTAGTCAGGCAACATTTCGAGACCAGTGAGTAGCTATAGGGATTGCAGTGTCAGGTATGGACTTTAATAAGCACATTAAAGAGAGGAACAGAAACTTTCCCTACCAATAGAAAATGGAAGATTTTGGAATAATTTAAAGAAAACACAAGAAACCTACAAAGAATCAGAATCTAAAGATTTCATATATATTTGAAATAAATATTACAAAAGGTTATAGAAAAAAAATATTCAGATAACCCCCAATAACATTATTGTTCTCTATAACGGTGTGGGTTTTTTGATGATGCAGGCCTGTGCAACACAGAGTCTGTGGAGAAAACAATCCGCTGGAATGATGTTTTGCGTCACTGTATTCAATAATAAAACCTTAAATTGCAATAAATATAGAAGTCAGTTTTCAGCATGTAGGGAAGTGAGCCTGTATCAAGAACTGTAAGGCATTTCTCTAATATGAAGACATAACAGAGATTTACAAGATGTTTCCCATCCCTCCCCCAACCCAGCCCCACACACACTTACCTGGAAATAGTGAAGTATTTTGGATTTTATTACATTTTTAAGGCTGGTTTTAGTGCTAATTCTATATATATAAAAATCTGCTTTCTAAAGCATTTTGCATCTGCTTCCCGCGCACTCCCTTTTAATACGCCAAGGAAACAATAACAACAGCCACTAGAGAACTGTGCTCTCTAGATTGAGCCACGCAGCGATCTGGCATCGTCACCTCCCTGGGTCATCACCTTTCTTCTAGTGACTGGCATATCTGATCCAACACAGCTCTGCTCATCTCCTCGATAGCCACTTCCCTCCCTCCAACCTCCCAAAGGCAAACCCCGGGACTCTGCGCTTTGTCCGACACTTGCGCTCCTCGGGAGTGGCTAAGCATTTTCATGAGGAGAGGACAGAGAGGTGAGAGAAAATGTCAGTCATCACTAGAAATACTGCAGTCCCAGCTGCGCTGGCAATGAAGGAAGAATATCATTTATGCAATATCTATATAAATACTTTTATTTTCAACTTATGGTTTTCTGGGGGGAATAAAAGAGACGCAGAAAGGTTTGGACTTCTCTGATAATTACATTCACCAAGTTTAGTCATTGTTCCAGTGACACAATTTTCCAGTATTTAAAAGACTGGGGGGAAAAAAAACCAAACAAAAAAACCACAAACACTCCCAAACCCCAACCAGAACCAATACAAAATATAGAGAAGAAACACATGCAATTTATTATCAAGTAAACACACTTCACACACTGTATATTAGCATCTCATCTTTACGTTTTTAAGTGTTCAAGAAAAACTGCAAGAAATTTTTAGGACATGAAAATCTTTTTCTGAACCCAAGGTATACATTTTTCCGCTCTATTCCCTGGCAGCCAAACCAGACAAAACAGTTCCCATGACCACCGGGAGCAATGGCAGAGCTTTTCTGAGGGCAATATTTCAGTCAAAAAGAAAGCAGAGGAGAAACACAGAGAAGAGATCTCTTACCGCATCCCGTCCTTTTGCAGACCACTAGACACAAGAGACAAAAAACGTTCTAAGCAACTGGATGCTGCCACCAAAATGATATCTACAAAATTTCTCTCCCTCTCCTGTGACTATGCAGTTGTTCTGCCAAAAGGAGACCCTGTAAACCAATGGTGGACAGGAAAGAATTTGCCGCTTAAAGCCCCTGTTAGGCCTTTCAAATGTTAATGTTATCACTTAGGAAAGACCAGAAACATCTCTCTGCACACAGGAGACAATTTAATTCTTCCATGGTACAGCAATCAGCTCTGTGAACACCAATCTGCAGTGACAATGACCCTTGTTCTGCTACACCATTGTATTCATCATCTGTTAGAAGCTTGGTGTGCTTTATGAAACGTTTTGAAGCCCTAGGCTAACTCCGACCATAGAATGACATACACATGCTATGAAATACCTTTACTTTTTAATCAACCTTCTCAAAATTAGGAAGTAACAACTCAGGAAAGAGAAGGAAACACATTGTTACATTTGTTGCATATGTTTCTCCATGTTGTTGCTTGTCTATGTTATTTTGAGCGTTGTCTATTTATGGAACTTGTATGATATATAGAAGACAGCAGGTAGAGTGATTGACTGAACGAGTCAGATGTTAAATTGCCATATAGCTGTGGAAAGGATAAAAATATTTCTCTACCTCTATTCATTCCATAGGAAAAATCCTCTCAGATCTTGCATTCTGTATCATTTTTACACTTAAAGGTTTCAAAGTGAAGAGAAGGTATAAAGGGTAGTGTTTAAAAATAAAAATACACATTTTCACAGCTTCATTTTCTTTTTCTCTTTTTAAGGAGAGTATAATATTGCAGGGGAAAAAGCCTGCTTGCTCTCAGTTAGGTTTACTAAATCAGTCATGAAGGCAGCTGATCTAAAATGCATCAGCTGTCACCTGCTCAGTCTCAGTTTGACAGTTCAATACCTCCTCATCTTCTGAGAATGGCAGTGCTGAGACCTGAGTAAACTGCGTCTGTATGCAAACTGTCACGGAGTTCTTGGCATATCATTAGGCCTGACCTCCACGGCTGCAGTGGCAACAGGGAACATTACAGCCAATTGTCATCAGAGTTAAAATTAATGTACAGGTCTCCAAATTCAGCAGTAGGGTAAGCCCCAAAAGTGGTGGCCAGTTGATGAACTACATAATTACAGTGAGCTAATCTTACCCCTTTGGAGAATGCAAGTGTATGTCAAAAATTCAAGGCACGTCTCTCTACACATCTATAGGTTTATTTTTCCCCTCAGCATTTATCTGGACCAAATATGACATATAAATGTCAGTATATCCTAGTTATCAGCTTTTGGTAGTAAAACGAAACATTATTCAGGGCCATGAAAGGACAATCTAAGACACATTCCCAAGCAGTGACAGTCAGGGTCACACTCACAGTGGTTAGAAAAGTTGTACCTGATCATTTCTGTAGCCCAGGCACACAGACCAACATGGCATCTCTTCTTGCTGAGATGCCACTTTCTGCCCTGCTGCAGCTGGCAGCAGGAGCACCATGCTTCCAGCAGCAGAGGAGCCCCATGAGGGCTTAAGGGAGCCAGCAACGTGCCCCTAGGTCCCTGTCCTAACTTGGCTAGTAGACATCTTCAGAGCTGTTTAACGCCTAAGAAAACATGTTCTGAATAAACATAAAATGGGCTTAAAGAGATCAAAATTCATATTCAGACCCCTTTCTGAATTTTTGTAGTATTACAACATCAACCGTGTCTGTGAGCTCTAGCAAAGCTCGTCTGGTTTGCATCACCCAGCATATGGGTACCTCCGCTCTGTATGACTTCATCCAGATTGCAGCCTCTTGACTTGTTTTAAATTGCTGAGTCTAAAAGTACTAAAGACCCTGATTCTCCACTACTATTGAAGTGTCTATAACCTTTCACTAGCTTATCAATATTCATTTCAGATGTCAGATATGAATAACTTGACTGAACACACCAATTTTTGAGTTTCTTTGGCTAAAGCAATCATGAAAAGCAACATGATATCAAAACCTGATCAGATGGAAAAGCTGCTAGACATATTTCCATCCTGGAAGAATATGGACTGAGGAATAGTATCTGTATCGACATCTACTGAATACTCAAGAACCACGAACGAGGTGTAGAATATTCAACAGGAGGATGATTTCACTTACCTTTAGGCCCTAGTATTGATCCTTTTATCCAGTTTTCTTTTTGCCATTATCATAAAACCAATATGACAAGGTAAATAGTTACACAGCCTTTGCCATTTCTTTCTCATTGTCTCCAGCCATCCATGGCACGGGCACGATCTGGTCTGGGAGGGATTTTGGTCTCTTATCTTAATAAATATTGCTGCACTTATCTGACACTCTACCTTGAGGTTTCATGAAAGAACTGTGCACCTCATGAAGTTATCCTAGAGAACAAATAACTTCATATAAAACACTGCATGTTTCTAGACTAAATTTCAAGGAGCTTCCATTGTCTTCTTCATGAGGGGAAAGCTACATTTATGTAAAAGTTTTCCTTTACTCTGCATCACTGGGTACATATCTGGTAAAAATAAAGTTTTGCTACAAAAATACCACAGTACTTCTTCCAGTCTACATGGAGAGACTTGTAGAAGTAGTCATGTCAGAATCCACTACCAACTTCAAATTAAGCAAGTTTTGTTTACCTTATGCTTCCTTTCCACAGTGGAAGTGGAAAAGTGAAGCTAGACAGCGAAAAACTCATATTTAGCCTTTGCATTCCTACAGCCTTTTGAAGAAGAAATTTTGAGCATCAAACTGATTAGTTGTACGAGAGTTAATAAGAGTCAGAAGTAACAAAACCTCCCTATGTCACCCATGAGGAAAAGAACAGTAATGAAGGTCAGATTTTATTAAATTATTTCTTTTACATAAGCAGTTTCAAGGTACTTAAATCCATCTCAGTGTAAAAGCCATGCAGCAGATATCTAACAGAACTGCGAAGTGCTGTACTCTCCTCTCCACAGAGCTCTTCCCAGAAGATAAAACATTGTGGATCATCTGAGAAAAGTTCTCACTTAATAATTTTTTATATTTTATGTCCATTAGTCATGTAGCTTGTATATAAACAGTCCTTAAAGGTCTCTTCCAGAAGCTAAACCCCAGCTAAACAATCATTTAGCTAACAATGTTAAATATTTCTTAAAAATGATTCAGGTACAACTCCTATTGGCTTAATCAGGTCTATGAAACGTGATTTTAAAAAAACCAACAGTATTGAATATAGATGTATTAAACCCCCCAAGCCTTATCTGCAAGAAATAGACATATTTTTAGAGCAGTTTATGATCTAAAGTTAGAGCAAGGACAAAGTGTGAATGGTCATGAGCACTACCTGAACATTTGAATGCCATGGTGGTATTCAACCCCATTTGCTTAACATCACTACTACCTCATGGATAAATAAATAAGGCAGCCTGTAGCTCCACCTAGACAAGCTCCTTCAACTCTTGGTTTTGTATGACGAATTGCAACACGAAATAAATTTCTTCTAAGCTTAGAAATTCTGCAGTGGACAGAACGTGATCAAAACCAACTCCTACTCATTACGATGTCCCCTCATAATTCATTCATAGTTCCATTTCATACTGCCATTCATGAATTATGAGGTCATTCCTAACTGAAAAAATATTTCACCTCATGTCATCTCACTGTCATATTTCTCTGTACTAGACTTCTCCACCGGTCAATCAATAGTAAAAGCAGACACAAAGTCCAGCAGTTCAGCAGATATTTGAGCTTTTCTAAATCTCCAATTCCCTTGTGAGTTTGGTCATTTTCTATTGAAGACAACGTAAGAAATAGCCCTGCAACCCACTTGCATAGTTTGCAGTGTAAAAATATAACACTTCCAGTAGAGGGCACTTTAAGCCCCTTCAGAAGTTACTACTCATTTAGAAAAAAACAGCTGCTTCTTCCCCGCCCCCACCACTGTACCCCATTTCAGATTTCGTTTTTACTGAATTTCTAACCACATTTCCCCAGGCTTGATACTTTCTTATTGACACACCACCACACAGGAGGCTACAGGAGTTGGGTAGCAAACAGTCAAAGAAACAGGAACTCAAGACGGTAGAAAATTTCTTTTTTAAAGGAAAAGGAATATTGACACGCTCGTGTCTTGAAAGAGTTAAGATAAGGCAAGTCATTCTTTTAATTTTGGTTTGATTTGCAATGAAGTAGGTTGCAAAAATGCAAACTGGTTAGCAGTGCGTGTTGGTAACTGTCTGTAATTCAGAAATGTTTTTATCCCATTCCTAAGAGAAATAACTGCCAAGGTGAACACTCTCCGAGTGCTACAATATCCATTTCTGGTTGAGTTACAGCCCTTCGGCTGTTAGCTGTTTTCAACCTGTATAACCCTACACTGATATGTCTTCTCTCTTTCCTTTTTTCCCCAAAGAAGAAACATATTTTCTCATTACTATAGCAAGACAATTGGCAGATCAAACAAAGTATTATACCTACATATAATAATGAACACAAAAAGAGACAAAAATGCAGGACTTAACAGCTTACAATTTTCTTTTTTGTCTGTTAAAGTATCCTTCTCAATGTTTGGGAGGGGGAAAAGGAGAAAATCTCTGAAAAACTACCATAAATCTTGTTTAAAATCAGCATGAGGAGACGCAGACATATTTTACATTAATGCCACAAGTAGTTATTAAAAGATTAATGATTTCTTAATACCTGGTTTACTAAAAAGCAAATCAGTGGACTGTTTAACAGATTGCTTACAGGCACAGTAGGTCTACGCATTTTTAACACTTCTTACTGGCACCGATGAGCACTATTTACTACACAATAGTCCTGTATGGTGGTAATGTATGTATATCTGTTAAACATTTATAATGCTTTTATCAAGCATTACCTTTTAATAATAATATAGGGTTTTTACAGGATTTAAACTCGTCTCAGACTCCATTAAAATTTTCTTTGTTTTCTCCACATTTTATCTGTTCTTCCAGTTCCTGCTACTGTTTACTTTGCTAGGTCTCTCTGGGTTTATTCAGCCTCCTTCAAATGAACAAATACTTTTGTGACATCAAAATGTTGCCATTTTCCTACCTCCTTCTTAAATATAATTGAAAAAACCAGACCTAGAACACAGCTTCAACTTTTGCCTGTACAACGATTACAAATGCAACCACTGTATAGAGAGATGGTGTCCTATAAGTTTCGCCTTTAGAATAAAGAGAAAAATTCACAGCCATCAACTCTTATCAGGTCTCAAGTACAGTCACCGTGCTGTTTCGGATAACTTGTGATGACTGATCATTGCATAGATAGTTTTTATCTTTGTGAATATTTACCAGATCTAAGAAGTTTAGGTCACTGAAAGAAGACTATTCAAAGTATGTCACAACTTCACTTAATTTTCAGACACAAAGAGCTTTGGAAAGCATCACACAATCTATAGAATGAAAAGATAATTACAGGGTAGTGAAATGAAGTTAAATGCGGTAACTTAAAGGTATGCAATGAAGAATTATTGTTCTTATGCTTCATCTGATTACGAAATTACGGCTTGAGGCAGCAGTACAAACATGACATTTATACCATCTCCATGGCACTCAGGCACACAGAAATCCAAAAAGTGTTCAGCTAAATTTCTGACATATGCCAGTTCCTACCGCAAAGCCTACATAATATTTTCAATGCTGTAAGATCTTCAATATAAGCAATCCCATACTATACAAAATAGGTGTACATATAGAGTTCTCAATACTTTGCATTTTGGTTTTTTTTTTTCTTTGTTACACCCAGCACGTTCTGAAGTCAGGATATCACATCTCCCAGCTCTTTCTGAAGGGCTGGGTGATGAAGCTGCTATGGGAAAATCCCGGCTCACGTACCACCCCAGACCTTCAGAGCCCAGCTGCAGCCCTGGTTGTCAGGAGTGGGACTGCTGCACAACATCCCCCTCTTTCTTTTTTTTCATATTTCAAAGCAGATTTATCAGGCCACAGAATTCTACTGATGCTGCGTACACCTCCTTTTTCATATCAATACCTTATTTCATTCCTGTCTGTTTTTCCTGGGATTCATTAGTAGCCAGCCATCCACTAAACACTCCTCATTTTGCAGACACTTTAGTGAGTTTATTCTACTTCAGTTCAAAGATTCTACCCAAAGTTTTAGGAATAATCACTAAATAAATTGTAGTATGCGCATTTATGTACTTATAAAGACAGTTTAAAAATACAGATTAGAAAACATGTTTGGAAGATAGCTTTCAGTTCTGTAAGAGTATTTGATACTGGAAAACATTTCAGATTAGAGAGAAATAGGCCTTAAGAAAAATAAAAGAAAGAAAAAAGAAAATAAGCTACAATATAGCAACATAAAAATCTTTAACAGTCCAACATATTTTTTTTTAAAGCAACGCTCCTTTCTTCGAGAACTCTACAGGGACATTTTTGACCCCATTATGAATATCCCTGCATGCCCTCAGCTGAGGGCAAACATTTATATTTTTATTACTGCCAGTAACAAAATTTCACCATAGAACTGTTAACAAATGTATCTTTTTAATTACAATTATGTGCTGTCATTTTCTGGTCTGTTTTAGATTTTTCATAAAAGAAATAGCAGGGAGTCTGTCTCAGTTTGTTCTTTACAGATTTTCTCAATGGACCTAGATTTCAGCCTTCACGAAACAATTGATTTGAATACCAATTGCCTTGGTAAATAATTCTTGAACAATTGCATATGTTATTTACAGACATGTACCCAATCGTAAAATTTTGATCTGAATTAGATTTTGAAAACAGCTTATTAATTAACAACTGCTAACAAATCAAAAGATGCTCAAAGAGCCTTGTGACGGTAAATATTACAAACCCTTCTCCAAACAGAAAAGTGGTGCTGGGAGCCGCAGCTCAGGTTACTGCATGGGAGTCGACACAACTCTAGCTGAGGTCCTAGCAGCAATGAGTGGAAAAGAAAGATTGCTTTCATGTGGCTTATCATCTATATTTCCATTTATACATAGCAGGAGGAGATCAGCTTTTTTCACGAAAACATGACACCATTGCTGCTCATCTAGAAAACAGGAAACCCAAAGGCAGCTACTGCCAACCTTTGTGCTCCCAGCCCCTGAGCAACCGCAATACGACAAAACTTCAAGGAATTACTACAATATCTGAAATCTTTAATGCTACCATTAACTGAAAAAATTGTAATGCTAGGATGAGTCGCATCTCTTTGTCCAGATTCATCTTCTCCCAAATTTCATGTAATAAATGAAGACTATGCCTCCAGTATTTTTGTTCATCTATCACCACGTCAATGATTATTACAGCATTGCAAAACAAACAACAGAAAAGCTTGATTTCAAGGAAGATTTATGGTAAGTGAAACACATTCAAACTTGACTAGATGAGAGTAACCAAATAAATCTGATGTCTGCTCAACGAAAAATTTTTACAAAAAATACAGGTTTAAAAATATCAGTGCTGAAGTACTGGAGTATAATTGCCAGCGTAGGAAGGAATAAACACTGGATAATAAAATCAGAATAAGATACATTAGCTAGATAAAAAGACTGTCACACAGACTATCCAGCTGTCATTATAGGTTAGTTCTCCATAGTGTGATCTTCAATACTGTCCAAGCTAATTCTACATGCCTGTAATGTCTTAAATGCTCTGCAATTTAAAAGTAATAAGCTTAAAATAACCTGCAGTTTAATAATAGTAGGCTGGGGCAGGGGGCGGGAAATCACAGTAAAAAAATCTGAAGGCTAACGCTGAAAAAGGTAGGGTCACTGTCCCTTAAAGACAGGAAAACTGCAACAACAAAAGGTGGGGTTTTTTATTAGTCTGAGGTTTCCGACTTATCTTTTCCTGCTTTGATACTTAACTAAAATGAACTATTTTATACAATACCAGCATGATGATGAAAGAGTGCCAAATATATAGAAATACCTGAAACAGGAATCTGTGCTCTTACAGTGCTGAGGGCATCCAGCCCACAGCCACAGCTCAGAGAGTCACAGAATGGTTCGGGTTGGAAGGGACCTTAGAGATCATCTAGTTCCAACCCCCCCGCCATGGGCAGGGACACCTCCCACTAGACCAGGTTGCTCAAAGCCCCATCCAGCCTGGCCTTGAACATTTCCAGGGATGGGGCATCCACTGCTTCCCTTGGTTACCTGTTCCAGTGTCTCACCACCCTCACAGGGAAGAATTTATTCTTAATACGGAATCTAAATCTACCCTCTCTCAACTTGAGGCTGTTTCCCCTCATCCTATCATTACACTCCCTGATAAAGAGTCCCTCCCCATCTTTCCTGTAGGCCCCCTTCAGGTGCTGGGAGGCCGCTATAAGGTCTCCCTGGAGCCTTCTCTTCTCCAGGCTGAATAACCCAAACTCTCTCAGCCTGTCCTCATAGCAGAGGTGCTCCAGCCTTCAGATCATCTTTGTGGCCCTCCACTGGACCCATTCCAACAGGTCCTTGTCCTTCTTGTGCTGAGGACTCCAGAGCCAGACACAGTACTCCAGGTGGGGTCTCACCAGAGCAGAGTAGAGGGGCAGAATCACCTCCCTCGACCTGCTGGCCACACTTCTTTTGATGTAGCCCAGGATGCGGTTGGCTTTCTGAGCTGCAAGTGCACATTGCTTTCTCACGTTGCGGTTCTCGTCCACCAGCACCCCAAGTCGTTCTCCTCAGGGCTGCTCTCAAGCCATTCTCCACCCAATCTGAATTTGTGCCTGGGATTGCCATGACCCAGGTGCAGGACCTTGCACTTGGCCTGGTTGAACTTCATGAGGTTCGCACAGGCCCACCTCTCAAGCCTGTCAAGGTCCCTCTGGATGGCATCCCCTTCCCTCCAGTGTGGATGCCATCCAGAGGGACCAACAGAGAGTACAACAGAACGACAGAGTGACAGAGCGGCAGAATGACAGAACAACAGAGTTCAGCATCTCTGTATGTTTTAGCCCACTGTCCTATGAAGCTTGGTCATTCTTGCAGCCATCTCTGATCATCTCTGCGTTCCAGTAAGAACATAGACAAGGCCATGTTAGTAGCTTTTTTTTTTAAAAAAAAATGAGGTTTTCTGCAATTTCTTCTAAGAGAAGAAATTGCCTATTCTCCCACAGGCAAGTAGCATGGCAGGATGAGGGAGAGGCCCCAGGCACACGGGACAACCACAGCACCACTGAGAGCTTTGCAATGGAGAACGCACGCCTGGCGTGGACCAGCTGCGCGCATAGATCCAGCTCTCAGTCATTATCTTAGCTGCCAAGCAAATATATGCTGTTCATACCATAATATGATGACAATACAGATCACATTTTATCAGAATTAGTTAATACACGTTATCAGCCATGAACACCAGATTTCCCAAACTACAAATTACAGTGATAGTAGTCACACCTATGCTTCCTATAGCACAAAATGTATATATAGTGGCCTGAGATTTAACATTTGCTGCAAAGAGATCTCTGTAAAAACTAGCTCAGCTGTCTACTTTGCCTTTCTTTGTCATCAAAGTGAAGTCAAAGGGATATCAGAGCAAGACAAGCTATGTTCTACATAGCAAAAAGCCACTTCTGAAAGTGAAAGCATATGCTTTTTGTCAACGGCATGACTGCAATCGTCTGAAGGTTGTGAAAAGACCACAGATGATTCCTCCCAGGTCCTAACTCCACCAAGCACAGGAAAGATAAAGGTACTACTTGAAGAACAGAGTCCCTAATTGGGAGTTATTCATCATTATTTAAATTACGACAAATATGCAGATCATAAGACAGGCAAAAAAGCTTTAGGAAACGGGAAAAAATAAAATAAAAATCAGCCACTGAAAAGGTTGTCCAAGTGCAGTGATCTATGCACTGCACATTCATCTGTGTTAGAACGCATCTGCAGCCTCTCCTTAGTTTAACAATTTGTCAATTATTTGTCATAACTGAACAATATCTCAGTCAGGATCCTGAATCTTTTACAGACTAAGCAATGTCAAAAATCCCTTTTCACAGGGACAAAGCCAACATTGCATCACCTCTGGAATTGGCTAACCTGAGTAGTTTACCATTCTATTGTAGGGAGTCTTACCTCTAGCTGCAAATGCCCTGGAGCAGGAAATCTCCGTGGGCTGAGAAACAACAGGGTTTCAGTCCAACAGGGTTTTCTTTGCAAGCTCTCTATGCCATACATTTTGCAAGTTCTCTCTAACATAAAATGAAATGCAGAAAAGATGAGTGGGAGAAGCATATAAGAGAGCTAGAGAACTAAGTTATTTATTTTTCTTCTGTACCATTCAGACACTGACCTGCATCAGGCACGCAGTGCAAGGAACACACACAGAAAAAGCGAGGGACTGCAAGACATCCAGCATGGCTTCAGCAGGACTGACGCTTACATGGCTCTAAATACAATAGAATAATTTTAAACTAACACGTACAAACTGTAGAAAACACTCTTCTCTATTGTCCTCTATTATGTGGAAACATAAGAGCCAGCCTGGATCTTGCTCCATTTTGAAAATTCGTTACTGTTCATGGGATATTATAGGACTTGTTTTAACTCTACATACATCTTTCCTGACTGCAGCGAGGTTGGAGAGGTATAAGGGATGCTCAATCTAGAACACTGTCATTTTGAAAAAAAAAATATTCAAATTTTTAACGGATGTATTACCTGCATTTACTTAATAGACTGTTAGCTTTGAAGGGCAATGATCCATGAACTAAAACTTTAAGACTTTTATGTAGTATATGACAATGAATCCAAAGGTACAATAATGGACTATTGAACAGATAATTACACATTCGTAATGGGCAGTAATGGGGATTGTGGTGTACTTTATGGACCATTATGCCTATTCTGAAATTTATATAGCAGATTTTAACAAAGAATACAACTGGTCCCATGATACGTTCTGCTTCCACGAGGAAGCAAGACAACAGAGTGGACACATGTGACACCATCACCACCCTCACAGCAGTCCTCCTTTTCCCAGCACCCACAACGGCGCTTCCAAGAGGTCGTGAATGTGAGTAGGTATAAACAAAAGGCAGCAGTACCTGAGATCATTATTCCCAAATCTTCCCATGAGTAACTAAATGATGATGCATCATGTAACGTGCTTCACTCAAATATGACCCTACTTTGAGAAAACATCCTGGGAAACATAAGATTCACGACTTTCCTCGGCGCGTTCCTCACGATTTCTGTACTTGGAAACACCACAGGTAAATTTTTGGAGCCTCCATTTCAGGAGGTCACAACATTTAATAAAGCCAGCCTTGCCTTTGCCTCCATAACATAGCATTAAACAATGCAACCTTTCAAACACATGAAATAATACTCCACCATCATCAGAGAGCTGACCTTAATTTTTAGGTTTTAAGATTCATTTAGGCCCCAGTCCATTTCATTCCAAAAAGTGGTAAAATAGATAAGTATAAGAAACTCTTGGCATTTCATATTAATATTATCTGTCATTTGTTGACACCATCTTCCTTTATTTGTCTGGTTCGCTTCCTATGAACTCCAGAAAACAATAGGAAATTCATAGAAAAGATCAAACATACAGCAATAGAGGCTTTTATTTTCCAACTTTAGCCACAGGAAAAACGTAGTAGAGGGGGAAAAAAATAAATCTCATTTATCAAAAATACCCATACTAAAAAAAGGTTAGCTGACAGGACAAACTCAAACAAGTAAATGTTATAAGATAGTTGCTGCATGTGTTTTATTCACATAATATATTCATTAGCGAGAAGGTAAAGACAGCCTGATTTTTAAACCTGAATTATTTTGCATTTCTGTTTGTGAGGAGAGGATCAACAGCAGTTTTCTACCATCTTAGAATTAATCACACTGCTATATAAATCCTCTATATTTTAAGAACTCTGAAAGTGTGATTTCAGTAAAGTTAAATAATGTATGAAATTGAGAAATGTCATTCTTTTAATATCTTTCTCCTTGTGAAAAAAACTTTGCAATTACAACTATAAAAACCAATTGTAACCTTCTTTTAAAGCATTATAGAAGTTGTCATTGTTTAGTTATCCAATTCAGATTCAGCAAATGTGACCTACCATATCCTGAGGGAGAGACCTATTGTAGCAGTAAGCAATACATCTCTACACACTTGTAATTCAAAGGCACTGAGGCAAAAACTGTCAAAACATTACTAAAGTCGACAAGGATGTATGGTTCATTAGTCTAGGAACTGATGTGTTATGGACCTGTTTGTGATCAGCCTGATAATTTAAATCAAGTTGCAAGTTTATGTAAACCCACCAGAACTCTACTATTAAATTTCAGATCATGACTTCAACAAAGCCACCATTAATTGTAGACATTTATCACAAGGCCATAACTAGCCCCCTATTATGCCAACTTAATCAATAATCAATTTATAAAATATCATTACTTTAATTGAAAATCTCTAGCTGTTTCCCTTGTATTGACTTTAAGGGCCAGACTGTAGCATAACATCAGCAAGCCAGTCTTTGTTCGTTAACACAGAATTAGACTGTAAATGATGCACTATTTGCAAGTGGTTTCATGTGCAGAAAAGAGCGATCTGCAGCTGCAAATTTAGCCAACCCATTCCCCGTGCTACCGTAAGCCCATCCAAGCATGTCCGATGCTCGCAGTGGTGCACACCTGACAGCTCTGCTCTTGGGCCTGTGCTGGAGCACACTACCTGTGCGTGGAGTCTCTTCATCCCCCATGACTTTACGCCCCTCGCAGTGATATCTAAAATATGCAGCCACACCCCACATATTACTGGTCTACAGCTCCTCCCCTTGTTGACATGGGTCAAACACTTTTGTGCAACTAGCTTAAAGAGAAGATGAGGGGTTGAAGAGTTGGATTTGTGATTGCTGCCTCAGCATTTCATTCATTGCAACAGGTCACTGCAAAACAGGACAAGTTCAGCTCCAGTGGAAATGTCAGCATACAATGTGACAAAATCTCCTTTGTTCTGAGCTTTCCATCTAGACAAAAGAAAAAAAAAAAAAAACCAAAACGGAGATGACGACGTGCTGGAGGACTGTAAACAATCAACACTACCAAACAGACACAGGTAGTTCATAAGATACCCCAATCCTTAGGATAAAGATGCAGTTATCTTGCAGTTAATGGCTTGAATATTTTTTTATATTAAGCTTTTCTGCATATAAAGAATTATTTTATTAATATTGTATCCTGTATTTTGGGCATAGAGGACCAACATTTCAAAGTCTGGTTAATCGTTTCCACACGTTAGTGAAAGAAGTCATTGCTGCCATTCTGCAGCCTCAAGAAGGAGGTTCTAAATATTGCACCTGTAAATACCTAAGTATTGAGCCTGCCCGATTCATGTCTTCCTTATCATGATGCACTGGATCTCATTTTATTAATCACAAGTTTCTGGGTTTATACAGCTTTTTATTCATTTATGAAAATTACTACATGTAGATGGGAAGGAAGGTTAACCTGAAAATATGTTTACCTTTCAACCAGGCAATTTATACTGAAGCACTGTATAAAGTCACACCAGATTTAACTATTTTACATTTGTGTGATCTTTCCAAATCTTCATTAATTTAAACATTTATTCCTAAATTGTCAGAACAAATATTTTGCAAGAACTACCATCCTGTATTAGTCCGTAACCTAATACTTGCTATCACAAAACTAATTTCTGCCGATAAGAGCATGCCTAATGACAGAGGTCATGGCAAGCGTGTGCTACTTCTGCCAAAGGACTACAGTTTTCTCTCCTTCCCTTCAAATACACAGAGCTTCTGGGAGCCTTTTCGTCAATAAATTCAGAACCTAATAAGCCTGACAAACCAATAGGTTTAAACACCTCAACTAGATATCACCACTGTTGTAACATGGAGGGGTGAAGAACCTGACCTCCTTTTACGGGCTGGGTGAATGCTAACCTTTGTGGGCAAGTGGAAGGGGGGCAGAGCAGTGACACCATGCAGACGGATACAACAAATTAAGAACTGGTAGCACACTCCAACCCCTCAGAACAAAGAACTTGTTTCAGGACACATACTTGTCGGACTACAACTCTAAAGGGCTATCAGTGCATGAAACACAAGATGTCCCAATTCCAGAAGGCTTATTTCTACTGTGTGTAATGTGAAATTATCAATAAATAAATAAAAGCAAAAACTCCCACAAAAACACAAGAGAAAGCAAAAGCTATCTTCCTACTCAATAAAAAAATATTGCATTTATGACTTAGCTGTAACATGAAAAGCTCAGGGGCCAATGTTGCTTTTCCTGGTGCAAGGTCCATTAGCCACAGCTCAGATACTGCTGGTATCTGAAAGGTTGTCAGATTGCCCCAAAATGCCCTGGGAACAAATCAGATATTGTCTGGAACATCTCATTTTGCTGAGGGATGAAACTGTCTCCTCCTAACTGCACCACTTCACAGTACTATTGCACAAATTGCAAAAAGGGTGTTTCCCTGCAGGCCATGATCAGAAATCACTGATGCAGAAGGACTTCCAGAAGACTCTGGAGAAGACAAGAAAAGTAAGACATCTGCTTTCTCTGAAGGTTTTCCAACTATTAACAGCACTTGCATTTCTGTCTCTTTCTACCAAATGAAATTATTATTCCCGAACAGCATTAATGCCAGCACTTTTTCTTCTTTCAGAGATGCTCCTTTGAATGTCAGTTATTGTGAAAAACAGACGTGCGTGCACAGAGCAGGAGACTAACTAGGGTTTGTTTTGAGAGTTACCATCGTTTCAGAAAACAATCAAGAAATGCTTGGTTTCTTTAAAGTTGTTCTATAGTCTGTGTACCCATATTGCTCTTTGATGTCAATCCCTAGAAATAGCGTATAAGTAAACACTAAAAATAATAATAAAAGAGTTCATGGCATGCCTAACCCCTTTCCATAACACAGTGACAAGGCTACAACGATACAGGCTCAAGCAAAATGCATACCTGCACTGAAACACAGCCGTAGAGGGAAGTTATTATTTAATGACACAGTTCCAGAAAAATATATATATTTATGAGAATTTCCATATCCTCTAATGGACAGAAGTTTTTTAACTTGGAAATTCATAAGAAGATCTCTTGTAACTTGTAGCTACAAGCTTTTATATCAGATTTTGATTTGAGCTCGGGAAACCAGTTTTCAAAGCAAAACAGATTAAGTTTCTTCTCTCTCTCTCTCAAACCCAGATGACACAATGCAGTGTGAGAGGAAGCTTGTCTTAGTTTCCCTAGAAGATTTGTGCGATTTCTTGCATACACTTCTGTTTCTTAAAAAGAGAGTCAATATCACAGTTGTGGCAATGCAGCATACTCGCTGATTTTTTCTTGCTTGCTGGTTTGGAAGCAAAGATTTCACATGGATAAACTTTATCTAAATTTTCACATGAGTGATAATAGGGAAAGACTAAAGGAGTTAATATTATATTATTAAACACGTCACATTGCAAGGTATCTTAATAATTAAACAACATCACTTTCTTGATGGAGAGAATTCTTGGCTGAAATTTAAATACTCCAAACAGAAATATACGTGAGCAAACATTTGGTGCAATTAACTGAAGACCACAAAATCACCCTAAAGATTTTCTTTTAATATAGTTTTCTTCTGCAGCTTAGATAAAATGCACGCATTTTCTCATTGACTAATATCAAAGCAGAACACTGGATAAATGAAATCTTAACAGCAAGCAATGCATAACTTTGGTTTTAAACCATAGGTTTCCACTTTTTTTTTAACCCAGATCTATTATCCTTTCTGCCTCCTCCCTCACAGACCAATGCATTTAAAAGAAGATGGAGACGATCATTTTCTCAAGACTCCATTTGAAAAGTAATGGTATCTTTTTGGTTAGAATCCCTTTCAGGGCTCCTGTGAGTTCCTGCCGATTTAATTATTTGCATTATCTCTTTTGCACTAACCTCAATATAGCGATTATGTATACACCAATTAAAAGTGCCTACCTGCCTGCTATATGTAATTATAATTGTAAAAAGGTTTACAAATGTCTTCTTTTTCTCACCAGCAAGTACAGTCATGCTAGAAATACATAACACATCCAAATTAGTATAGTTTACTGACTCAATGAAGTCATAATTTTCATTCAAAATGCAAGGAAAAAAAGGCCCTTAGTAATACTAGGAAGACAAGTTTATTTCCAATTCTGTTCTTGTCTGGGATTTAGTCTTCGGTTGCTGGGTTTAATTCCTAAAGACACCTCAAAGGACCTGAATCTTAAAGCAAGTTTAAAAAAAAGAAAATAAGTAGTTTGTGCCACAATACACCAGTTGGAATAGTAGCATTGAGAGAGTTCTTACTTAAGTCTCTCCTATGCCTAATTTATTTCAGTTGGTACCTCCATTTCCAACCATCGCGCTGCCTGGTTTGTCTGATAGCTGAAATAATCACTGGGCGAAGGTATTTGTGGGAAACTGAACGAGAGCATCTAACCTCCTGGGTGAATGCCACAATCACTGAACTATTTATAGGAAGGGGTTCTTGAAGAGCCTCACTTACTCTTTCTATGCTTAGGTAGGAATCAGTCCCTCAGCAGGCAGCAGCAGAAGGATCACACTTAGTCAGTCAGCTCTCAGGTGCCATGATTTTACCAGCACAGAAACCACTCGGAGCTTAAGAAAGCAGAAATTCAGATTCAAAATAACATTAGTTTTGGAAACTGAGAAATACCCTAGTCTGGGTATAAGCTGAGCTGAGGCAAAAGGATTCCAGTTTTAGATACTTAAAGTGGCTGACAGGTGCCTGAGTCCCGTGAGGAATGAAGGTTTATGTCTTTACCACAGGATTAACTTAATGCTATTTCCACTTGTGGATACTGCTAAATACAGTGTAGTCATAGCGAGCACTCACACGGTGAAACAGTTCTTGAACTGGACAAAAGGAGCCGTGCATTTTAAGTCTCTTTTCAAGGATATATTTAGCATCAGTGATTTTTACTTGCAACATTGAGACGTACAACAAAACGATGCTTGTTCCAGGCTGTAGACCAATGTAACCGGGGCTCCCTGGAGCCCTGACACATAGCCAGCCAGGGTTGAGACTGCATTAAGAAAACACGATGATGAGTTGCAAGTGTTCACACTAAGTTGTCATGGGCAGTTTTTAAATCAAATTTGTTTCAACAGGGAAAAGGTTGGGACACCACTTCTCACCTACCTCTCACCAACTCTCCCAGTACCAACAGAGAACTGTAGTTCACAGCCCTGGAAAGAGCGACCAGGAGCAGCCCGTGCGTCCTGCTACTGAGCTGCAGGTGAAACAGCCACTGACCTGGATGCAGTAACAGCCACTGCCACATCAGGCCAGAGGATGCTCAGGGAGCCCAGCAGCTCTACCTGCATATTAACCCAGCGCAGCAAAGAATACCCAAGGCTCAAAGTCTTGTTTACAGGCAAAGAGGAAAGCACACCTCAGGTGTGAAGCCAAGAAATTTCTATTAGAATGATTGGAATCTTTACAGCCTACTCAAAGAGCTCGGTCCAGTTTAGTTGTTACAGGAAAAAAAATAAATGTTGTTGTTAAAAAATAATATATTATTGTATGATACAATATATTATATAATTAAAATTGTTATGGGCACACTTCCTAGTATCCACACCTTTTCTCTGGTGTCATTCTTACCCTTCTACTGCCCCCTGGGCTCCTAATGCCAACACCTCCCATCTGGTGAGAGGGACGGACGGATGGATGACAACGATGCAGCCAATGCCACACGCAACCCAACTTCTTCACGGCAAAGGGCGTGTTGTTGACAATGATCTCTCTAGGATGTACTTAGGGTCATTTTTATGTGTCTTCTAATACTCTTTTAAACCTTACCCTTTCTTTAGTGGTTTAGATTCACTGTATATAGTAGATTTTTACATAGAAGCTACTTGTTCTTTACTCTTTGCTGCCCCAACATAGTTTTTACCCACCTTCTAAGTCTGCATTTCTATAACTGACCACTGATGAGTCATTTAAAGCTGTGAGGTCTCTGGTGCCCACTTGTGTGCCACCTCTCATCCTCCCAAGCCTGTATTCCTCTATGGGACATCCTGTGTCCCCACCTTCAAGGCCTGTGCTGTCCCACCGGGCTGTGTTTCTCTACACTACACCATTACTTTAGAATCATTAATACCTTATCCTATACAGAATTACTACTTGTCACTACTCTCTTTGTGAAAACACTGTTGTTGTATGATACAGACATTAACAAAATTAAACTTAGGCTATTAAAAAAATTGCTGTTGCAGAAAATCCAAGCATAAACAAGGCTCGGGACAGCTCACAACAGGCTGATTCAAAGTAAGTGTTACAAGCCTCAGGCCAGAGGCCTTATAAACTCAGTACAAAGTCTGGGACCTCTTGGTACTCTGCATGCAACAAGGTACTTGCTGAGCTAGAGAATTATATGCTCCCTCCCTCTCTTCCCGCACAGCCCCTCCAAGCAGCCCTGCAGAAGGTGGTCCCGTATTCCCAATCCAGCTCATTGCCACAAAGCAGTACTCTGGCAGGATCTGTCCAGGCGTGTTCACTCACAGACACAGTCTTTCCATACAGCTTTTTGATATTAATCTTGATTTGAATGGAGTGCTCATTTTCTTCAAGGCTACATCCACCACGCAACATACCTGCTAAATATTTGCATAACAGTTCAAATGGATGAACCTGTGTTCAGTTGTGAGATTTTTTTTCTGTTCTAGACACTTAACCACACATTGTCCCCAAATTATTCTTCAGGCTATACCTTAGAGAAAACAGAATATAGATGAGGCCTTCGCTTTTTTTCCTAAAAGTTTCATATATGCAAGATTGGACAAACATTTAAATACATTTATACGTTCAAAGACACTGAGGTACTTTTATGAGCCGCTTGGGTTTTGATTTACAAAATAAATAAATTAAAAAAAACAAACACAAACAAAACCAACAAAAAACCCATCCGACTTGGTTACTTAGTACTGAATATTTTAGAATGCAAGTTATATTACATAGGAAAAAAGCAGGATAGGTGGGTTCACTTGCAAAAGACCTCTTGGGTAATAAAAACTGCAAATGACTGTGTTTAGGGGAAAAACCTCCACTGAAAACCATTAGTTTTAATATCTTACTTTCTTGAAATGATTGTTTGATATTTTAGAATTTTTGTCTTGATAGCAGTATTTCTAAAAACCAATTACCTAAACGCAGTTAGATACACCTCATAGTGTTTCAGATGGATTTATTCATTTAACTTGCTTCATCAGGGAAAAACAAAAAAGCAAAAATAAAGCAATGTACCTGTAACTAACCTAAGAAGGCTTATGAGGTGTTCAAGTTTTCTGTATAAATTTTAAACTGCTTGATGTTCTTTACTGAGAACATGTGTTTACTGGTTAGTGTTGTACTGTAGTATTTGCAAAGGTAATGAGCTATTCAGTGTCTATTCCAACTGAGCTACTTGTGTCTAGTTAATGCATTCCAAATGTAATTGACAAATTAATATCTCCAACTTTTCCCATTAGCAGTATTAAATAAGGAAATTGCTGTTCCAGAATTGTAACCTTTTTATTTATTATACCAAACTTCTCTTGTAACATATTAGTCCAAGTTTTCTTCCAATAAATCAAAGTGAAAGAAAGAAAACAAAATTTTCCCTTCTATTTATGATCTTCCATTTTTGCATATTTCTTAAGCTAGACAATGAAAATTAATACAATTAATTCCACCGTTTATATTCAGGTTCTCAATATTGCAGTGCTCAGTTTATCACTGGTAAAGGTTAACTATGTATTTTTAAAAAGTCTGAGTCATTAAAAAAGGAAAATAACACAATGTGAAACACTTGTGTTTGTATTGTTGATTTCAGTACTGACTTCCTTTAATAGAAGTGACATGTTTAAAATAACTTCTTTTTAAACTAAAGCTTTTACACAAATAAAAAAAAACCAACCAAACCAAAACAAATAAAAAAACCCAACACCAAAACAAAACACCAAAACTGCAGAATCATAGAATTGCCTAGGTTGGAAGGGACCTTTCAGATCATCTAGTCCAACCATCAACCTAACTCTGACAAAAGCCATCACTGAAAGCCTCTACACTGCTAAATATCGCTATGTCAGCCTGACTATCAAGCTATTACACGTGATGACTGAGGTAACCAGGAAGAGGTCAGTTTTTCCTCCATTTTTAGTACTTGAGTATCCCAATAACAGCGAGCAAAGATCAGATTCTCCCTCTTACTCAAATACCTACTCCTTCCAAGGACCTCATATTACACTTTCTGCTGTTTCTTTTGGGCAAACATTTGCACACGGCTGTTTCTGCTGGCCACCTGCTCAACTTAGAGGATAGCAAAATGAAGTTTTTGACATCCCTCTACAGATTAGTTATTCCTAATCCTTCTATGATTCAAAGCTACTTATTTTCAAGGCACAACAGAATTAGAAGACTGGCATCTTAGCCTGTCGGTATTTCTCTACTGCAAAGCTTGGGGTCTTAGGACTATATTTAAGATTGATTTATATTTTATAGTACTGAAATAAAGCAAATCCTGGCCTGGGCTTCTAGTGGAGAAATTATCTTCGGGTTTCCCCTAAGTCAACAACTAATTACATCTCACAACATTTTTGGTCCTTACTAGAACTTCAGAGCCAAGAACTTCATTGTTTGATGATGACATCTACACCTTTAGCTATTTACTGCCAATAAATAAATAAATAAATAGTCTAGATAATCTAGAAGTCAGTTGGATAACAATAACTCTGATAAAAGTAAACATGCCATTGGCATTTGGAAATAATCTACCTTAAACAAAAAACCCAAATCAATTGTATTCATCACTTACAGTTAAGATCATTTACACAAAGTATTTATAATGTGCATAATTTCATAGAGAGGAAAAAAAAAAACAACCTACAGTTCACCAAAATACAACTGGAAATTTATTTCAAATTAAGGATTTGAATTACACACCGTGCAGCTAAATTGAAATGGTTGATTTCAGAAGAGTTGATAACCTCTACAGAAATATATTGCCTATACAAAAACATTTGTTAGATGAAAGGAAAACACTGTTATGGGATGTTATGGTCATTTTTGCTCATACACTTCAGGTAAAAGGAGAACAGAGTAGTATTTAAGAACCAAGGAGGATATTTGTTTTATCTACCTTATAGTCCCTGCTCAAAGACACTCACAGAAGTCAAAAGTATCAACTGTACATCTGATTATTGTTAATAAGAAAGTTTTAGCTTCCTGTGCAAGTCCACAACAACTGGAAGAAACCTGCGCCCTAGGTAAGTGAACTTTCCCATTAATAAAAGATAAGTCCTTAACCTGGAAATGCTCATCTTCCAATCCTACAGATCAGCAAATGCAATATGACGGAGCTACTGGAGTAATTCCTATGAATTCCAAGTCAAGCATACGGATAGGAATGCAAACACTTCCTCACCTCTGTACATAAAGCACACACAAGAGACTCTGCTGCTGGGATCCCTATATTCTTTGTCCTAAGAAGGGGCTGTGTTATATGTCTCAACTCTATAAGCAAAACTGTAGTTTACCTCTCATTTACAAAGTCACCGAAACCTCTTTTTGTGGCACCAGGCAGACAAGCTGGAAAAGCAGACACGAACATCATCAAGCAAGCCTGATAAGCAGCATGATCTCAAACTTCTCCGGTGCCACAGATGTTGCTTTGTAAAGTGATAGTTGAGTATCTCTGCTTTAAAATGCTTGAACCAGCACAAGTGCCACTTCATTCCTATGTGATGTTTTCATTTGGCAGGACAGGTGCTCTTGCTGCAGAATATCCCCAAAAAGAACATCTAAAATATGTATTTGCCAACATCTGTCTTGCTTTGACTTAAATGCATACTTGAGTAGCTTCTTTAAGTATGAGCAAAAAGTTTTCCACTTACTTTGACCTTCTGAAGAAGCTTCATGAGGCTGTATGCCAAAAAACACTTTTATAGAAAAGTAACCTTGACTACACAAAATGTGTGCACTGGAACTTCAGTTGGGAGGGGGGGGAAAAAAGCCAACAAAACCCATAAAAAAAAAAAACCCTCTTAAGTGTCTAAAAATACAGAGCTTAAAGCGATATATTTTTCAACTGACACAGCATTTTGGAAGATTTTCTTTTTTTTTAAAAAAGGAGGTACCACCAATATGTTGAATATATTCATTTTTTCAGTTGTAGGTATTTAAACATAAAGCTTGCATTTGATTTTAGGCTATGTAAGAAATACCAATAGCTTCATTTGAGAAAACTAATTTGATTTGGGGTTTTGGAGTTTGGTTTGTTTGTTTTTGTTTCCCACATATGTAGTACAGCTTGGCTTGTGTAGCAGCGTTTCACATGTTATGTAAATGGTACTATTGGAGGTAGGGAAATAACTTGCTTACTTATCTGACAAATTTTTCTGTCATACATGACAGCATCCAGCCCAAAATCTTTTGCAAATAACACACAAAATATATTCCATCACCAATGAGACGGGGAAAAAGAATTGCATGGGGAAACATAATACCACAATCACAAAACATGGAAGGAAAATGAGGAAAGGCTGTTTGAAACTGAAGGGGAAGTTAGTACCATAGGTGGTTGTATAATAAGATTACATGCAGTTTTTGTAATTGGAAACTTGGATTAAAAATGTTGCATTCACTCCTTAAGACTATGTTAGTATCATAAAGAATCACATGTACTGTTCATACTGTACATGTTACTGGAAGACTTTATTTATATATCTGTACAGTGAGACAGACCCATAGAAATATGTGCTTAAAAAGAAAAGCACACCCAGCCCAAACCTACTTTGTATCTTCAGGCTGGCAGAATCACGGCAGTTGATGGTATAGTAACACCATTACATGGCAGGTGATGCCAAGTCAATATACCAAAAAAACAGAACCCCTAGAAATCAGAAGTATTTCTTTTCTCCAGAGTAAATTGATCTCTCTGGTGCTGAGTGAAAATAAGTGTAGTTCTCAACTTCCATGGTTTTTTTCAGTTGTTTTACTGAGGCAAGTGTTGCAAATGGGTAATTTCTAACACAGGATACGTTTTTATATTGCTGTTTATTCATAAACCTGAACATTGGCTTGAGAAAGTGTTGTATCTGAGTATCAATGTGAAGCAACTGTTGAGGTAACAGCAATTCAAAGCATTAAAAAAAAGGAAAAAGAAAAATGTTTTACCATGAATTTTTCAATGGGAACATTACTAGTCACATAATTTACTTAAAGCTCTGCAAAAATACCACATCATCATACCACAAACACAATGGAAGTAGAGTCATAAATCAGAAAAAGAATTAAAGTCATGCCAAGCTGATAATACTAAATTAAAGTAAAAAGATATTTAATCAGCTACAATAGCCTTTTGCAATACATTAATGTGATATTCAGGAAGTTTTTTAGTGGTAGGGTATTGTAATGCAGACTGGAAATGCTAAACTGCTGATGCTACCAACCTTTGGATAAAGAAATGCAAATGTAAGGCCCCTGCTCTCTCAGGATGCTTGCTGGAAGATACAGCTTTGTTTCTATTATTTGATTATTCATCCTGCTTTACAGTGGGAATGAAGGTTAATTTATCAGTGAACTTGCTGCATTTTTAGTAGCAAAAAAGCCGTAAGACTTTTCTCAGAGTGAAACAATAAAATTTGGTCTGAGAGTTAGGAATGAGATATAAAAACATGCAGAGCCAAAATGCATTCCCCCAAAATAGTATTATATATCAATATTCCATCAGCCTAACTTAGACGCACTTCAGAATTCCCTGTAAAAGGGATTACATAACATAGTTAACTAACCTGAAGGCTATCGGCCTTGTTCTAAATTCTTAATTATTTTGGAGCAATTGTAACAAATCTATTAATTAAATTTGCAAATATCGTTATATTAAAAAGTGATTACAGAAATAATGATGTGTAGTGATAACTGATTCCTGTCCCTGATGACAGAAATAAGAACTAAAAGAGAAACTGAGAAATCAGAAATGTGGACAGCCAATAACAAGTGGCATTCAATAAAGAAAAACATGAACACTAGAATATTTAATGGAAAACCAGATATACATTATGAAAGAAATTCAGGCAATTTTACTGAAGTGTGTTTAGAAACAATAACAGATAGAAAACGGACAAGTTCACAATTAAATATGACACTAACAAAGGCCTATATAAAATTGGTTGTGATTTTTTTAAATCATGTTGAAGTATACATATCTGAAAGTAGACCGCTGAAGTCTACATATCTGAAAATATCCAAAAAGAAAGGAAATACTTGCATTCTTAAAGATTATTCTGCAGAATATATTTCCATTATTTCTGCAGAAAAAAGGTAAATTAAGCATTAGGAATGACAAGCTAATAGCTAGATCTGTTAATCTACTCAGTCTTTCAAAGAATGGGTAGGAATTTTCATAACTTGGATAATTTTAAATTAGATTAGGCAGAGCACTAGAATCCGCACGTTATTGTAAAACCCTATTTTGGAAGGAGAAGAATCAGAAAACCTAAGCAGTCTTTATCCCTCACTAAATTTTAAATAAATTATTCAAACAATACTATCAATGCTACAAGAAAAACACAGCTATCTAAACAAGTACTTCCCTTTACATAATCAGTTCTTTTAAATTTACCTTCTACCAAAAAAAAAAAGTTAACAAGTATTTGTATACAGTATATAGATCAATTTTTAATACTGCTGTAGATGTTTGAATATTTAAGGAGAACATTTTCATTAATGACTACAACAATAAAATGATTTCTTACAGATCAATCCTTGAACATCTCATCCCGTTACTTGATCCCTCAATCACCAATTTGAATGAAAATATATATTACATAAAGGATTTTCTCACTAAAATTCTTTTCTGACGTGCTCATAAGCAATATCACCAATTCCCTGAGCCTGTGGGTTATCATGGGAAAGAAAGACAGGACTTTTGTAACATGAAACAACAAAAAAAAAAGTATTTGTTGTTGTTTTCACTTTCATGGCTCATTTTACTCATTTTTGTTACAAGGGATAAACAGCACTGCTGTTTGGGATCGGTGCATTTTGCTGAGCCTTGTTCACATCCACAATTAGGTCTGTTACCAGTAGGGCAAGCACATCTCTAGTCTTAACTTTTTTTTGATACCAGTCAGAAAATTCCTTTTGTGACTGGTATGGCCCAGCCTCTCACAGGAATTTGCAGGCATCAATGTAATTGTATATAAACATCTTAATGCAAAGTTCACATAGCTGAATCACCACTTATCACGCACAACAAATAAGGACCTTTAAATCTGCAAGACAAGAACAACAAGATATTCAGCAAACATTAGCTTTTTTTTTGTGGAATCAGAATGGCTTAAAACACTGGAAGTAATTTCAGCTGACCGCAGCTAATATTTCACTTTCTCAGTGTTTTCCACAAAATGGGATTTTTTGTATTTTAATGGAAGCCACCCAGTGTTTTCTATTGACTCCAGTGCACTTCGAATCAGACCCATAAGAAGCACTTGATATTTTCAATCTTACACACACTACACACCTTCTTTCTCTCAATAGTTATGTATGAGTAAAACCACAAACAATTTGTGTAGCAATCATAAAGATTATAATAAACATTTTAAATCCAAAAGCAACACACTCAGGACTGTAATATGACATGGCATTTCTCTGAACAACAAATGCAAGTTCTTCTTCAAACTAAACCAGACTTGTACTATAAATTAAGAGGTCCCATCCTAGATTTGTTTTAAAATTCTTGATAGCAAGGGGCTTATTGGGTGTTATTAAAAATAGGAGCTCCTTTGCTGCGTTTCCTTCCATCTTGCCTCCAAGACAGATGCTTTTTGGAAAGGCTCATATAGCAGAGTTTGAACCCTCTTTATCGCTCTCCCAAAAGCTTTAGTGTGAGGAAGGGGCAAGTACTCATGTTGCTCAGCTGACATTCAGTCTCTGTAGAAGTCTCCTGACTACATCAGTATTTCAGTCAGCATCTGGGCATGAGCCATTTCATAATTTGGTGGTGAGCAGCTTACCACTCATTTGTTCTCCTAATGGCAATTGAGCCAGTATTGGGAAGGCATTTGCTATCAGAATATGGAAGATGTTCTGAGGAATATGGACTTTACAAGAGTAAGGACTTTTAAAGTTCTCTTATAAAGGCATAATATATGAGACTTGTTAGATATTATCTATAATGCACTACCATATATAGTGTGCCAATACCCTCTAGTGGATGCACTTGCCTGTGTTTATGTCACCCTGTATGAGCTGGCATACAAAGTTCTAGAGATCTATAAGCCTCCTTATAAAAGATTCTCCTGGCTCACGTGGCAAATGACAGCCGTTTTAGAGGCAAAAGTCTCCTTAATTTGCGGTCTGCACTCTACCGTGTGTGAGGTTTAGTTAACATGGTCCCTACAACAGCTTCTACCTCTCCCAATACATATAACTTGATTAAAATCTTGGTGGAGTTTTATGAAATACTGTGTGCTGTGCATTCATATGGGATAATAAATAAATATAACTGAAGGCAGCTTGACACTTCTGTATTTATTCCTTTGTGTTCACCAGCCTAACGATATCTTCCATTACTATAAAGTGACTTATACAACTATGTCAAGCTCAGAATGTGTTGAAGAGGCAGCTCGCACGAGCCAGGCTGGGGGTGAGACAGAAGCTTCCATTATCAGCAGAGAGGGAGAGTTAAAATTGATTGCCATACATAAAGAGCTTTCTGAATTGGTAACGTTCCTTTCGGCTGCAAGACAAAGTCCTTGTGAATAAATGGATATACCTACAACTTATCTGTAATCATTTGCTATCAAACAGCGGAGAGGAAAACACCACCCATCTTACTGGCTTGCAAGCAGGTACTTGTCAGCTAACGTTGTAAAGTAAGGATTCTACATAGCGTTTCCTGGAACTGTTGTATATATTTCTAAATTTAGCAAGTGTGTCTGCATAAAGGCAAGACTGTACGCAGTTTAAGGAATTTATGGTGATCAGCCTGAAATTCAAGTGCAAGGTTTTCGAAGGGCAACTATACTACAGCATGTGTGTGTTAAGGACAAAAGGAAAGATCTTTGGTGGGCAAAATTAATTCAGCAAACTTAAAAATGAATTATACACTAAAAAATAATTTGCAAGTTATTTATGTGAAAACACTACTAAAAAAAGAAATAAGTGGTGCCATTGTACTAGATGTTTTTCAAAAGCACAATTAAAAAAAAGCAGCCATGCTACAAATAACACACAATCTAAACGACATCCAAGCCTCCGATAGCTTTTTCTTGCAAAATGTACTGACGAAAATGTTTTCTATTACACTGATAGGTCTTCATAAAGCACCCCAATTTAAGAAAATAGGCCTTATGCTTACATCTTGTAAAGCCATTGTTGCATAGTGTTACAAACCATTATTTATATTGCATCAACTTTTCTACAACAAATAAAAACCAGTAACCTTTTTCTGATTACTTTGTAACCTAACTAGACACAGCTCAGTTAAAGGTTGTGTTATCATGGGGAAAAAAATAACGTTAAAGCATTAAACAGTAAAGTTAAATACAATACTGTATATTCCAGATATATATATATTCCAGATCATGCCAAACCTAAGAAAATAAGCCGTAATTTTAAATTGCTCGTGTCATTCTGCTCTAAGAGGCTAAAGAACCTCCACAGACAAGGATATTTCTTGGTGACTCAACCCAACACAGCATCAGATAATTTTCCATTTCAGGGTTAAAGTCAAGCCAGAGAGAACCTGAGTATGTCCTGGAGGGAGAGCCAAGGAAAAATAATAAAGGGATTTACTTCTGCTGTGATTTAGAATGGGTGGGAAAACACAGCACGTTGTCAAAATTTGTTAACGAGCAGCTTTTTACTCTTTAATCACCATTTTACTCTTAAATACATGGGGAGTCTGCAGAAAGTTCTAATTAATTCACTACTGATAAGGCAAAATTAAAAACATTTCTAATTTAAAGAGTTATAATATTCTGGATTGAGGTTTTGTTTTCTTGATTATAATTGCTTTCCCAATCAGACATCTGGCCAAAACCAAAGTGGGGGAGAGTATACATAAACCAGCAGCAAACAAATTTTCAGGACACAAACAGCTGCCTGTACCACAAGACAACACAAAATTTGGAGTGTTAACAGAACTGACCCCAATCAATGCTGAGATTTAATCTGGTGTTTCAATGATCAAAACTAATTTGTTTAAAAATTACCCATAATTAAAGGGCAAAATTCCCAAAAGAATGTTTTCATTTTATCCCCTTGGAAACAAGCAGTGTTCAGATCTACCCTCCATAGTAATAATCTCCTGTCAAACAAATAACAGAATGACGTTTAAGCAGGCTTCACAACATGAAAAAAAAAAAAAGGTAAGGACATAAATGAACCAGGATGAAACAGCATTGGATATTTAACTGATTTATTACAGTTAAACACCACCGTTCTATGTTAGTGCTTGCTTCTCTAAGAATTGAGTAGGCTCAATCTTCTGCACGTGGGTATTTAAATTTTAAAGAAAAGGCACCCTTAGCTAAGTATTTATTATACAAGCAATAGAATGAAGAAAAAAAAAGTATTTCAATCAGATTTATTTTCTCTGCTAAAGGAGTATATTAATAACAACACACTAGGAGCCAGCTTAAGTCCAGAGGAAGGACCCTATGTGATTTAAGACAAGGTCAGTGTACATCTGTTACAAGCAGACTGTAGATCACTGTTTTTCACACAAGTTTTTCTCTTGCCAGAAATTTCTCTTTGCCAAGCTTTGTCTAAGGAAGTAGGGAAATAAACCCATCGCAAACATGTTAAATCGGGCACTTGTAAATACATAAAGAGAAACTAGTACTGGCACACCTCCATTGCAGGAAGAGGAGAAGCAGTCACCAAGTACTAAGCTATTCCCCTTCTAGGTTGCCACTTCAAGCGAGACCCAAGAACAAGAGCTGCTACCAGGCCTGATAGCAGCTTCATGGCCGATTTTTAGCCCCTAATTAGTTTTCGCTAGAACAGAAAGTACAGAAGCTCTACAAACAGTTTTACTTGGCAACATCTGGATTAGAGTTTGGCCAGAAATTGAAGTAGGCTCAAATCCTTAGAGCTTCTCCCTGCACTGTCCCTGGCTCCTGCCAGGGTAGCCCCACACCATCCAGAGCAGCCCTGGGGGAGAGCTGCAGCCCTCATGGCTGTGGCTGCTGCTGCTCTGGGCGCAAGCACAGAGCTGTCAGTTTGGGCAACAAGAAACACTAACAAGTCACTCAAAATGAATTGAGGGAGAGTAAAAAAAAAGAAAAAAAGATATTTCCATACATGATCCTTCAAGCCATCACCATGTGTGTTGGAGCCTTAATTTTGCCTTTTAGAAAGGCCTTACAGGAGACATGAGAGGGAAGGTGAGCAAAGACAAGGCAAGAAGTCTGAAAGGCGATTCGATGGAATCATTTTGTTCACCCAATAAAGTCAGAGTCACGAGAGCACCCAGCCACTCTCAACCCTACACCCCAGCTCCAGGCACACTGCTGTGCAGCTGTGAATATGGACACCAGGAAGAGAAGGGAAAAAAAAGAAAAAAAAAAAAAAAAGAGAGAGAGAAAAAAAAAAAAGTCTTTTCCTTCCTACATCCTGGTGGCAGACCAAAAATCAATACCAGTTGCCTAAGTAAAATCTCACCCTGACAGGGCCTCCCTGCTGGCTACGCAACAATACTAATGGTCTTGTAGTGGTCTTTAGACAACACAGGGATGTCAATATAATTTTGTTCCACTTTTCTTGCTTGCCAGCTCCCATCTGCAACCAATTCATAACCTCGGTTACTCATACCTTTGCACAAATGGACCAACTCTCCGCCTACACATTTAGCTGTCCCTTTCCTCACTCCAGTGCTTCTCTGATCACTGTGACAGCCTTTGCAGTCTGTCCCTCCAAATCTGCTTTGCCTTTAATATTTCACTAAAATGCCAATGAAAACTGCCTTCACATCCCGGGAGCACAAAAATCTTCTTTTCTTCTTCAAGCGCAGTAGACAAAGCCTATTCCCATCAGACTAAACAAATAAGCAATAGAGTCAGAAAATCAGGGACACATATTGAAGACTTCTCAAATCTTACCCTCAGAACACTTCAGAAATATTAGTTAACTCCTTAGGGAAAATATTCTACTTTATAGAAAAAAGAAAAAAAAAAAAAAGAAGTTATATGCATTTAGCAAAAGTGCTGGAAAAATACAGCACATACCTTTTGGTGAGCAACAACACAAAACATTCCAAAGCAAAACATTTACATTTTCTAAGCAGGCAACTCGTTATAGGGGAACACAAACAGAAACACAGCCATATAAACAGAGGATGTATAACTGGATGCCAAACACACCTGTGAGGAAGGACGACCACCTTTCAGTCAGCCCAGCGGTCCCGTCCTTCAGGGGCACTGGGGGTTTGGGAGCCATTGAGCCTGGGCCGGGGTCCACACCCCGATCTGGCCAGCCCGGCCCCCACAGACCCAGCAAGCTCCCCGCAGGCACGGGCTTGCCAAGGAATGGCCGGCCTCTATAGAACCACCTTAGTTAATGCAGATGAGCGTGCGAGAGAAATCAAGCAGTAATACATAATTCATTGGCCTCACAAGGACACTGTGAGAGTTAAACAGAGGGGAAAAAAACCCCAAAAAACAGCAACAGCAAAAAAACCCTCTGTTGCTTTCACTGGGTTTTCACGCAGTGCCCAAGGCAGGCGCGGTGCCAGGCCGCCAGGGCCTTGCTCTCCTACAGGCCGCAGGCTGCCACCCCCACGGCCAGCACCGCTTACAAGCTGAGAGCAACTGGAAGCGGTGACAAAGCTTTTGTTAACAGAAGTATCACATTCTGACCTCATATGAATGTTGTCTTTAAACAAAGAAAAGCCCCGCACCACAGGTGACAGATTCAGAATAGAGCCCAGCGAGTCTGTCGCTACCATGGGTGTCACCACTCTGCCAGGCCTCACTCTTACACAAACTTCGTAACAAAGTATTTCCTCTGGTACAATACCAACACACACCACAATACAGCGTATGTTTTTTAAATAAGTGCAGTACAGTAAGCAAAGCAGATGTTATCAGATAATACTTTCTTAGGTGAGACTCAAAGTTAAACAACCTTGTTTGGTAGGCAGCCATAAGGATACGCAAGATCAACAATGGTCCACGGCAGAAAAGTTTGTGAGCAGCTGCTTTGAAGATTCCGAGTAACAGGCTCATTTTCTCATCCCCATTCCTCCAACCTCCTCTTCTCCCTCCCTACCCCTATGCACCCACCCTGATCTCCAGCTCTTCCAGCTGCTCAGAGGACATGGGCTCAGACTCCCAAGCCTTGACATTAAGCTACTAATCCCCAGTGAATCAACACCTCCCTGTATTCCAGAACGTGTTCTCAAGAACAGTAACTGCATTGGATGGAAACCTGATGCAAGTCCAGCTGCATTCAAGGGCTGTAGGAATTGCACCCTTCATTCTGCCACTATTTCTAACTATTGTTTTGGACCAGATGAGGCATACCAGAGTACAAAAATCCAGATTACTGGTATTGGTTTCAAGGACATTATCCTGAATTCACAATGCAGTAAGAATCAGCCTGGTAGAAAGCCAGCAGATTGAAAAGACTCTCCCCCCACTAGAAGTCCATCTTGCACATTTCTTACAAGAATTAATACATTGTTTGTGGATGGTGAGGGTTTGTCCATGATACACAGAAAACTGCAGCAGTTGCTCATACATTCAGGCACAGTATAGAAGAGTGGATCACATTATTTCAAAACCATTCCCACTTTAAGAGTTTTATTGTCTTTTTTTGCTTCCTACAAGGCATTTTGACTAAAAAAAAAAAAATGTATTAAGAATTTCAGAATACTGTTGCTACATAAAGATATGGATTTTTTAAAAAGCATTTTAAGAAATCAAGGAAAGGGAAAATTACCATGTAAACGTCTTATGTGAAGTAGAAGCACAGGGAAAGATTAACACCTTGCAGGGAAGAAGTGGGAGGCAAATGCACTGTAAGAGATGAGAAGGCTTTCAAGAAGATCGCAAAAGGAGCTAGAAATACTGGGAATTGTGAACAGGAGCCAGGAAAAAAGAATTGGGGCAGATTATAGTCTTCGAGGATTCTTATTACGTGGATGGAAATACACACCACTCACAAATGAAATTCAAGTTTAAAATATATGTTTGTTGTGTTAGGATGCACCATCTTACTTTGCTACTTTGCATTATTCATGGAGAGCATATCTTTCAATTCAAAGTCCCTGCGAATAATATTCATTGCTGGCCTCCTAGCAAAACAGATGATAAAGCCATTTATATGCAGTACTGCTTTCTGCAAGTCAGCATACAATTAAATAATTTTTAATTTTATTTCCAATAAAAAGGTTATTTATCTTTAAATAAGATGCTTCAGAGCAATTAGTAGACACCCCATTAGGGTAGGACAATACGATTAAAAAATTTTTTTACTCCATTTAAGCTTTATAGTATAAAATACAATGAACTGTGAATTATCATGAAGATAAAAGCAAAATATTTCACATTTGGCTAATTTAGAACCAAAATTAGTGTTCGTCCTCATAGCCAAAGTAATTGGGCCAAATCCCTGCAGGTATAAGTTAGTCAAGTCTGTTTACTCCAGCCTACGCTGTTTGCAGTTCTGATCTTAGATTATGACCTGCCCCAGGATTTACACTCACAGTGAGCCTTATCAACAATTGATGGGATGAACTTCACATCAAAAATTCTTGTGTCATCACTTAAGAATAACTTACTGACAAAGAAAAAAATAAAAAAAGACAAAAAAAAGAAAAAAGGTTCAAGGTGGAAACATCATCAATAAACCAGAGCTAATAGATAGGAAGGGAAAAAAAAATAGAAAAAGAAAGAAAAATCATCCTACTTAGAAACGACAAGAAACTTCAACATAAGACTAAAACATTTTACACTGAATTTTCATTATTTTGCTTAGAAAAGTAAAATATTTGCAAAGATTGAGATCTGTTATTTCACAAGATAATAAACCAAGTATGATTCACACTGAAAATAGGGATATTTCTTAGTGAAAATAGCATTAAATTATCACTGGGACAAATTTGCTTAAAATTTGTTATTTTGCCTAGGGCAAAAATGTCACGTTGAATTAATGTGGTAAGTGTTAAAACTGCAACCTCTGTCAGATTTGGACAAACTCTCCTCAAAAATCCATACGTAAAAACACTTGGCAAAACAGCTTTCACAGAGCTACGGATAAAGTAAAACGTACAATCTTCAAATATGCTGTAATTAATATGGCCACCTTCATTACTGAAAAAGAGAACTTTTCCAGAATGCTTATGGAAGACAAAGTGAAGAGCATTATGAGCTCCTCCTTGTACTTAACCTAAGACCAACATGTGAAGCAGACGTTCCTCAGTTAAACTATGGTGACATCTCTCTCTCTCTCCACACACACATATATATAGCAGTGAAATAGGAAAGCTGACAAAATCCTTATAAGCATGCATTTGCATTATAGGCAGTTCTTCAGGAAAATGGCGTGTTTTCTTAGAAATAATTATGAGGCTCGGGTAAAAGAAATAATATAAAGCATGATGCTTTACATTATTATTATCAGAACAATCCAAAACACAGGACTGACAGCACAGGAAAGAAGTTTTCCTCCCCAGACCAGTACATGGCAGCAGGTACAAGGTCTAACTCAGTAGACTTAGCACCCAGCCTGTCTCAGAGGCAGCAACATACAGTATGGTCCAAACTCAAAGCCTAGAAGAAAAACAGTTCCTCCACGGTACGAACTCAGAAATCCAGGATGTATGATAACAGGCCTAGGGGATTTCATTAACAAGAATGCAGATTTTAGATTTGCATTTTTAAATTACCTGGATATCATATAAAAAGGAAACAACATCATTTGTATTAATTACCATTCAGGGAAAGTTATATTTAATCTTCTGCAGAGTCCATCTGCCACTAGGACAAACTCCTTATCCAGGTTTGTGCTTGGTTTAGGTAAGGCCAAAAACCCCTCGACTTCCTAGTAACAGGCAGATAAAGGAGTCAGGCATGTAGCTACAAGCTCTGCGTTCCTAAGCACATTACTGAGGTGTCCCTGCTTAATGTCTTGCCACCCATTGCACAGCTTTGAGCTACTGCTGGTATAATGCATGAAGCAGGAATCTAGGAACAGATGGGATTTCCCCCGTTTAATATTTAGGCATATTTTAATTCACTTATTTTGTAACTTCTACAGTGAACCAAGTCAGACTACCAAGCGCAATGACACTTGTACGTTCCCACTACCTTTATAGTAAAATTGATATTCAAAACTTAATAGCCCTGATGTATAGTAGTAGTCATTAATATTATGATACTATTTCTTCATGTATTGTATTCTTCAGTTGTTTTAATTTTAGGAAACTGAATTATTGAAAATCTCCCATCGCTTCCACTATTTATATTATACCTTTATAATTCTTCACCACAAAAAAGTTATAGAATAATCACATACAGACAGCTTTATTGTCTAGTATGTTAATTTAGTTTTAAGTTGGTACAGTTCCAATGTCCTGAAGTATGAGGTTTTCAGTCTTCCCACTAAATAAGTCAATAGCTTCAATTCAGTGGTTTCAATAAAAACAGAAAGGAAGAATAAAAACTTTTTATTACAATTTGATCCCTGTCAATTTCTTTCTTATTTCAAAATTATTGCATTGAAAAGACAGACTAGTATGATTTTTAAGTCTTAAAAAGAGTCCAAATTGAAAAGTAAATGCAGGGATTTCTCTTTCAGCTTTGCTCCACATACAAACACCCAGACTCATACAATTGAAGCAGGATAAGGTGTGCAGAATGAGAAAACAAAGCAGAAGAGTAGCCAAAATGAAGCAAAATTTTAACTTCAAAAGCTTTGAGGAAATTTTCTTTTTTCAATTGAATTTTAATGAGGAGGGAGGAAGCTATCTGGCCTACAACCAAGGTGATGCTTTCAGCAGGATCAAATGCTACATTTCCCCCAGAGGCAGTTAAAATCTGGTTCTGGTGGGATTAGGAGATCATTCTTAGAGCTCACCCACAAGAAGCCTTTCTCCAAGAAGGGAGAAAAGCAGCCTGCGTGCCTCACGAAAGGTCCCAGCACAGCTCCTGCCCCGACAGCTGACACAGCAGAGCAGAACTGTCTCATAAGAGTTAAAACAAAACACAGACAGATATGAGAATGTGGGCTGCCTACGTAAACGAAACAGAATATCAGGTCACCGCAATGCTGAGTGAGGGATCACAGAGAGAGCAGCACTGCCAGGCAGAACCTAGTCTTACCTGCCTTGGAAGGAAGCTATCCAATACTCCTTATTCTAACATTATAAGGAAGATTCACATTTTCTATTAGAAAGCACTGTCTTGCTCTTTTCCTGACTGTTGACCACCACTAAGACTTAAATTAGCCATTGCAGAGGTAAAAATAACATCTTGCAAAGAATCATTGGAGGCCATTTCCTCAGTTTTCCTATTAAAAGATACTTTCCTATCTCAGGAGTGGCTATGTGGTGCCTGACCACCAGAAAAGAAGAAAGATTATTACATGACAGAGAATCTAAAGCTAAACTGAAAAAAAGTCAGTGAGATGTGAAAAATCAGAGTTTTCACTTTCTACTATATTTGAAGATACACATTTCTATTTTACTTGAACAAAGATTGTTAACTCATCAGCCTAGCTCTGGGTATGTGGGTACTGCCTGAAAAAAAAAAAAAAAAAAGTAGTTTTCCTATCTCGTCCTTCCTCTGTACCTAATCTTTAACAACATAAAGCTAAGAGGAGGGTGGGTTAAAACTGCATAGAGCTGCTCTTTTGCGGGTCCTGGGCAATGAGAAGACGTGCAGTAACCACAGGAAATCACCAAGGCAAGACTTGCTGCCTCCCTGCTGGAGGACAGCTGATGTGCCTGGAGCAGCTGGGAGGACTGGGAAACACGAATTGACCTGAGTCAAAGACAGTCTTGTAACAGTTAATGCAAAATAAACAAAGTCAGACAAATTTGTTTTTCTAACTGCTACAGAAACAACAAACAAAAGAAATCACCTGCCTGCCCTGGCTCCCTCCCTCCAACAATAAAAAGAACAAGATGAATTAGAAATCAGCTCAAACCCTGTAGTACTTCGAACTCTCGTGACTTCTGGTCCAACCTCTTTCTTTTTGCTCACCAAGCTGACAATTTTTTGCACACTTTTAAACAGTTCCAACTCTGCTGACTTTAAATCAGTTGCATCAACGTATACAGGCATGAACAGCACCCTGAAACTCTACAACTTCACATATTCAGGTGAAGGGCTGAGAAAAACACCAAGACAAGGGTGAGAAGCTACATGGCAAGACCACGTCCTGCCCCCAGAGTCTCCCTCTGCAGCAGTGGCTGTGCCCCGCATCAGAGTGGAAGGCATCTGCCCCGTGCCTCGCTCTGCAGCCCACACCACTGCCAGGCGCCACCCCCCAGCTGGGCAGCGGCAAAAGACTTTGATAGACAATAATTTTTCCTGGATTTGCCTCAGAAACTGTTTCACATCCACGAAACTACCGATGTGTGAATCTCCAAAGGTTCAGAGTTTGCTCAATTTGGACAAGCCCTGAAGCATTCACAGTTTTATTCAAGTCACCCTGCCCAGGATCACATGGCAGGAACAGACTTCCTTAGGAGGTTTTTAGTGTTGCAACTTTGCTGTTCTGGTTGGGAGTGTTGGGTTATGCTCCTATCCTTAAAATGAAAAAAAATCTTCATTGAACATTTGGGGGCCTTTTTTTTTTTTTTTTTAAAAATCCGTGTTGCCAATTGTCAGTTTGTGCTATGTAAGGGGTAGCTCTAGTTTCGGATTTCTTCAATCACTTCTAGTTATCAAAGTTTCAAGGGTATACTTTTCCTGTATTTTCTTAACAGCTTTTTTCCACCCAGAATTAGAATTCCCTAAATTCATCCAGTTCCATCAGAAACAAAGCTTGTACTTTTTTTATTTTTGCGCGAGTTACAAATATAAGCCAAAAAGCTCACTGGTTCAAGAAAAGCCTGATTAAAGTCACTAAAGTCTCAAGGCTTCACTTTATATTTCACTGTGATGCCTCAGAACCAAAAAAAGCTATTTTAAGAATTTTGAGTCTCCCTCTTCCATTCCGCCTACATCTTCATCTTTTATTGTTTAAAATGCCTTCCTGCCTCCCTTTAGAGGCCATGCTATCTGCGTTTCCCCAAGACGTGAGCCTTCATTATACAAAATACACTATCAGAAAAAAAGTGTTTTGCATGGGCTCAGGCCGTCCTACCCAGGTCTCCCAAACTACACTTCATTTTACTGGGTCTCCTAGGTTGCTTGTAAGTAACAAGAAGTAAATTCAGACTGATTCTCATTTTCACAAGTGTATAATCACTTGCATTTTCTCAGGCATTGATTCGCTTTATTATTATTTGCGCGTTTGTTCTGCAAGTCTTTGTATAACCTAGAATAGCTATGTGCTTACAACATCACACTGTCCATGCTTACTGCGTTAAATACACCAAACAAAGCTTAGCAAAAAAAAAAAATCCTCCAACAACTAAACAAAAAACTCATGACCCAAATCAGAATTGTTGTGCCCATTGAAATTTCTCTATCACCAGTTGTTTAAATTCCATGTATAAATTCAAGAACTGTACTTTCCCGTTCCACAGATTATAAAGTTCCAGTAGATTTAAAACAAACACAACATATCAAAACAAAACATTTCAAGATGCCATGATTAGAAACATTTAATTCCTGGTCAGAATACAATTGAAGTACAGTCACCTGAATTGCTGTTCTTACTCTTGAGCTCTTTATTCATCAGTAGATTCCCAGCTTACACCACTCTCGTGATAGATCACAAGTCTAAAATACAGTGCAGCAATTCGTGCAGAAGAGGAAAACCACAGACTATTTCAGGAAATGCAGGCTGCACTGTGTTTGTGGACTACAAGAAAAAAAAAAAAAAACCCATAAGAATGGGAACTTTGTTTTCCTAAAAATGTGGTATTTTTACCTTAAGATATTCTGACAGATGATTCTCAAAAATATTTATGGCACAGCTTGAAGGAAACAATATAGATATCATCTCATTACACACACACTGTAAAAAACAGTCTTTTACTAGTAAGAGTTGACAAACCAAAACAATGGGCTGGATAAAAGGAGAGAAGAAGGGCTATTATCCCTACAGGTACAATAGTTACAAGATCCCTACAGAGATACACAGAGACTCAGTGACATGCTATAAGTCACAAAAAGTATTTGACAGAGATAAGAACCAAATCTTTATTCCCTCCCTCTGCTCTCCCCGCACCCGTCTTTGCCACAAGAACATCCATCTTTTCAAAACAACAAGGCTGGGCATTGTTTTATGACTTCGTGATTCCAGATGCACAGACAGACTTGGAGAAGTTGAAAAATTAAATCTGAATAACCTTGTTATAGCAGCAAGCGTTTGACAACCACAGCAAGATCTGGAAACACTCAGGTATTTGCAAAATGAGGCCCAGTTAGTTTTATTAGACAGATCCATACCAGAGCGTTATATTGCTACGAGAAGCCTTGTGATAATTTAGATGTGAAAGGAAATCCAAAATCCACAGACAGGTAAGGGAGAGAAGAAACTGTGTTAAGAGTCAGAACCTCAGAGGAGAAAGACGAGGAAATACACGCAGGGGGTTTTGTAGCTGTTTTCCTCACATAAAAAAAAAAAAAGTAAAAGAAAAAAGAAAGCTATTTCCCCTTCCCAAATCAGCTTTTGCAAGATCACTTATACATAGATAGCTTTAGTCAATTAAGAAATCCCAGGCTGTTTGCCTGATATTCCCAATGTCTCTGCTGTTCACAGGTGCAGGTCTAACTCAAGCCAGAGCCAATTTCAAGTTCCTTTGTAGTTTAACTATACCAAGCAGCACAGCTGTAGCAACGGCCTCATTATGTATATTACCTACTGGTTTCACACTTGAATCCATTTTAAAGTCCTCCCCGTGCCTCCCTATTAGCTTAATAATGAAGAGGGTATCAAAGAGTATGCTGCTAAGTTGACTGAAAAATTCAAAGTACTCCCAGCAAGACAGAGCTGCTGAAGCCATGAAATAACAGAGGTCACTGAATTCTCTTCTCATTGTGATATTGTTAGTTATTATATTCCCGATCAAAACCTGAACATCTGAGACAGGCAGAAGGTGATGTGGTTTTGCATCTTTGGTGACAACAGATTTGCTGTTGAATGTAAGAATCAAGAAGTTAATCTAGGCAATTAGCTGGCTGAACATCATTTGTCTCAGCTGTTTTGTACTTCATCCTAAAATCTGATAAGTGCTTACTGTACATTAATTTAAACAACTCGCCTATGAGTAAGGGAGAGCAGCATCTAGTGATTAGAGCACTGGGCTATTCCTGCTGTAGCTACAAAGCAAAATTTCATCATAGCATATGCTTGGCACGCAAAGAATCTCTATTTCCTTAGCACCCCTAACAGTAGCTGTGATTTATTTATTTATTTAATAAAAAAGCAGTAGTTCAGACTTCAGCCAAAATGAAGAGAAAAAAAAATTGAGCCAGTGTCTGGAGAAAAGTTAAAATTTCTATACCAAAGTGCAAACATGGGTGGATAGCACAGTTTGACTAGAGTCCTGGCTGCTGCTTATCTTCAGTACTGCGCTCACCACTGTTGTTTAGATGATGCTGGTATCAAAGCTTGATTTTCTAGTGTACATACCTGCCCTCATAGTCTAGTTTCATTTGTCTTATAGTGATACTTGTTTTATAGGAAACAGCAAGTTAGAAATTAGGGAACATGTGAGAGCACTGAACAAAGGAGACTGGGTAGTCTAAATCATTTCAACAAACTAAATGGTCAAAGAACCGCACTACAAAAGAAAGCAACAGACTGATTTAGTTTTAGAATTTACATTTTCATCACTTACTGGCTCTGAAAAGAAATCAAAGACGGCACAAGTTCGGAGTAGATGTATAAGCAGAACTGAAAGCATACAGCAGGAAACTGTTGCTTTGTGAAAGGCCTCAGATGCCAGGGTGGGCACAAGACTGAAGGAGGAACTGCTGAAAGATGCCAAGAGTTTTTTCCTCTGAGCTACTCTCAACACAGACATGCAACTGACACTAAAAAGGACACAACCCAGGTTGTGCAAAAGATAAACAACCAAAAAACAACAAACCCCCAAGCAACAGCATCAGTCCATCTTTCTAGCTACCTCAAGTTTTGTCGTGCTGGTGGGATCTGTAGAATTCAGTGCTTAAGATTCACAAGTATATTAATTTGCCAACAGATTAATACCTAGTCAAATGGTCTTCCACCTTCCATTCTCCCACTTGCTATCCTTGGCTCAGCATCGTGCCTCAGCCAAGCCTGTCCCCTTGCACACAAAAAGAAATGTAAGTCAAGGTCCTCATCATGGTTGTTGCTTTGAGAGAGATGAATAGTGATATTATTTTTAAAGAACTACTGTGCACAGCTTAGAGTCAACACAATTGGGTATGGCTAAAGAGAATTCTAATACAACAAAAATGCATAGATAATATAGCCTCTCATTTGAAAGAATTTATATCATCAGTTAAGTAAGTTTTTTAAGCAGGAAAAGGAAATATCTTACTGCTAGCATCCTAACGGTAAAAACTGAAGTGTAATCATTGGGACCACCCATGTGTTACTTGTAATTCATAAACTTTACACCAGACAATTTAGTTGATGGTATCTACATACTCTGTAAGTTCCCAGACAATGTGCAGGCAGAGAAATAATTTTGTTTTAGAGTCGCATGACTTGAATTCTTTTTTTTTTATTAAAAACATCTGCAAAAACTCACCACAACCACTGAGCTGCATACAGATTAAATCGTTTGTCTAGCATGTGGAGATGGTTAGCATCTGTTTGTCATGGAAACTCAAACTCCCCAGTTTTGGGAAGAGAAGAACAGAAAACAAGTAGAAAAAATTACAGATTTAGTGGTAAGCAAGCAACTGACACGGAACGTTAAAGAAAGGCACAGCATATTTTCATACAGTTTCAGGGAACACATCGCCTGCTGAGGGAAATATCGCATCTCACAATTTGCCACAGGACTGCCAGCTCCCACTTTGGCAACTAGACAAAGTGGGTGAAAGTAATGAAATAAAAACACTGACAAACAGACTTAATCTCTTACCATAGCAAATGGGACATCTCCCAGCTGAAACAATACCATTTCAATTTCCTTACTGAGGCAGATATAAAGCAGCAATGTCTTGGAGTTTCTTTTAGGAAAAAATAAAACAGACTGAAAGATTTCAACACATAATGTACAGTAGCAGAAACAATTTTGAGACCAAAAAATACCAGTTTACTACAACTGATGACATCTCCCTGCTCAGTGCTTGCTGCGTATAAAGCTCTGTTCTCATCATCAGGTCTCCCTGTTCCTTGGAGTAGCAGATTCAAGAAAGAACTGGAGAGATTACTGTGCAAACAGGAAGAAACTATTTCCAAGATGCAACAGCTCAGAGAGAAATGGCTGTCCCTGTACTGACAATGACATTTTCTTTTATTTTATTTTTTGTTTTTAAATATTTGAGTACTTATGGCGTATGGCTGTGGAGAGAGGCTTTACTTAAGTGCACTCCAAAGATTCAAAACCCGGAAGACAACAAAATAATCATAATTACAAATATTTAAGGCCTTATTCCCTCCATCCTCTTGATTTGTGCATTTTAGTTGGTGATATTAGTGATTCTAACTACCGTAAAATGCTGAATACCTCCAGGGTCTACACTGAACCCAAACCAGCATAACAAGAAGGGGCAAACAGACATCCAATATTTGCCCATACAATAAGCAAGGGGAAAACGTTAACATTGGCATAGTTATTGTGCCAAAGAATGAATTTCAGTGACGGTGTTTCCCAAGTGGAGATGAAGGGGCAGGATAAAAGAATCTTATCATAGTCTAGGTACATGAACTTTGTATCTGATAACAAAAGGATCTCATTTCTGTATTGTATATTATTGATTGGAGAAACACAAATGGGAAAGCTTTTGTGGATAAGACCAACACACATAACTTCAGATTCTAAAGGACATGAAAATATTTTTAAGTGCATGCACACATGTAAGTTCCTGGTAACGTTGCCCAAGAAGTAGTTAACAGATTCATATTTTCATTCCGATATAGCAACAGTAAAAATATAAATTGCATCATCTCCTTAAGAACAGCAACATTTAACGCCCAATTCCCATAGTCGTGAGGAGGCTTGTAAATATTTTTATATACTTTAATAGTATCCGATTATAGTTTTGTGCTAATTGCTTTAATCAGCCCAACCTGAAGTGTTATAGTATTTTTCCATAATTAAGCAATACCACATGACAAGCAGCGCATTTCAGAGCTATTATAGTACTTTCTAATGCTATAATAAACAAAGATCATGCATCTTAATTATAACCAATAAAATTCCATACACATTTAATTATATGCTACAGTGAAATTCCCATAACTTTAAAAAAAGCTCTGTCATGATTATTAAGATGTTGCTAATATGAGCTCACACTAATGGGCTGTGCCCACTATTAATGTCATTGCAAATAGTTTACATCAGGAATCTGTATCTCCAATTTAAATGTTAATGGACTGAGTCTTTTCCATTTATAGTGCAAGAAAAGGATAAAGCTACCGAAGTCAATGAGATTATGTAAAACTGCTAGCTACAATATTACTGGCTCAATCTTCAAATGCATAGTGTGGAGCATAACAAATTCTCACGTACTTTTACGCCATTCCTGATCAATACAAAGAAATAAAAAAAAGCCTAATACCACCAGTACACATTGCATTTGAGTCAGACAGAGCAAAATTATAGGTCTTTCGTGTAAATGAGGCCGATAAAAAATCGCAGGTATCAACTTCTGTAAGTCACGGGTTACCTTTAAGGCAAAGGTTAACAAGGCACACTCCAGTTTAGCATGGGAAACGTGAGCAGACCCCAAGGGGGTAGTGCCATACTGCTCATCTCTACTGCGGTTCCCAAAGCAGCTGCTCTTTCTCTGAGGTGTCTATACAGAGGAAGAGGAGCGGTGTAAAAGCACCGAGCCATCAGAATTCAGTCTGGAGGTCACTTGTGAATATCTGCATCATCACAAAGCTAAAAGTTTGAACAGATAACACTCTTTCTTCTAAAAGATGAGTTTAAATGCTATTGCATGAACAAACCCCATTTCTGAAGTTTTATTTATCCCCTCACAGCATGTATACAACACACATCTACTAGATAAATGCCCTGAAGTCCTGGGTTTTCAGGTACTTCCTCTCCTATTTCAGTCCTGAACCTTCAGATAGCCAGAGAAACCAGGTTCCCCTCCACTTTCCCCCTTGGCCTAGGCAAATCCCAGGCATTGGCATGTTCTCTTGAAGCCTATGACAGGTTCCCACAACTTAGATCAGCTTATAACAAATCCATCCCAATGCTGTTGTACCCCGATTTATGACCACTGTCATCACGTGGCCATAGCTCACATTTGCAGTCTCTGCTTCCAAGATGTTCCTGCAGTCTTAAGCAGGATTTTGACTGTCTCAAGGGAGATACTTTTGTTGTGTTCCCTGCACTTCCCTTCTATCGTTGCGTTCTTCCGCTCATTATCTCTTTATTTCTTACTAACAGTTTTAGTACAAGTCTTTAGTGTTAAGTGGCAAATAACAGGTATTAATTAGGCCCACTGGTGTGCCTTTCTGCACAAATATATACCAGGAATCCTTCCTTGCCACAAAGAGCTTATAGAATACTATCTCCTCTTTTTTTTTTTTTTCCTCCATTGCCCTTTTTCCACACTGCCTCCTGCCCCATTTTTCTTTCCTACCATTTAAATTTTAACACAGATTTTTGCAATACCACTTTATTAGAACTGCAAGAGCTTAGAAAAAATATCTGTATGAAGCTCTCTATTCTTTTATTTAAGACTCTTCAAGACTGAAGAAAGGATTATTAAAGTCATGGGAGAAATAGCTGAGTCCCAACCAGCAAAGTTAAGAGCAAAGTTCTGGACTAGAATTTCAATGTTGAGTAAGGAAAAGCAGTCAACATCTCTCCTGTTTAGGTTACACACTTAAACAACACAACTGGAAGCTGTAACAATTTAGTGATTTCTTTGCAAATCAGGGTTAATGCCCCAAGGAGATTGCGACATTTAAAAGAAGATCTTAGACTACTTCATATTCAGGACACTTCTTATAGGAGACCTACTTTCCTGGCCAGTAGCGCTCTCAAGCTCTCAGCCACAAGCCAGCGTGTTCCCTCGTGTGACTATCCAACTATGTTATGCATCAAAGTAGGACAGTTCTAAGGAGAAAAGATGTAATGAATTCTACTATACTTGGTTATGTCTATGAAATTGTAATATTTACTTCTCCCTGACTACAGAAGCTTGTGAGTCCTGTATCTCCCTCTTCCGTAGAAGCTACTTCAAACTTTCCAGGTCATTTTGAAATTCAAGGCTGGCCCTTGCTTCCCCTCTTCCCATTTCAGAGCAGTAAAAGTCAAATTTCCTGCAAAAAGGTACCAGAAAAGAAAGACATTACAGTGCAGGACAACCAAGTGCTTGGTATCTTTATTTTAATTGACAAGATGAAAAAGAATCATTTCTGAAGGTTCTGTAAGTCCCTAAAACAACTAACAAAGCATAGTTGCCTGAAGATTAATGGATTCTTCCTTAATCCCCTTTATAACAGATGGACCACCATGAACTATCGATGATCCATGAACCACAGCTGGCCCATCTCATTTTAGACAATCAGGGATTAATACTGTCAAATTGTCAGTCTCCTAAGAGGCTGGGACTTACTACAAAAGGATGAGCTTTCACCATGGCATTATTTAAGTGTTACTAATCTGATCTTAAGGTTTTCTGGAATAAGAGCTTTTACCACTTTGTTGCATTCAGCCACTGTTGTATCACCGTTTAAACTGCGAATGCCCAATTTTGCCCCTACAAACCTGCGTGTAGTTTTAATTGTTTTCAGTGTGAGTTAACTCCGTGTACGCTTGTATCTAAGTGCAGTTAGCGATATTTTTTACTTACTACTAGATACCGAAATGCATTCATTGAACACTGCTCTGGTCCAAACACCAAGTGATTAAGAATCCAAGGCACTTTAACAGAGAACAGAAAGTATAAATAGATAATTTTCTTCCTCATAAGCTAAATCGCAAACAATGTTTCTCTTCCCCCTACAACAGCTGAGCACATCACTTCATCAAAGGCTTTCAACTCAGAAATCCCCTGACCGATGATGAGATCATATCGAACACCTTTAGGCCAGTGCGTAGAGTTTTTGGAGAGCCTCAAGCAGGTCGGCAGTTCCTGTTCTCAGCCAGGGATTTGCTGGGGAGCAAAACACGGTGTCCACCTTCTCACTGGCTCCTTAATACTGACACTGCCCCCAGTGCGGCCAGTCATCTTAGTGCTCTTGCTCCAATCTAATTTCTCTCTTTTGGCCCCAGTATCCAGCCCCAGACACCAGAGGACATCCAAAATCTTGCAATAAATCAAGGTTTGAAGAATAATCTGCTGGTATAAGAGCAGTTAAAGGAAAAACGGGACTGTGACATATAATTGAATATATAGTGTTCCTGGAATATATCACTGACATAAAGAACAGGTGAGAATTTTATAACAGGCAAAGAGAGGCCTTACTTTACCTCCTTATTCTAATGTCTTATTCTGGGTTGCACTCGGACTACTTGATATTTAAAGTACTTGCTAGCATCAGTGAGGGAGTTTGGTAGAATTTGTACCTGATCAAGATTTGTACAACGAGGGCCATAATGGATCTCCCTGTTCTTGTAATGAAAATTCTATTGCTGGCCTCCAGTACTCCTTATTTGAGTATCTGTCAGCAGAGTTGTTATAAACTTCTTATGGAGTTTGTAACTGTCATTTCAATTGCTTTGGGATGAAATGTGACCTGTTTTCGTTAGAGCGGAAGACTTTCAGGCTGTCGTTGGGAAACAGACCAGAAATAGAAGTGCCTTCTTCATTGCAGATGCAGTTTCTCACACCAATCCTAATTCAAACCAGAAATATCACAAACAAATCTGAACGGTGCAGACTTCAAGTCAAGATTAGTAGTTTTACACTTGTCAATCAGATGCTGAGTTAATGTTTTTTATTACAAAAGAGAAGGGAAACACATCAGCATTTTTGGGAAGGGATGTTGTTCAAACACGCACTCCAGAACAACATTACCAGACCTGGCTTTGGAAGCAAGCTCATCATGGCAGGGCTTGCCTGGGTTTGGACGGCAGCATTTGGCTGATAGGGACCATCCAAATCACAAGTCCCTGTCAGGGCTTGTCACACTCCTACCCTGCAAACTCTTTGGCACAGCTTGCCCCAGCTACCTTTGTTTTCTCTTGGAGCTTCAGGAGACACAGCTCCACTCCCACATTCTTCCAAACTAAAGATTTGCAGCAGGACCTTCTGACCCAGGGAGCGTTTTTTCCTACTGCAGTAAGAAAATAAGTAAACATGTTTTCAAAGAGCCTAGATTTTATTGTCCAGTTAAGCTAATAATGACAGTTTTTATTAACTATAAAAAAAAATCCTTTTTATTTGCATATGTTCTCTAGAATTTGCTTTATCTTTCTATAGTATCATAAATTACTTTTATAGCACCATATTTTTATAGAATCATACCCACTAAGTAATTAATCATTTTTTAGGATTTTTATTAGACTAGAAGATGGTCCAAATTTCCCCGCCGCATTTTCACGGGAGTGTTACATGACAATTTGCTGTAAATTTTTGACTCTTTGTAAGCCCGTATGCAATGCAGAAATTCCAATTCTTTCTGAAAGCTGTCATTTGGTTATAGGCATCTAGTTAGGAACTAACCAGAAATACTTCACAATAAATAGAATTACTACAGCAAAATCTGTTCAAATAACTTAATGCATTCCTATTTAGGCCAAGAGAATCCATCATGCCCCCTGTTGACACAATGAACACCAAAATGTTATAATCCAGTATATTCAATTTTAGCAAGTGGTACATTTCCGGATCATTAGGCGGTCAACAAAGAAGATTTCTTTCAACATTCCTCTTTTCTTGCTCTCAACCCTTCAGCCTTTGGTGACAAACGGAGCATATTGGACCCACCTTACTCTATGCTCCCTTTTCATCATTCAGCAAATTATGGCTTACACACTTCCAGGCTTCTGCAAAGTCTGTATTTGTGCCGCTTACTCATACAAGCCGTAACACTTTTCAGTGTGAATGCCAGCGCCAGGATCCCATAAGATGAGACGGTTAAACAGGGAAAGATGAATAGAAGCTACTCTCATAGTATTTTAATGTGACCTAGAAACTGGGAATTGAAACACTTGCTGACAGTGGGAACTCAAGATTTTGCAATCAGAGGACTCGTAATAGGCTCTGAACACCAGGCAAAGAGTGACTGGTTATTTTGTAGGATATAAGTAGTTACCAGATTTTTTGCAGAGATAAAATGATGGATAAACAACAGAAGAACCATTTTAGTAAGCTTTGGGTCAGGCTTTTTTAGATGGGTTTCATAATTGCAAAAACATTTCAACAAATCCATTAGGGTCTGGCAAAGAGAGCTTATTCTGTGCTAAAGAAATAGCAGGACAGGTTATTTCAACATACTTAAATATTTTTAATATCAGTGTTTCTTCACCATACATAAAATATAGCTGGGCTTGATCACTTGGTATTTACATATACTGATATACAAATAGATACTCCCTGCTTCTGATTTTTAAAGAGACTAGCCAGGGTAAAAATGGTCTCTCACAGGTTTAAACACTCCCCACCCCAATCTTGTCTTGTCTTGAACGTATAAAACTTTAAAAGTATTCTAAAGATTGTGTTTTTGTTTGTTTGTTTTAAATAGTAGGACCAAGACTTTACTTTTCCAGTCATCAAAAAAGAATTTAGAACACACAACTCAGAAATGTCCAAAGCTTGATAAATTTAATAATCACAATGAAAATGAAGCTATTCATTTTGCCATGCCTGAAACCACCGATATCCCAAATTCTGCCAGAGGAAAAAAAAACATAACAAAAACACTCCACAACAATGTTGTCCCACTAATTCACCTTAAACAGCTCTCACAGCACCACAGTGAGGTAAGCCATAGACAATCACCTTGTGATGCCTCTTCCCTGCCCAGCGAACATCAGCCAAAGGGACTTCAGCAACAGCCAGTCCAGAGATGCTGCATGTGAAACAGTTTCAGAACCAAACCACCCAAAGCTTTACAAATAGTTTCCATATTCTGAGCTGAATTTCAAAGGCCAGTTCTACTTTGAATGCAATTTAAGATAACTGGGGGGGGAAGCGTTTGAACATGTCACAGTTTAGGGAAACATCAGTACTTAAACTTATTGCTAATGGCTCAGACTGGTCTGCTTGATTAGGCAGTGATTTTATAACACAGGAGTTTGGGTTGGATATATCTTTAGTCAGAAACGAATTCTAACAAATGCAGTTTCAACACTCTCCATGGAGAGCAAATACAGGCAATGTTTAGCTACCTGCACTAAATTCTTGATCAATCCATACTGACAGAATCTTTTAGGAAGACTGAATAATGAATACATTGAACAACTTGAAGCCAGTCCAAGAGCCAAACGACTCTTGGACAATGCAATAATATGCTAAGAAGAAGAAATTTTGTTCTGAAGCATTCACTAAGTTATTAACCACCTAATCGGAGACTACAGTCATTTATAATTAGCCTGTAAAAACACTTCATAATGGCAATGAACGGATTGACATTCTATCCTCGTTTTAGGTAGAAATTTCATTGCAAGCATCTGAGACAGTCTCTTAAAACATGTGTACTCTGTGTCTGTCATGTATTGCACATCTGGTAACTTCCATGAAGAGAATCTATACAATTCTGGTGACAACTAAGGGGATTGCTCATTTGGTTATTAAGAGAAATCTCATTTCAGAAACTCAGAAGTTGGACATTTTCTGGATAAGTCATCTCTCGTGTTCAAGAGACTATTTTCTTTTCAGTCTAATAGCATCTTGCACTGTATTACTTCGGAATTATTAAAAAAAGAAAAAAGAAAAGAAAAAAGCCAGCAGCACAAGAAGCTTACTTCTCACTTGGCTTTGTCTCCCAATCAATCACCCCCTAGTTGAAGAACTAGGGTCAGTTGATTTCTATCACTGTGGAAGAGTTCAATTTCACAGTACTAAAACTCACCACTTCACAGCAACAGTTTTGATGACACACCAGGGTAAAGCCTGTATAATATAAAGCAGAGGATACCAGGAACGAATACACTTCTGAGGTCAAGGGAATTGAACTGCATAGAAAAATAAGACCTCAAAAGCAGTATAATAAGGGTATTCAAGATGATGGAAGTGCTCAATAAAATAGCGCTTTAGATATTTTTATACTGATGCAATCAAAAATTTAAAGGATTGCTCACAATGTGAGAAAAGAAGAATAGCAAAACATAAGCGCAACTATTAAGCTAGATAGTTAAAATATAACGTGGTGTTTGTTTCATTTATTTCCCCAAGAAAAATAAGCATGTACACTACAACTATCTAAAGAGAGACTCCAGCAGACAACTTCTTGAATGGCTCAGCTAGCCAATTCGAGGTAGAATTTTATGTGTTAAAAAAAAAAAAAAGAAAGGGTATCTGAAGTCACTGCAGCTACAGAGATCCATCAGGGAGGATGCGACCCTCCGATAGCAACGGAGTTACCCCACCTCCATCAGGCAGCACGTCACTTTGGTACTCTTAAATCTATCATTATATTTTCTGATTAATATCAAAATTGTTGCTTGCTTATCACTTTAGTAAACAGGCTTTTGTGTTATGGAAAGGGCTGAGAAAGATCTAATGCTAAGGTACAATGAAACAGAAAGAAACAATCTAGAGAGTTCTGTTTTCAAGAGAATATCCTTTCAAGACATTTTCCCCCAGGGCCACTGTAACAGAATGCTGTATTTAAATCAGCAGGTCATGCACCAGAAGATGGTTTAACTGCTAATTAACACTAGATGATATACTGAAAATTACATGCTAATTAATTCTCTGTAGGTTTAAGTGCCCTTCCTTCTATGTCATTTTCAATGACCATATTAACATGAGGAACAGAATGGCATTAATTACTAATTCATATGACAAACATGTGAAGCTATATTAAATAGTTGATGGAGGTTAACTTAAAAGGAAGATGGGGGTCAAAGTTGTCAACCACAGGCCATGGTATCATAAAGATACCACACATTAAAAAGAAGAGGGCATATATTACCCATTCAATCTTCCTGCCAGTTTGATGTTGTTCTCTTATATTAGATTTTCTTGCAAGAAGATCATTATTCAGAAAATAGGATTCAGCTGTTCAGAATACAATAATGAAAATCCTACAAAATAAGAGCAAGTAAATTGAAAGGAAATAATCTTGTTCTTTTAGAAAGTGACAGTGATTACAGTTTTTTAGTAAATTAACTGTTAACTATCCACACATCAAAACAGTTTGAAAATGGCAAAGAAACTGGGCTGGCATAAGTTACAGAGGTAGACAAAGAATCAATATTCCACATACTGGTTCTGCACCCTTCCCACTCTAGAATAAGAGAAGCCTTTTAACTCACACGTGTCCATCAGTACCCAGAGCTACTGGTTTAGTATCTTAATTTTGAGGTCTGGAACTACTTCATATAAAGTAAAATCCAGTCACTAGAAACAAAGATCAAGCCAGACATTGCCCATGCTTTCAAAGGATCTCAAATTTCAAGTAGTGACTATAGGTCATCGCAATTTGGGGTTTCAAAAAGCATATGCAAGAAGTGGTTGTAATGCTAAAATTACATTTTGTGTTTGTCATATAAACCGCAATACATGGCTATTTCTGTACTTCAAGAAGTTGAGTTTCTCCCTTCCAGTACCTTTCAATGAAAACACTGGTAACATGTCATTAGAGAAACATTATCTGTCAAGGCCTATCCAGCAATTCTAGTTTTTTGTTTTGTTTTTTTTTTTTTTTTAACACAGACTTCGTCCGTGCTTATGTCCATCTTATGTACACACACTTATATATTTAAATGCTTTTATACAAGAGATGGTGGAGTTGTTTTGAAGACCTACATTCCAACTTTGTTTCTGATGTCAGAACTACTGTAGTCTTCTAACACCAGGGCAGCAGCTGACTGTGCTAGACTGCAGGGCCAGAAGGGACAGGGAGCTTTGCTGAAAAAGGGGAGCATAGCTTTCGCAACGGACACATAAAATGGAACATAAGACAGTTCACAGATGATGGTGCTAGAGCAACAGGAAGATCATCCCAGATCTCTCTAACGCCTTTCCCATTTAGCAAGAAAACAGTTTAGTTTTTCTATGCCTCCAGTTAAGATTACCTCTACAAACGTGTCCGTTACCTCCCCCATGAGAGTAAGATGTTGCTGGTCTTTCCCCTTCAGTATGTTACTCAGTATTTGCACCACCACCCACAGTCTCCTACTGCAAGCCAAGCAGCCAATCCCCCGACTTAACTCTAGAAAATATTTTTGGGTTTTTTGAAAGATAACCAGCTGATCTTTATGTTAAAGGTTCCACTACCTGTCCATTTATTATTTCCATGCATTATTCTATTTGGTCTATTTTAAATTCTAAATATTTAACAATCGTTTAAGTCAACAGAATATCTTTGAAAGCATTTATGAAAAGGTGCATCTAGAAGAATGTCCTTTCTTTGATTCAGTACTGTTAGATATGTATATAAATAGTACCTTCTTCCATAAAAAGTCATCTCTTCAGTGAACATTATGTCTTTGAAAAAGAAAAAAAAAAACCAACTACCAGCACGCAAACCATCTTAAAAACGAAAATCATACCTCCATAATACATGTTTTTCTATTGGAATTTAAAATTCCTGCTTTATACATATACACAGTAATGCAGTCATTCAGGGCATCTGCATAAGAAATAATGTCCATCTGTAGGTAAGAGGTACAGGAAAGAAGAATGTTAAGCAATTTTTGTTTTATTTTAATAGCACAACAGATAACATAGAATCAGGGAATTTGGTGCAAGGAGGCTGGTGACCAAGCCTTGTGCTTTGAAGAACTGCAGTTAAACTCTCATTTGTTCACAGTGTCCAGGGAAAACAGTTGATGCTTAGTCATCTTACAAAACTCACGCTAAGAAACAGAACTCATAGATAGTTCACTATCCAAGTTGACCAGGACCATTCTTCACAAGAGATGCAGACACAACTTGGAATATACCTTTTCTGGCTAGCACAGAGCAGTACCAAAACTTTATGATATAATAAAAATTTTCCTCATTTTAGGCTTCTGTCTAATAAGCATCTGAATAACACACTTTAACTCCGTGATATGACATCAGATACAAAGGCTGGAAAAAAAATACAGCCAGAATTTTTCACCCTGCTAGAGACGACTGCAGAGCGCATGCTAGACAGCTTCAGGTGGATCCAGAGGAAATAGAAATAAGACAACTTACCACATCTTGTTGAAACTTTATAGTTCTATGACCAAAGCAAACATCCAATATCGAAAAACTTTTTCCAAAGACATCACTACACGCCTGCCACTTTTAGGACTGATTGGCCCTTATAACTGGAAGGAAAACACTAGACAGCCTAGTAAGGTACCGAAAGCACAGAGAATGAGAGAGGAAATGGGTGGTGGGCTGGGACAGAAAGTGGAAGGTGATTCAGAGTCAGCTGAATGCAATTCAAACTGACCATCTACCTCTGATTCAGCTCTAACCACTGCACCTGATTTCTCTTGAGCAATGCTTACTACGTTAACTTCATTTTACATTTTCTGTCCAAGATATTCAGAGCAAAAAGGAAAAATATATTGTAGGTAGTATCTAGCTGGCCATAAGCCCCTGTGGTCAGAACAAAAGTTTTGTAGAGTTTGCTTATCTTGGCAGGGTAGTCCTCTAGAGCACAGATGGACTTTGAATAGAGCTTTTAAGTTTGTAACGACAACTCCTGCACAGCTGGGTGAGTTGACAGCTAGGTTAGTAAGTCAAAAAGTTTTGTAAAATAGTTAAATAACTGCAGACAGGTGGAACTTGCCATTAGCAGAGCAAAGTTACCATACTCACTGGCAGCTACATGCCTCACCTGTTTGTCTCAAATACATCGTGGCTTCTGCTGGTGGGCCATGGATTCCATTTACTAAAGATTTGAGAATGTTCTTAGAATGGATAAGTGAAAACAATTGTTCCCAGGTTCATCTTTAATATGCCTCCCCTTCCTCCATCACACCTTTCACCTTAGGGGTCCTCATGCATGAGGCCCAAGCTCTATTCACAAAGACTTTCACGTAAGCTCTATATTTGTAGACACAAAAGGAATTTGAACTCCTCTTCCTCACACACTCCACTTCCTTACACATCACATCCGCTACTCTCAAAGACTTATGTATTGCCTAATTACCCACCCTGTGTAAGACAGAAAAAGAGAACATTTAGCATAAAGTGACGAGGCTCACTCCTTGACTCCCTCGCTACTGGTGGATGTTGAACCCTGCACAATTTACCTTCTAATAAGGAGATGGCACAAGCCATCCTGTATCCCCTCCACAGAGGTGCTCATTTTTACCCTTAGGCAAAATGATGCTGGTCATCATTTTTACCCTTAGGCCTTTCAAACGATCAGGGTGCGCTATTTTTCAGACACGAGTAACTCTCATAGGATCTATTCTTTCTTGAATAGAATTTATTCTCTGAGAAGGACCTACTGAGATACTTAAGTGGGATTTCTATGTTTTTTTTAGCAATTCAAATAATTCTTAATTTCACTTGAGGTGCTTTTAATCACAAGTGAGCCAGTTTATAATCCAGAATTCAAGGAAGTCGGGAGGGTTTAATTCTGCTACAGATTTTTCATAGAACTTGTGTAAATGCGCATTTACCACGTACAGAAAAAAAAGACGTGGCTTAAGTTTTATTAAGCAACATTTCACTAGGGGATGGAGGGAGAAAACCAGCACGCACACTGAAAAGAAGGATTTAAGATGGGAACCATTAACACAAACATAACGCATCGTAACTGATTACACAGGGGAACTATCTGACCCCCTTTTGGCCCCAACTGCTCTAGCTGAGAGGAAGACTACAAACCATCATACATGATATTTCTTAAATAGATAAATGGTTTCTGAGCCAAAAAAATGCAAGACTTGAAGTGCTTTCTCACGCTTTTTAATCTTGAACTCCTCACAGGAACAGAGCTCACAAAAAATCATCCTCTACAAACATCTTTCATACCAGTTAAGGAGTAGAGGGTTAGCCTTGAATAGGTAACATTACTCCATTAGGGTGTTTTTATGCAGTTTAATCTGTATGAGAACTAATCTTAATCTTCTCTTCACCTTTTTCTTTTTCTTTTTTTTTTGTTAAAGTAATGCAGCCTGTGAGAACACACCTATATGGAAATTAGTTCTAAAGATTGTTGCAGTAAATACCAGCCCAGTATATAATATCGGTAGAATTTCTATTTCTTAAATATGAAGAATAGGATTAAGATATGGAAAATTACAAACTATTTCACATCGTGTGCTTTTACACTGCTAAGCAGAGTACCAGCATGGTTGCTTTATTTAATGAAAATTATTATCAAAACATCAAATTAGCAAGATGATTCAGCCACAGCACACAAAGTAATTAATATATCCACTACTTTTTAACAGTAAGTAATTACTGTTCACCACAAAACAAGTATCCAGTGAAGCTAGGACTCCCATGAGATGCTTTTGCATGTATTTTTATTTAAACATGTAGTTTACTTTGTTTGTTTCTGAAATACTTAGAGTTACCTTCTTAGATCAAATTAGAGAAGCGCTCAAGTTTCTCTCAGTGCCTTAGCCCAGCAACACCGCAACAGGCTGTAGCAGGTGTTCAGAGCATGGAATTTTCTTGAGAAGTTCCGTAAATGGGATAGTAATAGAAGGGCTTAGTTTCTGGACTTGGAGACTGACAAAAAGACTGTATTTAGGCATATCCGAATGAGTATTGTCTAAAACATGCAAACATACATTGACTGCTGAGTTAGATTTTAAAAACTGAAGTTACTCTGACTAGGATTATGTTAGTACATAAAATGAAGTTGAACCAGCACAGTTACAATCATATCCAATGGCTTTATTTTGACAAATTCAGAGCCAACAGCTAAGAAATACAGTGTTTATTCTAATGAAGGAAAACAGATTTCCTAACAAAATCAGTTAAGTTCATGTTTAAGACGCTGGAAAAACTTTTAAGCACTCACAGAAGCAGCACCTCAGGACGCACTCAGCTTTGAGGGCAGGTAGCTGTTCTCCAGGTGGAACCTATGTGGCAGTGCTTACGCATCCATCCTTCTACCACAGTTGCTGTGCAATACATGGAATCATAGAATTGCCTAGGTTGGAAGGGACCTTTCAGATCATCTGGCCCAACCACCTACATGGGCCGTTTCTCCTTCCCACAAGTTCAGGGACACCCAGAGCCCTTCCCAGACCACGCTTGCAGCCCTGTTGCTTCCCAGGCCAAACCGGGGTCGAGGAGGAACTAAACACTCCAGTGTTCCTTTCTGCCAAGGAAAGGTTTTTCCATAACCCACTGCTCCTCTGAATTACCTCCTGCAGTTATAAATGCCAACATGATACTTTTCTCTCTCCCATCACCTTCCTGCTCTTGCTCCAGTCCCCGCTGGGCTGTTGCGAGCGGCTGATCTCCAGCCCAAAGGTGGCATGCAGCTTGGAGCCCATGCCCCTCGGAGGCACTGCCAATGGGCAGGGTTCACCCTGCTGCCTTTCCAGTGCCAGCTCAGGAGCTCGGTGAGACAGACAGGGGTTTCCTACTCCTCCACTCCTAGAAAATCTGAAAAATTGCAGAAATATCAAAGCTATCGGTGTAACACAGGATGAAGCTTTTGTGCTCTTTAACTGAGCAGACCTCTCAGCATGAGCAGCAGGAGTTTTGCTCACCTAAGGGCTAAAGAATTTGGCTTGGAATATATAAAACTTAAAGTGCCTTATGAAAAAAAGACATTTATGAATTTATGCTATAGTGCCCAATTAGAGAGTTCTTATATACTAGCAATTATTTCAGGGTATTTGGCTGCTGCTTCTCCTTTTATTTTTGCCCTGGAGCACGGAGACATATTTCCCAGTGCAGGATAACACACAAATAAGCACCATAATCTCACCGGTCTCTATTTTTCGCATGAAAACCAGGAGCAGGGCTGTCACTAAGCTGTTTATTCAGGCCAAATCCCCAGGGGGGGCCTGCAGCAGCCCCCACAGGTGGTTTCTCTGGGCACGGTCGCGCCCTGGCAGAGACCGTCTCCCCTGGGCAGCCTTTGATCTCCTCGGTTCAGTTTCTCTCCATCTCTACTATAACTTCTTAAACTTTGATTCCTGCAGGAATCAAATTTAATCTGTTTCAGTATATTTTATGCTCCACTGATTTATTCAAAGCTGAATAAAAGCATTGCAGTACTTAGGTTTTCTATTTTATTTCGGGAACTATATTATTAGTAGCCCCATTCAGGAGCCAGAATAACTTGAGTCAAGCAGATTAAAAACCCAAGCTACACCTGTGGTATTCAGCTTGCACTTTAATCTTATCCACTAAATTAAAAAAGGTCTGGATAAAAATGAGACAGATTAACCTATCACTTGTCTCATAGAAGGGTCTTTATGGTAAAAGAAGATTCAGTTCTCCTGCAAGTCTGGTAAATTTTCCCCTTTGCTGGAAAATATCACCTCTGTACCAAACTGTTCCACTTCATTGAACAAAACAAAATAGCCCTTATGAGCTGTACATGCAAAAAAATGGTTTTAATATATACCCAAATGAAAGGAAAAACATTCTGTTTCTTATATTTGAGTGATACTACAAGAAAAATTTAAATGCTTTCTCTTTTTGCTTAATTTTTATTCTATAACCAATAGAATTATTATTTGATCCTCCTTTTTTAATGAGATTCCTCTGTTTCCTTTTCTAGTCACACTCTGGTGTCATGTGAGTGAGCTTTCTGGTTTTAATATAAACTAAAATTGAGAAAAGGATGAAAATAATAAATACACATATAAGGATGGTTTTAATATAACGTGTATTTGTATATATATTCATTTATGAGATGATCAGCTAGTAAATATTTTATTTTGTTCTGTATAGGGTAGACTACATCTAGATGAGCTCAGACAGATTGAACAATAAAATGAACATGACAAAATGGGTTTTAAGTCAGGAAACAGAACAGTAAAGCAATTTCCTGAGTTATTTAAATGCTTTCATTGGAGAAATGTCATTACATACTTGAATTACACTGGAATGTAATTATATAAACACCACAAATAACAATGTTTTACCAAGAAAATCAGAAGTTGAGAGGGGAATTATTTCCTGCCATATTTCTTCATTTTAAGATCAGGTTCTGTTGCTATAAGAAATAAATCAAAAGAAAGGTTCTAAATTTATTTTAGGAGACCATGTCCTTTACACTTACGCACATACTTATCTTAAAATATCTGATATGGAAATAGTTCTATATATTTAGTCCCCTGCACGTTTAAGATACAGCCCTTACTCAAAAGGCCCCCCTTTGAACTATTTTAGTGACCTTAATCAGAATTTTAGCTTCAAAATTTAGCACCACTGAAGATGCTTATGAAAAGACTGCTTCTGAGCAATTAATTCTAATCTTTTCTTTTCATAAGCAAAGTCAGAGGAGGGTTTTCTTTTCTTCTCACGTGTTCTTCTTAATTTTGGTCTTATATGTGTTACAAATTCATCACAAATATCTGCCTGGTGTGTCTAGCTGAAATGAAAGATTAGAGAACAACATTACCAAAAAAAGAGAGACTAAATAAACACTTTGAAAAGTTGTGTTTACCTAAGAATTTGGAAGTTAAGCAAATTTTTATAGCCTGATCTTGGTCAGATGAGAAAAGAATTGTCAAATGTATATTGTGGCATGATTGTTATCACTTAGAAATTTTAATATCAAAGTTGTTATAGTTGAGCACAAACTTACACACGTAACTGTTTATCTAACCCCACTGATTTTAGGGATTCCCACAAAAATATCTATGAGTAGAATTTGAGCCTTATGCAGACCAAAATATCCATTAAATTTTGAAAGGCAGCTGTGGTTCTTCCTACTTGCTTTGTCATCAACCCAACCAGCCTAGTTCAAACCAGGTGTACACAAAATGAGTAAAGGTCACTTCCCTACTCATAGTGACGGTATTTTCCTAGAAAGACTTTAAGCTATACTCTATCACATTGTGAATTAAAAAGGAGGCCTGTATGAGGATAATTTCAGTTTAAATACATGTACTTCTTCATTAATTGTTCCACAAAACACTATGCTATGACCAGGCAGCTCACCTCCTCTAAACAATTTTTGTCTTAAACTTAGCTTTTGGGAAAAATTAATTACAAGTAGATGACAAAGAACCTTCTTCCCAAACGAATGTGGTGCCAAACTGAAATAGATTCTCTCCTCCTCTCCCTCCTTCCGTAGTCCTCACTGATAACGTTCATACTCAGGAAATGAGTCAGAGACAAGAAAGACTAAACCCCAGTGGATTCCTTTTTCTCTCCAGCCTGTTAAAATTCCAGCATAAGTCAGTCTTTTAGGCTTTTTTTCCAGAGGTGGCAAACATTGTTTCCCTCAGTGTTCAGCCGGACCCATAACTGGTGAGCAGCTTTACTAACAAGCATTCCTGCCTTCCTCTGTGCCTGCTTCCCCATTTGCAAAAAGAAGTCATACTCTCACCCTTCTGCTTTAAAGAGACATTCTCTTTGAACAATGTTTGAATGATAATTCCGTTTTATGAAAAGGCGACTATTCTAATGGACAACTCATTAAAGCTAATGCAACAGAATAATGTTGGCAAAATGCAATGGATAAGTTATTTGCATCATTGTAAGACAGGCAGTAAGGGAATTAACTCAACAGACAGCAGCTGTAAGAGTTAAAAATTTTAAAATATTTATGAAATTTTTATCCAAAATTTAACAGTATAATATTTTAAAATCATCAACAATTGTTCAGGGAATTGTTTTATTCATTAGCACAAAGTAAATGGTCAGAAAAAAAAATAGTGCCTTTCCAAGCAAGCCATAAGTAAGCTGAAATTTATACTTTTTAGGAATTACTTATTGTTTATTAGATATATCATTCTTGGTTTAGGAGCTCTTTCAGTGCCACAGTACCAAGCCCAATAGCTTTGTGTCTCTTGTGTCTATATCTTTGTGTCTATTCCAACCTCTATCTGAATCCGACGCTTATCTTGCTTCTGAGACCCTTTTTTGTAAACTCACTGGAAGCTGATAGTGACATTCTATGCGTGAAGTTCTGGTTTTAGAAAATAAAATAGGAAGAAAGTGTCTATTTGTGTTTCAAATTTTTGTTAATAAAAAAATGACTGCTTTTTAAAAAGTTACCTTGAGTATTTAAAAACTAGCAAAAGTCTTCAAGAGCTTTACTCCTCCTTATACAGACATGAAACACCAACATTAAAAGAAATGAAAAGAAAGTCAAGTTAGGCTACCATAATCCCTCAGGGCAGGGAGACTTGCTGTTGAAGATAAATAAACCAAGTACAAGGGGAAGTGAGGTGAAGTACAACAACATTTGGGGAAAAAAATTAAGGCAATAATAGTCTTTCCCAAGCAATGGCATATACTCTTGGCCATCAATAGAGAGAGCTTTTCCTTCATAGTACATTTATCTATATCCCAGTATGAAAGCTATGCATGCACAGCAGAGAACAGAAAAATCTGATGTGTTTCTATTACGAAGACAGTCTATGTGTACTATTGTTTCAGATTAAGATTGTGCTTGTTTTAAAATACAGCCTGTCCTTAAATAAACCATTCCACTCAATCAATAAATGTAAAATCAAGTAAAGACAGAATTTTTGGAAACTCAAAATGTGGACTTTGGAGGTAATTTGTTTAGCACCAACAACACACTTGTTGCTGTGGTATGTCCCAGCTACCATCCGACTTGCGTCAGCGACATGCTCTCACAGAGGGTCCCTGCGTACACACTAAGAAAACCGTTCCCGGGAACCAGTGTGCAGAAGGAGAACGGAAAGCCTTGGAAGAAAGAGCTTACACACATAACACACTTTTTATTAATTCTGTACCCTGTTTGTGTCAAGAAACATCCTGTCAGAAGGGGTGAGGATCTGGCATACAAAACCAGTAGAATATTCCAGGCACAGCAGACAAAATTCAAAGAAGTCACAGGAATACAAGGAAACTAAAGCAATTTTTGCGTTTGAGGATACCGGAGGGCGGAGAATTGGATTCAAAAGAAAAATATTCCTTCTCCCCGAACAGTCTGTTAAAGTAATGTGACATGTTTCCATAGTAATAGGATTGGAAGGTACACAATTCTTTATGTGTGGGGACTGTCTTCAGCAAATGGCAGTGGAATACTATAGGATTTTATTATTTAAATTGGTTAATGACAGCGTTTTTCATTTCTAATTCTTACATTGCTTTGATATAGTATGGTCTGTCCATAAATTCCCCAGAGTTTTTTATGTTCGCCACATCAAGGCAACTGCAAGTGGAACTACATGACAATGGGGTGGGAAGGGGCGGGGGGGTGGACAGCCACATACAGATAGGAAAAAGGTGGTGAAAAATCACATCAAGCTCAGGGGGTTAAGGACAAGTCTCCTCAGAGAATTTTTTCAACTTGCAAGGGCCACAAAGACTCGTGTCCTCGAGCACTGCAGAGTTGATTATAGCAGAGCATTTTCACAATTCCAGCTTTTGGTCAAATTGAAGTTAAGGCTATAAACATCCAGGATTTTCTGCAGGAGGAAAGGAGAAGAGAGCTAAAGTCACCCCAGCAGTGTGTCGGCATGTGGCTCTATAAATATATTTCAACCACTTAGAGAAAAGTCTCCCTAATCTGCTATTCTTATATATTCACCCCCACCTACCTTCAAGGAACGAACTGGGTTTATTTATTTGTTCAGACTAACACCATTTAGGGCTATAACGTAATCTCTCTTCTCGAGAGGGAACACGCTCAAGGCTAACAGTGCCTTGTATTTCAGACAAAACAAATGACCCCATATTTGACTTGTCATCAAAATAAGAGGGATTTTTTTTTCCCCAAAAAAAAAATCCGACTATTTTTCTGTCTTCCTGCTTTCTTGAGTTCACAGAATGATACATGAGAAAGCTAATTAAATGAGACAAAAACAAAAAAGAGAAGAATGAAGAGCCAGATATCTTTTTTTAATTACTTTTTGTACACGTTCTGATTTTTGTTAACAGATTCTGATCACCAGAGATATAATGAGATTACTTAAAAATGGCAGACACATCATATAGTGAATTATGTGCTGACAGATTTGCAGAACTTCCATTTCAGGCAGAGAACCTAAGAAGAATCTTTTTTTCAAGTGCCTACGCTACACCTTCTTTGTAAACTTCCTCCTCTCAGCTACATTCAGGAATCGCAAAAAGACAGCACACAGTGTCATGCAAAAATGCCCAAGCACTTCAGAGATAGGGTATGTAATGCACGTAACAAGAAAGGGTCATCCCTAGCTGACAATACGTATTGCTCCTGCTGTTAATAGAAAATAAGACGTTCTCACGAGAGCTAACAACAGAAGAGTATGCCCGCTTCTCTTTTAACCATGGTAATAGCATTAACATTATCCATACCTTTTTCAAAAGCTCTTGGCTTCCAGGGATGTCATTTGCGAGTTGTGGGTACCCAGGTAAAGAGGTTGCTGTTTGTATTGCTTTTAACACAAAGCTTAGGGAAGATGGTAAAATAAGTGCTTCTCTCTCTCCTTACTCTACATATCAAGTAGAATATTTTCAGTCAACAGGAATGGCTCACCCTGCTGTCAGGCACTATGGTTTACAGCAGGCGTAGTTCAAGATTACAGGGTTGTTATTTACTGTGGATAGAATGCGTGGAGTTCTCTAGATGACACAGTTATTAGAGACAACATCTTGTAGAGATTCACTGTTAGGAGGCAGGTTACAACCATATTACTGAGCAAAAGATGGTGAGGGACCCTACAAGGAGAAGTTCCTATGGTCATAAACAAACATTGGAATGGACAGAAAAGCACATAGGAATTTTTTTGTACCATTCAGTACAATTTAAGCCTTTCGTTCGTTCCAAACATGTTGATAATTTCATTAGTATGTTTGAAGCAAGTCAAAATATCTGTATCCACACCTGTACCTCTTCCAGAGAAGTTCTGGCTTTTCATGATGACCTTCTCAAGCCAACGTAAGTATGAGAAGAGTGTAACCGTGTCATCACAGGCTGGCCTGAGACCACACCCTTTGAATAGATATAACGACCCACTAAAGGCTTTCCCTGGTAGCTTCATTTTTCCTTTACTTCAGGTCTGCTTTCTTCACAAAATTCTCTGGCTTGAGCTGGCTGGGCTAGTGTAGGGCAGAGTTGGAGTCTCATGCTCACCCACTAACAAGGATGCAACAGTTTTAACCCCTTCCCAATGCTAAACCAAAGTTTTGTTTTTTAAGAGTAGATTCCACCGCATTAGCCAGCTTGAACAGAGTAACTCAATATATTAATTCCAAATACCTGCTTTTCTAAAGATGGTCTTATACTATGGCTGTCTTTTCTCCTCCTAGCTGCAAAGTTCCTTCTGACCTTCCCTATCTCTGTTTGTCTCCATCACCAGAACTGCTCCTTTACTGTTCAACTGCCCGTTGTTGTGTTTATCCTTCCCTGAGGAAAGAGTTAAAGGAGAAAGGAGGAAAACATCTACAATTAAATTGCTCTTTTAGTTGTTCCTGCCTCTTGGCAACTGCAGGTTGTAATTCAGCGGTTTACAACTCTCCCTCGTCACTTTAGAAAGAATGAATAATGTAGGGTCTTACATTCATATTTGCAGTAGAAAAGGAATGCTGGGAGTTACAAATTGCTGCTGAAAAGACAACCACATTCAAGGGGGCAAAGGCTGGAAAGTTAAATCTCTCAAAGGGGTCTCTAAGACAAGAAACACTAAAAAAAAAAAGTATCAAGTCTGGAATGGCTTGAAGAAACTTAATTCCAGCATGGTGGGTTTAGAAGCAGTTTGCTTGCCTGACTAAAGGCGTAAGTAGAAAGCAATCTTATCTTGCAGAATTGTAAGAATAGTTTCAGGACATACCTATAAGGAATTTCTCTCTTTCAAAACTGCCAGCTTGTGACCTGCACAAAAGACTATTGTTGTTACCTTTTTATTAACCCAAGGTTGTATGAGTCTTTAGCAAATGCTTGCAACACTTGCCCATTAGTGTATTTTGTATGTCCTGTTCTCTTGACAATCAAACAAAAATAAAGCAACTCAGCAAACAAAAGTGAAAGCACAGCTGTTTTCAAGTCTAGCGACTCAGGAGTCTGATGGAATCACAGACTTTCAAGACTGGCTGAGGTGGGAAGGCACCTCTGGAGATTGTCTAGTCCAACCCCGTGGTCGGAGCAGGGCCAGCTAGAACAGGTTGCTCACATCTATGTCCAGTCAGGGTTTGAATATCTCTAAGGACAGAGACTTCACAACCTCTCTGGTCAACTGGTCAACCTGTTCCTGTGTTTCATCATCCTTATTGTAAAAAAAGTTTTTCCTTATGTTTAAAAGGAATTTCCTGTATTTCAGTTGTGCCCACTGCCTCTTATCGTGCCACTGGGCACCACTGAAAAGAGCCTGGATCCATCTGCTTTAGTCCCTTCTTTCAGCATTTATACACGTTGATAGGATCTCCCCTCTGAGTCTTCTCTTCTCCAGGTTACCAACTTCAGCTGTCTCAGCCTCTCCTCATGTGACAGACACTCTAGTCTATTGATCTTGATGGCCTTTCACTGGACTCACTCTAGTAGGCCCATCTATCTCTTGTCCTGGGGAGCCCAGAACTGGACACAGCAACCACACTTGTTTCACCAGTGCTGAGTCCAGGGGGACAATCACATCCCTGGACCTCCTGGTAATGTTCTTATCCACCAGGACCCCAAGGTCCTCCACTGCAGAGCTGCTTTCCAGCTGATTTGCCCCTGGCGTGTACTGCCACATAGCATTACTCCTACCCAGGTGCAGCACTTTCCTTTTTCCTTTGATGAACTCCATGAGACTTCTGTCAGCCCATTTCACTCCAGGTCCCTTTGCATGACAGCACAACCTCCTTGTGCATCCAACACGCCTCCCAGTATTGTTTCAACTGCAAAGCTGCACAGGGAGCACTTTCCTCCATTGTCCACATCATTAAGATATCAAGCAGTACTGGACTGAGTATTCCTGAAGGCTGGTCTTTTCAGTAAAGACTGAGACCAAAAAGCAATTGAGTATCTTGGCCTTTCCCACGTCCTTCACCAGATCCCCTGTTCCATTCAGCAGCAGGTCCACACTTGCCTCGAGCACTTGGCTGTTGTAATTTGAAATGTTCCCTCCAACAAGCTCTATCCCGTACCATAAAATGGATGCACGTTCACAGCTTGGAATTCTACTTTCCTGGGCAGTTTAGGCTGTGCCACTGGACTATGAGCTACGCAACGCATCCAGTCTGTTACCTCTGCTCTTCAGGTAGTTACTTCCAGCTGAGAAGCGAGGTGTAAAGGGTTAGCATTCTATCGCTGCATCTAAATCTGCCAGAGCTAATCTGTCAGAGCCCTAACTTACGTTTATAAAATGCCCAGTTGATAAGTACCTCCAATATGCAGTAGCTTCTCTCCAAAGGACAAAGGGTGGAATATCGTACCAAACAGGTGCAAAATGTATACTTACTGGACTAGAATTAACTGGTAACAGAAAGCAAACAAATGGGAGTCTCTTCTCTTTTTTCCTTGAATACATTTTTCTCCCTACTCTTTCACCATTCACTGTGCAAACATGGAGCAAACTTCAATTGTTTCTCCAGTGCCTGAGAAGGTTTCAGTACTACAGGACATACTCTGTGTATGGCAGTACAGTGTGTGACAGCATGTCACTCACCATACCATTTAGGATGTGGCATATTATAAAATGGCAGTGATGCATTATCAAGAAGGTATGTGACATGAGAGTCGCTTCAATGATAGGCATGCAAGTTACTCCAAAAATCCGCAGTCTTCGCTTGCGTGTTCTCAGTTCCTCCTCACTTTGGACAGATGCTTGTGCCAAATGTAAAATGTTTTAAAAACACTGCTTGGAATATATGATTACACAATAACCTTTCAGGGTAATTTATAGGGCTTAATTTTTTAGGATATTATAAGTACTGTCCAGAGAACACAGCCTCCATCTATGATGATACTGTCGGTAGACTCAGAGCTCACTAGTCAGAGTACATGCTCTTGCACAGCTCATGCTGCTGGAATAAATAAAGGAGAAAGCAGGTCCCCCTTACCTCCTTGACATCGTCTAATATGAGGAGGTGATTTCAGAAAAAAAGAGCATAGACTGGTAATTTTTCACTGAAGTCAGCAGTCACTGAGAACGCACATTGCCACAGGCTCCCATGTCTTCTCGTAGGTGTCTTCTCCTTCCCAGCACAGGGAAGGTGTTGCAGAACGGGAAGATCCCTCTCCTGGAGGGATGAGGGCATGAAGATGGCCTTCAGTCGGGGAAGAATTTGACTGAAAAAGGTGAAGGCTTTGTTTGGCATGTTCAAATACCTGCTCGAGTCTGGGAATTTAAACACAATATCAGTAGAGAGAAACAGCATTGATCTAAAATCCCTTCCTATGTTTAGAGCAAGCAAGATGCCTATTGCAGACAAAGGTTAGTTCAGAATTATTTCTCCAGCTCTAATGCAGCGACCCAGAGTCGGCGAGGGGAGTACCTTCCACAGCTCACTGATTGCAGATTTTTCAAATCAACTTTCAACGAAAGATTATGATAAATTTTGTTTGTATTAAAAAAATAAAAAAGGGTGGACGAATGTTTTTAGACCACACGATAACAGAATTGAAATAAGTAATTAAAGAGCAAACACAGCTATTTGCACCTCCCATAAATTAGATTGCTCGATTAGATACTGAGAAAAAGTGAAAAGAGAAAAGAACCTCTCGTGAATGAGTCAGGACAGTGAAAACTAAATAAACAATGCAAATAATGGCAAATACACAAGATTAAATCTTTTTTTGATCTCTAAATCCCATAAGATGTTATTAGAAACAAAAGTGAAACAACGAAGCCTGAAATAAATGCAGCTTGGTTTCCTGTGGATTTGTGTCTCATGATTTAAGCTCTGATTTGAGCTTTTCCTCTGGTATAGGAAATTATAACCTCTCTCATAAAACATGAGCTCTCTCTGCTGTCTTTCCCTCAGTCAAAATGCTTATGGGGTCTTATTTTTACAATACTGCAGAGAACTCAATTATCTTTGATACTTCTGCCCTTCTGTCAAATTTGGTTGACACCGGCCAGTGGGTTCAAAAGTTATTAGACAAGACATTTAGACAGTCACACGCAGACCAAACAAATGCAAAAATATTATTTCTATTAAAAAAAAGTCTAAAACTATTTTTACAATAATCTTCTATGTTTTTATGTTCAGCTTCATGCACAGGGAAATATGTGACATCTGGATCCTTATAATAAGCAAATCCTAAGGAAAAAGACAAGAACGCAGTTTAAGACTAAAGAATTTCAGAGGAAAGAATAACAATACAAGATTTCCTGGCAGCTGAAATTCTTTTGGCAAACACTGGCCCTTGCAAATCTTTACAAAATAACACCAAACGCTACTCATGCTAATGAAAATCATCTTCTTTCTAAAATAAATAGGAAGTGAAGGTAGCAGGCTGAGCTCACAAGATCAAATAAGGACTACAGAGCTCAGCCCAGCAGCACCTGAACTGATCTCCACTTTCAAGACACTGGTCATCTGTCCATTTCACTAACTTATTTTTTTCTACCTATTTAGGTCAGATATAATAACGTGTAATTTTGGATTAAATGGAAAAGTGCAGATAAGCTGCCCTATTTTTATTTATCCCTCTATGCTTTTTACATCTAAACAACCTGGAAGTACCCAGAGTTTACATTTTGCTAAAAAAAGCACTTAAAGTAAGATTTTTGTAATGAATGTTGTGGTTTTTAATGCATAGGTTAGTCTCTTATTAGAAAAATAGACTACCGTGATATTTAAAGTCATAAAGATTACTTTTGTAACCTATGTATTCATTATTTTTTTTTTAAAGAAACAATAATCACAAATGAAAAGATTAACCTGAATGCTGAGGACACATTTAATATAAGCCTCCCTCAGGCTCATCATTACCTGTATGGCATTGCTGACCTTGAAAAGCTTTCATGTTATCCAAAAAAGATGGTATGGACCTAGGACACAGAATTCCAAAAAAAGCATTGCCATCCAGACTGTGTTCATCACTTTACGACATAATAATTATCGCGTTTCTGCCTTACAATGACATTTTTGGTTTTGCTCTCAATAATTAATTTATTCAGTAGCCTGAATCAGAATAAATAAACAGAATGTTTATATGAATTCCAGGAGTCCTTCTATGACAAGAGCAACTGAAATAAAATTATCGCAGTACCTGACCTCTTACGACAGAGAAAGTCAAAGACAGAAGGGCACCTTCCAGCACCCAGTTTTTGAAGAGAAGTTAGTCCAGCTGAAACAGATGGCAGAAGGAGTGGCATGATCATGAAGGGACAGGTTGAGACTCCCATCGTGAGCAGGCAGGGGGCAGCTTTTTCAGCATGGGGCACCTACAACGCCACAGTGCCAAATCTACGTGGTGCAGGAGTCGGTCATTTGAGAAACCAGCACCTGCAAGAGGGAAGCAGCCTCTGACAGGAGAGTTTCTGTGCTTCCAAAAACTCTTGCAGCTGGCTTCTTTCACAAACATCTGGGTGCAGGTCAAGGTCTCGCTTTTCATTAAGCTGCCTAAGTAAGGCCTTGAGCATTTTTAGCAGCAGAATGAATACATTTTATAAGTCTCTTTAATATCACAGAGACAGAAACGTGATGATTTTGATTATTTTGTGTGTTAAAAGTGGTATCAGTGCTGTGATAGGGGGTACCACTAAAAAACAGCAATCAGTCAATAAAATTGTTACCCCAATATCTGTAAAATTTTGTGTACTTAACTCGGGATTGGGCTCCACTTGCACTGAATCACTGGAGCGTACAGTGTCTCTGTGGCTTCCACCTTTGAAAACCTACTTTTTAGAGAACAAAACCATTAGGCAAGATAAATAAGAAATGCAAAATAAAATAAATATAGATTGCATAGAATGACATCATTTTAATCAGATGAATAAGCAAACTCAGCAAATTCAAGCATAGCTTGTCAGTAGCTAACATTTCTCTGTGATCTTCACGCTTCATTTTTCTTGTGCAACAACAATCATAAGACATCTCATTTTTTTATTTAAAGGTCATTATTCATGTGCCTTCATTTATAATATGTTGCTTGAATTTATTTCACCCTTGTTAAAACGGAAGGGTATGCTTTCAAAAGACCGTCAAGATTTGCACTTTGTCTTCTAAAACTCTCCACTTAAGCCATGTCCACAGCAGTTTGGAATGGCTGAGCTCGGAGGCTGAAGTGAAGTCTGCAATTCAAGGAGTAAAAAACAGAAATATTTGATAATTCTTTCTCCAACCTCACTATGACAAAACAACCTAAACATACTCTCCCTCGAGGTGGGGGAGGGAAAAACGATCACGTTAAACATTATTCTTTTTATTGGTCTTTAAGCTGTGAAATACACAACAAAAAGTAAGAGCAGTAATTGACAGAAAAGGCAAAAATGGCAGTGCATGTAGCACCCTCCCAGGATACTTTTATCAGGGAGCTGCCTGAGTGAGGCTCTTCTCAGCAGCCTGCAGTTACCCTCAGTTCATGCTGGTCAGGTCTTTTACCAAGAGAGTTTTTCTTTCGGTATTTATGTAGTGCAGCAGGCAACTGTTTACCTCAGAGGCATAAAAGTAAATCCGGATGTGTTTGATCCATGGTGCCACAGCAGCTCTGTTGCCTATGGAAACAAAGGCTCCTTTTCAGGGAGTTCACACAACAGGCCCTGCGATGCTAGGGAGCGCCATCAATTTCAGCCACTGTATTATTTGTAGGTGTTTTGCTGATAGCTGATAATATATATACAAACACACACATATGTAACAAAGTATCGTCTCTGTAATATTCCAATATGATCAAAAGAGACAGTACCTGAGTCTCATACTAATCATATGTTACTTTATTTAACCAACATAATCCCCTTTTAAACAAATTGATAGTTGAAATCTAGTAAACGTTCAAGCTATAACCGTCTGTTTTGTTCCTCCACCTTTCGCCGTGTAGATTGTTAAGTACTTTGTGGACAGCAGCTTGACAAATCTTTTTCATGCTTACTCACAAATTCAGCTTTTGAAGATGACCCTGAGCATGGGAGTTTTAAGATGCTGTGGAGAACGGATAACATACCAGGAGAACCCTTGTTAAAGGTTTCCTTTTAAAATCGCTTATTTGTGAATATGTTGTAACTTCCTGAGTACCATTCATGTGTAGACCTCTGGACATTTTACAGATAACTGATCAAGTATAACACATTTTGACAGATCTCAGTGCACTGTGCTTGTTACAGTCCTTTTCCCAATGAGAACCTGAGGTGATACAGAAGGAATGTCGTGAGATCCAGGACTTGAATGCAAAGTGCGTGATATCTAGTTCCACAGACGATGCAAGAATTGGGTAAATCTTCAACTGTAGACAGTGGCAGGTCTAGTGGTGTGTTGTTGGTTTTTGGCTGGTATAGAGTTAGTTTTCTTCATAGTAGCTAGTATGGGGCTATGTTTTGGATTTGTGCTGGAAACAGTGTTGATAATACAGGGTTGTTTCAGTTTTTGCTGAGCAGTGCTTACACGGCGTTAAGGTCTTTTCTGCTACTCACACCACCCCACCAGCAAGTAGGCTGGAGGTGCACAAGAAGTTGGGAGGAGACACAGCTGGAACAGCTGATCCCAACTGACCAAAGGGATATTCCGTACCATATGACATCATGCTCAGCATATAAAGGTGAGAGAAGAAGAAGGAAGGGCGGGGGACATTCAGAGTTACGGTGTTTGTCTTCGCAAGTAACCGTTACGCGTGATGGAGCCCTGCTTTCCTGGAGATGGCTGAACACCTGCCTGCCAAAGGGAAGCAGTGAATTAATTCCTTGTTTTGGTTTGCTTGTGTGCGTAGCTTTCACTTTACCTATTGACCTGTCTTTATTTCAACCCACGAGTTTTCTCACTTTTACTCTTCCAGTTCTCTCCCCCATCCCACCAGGGGGGAGTGAGTGAGCAGCTAGATGATGCTTAGCTCCCGGCTGGGGTTAAACCACGACAAGTAGAGTAAAGGATATAGCTTAATGCCTCCTCCCTCTTTACTGACATCATAAAAGAATATCTTCACAAAATTTATACCTTGCATGACTTTGCTTAAAGACATCTTGCATGAATCTTCAGATTTCAATTAAGAAGGTAACTAGCAGCTAAGAGTACCTTATTAAATCTGCTTTTATTTACAATTCACTAATATTTATAACTTGCTTATAATTTTTGCATTTTGCTATATAATTACATTACTAGGTATAAAAATGAATTAACAGTTCTCAACACCTTCAGCTAAAATAAGCATCCTCAATTTTATCTTTCTGTGTTTATGCATTAGTTTATACAGAATGATAATGTTTCATACGAAATTAAAAGAAAACAAATTTAATTCGTTTAAACTGGAATATTATTCTCCATTTGGAATCTAGGGCCAAAAAAGCCTTGAAAATGTCATCTGTATAAATATTCATGTACCTGTGAACAGATCACTTTAGAAGCAGATTTGACAGTGGAGACAAAGCATAGCTTCTCCATTTTGCAGTAGATGACTAAGATCATTTGAATGATTTATTGATAAGCCAACGTACCGAATAAGTACAAAGAGGACGGGCTGGACTTCTTGTTATCAAAAAATTGATTACAAGAATGCCTAGCATATGAATTCATAAATATAAGAGTACTATGGGTAGGTTTACTTTGCAAAAAGTCCCCACATAAGAGAAAGATATCAATGATCTGAAATTTCCATGACTTTTCTACTTTTTTTATTTGGGGATTTTTATTTGCTTTGGAGTTTTTTGTGTTTGTTTGGTTTTGGGGGGTTTTTTTGTTTGTTTTTTGTTTTTTGGGTTTTTTTTTATAACTGGAAGGATGTTGGAATTCAAACAAGAGCACAATTATTTATTTCTTAAATCCTTCTTTTGAACCTGAATTATGCCACAATTGGGAACAACACAGTTGTGGGTAAATCCAAAGCAATAAACTTCAATGTCATAACAACCAGGTTGTGGGCAATTTATGTGCCGATTCTGTTACCTTTCCTATATAAAGTGGAACTCACATGAGTAATCCCATTGAAAACAGAAGGTTGACTTGTGCACTAAGTGCTATTTAATGGAAAGGTAGCAGGCTGGAGGCAGACAAAGCAAGACTTATTAGTTGATAAACCCATTGTTTCCTGGGGAAGGGCAAGGGCCTGGGGAACTTCTGGGTAGCATCTAACCTCATTTCCCAGAGGTACCAACAATTTCCAACTGTAAAAGTCTAAATACTCCCAAAGTTAAACGAACAGTCAAAAGCCACACAGGATCAGCAGCAGCTGCTCAAGATGTCATAGGATCACCTTTAAGAAATATGTGTCAAAATTTATGCTCCAGCTCTTCTGAGATGTTCTGAGGCCTTTTTCTTTCAGGACTATGTCTGTAGCTATGTCATCTTTGGGCCTGCCCTGTACCTGGGTCGCTGCTCAGCATACAACAGAGAGACACACTGCAGTGAAGAAGAGTAAACATAGAATAGTGCATCAAGGAGAAACACTTTTTTCCTAAAGCCTTGTGCACAGGGCTGTGCTGATTTCTTTTCTTCATTTAGTATAATTTGGTATACCCTTTCTGCTCCATGACCCAGCAAGACCTGGGTTCAGTACCAGAATCTTATTGATCTCCAGAGTTGGAAATACTTGACAAAAATGGTCCTTTAATCCTTTTCCATTCACAATAAACCAAAACATAATCTGGCCACCAACACTTCATGCTGATTAATAGCTAGCAATTTTTGGGCCTTCTAGTAGACATACTTAGAAAAGCAAAGACGACTAGAATTCTGGAGTAAAGCCTAGCCTATATTTTCATAAAATATAGGCCCTAGATTATTAGTCTACTTAACTCTTGGAATTTTTCTCACTAAGTAGACAATAGAGGAAAAGATAAAATGTTGCTTTCTGAAAAGATAAACTGTGTCCTATACTTTATTGCAACAACCACAGCTATACTTAACATTGTTATTCAAATTATATTCAGGATACTTGACACAGCAATAATTGTGTGATAAAGACATCATCCTATAGACCTAAGAAATGGAAAACAGCAGCCATAAATAAAGAAGAAATGTAAGATGAACACTTTCAAACAGATGGAAGCACTAAACTTTAAAAGAAAGTCCAGAATTAGCTTCAAAGTGAAATATTATTCTACATTGTGTTTTGGTTTTTTTTTAATTCCATCCTTTAACAAGAGAGGGTTGAACAAGAACAAAAACTCAGGTGCAAAAGCAGGCACACATTTGACAAGTTTGGTAATACATGAATAGAACTTAAAGTATTATATGCGGCTTAAGAGATTAAAAGATAAAAAAATAAAAGTGTTCTTAATTAGAGAAGCCATATGCTCTATGAAATAAATCCTGGTAGTAGGATAGCTTGTAATTACAACCTTATTTTTAAACAGATCCTGTTAGTTCTGCTGTATTCTGTATTTCTGATTTATTTACTAAGATATTAAGATCACAAATTTATTATGAAAAAGCGCACTTCACAGTTGAAAGAATATCACAGAAATAATTTCGCTACCTCTCCCCCTACAAACAGAAGATAATAAACACGGCTTTACATGTTGAAGATTATTTTTTTCTCTACAGTAAAAACTAAGGGAATGAAACTAAGAAAGAAAAAAAAACCCTGCCATAGTGAGTTTGTCTTGCTCAGTATACTGCCTTTATGGCTACAATGCTTAATAGTGTTCAAATGAAGATAAGCCTGCAGTACTGCCTACACATTCTACAACCAGAAGGGTCATACAGGGCATCTCATTCAAGCACCTGTCTCACTTTACTCTTACAACTGCTCTGAATTTTTTTTTTTTTCAATAGGAATGGACCTTATTTTTTTGTAACTGTGTTTATCTGAGTTGTATGAAGTTTTGACTTCTGGTTTTTAGAATGATTTTTCATTCAGTAAAATTTACTCATACTTCTCCCTTTTGAATGGAAATATCTTTAATATAACATTGATCCAGAGACTCCAAAAGATCACTACCATCCTTATTACATCTATTATGAAAACTCATAATAATGTGGTTTCATGTAACGAGCTACCAGTCAGTTTCAGAGACACGTAGGTATATTTTTTTAACTATATGACAGATATAATTTACAAGCATAAATCACAGTTTTTCTAGGTGTCAGACATCCAACACAATGAAGATCAGTCTGCCTATAGAAAAACAAGAGTCAGCCCATACGCGTGTCAGAAACACAATACGCTGGAGAACAAAACTTCTTCCTAAGAAATTTAATGTAGCCTAATTAAATTCAGGATAGCAATTTGACTATATTTTCAGTCCTGTGAGACCCAGGTCCCCTTTCATACTAACCTCTCAGGTTAGGATTCTAAATTTCCATGGCTTATTGGTGCTGGCACTTACCTGCGCTCACCGCCACCATCCTGCAGGCATGCATACTGTGCAGCTCACTTCCCTTCAAGCATTAACATCAAACAGCTGAAACAGACTTATGCCAGGTCTGCTGTTCTGACTGCTGAGCAAAAAGGACAGGAAATCATTATAGTCAAAACATTTCTAAAAAAGGTCACTTTAATACAAAACTACATCAATCACCTTGAAGAAAAAAAAGTACATTTCAATTGATGTCATTCGTTTATGGGCTAATATCAGCTTTAGTTTTAAAAAGTTAGCCTGGTTCTAGAGAAAAGTCATTAAAAATTAACTACGTCTTTCAAGAGACATTTAAGTCTTGGGTGAGAAGGTAAAATTGCATGAGTTGTTTCATACGATAACCTGAATGGTTGTTTGAAAACTTTTTTATGAAGACATTACTGTGAAAGTAGCTTTAATGCAAGAGAATCATCTAGAGAAGATGATTACTGATAAAGCATTTCTCAGTGTTTCCCGTGGTCTGGTTACATGCATCATAGAACCCAGGCCTTTAGCTCACACACAGAGCATTATACATATGAAAAAAGCCAGAATTACTATACCTATAATTCATAATACACATATTCAGAACTATGAGGTGTCTGACTTTGTCTAAAACTTCAGGAGTTGATTTTGACATGGCCACATTTTAGAATTGTGAACAAAACTTTATACGTACTGGGAAAGGCTAACTGATTTTGCAGGTATAAATGAGGTCCCAGCTCTCAGCCATTAACACTCACATGGCTGCTAAAGTCAATAATTGTGACTTCAGTCAACTTCCAGTGACTACAGGATCATGCCCATGTATCTTAATTCAGACTGTATACTCACTTTATATCAGAGTATATAAGCATGTGCTTGGAAATATGCGTTTAAATGGAACTGAAGGACTTAACCATGTGTTAAACGATTTGCTGAAGAAGAATGGATGGATAGTTCGGAGACAGTGGTATTGTCTACGATGGTATTGTGGAATTGGATTCTACATGCACACAAATTTCCTATTTAAATGTTATCTATTTAATCTTTATGTATATTAATTCACAGACATACGAAAACATGGGCAGTTCCACATAATTTTACAACACAGGGCAACATACAATCTCAGCCTATGTGTTATAGCTTATGTATGAATAAACATACAATTTTGGCCTATGTATTATAAAAAGGTTCATATTCTGCAACATCAAAAGTTACCTAGTATCTGCAGGGTATCTGCCAGTGGGATTAGTCCACTGCATAATTTTAATTCCAGTGAATGTTTTTTTCAAGGCTAAGGGCTATCCTTATTCATGTGTATGCTGCAATTATAAAAACAATTCCTCAAGTTTTTTAATTTTGATTTCTCTGTATCTGTAACACATCTGTGTATGCATTTGTAAATAGTATATTCAAGCTGCTTAATTTCAAATCAGCTGGAACACTCTGTTTTGAAAAGGTTGGTACAAAATTGAATGTCACTTGATTGTTATTCTGCTTAGGAGAAGCTACAAATGAAGGATCAGTGAAGGAGCAGAGACAAACTCCAGTGAGAAATAAGATGAAAATAGAGCGGAGAATGTGGAGAACAAACAACTGAGTGTGAAAAAGAGAAGCACAGAGGGAGAATAAAAAATTCTCATACATTGGCATTTAAGGGACAGGAAGCTTACACAGGCCACTGAGCTGTGCCGTCGTCACTCTTTGAGCATTGGTATACTCACAGAGCGATAACCTGGCACAGCACTTGCTTCAGGAGCAGGTTCACTCAAGAAAAGTTTACTACATCAAAACTATAGTTCACAAGCTGTAACTAATACCTAAAATGCAATTTTGCAGGCTCTGCAAACCCCTAACCCCCCATCCTTCTGTATCCTCTTGTCAAGTGTACGCAATCTGGTATGCATGAATATACAGGAGAGTTCAGCCCTTTTTAAAAGCAACCACTTCTTTCTAACTTGCAGCCCTCTCCAGAAGAGGCACTGAGATGCTAAGCTTGCTGCTTTGTGAGCTGAGTCTCATGAACTCATGGTGAGGTTTCTGTCATGCTGTGTTGGGCTCGTTCTTCTTGAAGATATGGAGCCATCCTGAAGAGCTGCAGACACGCTGCTGCTCCCTGGCCCTGGAAAAGTCATTGCCACATAATTGCAATGGCGGGATCTAAATTGTTCTCTTCGCAGTTTTCCAAGCCATGGTTTCTAAAAGTGATAGCGTAATTAGTCCTAAATGCTTTATGTGCCACAGAGAAATGTAGGAGAATCTGTCCAGCAGGCAAGGTTTTTTTGAAAGTCTCTGCCAACACTTTGATCACAGAATGAATTGTCTGGAATACTGTGAACTCTTTACTTATTAAAAAGGAAACCGGGGTGTTGTATCAATGAAATGTATTTTATTGTGTTCTGTCAATGAGACATATGCTATTATATTATCAAGGTACATATTCAGACTATAAAATCAGCTTTCCATTTCTGCTAATGAGAGACTACCAAAAGTAAATTACATGAGTTTTCACTGCTGTATTCTTAATAAGAGTCGGACATTTTAGCTCTCTTTGCTAAAAAGAAAGCTAATATAGTATTTATAAAGTCTGTGCACTGAACAGTTAAGGACTAATACTGAATATCCAAAATGCTACAGGACCTTTAGTCAAAAGGGAGCACGATAGTACAAAACACAAAGCATTTTGTCAAGAAAAAGAAGGAAAAAAAAGTAACAGAAAGAGAGGAGTGTTTAATATTGGAAGAAGGGAAGGGTAAAGATGAGGAAAGACAACTAGCATTTCCAGAAATTAAAATAGGATATATTTTTTAAAATAAGAAGATGCTTTCTGAACTTTAGTTGTGTTTTCAGGAGACGAAGGAAAGAAACTTATAACTCTCCAAAGAGACAGCAAATATAGACACTGAAAAATCACCACAGCATTTGAAAAGAAATGGGATCTTATTTTATAGCCATAAAACTATGGACTGCCTGTTTTATTATTTAAGGGGTCTTGCTTCTCTGCTCTGTCAAGAAGACTTCAAGGTCAAAATGTCTGTGTGCTTAATGCCACTTTAGATGCCAATGAAAGGAGATTACAAGAAAAATGAGAACCCTGGGGCTTGCCAGGCCTTTCTGGGATAAAAGCACCTGGTAAAGGCAAGGTTATATAAATGAAGAGCATCCATCATCTGATATTGTTGTGGAGGATTTATTTATATTTAAAGAAAAAAGAATAATAACATGAATTGGCAAAATGTTCAAAGATAGTCTGTATGAAAAAAACAATTTAACAATAAAGAAAATTAATATGTGTAATAATAAGTCACAAATTCTTCTTTCATTTCAAGTGAGGGGGGAAGCAACCGTTAGGGGAACAGAGAAAGGCATATTTTGATAGAGAACTTCAAATGAGGGTAAACTCTTTTGAAATTGGCATAGTCTGTTCCCTGGAAACAGAAGGACCTGCTGAAGGTAAACCAAGACTGAAGGGAACTTGGTTGGAATCCAAGAATGTAGGAGAAACTTGCCTACATTTGAAAAACATAAAGTTTAAGTCTATTAACACCAGAAAAAAAAAACGTACTAAAAGTGTACAACCCAAGGAAGTGTTTTGAGAGCAATATTTCAAATCTTTGCCATCAAGGCAGACACAGATGTGGAGAGAAGTTTCCCTGCCACGGAGTTTCAGCATTCTGTAATAGTGGTGATCAGAAATCTTGTCCAGAAAAATACAGTAAGAGTTGCTTCTCTTGCCTTAGTGTACAACAGGCAAATGGATTTTCAAGGTCTCCACGAGGCCCATTTTCCTCAAGGAGAGAGGGATTTTTTTTTTTCCTCTATCTCAGTCCTATCACATTGGTGGAAATGTGGCTTCATGTCTTATTGGTTATTGTCCTATCTTATTATAATCAGAAGCTCAACATGCTGCACAGCCGATTTATTCTGTTAGGCATAAATGCTGCATTAAACTCAGCAACCACAGTTCAGTAAAGAGAGTGCAGATGTTAAGCCATTTAATTTCCTTTTTTCAATACCCTGATGGAAGCAAACGAGAGTTTCCTGGGAAGTTCAAGGTCTAGAGGGCATTCTTTCCATACGTTTAGTATCCTTGGTGTTCAGATTTGGAGCAATGTTCATCTTTGGCACACAGATCTAACTGAGGCTGACATCAAGTACGTCAAAGAGTGAATTACTCCTCTAGAATTTATAGCAAATTTCACTGTTAATCAAAAAGAGTATGCCTCTGCTTAGAGACTATATACTGCTATAATGGAGGCTGTACATTTAGCAAGGCAAAGAAAGGGCTGATGCAGGTGTACACAGCTTCCAGGAGTGAAAGCTGTCACGAAAAGGAGAAGAGGAAGGAAGAGCCCTTTACAAGGGGGCTTAGGTGAGGAAAGAGGCTGAGACCAGTGAGAAAAAAAAAGAGAAGCAGCGCAGAGAGAGGAGCTGGGCAGAAGGTTAAGGGACCAGAGTTTGACTGATAGTTCAGAGGGACAAACGGCTTTAGAGTTACAAAACTTTCTCTACCAGGAGAGAACACCCTACATGAGTGGAAAATGAGGCCTGTGCAAAGAAATGAAACAATGATGATTTCTCATATGCTACTGGTGGCATTCATCTTCCACTACAGGAATCTAGCAGTTCTCTTGTCCACAAAACCTCCCTTGAAATCTTTTGACCTTCGTGTATCTTTCATGGAGGAAAAATTGCAGGCAAAGTAGCTCCTGCCAGAATATTATCCTCTGGTGTTTGCGGTCTTAACCATGGGACATCAGAACAGCAGAATCAGCAGCTGCAGGTGTTAAAATACGTATTTTAGGAACAGAATGCTACATAGAGGAAAGGAAGCGCCCTTCACTTCCAAAAGTTACCTCATCATTAGAGGCAGGGACTCCAGCACAGAGGCCCTTGCCTTGAGGCCCTTACCAAGAGGCACTTACTTTGGCACCAGTCTTGCTCCTCTCCATTATGCAGCTCGTAGATTGCCCTGTTCTTTACTAATCTCTTAGGCTGAGCACTTCACCAACGACAAAAGAGGCTCTGCAGTGCCCAGAGGAGCTAACATTGGCCCTTGCTTGCAGAAGCAGCAGGCCTATAGCCAACATAAGTTGCACATAAACTCAGCAAGATTTCCAGCTACAATCTTATTTGTTGATGCTTAATATGTGCTTTCTTATATAAGAGCTGGAGGATCAAGCTGGTATTTTGATTTCGAAGTGCTCTGGAAATGTGGACCTCCCAAGGCATGAAAGTAGCCAGAGAAGTAAATGCCAGTAACACACTGAGACTGACCCCACCAAAGTCAATGAAAAGACTTTTTTAAAAAACCACAGGATTTGGGATTGAACTTTAAATCGAGTTTGCTGATTTAGCCCTGGGGATGCCTGATGTGATTCATTATATACAGGCAGACGTGGAACATGACTGTTGTACAAGTTTCTGGGATAAGAAGGAAGGTACTTACAGTTGAAAGCTGCAGTCTTGCTAGCAGATCTGGGGATACTAGAACAGCAGAGCTGGTGGTTCCCCGTCCTGTCTATGGCTTGCTTCTGGCTATATCTTGATTTATATCAACACTCTTGAAGCATTATTAATGTTGCAAGAGGCAGACCTGTCAACTGGAATCAGACTCTTGGCAAATTTCCTCCCACCTACTTTCACTTTCAGGTTCATCAGATATGGCATTTGTTTCTGTCATGGCCCAACTGTAGATACGAAACATGAGAAAAACACACTGTCAGTAATTACAGAGGCAAAATAAGACTATTTAAACAGAAGGAGGTTGGGTAAAAGCAACAGTACTTTATACAAGCCTACTGTACTCATCTTTCAACTCCAATCACAGCTGAAAGCACATTGCAGTGCTTTTGTATTATGTTGAAAATAATTAGCAGAATATGATTTGTATCCTAATATTATTCCCTCTGCAAAATCAATACTCCCATATATGGCTTCAGATAGTACCTAAGGGAGGTGCAGGGAGTCCTGCATGGGAAGCTTGACACATGCAGTAATGTTTGCAAGGTCAAGACCCCGTTCTTTGAACATATTCCATGAAGGTTAATGTGCTCTTGTACAAGATCCAGGACAAGGCCTACGAATCACTGGAGTCCTTCTCAAACCCCAGCTGCACAGAAAAGAACATTTAAGGCCATGGATGCACAAACTGGTTATGGCAATATGTCTTTTAGCACAAGGAATATAAATGTTCAGGAGGTTTGTTTTTTTTATGGTGAAAACCTCAACCCCATACATATACCTCTGAGTAATCCACAAGTAATATATTTGTGAAAAAGCTAGAAGATCTGAACTTACATTAAATATTAGTATTAAAATATCTGAGATATTTTTAGAGACAAAGCCACTTGCTGGAACGCTGATTTCTCTGCCACCTTGAGCCTGTAAACCCATTTTGCTGGAAGCGTTTTATCATGGCAGAGATGGCGCTTTCTGTTCTTTGTAGTTGCCCCCCTATGAAAACCTTAAAGACAAATCAGTCAATTGATTTTAACAGCAGCGCAATTAGATATTGATTTATTGGCACTCAAGGGTAGTTACAAACTTGATATTTGGAAAATGTCCTTACATGCAACTAAATTGAAGGAGGAAGACTGGGAGCTTGAAATAATCCAGATCCCATGACACGGAAACCTATGCTCTCACTCTTTAGGTTTAGACAATAACAAGAAAGAAGTTCTAGATCTTTATTTTAGTTTTTTAATTATTATTATTTTGATACAGAGAGACCTTGGATACAGTTTCCTCCAAGAGAAAAAAAATAAGAGAGGAAAAGTAAATGAGTCATGAGGGTATGATTTAGTTTGGAAGAGGTCATGTAAGATTAGTACCCTGGGTTGCCCAAAGCTAAAATTTAACTATCATAACTGTGAGCATCAGATTTGAAAAGGATGAATGGGTGAGAGAGCTCAGGAGGGGGTTTCTTTCATTTTCTCTGCTTTTGGGAAGAGGGATATGTGAGAAGAATACAAATCTACTGATTCATACCTATCTATTAGTCATACCTCTGTTGTGCTCGTTGCTTATTCTGTAGACATTCTCTGTTGTATAAATAAGGTGCACTGCCTCAGGGCTTAATACACTACATCTTTATACCTTTGTTTTCTAGTTTTGTTTCTAACCCCTGATCATGCTGCACTTTCCTTCACATATTTTCTAATTCAGCTAAATTCATTCATTTTCTGATGCAAAAAGTTTCTGCCATTCACTAGTACTTTCCAATTAAGAATTGCTGGATTTTTAACCAGTACACAGCCATCCATTTCCTAAAGAATAATATCTGTTTCTATTATTTTTTAGAGCAAAAATATTTTCACTGAATGCAACAATAGAAGAAATAGAGAGATATTGGTGTCTTTTTAAAAATATATGATGAGGACAGATATTGATTTCCAAAACTATTTCATGAAAGTTTCATTTGAAATTTCTCAATGTACAAATTCTGGGTTGTTTTTTGTTTGTTTGGGAGTTTTTTGGGTTTTGTTTGGTTTTTTATTTGTTTTCTTAAAGAAAGTAGTATGTTTTAAAAACAAACAATTTTAACACTTTTTTACTCCCTTTGAACAACCAGTTTAAGGAAAAGTATTGGCTTGGTCTCAGTTTTTGATGTAAAAAAACCCCATTTTGAATTAGACTAAAAGATATGCAATACTATAAATTTTAGCAAGCTTCAAAGAAAATACTGGGGAGATGCATTTAGGACAAAATTCAAAACTTCCTTACCAGGGATTTCTAATCTCTCTGCATATATTATTTAAGGCTTTGCAAAAGACTAGTCTGCAGTGCTGAATAATTATTTTGCATGTAGTAGTTCAAAAATTCCGTCTTCTGTTTGCTTGTGTTTTCTTTTTTGATTTACCAGCAGTTATCTTTTAGTAAAAATGAAAATTATATGCATTTATTTAACCTAAAGTGAAAAAGTTACCATAGCATTGGTATTTTTACCCCAATACCTCTTCATACGGTATGAATGCAGAAGAAATCTGACAATTTCATAGCCAAACTTGCAGTCAAAAACTCATTAGTGATATGTGATTTGACAAGGAAGAGGTTTAACAGTGTTAAGTGATTGTTTCTGCATTAACCTTTACATTTCAAGTCAAGGGCACACTAACCTTAGCTGATGTGTTCTTGAACTTATTAGTTGTGATTGGTGCAGAAATGTAATGCTGGTATACTTTACCTCATGCTGACACTGAGGTTTCCTAACTCCAGCGTGTTCTAGTCTTTTAACTTTGACATGAAAATAGGTAAACAAAAGAGTTAACATGATAATTTGTTTCTGGAAATGATACCTTTTTTTTTTTTCTAGTAAAATGTGGGGTATGGGCATTGGGTTTTTTCTCTAATTTTAATGAAAACTCAAAATAGTCCTTGCATAAATATTGCCAAATCAATAATTCTCCAAAGCAAAACAACTAAATTCAGAAGTGGTTATTCAAGGGAAATATACCCCAGCTTCATTTGGAGATTTGTCCAAGTACAGCTTCATGAGCATTCTTTAGGACTTAGCTCAGTGAACATTCATCCAAACAAGAGCTTCCCAACGACCAGGAAGACCAGTTTCATGTGCCAGGTTTATGGAGCACAACATTTATAACTAGGCTGCTAATAGTATCACCACGTTCATGGTTCTACCTAGTTAAAAGGAAAAATTAATACACTACTAATCTGAAACTGAGCTCCCTGGCTGGGAGACACATAGAATCATAGAATTGTTGAGGTTGGAAGGGACCTTTAAGATCATCGAGTCCAACCTTTAGCCTACCCTGACAAGAGCCACTTCTAAACCATGTCCCTAAGTGCCCCATCTACCCTTTTTTTAAACACCTCCAGAGATGGTGAATCCACCACCTCCCTGGGCAGCCTATTCCAATGTTTAATAACCCTTTCAGTGAAAAAATGTCTCCTAATATCTAATCTAAACCTCCCCTGACGTAACTTGAACCCGTTTCCCCTCGTCCTATCACTTGTCACCAGGGAGAAGAGGTCAGCCCCCATCTCTCTCCAACCTCCTTTCAGGTAGTTGTAGAGGGTGATAAGGTCTCCCCTCAGCCTCCTCTTCTCCAGGCTAAACAACCCCAGCTCCCTCAGTCGTTCCTCATAAGGTTTGTCCTCCAGGCCCCTCACCAGCTTTGTAGCCCTTCTCTGGACACGCTCCAACACCTCAATGTCCCTCTTGTAGCGAGGGGCCCAAAACTGAACGCAGTACTCGAGGTGGGGCCTCACCAAAATGTAAATCCTCACATATGTAAATCCTCACATATGTAAATCCTCCTCTCTCCTACAAATACTGCATAGTTGCAGCAAGAATAACCATCTAAACAAGTGGCATTCAACACCGACCCTTGCAGTGTCTAGCTCTGATTTCAGATGGAGTACATATAAAACCAACAAAGCTTCCAACATTATCCCTTAGAGAGGGGGACGTCACAAATTTGGCTAGACCATTTATGCATCAGCAGCATTGAAGTCAATGGGAGTTTGGGAGTTTTTCCATTTACTTCAATAGACACTGGATCAATTATATAGAAAGACACTGAATGTAAGCCAAAATCTTAGACCTAAAGAAAGCATCCTCCCTCTTCATATGGTCACTTTTTCCATTGATGCTTTGCCAGACACCAAGCTGCTGTTTCCAGATTCTCTTTATAAAAAAAGACACACCTCTCCTGAGTTTGACTGGAACCTCTGATGTGTTTAATAATTGGTACAGAAATTGCCTATGCATTCATCCCTCATGTCTCAGTCTGGTTATGTCCATTGTGTGTAAACCTACTCATCTTTTACTGCAGTTCCCATTCTCGAGGGAGAGGGGAAAGTGTCATTTATAATTTAGTTTTCCTGGTTTTATTTAATTTTTTTTCCCCAAATAAATTCTTCTCCCTCATGGCAAGAGCACCTGATCTTTGGGTCTACCCTAAGGAACATTCTTTGACACATTAATTGTCTTGGCTAGAGGTGTCCAAATCCCTGCCCGTTTTGCATCCTGAGTTTAAAGAGAAAAGGTTTGCCTATTCTTTTAATTCTCTTAACATTAATTCAAGTCTCTGTCAAACATGAATCACTGACAGATTAAAGTAAATCTGTCACAGTGAGATTACCAAGAGCATAAAAAGTTGCTCAGCATGTGCCATTTCCTTTGCTGTGGGCTCAGATGAAAGTATAAAAATTATAAAGATTGGTTTGGCTTGATACAAGATACAGAACCTCTTTTATTTATCTGGTGCAAACTAAATACAACAATCCAATCTGAACTGGGATATCTCCCAGGAAATATTTTAGCCTAATGAAAGCAAGTGGCAACTTTTTGTATTTATCTGATAGAACATAAAAATAAAATGTGAATAAAAGAAAAATGTGGTTGGTATTAAGGAATATTTAACCAGGTATTAAGTAGTAAAGAAATTCTAAGCTTGAGTCTTCCAGCAGAAAAGTTATAAAATAAATATTGAACCAAGAAAAAAAGAACAATGATTAAATACCTCACCATAATTTTTATTTAATAAATATCTAGGTTTTCTTTTAAGTCTTTTCAGACCATATGGTCTCTTCTTTGTGCAAGTTTTGGTGTTGGTTTTGGTTTTTTTAAATACTTCTTGGTGAGATTACTGAAATCAGCAGAAATACTCCCAATAACTACAATGAGTCTGGAATTATTTTGATCACTGGGATTTCAAAGTAATCAAACTAATCAAGAAAGCCCTATATCTGGTACTCTAGTGCACTGGAACAGCCACATCTCCTTCTACATCCCATTAAACATCTATACGCAAACTGTTTGCCTCTGACAAATTCATTTTCTTTCAAAAGAATTATTAATATTTAGAAATGAAACGTTATAGACAAGCAGTAATCTTCATTATCAGCTGATCGTATTTCATATGGCCAGCAACATGTCAGGTCATTTTGACACTAACTGTAAACTACTGGTCCAGGGGTAATAGCTATTAACACTGGAGCTATGAGTCAGGATGAAAAGGCTTTTGGTGTCACTCATTTGCATCTGCAATTCACTCTCTGGTACCTTCTTTCCATAGAGAAAACATTATTGGATACATTTGACCTTCCTGCATTCCTAACGCATGGAAAAGAAATCAGAGACATTATAATTCAATCTGGCTCTAGTCCATACACAAGAGAAAAAAACCCACATTTTAATTGCAACCTTTACAAGGTAGTTTTCACTGCTCTGAATTTGCAGGGTATATATGATGAAAAACAATTCCTAGCATCATTAAACCATGCCGTGGTAAGAAACGTGCTGTTAGAGGATTATCTGCAAGTGAACTTTTTCATTTACATCATTAAGTTTCCTTGCAGTTTAATATGTTAGCAAAATGCCTACACCTTTGAAAGTAAGCATATCAGAACACAAAAGCACACCGGGGGTAAGACAAAAGTTTGCACGTGGCAAAACATTTCACGGAAAGGAGACACTGAGTAACCCCATACTGTGATTTAGTAGGTTGGTGGAGGGAATTTTAAAATATCCCCAGGCCATCTACGGGAAAACAACAGAAAAGTATGATTGTAGGAATTCATTTTATATCTTTGGATATGGATTTTGGATAAAATTTTCCCTCAGTATAACTTCTTTGATTCTGTACTATCTACATTGCCTACATGAGAGGCTTTGTGCAGCTTTTGGTCATTACATGATGTTCCATACCGCAGAGAGGTGGCTAATGAAAAATGACCAGTCACGTTCCAATCCTTGTGCTTCACTTTTATCCTTTAAAGGTTTTCTTAATTGGTTTCACCACAGGACAGGAGGGGTCTTCAGAAGGAATGACCTCATGTCACATGAGACCATGACGGCTCAGGTCATTGTGGAGGATTCCCTATGTTGCCAAAAGTTGAACCTACGTTGACTAGAATAGTGGGTTTTTTGGCTAACTATAGGACAGAGGAAATTTAATTTAACAACTAATTTTGAAAAATTACTTTCCTTTAAAAATGTACTTTTCTCCTATTTTATTTTTACTTAGGGATAAAGAACACTTAATGTTAAGTTCAGTAGAAAAAAAGTATAGAAAAAGCAGTTATTTTTTGCAGTTTCCTAATGTGTATGGCATGATAATATATTGTACTAGTGATATCACTTAAGACCAAGGGGATTGTAAGAACTACTAAGAGCACCAAAAGATAAACCATACTCATTGGCTATAAATAAAGGCATTTTCTGTCACGCCCTTAGAGGCCATTCTAGTTTTGTAGGGTTTTTCCTTTCATTCTATCACATGTTTATGATTTTTTACTCATCTAAGTATATATAAATTTTCAAAGATGTCAAGTCTCAGCATGGCACCTTTCAAAACACAAAGCTTTTGTGGAAAGTATCAGGCAAGGAGCAAAGGTCCCATTTTTTTCTGATCAAACTCAGTGGCAGATCTCTCACTGACTTCAAATGATCTAGCTCCGTTTCCTTACTTGTTAGTCAATCTGAGTGGCAGACTGATCCAAGCAGTAAAGGTGTTAGCACCATATGATTCCCTGAATAATACAGCACATTCACTTTAAAGTTTGTTATTTTCAGCAACGTGTTTAGACGCAAATTCTTAAACAAATACGCATAGGCTGTGTTCATCCCACCACTGTGTCTATTTTCTCACTTATTCTTCCTCTAGTTCCTTGTAACGCAACTTTTTTTCTCCAGACGAAAATCTGAACCCATTAAACCCCAAATTTTTAGGGCTTGGGATTCTGAATACATGAGAACAAGTTTTGACGAGAAAAGAATACGCTGAGTTATGCTCACAGAAGCAGGAAACAGAAATATATCAAGTCACCTCTATGCTTAATCAAAATAGTCAAATTTTGGTTTCTAAATGCCAAATAATTATAATATTCACTACTGCACTTTATCACCCATTCTATCCCATATTAATATAAAATTCGGTACTCAAAGTATTGTATAATCTAAACAAAGGGTATACAGTGGAAGATGAGATCATTCCTGTATTACAAGTAGTTTTTCTTGCACAATATTTGATTAAATAAATTTTTCTGTGATCATTGTGATTTTTTTTTAAATTACTTTATATACTCTGAATTACTTCTTTGTTCTAACATTGAAAAATCTTGAGTCTTTTAGGGAGTAAAAAAAACATACTACATAAATCACCAAAACAGCAACACCTGCAAACTTGATTTGTCTTAATAACATTTCTCTTTCCCAAGTTTGGAAAGAAGCTGGACGTTCATGAGACTGCCCTAAAACAGAACATGTTTCAATAAGGCAGGAGGGAAAGGTTAGATATCCTTTGGATGTCATCATTTGATCAAATCTATAATTTGGTGACCCAGATAGGGCTCTCTATATATGTCAAGCTCTGTCACTTAGTTGGACCGGATTTGTACTGCCCATAGTAAATACTGTCACAGTCAATCAAACTCAAAAAAACCCAGGAAATTTCACATTAATCTGGTCTTATTTTACACAATTGTGAAAAAAAGTAATTCACACAAAGCAACATTCTTCTAGCCAAGTTCAAATCAGGGCTGCTTGAAAACATAGAAGACACAAAAGATCAAAGAATGGTAACACAGTGTGCATATCTATTTATTACACAAGTCTCTGCTTGCTTAGTCTTATTTAAGATCAAATATTGAATACTGCCTTTAAATAAATATGAAATATTGCAAGTGACAACAAATACATAATCATATGTCCCAATAATATTTATCATCATTTCAACTATTCGAATAGCTCATTTAAAGTCTGGATGTAGTCAAAACACGATCTTCACCTGAGGTGAGCAAAAGAGCCCTGGCTCTGTGTTAATTCGCAAGAAGGAAGCCTTATTCCTGGATGATTGCTTCATCTACCATAATAAATTATAGCTGACCCGGGGTCCACTAGGGTTGTATAGCATAAGAAGCAGACTGGTTAGTGAAGAGAAACCAGACCACACTACTTCCTTAGCTGGAGAAAGAGCACTGCAAGTCTGACTGACAGCAACCCCACACCAACAGGAACAATTTCTTTCGTAGTGAAAAGTTTTGAAGAAAAGTAAAGGATAACAAATTCCTAGGAATTAATAATTTAAAACCTAGGATGCTGTGAATTCTCTTCTTCAGCTGCTGAACGTTACAGCTTTCTGTATACTTAGAGCAATTCTTTTTAAATTCAGATTACATATTTCCACTAGGGTCCAGATGCTGAAGTGCTTATTCAGAAATTGGTTTAGGTAAAAGTCCTACTGAAGCTGCTGGGAATTCTATTTCAATTGAGACCGCATAAATATTGAGTGCGGATTTCTGGATTTCACCCTCTAGAGCAATAGACTGTGTAAACTAGAAAGAATGATTGGAGGGTCTAGTAACTAACCAGGCTCTTTTAAGTAATTAATATTATTCTTATGAAAACACTTATCATTGTGCTTCCTCTGACAATTATTGTCAGGAAAAAATAAAAGGGAATGTCTTTTAAATTTCTAAGTACCTTGAAATTGAAATCATAACTCATAAGACTCTCTTGCTGTTGTACCAACATCTGACCATTCTATAGTATCTTCTTCCCACATTTGTGGGTAATCCAACTTAGTATCCCTATACTTCTGTTACTCGTGTATAATCATTGATTGAGTATAGTACTAAAACTTTTAGATTCAGATAAATATGCAGACAATTTCACTAATTATAAAATTTAATGTACAAAGTCCATTTTCTTTCCTTGGCAAATAACATTAAAAAAAATATCTATGGCTGAGACAGGACCCAAACTCAAAAACTGTTGATCCCTGCCATGTGTTTATCACCATAACACACAGACAGATGCACATTTGAAAATGACTTAGGTTGCCTACAGGCTATCTGACTTATAGTGCTAGTAGACATGCATAAATGGTGATCTGTTAGGTCTTAGTTCAGCAGAAAAAGGCTACAAGTTAAGATTCTTTAGTTCCATTTACCTCTGCCATAAAGCAAGAGGAAATCAAAATGCCCTGAATTTCCCATCAGTCTGCACCCAGAAAGAGAGCAACCATCACACAACCATGAGCAGGTATGGACTGTAAGGCATTGCTGCAGCCATCCCCTCTCCAGATCACACTAGAAGGCACCAAGAGATTTAAGTTCTCCCGCCGGATCTGCCAGAGATTCCTGTGTGACTTGCCCAAAGTCACACAGGGCTCATTCCTGCTTGCTGACAGAATATAACTTTTCCACATCATGTCTCTAGATATTCCCCTATCTATAAAACACAAACAATAATACTATGTACCACAGACCAAGCTTGTGAGGCTTCACCTACTTGGTCATTTAAAACATCTTCAGATTTTCATTTATTCTTTTCAAGGAACATTATATAGAAATACATAAGATGGGAGTCATGGGTTAGTATGAATTAATATTCACAATACGGTCTTTCAAAAATACTAATATGACCCTTGGTACTCTGACATATTCCATGCTAACTGTAAAAGTGTTAAAAAAAGGCCAAGATATACAGAAGTTATTCACATGGATAGCAACTGCAACCACATTGTCTTTAGTAGGGTTGTTATTATTATAAGTATGAGCTTTATATCAAGGCCAGAAAATAACATTCTGACCCTCTCCACGTACTAGTACACAGTAAGGTCCATTACAATACATTCACATAAAGCATAGTAGCTCTGGCAAACAGTTAGGCAGTAGGTGGGAGCATGATTGCTCTAGATATACAAAAGGTACGAAACTCAGGGATATATGTTGCCCCTTACTTTGATAAAACATAGCAAATTCAACACTTTATAGAATGTTGAATCACCTTGAAGGTGAAGATTTCTCCTCCTTAATGTTAAAAATTCTCATCACAAAATTTTTCTCCATTCAATTTTTTCATTATAAGTTACCATCTTGTCTCTATAGAATTTTTGTAAATTATTCCACAAGCACAGAAAATCGTAATTAACATAGAAAGGGAAACTTGTTTCCATTTATTTCTACAACAGAATGCTGACATTCTTTTAAAATGAACTTGAATTTCCTATTTGCTCATCAACTATGGAAATAGTATTGAAATTTATAAACTGTCTTTATATTAAACCGGTTCAACACTTTAAATTTAATCATGGAGATATATGCTCTATCTCCGTACTAGCTATATAAAAATTAAGAGAAATTCCTCTGTTCCTCTGCTCCCCTAATTATAGCTCTAGGATTCCCAAAGCTAGTTCTTCCCAATGAACACTTGTAACTTCAAGGAAAATCATTTGGTGAGAATCGTGTGATATCACAGATAACGAATCTCCTTGGATCTTCTTAAATCCCTTCTTCCTATGGAAAGATTTGACCCAAGAGAAGAAAAGCATGAACAAGAAGCTCAAAGTTCTGCCTGGAACCTCTTAGTTCACTGACGGTCATCTTCCCACCTCCTCCATTACATTATATGCAATCTTTATACTTTCTATTCTGCTTTGTATCTATCCAATCCACAGCAGAGAAGCAGCCTTCTACCCACCTCCAAGTGGACTTTTATTCTCACGAAGACCTGGTGCTGCCATTGGCCTAGCCATGTCTGACGGAAGCTGTGTTTGAATTAAACAACTCTGCTTACCACTGCCTCTTACACATGCTTATTTATTAAATGTGAAATCAAGGAACATGTTCAAAAGTCATTGGAGGGTTTTGTTGGTTCCTCTCCTCACCCATATAATTTATCTTGAAATTTAGTCAAAATATAAACAAATGTCAGCATAAGGCCAGAGTTGTTAACATTCACAGGGGCAACTTATCATTGTGTCTTCTCTCAGCAGTTGCTCAACCATATGCAGTCACTAATCAGCCTTGGGGCGGAGTGGGGTAGGGGGAAGACCTAAAGAACTTGGTGTGACTGTTCAAAAAGTTGTGAAACTTGCCAAACAGCATTACATCATTAGAAAAAAATAAGTAAGCAGTTAATGCAATCTTACAGGGCAAAAACCATAATTAGCAGATCTTTGTCGTAAGAGTGGGCCTCTTTTCTTTTATCATGAAGATTTGGGAAGATTTTGAATGGTATCTTAATAAAACAGTTAAATCTGGGATCAGACATCAACAAGAGGATTACTTTGTGTAAGTCTTTCAACTAAATTAGTCTTTTTCCCTTGCATCCAAATATTATGACGTTTTCAAAGTCTTTTTTTATTAACATATATTAACATATAACTTGCTGGCATGCTACCACATATCATATTTTAAAGATTATTTCATAGCCAATAACAAATGTAGAAAAAAAAATGTTGCTTGCTTGCTTGCTTTCTGGAAAGGATTAAGTTGAAAAAGCCCTGTGCTGTATGTACAATAGGTGTAATTTTTTCCCATAATTTTCATTGATCCATGGGTACAAGTAAAAGAAAGCTATTTTAAGAAGACAGCCTGACCGAATATATATTTGCTTTTCTTAATATAAGTCAGAAATGTAATTCCAATAATTGTCATTAACAAGAAATGCCTACTTTCCAGCACGAAAGTACTTCCACAGTTTAGGTTGCTCAGCTCTGGCAAGTACATATTTTTCAGACCTCTATTCACAGATATGCTTGCTGAAGCAATACTGAGCTTACATGTGTGTGCACATTTGAGACCAAAGCCACCATAACTATCTTTTATTTAAGAATACTTGTTGGGGAACAGAACTCAGAATATTTTTCTCAGGTCTTTATAAAGAATTTATGTGGTAAAATAATAGCCAAATCATTTCCACCCAGCTGCCAAGACGACTCCTTAAGGCTTGCTCTAAAAATATTATTATGCAAGTAACTGCTTAGTAAAAAAATTCTCCCCAGTGTTGAGATCATCTCAGCATAGAAAGTGGGAGAGCCATCACAATCACGTTCACATTTACATGAGCTGTGACCTCTTAGTTGTGGTCTGTAAGAAGCCGGGTATAAACTGGAGATCACCAGAACACTTTCTTGTCCAACCATCCCCTTCTCTGCTCCTCCCCAGCTCACTGTGCTCTAGGCTACTGCAAGATTTGATATTACTTTTGTGACATGAAAGAAGAAAATATATTCTCATCAGTATCTATATAAAAGAAGAAATGCTAGCAGATTTGATTACCGAATTAGTATTTTGAAGTATTAGTATTTTACAAGATGTTAAAATATCGCTCACATAAAATGGAACAAAGACAGCAATCAACTGTAACAAGCATTTGTTATTTGTATATTCTTGTTTATTTTTCGACAATACTCCGGTTCACCTTATCTTGAAAACATTGTAAATATTTGAAGGAAAGTCTGCATGCAAAAATACAGCACAAAGATGTCTGATTCTAAATTAAATGGTATTTCCCTAAAATCAAACAGTATTCAAATATTTAAACTCCAACTCCCCTTGAAGCAATTACAGTCTTTTGATTTTGTTTAAAGTAACTCCATTAGGCCTTTTTCTGGTTCATTAAGCACCAAGAGACTAATCACAGGCTGCTTAGATTTGAATCAAAGCTTCCCAAAATATGGGGGCTGTTTCCGATACAGAACATAAACCCATTTAATCAGAGATGTCTTTCAGGTTACTTAACATTAGCCTCCCCTACACATCCTTCAATTACTCACATTGCCATCTTTGCTCATTGTAACTGCGTGAGAGCTTAAGGAACTGACAGTTTGTGATGGGACTCCAGCTTGGCCGAAGGTTTCAGTTAGACTTGCCCGGACTTTCTACCTTTGCAGCAGATGACCAAAAAGCTTCTAAACTCAGAATAGCAAGATGTTTTTAAAATATATTTTTAGATAAAGCCAAAGAGGCTGGACTGGACTGAATAGAGAAAGCCAAAGTGACCAGGGACCAAGCAGAAGAGAAGGAGAAGGGATTTGTGAACATCTCTGTCTGCCAGAGTGTTCTGTCTGCCAGAGTTGCCAGCTCCTGGCTGGCACCAGGTGCTCTCTCCCATCAGAGCAGACTGCACAGACCCTCAGTGCGTCCTCACAGAAGCTGCTCCTTGCTGCCACCTGCCTGCTGGTAACTGTGGGATGAGAGCTTCCCCTGGCCAAAGCCATCTCTCAGCCACCCGCGTCTCCTGAAACAAAGGCAACAGCCAGGAGGAAAATGCAGAACACGATGATGTGCATTTGCCTGTTGATTTGGCACCCAGAAGAGAAGCATCAGCTGCAAGGACTGCTCAGCTTCCCTTCCCAGGTCATGCCATTGGCCCAGGCCTACGTGTTTCTAGCTGCTGAATTTGGCCTCAGGTGGCCACCTGGGCTTGGACAAGAAGGTGGTGCCACCCTTCACAAAGTCCCTTTCCGTAACCATCCCTGGGAGATGTGCAGGTGAGCCCCAGCACTGCAGGATGGGTGGGGAGCATGAGGCAAGGCACCAGGAGCACCCAGGCCATGGGATACACCAGGAAAACAAGGTGCTGCAGCACCAGCCAAGACAAATCCTTATGCAAAGACATCAGGTCCATCGGCATGGGGCACCTCGCTGAGATGCACTTACAGATCACTTTAAAAAAGCAGTATACCATGGCTGCGTTAAACCTAGTGGTTTCCTCCCATAGTGCCTGTGGGGAGCCTCTGGAACCCTCTGACTAAGCTGCTGCCACTGAAAACACGAGGAAGAAGCTGAGGAGGTGAACCAGGGTACCTGAACTGGAGTCAGGGTGATCGCCAGGCCTCCTTTGGCACCAAGTCCTCTAAGAGAGGGCAGTGCTCAGCAGCGATGATCTAAAGCTGACCCACCTGAACTGTATTAAAAGAGCCAGTCCCAAAATTTGCTGCAGAATCAAAGTGATACTAAAATCTTTCATAGGAATACACTTTTTTCCCTTATATCATTTGCTTCACAGTGTATCCACATATGCTTTCCAGAAAAAGACTAATCTTTTTATCCCTCGAATAAAGCTAGTCATTGCCATCTAATTGCAATAATAAATTTTAAATTACTTTTTATATTATGTGTCTATAATGTAACTATGCTGAAGATTTCAGACAAGACCAAACTAGACAGGTGGATGCCTTTTTTGTGCTGTATATTTTCAAACATTAATAGTATCATTTGCATGCCAAAGAAATGAAATTTTTATTTTACAGAGGCCACTAAGGATTAATTTAATGATTTGGATAGAGTTTAGACTGCTTCCCAGGAGGAGTGAAGGTTAAAAGGTACACCTTTCTAAATATTTCAAAATCTTCAGCATTTTCAGTGTAGAGCCACCTAATTTGAAGTCCACCATTCTGTTACTTAAATAGCAAAGTTTAAACTTGCTTACAATTTATGCTTCTGATCCATACATCCTGAGGTGTTGTACATGACTGATTTTTTATGTAGTGATTTATAATAACACTTTAAACCTTCACTTGATGCATTTTCAAGATCCTTAGCAAATTCCCAGCAATTTTCTATTCCCACCCAGAAGAGAGACGAGTCTCCTCTCTCCAGTTGTATCTTTTCCATTTCAGGTCAAGATACAGCCCCAGTCATAACTAAATGTAGCTGTTGTAAAGCTCATTCCAGCAGCTCACAGAAAGAAAATGGGTAACTTCTTACTGGTAAATACACATTCTTGGAGCTTCTGTATACGTTGATTAGTTGACATCTGGTATTCCCTCACACACTGTCAAAACACAGAGCCAGTCCATATGCATGAAGTTTTTGGCAGGAAAGCACACTTTGTAGAGCATCAGGTTTCTTTTTCTATCAGATTAATTCTCCTTTCACTACAAATGATACTTTACAAGAAATCTGTCAAAAATACAACTAAACTGAGTCATCTTTGTAAATGTCTCCATAGGACGTCTTTAGATTAGTTTATAAGGAACGTACAAGTTATTTGTACAAGCAAGAAATTATCTTCTTGAATATATGCAACGATCCCATAAAACAAGTAGCAAGAATATGCAGTCATTCAGGAAAAATACTGAAAGGACAACAGCCCGAAGAGAAAGGCTGCCTGATACAGTTGATTTGCATCACAGAGAGACATTAGCATGTAATGCCTAGTATCAATGGTCATTTAATCCAGGTGCATAGATCTGGTGTTTGCTCTGTAAGTCTTAGCTCTTATCAAGTGCTGCCTTTCTTGATCCATAATATCTCAGACACAGCCAGTTTTTCAGACTCTGAGCCTTTCATGACTTCTTATTTAGAGGCTTTTTTTGGATAATAAACTAAAAAGTCTACCATTTAATCTACTATACTTTAATCCCTGTGCAGAATTTCCAGATAATTATCTTCTGACAACCTGTAGCTCTGAAGTACTTGTGAGTTACACCTATGCAATTCAAAGAAGGATGTGGAGTTGGAGTGAGTCCAGCGGAGGGCCATGAAGATGATCCGAGGGCTGGAGCACCTCTGCTATGAGGACAGGCTGAGAGAGCTGGGGTTGTTCAGCCTGGAGAAGAGAAGGCTCCAGGGAGACCTTATAGCGGCCTTCCAGTACCTAAAAGAGGCCTACAGGAAAGATGGGGAGGGACTCTTTATCAGGGACTGTACTGACAGAACAAGGGGTAATGGTTTTAAACTGAAGTAGGGTAGATTTAGATCAGATATAAGGAAGAAATTCTTTCCTGTGCGGGTGGTGAGACACTGGAACAGGTTGCCCAGGGAAGCTGTGGATGCCCCATCCCTGGAAGTGTTCAAGGCCAGGCTGGATGGGGCTTTGAGCAGCCTGGTCTAGTGGGAGGTGTCCCTGCCCAGTGCAGGCGGGTTGGAACTAGGTGATCTTTATGGTCCCTTCCAACTCTAACCATTCCGTGATTCTATAAGTCAAGGGGTGAACACTGCAGGGTGCCATGTTGAATAAGGTACAGATAAGCTATTTGTAGAGGAACATGCCTCTTCAGCAATAACACCATAAACAGAATCTGTCCCTTAGAACATATTATCCTATGTGATTTAAAACATATCCCCTACAACAGCTCCAAAATCAAGAAAATTTGGCACACTTCAAAAGTAAGATTTTGCTCTTTTTCAGATGTTTTAGAAAATCCAGCTGGGTGCATACCTACCTCTTCTAAAAATAGTTCTCTAGTCTTACCATCCCCAAAGCAGCGTAAAAATATATTATCATATGAAGCTAAAGTATGAGTACATGAGACTTTATATATTATCATTAACAATATTCTATGCATATTATTATATATTTAATATACTGTAACAACATAATACTAGTGTGCTGATCTTAAACATTGATCAAAATTAACACTGTATTTAAAATGCAGACATTGTTATTGAATTCTATGGCACAATGAGTCCACGTAAATTCCCAAATGCTGATTTCCATAAATTTCTGCTCACAGCAGCAGACAAAGACAAAGATGAGAAACCATCCTTCTAAGGCTGAAACACACGAGGAGCCATCCCTTTTTGATAACCTTAACAGGAACAATCATGATGCTTTTAAATAATCTTTAAAATCTGTCAGAAATGAAGATTATTTAACTTTAGTATTTTCATTCTTACCAAGACTTCAATTGTACTTCTGGAAATATATTCTGGGAGTGACTGTTATGAAAAAAGGTTTTGATGATGGAATTTACCATATCAAGGAAATTCAGGACATAATCACAGTAATTCATTAGTAATAATTATTTTTAAATAGTTTAAGGTTATTTAGTAAAGATATACTGTTGTTATACTATACGTCTCCTCCTTCTAATGCAGTAGATTTTTGTTCTCTTTGCCTTGTCATTAAAATGCATATTTCTAGAACTATTTAAAAAAAAAAATAATTAATCAAGATTCTTTTTCTGTAAAAGGAAAAAATGCACACAACCGTTCTGATTGCCAGAACTTGAGTCAGCTACAATATGCTGCATGTTATACCTTGATAAAGTCCATGAGCCAGGCACTGCAACAAACAGAATCACGAGTTGAGTCATGAGAGAGGGTTGAAGTAAGTGGTTTAAGAATCTTTTCCTTTCCAAAAGAATTAAGCCTGCTTCTAATTTCCTGACTAAAGTCATTGTGATTTGTAGATGATGGCAGAGCTGGATTGTAAAGCCAGGGTGATTTGTAGATGGATGGCAGATCTGGCTTGATATTAAATACATCAGAGAGGAAATTAAGTTAGAAAAATCAATGGCTGCTTATGGATACTAAAATCAAAATAAAACTTTTGGTAAAAAGAGACACGAGGCAAGCTTCCAAAACTGCCCTATTAAGAGCTTCTGGACCCAGAGTTGCCTTTATTTAAACTGCCAGAGAAATGTGCCTGCTCCTCTCTTTGGCAGAGGCAACACCAATGTCCACTGGTCATTTAAATTAATCCCAACTGTGCAATTCCTTTAAAATATAAATTTGCTTTAAAGAGTAAATATAAACTAGATCTGACTGTCTCTCTACTTACAGCAATGGAAACTAGCAGTAGTTTTGTTAAATGCAGGTAGATTATAGCAGATGAAAGGCTGACACAGTCAAACTTACTATCCGATCAGTAACATAGGGAAAAAAATACGAAAAAACACAACCCAAAAGACCCAAACAACCTCATGTGCACAAAACCAAAGTATTATTGCATTGTGTTGAGACTGACAGAAATGCCTCAGCAAACCTAGAAGTGTTTTCATAATAGCTGCTCTAATCTAAGTTTGCTTATATCAGTACTTCGATTTTGACCACAGTGCAGTCTGTGGTCAGCAACTGGTAGAGCTGCACTCATCTGATCCTCAAAGGCAAGCAGAGTAAACCAGAGTTTGCACTCTATGAGCTAAAACTGTGACTGGCTCCAGGAGGGCAAGTCCCAGCTTTATTCCAAATTGTCCTTGCTTGCTTGAGAAACTGAAGTAAAACCATCCTAAGTGCTGGTAACAAATACCTGAGATGCGAGCATGTGGATAGGCCTCCAGCAGCAAACTAGGCTCAGGATTAGTGGGGAAAAACCCTCCCCTTCCTCCCTCTCCAAGTGTTTTCCATTGAAACTGAAGCTTTTCTGTCTATTAAAAATCACTCTGTCTTGACATGCATTCTCTCGTAATTTTATAGTTCATCCTGTTCTAGATCTACTTAATAGAGACAACCCTAAATTTAATCGACTTCTAATCACTTCCAGAATTTAAAGAACATAAAAAGAATCAAGAAACCAACTCTCAATTCTGTGTTACTCAACTTCTCTAAATGCAGACACACAGTGCAGAAATTGCATGCTCCATGACAAGGATTCGGAATTACTGAGAGCTCAGCCACACATGACAACTCATAACAATAATGTTAGCAACTGAGAATGGAAAGTGTAATCTGTCATATTTGAAATATTGTGTCTATATTCAGCATTTGCATTTCATTTCGGTCGCAAAACAATGTTTTGCAAATTTGTTTTTAAATGACTGTATACTGTGGGTATTTCTGTTAAAATGTGCTCAAAACTCTGCATCATTTATGATGAATGTGTTTCTGTCTCCATGAGAACATAGAAGCATGCATGTTGTGAAAGAATAAAAGTACTAAACAATATTTTGCAAATTCAAATTAAATGTTGATTTGAAAAGGATAGGCAAATAAGATCTCATAAGGATCTAGACCTGCTGCTTTTATGAAATAATCCTTCCATAAAAATGTGGATTTACTGTTCTGCAAGACACAGATTTCATCAGTGCCTTCATACCAGATAACAGCTGCACACTTAACATCACTTGTTTGTATAAAAAGATTTTGTCAGTCTTTTGAATTCATTTGGCAGATTTATTGTTCAATGATGTATTCTTCAACTCACATTGATTAGCAAATCTATCAGATTTATATCATCATTTAATCAGCTCAAATGATCAGCCTTTTCAACAGCCTTCTTTCATAACACTCTAAAAAACCTGTTGCTAAGCCCAGAATCAGACCAGAGATGGGAGAATATAAGTGTGTTTTAGAAACTCTGAATCTTAAATAGTCTCAATAGATAAAGATAAATCCCAGACACTTAAAATCCACAGTGGTTAATATCCCAAATTGGATGTGGCAGGTTTTGCTTATCCTAATCCTGAATCCACATGTAAAGGAAACATAGAAACACTGTAAAGTAAATCCAAAGTTTCTGATTCCAAGATTCCTTGTGCAGAGGAAAGTAGTCATTATAGGGAAGCTGACTCTTATGTCAAATGTGAATGAAAAAATTTATGAGGTTTCATTTCCATCACTAACAGCTACAGCACCAACTCAGTAAAATCAGACTACCAGGTAACTTAGCGCCTAACAGACTGGAACACCAAGAAGCAATGAAGCAGAATAGCTTGAGCCTTACAAAACCTCTTCATTTTTTTTTTTTTTTTTTTTTTTTTTGTGCTTTCTTGTATAGAATCATAAAAACATAAAGGAACATTTAGAAAAAGATGCCTGGAAGACATCTCAAGCAGTCACCTACTGCACTGCTGGGCCACACCGTCAGCCCTGACGGATTTTTGTTCTGAAAGTCTCCATCACTGAAATTCCATTACCTAAAAAGGCAATCGTTTCCCACGTCAAAACTGTCTAGTTTTGACACTAACAGGATTCACCCCCATGCCTAATGTCTGTCTTTCTTGCTACAATGTAAGATGATTATTCCCTGTCGTATTCACTATGGACATGGAGAGTGGATCATTTCCTTTCACTTTACAGCAGCATTTCATATCTTTGAAGATAATTCCCTCTTCAGTCTTCTCTTCCCCAATTCATTCCATTTTTCCTTTTAAAGCTTGAATTTTATATACCAAATAGTTCTCTTTTCTGTTCTGTAGTATCTCCCTTTTTGTCTGGATCTATCCTGAATTGCAGTGTGCAAACAGCCGCACTGCAGCTGAGGCTTGCTTAGTAACTCAGGAAGATTACTGCATACATCTGACAGAGTGCATTTCCCCTTATACCAGTTTCACAGCCCTATCAGGATCGTGTTTCCCTAGACTGCTCATGACAATTCTTTCCAGCCACAGCAAAAGCAGCAAGTTTGCCTTTTTAGACAAACTAGAGCCATGTTCAGCTCATGATCGCTTCCTGCAGAACTTCTTGGTAGGCAGCTGTTCCTGCTCCCGCTTTCACTCCCACAGAGCACAACCATCAGAATTCATCCAATTTCTTCACAATATTTCTCCAGTTTTTCAATGTAATTTTTGGATTCTATATCCATCCTCCAACACATCCAAATTCTCTCCCAGATGTGCTCCAGATTTAAAAAGCTGGCACACCATGCTGTCCTCTAGTTCATTCATTAAAAGCTAAAAAAGTGCACACAGAAAAGAATCAGATCCAAGACAAATTACTGAAGAGCCGTGTTCAAGATTGCCTTCCATTTGACCACAAAAATGACTCTCTGGGTATGGATTTCTGACCAGTTTTGCACCTGTTTGTAGTAACTGCATCTACGTTGTTCTTCCCTAGATTATCCTGAAATTATTTTCCTTAAAAGATCTACTACATCATTGTAACTGTTTTTTCAATTGGACCAGCTTTTCATAAAAAGTCATTTAAAAGTTCTCTGTGGCAGTAGAAAACTATCTTTGCTAAATATCTTTGTTGCTTTAGTGCACATTTTCAAGGTTTTTTTGCTTGGGAGGACCAGGTTGTTTCTGCTCTGAAAGGTAAGAACCTTTCCAGAGATCACAGACTCTATCGTTGCTTGGCTGTCCTCATTCAAACTACCTCCAACTTTAATATTAATAAGCCAGAACTTATCTAGCAGGTACAATCAAATCTACAAAAGTATCTCTCTCTAAATCTTCCTTCTCTCTTATGAAGTAAAAGAAGAGACACTATCTGATTTAAAGAATCTGACTGGTTTGTACCCCACTATACTCCTTTCCCAGCTCAGTCAAACCTTCCCCTCATCATACCATCATATGCCTTGGGTTACTCTGTCCACTGCTCACCAAAACCTTCACCCTCATCTTTCCAGTTTGGCAGTTCACAGTAAACCACCACCCCAACAGTTCTCACGTTGCTCTTCTCTTTAGCTGTCACCCAAAGATCATTTTTATAGGTTTTTTTTGTCCTCCTTGATCTCTGCCTTAGAGCAGACATGTGTATATTTGATACACAAAGCAATGCCTCTTTACTTGCAGGCCTATTTTTTTCTTCAAGGTTTCTCTTTGTTGGATAAGCTCCTCACGTATCAGTATGCCTGTCACATAAATTACTCCATAAAACCAGTACTCTCTTGCTGTACCACCACTCTACTTTCTATAGGTCTAACAAAGACATCAAAGGTGATTTCAAGAGTGAGCAGCTATCATTCTCTGTCTCTTCTTTGAACTTGTCATAAAAAATATAAAAATAATTTTTAGTCCTGGTCCAAGGCCAATCCCACTTGCAAGTTCTTATCATCTTTCCCCCATAGATCCTAGTGTAAAGCCCTGCACTGAGGTGAGAGAGCTCATGAACATTGGTGTAATTTCCAAGCTGAACCAAGGGATGGTGCTCCAGCAGAAGAGCAGACAAAAATAAAGATTTAAGATGAGGCACTATTACTTTAACCTGGTTATTTGCCATCTGCTACTTCTTTCTGCTTTATCACACCTGACATACAAATGAAAGAGAAGTGCAGTAACACACAGAAATGAGAGAAAATTAGAAGGAACTCAGTGGTCACAACCCCCTAGTCTCACGTGCGTTATAGAATTCCATTAAAAGTTACACCAGCGTGGTGTTATTTACATCACTTCTGCATTTATAGTTAGTAACTGTAGGAATACAAGGTTTATAGTTTTCATTTTCAAATTAATGAAATTCCTTTCTTGTTAAAAATAAGGGAAGAAAGAAATTTTATATTCAGGAAATATTTTGCAAGATGCCTGTATAGATATTTACCAGATATTGGTTTATTGACTAAAAAAATGAGGTGTTCATATATAAGGCATGTGAAAAGGTTTATTGACACTAAGTAGTTAGAACAAAAATATTGATTCTGTACACCACAAGCAAGTTTAACCTCAGACTACATTATACTTCCACAATACCTGTGAAGGTATATGTGATAAGCTCTGTACCCAAATTCTTCTCCCATTACTTTTGTTGGGTTTTTTTAAGGAAATATTATAATGGAATAATTACGTTATTGGTTGAAACAACACTTTCACCTAGTTCAGAGACTCCACAGATGGAACCAAGATTGAAGTCAGACTTTTAATAGAAACTCATGGACAGAAAACCCCATTTTAAAATATTGCAAGCAGAAACTCCTCTTCTTTTCAGAAATTGTGAAGTTCAAGACAGGAGTACCACCCCCACACATATTTCCAGATCTCAAAAGCATCAAAATAAGTTTATGCGTCAGCCTTCAAATCTTGTAACAGAAAAACTTTCAAGTAAAATTCTTGTCTTTCATGGCCTTGAATCAAAGAAAATTTTGAAGACCCACAGCTTATTTAAATTAAAGCTTCTGCCACACAAAATTTCTAAGTCCATTAGTGCTGTAGGAGAGAATCCACAGTGTATGCAAAAATATAGCAAAACAAACAGCATTTAAAATGAAGGTGCAGATGCAAAAAAGAACAATAATTTTGTAGTAAAACAACCCTGAAAGTCTGCACACAGGCAGCGCAAATGGAAAAGTAGGCAGAACTTTCTCTGTACTTCTATTTCCATTCAAGTCAGAGATTTTTTTTTTTTTTATAGGATCAGCATTACCTTATATATTGCTTTTTCCTCACATAGGAAACTAGCCTGGGGCTGATAGAGACATTACTTATGCATGAGGTGAAGAGTGAAGGCACCAAGTCCCCCATGAAGCCCCCTGGACAGGCCCTCCCTGGCCCCGGCTACCGGAGCTGGTTGGCAGGAATGCCCCCCGGCCCCTGAAAGCCCCACCACAGCTCAGAGCCCTCATCCTCACATCGGGGTCTCTGTGCTGTGCAAAATCAACTCGGGAAGTTTTAAAATTCTGTTTCTTATGGAATTATAATTGCTTGGCAATCAGAAGAGAACAAGACGACCACCATCCTTTTATGTGATTTTTTTAGGTAATCATAATGAAAACAAGTAAATGGGTTATTTAACAAACAAACAAGACAAGCCCTATTACAGTGACTGCTCTGCAGCTACAGAGCACAAAGAGTCCACATTAGTTTTCTGCTTCTTGTTCTGCTTTGATTAAAAGCTACAACCACTAAATCTGATGACGAAAATCAGAGTAAACCAACACTGCTCACTTAAGCTAATTAAGCCAGCCTAATTTTCACCAGCTGAGGATATAGCCTCAATAATTTTTATTCCTTTAAATTATTAGAGAAGTAACTCATTTATATCCACATATTTATCACTCACTTTTTCTGTATTGCGTGACCTCGGGCTGTTTTATGAAATTCATTTTTTTATTATTCTGGTACCATCACTAACGACGATCACTGTTTCCCTGTCTGCTTAAAAGCCCATTTAGACAGGTAGTTCTTCTGAGTAGAAAAATCATTTATCTAGTAAAACTATTAATTTCTTTTCATCTTGCTCCACCTGTGAAAGACACTGTGTGAATCATATGTACAAACAGAGACAATTTTTCATCATCATCACAGCTGGTATTGTGCTACTTTAACCACACCCCTCATGGGGTAGAGTTGTTTCCCAGTGTGCCATTATAAAACAAAGTAAGATTATGTTATTGAAATAAGTTTCCATAAAACAGAAAACAGTTTGTATTTCAGTGATCTGAAGAACATGGCAGTTTATGAATACTACAGCCTGCTGTGGCTTGTTCTGTCACTTCTTCAGAATTACAATTACTACCCATCAAGATAGAAATCTGCAGGAGCCTAGGATCTCTACAATCTCTTAATCTGAAATATTTTACGTAGTACTTTGCAACGCTTTGCATTTGGTGTTTTCCAAGTCAGATGTTTGTGTCAGTAGTTTTGCCTTTTAATTACTCATCCTTCCCCTTACCTGGGTAGGTCAGAAGGGGCCAGTGGCTTTATCTGACCCTCTCACAGGGCCAGATACAGATCCTGAAACTGAGGCAGGATGATCTGTACGAGAAACCTTGCTACTTCACATCAAGAAGTGGATTTCTCCAGTTTAGAGGCACACAGCAGTGTCTAGAAGAAGAATAGAAGAAAACTGTGAAGCTGTCATTCTTTTGAAGTTTCACAGACAACCTACTTCCTGGATTTTCTACAACGACAACGCAGCAGGGTGACTTGTCATCCTGTCACCAGCCTGTTCCGCTATTTCACCTCTTCTATCTTAAAAACACAGCGTGTCCCCAATGCTTCCAACGGTAGCTCTGGTGTCCCCAACACAGAGTCAGTCATCTTCTGGTACATCATGCACTTTGGCACAAGATTCACAAGGGAAGGACACTGCAAAGGAAGGCGGTGAGGGGTTTTCTCAAAGACAGGGAGAAGTGAAGAGCCCACATGCAGAGTCACACTGCAGCTGAGGAAAGAAACACCTGAAAGCTCTGCAAATCACTAAATGAAGGAACCTAGGAAAATAAATTGAAGCAGTGCTTAAACAAAAGGTGGCATTCAGGAATAATTTTGTGCTGGTTCTTAGGTACAAGATGTCTGTTCCTTGTGGCCAACAACATATCTGAGGAAAACTATTAGATGGGGCAAATTATATCTTCTATCTCTAAATTTGGCACTTTCTTTTCCCCTTACTTCAGTTTCCTCTTTCTGCTATGGCTTACTTGCCTCTAATTCCCATGGTTTCCAGCTAATATTGTCCAGTCTCTCAGTTTTACAATGGTCAGTATTTCATAACTCTGAGCAAAGTTTTAAATACTAGAATCTGGTGATTTTGTGAGAAGGTCAACTTTTAGCTTTCAGGGAAAATGAAAAATCCTCATAAGTACAGAGAGAAGCTGAAAATACATCCCCTAAAAATCTCAAAAATTCCATTAAAAAGAACAGGATGTTTCTGAAACATCTTATAAGTTATGGGCTCAATTTTGAGGTCCTTATTAATTTTTGAATGTTTGTCAGTGGCTACATTTTTCCCTGCAGTTTTCTGCCTCATTTCTAGGTCACCCAGCTGCATTCCAAAAAGCAGATTAAAAGCAGTAAAAACACAAGTTGTTTGCCCTTTCTTTTCTGTCCCACCCTCTTCTCTATGATTCAGGTTTAACTGCTTCAAACGTAAGCTCATGTGATAATTTTGCACACTCTCCCTAGTACTATGAAAATAACGTGTTGCAATGCAAATCACAAACACTTGTTACACTGAGCAGAAAAACAAGATTCAGTTATGCCCCTATGTTCTTGCAAAAGGGGGAGGGGGGGAGGACCTTGCAATCATAATAAATGTTATGATGTTTCTGCGATGAGAGCACATACTTGCAGGGATGTTCATTTCACTGGGGAGTAGAGGTTAACTCCTGCCACCCAGGAATGCTGGACTGCCTCTGTCAGCTTTCATTTTATGACCTTTTTAACTGAGCATTACAGTAACTAAATTTTGGCTACTAAACCTATGGAACTTTTTCTGCATTCCCCTCGATACAAAGATAAACCAATGATACTGCTCGTTAAAGCCACCGGGATCCTCACTTTATACAAGAAACATTAATTCTTCTCAAAATTATACTTTACATGCAGATGAATTTTCACAGCAGAGTTCATTAATGAGGATGCTCTTTTTTTTTTTTAAGCAGTTACTGTCAGTTGCAAAGTTTCTGAAACTACAGTTGACAACAATTTTGCATTTTTATTCCTAACATTTTATATCGGCTGTATGCTGTTTTGGCAGTCATAAAGCATGCATGGCTTCAGGTTTCATAATCTCTTTGTAATGACTGGGCTATTAAAGTCATGATAGTTGTATTCAAAACAAGTCTATTCATACGTCTGCTGAGTGCATGATTCTGCACATTCTCTCCTTTGATACGTTTGGGGAGAGGGGTGTTGTTCCACCCTCAGGTAGAATAACTACTGCTTCCAGAAGAGGTGTGCTCAGTTTTGCAGAAATGTCACCACCTCTGTAATGATGCGGGGGGTCAGCCCTGTAACGAGATCCTGCACCCTGGCACATCACAGCACTAATGGGTTCCACATAATAATTGCTGAGTCTTCAGGCTAAAAAGTACTTATCGCTTTTCTTTCAGCTCATTCCCTTCTTATGCCTGGATCCACTTTTGTGCAGAACAGGATCATTTATGTTTGGAGCTCATTCCCCTTTGTTTTATTACCTACCGCCATAGCACCTGGGTCATTCTTGGTGCCATACAAACAAGAGATAATAATGCATCGTATTCATTTTCTTTGGAGGAAGGGATGATTCATCCCCCTCACCCCAGATGCAATGATGTATTCCTGAACAGATGAAATCATGCAATTTTAGTTAGGTAAATTCTACCACAGAAAGCCAATTAGTTCAAGATAGATTTGTGGGAAGAATGCTTTTAATCACAGCTTTTAGAAGCCCAAATTACAGTGTTAAATAATAGAGACAAAGCCATATTGATTACGTCGGTTGATAAAAAAAAAAGTTAATCCATTTAAGAGTCTGAAGGTCATTTTACATTGTTACATATTACACTCCTGTATTCATATTGTTTTGCACGGTCAAAATTTCCTTTCCCAGTATCTGGCAATAGCTATTCTTTCAGTCAGTGAGATGATATATGTTAAAGTATAACACAGATTGTCTATGCTATGAATGGAATTTACATACATTTTTCTTTCATAATCTGATATGGTCTTGGTATGTTACATGGTTTTTCAGTAACAGCAAAAGAGAGGATGAGAAAAAGAAAACAAGACACCACACCAAAATGCTTTCACATAATGAAAATCAACAGCAACTCTGATTCAGTGGAGTTCAGGGGTGCTGCCATCGAGATGTGGTAAGAAAGATCAGAACAGGAGTAGTCCAATGTGATCTAAACTTATCTCTTTTGAAAATAGGTATATCTTACTGGCTAGTCTTTATAAATTATGTCACAAATAGATACGTTAGCTGAAGTTTTCTCAAAATCCTAACTAGGCTTAGTCAAAAATTAGAGTTTCCGTTCTATAGAGCATTCTGAGGTTTGGGTCTGTAATCAACTGATGCACAAAGATATCAGATCTACGCCATCTTCCTTTTTCAAAACATTTCATTTAGATGTGAGCACTTTGATATTTACTACAAAAATAGTAAGAGAGCTGAAAGGAACCTTAAGAAGTCATCATATTTATGCCTCAATACTTGATGCAAGGTCAACCCTAACTATGTTGTCCATGCAAGGTACTTGTCTAACCTATCAGTAAAATTCTGCAGTAAAGGGCATTTCACAGCCTCCACAGTAGCCTTTTTTGGTTCTTAAGTATATGTATAATTAACACATTTTTTACTTAATCTAAATCAGCTTTTCTTAAAATTAAGATAATTACTCCCTTTTTCATGGCCTTTTAATTATTAGAAACTACGAAACTTCTCCTTCCAGTCTCTCTTTTCTGGGCTAAACAAATACAATGTCTTAACTCTTACTTTTTGAGTATTTTATAAATCTTGCGTATATTGTGTGGTGTGTTACATATATTCAGTATCAACCCTGAAATTATGACAGTGCAATAGAGAGTTTTGAACTTGCTGAAACAAAACAATTTTGTAACATTCCATGAAAAATGTTATTACCATGGTATGCTCTGCAAATAGTTGGCATTTCTGAGCCAGTATTTTCAAATGAAAATCAAAGCACAAGAAGAAAATAAAATCTGCAGAACTTGCTCTCTATTGGCAACATTTAAAAGGCCCAAGCACATTCTCAGATATAGATTATTTACTAAAACTAGGTATTTATTTGTTGCAAACATTAAAAGTTTGGCCTTGCATCAGGCAATAATCTATTCAGATTCATACATTGCCAAAACTGTTTGTAATAACAGTCCTACATCCTGGCTCCACTAGTGGTAAATCACATAGCTCTTTCTAAAGGAAATTACCTTTTCTTCCTAACCGGACTCTTACAAAAGACAGTATTGCTTAAAAAAGTTTGTAGGAATGCCCTCAGATTCAAATTATTTAGTCCTCTCTTTCACCAAAATCAAGAGGTTTTGGCCAAAACAAAAGCCTCTCTGAACAATTTTCTTTAAAAAACCATGAACTCTGGCTAATAGAATTTTACCAAGACAAAAGCCACCACTACTCCACACTTCTGATCTATTATGCCATAAAATCATACATTTATATGGTGACCCTCTTTGTGGGTTCAAAGAGGAAAACAGAGAAACTTGACAATTTTAAATGAATTGGCTTAACGTCCGCATGCAGAAAAAAATCTGGAGCTTTTATTAAAAACTATTTGTAAGCACTTGGACAGTAACAAGGAGGTTAACAGCAGCCAGCATGTTTGTCAAGAGCAAATGTCAAATCAGTCCAGGTTCCTTTCAAAACAGACTGGGTGAACAGGAAAGGAGGAGTAGGTGTCACATACCTTGCTTTTAGTAAAGCTTTGGACACAGTTTTGCATGGCATTCTCATAGGGAAGCTTTAGAAATATGATGCAAGTGAAATTACTATTAGATGGATGCAAAATTAAGTAGATAACTGACACAGAGTCAAGAGGGACTGCAGGTAGCATTGACAAGCAGGATTAGAGTTTGAAATAATCTTGACAGAGGAAATCATCTTAAAAAGAAGACAAAATTCCAAAGTGACAAATACAAGTTGCTGCATGTGGGCAAGAAATATGAGCTGCAAGAATCGAAGTGCCCGCCCAAGGAACCATATTGCAGGGAAGGGTCTGGGAGCCGCTGCAAGTTCATAAACCAGAGGGGAGTCAATAACACCACAAATGCTGTTTCAGGCTGCATCAGGGTAAACAAAGCCTGCAAAACACACAACCTGGGATTCCTCCCACCTAACCTGACATAATTAATAATTTGCTGTCTACACTACTCATGCAGGTTCTCATCATTTTGAAGACTCTAAAGAGATCATATTAAAAGACAAAAATAATGACAAACCCTTTCTTTTTTACCTGCATCTGGCAGTTCCAATGGGGCGATCCTCTCTTCAAAGTCAAGGAAAAGAAACAGAGTCCTGCAGTTGCTTGGAAATGCATCACTTCTAGGAGTGACTGAAACCTTTTCAATATTTATTAATGCACCCTCAGTTTTATCATCATTATCAAGTCCAGAGTAATAAAAAATTGATCACAAAGCTAATAAAATAAAATTACTATGTGTTGTTTGTCCAAGTTGGTCATAAAATCCGCCCGAGGGTATTAGGCCCCAGATATGGAGTAATTAAGTAAAAAATGGATGTCCTGTTTGGCATTAGAATTAAGTGAGCAAGGTATGAAGGAAAGCTTGTGGCTTGTGTCAGGTTAGGGGAAAAAGGTTAAAATTCAAGCTTTTCTTGGAAAGATTATGTAGCTCCTTTGACCTATTGTGTAAAGTGAACTGATTTAAGTAAAAAAGCACTGAAAAATTTAGTATAGGTTAGACTCTTAGCTCATTTTTTTCCCCTCTCATTTGCCGTATTTCAGTCATCTTCCTTTTAAATCTGATCTTTTCAAGTGGGTCAGATAAAGTATCTGTTGCACTCAAGTTCTTGTGGGCTGATCCAACCTGGCCCTGAATCAACAAGTCTGAGTCACTGCCTATGGAATCCTTTTACATTTATATTAGAGGGCCAGCTTCACTGAAGGTGGTACAGAGAGCCAGAATTTGGGGCTCTGAACTCTGCAGGTTGTGTTTCTATCCTCGCCTTCACCGGGGAGTTTTCTTATGGGGCAGAAAGGGACACCCCTTTTTTGGTGTGCTCAGGAGGGAATGCATGTGGGTCTGATGATGTTTGCCCACAGCCACCAAAATCTGCTGATAAGTTGTCCTCTGTGTCTGCTTCTGCTGCAAGAGAAGAGCTCTGACTCAGCTTCCCTGTTTATTTTCTTCTAGGTACCTGATTTATTGTTGCATGACTTGAACTTGGCTGTCCGCTAAGGCAGAGAGGAGGGACAATTTTAGAGGTGAAGCTCAAATACGTGTGGTCCTTAAAGGAAAAAATAAAAATGACATCTGAAGAGCAGGGTTCAGCAGAACAATCTTTCATTTCATACCCACCGAGCTGGAGCAACCAGAGTTTCACTATGTGCCAATAAACACACAAACACCCTTGCCCCAGGCACCGCCGGCTGTTGGAGTAAGATACCTGAACAGTGGGAGTTTGTCGCTGCCCAGTCACCTTAACACACCTTTGCAGCTTACTTGGGTTGTCGAATATGTTTCCAAGGATCAGTTGTCTCCTTGCTGAATATTCCCAACACAGAAAAATAATTAAAATTTTCCTTTTCTTTTTAATGGCATCCCAATTTTCCCTGATAGGCAGATGAAATCAGCTCATATTGCATAGCATGACTCTACCATCTTTTTTCACATTAAGTAATGTCTTATGCTTTAAGCAAACACTGTTGAACTCGTTATCAGTACTTTTTAACATTGGCAAAGCAGCAGAATTTAGCTCTCAGTCCAGATACTTTCAAAAAACAGCAGACCAAAAATCAGTCCCAGCATAGACAGTGGTTAAGTACTATCCCGTTCACAGTTACCCTGCTCCTTGGAAGTCACATAAGTTGTCAGGTCGTATAATTTAGCTAAATAATTATTTAAGAGTGCCTTCTCTAAAATACAAATGACATTCAGCAGCTACACAGTTATTTTCAGCTGCTGAAAAAGCTGACTGTCAATGACCGCTGTCTTACTCCACCTCATTTGAATGAAGACCTTGGAGAGTGGAAAAAAAAATAAAATAGAAAAACCTATATATACAGCTGGAAAGCTCTGGAGTTTTAATGTTTGCTGATGCTATACATTTAATTGAATAGAATTTGGTGATAGGAAAGATGAAATATTTTGTAAACTGTGTTGACATTTTGCAGTTGGTGGGGAGGATACTTCAATAAAACAGGATTTGAGCACTGGAAATCAATAAAGAATGTGAGCAGAATGAAAATTCTACATTGCAGAGAAATACCTCTGATTTCTATTGAAACTGGGAGAGGGATCATTATTCTGAGCATGATACTGTTATACTGCAACTTCATCCACCATGGTCTCCTCAAGGTGGCCTTTGACTTGCTTTGAGTTTGTGCAGGTAAAAGATTCCCCTGCAAGGACCAAATGAATGTCATAAAAGACCTCACAAATGCAGAGTGGAAACATTTTGTAGGTAAGAACAGAATACTGAAAGACAGCAAAAGAACTTTCCAAAAAAAGTTCAAGTACTTAACAGAAAAACACAGAATATGTTTCTCAAAGCAATAAAGATTTTTATGTTGTGACAATCTTGCTCTCAACAGGGCAGCTGGATGTAGTCACAATACCGGGGCAGAAGTACCACCTCAAGCCTTCTGCACCCTGGGAGAATAAAGAGTTGTCATATCTGGGATAGGGTCATATATACTTTGTTAAACTGGAGGAAGTGTGACAATTTCATAGCTCCTAACACGCTTCCTGATGCCCAATCTGCATACAGCACCAACAGCAAGAACATTTGCTCTCTTTGCTGGAGGAGGGCAGGGTACCACTGGGGCAACAGATCTTACCACTGGAATAAAACTAGGAGACCGCAAAAAAGGAGTATAAAGGGATACAAATATTTTTATCAAACAAACATGAGGCAGAAAAAAATTATGAGGCCGCAGGCCATTGAAGTGGCTAGGTCTCCATACCACAAGAGAATGCATAGGCAGCAAAAGCCAGCTTGCAAATATGAACAGTCACCAGTAATAATAGTTTCCTGTTAAAACTGGCAGGAAGGATCAATTTAATCCTTTTAGTATTTAACATGGAACAAAGTTAATAGAAGAATCAGAAAAATTTCATCTTGTTTATTCTGTAAAATAAGCTATAGTCAGCATTGCTTTGCTGCGTCCTAATATCCTGCTCCCCCTTCTTTAAAAGGTATATTTTGGTGACATAATAATTGAAATAGAAATAATAGTAATATCTCTCCTGATGGCCTATGCAAGAAGGAACAATTTTCCTTGGTACTTTAATATTTCCAATATGACGTATATGAGGTTTGTAAAAGGATCTTTGTCACTTTGCAGTTCTTTCAAAGCTGGGCTATGTTTGAGGTGTCATAGCCGGTTCCAGTGAGCTAAATAAGTGTCTAACACCACAACAACTCTGAATAAATAAATCAAATTCTACACAATACATCAAATACAAAACCTGTAAGTATGGATAAACTAAAACGTGGACCCAAAGACTAGTGAGATCTTCCTTTATTTCAAGCATACAAGAACTTGAATGTGAACCGTGATATTTCACTCTTTTACCTGAAAGAAAGGCTTCCCACTGATATTCAATTGCTATTTAATCCACTGGAATGATCAAAGACCAAAAAGTGCTATCATGCAGTCAAATATGAAAAAATAAAAGGAACACATACAATAAAATAGCTAAATCCCATCTTCTGTAAAGTATCAATTTTTTCCACAAAGCTTTTGAAGAGCCTTTTCATTTTTAAACGGCTTCCACCAGTGAAATACAACTTTTGACCTTTATGTGTACGCTGCCTGTTTCAAGGCACAAACACAAGTAGTAAAAACATGAATAACATCAAGCTCATTTTCAGCAAAGCACGCATATGTTTCTATAAGCAAGCTTAAGCACAGCTACTACATTCTACAAGTTAAGTGTGTGTCAACATGTTTTGCTAAAGCAGAACCTGTGTGCATACTAAAATACACACGCTTAAAGCTTTGATTCAACCCACGTAATACCAATTTAATCTGGATCTAATTGAAGTGGGTGAACACCAAATCAAGACTATTTGTGATTATTTGGGACCCAGAAAGTATTCCCTTAGACTTCCCATTTCCAGACTGAGATGACAGGGATAACCATGAGGAAAAAAATCTCTTTTTATTTTATGATGTGAGATGGCCTAGTCAGAAAATGGAGGACGTTAACAAATGTGGAAATTCAGGCTACAGTTTTTAAGCAAGCAATTTGCACTGAACTTTTAGTTCTCTAAATACTCTCCGTATCCGAGTACACTTCCAACTTTTCAGCACCAGGGACCTTTGGTTATTCACACCCACTTCCCTCCACATGCGTTAACAGTTGCAGAAAGGGGACTGGCCTTTCCTCTGCCCGTTACGGCTTGCCACCAACCCTCTGGACTTGTCCTGAGCCATCTTACCTTCGCTGCAGACCACTAATGACTATTCCCAAACTCCACGAAACTCTTAAGAGTTTATTAACCCATTGGGAGGTTTAATGCCTCTTCATACAAAGTAAATACTCAAACCTGCCTGTTATATGAATGTCTGGTTTTCATGTGAAATCTAAAGTGGCAAGCATACTTAGTCAGCTATAGGACACATGTACATGTGATCAGCCCTGACAGAGATCAGCCATGCCAGCGGCTTTGTGGTCATAATGGTCTCAAGCAAATGACCTTCTCAATCCCTGGCTTACATACCGAATAACAGTTAAATGGTATTCATTGTAAATATAGTAGCATACAATACTCTTGCTATGACTAACAAGGGTTTTAAAATGTAAGAAGTTTTCACTTCAGTGGAATCCAGCTGGTACCAAAATAACAGTATTAAAGCTTCCTTGTTGAAACTGCACTCTCTTTAAAACAGTCTCACACAAGAACCTCTGAAAACGATCCATTGAAGCACGAGCCATGCCCCAGCACCACGCGCTCTCCTCTACTTCTATTCTCTTTCCAGCTTACATCAATGAGGAAACTGTAAGTTTGATACCAGTCATTTATAAAATACACACCACTTGGTAATACTTGACTGAGTCAGGTTCTTCTGTCAGTAATTTTTGTGCGAGTCCACGTAGACTTCACTGACTGAAGCAGTTATTCTGGATTTCTAGCAGTTCAGCTAAAAGCTAAATTTGACCAAATTCTCAGCAGGACTCTTAGCAGATTTGGACCCTTTTTGCTAGATGTAGGATCAAGAACAAATGTGTTAGAACATAACCCTGTAGGCTGAAAATCTTTCTCTCTTTCCCATTAAAATTAAGCAAATATTACAGTATTTGCCCTATATTCACTATAAATCATGGATACATCAGGTCTTCTAAAAAAGATTGGATAGATTCAATTCTGCTAACAGTGTATCAGGTACCATTCTCTACCATATCCTTGCTCTCAAAGGACCTGTCAAATGATTCTTAGAGAATATTTTCTGAAGCCAAATTTACCTCAGGGATTATAGTTTTCTGTCAACACATTACATAATTTGTTTTCAGAACTGTCCTATGCAAGGGCAGAACCAGAGCATATGCTGTAGCGTACCTCCCCCATGTACCGCTTCTACTGCTCCTTCCAGTTGGTGGCTTTCACAGAGATTAATTTAGCAAGTGTATAGTAAAAATCTGGATAAAATAAGATTTTACTGGATTTGGGCCAAATGACTAGATATAGCACTGCTTCATCCCTATTCAGTAACTAACATACACTTGACAATCAATCTGATATTTACTCCTGTCTAGAATTTATGAAGGCCAAACCTTCAAAAAATTTTGGATGTGAAATATCTGAGGTCTGCCTCATTTCTGCACTAAACACCTGGAAACAGCACCTTTCTTACTATAAGAGTTACTAATATCGGTCTGATGGTTTATCTGAAAGAAAAAACAAACACCTTTAAAATTGTGATGTTTTTCCCTTACATTCTAGCAAACCAATACACAAATTTTTAATTGAAAATAGACACATCTTGAAATTTAGATATCTACATATGAAAATATGATTATTTTTTTTTTGCTTTGTCCATTTTTCTTTATAAAGCGTCCCTCCAAGGAAAAAGTCTCTAAACATCACCCACGTCCCAAATCTTACTTTATTCACATTTTCTTTAATACATCAGCTAGTCACCTGATAGTTCTAACCCAATAAATTAAAATCTGAAACGCTATCATATCATGGTTTCCCTTACTTCTGCCTCTCTGGATTCTCTCCTCTCTCCATTTACTCCTCCACAGCTTCTCTCTATTTGTTTCCAAATTTCTGTGGTGGTTCCACAAGGCTCTTTTTGTCTTCAGCCCTTATTCCTGATGGTTTGATCACAAGTGCTAGTTTAGTTATTGTCTTGATACTGACAATCCAAAGCTATGGATATTAAGGGGTCCATAGTACAAAAGGCAAGTTAAAATCTTAATCAGTAAAATCTTACCCGATTTCTAGCTGTCAGATGAAGCTTCTGTGGGAAATTCACCCTGACCAGATATAATAACAACAGACAATGCTGAAATGCATAAGTATCAGAAAAATAACAACAAAAAAAAAAAGCTATGGAAATTGAGTTCCCATACTCTAACAAGTTATGACGTATTGTAACTTGATACACGGTGGAGGTTTCTCTTTGTTCTCTTAAACCTCTGTTTTGTTATGCCACCACTGCATATCCCTGTTAAGACAGAATATAAAAAATTATTTCAGCAAATTTAATAAAGTTCTAGTGGGACCCACTAATCCTTTAGCTGAGAGACGTCCTATCTCCAGAATCACTGCATTCTCTAATCAGTTTTGGAAGGAGTTTGGTCCTCTAAATTTCCAATTACCCTGGTACCCTTTTCTTTGGGCTTGCCTCCTATTTGCACCCAGCCAGAACACTCCTGTGAAAATTATTCCATGTCTGGCACCATAACCATTGCTCTTCGCACAGTAACAACTACCTATTCAGAAATTTATTTCAAAACAACATATCTGGCAAGGCTATATAATTCATTTAGTGTCTGAACTCTAATAAGTGACATTAATGTGATATAATTATATGATATATATAACACAGCAAGACCTAACTAGCAGTACCTAATCCTGCAAAAGCACAGTTCTTCCCCTCCTACCCCCAACTGTCATCCCAGACATAAAAGTTGGGCCTTTCTTCTCAGGTGCCCAGAGAGGTGGTGGAAGCCCCATCCCTGGAAGGTTTTAAGGCCAGGCTGGATGAGGCTCTGAGCAACCTGATCTAGTGGGAGGTGTCCCTGCCCATGGCAGGGGCGCTGGAACTAGGTGATCTTTAAGGTCCCTTCCAACCCTAACAATTCTATGATTTTATGATTCTTTTGGGGCTCTGTCTCTTTCACAACAGGACCTAAGACCACTCTGCTCAGGGTTGGCTGGTCACCCCCTAGCCAACCTCACCTTCCTGGGCTCTAAGGGATATCTCCAGATGTAGTAGTCCCTAGGAAATTTTTAGTTACATGAATTTGTTCCATCATATTTAGCACCCATAACATCCTGTAGAAAGAGTTCAGGGGCTTAATTCCCTTCATAATGCATAATGTGTAAACTGCCACTTGATAGGGGCCCATGGCTATTTGGCAATACGCCGATCAATAGCTCAAAGAAGACAGCACAGTTTACATAGTACGGTCTGTCCACCCAACAGCCTAGCACCAGTATGTGTGACATAAAGCTCATTTTTATATATACACTGTAATATATACAGCATGCTCTTCTGTTCGCTATTATCTTGTATGTTGATCAGCCCTTTCTTAATAATAATTATGTTATCCACAAGTTAAAGTACATTCAGTTTCCAGTTTCTGTCCATGTCATCAGATTGTTTGTGTGTTGTCATGTATTTGAATGCCCTCACACCCACGTATCCTTAATGTGCAATACCTTGCTCATGCAGACATGCAGGAAGACCACAAATGTCTGTTCCTGGGCATGTCTATTAGTCCAACAGAAGTCTTGGTGCATGTGATGGTTTATCCTGATTAAAGGATGCTCAGCTACCTGCTTCCATTCCTCCCTCCAAATTTCCATCATACAGAAAAAACCCTATAATCCTTGTACCTCAGTCCTACCTATCACCAACTTTACTTCTGAAACAGTCAGTTACCAGCTTGCAATGGTGAAGTAGCATTTGAAGAATATGCCAAAACTTTTAGAGTACTAGCAGGCATTTTGTTAGTCTAAACTCTGTTTCTTCCTCTTTGCAAAGACTTTTTCCATATCAAGCATCGCAGCACTAGGTGTCCCAGGTCATCAGAGCCATGTCTCTGGATCCCTTCACACGGGAGAGACTGATGTGGGCCCCCGCTGCACGCATGGAGCCAGGGACTGCCAAGGCTTTTCTATTTCTCCCTCCTTGAAAGCCTGCTCGTTGCCTTCCACCACCCCTATACACTTTTCCCCATGACATACCTTTGTGCAAAAATCAAAGTCAGTACAATCAGACATATTGCATAGCTAAGCTATGAACCATAGAAACCACTTACGGCATTTCCAGTAATACTTTGGGTCTCTAAAATGATCATTACTGAAGTTTTTACCTGCCTATGCCACTCCTTATAAGCTTCTTATTTTGTGAGCTTATTGTTAAGATGGCATCACCAGTTTCACTGTAATCTATGCTACAAGTTTACTATCTCTGTATAACAGTCTACAACTGATTTCACACCTAAAGTTTCTGTCAGAAAAGACACTGACACAGAAGCAGTTTCTTCTTAAAAAAAAAAAATAAATTAAGTCTTTTTTTCAGTGTTTCTTCATAAATGAGAACGCTTTATATCCTGTTCATTCTGGCTCCTCACTGAGGAAGCCTTAGGAAAGTACACGTAAACATTATTCATATAGAGAAACTTTGGTATCTGTTTGGGGGATTTTTGTTGTGTTTTGAAGAGAAGTGTGGGAGGGGGTGTTGTTTGTTTGTTTTGGAGGGATTTATGTTTGGTTTTTACTTTTTAGGCTAATGCTCTCTGAACACAACATTTAATACTTAAATGTTTCATTTGATGATAGCAACAGGGAAACATGGCCAGTCACAGCTGAGTGAATTCACCTTGAACTTTCCCTTTTTAAGTGCCTGTCATAAATGTTAGTTTCTAACACAGCAGCAAGCATGAGGACTGCTTCCCATCCCTGAACTGAAATTTGGTTTTGAGTATTTCTTAGTCCCACTATAAGAAGTTGTTTATAAACCACTGAGCGTCTGTAATTATTGGGATTTTATTTGGGTTTTTCCTGTGAAGCAGTCCTTCCTTTGAGATAACAGGATGCTCAAAAAGAATTTAATTCTCTGCAGCTCAATAGGTGCAGCAGAGGGATCTTCTCTCTCTGTTGTGCTTTAGCTTTGCATTTTGAACCACACAGTGTGAAGCAGTCTTAATTACCAGCTTACATGCCCTCTTCTTGGATTTCTTTTACAGAAGGAGAAAGGTTGGAGGACAGTTGTCCTTGCAATCCCATAAGGCAAAAAGAGAAAGTAATCTCTTTGTTCACTTTTTTGAAACTAAAGTTTAGTTACTCTTAACTTTTTAGTTTTCTATTTTCCCCTCCCCAAGATATGAACTTTATTTGGCATAATATGAAAGAGCACCCTCAAACATGCCATGTATTTTACTTACTTCACTGGTGAAAAATAAAAAAAAATTAGTCAGTCATGCTCTAAATTTCAGGAAATAAAAAACCAAAACAGATTATACCTACCTTCTTTTATTAACTGGGCAACTTAAAATAATTCAAATTCCACCAAGCTCTCATCTGCCTTCTTAATATATCTAGGAGAGTTGTTAAAATCATAAGTTATATTCATACAGATGATTTCCACGCTCTCCTTCAGACCCTTAATCCATTAAAGCTCCCATTGGGTCAGCACACTCATAGTTTGATTCCCTCATTTGTGCACCCATAGTACCATTTCTTACTAATTCTTTATTCCCAGCCCCGTTTGGGGTGTCTGTCATGGTTAGGTGCTGTTAATGAAACCTGAATCTGAGTGAGTATGAGGCACTATTTCCTTCTCTTAGATCCCCTTAGGGGTAATTCTGAGTAGAATGAATTAATGCATAATAACTTGTATTATGACAAAGTTTATACATCAGAAGGGAAACACAGAATACAACAAAAACATGCCAACTATTTCATGTGAAATTCTAACATGGATACATTTTGCACTGATCTGTTACTCTGCATTTTTTCAATTCTTTTGTTATGACCGCTAATACTGGTTAGAGTTCCAGTCATACTGCTACTCTGCCTTAGTAACACGGTATTACTGTCCTTCTATTTCTAGGATAATTTTTAGTGTTTGATGTGGGGTGTTTGTTTGTTTTTTTTTTTTGTTTATACACAACCGCAAAATCCTTTACAGAGCCATCCCTTTTTAGTTTTTCATCTTCTGACTGAGAGAGACTGTAGCTCTGAGTCTCATTTTGTAGTTTGGGGTAGGAAGGTGTTCATTCATTTCTTGCTTTACAGATGTAATCATTAGATCCATTAACACTACAAGTATTCCATCATTTGAGACTTAAAAAACCAAAACAACAAAAAACAAAAAAAACCCCAACCACATTCTCTTTATATTTGACAATTTTCTCACATCTCTTACTCTGCTTATCTTTGCATATTTAAATCTGCAGAGTCATGTATTGGCTATTGCCATACCCATCAATCTCAGAATTCCCAGGGCCCCTGTGTGTTAGTTATTTATTCCGCACAAGTTTGTTTTCAGGTCTTACTGAGAATTATTATCAATAGTGCTAGGAGACTCAAGACAATTTCATGAAAGCAGCATAAACATGGTATCCCAAAGATAGGTTTGGCTCTATAAATATTCTAAGACTGACTTGTACACATTTCACAGTCCGAAGAATTTATAATTTTCAATTTTCTTCTGCCGGCATGAATTTTCAATGGTGGAGTTTTGATAGGGCCTTTGAAAAAAGAAAAAGTGGTGGACCATTTATTTTTGGAAGAAACCAAAACATCCAAAGCAATCAATGCAAAAAGAAGTGTGAGTAGTGTCAAAGAGTCATATGGGTGAAAAATAGGGAAAAATTAGCAGGATTACACCTTTGATGGGATATGATATATACTGCGTGCAGTTTGGGGCTCCACAATAAAAGGATATAATAATATTACACTGTGTCCATAGGAGGGCAACAAAGGTGATGAAAGAACTAGAGGGCATGACTTATGAAGAGCAGTTGAGGATACTAGGTTTGTTCAGCCTAGAGAAGAGGAGACTGAGGAGTGACCTCATGGCTCTGTACAACTTCCTCACGAGGGGGAGCAGAGAGGGAGGTGCTGATCTTTTCTCTCTGGCATCCAGTGATAGAATACAAGGGAATGAATTAAAGCTGTGTCAGGGGAAGTTCTGATTGGATATTACGAAAAAGTTCTTCACTGGGAGGGTGGTGGAGCACTGGAACAAGCTCCTCTGGGAAGTGATCATGGCCCCGAGCCTATCGGCACTTAAGAAGCATTTCGACAGTGCTCTTAGATACATGGTTTAAGATGTTGCCCTGTGTGGAGTCAGGAGCTGGACTTAATGATCCTTATGGGTCCCTTGCAACTCAGGATATTCCATAATTCTATTAAAAGACTGCTACTTTGGGCTTTGTATGTAAATAAAGTACCATAAGCACAGAGTTGATAGTCCATTTCTTGATGGCTACACAAACCAGAGAAGGTCAAAAAGCAAGAGAAATGAACACCAACCCAGAAAGTGTTAAAAAAAAAAAAGGCAAAACAAACCAACAAACAAATCTCAAAACCACACCAAAGTGTAAATTACTAAATTTCTAGTTGGGAGATTTTCTTTAATTATTAAATAGCAAAGCTCTAAATAGCCTAGTTAAGCACTGTTCATGGCAGAAGTACCTCAGCATTTTCAAAAGATGTAATCCTAAGTGGCTAGCAACTTATGGTGGTGGTGGTGGTTTTGGTGGTGGGTTTTTTTTGGTTTGTTTTTTTAATCCTTTCTTAACAGTTTTGTTTCCTGTTTCAAACCGAGCTCATTATTTTGAAATTCAGTTTATTGATAGGAGCCCAATGACCAGGCTCAGCTAGGAAGTTTTTTGTCTTATGTCTAAACACCAAGGCTAGAGAAAAAATAGCAATGACGTAAATGTGACATATGACACAAGTACAAGTGGGATCAAATTAAGAATATGATAAAAATAGCTGAATACCTGGCAAAAATGTCCTGAGATAGAGGGAAATAGGTCATCTAGACCCACTGCATAAAACTAGACAGACTCAAGAGAAACCTAGACATAGCAGGGAAGAGAGAAACTGATTGGCTTCTTACACCCTCTCTTTTCATCTCTAATATTTTTAATTCAGTATTTTCCACAGAAACAAATTCTGAAAATCGGTGTCCTGTTTCCAGTCAGTTATAATTATTTGATTGTACTGTATTTCTATTTAAATGAACCACTTGGAGTGAAGCCAGTGTAAAGCCAGTCAGAATCAGGATGGGATTCCTAGAGTTGTGAATTTGTAATATTGTATTTCTCATCTCATGCCAAATGTCAAGATTTGTAACTTTGGTTAAAAAAAAAAATAATAAAATAACAAAAACTCAAACGAAAAAAACCTCCTGAATTAATATTTTGGAGGCAAATGAAACATTCTCACTAGATTCAACAAACTTCTTAAGCTACTCAAGATTTGTTTTATGAAGTTCTCTTAAGGCACAGACAGAAGACAAATAACGCACTACAGCACGGAAGAAATGGATTAGTTCAGAATTACTTGAAATAGTTCAGATCCTCCTAATTGAAGGAAGCTTTGGGGAAGGACTATACAAGTTATACACATTTGGTGAAGAACTATTCAATAGAGGTACTTGCTTATAAGTGTATACAGATGAAGAACCTTGAAAAAGTTCCTGAAAACCTTTTTTGCCATAGTTGAGAAAAAAAAAAAAAATAAAATTGAAGAACATTCTGTGATTACATAGGCATACCTCAAAATCTTTTTGAATGTAATTGACCGTCATCCTTCCAAGGCATGGTTTTCAATAAAAGATAAGCAATCATTAATAGTAACTATAAGTGACTTTCTGGAAGCCCCAACCTAAAGATTCTCTGGGAATTATGTGAAAGTGCCAGAAATTCTAACAGTCTGGCAGGAAAACCTAATTAGTAGCGCAGTGTTGCAGTAGTTCATAGTGCTATAGTTTGATTTGGCCAACAACATGGTGTATGAAGGGAAGAATTCAAAATGGATCTGGGTAGGAGTAAGCAGCAACTTCTTGTTATTACATTAGATTTCAAAAGGGTAGGTATAAAAATATGTGATAAGCACTCTTGAGTGGCAAGATCATATAGAAAAAAAAATCTATATTTTAATGCTACAATTTGAAAATATCCATATTTTATGAGTAAATATTCTTAAATATAAACGTTCCCGACTTTTCAGTCCTTAAATGTGTCACTTTTATACTTTCAGAATTTTTACTTTGACAAAACCACTCTGATTATTAATAGCATGGTCTACATCTAATGTTCACCAGCCTCCTACATTCATTGCTTTAGAGAGAATTTTAAATACAGATTATGTGGTCTCTGCCTTGTAATAGTTTCTGCGTAATGCCCTTGTTCTGCAGGGAATTTCATTAGCATGTGCCCTGATCTTGTCCTCCAAACCCTCATTGCTTTAGACAAGCATGGATTTAATTGAGAGAAAACCAAGCTGTGACTGTGGCTCAGGTGTGAAAGGCTGTTTCCCTCAGCAGATTAAATCCAATGTAATGATTGAGCTTTCTTTTCCTTACTGTCCGCTTATGAGAGATTTAATACTGCATATTAATTATTATGTTGGGCTGTCTTACTGTGATGTTGTTTTTCCCATAATTTTGTAGGAGATTGATGCACAGATAAAATTGACTGCTTAATGTACTCTGAGGATGATTAACTCCTTGAGGATGGATCACAAGGTTATTATAAGTCACCGGTTTTTATACGACTTCTACTTTAAACCATGAAACTCAACAAATGTTAGCCCCTGCTGATACCTTGTTGTATTTGGCTGAGCCCTGTAGTCTTTGCACCAGAGGTTTCTGCAGAAAGGCCTGACCACCTCCTGTCCTCCATACTTGTAGGAGGCTTTCAAAGTACCATGAAATCCTACATTCATATCCAACCACTAATCCCTACTTGCAGCTGTACCGATCTAAATACTCAGGGGTAATAGCCTCAATCAAAACTCAATTTATGGTACCCAGAATAAACTATACAGGTATGAAACAGCTGTCAACATTTGAAAAAAACTGAGAAAGGATGCAGCCCATTGGAGATATTGCCCCAGCAGAAAGGATATGAGAAGTCTGAAAAACAGAGGATGCTTTCTTTGTAGAAAGTGTTTCAGTAGCATAAAACAGAACTGCCAGGCCTGATCTACCCCAAGATATGCATTGCAGTCACTAAATGTAAATGAAAGAGCTAAACATCTCTAATATACCATATGATGAGTATATTCCGTGTATGCACACATGTACAGACACACGCACACCAAATTCATGAATTTATAAGATGGAGCACTATTTCTCACTTCCAATCATCCAGAGTGAAGCAATATAATCTTTCTGCTGGGAATGTAAGCAGTAGCTATACTTGCATGCAAATCCTGTTTATCACTATTGCCATCAAGTTTATGGGCACATAAATTTCTTCTCATAATACTTTTTCATCAGAGATCAATAAGCAGCCAGTAGCAAATCACCAAAAAAGAAATAAATTTATATAATTGACTTGCTATATTACATTCAGGAAACCATTCTAAAGAGTTTCCTATACAGCATGCAAAGTCTCAATTCTATGGAATTTAGTAAATTTTGGGAATTTAAGGAAGATCAGCTGTAGTGAATCTACTGAGCCTTTTATCTGTAAGGATTGAACCCAAATACGTTATTTATCTTACATTGTAAGATCTTCAGTCCATGGGCCATATTGTTAAGCATGTGAGTCGAGCAGATAGTCTCATCTATTGATAAGATTATTATAAATTAAACTGATTTATAATCCTATAAATTATACCCCAGTATAGAGATTTGTACTTAAATAGTAAGAAAAATCCCCATGAAGTCATAGTCATAGTATTTAGACAATACAGCATTTTTGCCACCCACTGGGTCAGAAACTTACAGTCTAAGGGACATAGTGTTAACTGTTGGCTGGAGAGGGTCCTGTTCTGTCCTGCATGCCCACTTAGCATCTACTATTAATAAACAGCCAGAAGTGTTAAAAATATTACAACATGTTTCACACCTCTTGTGAAGAGTAGTCCTATAAAAAGAGGTGGGACTAAAAAGTACCAAGATCTAGAGAGAATGGGACTGGCAATTTGAAAAAGCCCTAGGGCTGAGTTGCTCTAACCCAGGCCCTCATAAAACCATTTGTGCCTTGACCTCAGCCACTCAGAGAGTAACCCGCACTGGGCAAAGATGTGCTGTTACAGATGGAAGCTTAGATGTACCCAACCAGTTTTAATGCAAGTCTTCAAGTTCTTTGTTATTTAGGGTCAATTTAAATGGAAACTTCTACATTTGAAAGGTTACATATTTCTGCTCCAGAAACCAATATTAAAATAGAAGTCTTCCAATGGAAACCAAAAGAAGCTGAGAATGAAGTGAATGGCTCTAGAATACCAAATAAAATACTATATCTTCTCTCCCAAACCCAACACTAAGAATTAAAATAAACTGTATATAAGTGCCTGAATGTATAACAAATCCGATCATAACCAGAAAGACTGTTATAAATTCTACTGCATTCCTCTCCCACCCCTCTCTTCCAAACTTCTCCAAAGCCCCTCTCCATTTCACTTTTTCCATGCTTGCTATTTTGTCACTCAGTCCTTCGGAAAAATTAAGAATTGACCACCTGGTTTATAATTAAAAAAAAAAAAAAAAAAAAAAAAAAAAAAAAAAGAGTCTTTCAGCATTTATTTGCCTCATTTTTCTCAATTCCAAAAAAGGTGTTGGTACACATCAAATGACAGGTTCCTAAAGAGTTTAGCAACAGCTACAGCTCTGACTGACATCAGTGAATAAAACCTTGAATGATCAGAACCATTCTTAAAAAACAAAACCAACAAACAAAAAAACGCCAGCACACAAAAAAACACACCCCCAACCCTCCCCGGTCCCAACTAAGACTCCATTTGCAATGGGGCAGCAGCAGCCATATTAGTCTGGTATTTCTTCATAAAAATTGACTTGGATTACTCAGCTAACACAAGTGGCGTAGCCCATTGCTTTCAAAAGGAAAGAGACCAATTTGCCTTAGCTGAAAATCTAGCTTTATGCTTTAAGCAAACTTGCTATGAACTCCTTATAAGGCAACAGTAGTATTGCACATTACATTTCAAGTGCTCCTCCTCTAAGGTTAATCCTCTAAACTACGCAAAAGGCTGTTTGTAATCCTACTAACAAGAAGAGCACAGAAGTTGGCTGGAGTGACCTTAACCATACACCTCCATCATTCAGAATTCTCTGGTTTCATTGACATTCAGTCTTGATAGTGCATTCGACAGCGTTTTAAACTTTGTGAGAATATTGCAGGGGTTTATTTGTATATATATGAATACATATATAAAAATACACAAAAAAAATCACAGACTATATATTTCCAATACGTATGCAGTATTCTTTTAATGCTCTTCATCCTTAAATTACCCCGTGTTCTCAAACAACTTAGGACTTTAACAAGGTATTCTAGATGGGAATAATAGAAATTGTAAAGCAAGAGATCAGATACTTCCTCTTTGAGATTTCCTGAAAAGCCCCAAATGACTGAACTGAAGGACAAGAGAGGAAACTAAAGACAAGGAAAGCAAGAAAGCCTGTTGAATCAATAATAGACTATTTCACTCGGAAGCGCTCTGAAGAGATTGCTCTTGGGTCATGAGCCTGGGCAGGTTTTTGAACACCCTCCTCTTTGGAAGACTTAGCCTTTTGGCTTTCCCTGTTCAGTGTAAAAGTCATCTAGCTGCCAAGACTGTAAGATGGTATCTCAATCAATATCTACTTTAAATATTTCTGGCAGGCACTCTGCTCTGGTTGACAACAATCTAATATTTTTTTTTGTGCTGATTTCAGCCAGAATTTTCTTACTCTTGAATGTTTCATAGGGAAAAAATATTTATGGAAGGTTAGTATTCTGGTATGAGGCTTATTTTTAAAACCTTTTTCAAAACATATTCATAGCATCTAGGAAGGAGTTAAGAAGAACTTACTTTTTCTTTCGCTACTGTCAGTAAGAATGAATAGGTTTTCAAACACAAGTTTTTTTATATATAAAACATAGTAAACTGTTTTACAATAAATAAGAATAGCATCTTCTTGAGAAATAGAATTATTTAATGCTAACAGCACAGGACAGATACCAGTCCTTGTTCAGGCTAGCAAAATGTAAAATTTAGGCTGGTCTTAAATAGCTAAGGATCCAATCTGTTGTTTCCCAGAGTAGAACACCACCTCTGTACTTCTAAAAGGCAAAGGGATGTATCTAGCAACTCCACATGCCATTAAGCAGCACAGCTTTACTCCTCATCTGGAAGAGGTGAGTGATTAGCAAAGTTCATGGAATTGCTCGTGGATTAATGACTGGATGGGCGAGGCCAGTGGCCTTTCACTAATCCCAGGAACATATCCAACAACAACATTTTATTGTTGTTTTTATTCTTTTAAAATGTTTCTCTTATTAAATGCACTTCTTATTTTTACTCTTATTTCCAGGTAGTTGGAGAGAGCTTTAGGTCACAACTTAGTAAAGCATTTAAATGGGTATGTGAGTTCTAAGATATTAGGTGAGAATGCTTAAACATGCTTAAAACTAAACATATACTCTGTACCAAAATGTTTTCCTGCATTTGTTCTTCAGTGCTTTTTACAGATTGAGTTGCTGCATTGCAATATTTTCAAGTAATTGTATAGCAGTTACCAATGCAGACTAGTTTAATTGGCAGGTTCTATGGTAATAGTTAATGTGGGATGCAAAAATGTTTACATCTGTATATATTTTCTATCTATTCTTCCCTTTTTTGTCAATATTATTACTGTGTACCATTTTCATGGCAAAGAATTGCTGAGCTACAGGAAAATAATAGGAACAAATAATGACTACAGAAAAACTACGGGTAAGTGGCTAAATTGAGGCTACCATAAGCATTTGCAGTTTTAATATAGCTAGGAACACTTCAAAAACATTTTTCAGTATTTGAAGCTTAGTGTGCTGCCATCCTGCACTGTCCAAGGAAAGCAAGCTGCTCGGGGGAGTCTGGGACCAGCCATTTATTTTAGGCCATAGTCAACCACCTTCCCCAAGACGCCCTTTCTGCAGAATTGGAGAGTCAGTTTAAAACTTCAGTCACAAAAGTATCCGAGTACAAGTCATGTTTACATCTTTAAGATGGAACTAAAGCAGGATAGTTTCAGGCAATGCCACTAAACATGAAGCCACACAGAACCCATGTTTTGCTGGCTTACTGTGCTTCATTACCACTGAGAACTGAATATGAGCTACTTCACCCTTTTTGGGGAGCTGCAGGAATAACCCAGACTCCCAGGCAGGTGGGATTTCTCCTCCTTTATTCTAAGCCTGACTTTATCATCCTGTTCAACTGTTGCTCCCAACCTACTGCTTATTGCTCAAATTCATATGTTTATACCAGATGCTGGCTGAAAGTAAGTCATTCCACAAAAGGTTTAGATATCATGACAGTGGCTCCAGAATCATCTTCTCATTTGAGCTAGCTAGGGAAAGGAGCGACAACTTCACTGTGCTAACTGAAATATTTATGTTACTTAGAATACAGGATTAGATTCGCAGCCCAGTCATGAACCCCTCTTCTTAGGTCCAGAATCACACTTATCCTGCAGCCTCTCCATCGCAGAGGAGAGGCCAACACCTCCACCAGGAAAGGACGGTGCTGGTACAGAAGCAGATGGCTCCCTTTTGACCAAGAGAGACATGATTCAGCACCTGTCCCTGGGCAGAAGAAACTCACTTGGCAGAGCGCTGCAGCAAAGCCTTGAACAGGCTTGCAAAGCCACCCTCCTGCTGGAGAGCAGCTCCTCTGCAATGCAGCTGCTCTCCAAGGGTGCAAACTGGTGCCAAATTGCCTAAGGCCAGATTCATAGCTAAGATTCAGTTTGCGTTTGTTTGATTTATTTTGTTTTCCATTACACTCGTGCTGCTCTTTTTTTCTTTTCCCAAACAGCAACCTATGATTTTAATAGAAGATGCCTTGTTAAATGCTGTTTAACACTATGAATGCACGCATAGGATCTATTTTGCCTATTTTAAACTGGTGCTGTAAAGCTTCTAAATCTATAACCTGACTATTTAAAATAAAAAAAAAAAAATGTTTTCTTTACTTAATAGATTACAGGTGAACTAGTCAGTCCAGGTTCCTGAAATAACTATAGGGAAATAGTGAATACACATTTATAAAAGTTTTCTAGAAATGAGTTGTTTTATCCATAGTGTCACAGGGCTCCAACATGGAAGTAGCTAAGTGAAAGACAGAAGTTCAAGAGCCTTCATGATGCTGGAGTACTTCAGGAACCAGTTTGAGAGACCATTTCACAAGCCACTGGGTACTCATTAGCATGCGGCACAAAACCAGGTGTGTAGACGTGACAAAGATTCATATCTATAAACACTGTGCGTTGCCCAGTAAATCTCGTGTGGAGACACACCCTATCACTCACTATTGGAGGGTATCTGTAGTTCTTGTCCAGTGCACTGGAGGATGTGTCTCCTATGCAAAACCACTTTGTGTTGTTGCTAACTTTGAGTATACGAGAAATACCAAGCGTTGTTGCAGGTGTTCATAGAACCTCTCATTCCTCAAGCCTGCTCCCCAGGAAGGGAATAACTTGCAGATAGCTTCCCCCCCGCCCCCTCCCCCCCGCCTCTTTTTTTGCCAACAGTGAAAGCAAATCAGGACACGCTTGCCTCAAGCATTTGCCCGTGTTATCTGAAATTGTTAAGTTGAAACTTAATTTGCTGCAAGGTTTTTATGTAGCAACAGCAATAGCTATTTTATTTTTCACCAACTAAAATATAATATTATAATAGTGTTATAAGTCAAATAAAACATGCTCTGAAAGCCACAGCGAATGTTTTTCCAAGCTAACAGTATCCACTAAAAAAAAAAAAAAAAAGAGAGAGAGAGATTGGGAATACTATGGAACACAAGAGTAAAAAAAGATGTTTCCATGGTGGTATCCTTTGAAAATATACCAAGAATTACTGCATAAAGAATGATATGAAGTATTATAGTAACATTTTGACAGCAGATGTCAAAATCATCTGTAAAGGCAGTGGCAGAGAAAACTTTTGTGCATTTGAAATCAAACACTGTAACATGCAAGGCAGGTCTTGGGATTAGATCCTCTCATTTCCAAGGCTGATTATGAATGAAATCACAGGTTTGTTTCTTGCCTGTCATAAATACTTTTGTTTCTGTTTTGATTGGTATTTTGTTTTCCTTCACTTCTTGTTTTCTATTTTTGAAACTACACCACATGGACTTATTATTTATTCTCTGCTCGGTCAGTAAAAGCCCGAATCCACACTGTACTCCAGGAGTTTCCCTACCTTCTACAAGTGCCCCTGGGTAACGTCAGCATTAAACCCACAAAATGATGTGAATCTCTTATCTCTGTGAAACACCAAATCCAAACTATTTTTTATTTATTTTTTGTTTTCACATTTTACTGCCCAAAAATGATGTCTCTCCCTATCCTTCTACAAAAAAGACAAGAACGGGATTTTTGCAAGTACTACACAGTAATAAGAGCCTATTAAAAGAAAAACCTTTTAAATAGCGATCTACTTAGAAGGATTAGTCCAAGACCTAGGAATGCAGAAGATGCAAGCAAGAGCATGAAACTCCATGCAATTTCCTAGAGAGGTCACTTTTCAGTCACTTACAGCAAAACTGAGGCATCTGAACATGAGAAATTACTTTCTAAAAAAAAGTCATAGCTAACCTCTGTCTCTCATATTCCTGTGTGTAAAATAGAATTAATGACACTGATCAGTGTTTGTAAAGGGCCTGAGATTCTGAGAGAGGGAAAAAAAAAAACAAAAAACAAACAAACAAAAAAAACTTTCTCCAGGTGCCAGGCAGAACCAGGTATGCTGCTAAGTAATCAAGTACCCCCACTGCACACTCTTATTTTAAGAGAGAGATGGGACCATGCACTCATTCCGCTGACAGTCTTCCATCTTCATTAAGGAACTACAGAAATAGGGAGCAATGTTATTTCTATTCTCTAGTACAAAAACAATTCACAAAACAGGAAAGACTAGGCATAACTTTCAGACAAGGTAGGCTATTCATGGGATGTGTAGAAGTTAATATAGATGAGCAGTGTCTATTATACAGAGATACAGATTGTGAGTGAAAGGGGTCTCAAAAAGAAAAAGCCTTTGGATTTCATGGATGGCAGGTTATCACTGGTTAAGCTGAGTGACCTAATCTTTGAACCCCAGGCATCAAGAGGAATGAGTAATTATTTATCAGACAGATGTCGCTCTCTCAATACTCCTCCTGTTTCTCCAGGTATTAAAAGGTTCACCACAGGACAAGTTTAGGATATTCCCTTAGGTTAATGAATGCCCATAGATAAAAATGTGATCATTTTAATGTACTGCTGCATAGAAGGAATGATATTCTCCATTAGGATAAATCCAATGAGGTCAAAGCTGTACCAAAAGAGAACCTGACTCCCGGTGTTTATCTTACTGCAAATCAGAGAGAGCATAGCAGAAAGTTCTGCTCGATTACTGTACTGGCTATATTCAGGCAAGTTGTTCAGCAATCCAACAGAAATTGAGAAGTAATGCACACCATATAAGCTGTTACAGTTTACTTGTTTATCAACATAGCCATAAGAATCTAAAGAACAAAATTAAAAGTTTTTAAAGATTACAGCTGAAGTCTTGAAAGTGCATATTGGAATTGCGTTATGGTTTGCAATGAGTCAAAGCACCATTTTAGCAAAACCACAAATTATTTATAACAATGGGTAAAGTGTATCATTAATAATAACCACAGTTCCATATATGGGTTGAACTCTTTCAGCCAGAGGATCACTGAGTGTTTTATTGTCTGTATTCATGGCACAAACCCACTGTCTGCATAAGTGGGCTTTCATTCTAGGAAACGTTGAGGAAATAATTGATTGCAAGGCTCATTCTCATTTGTACCGATGACTTTTGTGCATGACATCAGCTAAGCTGTTAGCTTGCCTGCATTCTCCCCAGCACAGGCTTCTGCTCTTACGAACTCCTCAAGACATCCCAGAATTTTTGTGTTGTTACAAAGAAAGTAACAACCTCAGTTAAATATAATACATCGGGGAAAGGCAGATTAGTCTGCCACAGAAAACCCTTGGGCCCTGCGGTGACCTCCCGACCTGCTGAAGCTGAAGTGGAATTTTGAGCAGAGCTCTTTTATCAACATCCCCAGGAAGTAAAGCCAAGGACTGGGGGGCTGGGAGGAATTAAAAATGCTCTCAGATGCAATCTACTGCTAACTAATTACTTCTTAAACTTACTTATCTGAAGTTAGACAAAGTGAAAAGTGTAGAACAACTACTGTCTTAGTAAAAACTGCTCCACTGACAGGGAGCAAAGTTTCTCCCAACATTTAATCAACTGAACTATTATTTGCTGTGAAAAAGACACATGCTTCAAACAAAACAGAGAATGATGAGAAATACACCAAAGAGGTTTGTAATACTGTGTTAACAGATTAATAATAATTTTCTTACTCCCCCAAATGTATTTATGCTTATAACAACATACACAGCATAATTACCAAATGTGATAACTAGTTTTAAATTAATTCAACAAGGAATGCAAATCTGCATAGTAAGAGCTTACTCCCAGCTCTTCCAGATAGAACAGATGCAGGACCAGGCTTTCATGAGAGCCCAGGGGGTTATTTTCAAGGGCTCAGCACCCTCAGTTGTGGACAGATTTTCAATATGCCAAGGTCATATTTAGACACTTTCATGATTGTTAGATCCACAGAAGCAACTTCTCCCCTGTTACCCCAGCAGCGCCACAGAGATCAGGACTCTGCGCACGCACACACCCACCCACCCCCAGCACTGAGCTCTTTGGTTGAACACAGTCACTTTGTTTTGGTGCCTAAACTGGGGATGAGCTTTTGAAGGAAGTCTGGCTCATGTTGTGGATAATGACTTTGCTTTTAAAAATCTGGTCCGTAGAGCATTCTTTGGATTACTGACAAGAATCTCCTTTCTCATCTAAATCCAGACAGACCAACTGGGTGACCTGCTGTGCATAGTTACATGGAAGCTGAAAGCTTATTTCTCTATCTGAAGTGTGTACTGGCCAAGCATCCTAACTATAAATGAATACAAGTTGTAGTTTTTCCTCTTTCGTTTATTTGTAAAATTCTCAGGTCTCCCATCCTTCTAAAAGAGGTTATGTGGTGCTCCAGTAACTCCTGACAGCCTTTACAAATGAGATCTGTGATATTGTATTACTGCATTACTACCACAACCAGAGACTCCAGCTGACATTGGGTCCTAACATGCTAATTGTAACACAAAAGATGTTAAGACATGCTTGTGCACACCAAGTTTTATTACTAGGATCCGTACCTAATGGCATACATTGACTGTAATGGTTAAATTTACTTTGGTGAAAAAAGTACAACAAAAGGACAAAGAGAAAAGGGAAACTGAATCTCTCTCCAGTAGCCAGCTGGGGAGAGATGGGCATCCTACCCTGGGCATCCTCACCAGTGCAGCAGGTTGCCTACCCCCAATACATCTCTCACAGCAACGGTCTTGTTTTCATCAGGACCCGATCAAACTCCCAACAGGTTGCTCCTGCTTATGATGCTGCCTGCACTGGTTAGAGCACGCATTAATCAGGGGCAGATGCTGCACACTGGCTAGTTTATTTGCACATGTGTATCATTGGGTCCCCTGCTGTAAACCAAGAGCCAACTGTCAGGACAAGGGTGGGGGGCAAGGAAAGACAAGTCTTTTGCTGGTAGTGATCACTTCCCATGAGAACTGTCAGCCCTCAGTATGGGTTTTGCATGTGCACAGCCAGGAGAAAAGCAGCACAAGAACAAGGGGCAAACACTGCTGTAGCAGCTCAGGGACAGGTCGCAAAGCTGCAGAGGACAAAGGCTAAGGCACAGCGTGGCACAGTCACCGTTCAGTCACCAAAAGGCAGATTGTTCCTTGAAAGACTTAAGGTTTTTTATGACAAGGCCCCTAAAGGGTTAAATGGAAACAAGGAGATGCAACATCTTGCCCAAAATTTCACCTCTTTTGAAGCAAGGGAAAGGGAACCAAAGCAACTATCTCAGCTGAGCATCCCCCAGCTGAGACAGAACGTTTTCTTGTGCCTTCCAGGTCATTCCAAATCTGTGTCACTTATACAGCAGTGACTCTATACAAATATTTTCCACATTCTCACGATGTACTCACTCTGCCAGCACTCTAAAGTGAGCAGAAACCTGGGGGGGGGGGGGTTTGAATGGGCTGCAGTCAGTGCAGCATCAAGCCTGAGCTAAGATGGTGTCTTGGGTAGGACAGATGCATAGCTTCCGCTTGACCTGCAGCATAAACAGCCCTTGTGCACCTCCACATGCAGCGGAACAGACTGCACTGACCCTGGTATGAAAATGACTCTCTTGACAGATCTGCTGTATCCTGAGGAGAAAGGGCAAACACATCTGTACTGATGCTAAGGAAAATTCTACATACCGCGTGGGAGAAAGAATGGACTGTAATGCTTATTTTGTGCTTTGTACAAGTTTCCTTAAAAGTTTCAAGGCCTAAAAAGAGATTTTGAGAGGTACTGGTATATCTATATTTCAAGGTATAGATAAGATATGCGTAATTCATACGCTTTTATCCTTCAGGATCACAGAATGGTTTTGGTTGGAAGGGACCTCTAAACATCATCTAGTCCAACCCCCCTGCAACGAACAGGGACATGTTCAACTAGATCAGGTTGCCAAGAGCCCCATCCAACCTGACCTTGAACGTTTCCAGGGATGGGGCATCTACCACCTCTCTGGGCAACCTGTTCTAGTGCTTCACCACCCCCACAGTAAAAAATTTCTTCCTTGTATCTAGTCTGAATCTACCCAGTTTTAGTTTAAAGCCATTACACCTTGTTCTGTCACTACACGCCCTGCTAAAAAGTTTGTCTCCGTCTTTCTTACAGGCCCCACTAAGTATCAAAAAGCAGCAATAAGGTCTCCCCAGAGCTTTCTCTTCTCCAGGCTGAACAACCCCAACTCCCTCAGCCTTCAGAATTTTCCAGGTAGTAAGACATGATGTTTTCAACTACGCAAAGTTATGTTTTCTCCTTGGAGATGCAAAGAAACAATACTGGAAGACACTGAAATTCCCGATTAGCCAACAAAACCATGAGCGCCTTTCAGGTAGATATTTCCAGCTGCTAAATATAAGGATCTTTCAAGAGTTGATATTTTGTCAGGTCACATCCTAATAGGTTTTGTTAAATTATATCTACCAAAGCCCTCATATACAGGAAATGGGCTGTGAAAGAAGCAGTTAACAGTTACCAAACTCCACTAGGAAACATGAACTATAAGCACTAATGCAGTATGGGTGCTCTGCTCTCTAAGCTCGTAAGCACTATGCATGCCAGCAGCTGTGGGAAAGGCAGTAATGAATTGCTATCACTGTATTATGAGAACAAACAGTGTATACTAATGTTTCCTGCTCCAAGAACCTTCACCTTTTTTGAATAACTGTGCATAAATCTAGGGATCAGTAACAAGTCATAAAAGTCTCTCTGATTCTCAGGGAATGCTTTGCTCAGTTATTTGCTGTAAATCCACAGAAACCTCAGGTAAGCCCAATGAGTAAGCCACTGTGGAAAAAGACGCTGAGCCCCCTGGGCCCACGGGGTGTGCACACATTTAGAGAGGACAGGACAAGCCAGGTACTACTTGCAGAGCATTTGAAACAGGCACCCGTTTCTGATTTTTATGGAAGCGTTTGACTTGTGGGAAAGCCAGCTTGCCAGAGCACGAAAGGAAGGGCCCGTACTCCCCACCTTACAGAGACAGCCCCCATCCCAAGGAGTTTACAGGAATTTTGCTGTGCTTGTACAGTACCTGGCTACAACAGAGCACGCGTCAATAACTGGTGCTCCTCAGCAATATTGCAGTAAAAAAAAAAAAAAAAAAAAGTACATTTCTCTACCGTGTTACAGGGTATGTCATGATGTACTTTCCTCACTCCTCCACTCATCTCTCCTGAGAGAGTGGTAAAACTCAGAGATTAAACAGTATTCACTCCCACTCTCCTGTTAAGGATGCTTTAACTTTTCGGCAGGCTGCCCCTGTTTCTCCTTCCCCGCTGCTCCCTGTGTAGGTGTGAAAAGGCTCCTGCAGTCCCACACTCCCTTGGCTTTGGCGCCTGCTCCCTCCCGGGCAGAGGGTGTCCCGGGCGCCAGCCTCCTTCCAGGCCTTCTGTGTTCGGGCTGCTAGACGGGACAGGCAAAGCCAGCCCCTTTGTCCTCAGAGAGACAGCCATGCGTTGGGAGCTTGAGCCTGTTGGCTACATCAAATCCTACAGGCACAGAGATGCTGCCATCAACCCAGAGGCCCACATTCACAAGGGAGGAGCAGTTAGTCCTTACCTCGGGAAGGAAGCTTCGGCTCTGGAACAGCTCACTCCCTGGGGACATATCCCCTGCAAATCCCCAAAGCTCTTCCCTGGATTTCTTGGCCAATGGCCCCTTTCTGCTCTCCCTGCCACCTGGTCACCCCCGTCACACCCATATGGAAAATGGGGTCAAGTCAGAGGTGGTTGCACAAACTGCCCTGGAGGGAAGTCACCCGGGCTAAAAGCACATCTGAACTGATAAGCCTTTGGGGTTCAGCAGCTTCTGTGGTGATGAGGTCTCCTTGTTTCCTGGGCTGGGATGAGGTGGGTCCTTGTTCTTCCTCAGCAGAGCTCCTGGCTGAAGGCATGGCCCCACGCACCACCTCAACATCCCAGGGCAATCCCACAGCAACCTCTCCTCCTCAGCCAGCTACAGCCCTTCTCCTATACCTGCTATGCTCATTGAAATCACTAAAACACTGAAGGCAAAAAAGTGACATTCTCTTCTTCTTTGCAGGTCAGGGGAACCACATCTGCCTGCCCACACTGATGTGAGAGGGAGAAGAGAAGAGGTCCAGGCCCTGGAAGGCATGAGGAGCAGGGCACAAAATGGTGGGGAGCACTGCCTTACCCAAGATGCATGCCAGAAGCACACCTCACCAGCATCACAACACATTCCAGGCTATAGAAGGACAAAAGAAAAAAAAAAAAAACCACCATACATTTCAAACTCCAGCACAGAATCTTGCATGATTTTTGACAAAATATCTTTAATCTCTCTGCCTTCAGTCCTCTTCAATAAAATAACTGTAGCACATTGCTGTGCAGCTCAAGACAGGTCAGGCTCTGGTCTCAGCAGTGGGGGCTCAGTCAGGAGTGTCCCAAGCCCAGGAGTTACACTGGGTTAAACAGGAAATACAGCATATTCCCTGTTTTAAGTTTCTCAATCTTCTTTCAAAGAACCTGTCATGTTTTATTTGTGAAGTAGTAAGGCGGGTGTAACAGGCCTGATACGCTAACAGTGATGAAAACCCAGGCAGGCTTCCACTGCTGGTAAATCAGCCACAATCAGCATAAAAGATATTTTCCTTTTTTCCCTCATCTTGTTGTAATGTTTGCAAATTACCTTTATACACTGACTGGCATGACAATTTTCTAAAATTACCATAACTGTTACTATAAAAGTGCTAGAAGATATTACTCCTCTTTTTCATCTTTTTTTCCCCCAAATAAAATGAGAAGCTGCAAGCAATAGTGTTATAGAAAAAGGACAAACAACTGGAAATTGACAAAAAGTGTGAATATCTTAAAAAATTATTAAATCACACTTTCATTTCTGTAAGGTTGTTAAATACTTTTTTCTTCTATTTGGTGGTAAGTAAATGCTTAACAAATATAATATATGTATAGGGCCTGGGAGAGCCCTATTTTTTATACAGAGAAAAACCATTTTGATCTCAGTTTCCCCATACAAAGCCGTAACAACTGACTTCTGCGGCACTCCTCTACATTTATCCTAGCGCAACTGAGTCTAGACCCTGGCCCTTGAATTGTTCACTGTGGTATCGAGAACAAATGCAGCCCTTATTACTCTTGAGAGTAGTCACATGTTAGTAAAGTGGGTACTTGAAATCGTGCAAAGTGCCTCTTCGATAATGCTATTTATGAAGCTACATTGTGTTTGGTTCATAATGGATAGCTTCAACTCTGTTTCAGCACTGGGGAAGAGTTCTTAGAGAATGCAACAAAGGAGATCCTTAGGATAGCTATGTTACTGACACAAAATCGCTTTGAAGAGAAAGCATCCAGATGGACAAGATGAGATGGCAACAATTACACAGTGACCAGCAGTTTTGTGAGAGCTACCCAAAACAGAAGAAGATCTCTACAGAACAGAAGGAACTCACGTTGACAATGGTTTTAAGAAAGCATTTCAGAAGATACCCTTTTGTTCTAGGACCAAAATGTTTTCCAGGACCATTACATCTTCCAGGCTCCCCATCCCCTTCATTTTTAATTAGCTTTTTTCTTAGCTGTGCTTGATTCCATTTCCTCTATAATAGCTGTCTTTACTGCTGTCCTCATACCATAAATGTTAGCAGGCAATCAGTGCTCTTGGAACAGGGACTTGGATTACAAAGGCACAGAGAAGCAGATTTATAGGCCATGCTTCCCCTGCCTTTGGGCAGTAAGCTGGTCTGAGTAGAGGCGTCTAGTCAAAATTGATCAACAGACACACCTGGCTGTACCTAGATATTTACCTACAGGTAGAAGCAGAGCTGGTTCAGAGAAACAATGAGACATATGCTTGAACATGTCATGTTTGAAGAGTAAAACATAACTCCACAAGCAGAACTCAAGTCACCACAGCCACAAGGTTAGATTTTGTTAGTTATACTCCTGTAACACCATTCATTTTTATGAAGCGATTCCTGGCTTCTACCACTGCCTCTTAGACCAGAACCTAGCCTCTAGCTTTCTCTGATAGGAATAAATTAATCAACTGTCTTTTGAACTATCTCCCTTCCATTATGCTCCAAAGCACTAAACTTCTGAAAGGGCTGATCCTGAGGATTTTGTTTTCATTTCCTCAAATTCCCCAAAATGCTCGGTACTGCTGTAGCTTTATCTCCCCATCTACAACTGTCTGCTCTCTCCCAAATGGATTTTTAGCCAGTAGAAAGAAATCTGTAGTAACTAAGAAGAGTATGACAATGGTAGAAGCAGACATCAATTAACATCCAGAAGCCATTTTTCACTGTTCTCATTGCACTTGAGCACAAACTTGTTAGAAGTAACGGATTTTGTGCTCTCCATTTTCTTGGGCCACTCAGTTCTGCTGTCATTTCTGCTAAGGAGTGTACCAGAGGGAATTAAGAACCACCACCTTCTTTTTACCACTGACAGATGGCATTACAAAGCGCACCATTCCCAAAGGCAGACAGGTTCATAAGCAACTGCAGGCATTTCTTTCCCCAGGAGCTGATGTTGGGGTGATGCTGTTCCATACAGTTCTCAGCCACAGCTGTTTGTAAACACTATAGCAGACAAGACCATGAAAAAACCACATTGCATAAGGAAAACTCTCCACACACAGTCAGTGGTGGGGACAGGGGCACACACAACAAACAAACACAAAAAAATTCCCAAACTCAAAACACCTGCCAAAAACCCAAACACACCCACATCTGAGTATCCAAACTACCCACGCAGAAGCAAGAAGAGACAAAAAGCACCTAAGACCACCAAAAAAAATTAATGTCATAGAGACTCACAAACGTCTTTCCCTAAACTTAGATCACTAAACCACTTCCCTCTCCAGAATTACCTTGTTTACGACACATTTCCATGCTTTCTAGTCCCTACTAACCCCAGATACTGTGATATGTGGAAACGATTATCAGTTTCTCAAGCATTCAGTATTTTTTGAATATTAACTATAGGTTCAGTTTAATTCTATTTTTATCCAAACTAGTCTGCCCGTATCTAATGGCTTGGTTATATTCCAAAAAAACTCTCTTTCTAATTTTAGAAAGGAGATTGCAACTCACTCTTCTCCTCATTTATAAATGTTTTAAGGTCTCCACACTACAGGTTTTTCCTCCCTTCTGTGTCAGTAAGGAAAGATGTAGTTTCTGTTTTAAACTGCTTAATTAATATACAGTCATTTTGTAAAATATTTGGCAGTAGTAACTTCCCCAAAATGATGATCTTGCAATTATGTGTCTTAAGTTGTAATGACAGAAGACCAATTCAGTTGCTGCAAAATTAACAACGTCAGCATCAAAGGGCTGTCTCCCTGAGCCTGTTTACTCTTATCTACTGATCTTTTAGAATTCTTATCAAGAGCATGATAAATTATTAAGATGTATGACAACAAAGACTCCTCCTTGAATGAAACTACAAAGACATTACTCTAATGCTAAAATTCTGCTCATTACCACAGAAATTGAAGGAGGCGGGAAGATAAAGGCAGGTCCCGTGTAAGATTCATTTCAAGAAGATGTGTGCTTAAGGTCTTCTAAGGAAAGAGGGAGAATGCTGAATCTAAGGGATTTCACCCCAATGCTATCCCCATCGTCCATTCGGATAGTGACTGTGGAAAACACTGAAGGAAAAGGTTATGGTCCAATATTCTGTTGGCAGAGTACAGTCACTGTCATTTATTTTATCATCGTAATAGCCCTTGGCAGGCTATCCTTCCTACAACAAACATTTTAAATGCCTTTTCAGCTAAGCAGTTTGGAGAGCTGTGCAAAAATAAACCACAAGTAAGCAGTTTCAACCCAAGAGTTAAAGAAACAGTAATTATTACCTAATTCCTCCTCATTTGCAGCTCCTGTGGAAGCAGCACATAGGAAGTAGCCAGGCACAGGTGATACAAAATAGTGATCAGCTGCTTAGTTGTCAACTAAGGTGATTAACTTAGTGGAATAGAGTTGATAAGCCTTTGGGATGAGGAGACAGTGATTGACAACAAATACTAATTGACTAATGAAAGAGACCTGCAGATTGCTAGTAAACAAAAGTTTCAGACCACTAGCACTAGTGTGTACTGGACTTGAATTAACAGCAAGCTTTCAGCCCACAAGGTTTTTTAACTTTCATTTTGTACATAAAACTTCCATCTTCTTCTAGAGTATTGTGCATATATGATCATTTTTCTACATGTTGAAATCATACCTTTTTCAACAACATTCTCAAGTCACTTATATTGAGATATACCTTGCTACTGACTGTAGGAAAAGAGTGGTTTTCATGGAGAGCAATCACAGAGAGTAGACAATGAGGTGCTCAGTTACAAGAACCAGTAGCTTGGAGCAGAAGTAGTTTTCTTTCCCAGCACTGCACTCAGATTTCGGAGTCTTTCTGTTCCTCCAAGTCTCAGTCTCTAGCATTTGATATGCCTTCAAGACCTTGAAAAAGAATATTTTCTCCAGATCAAGAGGTTACTATCGTTCATCTGTAGTCTTCCTATTGCTTTAATGGAGCTAGGACTCTGCTATAAATGCTTGTGACCCCCATAAGCAGCAAAGGAAGTCAAATCTAGAGAGTTAGACAGTTCACCTGGGAGGTTCTAAATAGACACAATTGCTCCACAGCACAGGTCCTCTGAATGATACACTCTAATCACAGAATCATTCAGGTTGGAAAAGACCCTTGGGATCATCGAGTCCAATCATCAACCCCACTCTACAAAGTTCTCCCCTACACCATATCCCCTAACACCACATCTAAAGGACTCTTAAACACATTCAGAGATGGTGACACAACCACCTCCCTGGGCAGCCTGTTCCAGCGTCTGAGCACTCTTTCTGTGAAGAATTTTTTCCTAATGTCCAGCCTAAACCTACCCTGTTGCAGCTTGAAGCCATTCCCTCTTAATGCCGCAGAGGAGCTATACTGATTGCAGAAGCACAGACTTTGCCCTTCAAAGTGTGACTAAATGCACTCACCAGACATATAATAGTTCTGAGAAACAATGTGTTCTTTAGGATAAAGTATATAAGAGTAAAGAACTGGAACTGACTCATTGGACACCCAATCTAGTCCCAGTCCCACGTTACATGATTGTCTCACTAACTGACTAATTTCCAGTTTAAAAGTAAGTCTACCTTCTTTTTTGGTACGAAGGTGACAGTCCACCTGCTGCACCCACTAACAGGAAAGCGGAGGCAGAGCCAAGCCTGGCTGCTTTGCCCTTTCTAGTGGAAGTCAGAGGGAAGACCTTGCCTCCATAGTCAGCCCCCCTCTGCTTTCACCTGCAGCCATGAGGTTCAATTTCACACTTACTAGTCTTGCTGGAAGGATGCTCCAGGGCCTTACTCCAGGAATATTAGAAACCTATTTCTAAATCAGTCTAAACATTCAGAATTTATCCATTTTTTTCTTTTCTTGACATTAGATTAAACACACATGATGTTTCCAGTCCTCATGTATTTGTGATTCTCCGTTGTATTTCCCTCCATATACTTTTAAACAATACCCTTCCAAACATTTTCCCACTAGCCAAAATGATGCAATATAGTGCACTCCCTTTGTCAGTCACCTTATCAATGCACAATACCAGTTTAATCTCCCATCGTTGACCTAATTCTGATTGATTGCATACTATTTATTTTCCTCTTCCTGTCACATATCACTATTGTTTTTCCTTTCAAAATTTGTGAAGGAATTACAAGCTATTTCAGGGTCAGACAAAAAAGGTTGTACTAGTTAAATGGCTAAATACTGTACTTTTCTAAAATGATTGAACTTATTTAACCAACATTAAGTGCCTGCTCTGTGCTGTAGTTAAATAACTAGCCTGAATGACAATCTGTTTATCAGAGTTAAAAAGCCTTTTAAATACCACTCCTGCAAATATCTTTTCTGATCCTACCTCTAAAAGACAAAGAGCTACAGAAATGATTGGGCTGCTTGAGAACATGCCCCAGAAGCCTGATCTTGCAAGGTGACGAGTCATTAATTCTGACTGAATTTAATGAGAGTTCAAGTTCTCAGCATGTTTCGAGTTACAGCCCCCAAGCTCAGAACCAAACACTCTGGTGAGACGTTTTCAGTGAACATTCACCGTGCAGAGCAGCCATAGAGAACAGGAAGATTAAAGAGTTTACAGAAGAATAGGTAAAAGGACAGGAAAACTGGAGAAAAATAATTTCAGCATAAATCTTTAAACATCTGAAACCCAGGACTAGCAGCCAATACATATGTTGAATAAATGAGCCATTTTTCTTACTCAAATAATCACAGCAGCATGCATTTGGGTGCCTGTTTGAAGAGATTAGAGAAGTGATAATAATATTAGAGCCAGTAAACAACTAGTGTACGTATTTTAGTATTCTGCATCTTTTATTACTTAACCCTTTGGAATAGCAATTAGTCTTCTGTTTAATTGACCGAACAAAGTTGGTAGAAAATTTAAAGTGTCTTCCAAATGACAAAACTGAGGCATTTTATTGATCATAAGGGTTTTAAATGCAAACTGAGGACTGCTGAGGTAGCAGAACTGTCTACAATAGGTTACAGTGTACAGTGATAAACTTCCCATCTCCTATCAAGCCTTCAGTGTGCTGTTCACTATGCAGTCTTTATCTTCACATGCTGACACATGTAATCTAACATTCTCACTTTGCCACAGTAGGAGCAATTGCTTGACAATTTGATTATGGTTTCCTGTCAGCTCATACACAGAATATTCTTTGAGCTTTCAAGAATTGCAAAATATTTTGATTTTACAATGATAATAATCTTCTGGGGAAAACATCATTTAAAATATTGATTTCTGATAGCAAACCTACTCCAGATCTGCATGCAGAAACTGCTCTGAACATCTAGAAGCTGATATGCTGCACACGAGAAGAGAGGCAGAAATGACAGTAATGTACAAATAACAGAGCGAGAGGCTTGGTGAATGAAAGTAGTTATATCTGACAGCTGCTCTGGGCCCTGTGTGAAATGAGTGGATGGTCCCAGTCTGGGCTGCGGGAGACAGGCATCCTCTCCCCGCAGAATTCCAGGCAACAGGCTGAGCTGAGGATGGAGGACAAATCCTGAAAGTACACAAGGACACCGTTATCTCGAAAAATGGTTTGGCAAATCCCAGGTGAGGTTCATGGGTGCAGGGAATGGTGGAAGACACAGCTGGTTCCTGCCTTTTTGGTTGCATCATTGAGATTATAGGGCACACCACAGCAATCGCTGTCAGTCTACGACACTTGGTTTGTTTTTCAGGACAATACGTTATATAGCTCTTTACATGTGGGTTGCAGCCAAAGAGCTATTGCCTAAGTCAGAGGTTGGGGCCAAAACTGAACTGATGTCACCTTTGCATTCCCTCTGTCTTACTCCAGCACGGTATTAAATTGCTCCCCTCATAGTTTGTTCCATTTCACATTAAATGTCAAAACCCCCAGTGGTTGAAGGTAATATCTAATACCATGCAGCAAAGTCTCAGTCAAACTCTTCGGCTCTGGCCATGTTCTAGAAGCTTAGTGTTCCCACAGATCTCTTGGTATGAGGCAGAGATGGGCTATCTGTGCTAGCAAAACAGCCAGAGCAGCTGCAACACACTTGGTAAACTAAGCTGATGCCTTCAAATAAAATTTCAAGAAACATTTTTATAACAAAAGAACACAAGTTTCACTGAATGTCAAGTGATATAGAGGTCTAAATCCTGAGGAACAAATTGCGTGAACAGCTTAGAGACCAGTTTCTTTCACCATATAGACTGGACTCCTATTTCCAACCACAGCAAATGGAAGACAGACATCTAAATAGTTTTGCCTATGTGCCTGTTGTGCATTTGTGAAAACATTATCCTAAAAGCCAAATTGCCTTGTCACAACAAAGTCAAAGCAGACCTTTTACTTGCTTAAAATGTAAAGTGGTTTTGTTTTGTTTTTGGGGGGATTTTGTGGTTTTTTTTGTTTAAATTGCTATTTTCATCAAGACATCAAAATACATTTTCTTTTCATTCTTCTTGTTGTCATTGTCCCTGAGGTATGACAGTTACATGAAAGAGAACAAGGGAATAACTACAAAGGGAGTGATGCAAGACAGGGCAGTCTTGGATGTCTAGATTCAGACTGAAAAACGAAGACATTAAAATGGAAGAGATATTGCTGAAAATAATCCTATTACTGAAACTGCATGACTAACAATAATTTATATGCACCCAGGAACATATGTGCACCCCCAGAACACAATCAATCACTTCACCTGGAATTCAGCCACTCAGCATTATAATATTCATACATACAAGCTGTTAGCTACCATTAATCAAAAAGCTTTTAACTAATTACTTAAACTTTTAAACAACAATTGTATGAATTTACACTAAATTGCCAAATTACCATCACATCTTATTTTATCAATAGGTATTTAGCTAATATCCTACATTCTGCTGAATGCTAGAGACAATCTAGGTGTGTCTTCAGAGCCAAATATGTCAAATTAGACAGGACTGTGAAAACCTTTGCTAGTCTGAAGAGCCGTGACACGCTGTAAGATGGAGAAGCCTCAGCAGAGGCTAAGAGCCACATGGACCTCAGCAGACAGGGTTTAGCTCCCTTATGTCTAAGGGGATCCCAAGAAATCTCCAGATACAAAACATCGAAAAGAAAGTCGTCATCTTCACTTGCACTACTGGATACCACAATTCACTGAAGTCAGTTAGTTGTTGAATAGGAAGAAGATCTTGCTAAATAACCTCCTTTATATTACACTAGATAGTCTCTGTCTTCCACCAAACACAGAAGTGTACAAAAAGCTTCTCTCACCCTTGTTAGATGAGACTGTTTAACCTATTGCATGATAGTTTAAAGAGGAGTGATTTAGTTGTAACCAGTGGATTCCACTGTTGTGCTGGAGCCAGTCTTGCCAAGAATGAATGCCATTACCATTTCAAGACAAATTTTTGGTAAGAAAAAAGAAATAGATCAGCCTGAATGAGAAAAGAGCATAAACTACTAAAGCAGAGTACTCTGACAAATGGAATTTCAGGTTAGATTAATTGCAATTATTGTATTTTTTAAAATGTAATTACATATATATTTTACAAGTAACACTGACTTACACATACAAATGGAATGAAGAATGGAAAGCAATGCTCAGTAAAATGTAGCTCAGGTCTTCGAATTCATATGAAACTTTCCATCTTTAAAGTGATAGAAAATTAAAAGTGAAGTGCTTTTCTTGATGGTGTCTCAATGGCTGAAGGGGCTTCTTTTCTGTTTGTTCTAGCTTAACTTTTTGGTGACCAATATAGCATTTCTCACCAAACTGCTCTTTTCAGAAGCGATATGGTGTCTGAGGCTGCACTGCCCAGCAGTGTAGATGTGAGGCTGTGATAAAACACTTCTGGAGTAATTTTCTAACGTAATTCTCTTTTCAATACTATGCAGATACCCTTTCCAGAAACTGCATGGAAACCATGAATTGAGTGGCATCAAAACCACATTGTTTGCAATCAGATCTAAGAAACATCGAGAATATATAGAGATTACCAAAAATAACTGCCTCTCATCTCTCTGGCTGACTCCCCGAAGCACATAATTTGTTTTATAAATGAAGAAAATATATTTTTATAATTGCAGCAGGTGTGGAATATAGATGCCTCTTTATTTATGCTAATAATTGAAAATAAGTGTCAGGCCTATCACATCCCTGGTCATTTAAGTCACTTTAATGATACATGAAATATAAAAGACGACTTCACTAAAGGTCTCTAAAGAGAAAAGGGCAACACCACCAAATAAAGAAGGATTATCATGCTGGGGCAAACTTGAAGGGAGATGGCATTCATACAAAATGCAATTTACTTTGACAGTAATTTTCTGCATTTTCCCTGCTATTATTGAAGATATATGTGTTTGAATAAGAGCTTTTTCCTTTGAGAAGCCAGCTGTTCATTCTCTTTGGTCTGCAGTTAAGTCATATAGTCCTGTGTTAATGGCTCCACCATTTATTACATAAGAAAAATTATTATGATGTCATCAATTTGTCATTTAGAGCCCTATTGTGGGGTTAAATAACTGAAGGCAGTGTCTTGAGAAACTAGACTGTGGTGTGCCTCGAGAAAAATCATTGCTTTCAGAATTTTGGGGGAGGTTTATTTTGTTTAAATGGTGAACAAAAAAGCGTGAAGAGACACACAAGAAATTCCTCTGAGGTATATGCTTTTATGTGGATGCTATAGAGACTTATTTCAAATACCCATTTTAAGGCTCTCTGCATTAATGTTCTTGAATACATTGTCTACTTTCAAATGAGGAACAGTTCTCTTTTTCCTACCTCTTTATTCAGAGTGGTCAAGTGTGATTAGGAATGTCCTCATAGGATTTCAATTCCAAAAAAGTTTCAGGAAATATTTGACCCTCAGCATTCACTATACATCTGGGTTTTTTCCTTCTAAAAAGCTCCATCCCTTTGTGGTGGGCATTATCTAGCTTATCATCATGTCAACAGCATGCACAAGAACAATTCTACCTAAAAAACCTCAGTGTGAGCAGCCAAAGGGGAGGATGCAACCTTCTCCTGACTGTTGTACGAGGATGAGCATTGTTCCTCCTCAGAAGGGTCAGGGCTTGCCCCAGGCCAAGGTACTTCCAGGTGAGCTATGAGTGAGAGCAGGTGACATTGTGCTGCCAACTGCAACTGCTGCACAGAGAAACAGTGACCCCGACACCAAAGCAGGAGACAAGGTGCTTCTTGGAGGCTATTTGAAGTCAAATATAATTTGACAAAGATTGATAAAAAAAGAGTAACTAACAATATGGAAAGGTCAATAATGAGATCGTTGGCTGACAGAGACAATATGAAACAAATCAGACTAAAAAAACATTCCAACAGATTCATTGCTCTATAAGAGGTGCTTACAGTTAGGTGTTTGAGTACGTTTAAGATAGAAAAGTTACTTAAGGTAATTGACACACTACAGGAATTAGCACAATCGCATAAAAATGATACATTGATCTTCAAGGTCAGAATATTTTGCCTTCCTTCCCCTTCAAAATAATACTTAATTGATCATTGCTATATGCAGGTTGTCTTTTGCCTACTGGATGTTATCTAACACATCTGATATATAAAGCTGTGAGATACAAACAGCTCATATCCTGGCCTCTAATGTTTGGACTCCATGGCTTTTTTTTTTTTTTTTTTTTTTAAACAAGTAGGTATGGCTACAAGACCACGCTTTTCTTGGACATCAACTATAGCATTTCACGTAGTCATCCTTTCTCACTACACTTCTGCAATAGAAACCAATTAAGGCATTGGACTAAATTAGTTGTCTTTATTGCCAGTGTTGTGGCATTGAAAAAAAAAATTTAAACTACGTAGATTGCAATTCAGTCCCTTCTCAGTCAGTTCTCTGCACACAGAAGCCAATGCTCAGCTTCTACCCATGGTTCTACTGAATGCTTCCCATGTGCAGGGTTAACTGACATTGTGGAGAAAAGAACCACACAGCTCTAATTGAATTTTTGTTTGCCATCATTGAAATTCTTGAACTGATTTCAAATATGCGGTCTTAAAAGTGAAAAAGAGTTGACCCCATTAACTGCATTATCTTTGGATTCTATATATCCCCAACAGAGCAGATTAGATTTCACCTTAAACTCCTGCCCCAAATAAGAGACCACGCAAACATATGCAATTAAAATGAATGAGTTCAGTCACATAAAGTTTAAATGTGAACGACAGATGCAAAATCATTTCAGAATTCTTATTCTACCCCAAAAATGAATATAGTGAAGGCAGATAATTAACAAATCCATTTCCAGAGATTGTTTCTGAATGATCATGGATGATTATAAACATTAGTTTTAGTTCCTGTAGTTTGACCTTCAGGGACCTCAAATCACTCCAACAGGAGACCTCTAAGGACAAAACATGGATCTGATCAGGTACCACTGTGAACCTTCCCAGCAAAACCAGGCACCGTTTGTCCCTTCTAACCCGAACCATTCTATGATTGTAGGAAGACATCGTTGATAGTACTGTAGGAAGATGGTCCTCAATATCCACTCAGGCTCTAATCTGAAACCTTTGGATATATTCCATGGAAGTCAGTATAGCCTAAGAGAAACCGATCATCATATTTTCCATCTCTGGTTTACAGAGTTGCGACACGCTAGTTAGAGGAGAAGACAGCGTGAGTCAGTACGCTCCTGCCTTACACTGCCCTCAGCAGAACAGCAGAAGCACCTCTCTTTCCCTTGGTCTGCACAGACCAAGGTCAGATGTGTCACCACCTCCTTGCCCCCGTCCCAGTAAGACCAGCCCGCTCTTACAGCTCCCGGCTCCATAGCCCTCTGCTAGCAGCAGTCTCTGCCCTTAATATTAACACTAGTGCTCTGCATTCGTTTCCACGCACCCTGTTTTCAGACTCTAAACCCTGTTAGTGCAGTCTTCTGGAATAAGTTTGTCTTTATTATTTTTTCCGCTTACTGTTGTCATTTACAAACCATGTAGATGTAGAACAGCCCTTTTGGGAAGGACTCTTTTAGCAACTGCATTGGCTCATGGTGTGCATATGTAAAACTCAGGAGAAGCAGGAACACGTCTATCTTTATTTTAATGTTGTTTTTATTCTCTGCATAGCTTTTATAAATTACTTCCCTCTATTGGCAACCATTTATGTCCAAAAAAAAGCATCTCTCAAACCATAGCAATGTTGACTTTTTGCTTTACCAGTGTGCTCTCATACTTATGTTCTTACAAGGTAAAATTAGTATAAGTGGCAGCATGTTTCCACAAGGCACAGTGATGAAGCTGTCATATCAGGAAAGCTGGTTTGTCTCACTAAAAAAATTACAGAGAACACAAGTCACAGAAGGCTGTTGCTGAGAAACCATCTGCTTTAACTATCAGACCATTTCCTGCTCACTATCTTATGCTATTGCAGGGGCAAGGACTACAAAAAATTCTCCCTTTGTCAAGCAGTCTCCTTGCACAAGATCCTGAGATCCAGGCAGCTTAGATATAACTCTCTTATAACATCCATGTTTTACAAAACTATCTTAAAGACAGAAAAGTGACAGAGAACTCGTGAGGAAAAATCTTCCCCTTGGCACTGGGAGCAGGAGTGAGTAGCTACAGGGGGGCAAGTACCAAGCTTCATCACCTGAGGTCAGAGCCATCTCTGCACTCAGGAGTCCAGGATTTCTCACACCTTCTCCAGCCCAATAGCATGCCAGCTTCAGGGGACTACCTATACGCAAGTAGTTACTAAGCTACTATTCACGCTGAGTCAAAGTGAAAAAAAACAGGCAGACAAGAAAGCAATGGTAGTAATTGCTATTTAATAGTCAAAACCCTACCAAGGACTGTTCATCTACACTTTCCACCTTCTCCCTCTCTACCATCTCTGAGATCTGTTGCAACAACTGTTCTCCTGCAAGGAATTCCCCTGGCACCTTCCACTGTCCTCCACTAGCCTCCTTCAGTGGCCAGCATTTCATTTATGCTTTGTTTCTCAATGGCTGCCAACTATTTTTTTTTTTCTTCTTTTCTTAAATCACAAACCAAGTTCATGCTATTCTATCCAGTTGGTGTCTGTCCAGTAGCCTTTGTGAAGTGAGTTGGTTACCATTTTCTAGTTTTGTAGCAAAAAAGCCATTATCCCAGTTGTCGTCCACACTTGTCCCACCAGACCAAGCATTTCATCTAAAGTCCTGCAAGTGCGAGACCTCAGGGGCTGCTCTGTGAGGTGGTTGTGGCAATAAGGAATTGCTCACCCAAACCATGCTGGTTTTCCAAATGCAGCATCTGCTTCTACCATGCAGACTTCAGTTTGCCTGGAGATATCAAGAGATGGGTGGAAGAAGGGATGCCTGATGTTCTATTGACTATATCTTCCCTGCAGAAACCCTTGGTGTAAAGCCAGTAATTCCAGCAATCTTATATTGCCCATTGGAGATGCTCTTCGTTTATCTGTGGTAAGGCAGCCAGGCCAGAGCTGTATTTAAAACAAGGATGTGCTGTGAGGGTACTGGTATTTCCCTGCTGGTGAAGCGTTCCTGATACAAAAAAAAAAGCTAAGTAACACGTTCCTGTTCCATCCTATCGCTTCCACTAATGGTACCAGCTCTCCTACTGTCAGACCCCCCCCTTCCCACACAAAGAGCACAGAAAGGGCTTTCACGCTGTGTTTCAATTAAATGCGAAAACTCAGGAGTAACTCAAACTGTCAGGATTTATTCTGAATCACCTTTGCCCATGATAAACAGAAGTCCAGTTCTCTCACGGTTAAACAAAATGAAATGCACGTCGTGAAAAAAATTAAAGCTGTTGAGCCATTAGATGACTCAATTATGTGCATAAATGTTCAGATTTTAATGGTGAAAGGTGCGAGTGTAAGTAATTAATATTAGATGTTGCCAGTAAAGATTAAGCTTAGTTATCAGAACACTGGTTAACCTCTTGAAACTCCAGATCATGGCAAATGAGATCCTTTTTTCATTACACAGTTAAGTGTGCACATACAGACTCCTATTTCTGATGAATATAGCAGGCAGAAGGGGTATTTCCTACAGTGATTTCCCTACAGGTTTGAGAAGCCTGGAGTGGGGAAGAAGGAATTTAAACAACTATCTGCTGACAAGTTGGTTTATACCATAATTACAATCATAAATTATTTTTACCTGAATGTTCTGCTCAGTTGTGAAAGGGTGAGGTTAGGTTGGGTTTTTTTTAATTGAACATTTGAACTACTTAACATATAATTTACATACCAGGCAGCGTATTCCTGGTCTAGTTTCCAATAGGACTTCTGGAGAATTATGGAAAAATACTTAATACCTGTTCCCCAAGCAACAACTTTTGGCTCCTGAGCATACAGCCCACAGCAGCAGACCACGTGCGGGACAGTGTCTAGGGAAAAAGAGAAAGGTATTCTCTGCTTCAAACTGCTGCTAGTGCTAAAAGTAGCCACCATGTTCTTCTCTTGCTTACTGTTTGCTTCTATTTCCAGCAGAAAGCAGTAGACCCATTTTACGTAATTCAGCCCAGCTGCTGGTGGGTGGATGGCCATATCCTTCCTTCCTTATCTTTCTAGTGACATCACAGAATCACAGAATGGTTCAGGTTGGAAGGGACCTTAAAGGCCATCTAGTTCCAACCCCCCTGCCATGGGCAGGGACACCTCCCACTAGACCAGGCTGCTCAAAGCCCCATCCGGCCTGGCCTTGAACACTTCCAGGGATGGGGCATCCACAACTTCTCTGGGCAACCTGTTCCAGACATGATCTACTCTGGAGCCCATCATGCATGTAAGGGAGGGTCACCTGCTGACAGCAACAACAGCAGCACATACCGACCCTTCAGAGCCTCTGTGGCAGCAACTCGAGCAGCTATGGACTCTCCCTCTTTTATGCAGCTCGTGGTATCAGCACACAGCGAAGGAGCACCATGTGGGAAGAGGGCAAGGGCAGCAGGCCAGGACAATCCATCAAGAATCCAAATGCCTATGTGTCAGTGCACTAATACCTGGAACAACCCTGACCCCATGCTGCGTACACAGCCGCAAAGGACAGGATCCCAGCCCGTGAAACACTGTAGTTCAGCTGTGCCTGTGTGGGGACGGGTAAAGCAAAAGCAGGCTCTGCTTCCCTGGCTGTCCTCACATCTCACCATCGCTTCCAGAAGCAAGCCCATCCAGAGCTACCTACTGCTTGGTGTTACATGGTGCTGCCACCAAGTTTTCTTCAGTTAAAGTTTATGGTGATATGCAAAGTACTTACAACAATGTAAGCTATGCAAGGCAGTTGATTAGCGTTGGCCATTCGAACCTGACAGCTATGCTTGAATACCCTGGCTGCTCAGGCCTCTCCCCCACCCCATTTTGCTGCAGCATTAGATCATCTTTAAGTGGGGGGAAATTTCAGAAAAACATGAATAAAAGTGATTTTTCTTTTACATTCCAGAACATTTTAAAGTGAAAGAGGAGAAAATTGCATTAAACACCCTCAACTATATTTGCTAAATTATTAATCTAACAAAAGCCAAGCAAAGAACATATCCTGGAAATACTGCATTTTTTATTAATTAGCTGTAAAGAAAGAAGTCTCCTAGTAGCTTGCTCTAAAACCCACTATTGCTTAGGAATGAGGATTTCTAAATAAGAAAGATAAATTGCTTTATAATTAGCATAACTTGTAATTCATCATGTATGTGAACTAACAGGTATATTAATGTCAGTATTTCTACAAATACTCCTTGTAAAAGCCCACCCATTGTACATTATACAAAGGAATCACCCTGGGCTTTACGCCACACGGAAATCCCCAGGGCTGAAGTAGCTCCTGAGGTTCAGAAAATTTAGAGGTTGTACTTGGGAACGCAGGTGCTCCTCCTCACGCCATAGCTTTGAAAGGCTGTTTCTGACCATCCTTCCAAACTGCTTGCCTCATAAACACAGTGCCAAAATAAAACTTACTATATTTTTGGCTATCTGAACAAGGCAATGGTTTTACTAGCCAACGGGCAGTCATTCAGCATGCTGCACTGCATGGCAGCCAGCTCCAGCCTCCAGCCTGGCTCAGGCTCCCGGGCTGGGCAGACGACTTGGCTGTTTCTCTGCTCAGCTGTAATCTCCCCAGAGAATTTACCTGGGGAGGCAGGCAAGATCCTTCCCAGGCAGTGAGGCAATACTCATCAAGACATATAACCGGGCCAAGAGTCTTCCTCCTACTACAGAGCTTCTAGTGAAAGGAAACATTAAATCAAATGGAAAGCCATCCACCCTATAGACTTCCCACCAGTTCCTCTGTTTCCTACCATAAAGCCACAGATAGGAGCTAGGTTTATAAGTCTGTCCTATTCCTGGTTTCCGAGGAAGTTTCCTACATTTTCTCAGTTAGTTTCCTACCCAATATTGCTCCTAAAAGCAATTAGAAAGGCAATAAACCCTCTCCGAATTCAAATACTTGTTCCAGAATCCACCAGTCCTTGAACACAGCTTTTTTTTTTTTTTGGTTGTTTTTTGTAGAATATGGAAGAAAGTATGGCAGAAACTTATTTAGTTTCTGTAATACATAGATATTTACTTACCATCATTCAAGTCCCTCTTGGAGGGAGGCCCCAGGTTGGCCCCGCTTTGAGCTAGCAGTTGGAATAGCAATGTAACCTTTGCAGCGTTACTTATGGAAACCATATTAAATGCATAGTGTGCCCCACAATACTCTCAGGAAGAGTTATCTGGTAACAGTACAGTATTACAGAATCAGTTATTAGATGTCAGTCAGCAAGAAAACAACATATGTAGCCTTACATTCCTTGATAAATTGAGATTAAAGAAATGGGTATCTATTTGTACATGGAAGCACTTCGTCAATAGATCACCTGATTCTCCTGTAAGATTGTGCTTGCTGCAGAATTTGTCTACTAGAAGTGTCATTTGTAATTTTTCACTTCTTCACCTTTCCTTTTGTCCAAAAACTTTTCCAGCTCAAAAGCATAAGCAGGACTGTTTGCTAGAGACATGGCTGCTGACGGCAGCACAGACATCTGGTGTGGTTCATACCCAGCTCACTCCCAGCAGAGGCACGGCAGAAGGTTCACAGAATTTAGGACAAGCAGGCAGCAGTATTCCCGCCGCTGTTGTTTCCCACGTGCGTGCAGAGCCGAGTACCAGGTTGCCAGCGCCCACGTTACTACACCACCATTCCACCCAACTACTGGACAGGAGCAAGAGCTGATGCTACAACTGAGATGTTGGGCTGTATCACGCCTGCAGATGCAAGTCAGTCCCGTTCTTTCAATATCAACATTGCTGCACCAATCTGTACTGCTCAGAATCTTCATGACCACAAAAATACTTCAGATAAATTATTTATTAAAAACTTTGCTACCTGTATTGTATTAAATACCATACACTTCTCCCTGACCGATGCCTCTATAGGGTATGCAAATGCATTTGTTCATCTAAAACACAAAATGAAGCAAATACTAGCTGAAGACCAAACTCCTTGTTAGGAGGAGGAAGGGAGGGAAAGGGCAAGTTTGACGTTAGCTTTTAGAATTAATACCAGTTTTGAGTGCCACTTAGCAAGACATAGCTTTCCACCAAATTTATGGTGAAATTTCCTTCTGTAATTCTTATGTTCATAAGGGTATAAGCTTGGACATTTCCAAGTTCAGGCCTAGAAACTATCTGTTCGGTCTTTTTTTTTTTTGACCTTTATGGGCATACCACATAAATGATATAATAGAAGTCTTTATTTTAAAAGCTTTTTCTTATTAGTGTCTGCTCTCAGTTCTATAAATCACTGAGCTGTACATGTGATTGTGCCCCGCCATACAACTCCAAGTACAGAAGTAGACAAATGAAGCTGTTACCAACCAATACTATTTGACATTTTTAACCCATACATTTTGAGAACTTTTTAATTACATATTTACTACGACTTCTGATTAAACCAAAATTGCTTTCAATGGCACATAATAAATCACACCACAGAATTATTCACATTGTTCCCAAATGTAGTGAAATGATTTGTTTGCCACATTCATGACTGAAGTCCATCTTCCATTAAGAAAATAGTAAATTAAAATACTTCCAGATACTCTGAAAACTCCTGATCTTTCTAGGACTTGTTCTGCCCTATCTTGCTTAGCCTCCAAGGAGGGATTTCTACATCTTCTTCTGGTAAAAGAAGACTTACCAGCAGGTATGCGTGCAGCATTGCCTGCCAGTGAAGGAGGCTGTATCTGCTGCTTTGTACCAGAGCCCCTGTACAGCTAGAAGGACTGAGGTTTGCGGTCAACTTTCAACCTCATGAAAGTATTACAACAAAAATTCAGAAATGATCCTGCTAAAGAGTATAGATTCTCCACAGCCAAATATGTTAATGAGAAATAAGGTAACAAGTAACTTATTTTCTTCATCTGTCCAGACCTCTTTTCTGTAAGAGGTGACTTAGACTTCGCTCACTGTCTCAAGCCACACATCTCTTATTTCCCCCTCATTTCCAATAAACACATCAATAAAGCTGCACCCTACTTCTAGAAATACCTAGACATGAAGAAAAATTGCTTGACTTCCGAGTATTTTAAGTAAAATTCAGAATTAATGACCACAATATTGAATCATCCTTTTATACTGATCTAAAAGAAGTCTCATTTGATCCTTTTATCATCTGGAATATGTAAATACTTGTATTAAATATAGTTAAAATCACTTTCACTCTCATGGGTCTGTGTCCTTATATTTCATTGCAACAAAATATATGTCTGTCGCCAGCTAAAGAATAGGAAATAGTAATTCATGGGGAAAAAAGTCAACTTTTCTTTAGTACTCTTTATATATTCAAGAGCTTTTTCTCTCTCTTGTGTGAGGGTGTCATAGCCGTATCTCAGTACTTCGGAATATAACAGTCAACTGCCATACAATTCTTCAAGACGCATCTAGAGTTCTTACAAGGAAGAGTTTTTATTTACTGGCTTACAGGAGATTACAAGGTGAGCAACACAGACTAATAAAGGATAAGGAGCTGTGCTTGCTCAGCATTAATTTATGCTTTAAAAGCCCCCTTCACACAAAACATTCGGAATTTTACTAGCCTGAGACAGTCTAGTTAGTATGACACTTTGGGAGATAGGAAGGCTTGGAAACAGTTGCTGTAATTCTTTTTTGAGTAACACAGAAAGAGACATCCACAATATAGAAAATATTGGGCTTACAGAGAATATTGCACACAAAATTACAAACAGCCCAGTGCACAATGGGAGCAGCCACAACAAAGCTGAGCTACAGCACGCCAACTTGTTGGCGTGAGAGAGTTTTCAGTGTTTATTAACATTTCACAAATGCTGCTGTTCACACAACTGCTACGAGAGAGACAGCCGTCTTCCTATAACACAGGCTATGCCCTTCAGCCAGCTACGACGGCTAAGCTCCCTTCCACTCCTGAGTTTATGGGTGAATTTCTGGGGAAGAAAAGGAGCCATCAACGACTCAAATTCACCTCTTAACCAAAACCAGAGTAAATCCCCTGGTTTGTTTACTCTTATCTTGAGAAAGTCAGGTTCTCCCCTGGCAAGTTGTCATTAGAAAATACAAAGCCATTAGCCAAAAAGCCAAACTGAAGGCAGCGGCATGTGCCTGCTTTGAAACTTCACAGGGCAGCTACACCGAGGTAACTACATTGAAGGACAAACCCCCAGAACTAGGTTTCTAAATTGGTCATGCAAAACAGGTACTTTGAAATCCTGGAACATAGAATTTTTAAACTCTCCTGCTATCTCAACTGTTGGTTTCATGCCTTTCTAGGGGAATCACACCACAAAGGAATTTTAATTAGACACTTTTCCTTTAGTCGACAACCCGTCTTCAAGCTGAATGGCAGGAAACAATCAATGCCGTGATGAACAAACTGTCAATCAAAGCACACCCCTCCATTTGGTTACCGTGATCTTCCTCAGCCAGAAGAGCACTGTGAAAGAATACTCCTGTCATTAACCCTACCTGCTCTGCAGGGCCAGGAGTGGGATGATTAATCCATTTTCCATCTGCCCTTAGCACCACTGATCAAATTGATTCTCACAACAGTAATTTTTGTTTTAGTCCCTCACTCTGCCACTTGAGACGCCCTGACAAAAACATTTTTCTGATGATTCTTTTTCTACTGAGCCATTTCTAGCGTGATAACTGCTAATCACACCGATCCATTTCGCAATATAAAATATTCAATTAAGCTGCACACAACATTAATGGTGATTACTAGAGATCAAATTGAAGGGCAGCCAGAAGTGACTTATCTATGCTGAAGTCTGGTGACCCCTTCATTCCTTGCCAGGGAACACGAAGGAACAGATTAATCAAACACAATGGCCATATGTTTACAATTTTTTTATTTATTTTTTTTTGGTAAGCAATCAGATTTCCACGGTCAGAAAAGTACCAACAAGTTGAAGTGTGATTTTCTCAGCACCTATGGCTCACAAAATCTTGTGTCTGTAACCAAACTGCAGCAAATAGCTGTAGATCTACCAGTCACTACAGCTCAAAGGGAGGACATGAGCAGTGAGTAACTGTTACTCCCGGGATGTATTCCCCTGCTGCTGGAAAACCTTTTGACTGGATCACACTGGTTTAGGGTTGCTGGACTCGGAGGGGAGCAGAAAGGCAGATGTGTAAGCAAGACACCAGAGAACTACTTTAACAGCATCCATGCCTGGCCTATATTTTCATGTAAAAAATCGCTAAGTGTAAGACATTATTAATATAAGACCTTTGACTGCAATACCTCTACCATTTAAAATAAGATTTATGAATTGAAAATTATATTTTCTCCCCTCACAGGCTTCATTAAGGGGGAGATGGGGAAGAATAAACATGCTGATGAGAAGAACCTTATATTAACAGATTGACAGAGACAATTTTGTGGATGACAATACAACTGAACTTATTTATTTTTAATCATAATGTATTAACCTGTGCTAGAGGAAGCCAAAGTCAGCAATGCATTTAAGGAAGTCTTTAAATCAAAGCAGACAAACAGCCACACTACTGGCTACTACCATCAGATCATTAAAATGCTTAGAATTAAGCACAGGCTTAACATATTGTTGGATTGTGGCCTTAACATCGGCAGAGCAGAAAAGTGGGAAATCCAGAATATATTTAACTCATATCTTACAAAGATGTTCTATCGTTGCAGGATTATGAACTGTTCGGAAAATGACATTCCTACATTCCTCTGGAGTGAAGGTTGTGGGTTTAAATTTAGGAATTTCCCTTGTAGTGAGTGACATCTGAGTAGGATGGTCAGAGAGCGTGGTTCACAGGAATACATCCCAGCCTGAACGGCTGCCATTGTGTCCCAGCATATTATGTAGAACAAGGATTTTGACCCAATTCTGGCATGATTGTTTTTTAAAGCTCAACCTGCAGCTGCCTGGATCTCCTGGGTTTACCTCTCTCTCTTTCCCTTTCCAATGCATTTCCTCTTTTTTTGGTCTTTTTTTTTTTTTTAATAGGATTTTCTGTCCCAGGCATGCTGCAAGGGACCCTTCCTGATGAAGCAGATGCATTCACCTGCACCTGACACATTTTAAACCCTGGAACAGCCAGATGGTGAAGAGACCGTCTCTCTGCAAATGCCATTATAGAAACAAAAGCAGCGTCCCTGCAGACAGAAACCGTCCCTTGGGAGGGGAAAGCAGGGGAGAAGACAGGTTAATTGGGCCCAGTTTTCCTAAGGGTCAGCTACTTAATGCTGCTGGGAATCTAGCACACTGTGCCATGCAGGGCGTGCAGACTGGAAACCAGCAGGTACACAAATAAGTGAGCCGATTCACAATCCTACTACTGAACTGTCAAAGGATTGCCTCAAAAGCCCTATTACACAGGGGCCCAAACAACAGGTGGTTTTGTGGAGCTTCAGGATTACCCACTTAATCTTCTTAAAGAATGAAATAGAACAGCCATAGAGGGCTCTTACAGAGGAAGATCACAAAGTTCATCAGCTGAGATGTGATTATAAGAGAGCTAATCAGTTTAGCCACAAAGTAGATGATGCTATTTGTTCTTTGGAAAGCTCCTCAGCTTCCTCAGGGATTCTCTCTTTTCTCCCCTTTCCCTGTCCTTGTCCCCTTTCTGTTCATTCCCTTTTGTCCGCGTACACAGATTAACATGTTAGGTTAAATATTTCATTTAAACCAGGGGAAAACAAATACACATTAAAAATATCTCCTACATACCAGTGGCATTCCAACACAGTACAGTAAGAACCTTAAAAGTCTTCAGAAGGAATCACTCAAAATTATTATTTCTATTTGTACTTCTCAAATCTATTTGTCTCCATGTTCACTGTGTTGCTGCACCCGGTTTTCAATGGAAACCAGCTGCAGGGTTTGCACAGCAGGCAGCATCACGGAACTGCTGAGTTGCCACACATCTGCATGGCTAGCCCAGCCAGAAATCCATTAGTCCCCAGAAAACACGTATAGTATTTATATTGTAGCAAGGTAAAGCACTGTTAACATGTCCCCTCCACATCCAGGGTTTTCCAGAAGCTTTGATCTCCTGCCAGGGAACAATTCCTCACAGGCCTAGATGCTCATTTAAATAAGACCTTTCAGACTGTGTGGTAACATGCTCCTCCACAGAAAGTCAATCCTTTTGTCTTATTCTGAGCAATCTTTAACTAGAAGCAGAAGTAACACCTAGTGGACACATGAAAGTGGAAACCTTCCTGACAGGATGATCATTGCCCCTTATTTTCTGCATTCCAGCCTCAGTCCTAAACTACAATTCCAGGTATCTTTCTTTTAAAATTACCAGAAAACAAGTAGTAATAGCTGCAGGATTTATTACCTGAACACATACTTGCGGGGTTTGCATTAAAATCACAAGTTTGTTTCACTTACCAGTCAGTAAGCAATCAGCTGTCTGTAACTCCTCCAGCTGTTCAGGCTCCACAGCTACATCCAGAAGTTAAAACCATTTACACTCCCAAAAACTACACAACCTCATTGCTACTTATTATTTTTTTTTCCACTTTTTTGTTTCCTCACTTCTAAAGCCTATTCTTAAAATCTCTTACTTAGCAACAATCACCTTGAGGGTTCCCTGATAACACTTAGGCAATGGCCTGACTGGCCACAGCAAAATCATCCCCATCTGCAGATTGATAAGGATCAGGTGAGTCAATCAACTGCCAGACTTTGGGTCTCGTTTTGCCACCTCATAGGCTAAAGAGCCCTGACCACCTGGGATTATTTCCATGTCAGAGCACTTACATACATTAAGGCCCAGCCCCTACTTTGGGGGAAATCCTAATAGCTCATTTTTGCTGTATTCTTATTTTCTTTCCACACTTGCACTCACTGAATCAATACCATGAAGATCCGTAAGAGAGTAAAAATAATGGGATATATTGATAAGTCTGTATGAGTCAAAGAAAGAAAATTTTACAGAGTCTAACAGGAAATATAAACTGATGTAACTTGCATAATAAAATTTCAGCTTATTTTGATTTTATTTTTAGTCTTCTCTGAGTTTGGTTTAAGTTTTAGGTTGCAGGAGGCTTCTCTGTTTGCTACTTTACAAAAATCACATCATATTAACTCTAAAATAGTTAATAACGTTTAACCATTGGGACAAATTTAAATGAAGCTACGGACCTGCTCAGCTGCTTTCCCAGGATCTACCTACCCCTTTCCCAGCATCTGTCCCAGTTCCCTGTGCAAGGGTAGCTAGCGCAGGTGACCTCCGCATGTAGCAGAGGCAGAGAAGGGCAGAAGTCGCTGCTCAGCTGGTTCCAGGACCATGAAGAAGCACCACATCGGTATCGGTGTGCTCTGCGTGCAATCAGGTTTTGCATGGATATTTACGCACCAGGTTAAGAAATTATCTGATAGAGGTCTCTAGTAACACTTCTACACACAAGAGAAGGCTCGTGTGGGAACCACCTCCTTAATAACTGAGAAAATGTTTTGAAGTGCAACGTTTATGGCTATTGTTATCTTTAGAAAAGGATTCTGTAAACGGAGTGCTTTATCTATAGCTGTCACAGAATACTGATTCAAGACAAGTTAAATCAGTCCTCCGCTTTCATGGTCTTACTCCTTAGCTGGTACTATTTATTACATGGATCTAGCAACACCTTGACTCCGGACCACTACACTGCAACAATTACGTCTGGCTTTTTTTTTTTTTTAGATGTCCTAATTTTTCCAGTCCTAGGAAGATTTACAAACTGTAATACATACATACATTTTCTTTGATCTTACTTCAAGAAAGAACTTGCACGTGTTCTGCAGCCCACCTCCGTCCAGCGAAGCATATAAACTCATGCATAGTGTTTAAGTGCTCTCCTAAGGATATTTCCTTGACTCAGGACTTGAACTGAAGTTTCAGTCATACAGTTCTTTTGCATACATTTCTTTGTGACTGAGATGACATAACCCGCCGTTAGCTCCCGTGAACAAGCTGTTTGTTTTGTCACCTCAGAGGAGCGGCAGTAGCCTGAGAAAACCCGCAGTATCAACCCATCCTCCTAAGGTCCCTGGGAAACTCAAAGGTATTCTGAATATAAGAATATTGTTTATGTAGCTATGTAGAGCATTCTACTTGCTGGATATTATATCTGAGATTAAATTAAAACCATAAAAAAAATTGTCATGCCTTTCTATAGTCTCTTCAGGCAGGGCTTTATGATCAACTCTGATGGTATTTTACTTGCATAGAACAAATGCAAGTAATCTTGCCTAACTAGGCAGCCAGACTTATGCAAAACCACAATTTTTTTCAGTGAGCTGTTAAATAAAAAGACATGAGAGGAACTGGATCTGTAGTCTTTACCGAAAAACAAAACCAGTACTTGTCTAAAAATGTTCAGTGTTACAAGAATTGTATGAAGGGAACCAAAATCTGAATCCAAAACTACTTCTCTTTAATATAGACCATACTCTAGATTGCCTGTCAAGCTGGGGAACACTGCAGATATGAATGCAGCCAGTGCATATGCTGGCTTTCTAAATAAAACCTGTCAGCTTCATATTCAAGGGTCTGTTTTCCATGTCTGTCTGCTCAAGCTAACCTCTCCCAGCACTCTACTGTAAATTAAAAAACGAAGTTCCCAGGAGTGTGGCCGCTGCTCAAGAGCGGAGACAACACTACAGATTTTTTATGACTTCCACTGTCTGAGGCGTGGGACCTGGTGGACAGTGAGGAAGATCTGTGGGGACGTGACCCTCTCCACCACTCCTAGGGCTGTGTGCTGGGGGGCCCTGCACCACTCCCCCCCATAAACCGGCTATTTGCATCTCAGCTGATTCAGCCCCGACAGCTCAGTCCTTTCAGTCCCCGTTGCCAATCTCAAACTGTGTTTTTGGGATGGCCCCTACTATAAATTATCAATCATAGCTGAAATCGTGGTCTCTTTGAAACCAATGACAAAAATCCCAACGAATTTTCAGGACTTTTGCCACTCAGCTAGGAAGGGTCGCTTTGTGTTTGTGAGCCATATTTTTCACCAATCAATTGAAAAGTCTCTTTTCTCCTTCTGTAGAGACTTGTAAAGGAAGGTTTTGACTAGGTAAAGCAGTTAACTACTACTACAGTTGTAGGTTCATTTATCTCAAAGCTCATTTGAGTTCCTACTGTTGCCAGACTACTGCCCATACTAATTGATTTCAGTATGTCTCTGAGCTCCTCCACCTGACTCCATTGCCTCCTGCCTAATTTAGTTTCGGAAATCGCTTAGGACAAGGTTGGCCTGTCTGCTTCGTGTGTACCCAACACGCAGGGTCCCCTCTGTGCCTGGAGGTCCAGGTACAGCAATAATTCAGCTTGGATCCAATAACTCTGAAAGTGAACAGGTCCACGGGCCATTTCCAGCTCACATGAGGGAGATTCACGAGCTCAGTGCCAATAAAGGACCGCACATGGCATCCTCGGCCGGTTGACATGTTCTCAGTTCAGTGCACTGGAGTGACTCTCAGTCTCGCAGGCGCCGGCAGGCTCTGTGCAGAGGGCGTTGGATCTGAGGCAGGAATGACGGACTGGACCTCACTCGCCGGCAGCGCAGGCAGGCAGCACAGCGCGAGGTGATGTGGTGATGGTAATCTGCATTACTAAGACGGCAAGTGGCTTGCAGCAGTTAGAGGGTTTTCACAGTATTTATCTTAAGACCTTCATGTAATGAATTGCAATACTGAAAGTTAATAAGCTTATGTACGCGGATCGTGATTTCTAGACCTTTCTAAGAAAAGGGGGCTCAATCTGCAATCTGATCAGTGGCAAAGAGAAATAGGTGTGCTTTAAATACAACAGTACAACATCAAGATAAGCCTGCTGGATCATTTCCCTTCACAGAGACGCGGTGGAAATAAGGCCTAAATTCATACCCTGAGAAGCCAAACAGTTAAAATACAGTATCTTCTTAAATGAAATACTTTGTTAAAGGAATAAAGAGGATACAATCAATTTTTATTGCTCTATCATGCCTCTAAACTGATTGCAGGTGTAATAAAAATAGGGATCCCATTTCATTTAAAGCAAGGAAAGTAATTTTATTTACTTTTTTTCAGTCACACCCCCACACAAGTGCACGCACGCACAGAGCAATCAGCTGCTGCACTTGTTAGCTCGCTGATTAAATACTTTGTCACTTAACTCTGAACTAATTAAAGAGAATTGAAGCTGCCTGTGCGTCAGCCAACATGGCATTAACTTTAACTGAAATTCCTATGCTTCACTCATTCCTCGTCTGCAGAACTGGGGGAGGGAGATCCTTTTAGCTTCTTTCAGCCAGCAGTTCTACCAACAGATCCATCCTCGGCTGCTGAGATTTCTTTGGTCAATAACTTTTGATAGCTGTACTAAAACAGTAACGTTTCCCTCTATCTGCAGTCTTGTCAGCTTTGTGACCCACAGGCTCTCAGAGTGTGCGTGGTGGAAGCAAAGATGGGTAACGGTCCAACACTGCAGTTCTGGCTGGTACCTCATACACACGAGTGATGTTGGAGGGCGTGCAGACCCCGATGATCTAACCACTGAAAATGTTTGTTTGTCAAAATAATCACTAATTGTTAGAACTTGTTCAAAGTCCCAGCCCCTGGTTGTCCACTAATTTGTGAAAATCATAGCTATGTTTTTAAGGGGGTTTTGTTTGTTTGTTTTCTTTTCATTTTGAGACACAAATCCTAAACCCTCAAAGTCTAAGGAAAGTTTTCCAAGACTTTATATTTGAAAAGTTGTGATTTTTAAGCCAACATCAAGATCCTCGAGAGCTTGACTCACCAATTTCAAATTTTGTCACCAAAGCGGAATTATAGCCCAGGGAAAACATATAGCCCAGGAAAAGCTGTCTCATTCCAGAGTTAACTACCCTAAACATATGCATTTGTCCTCTACCCTCCAAATGAAATACACTGTACTGACAAATGAAGTATGGATTGGTTAGCTGCGTAGGTATGTGTCTGTGTTTGTAGTTTATGGAGCTGATAAGTTAATCTAGACTGACACTTAGACTATACATGTTTCACCCTCACGTTTTTTGGAATACAATCAAACAGATGGTGCATGAACATCACAATATATTCTCAGGTTCCCAAAAGGAGTTAACAATATTTTTTTTAGAATGACAGCTCATGATGTATCATAACTAAGGTTGTGTCACCCTTTTCCCTGTAATCTATGATTTTCAAGGGTTTATGATGTAACTATAAAAATTCATTCAAGCTAGAAAAACAGCCTGAAACCAAGAGCTCAGTTTTTGTTGAGAAATGTCAAGCAAGCCACCCCATCATTATAAAGTTTTCATTTTTTAAATTTTCCCCATGCATTCATATTAATTGGGAGGGGGAAAAGACGGGGGGAAGGGAGAGGTCCTAAAAATAAGTAAGTTCTTTGAAGAAGGTAAATACTTTGTATTTTTATGTCAAAATTTAAAAAGGTTTACTACATGCCAAACAGGTTTTTTTAATACACCTGTGCATGTTATAAGCCAACAAAAGCTGGGAAGCTCAAAATAAAGAGCAATACTCTGTCTTGGCCAAAGCATGTTTTTTAACATCTGAATTGGAGAGACTTTAGAGTCTAGAAATTAGGCTTTTAAAAAATCCATATAGATTGTACAGCCCAAAGTTTGTTTTCTCCATGTCATCTGCCAGTTTCAAATACTTTATTCTCTGCCCTAGGATGTTTAAAAGCAGCAGTAAAAAACCCCAACAGAGTTCATTAATATTGGGCGTAGCCAGCGCTGTCAGGCTGTAGAAGCATCGTCTTGCTCCCGCAGCAAGACGGGTTGGTTCCACTTTTGTTTCATCTCCCTTTCACAGGTGAAAAGAGAAGCAGAATAAGGTTTGGGGAAGGAAAGTATGAATCTTCCCTTGAGCTTTTCAATCTATGGTCACACTGGCAAAATTTTGTTTGGAATTTTATTCTGGATAGGTTCAGGTATGTGCATACAGACACACGCACACATGCCTTTTGCTACTGTACTTTGTTTTAAATAAATCAAGCCTGCTCTGCCAAGCATTCCTTGTTGCCTGTCTCTGTGTTTCATTCCATGCTGTCATCCCCGTGGCTTACACCGTTATCCCTAGATTTTGGGGGCCCTACATGAAATAAGAGGTATAGGGCCATATCCACCTCAAAATTTGCTCTTTTTAATTCCACAAGCTAAGCTGTGCGTTACTTCTTTTTGGAAGCACTGCAGGTTAGACAGCAGATGAGATGAGAGAGAAAACAAAACCATGCAGCATTTCAGAGCTGCCTCCCCCATCATTGCACCCTCTGCTCTCTCTCCAGCTTCCATCTCCCTTGTGTTCCTTGTCATTTTTTCTTATGGTTGTGTTTTGGGGGTTTTTTGTCTGAGTCTGTAAAACAGGGCTTCTCTGTAAAATTCCTCAGACACCCATACGAATAACTCCCCGTGCACGTTGTATAAACGTGGCTTTGGTAGAAAGGCACACGATGGCATGTCTGTGTTGGCAATATAACAGTCCCTGGCAAGCACAGCACCAACAAAGCCCCTGAAGATGCTGGTGAGCAGCCCTGCGAGCGCCAGCCCCGGACAGCCCGCACGGCGCAGGGAGCCGGGGCGGGAGAGGGAAATTACTGGGGGTGGGTGGGCAAGTTGTAGCAAATTCTCTTGACTGCAGAACAAAAATTACCTGCAGTGGGAGGCCTGGGACACGTCACCAGCTCTGCTGAGGCACAGCTCAGCGCTGCCGTGCAGGCTACAGCTGACTCACTTTGCTTTGCCTGGCTAAAACATGGGCTTGTCCCACACAGCCTCTCTGTGCGCCTCCGTCAGGAACACGAGTGTCACAAAAGCCATAGGAGCGTCCAGGCAGAACTGACTGGCCCGTAAATGGGCAAAACAGAGGAAAAACAATCATCACGGTCTTATGCCCTTGGCCTCCTACTGTCCTAAGACCCCAGGAGGCCACAGAGCTAAATTAGTGCAGAAGAAACAAGCAACCAGCTGTGACCTGGATCGTGTATTACATACCCCAGGCAGCCCCGGGGCTCAGCTCTGGTCCCCAGTATGCTCTGAACATCAGCGCGACCCTCAGCTATTCCTTCATGGCAAGTTCTTGTTGGCCTGCACCAAAACAGAGGTCAAAAATGGGCTTCGGAGGACATGTTTAATACAAGATAAAAGTTATATGCACACGAGACTAGAAAAAAAAGCTTGACATCTGTTGCAAAACAGCATTAATTAGGTATTACTTTAAATGATGAATCCTGGCCCATTCCCATGTGAACAGTTGGCAAATGTACTGTTACAATCAGGTTGGATTTGGGGGGTTAGGGGTGTTGGGTTTTTTTTGATCAAGACACTTTGTTATAATCACAGCCTATTAAGACTTTTTATTAGTTTATTAAGACTTTTGCTTGTTCTCTGCATGAGCTATATTGAGTGTCTCGTGTCCCCCTAAAAAGTACTTCTATTGAACATGAAACAATGGCATTAGGGGTAAACAAAGACAGGAAAATACCTTAATAAAGCCTTTTGAAAATGCAGGCTTAATTTGCACTCTTTGTGATCACTTAAGCGATGAAAGACACTTGTCCACAGCATCTTGGTTTATTCAGTGGGTTGATTGCTACATGATCACGATTTCTTTTGTTTTCCTCATTCAGCATATGTTCCATGCCTTGTAAACTGCATACCTGTAAGAAGCATCCTATCTTGTTTAGATTAGAGGGATTCGTACATACTGTGCTCTTTTTCTGAACAGATTTGCCTGGAACGCTTTCAGGCTGACATTAACAAGATAAGGCAATATGCAATAGAGACGTGCTATACTGCTTAGAATCATCTTTGAGCTTAATTGTGTGCAAGTCTGGGTTAGTTTATTTTCAAGTAATGCCCACACTTATCTATGATGTTAGTGATGGTCAGTGATTTTTTACTAACATATTTCAAACAAAGTTTTCCCCTGATCTTTCCCTCATCAGAGAAAGTGAAATCTGTTGCCTTGGCATACTGAGGGAAAAACTTGGTTCAGCAGTTCCTAAATTATAATATTGTAAGGATACTGCAGTTCTTGGTGGTTTCTTGTATGCGTAGCTGCAGGATAGAATAAAACAATTTAGGGTTAAATGCTTCCAAAACCCGATAAAAAATAGTTCACTTTATATGCTCAGTGCTTATCCAGTGAAATCAAGAGAAACTGTTTGCACCATTGGCACTAGAACTTGTTCTTAATATTCCAGAAAAAAAAAAATTAAAAAACAGAGTAAGATGGGCTTTGATGACAAACCCTTTGGGGCAACGTGTCTTCTCACACAGTACCCAAGACACACTGAACCATGTCATGACTCCAACTTTTAGGAACTGGCCTAAAGAGGACTGACACAATGGTGTCCATTATGCTCATGATGCGACATCCTGTGGTGTCTTTGCTGACACGTTGCCTATGGACTACATGTTGCTTCAACCCCTTAGAAGAGGTGAAACACCAAGATGCCTGTTTTCACCGGCCTACTATGCACGTCATTTAATATTTTTAAGACCCTTACTTTGACAATTGCAATTTGTCACTGCGTAAAATACGGGAAATGTCACTTATTCAAAAAGGCTATATTTAACACACACAGAAACCACATTCAAATGCAGTTAAGGTTGTGACAAGCCATGAAATGTGTAAAATTACAAATAATGCAAAATGGGCTTCTTAGTCAGAGAAATTAAAGGTTTCAAAGTGCATGAAACCTTTGCCTCCTTCCCACGTAAGGCAGCAGTGTAGAGCTGGTGGCAGTCTGAACAGCTGGTAGTTTGCTAGGCCGTAAAGAAAAAAAATGTTTCTTTTTACTCTCTCTTTCTATGGAAAATTATATTCAATTTTACTATAATGCAGTGCAAGTATCAAGTTTATTCTTAGCAGCATGTCTCTTCAGTCATGTTGTGAAAGTAATTGCAACAAAGGGAATATGAAAAGTATTATTAGTAAGAATAACATCTTACTTTTATGCAGATCATTTCGTCCAGAAGGGCTCCTAGTCACTCTTGCAAACCATTGGCAGTGTCTTGTTCTCAGACCCTCAAGGCAGCGCTCAGCCCCGATGCTCAGCTGTGGCCGCACGTGTGGAGCCCGAGCAGAAGGATCCTGGCGGCTCAGCACAGATGAAGAAATCATTATGATGAAAGTCGCAGCCTCTCTGTGAATCTGAGATCTGAAATTTGCTTTTGCCTCTACCACTGCAAAATGCTTTACCTCTCATCCTACCCATCTCCCAATGGCTTCTAGAAAAATATAGAATCACAGAATGGTTTGGGTCGGAAGGGACCTTGAAGACCACCTAGTTCCAGCCTCCCTGCCATGGGCAGGGACACCTCCCACTAGACCAGGCTGCTCAAAGCCCCATCTGGCCTGGCCTTGAACACTTCCAGGGATGGGGCATCCACAGCTTCTCTGGGCAACCTGTTCCAGTGTCTCACCACTCTCACAGGAAAGAATTTCTTCCTAATATCTGATCTAAATCTACCCTCTTTCAGTTGAAAACCGTTACCCCTCGTCTTTTTGCTACACTCCCTGATAAAGAGTCCCTCCCCATCCTTTCTGTAGGCCCCCTTCAGGTACTAGAAAGCCACTATAAGGTCTCCCCCGAGCCTTCTCTTCTCCAGGCTGAACAACTCCAACTCTCTGAGCCATCTTCATAGGAGAGGTGCTCCAGCCCTCTCATCGTCTTTGTGGCCCTCCTCTGGACTCCCTCCAACAGATCCATGTCCTTCTTATGTTGGAGGCTCCAGAGCTGGACACAGTACTCCAGGTGGGGTCTCACCAGAGCAGAGTAGAGGGACAGAATCACCTCCCTTGACTGGCTGGCCATTCTTTTGATGCAGCCCAGGATGCAGTTAGCTTTCTGGGCTGCAAGTGCACATTGTCGGCTCATGATGAGCTTGTCATGCACCAGCACTCCCATGTCCTTATCCTCAGGCCTGCTCTCAATCCATTCTCCATCCAGCTTGTATTTGTGCTTGGGATTGCCCTGACCCATATACAGGACCTTATGCTTCACCTTGTTGAACATCATGAGGTTTGCAAGGGCTCACCTCTCAAGTCTTTGGCATTTCTGCTGAAATCCTAGGTCTTCTTGTGGAACTGTGGCCATGATGCTTTCAGCCTCTGCACGCTTCTTTTATCTGTGTGGCTGTTAAACCTGTGAAAAGGCCACTGGAAAAGACTGAGATTGGCTAGAGAAGGCAAACTTTCTGAGGACAGTTTGTACTCAAGGGTCATCAATCATTTTCCTGATTTAAGAGTGAAATATATCTGGATCAGCTATTCTTTCAATAGCAGAGGGAAATCTGGGCACACTGGTGTGGCAACAGGACTCCCTCTAGAACATTCCTTTAGGCTTTATCACTTCTTTTTTACACAACTATTGTCCACGAAAGTACCTGCTTATCTCTGTAGTTGGCTATGATAACTGCATACCCTAATGAAATGCAATATCATGAGACAATTTTGCTTACCTCCACAAAGTATTATACCATGCTAAAATTCTTGCTACAGTCACAAATGAAGCAGTGTAACTACCTGCTTAGAATCTCTGAGGGAAAAATATAAATTAGTAAATCATCATGTAATTAGAATGTTCCATCTCTTTCAACCAACGGTAGCTTCAGCAGGCTGGTTTAGTAGCAAGTTCTTATCAAAGGTATTTTAATCTTGAGTGGTAGAGTCTGATCATTATCTTTCAAAAGTAGGACTTCAGGTTTCAAAGCACTCTGCCCCATAGAGCAGGGTGCACCCTTCAGTCTAGGAAGGAAGTCAGACAGCATCTAGAAGGGCCAAGAACTGAGATGTGAAAGTGCCCATGGATGCAGGGGGACAGAAGGGATCATCAGATCAAACGCAGACAAAACATTCTGAACTGGTCAAGAGGATTCCCCTGCAGCAGAAAAGAAAGGCTAAAGAGAAACAGACTTTCGAGAAGCCAAAAAAAAAAATGAGTTAGAAGAGCAAAAACATAAACAAACGAGTGCTAAAATAATGAACACAACTGAAGAACAAGGCAAAGGAGTGTGCATGTCTATGGGTGCACCTGGGTAGACACTCAACCTCCTGTGCAACCAACATCACCTCGGGGGAAAAGTAAGCCTTTGCACTGACAAAAACATGCATCTTCCTCCCATTTGGCTTTTATCATTTATGCAATTTTCTGGCTAGAAGTAAATGGTTTGGCCACAATAAATTGTTAAGAGAAGTAACATCTGTTATGGAAGGCAAATTGGCAAGGACTACATTAAAGTGGGATTTGAATAATGGTTGTTTTCCTCAAAATTTAGACTATTTCCAATTTTTTTATAACTACAGATATAATTAATGAATTCATATACAATCAGGCCACGCACTGTTTTTATTCCTGGGCTTGGACTTCATCTACGAACAGTTATACCTGAACATACATTCTGATGAGAATTAGGCCTAAATTAGAGTCTCCAAAATTCTCCACCCAAGTGGAGAAGACTCAGAGTTAGGGCTTTATTTGCCTCAACTTTATATTTGTTTTTCACCTTAATAAATTCTGTGGAGTTGTTTCAAATTTATCCTTATACCCTTACAAAGAAAATCCTTGTACAAAGTTTGGTCCCAGATAGCAGCTTGCTATCTTGTTCTAAATTTATTTGCCACATTGACCTAGTATTCATAGTCCTATTTCTATTCCTAATTTTCACCAGAAGTATATCAGCCACAAATGTGATAAATACACATGCATATGCTGTATTTCTATTTATTGTACCATGGAAAAGTACTTTATGCTGTAATAAAAACAAGTGTATATATAGTAGGAAGCATTAAAATGTAGGGTTAGCTGCTATATTTTGAAGAAACACTTCCTCTTTCAGCCTGTGTGGGCCTGTGCCTATTCTAATAACCACCACATCAGGAAAGTGATTCCAGTTATGTATATTCCTGATATCAACACCTTTACCTCAACAGCACAGTGCAAACAACATAGGCAGCAACACAAATTCTCTTTTTTATGCATTCTATGAATATACAGAAAGGTTACATTTGCATTTAATCCAGACCCCTTTAAAAGGGTTGAGAGGACACAAGGAGGAATATGTACTTGTCCCTGCACAAGTTTCTAATTCCTGCTGGGGATTCTGGAGAGAGCAGCAGCCCTGGCAGTGATGCTCAAGACTTTGGTTTACGTTACCAAAACTTGAAGATGAAATTACAATCACAGCATGCGTGTATGCAGGGGGAAATAATTTATAGGTACATACTATAAACGCTGCTCTTGTCCTTCCCCTAGTTTTTCCTCTTGGCCTCCTCCTCTCCCCATTTTATAAACTCCAGACAATAAACTGTCACAATGCATTTATTTTTTTTTTTTTCTAAATTACAACTGTTTTGAATTTAGCTCCTTGTATGGTTACCCAGGGGAGCTGCCATCTTCCCATCCCTTTACACTCCTTAAGTGAGATTTTTGCCCAAGGGAGCTCTACCACTTCCTAAAACGTAATTCAGATTTTTTGTCTTCAGCGAGTGAGTCAGTGCTGCTTCTAGTAAGCCAGAGCATAGAAGTGTCAGTCAGTGCACTCTGCAGCTTTGCAAGAGGTTTTTCCCACCATGATTTGTTGGTAAATTAGCAGGAAGCATACAAAATGTGTTTGGCGATTAAAGAAATCCAATGTTTCCCAGATCACGTTGATTCTTCCCCATGGGAAGCTCAAATCTGAGTAGGGCACACTAGGCAGTGGGGTCCCATCCGAGGGCAGAGCCGGTTAGACCTGTCCCTCCAGCGCCATCTGCAAGGGAGGTTGGAGCTGGGAAAGTTGGAGCTGCTGTCTCAGCCTCAGGGGAACTCCAGGATGGGTGCCACCAGCAGAGACAGGGGAGCAACTCACCTGCTGTTACATCCTGGTCTGACTACATTGGGTCCAAGAGAGGTTCACAATGATTCCAAGCGTGAAATTAAGACACAAATGAGGTCAGATGCCACGCACTGCAGGTTTATTGTTATTCCCCAGCAATAGTCACTGAGATGAGCAACAGAGTAAGGCAGAAGTAGAGGAAGGGCAGAAAGGAGAAGCAGTATTACGGAGCACAGCAAGAGTATAGTCACCACCACGGGCCCAATGACATCTCAGGGGTCCTCTGGAATTTCATCAGTGTCCCGTTGATCCGTGGTTCTCAAGTCGTGATGGTGGTAGTGGGAGTCCCGGTTCCCATTGTGGTGGGTCACCGTACCAGTTATAGTCCAGGTTGGTCTGTAGGCTTGACCAATCAGCATGACGGTGGCCTTTGCCTAGCTAATTGTCGTTTGACACGGTCAACATATGAGCTCTTCCTGCCTTTGTTGCCTGGACAGAGCTTAGTTTAGCACAGTCATGGTGGCACAGCAAGTTTGGGGTAACGGGACAAGTCCAGGCAAGCCCTGGTGTAGGCAGGGTCTGGCCACCCTGATAACCCAAGGCCTACACCCTTTTCAGCTGATGGCAATCTTGGGTGGTGACTGATAAGCAAAAGAATGGTCTGCAGAAGCTGCTAAATAGACACAGCAAGCCTCTTATTGGTCTGCAAGCCTGCCGTCAATTTGCAGAAGCTTAAGCAAGCTTTGAGACAATCACTTTGAGGTTCCAGTCTCTCACACCTGCTGAGGCCGAGGTCACTTGGCCTGTTGCATCTTGTCCCTGCACCACACCAAATCTCTGCCCGCGCCAGAGCTCATGCTCCTAGTTGTGGTTTGCCATTGCTACACAGCATCTTCAGAAAGAGTGGGCAGCCTGCAGCTTCACGTTTTGGACACTAGCACTTTCAAATATATTTTAACATGGTCTAACACTGTAACTTTAGGTTTTGTTCCAATTTCACATATTTTTGGCTGAAAGATTCTTCCTTTGGAAAATACAGCATTGTCAATATATTATTTCTTTGCAGGAATAACTCAATTTTGTTTAAAGGTCCTTATCTTCCAGCCAGGACAACTGAAGAACAATTGCTTCAAAGTAACATTTCAAAATAGTTCCTATTTTAAATAAAAATTTGAAACAATGATTTTTTATTTTTGCTTGCTGATTCTAAACAGGAAATTTGATTTAAACATGTGAAATTGCCTCTGACTGATGGAGCAGTCAGCGCCTCCTGCTTTGGCGTTTCTGATCTAAAACTTTTTGGAAGTTTTTTCTCTTGCAGAACTGTTGAAAATATCAACTTTCATTCTAATTGGAACCTGAGATAGTAGCAAATTATAACTATTCTCCCATGAAAGGATGATCCGGTTTCAGAGACAGGACGGGAGCAGGGAGGGAACAGTAAATCGCTGCCACGAATGAGCAGAGGAACTGCTCATGCTTTTCTGATTTTTTACTGCCATATATACTCAGCCATGTGTTTTACCTGAGCAGACTGCCTTTCTTAATGAGAATTATGCACACAATTTATTCCAGTTCCAGACTAATGCAGGTTTTATACTCAGCATTTAAATGCACAGGTTTCCATTTTGCATCTAATTAGTTTGGGGAAATATAGCGGAAGAGTCAGCAATGCCCTAGAACGCCTGCGAGAAGGCACTTGCCCAGCCTGGCTCTGTACCCTGTCACGCTCAAGGCACATCCGAGAGAGAAGCATCATGGCAAGTGCTGCCAGCAACACAAGGGCTGGCAAACCACACGCGCAGCTCGCTGCAGTTCACTGACTCACAAGGCAGAGGGGAGACCATGTACACAGCTCCTGAAAACTGAGCTACCAGGAAAGGCAGCTTCTTCCAGGAACAGGATCTGCCGCAGCATCGCTGTTTCGACAGGAACGCAGCTAGAGCCCCGGGGAGGAGGGAAGGGGTGGCCAGCTGGCACCCTGCATCACTCCAACCTTCTTCTCCTTAAGTGTCTGAAAGGTGTAAGAAGAGGGAAGGTGGTACCGATCAAACAGGGCCCTCCAAGGGCTGCTTCGTAGATATATATCACCTGCCCAGAGGTCAGAGTAGCACTTATAAAAGCAGAGCTGCCAACAGGGCAGGTGATGCGCAGGAGCCCTCAGCCCCAGCTCCTGCCCCGCTCCCATGCAGGGACCCTGGATGGCGCGTCTGAGAATGGCACCACCACAAAAGCCATGTCAGGATGTTTCAGCTACGGTAGGGATGCTCCTGCTACTCTCCCCCAGTAAAAAAGCCTGTGAGAGGAAGAGCCAGAGATCCAGTTCAATCTCTCAGGAGCAACCCCAGTGCCCGCGTGGGAGGGGGCGGCTGTGCCGCCGGGCAGCCCAGCCGCAGGGGGAAACACAAAGCCAAGGTCCCAGGGACAGTGATTGCTAAAGAGCCTGCAGCATCTTCTGCAAGTGTGGGAGTGCTGAACATAACAGTATCTGGGAGAAATTTCAAGCTGGATAAACTAAATTACTGCTGGATTTACAGTCAGATGCAGAATTATTTCTTTGTTCTCTGCCAAATTGTTCCGTGGCATTTCTGAGCTACTGTGGCCCAGACCAGACGCAGGTGATATGATTCCTGCCTCAGGATGAAAAGTGTCTTTTCATTCTCTCTTTTTCTTTTTTTTTTTTTTTAACTCCCAGAGCAGATAAAATTGAAATCTAGAAGTAGTGATACGATACCTATTCACTCTATTTTGTATACAATTAAAGCAATAATGTGTAAGACTGAAGTGCTGTTATGGTATATTCGATTATTTCTAACACTACTTGTGTGGGGGTGACTGTCAGCTCAGCTCTGGGATGAGTAAATCCATTATATTCTAAAAGGAGACACAGAGAGGTTATTGTCCAGCTGGAAACCTGTATCTCTCTTGTTCAAGAATTTTTGTCTTCATTATTGTTTCTTTTCTTGTAGATTTGCCACTGTTACCCTTGGCATTCAAAGGATCACATAGAGCAGGTAACCTAAAGGGTATGCTTCCATTTATTTTAAAAGATGGTAAGCTGTTTCCTTGCTGTCCACATGAAATCACTAGATATTTTGTTATTAAACACACTTATAATGTGTGTGCTTAATTTCTCTATGCAAAACAAAGCAGGTAAAAACATTAGAATTGGAAAACGCTTTTCATCAAGCTTCTGCTTGCAATGTGCAAAATACAGTTAGTTTGTTTTACTTGTGATTTTCTTTTAGGATATATGGGCAGCTATTAAATTGAATGAGGCATTTCAGATATATTTTATGCATTGGACCAAAGTCTGATCATCTAAAAAGAAAAAAAAAATAAAGTGCTTCACTTGCTATACCCATAGAAACGGAATAATAATAAAGGGAACCTGAAATTTGATTTTAATATTTGTAAAGGCTTGTGAATTTCCCCTATGGAAGAAAAAGAAAAAATATTTGATGCAGGAATACTAAATTACAAACCACCTTATTCTCTGATGGAGAGCGAGAGTGTGACTGCCTGAGTTGTGCTTCTTATTGGCTCCTGTATCATTGATTCCTTTTGGCACTTTCTATCTAGAACACAATTAAGTTGTTCAATCTTCATCATCATGCTACCTGCCAAGCTTTGCACTGCCTGAATTGCGCTGCTTTGTTTGGAAAGAATTAAAAGTTATGTACTAGAAAGGGTGAAAGTGTTTGATGCTCAGGTTTCAGAATGAGCGGCTGTTCTCGGAGTCATCTGTCAGAGGATCAAGAGCACATTACTGTTGGGTGTGCTCTATATAGGAATTCATGAAAACTACGTGAGAGCCAAACCAACAAGTATACATCATGATCTTTTGCTTTTAAAGTCTGTGTTCATGTTTAGATAAACTTTTCATGACCATGGCATCACCCATCTGATTCTTCTCACAAAGCTCAGATTGTTAATCAAGACAGAAGTTAGAATATGGGAGGTGGAACAGTCCTAACTCCTTTACTTCATAAAATCTTGAAGATATCAAAGCCAACAGGAGATTGTAGCCATGACTCTTATAAAAATTACTCAAAATTAGGTTACTTGCTTTCCCAGCAGATGAAGTCATTGCTCACCAACGGAGGTACACGGACAGTAACAGACTCCTCTAACAAAGGGCAGATCAACTGGTGATATAAAACACTGGCTCAGAGTTACAGCAGTTACAGCTGCTGCCCTGATCCTATTGCGTGAGTTGTGAGATGAAGAGTACTCTGCAATGCAATTTTAAGAAAAGAGCAGTATGCCTGAAAAATAACCGAGGAGAATTGTGGACAGCTGTAAATAGGACACCTCTAAGCAACATACACTGTGAGCATGCCTCTGGCTAGAGGGGCTGCCGTCAGGACTTTATTCCCACAGATAATTACACAGAGGTGCAATTCGAGGCAGCAAAAATGTGCTTTTAATTGTTCCTGATTAGAGGGAGAACCCAAGCAGCAGCGTAAATAACAACAGGCAAAGAGAGTGTGAGCGTTGCATTGAAGAGGCAGTATCGTTGAAGGCTGATAGAGAACTGAGACCAAAATTTGCCAATGTTTTCCAACTAAAACTGCTGATCTACTAAAAGACATTATCCTTCTAAAAACCTTGCCCATTTAAATCCTTAGAACGTCAGCACTACGATAACACTATTAATAGGCTCTTACATATACATATATACACACACACATATCTCCATTATAAAGGCTTGTATTGACAAGCAGATTGTTTAGGCTATTTCTTAATGTTTTTTGCATAGTAATGATCATCATGTTATCAAGGAGGGGCATGAGAGAAAGAAGAATTTCTCTAGCTCATTTACCATGAATAATGAGCTATCCTTGTGAATTGTGATTTATGACCAGCTGGGGAAAACGTTTAAGTTAGAGCTACAGCAGCTACCTCTCATCCAGGACAGACATAACTATCAAATTCCTTCATTTATTCACAGTTAAAACTACAAGAACAGCACCTAAAATGCACATACTTGGCATTCAAAACTAGCCCAAGGAATGAAGGCAGCTGAAGAAGTCCTCTGCAGACTGCACTGAGATCCCACTTCTGAATTTCTGAATACCTCCGTAACCCCGAAAAGCCATAGCCAAAAGCCAAAATACCCCATTTGGAAGATCACTTTCCATGTTCCCCAAAACACAGAAGGTAAAATTTAATGTGAGGACAGAGGTGTGTTTGTACAGCACTGAGGAAAAAACATACCTGCTCACAGGGAACTAGCTTTTGCAAGGCAAAGTCATCTTTTTCTCTCCTTTTCCCTCTCCCCCACCCTTTTTTTTCTATAGCGAGAGGATAACTGAAATTGCCTGCACTCACTTTGCACAAGTTCAGCCTGCGTTAAAGAGAGTAAAAGCACTAAATCCCAACGCTGGTGTTTGGCAAGAACCGCACTGAGAACAGGGACCGAAACAGCCGCCAGCCACTTCCCAAAGGCGTCCCAGCTTCCCACTCCATGCCAGATCCATCTTCCCCACCCGGCAGGGCCCAGGACTTTTGGAAGGACAAAGAACATGCTCAGCCCTGCGGCAACCGGGAGCTTCTGCCAGCCGGGATTTAGGAAGAGGGCTGGGCGAGGGAGCCGGCGCTGCTGCCGACTCAGCGATTGCCGGTGCAGTAGGTCACTCCGGCACCGGAGCCAGCAGTGACCATGGGCTGCAGAGTTAGGATCAGGCAGAGGAAGAATGAGGGTCATTAAAACACTTGCAGCTAAAAAAAAATAAATAATAAAACCTTCAGCCTGGCAAGCTTGGAAACCGCTGGAGTCAGTAGAAATTTGTAAAATAAATCTTATTGTAAAATACATCTTTCTGGGGTTTTCTTTTTATAGCAAGCTTTATTTTTTGAAAATTGATATTCAGTCTTACAAGATATTTACAGCTCTTACGAGCACAGCGATTCCTGCTTTCCTTACTGTTTTGATGTTAGAACTTGATGAACACCTTTGGATGCATTGATCTTTATTATCAACCCCAGCTACATTAAAAACTCAAAGGAAAAAGATGTTGGCTCACCTGTTTCAAAGAGCCATTCATTACAGCGTGCAGAGACTTGGGCTGCACACAAACTCTAATCACAATAAGTAGGAGGCTGGAAATATTTGCCATTGCCAAAATAAAACAAAAAAATCCCCAAATCAGGGACTCTCATTTTTATTATTTATTTATTGTAAAACAACTGAGGTGATTCTACTCTGCAGACGCTGAACTCTGTGCCCATGAAGCCAATTAGCGTAGTCACTGTTTGTTCATTACTCAAACCTATGTCCTCCAATTTACACTACCCATATGCTGGGCTAATTTTGTATGGCATAAGATGCCAGAGAAAGGTGCCAGATCACTAATACATAAAAATTACAAATACTGCAGTGGCTCAGCTGAGAGGCAGGACCGCTTCCAGGATGGAGCTCTGGACCAGTCTGTCACAAAATTCACCCTGCCCGTACGAATCCTTTAAATCATTTCTTCGCAGGCTAAAATTGGATTTTAGCAATGTGAGGGGGCAGAAGGGGAAGGATTTTCCACAATAACTGATTTTGGTGGTGACTGTGCAGAATTGTATGGGAGGTATTGAAGAGATTAAAAGAGATCACACTCTAACAGTCTGAAGGGGTGTGCGTGTGTAAACATGCATTTATCACAGAAATAACTCTGATAAGACAGAAAATAGTTTTCCACACCAGGCCTCTACTCTGTGCCACAAACCTATGGTATAAGAGAGCTGTATGATTAAGCCTATACGAGGAGGTGTTGCAGAGGTGCTGCTGGGGTGAGGTCTGACAAGAGAAGTCCAGGTTTCCCCCGGAGCTGAAGGGGGGAAAAGCATCTCCCTGTTTTAAGACCCTTAGACACTGTTCGTGATGCATGGGGGAACCTCACCAGCATCAACAAGGACATGTAGGATAAGGAACTGGCTGGATGGTCGCATCCAGAGGGTAGTGGTCAATGGCTCGATGTCCAGATGGAGAGGGGTGACAAATGGTGTCCCTGAGGGATCTGTATGGGGACCAGTGCTGTTCAATATATTCATCAATGATTTAGACAGTGGGATCAACTGCACCCTCAGCAAGTTTGCCGATGACACCAACCTGAGTGGTGCGTTTGACAGGCCAGAGGGACAGGATGTCACCCAGAGGGACCTGGATAAGTTAGAGAGGTGGGCCCGAGCAAACCTTATGAAGTTCAACAAGGCCAAGTGCAAGGCCCTACACTGAGGTCAGGACAATCCTCGTTATCAATACAGGCTGGGGGATGATGTGATAGAGAGCGGCCCTGCAGAAAAGGACTTGGGGGTACTCGTGGATGAAAAGCTGGACATGAGCCAACAATGCGTGCTTGCAGCCCAGAAGGCCAATCACATCCTGGGCTGCATCAAAAGAACCGTGGCCAGCAGATCCAGAGAGGTGATTCTCCCCCTCTACTCTGCTCTCGTGAGACCCCACCTGGAGTACCGTGTCCAGCTCTGGAGCCCTCAGCACAAGAAGGACATGGACCTGTTGGAGCAGGTCCAGAGCAGGGCCACGAGGATGATCCCAAAGGCTGAAGCACCTCTCCTGTGAAGACAGGCTGAGAGAGTTGGGGTTGTTCAGCCTCGAGAAGAGAAGGCTCTGAGGAGACCTTGTAGCAGCCTTCCATTACCTGAAGGGGACCTACAGGAAGGAACGGGGAGGGGCTGTTTGCAAGGGCACGTAGCAATAGGACGAGGAGCAACGGTTTTAAACTAGAGCAGGGTAGGGTTAGATGAGACATTAGGATGAAGTTCTTTACAATGAGGGTGGTGAGACACTGGAACAGGTTGCCCAGAGAGGTGGTGGAGGCCCCATCCCTGGAGACATTCAAGGCCAGGCTGGATGAGGCTCTGAGCAACCTGATCCCGTTGAAGATGTCCCTGCCTACTGCAGGGGGGTTGGACTAGATGACCTTTAAAGGTCCCTTCCAACCCAACTCATTCTATGATTCTATGATTCTATTCTATGGAGATTTTCGTGGCTGATAGAGAAGGCAGCAGTGAGACTTTTTAGTGTCTGGAGGAAGGAAGGTGTCTCCCCGGCTTAACCCCTCAGTGACTTGCAGGAACACTCGCCAAGGGAAGGGGATGTGGGCAAGCACCTGCCGGATACTCATAGAGTGGCCCAGTCTGGATCAACACCCAGCCCCAACCCCGCCAGCACACAGCCTGCTGCCAGGCAAAACAGGGCTTTGGGAGCCTCCTCTCTCCCCCATCCTGGGCAGATTTGAGGCTCTACCTGCTCTCTGCTCCCCCACCTTCGCACTGAGCTCCCCTCTCCTCCCACCCCACCACCCGCACACCCTCCTGCACAGACATACCAGTACACTCTAAGGAAAAGCTCACTTCTCTCTACTACAGCAGAGAAATTAATAAAAAATTTAAACTTTCAACCTAAGAAGAATAGAGAGAAATTTCTGAAAACAAAAGCCGAGTGGTTGTGCAGGGTTTTTTTTCCCCCCCTATTCCTACTGAGGAAGACAAAGTAGCAGTGCAGGGGCTGTATGAACTTCTCAGTGTGCATTACTGTTCATTACAGAGCCCCATCCAGCAGGGAACACCAATCGAGGAGGCCACGTGAAAGGCAGAAGCACCATTAGCACCCGAACAACAACAAGGGTGAGGCACAGCCCTCCGCGAGCGCAGGAATTCAGGTGCGCAGCCCCCTTCATCTTCATTATCCCACAAAACAACCGCATCAAGCTGTACAAGGAAGATCCTCCTGCCGAGACCGACCACAGACGCAAACATAACTGTCCACAGAAATTAGCAAGGCAAATAGATCAGCACAGTCTTATCGAGGCTTGTGACCGCTATTAGATTTGTCTGCCGTGGCTTCCCTGGTGGATATCAAACACTAAGTGATGGGAAGAAAAAAAAAATATATCTATCGCACCTTCTCTGTCAGTGAGCCATGTGCAATCCAGCCTGTAAATAGCTGAGCTAATTCGCAGCTGTCACATTTATAAATGCCACCAAAGTGCCAAAGAGAATGCAGAAATCTGGAGCCGTGTGTTGTCCCTGATCGGCAAGAACAACACTACCAACCCCTGCTCCTCCTCTGCCAAAGGCCACCGGGCTAATATGGCTGATAAGTGTAATTCAGAAGGCCAACTGTCAAAGCAGATGAAATGCATGTTTTCTTTCCAGCCTTGTAATGCAAATCAGTATGTCATGTTGAAAAATGACAATTTCAGGTTTCCTTCTTGTACTCGGATGTAGAAGGTGCCAGTTCTCAAGACTTGCAGAGTCATATTCTCTTTCTGCACAGGCCAGGGAGGGCAGCGAGCTACACTGCGAGCCCTGCCAGCGTCCCCTGCAACGCGCTGCACGCTGGCAGAGCTTGCATCAGGTGCCGCTTTGGTGTACGGTCATGTCTACTCGGACCTGAACCGAAAGCACAAGTTCCCTGCAGCGTGCACTGCTGAATTCCAGAAAAAGATGTAAAACACCTGCTTGTTGCTAATCAGGAAAGTAATAAGATTGTACACAGAAGAAAAAAAAAATGTGTTTTTGCATCTTGTAACCTTGTCAAAAAGCCAGTGTCATCTGCTTTAGTGCACACACAAAAACGTTGCTCGTGTCTTGCCCCTGGTACGAGAATCTTGTCACTTCAGAAAACATATTTAACGTTGTAGGACCTTAAGCCTCTGCTGAAACCTCTTAAAAACGTCACATACAGCTCTCCAAAGCTCCAATCCCAGAGCCTTCCTGAGGATAATGGAGAAGTTAAATCAACTTTACTCTGGGATTACCTTGCCCCTCCAAGTCTCCCCTTGGTCAGAAGTAATTTATTAGGAGATTACCTCCGTTAAAAACAATTCTCTATCCTCCTTGGAAGTATTTCCTTCCAAAGAGCAAAGAGCTTATGCTAGACTTTGAAAAGCTGGTTAATCAGAAGGACACCTCGGTTTATTTCTCTAATGTTCCTTGCAAAGTGCTGGCATCCCAGACGGTCTGCCCAGGTGTGTGGCCAACCATCCTGTCCATCTTTCCTCCATTTATTACAGGCACACATTCAGCCTCCACCAGAACTGTGCACATCATACTGCTTTTAATAACATCTCTGAGATGCGAGTGGTAGGTGAGCGATCTCATTAACAGCAACGGCTTTCAGGTTGTGTATCACTGGTGTACAGAACAATGGCTGGAGCTCTCTTTGCATAGCTGTATGGGACGGTAAATAATACAACATAGGAAAGTGTTAATGAATTTGTAAAGTATCCTAGCAGACAGGGTCAATGATGTATTTATTATCTTTAAAAATAGATCAATCTGGCCTTGCTAGAGCAGGATAAAAGGTTGTTCTGACAGTAGAAACATGTGAAATTCCTATCCCTTAGCCCATGATATAAAGTAAGCAAAAAGAGCTTAAAACCCAATTTTTCTGTGCCAAAAAAAACGTTTCAGAGAATGCATAATTCAGTCCTTTAAAAGGGCGGAGACACCTTATCATCTGTTTAGATTACATCTGTTTCTTGCTCAAGAGCAGTAAAATGTGAAAACAGCAGAGGCCTCCGCTTGAGGGGAGCAAGCCAAGGAAACGGCTTGAAAAAGTGCATACATAGCGGTTCTCTGTTTCTCGGTGCCCAGTGCACCCCGCCGCTGCTCTGCGCATCCTGCTCCCCTGGAGCGCAGACACCGCACCTGGGCAGAGAGGGGGGGACCAGGCTCCTGCCCAAACCCCGCAGCTCCCCAACAGACCCCCACCCCAACGAGAACCCTGAGACAATGAGGAAATTGCACCGGCTGGGAACATAAAATGTTAATTCAGATACTCTGACGGTAAGCAGACTGGATGTTAGCTGCATTGCTTTAAAAAAAAATCAACAGATACCAAAGGATCCTAAAAGTGTAACTTCAGATTTCACACGCAGAAGTGGAGCTGGGTTTCATCAGCGATGCACTGACATAAGGAGCACTAGAACAGAGGCTTTCCTCTCTCCTGACGTGCCTTTTACTGTTTGGTGGTATGAGCTGTATCAGCGCGGCATCCCTCTGGCATTTCAGATGCATGTTCTACCTGCCCTCCTCTCTCCCCACCCCCCCAATACCCTGTCATTTATAAAAGGAAGGATTTTGATTAATGAGTTCTTCCTGCCAAAAAGATAGCCTTGCAAGCAGCAGAATGAAAATAAGTTAGACTGTATGGAGCCCATAAATACAATCCTTCTGCACAAAAATCTCCAATTAGTAGCCAGGCATACTTGCTTATGAGTCATTAATGAATACTTCTATATGCTGAACATTCGTATCTTTCTGTTTGTGACACCGCCTCCAAGCTTGACCCCCTGTCATCACATCAAAAGGATCAAGGTTTTAAATGAGGTACTAGCAATTTCTTAAACAGCTTTTTTTAAACAGCATGGAAAAACTATTGAACCATGGCTGTTTGGTCATAGACGACTATTGAAATCCCAACACATCATCTCCTTAGTCCTTCAGCAGCTGAAGGCATGAACGTGGCGTTCACGTGTTTCACCGTATATAGCATTCCTGTATAACAGTGCAGGAATTTTTGGTTATTTAGACCCTGGCCACGCAGTGCAAGTCGCAGTGGTCAGCTTCCCTGCATTCCCATGGAGGTTAGTGGATACGGACAGCAGAAAAGCCAGGTTCTGTACAACAGCCTCAGGAGAAACTCGCCTGTAATTCGCTTTGACTTCTAAAAGGCAGTTTGGTTCCACCAGACATATAGATTAGAGAGAAACTTAATTAGTATGTCTTTTATGCTTCTACTTTTTTTACTAGCCCTAAAACTGCCTTTTTAATAATGTACAACTCTCTCTGCATTTCAAAGTGAGGTAATTACCAAATTTGGGCAAATCACAATTTTTTTTTAAACTTAGGATGGCTGATACCATTTGGTTCTTGGACCACATCACTACCAACAATCCCAGCGAGTGTGACAAGAGTAGTAAAGAAGGGGTCTGCGTGACATCTGCTAGTGGGGAAGTAGTTTCTTCCCGCTCCCAGCCCTCCCCTGCTCAGCCGGGATAAACCCAGAGGCTGCAGTACCAGCATGTTTGCTGCTGCTGGATATCGGGTAGGTTTAAAATCACTAAATCGCTCTGGTATTAGCGTGCTTCCAGGTTTGGCATAGCAGGGCTGGCCGCGGCATTATCCCCAGCTTTGTCCCTGTGCTGGGCACAATTCCTATCCCCTCCACAAAGCTTCCAAGGTCTGAGTCCAACACGTCAGCAGCTGTGACACGGCTAGGTGGCCCCTCCTGGGGACACGTGCCACTGTTCACCTTCCCCTCTGATGAATCAGAGGCTTTTGGTGCAATCTGGTTCACGTGGAAGCAAAGCGGCAAGATTCAGATACATTCAGCTGGCCTCGCTGCCTAATAAATGAATACTGCCAAAAGAAATCCGGTTCTTGTTATTTTGAGGCTTGCATAGGGTCATTGTATGATGATTGTTCCTTGGGGTGGGGGGGCGGGGGTGGGGGGAAGGCAATTTTTGTGGTAGATTGCTCCTTTTAGATATGAGAAGCCGTGTAAGGCAGAGGATGTTAAAAAAAAAATATTGAAGAATGTGCAGAAGAGGTTCACATACATTATTTTAGGCTGGAGGAAATACCTTACAGTGAGAAACCTGAACAGCTCAATCTGTTTATCTTATCAAGAAGATTGAGTGGTGAGTTGATTACAACAGATAAGCACCTTGTGGGGAGAAAATACCAGGCACTAAAAGGATCTTTAATCTAGCAGGAAAAAGCGTAACAAGAAGCAAGGGCTGAAATATGAAGGCAAATTAATGCAAACTAAAGATTAAGAACATATTTTTAATTATGAATTCAGTGAGTTACTGAGCCTGATAGCAAACAGGGAGAAACTGCCTGGTCTAACAGAAGAAGTTTAGACTGGCCGATCTCAAGCTCCTCTGGCCCTCTACTACGAATTTCAGGGGGGGGAGGGTAGGGAACTGGGAAGCATTCTTGTTTAAGAAAGTACAATTCATACTTCTTGATAAAATAAAACAACTTCACTCCTTTCTTCCGCTGGTTGGTGAAAGGGATATTGTTAATTTTGTTAATTAAGATTATTTCAACAGCTAAGTCATTCATGTATTTTAATGCACGCATGTACTATAACTCGAAGTCACATCCAGATAACATGTTAATAAGTACTGGGAAGTACAATTCTCCTCATATACTCTGTTGGGGAATATTCATATCTATATACGTGTTTCATAGTAACAGAAGAATAAAGCTGGAACCAGTTTTAAAGATTCATTAAATGGGACAACTCAACGGGGCCTCTGGAAGAGGCTGAGACGCATCCCTTGGCCCCCTCCACGTTCCAGGGGATCCGGCCCGCGTTGTGCTGCGGCCACACCACTGTGGCTGGGAGGGGCGGGGGGTCTCACACCGCACAGCTCACACAAACGTGCCCAGGGGTCCTCACCTCAGCCGGGCTAATAGAGCTGTAGCCCGGGGATCTCTTACACGTCTCACTGGCCATTTCTTGGTCAGGCAGTTGGACAAGAGTGCTGGAGAAAGCATTTTGCTTATGTGAAAGCAACTATTTTTGTGCGTTTTTCAGTCCCAGATCGCTATATCTGCTGGAAAACCAGCGCTGAAAAATAAAACCTTTATAGAAATTGACTGCTTTCCTGTAGCACTCCCTGTTGTGCTATGGGGAGCTATAAAGCTACCGATATTTACCTTGGGTTTTACTCTTCTATTTACTGTAGATTTCAGTTAAAGCAATTGCTCTGGAAACCCTCATGCCAGTTAGTATGATCTCAGTATATACTGTATGTTTCTTTAAAATGCACACGTGCTACAAAGAATGCAAAGATTACCACAGGAACCACTACTTGTTAATTAGAAATTGCATTTAACCGAACAAAATGTAATAAATTAAATTCTGCTTAGTTTTAATAATACAATCCAATGGACATTAGTAGTATTCCATTTGTGTAAATGAGTATAGGATTTCACCCAGTAAAGCACGGAAAAGTCTTAATATTTACTGAAGGAACAAGGAAAGGATCCACCCTGTGACCATCCATCACTTCCCCATCAAACAAAACAGTAGACGCAACTTTGCCCAGTTGGGCAATCTGGAGGGTGAAGCAGCTCAGTGCTTGGGAACAAAACACAGCATTCTCCCAACTCCGCATTAGGATTCCTCATCTTTCTCAAGAAGGAAATTGCATACACCAAAACCACATTTTGGGTCACTACCCTGAGTGACAGCCAGGAAGCTTCAGGAATCACCAGAAAACATTTGACCAACATTGGAAATTGCTCACGGGGAGAACTGAAATAATAATACTAATACGACTATCTCAGAAAAAAAAGATAAACAATGTGGATGCTGCATAATAGCTTACGCGGCGTGGAGATCTCTTAAGTGTTCAGGATTTTAATATCTATAGTAAATGCTCTTTACTAATCAGCTTAAATAGTGATTGGAAGTTCCTGTGGACAAGTCCTTTGAGGTCACACAGGACCAGGGAGCCTGCACCGATGGGCCACCCCAACTGAAAGACACCCGCAGGAAAAGAAGAGAAGCTTCTACAGTCCAAATGACACATCAAAAAATTCACCTGCAAAACAAGATTTAAAGTAAACAGGAAATCAGAGATTTAGGCAATTAAGCAGGTATGGGATGAACATGCATTTGGCTACACAGAAGTCCTGCGAGCTGGTGAAGCTGTGGCAGAGTACTGGGTGTCCAGATGAAAGTAGATCAGCCCATTCCCATGGCCGCTGTGTTACAGGAGCAAAAAAGTGCGTACTGAAGACAGTTCAACTTGTCTGCAATATCATCTCATGTATTTAATACAAAAATCATGAGACAGTTAAGGCAAGTCCAATGATGCAGAGCAGTGCTGCAGGTGTGGGATCAGTGGCAGAGAAGCCAGCAGGTCTCAGCACAGCGTGAGGCAGAGAAGTGGAGGATGCTTCTATTCTACAGGCTTGGTCTTGGTTGATAAGACAGGGGAAAAGGTGAGACAAGAGAAGGTTGCACCCATGATAAATTATCCACAGAAAAATCATTACCAGCTTTCAGATATGCAAAGCAAAGGTAGAAGTCTGGAATAATGAATTTGAGGATTACTCAGTTTAATTCCATCTGTAGTTCTGCCTGTCATCTGATTTCCATAGGATAGAAAATATCAGAGAAAATAGAGCTAAAAGAAAGAACAGTAGAAAAAAACCTGCCTTTGGCTTATGAAAAGCAACTGCAGGAAGCGAATGGCCACAGCCTAGAAGGGGGAAGCTCCCGGGGACCCGAGCACCATTCAGGAATGCTTTTCAGGGTAATAGCTGACACAAAAGATGGGGATTAATCATGGTCTCAGAAAGCAGCACGACAAAAGATGGTGAAGCTGCAGAAGGAGAGTTTTATGCCAGCTATTTTTTGCAGTGAAAGCCATTGTGCCATGTGGGTGCTGCCCCAGCCCGGCGGCGGGGGAGGCAGGAGGGGAGCGGGGCACTTGGAGCCCGCAGGAGGTTGGGCACAGCCAGGGACCCGGGCAGCCTTTGGCAGCCTGACCTGCCGTGATTTATTACTTCTGCCAGAGCACAGCAGCTCCCAGGGAGTGGAGGGGAAGCAACCCATAAGCAGGCTGGTGCTCAAGTTCTCCTCAAATTATTCTCTTCACCACCACTTAGGTGACTTCCTAATCACCGCATAAACAGCTATTTCTTATCAGACCGCTATTCTGAATGGGGTTTTCTCTATCTCCTCTCAACTTTAATTTCATCTGGCAAAAAAAACCCCGTAACGCTGAAGGCTTGATAGTCATTGCAAGAACAGTTGCTCTTTGCACATCTATACCTTTAATATGTTACTGATGAGTAAGGCTGAGTCAGATTTACAATTAAGATATTTGGTCATGCAATTAATGATGAAATTATCTGACGCATGTGTCAGTAGTGCAGCGTGGCTCCTGTGGAGGCTGACAGGAGTTCTGCTTTTGACTTCAGTGGCAGCAGAGCCAGCTTCAGAGCTCCCTACCTTCAAGCTTTGTTAATGCCATGAATAGCATGCTGTATGCTTGGTAGCGTATCTTTGAGGCTATCTGTTGGCATGGCTTAATTATCCAGTATCAGTTTTCAATTACGAGCATATGGATTCTGACTTGGCTGTTAGAAGTCTAACAGCTCTTTACCCAAAATGTACGAGCATTCTCTGGTGTCCTTAGGCACAATTTTTCTTCTCCATCACAGAAAAATGTGACCTCTTTACTGGCATTAGCAGTGACATTGTAGTTCATAAACTGTCCTTAGTTGGGGTTGAAAAGCATTGTAATGATGTGAAATATTTCCCTGGAAAAAATAGATTCTGCTTGCTGAGGCACTGCCTGACAGCTTCCACACTCGAGAATCAGAATGCTAAAAGTATTTTAAGTCAAAGAAAGCTTATGGTAATAAAGTACAGTCTGGTATATACAGGGAGAAGTTATTGTCTTAAGTGTGAAAATAGAAGAGGACTGTGACTTAGACTACACTTTCTCTTAGTCTTATCATGCATCTTATTACATCTTCCCTGCAAATGCAGTGACAGCAAGACCAGTTTAGAGCAAGTCTTCTCCCTGACTGCAGTCCTGGAGCTCACAGCGAGTCCCGGTGTTCCCAAAGCCGGAGCCTCCTCTGCTTAATTGCAATGAGAAAAGTGGTATTGGTGGGAGCAGGCTATAGAGAAAACTGTTCTTCTAGAGAAAAGCCTCCTAATTCTATTATGATTTTCATTATGTTTCCATTTTAAAATGTCCAAATGATAAAGTCATAAAAATACATAATGAAAACAGTCAGACCATTAACTACAGTCAAATGCAACACCACTAAAATAAAACTTGCAGGTGCTCCTATAATCAGCAAAGCAACACGATTCAGATCAAACAAGGAAGAGGGGATACTTTGAAATCTTTTCCTCCTGCTTCCAAATATTTAGAAAATGCAGTTTTAACGCTGCAAATTATATTTCTTTATGTTGTTATTTTTCCTGAACTGGATGCTGTGACAGCAGTCTGCATTTCATAAGGCATGGATTCCAACCAGCAAAATCTATTCTCAACAGGAAATACGCTCCACTTAGTCCAAATGTTCTGAGGACATCAAACATATTTGTATAAACATGCTGTATCATAATTGAGAGACTTGCTAGTTCTCAGGATTTAGACAGCACTTCACAGCTTCAAGGTGCTGTACAAACATTTAACTTGTTTATTAATTAATTTTTCTAACTGGGGACATAACCTAGATTTAGTTAGAAGGCAGCTGTGGGTGAAAGGAGGTTGGGTAAGCAGGTTTATCATGTTTATGTAAAAGACCGTACCAAGTCCTCTTAGAAGAGCTTCCTTACCAAAATAAAAAGCTAAAACTTCTCAAAAGACATTCCAGTCCCCAAAATCACTGTGTGACTGTTATCTGAGCTTACTGTATTCTCTTCCTCGAATTGGCTCTCTGCTTCTCCATTGCTGGTGTGAGCTCACTCGAACCACAGCCATTTCAGTGCAACATTATCACAACGTGCTGGAGGAACCGAACAAGTGCTGGGAACTGGCTGGTTCCCCCATGAAAACCCAGAGTCCTGTCTAGGCATGGGTTTGTCGGAACTGCTACCAACAAGAGGAGTTAGGGTTTGGGATCAGAGGACTGTTTTTGTTACAAAATATATTTACAGTCAAAGGTTGATGTGGGAGCTGGGTAAGAGGAAGCCACAGTTAAAGGAACAACTGTATGAGCAGTTACTCTGCAAGCTAAGAGTCAGGGCTAAGAATTGACCTAATAACTGATCAACAGCACTGATCAACAGCAGACGCTTTGGGAAGATGAACATGTACCGATGCTTTCCCAAATATATGCCCCCAGCCACCAACAAATGACAGATCAGAGCTCGCAGGGACCTGCAACCTCCCGCAGGGACGGCAGAAGGCAGCTGTGAATCAGGGATCCCCCACAGCCGCCCCGCTTCACCGCAGTGAACCACCCAAGCACTGCCCCTGCATCTTCAAAGTCTATTGTAGCCGGTGAGAAATGAGAGCGGCACTTTTACCAGGTTTTTCCAAGCTGAATGCCCACCTGAGTTCTCCTCAGTGACCAAAATAAGACTCCTGTCAGCTGTGACGGACATTAAGCTGAGCCTTTGAGCCCTGAAAACCTTCTAACCCTGTTGGGCAAACCAATGGGCAGCTGTACAACAGGCCGGCTTGGACCACCAGGCTGAAGGTTCCAGAGGTATTTGTCACCAGTCTCCCCAGATTCTCCCAGAGAAGCAAAAATATTTTCCATTGGATTCAGTGGAACCTGGATGAATATTTTAAAAAAAACTTCTTGCTGTCACTCAGCCACGTCCTCCCCTACTCTATAAACTAGAGCACTGCGAACCAGCAGCCTCAGTACTCCTGCTCTGGCTTCTGGTTTTTATTACCACACCAGGGGATATTTTCAAAGACTCAGTCAGGAGTTATGACCTAGATTTACAAAAATATTCAGATCTGTAATTCCTATTAGCTGCTTAACATTCAGTGACATCAACAGCCTCATTGCCCGTTTCCAGCAGGGTTTTTTGGTAAAAACCATTTACTTCACAACTGATTTTTGCCCAAACTCCAAAACTGCTCCAAGTCAAACGCAGTATAGCTAAAATCATCTGTCCCCTATGGGTTTATGTTCTGACAGCACAGGAGAGTGAAAATCTCTCATCTGATATAGGAGTGTCTCTGCAACTTATTACTCTTTCATTGGCATATAGTAAATTGAGCTCTGGCAATAGCAATACTACTGGGAAATAAAGATAATTAAGAAACATAAAGCATGTCACTCTTCTTGAACCCAGTTGGAATCTTGGTTTTGTGTGTCTCTCTCGTCGTAGGATTATGAGCCTAGTTTTAAGTCTGTATTCTCATAATTTTACATAATTGACCATTTGCAATCTTCTATAATCTAAAATGTCTAATAACTATGCACGGAAAGTGAGCCCTTTCCATAATATTTATAAATATTTCATATGAACTGGAGTTAATACAATTTATTTATAATGCATGGGAGTCTGCAGTGGGTTTATAAAAATAATGGGTGTTAACATGCAGTCATGATTTAATAATCAGAAACTAATTTCTAAAATACATATGGAGAGTGGCTGGTTCCAGTAATTGGTAATAGGATTGAGAGGTGCAGATATAGAGAGATGACTGAGGTATGGTTAATATACCATACAGGGTGGAGCAAAGATGGCATCAAAAAGGACTTCATCCTACTGGTACCCTTATTCTTTTCAGTATCTGCCAGGACAAAACTAAAGTAGCTTCTCCAGAAATCACCAGGCTGCTGGATTAATTCCACCCTCCTGCCGACAACCACTGTGGTAGAGAATGATGTCACAAACATTATGTCACCGTGGTGCAATAACACCATCCAAGGATTCCTGTCTTCTCAGGAAGCTGCTAAGGAGCCATCAAGTTCCATGAACCACTAACCTTCTATTAACTAATTGATTCAAAACTGTTAAAAGGGAAGAAAAGTTCTTTATGTGTTCCACAGTAAATGTCTCTCTCTCTTATCTGATACACCAATGTTGCTTAAGCAATTCCCACAACACTTTAGAGATCTACATGGCAGATGGGAGCGAAGAAGCCAATCTGCAGAAGAAAACAGATGAAGTTATGGATCGACTGGAGAACATGCCGCACATACAGCTGAAAAGGACCTTCTGGTTTTCGTTCGCTGTGAATAAAAGGATGCAGAAATAAGCAAGTGGATGCATCTGATGCTGATAATGATAAAACCACAGCTGCAGTGAGATGACCGCGCACAAGTTATCCGAGAGAGAACCACGGCAAGGGAATAGACTTCCCATGTTAATGTCATTTCTGACACACATCTCAATTCACTTCCCATACGCTTTTAGCAGCCTGTGCATGAAAGACAATGGAACAGCAATTGTTTGTGCTGCCAGATGATCGTTTCTGCATTCAGGGGAGGGGAGAGGACCTTAACACCCATAATCATCCCACAAGACTGTTACTGCAGTCATGCACGTGCTTCCTCCCTGCAGTTCCAGCCACATGTTGTTTATTATTCATTATGTGACTAATCACACTTTCTATGATGTTCCAGTGACAAAATTACTCTAGATGCATTTCTCCACGATTTTTGCACTACTCAGCATCAATAAACTATGAAATGTATTAGAAAACAATGTTTCTGATGGCTTTCTTTTACAATACATTTCAGGTTACTCATGTTGAAAAATGCTTATCTTTTGAACTCTCAGGTTGCTGGGCTGAGCAAAACAAAGCCTTAAAAAAAAACCAAAACTAGTTCAGATCACAATTTTAATGGATTTTTTTATAAGAATCTGAATGGAGTAAGCAGCTATTTCAGGACAGCTGGATCAAGTTTCTCAGAAGTAAATGGGAGTTCAGGCAACAACTTGTGACATGACACGACTCTAAATATTGCAATTCCCTATTGTAAAAGACTTTGTGTTTTCTGTTTGGTAAGATATCCTACATATTTATTTACGTGAGAGTGGAATAACAAAGACAAAAGAACCCTTAAGAACTAATATGAAATTATTCCCCTAAGTAGAGCTATCTACAAGCTTCAGCATCTGCAGTTATAAGTTGTACTGCCTTTACTCTCACAGGAGTATTTACCATCTTCCCACTGGCTTCCCGGCCCCGTTTTGCCTCCTGGTAGAGCCCATTATGGGTTGTTCCAGCAGGGTCACTTCAGATTCCAATCAGAGCAGCATGTTTTTATTTCCTGTAAAAATACTGTTTAGATTCATGCCACTAAATAGCTACCAATGTAAAATAATATATTTATGACTTTATAAATAATACATTTTTTAGATGTTGCAATATATAGAAGTCAAGCACGCAATGTTTCTCATTCTGGATATAATCTGTGATTTCAGCCATCAGGTGAAGAATATGAAAAATAAGAACAAGTATTTTAGTTTATGTTCTTACACCTGTTGGCTATGCTCTTTCTGCGCTACCACTTCAATGTCCAACTGTATGTTCCTCATATAATTTTAATTACCATTTTTCTGTTTAGGAAAAAATATAGAGGGGCACTGCAAACTGGACAGGCAGAATGATATACATGGCCAATACTTAAGCTTACAGCTTTAGCTGATGTTGATTCTGATCTGCATGAAATGCTGGGCAGGACTGGAAGCCGGTGGCCCAGTTCTCCAGTGTGGCAGATACTACTGTCAAAACACGCTCTCCCAGTTCCCAGTCCTTGCAAACCCAGCCCCAGATCTGCAATCAAAGCTGCTGAAATTAAAGAGCTAAAGAGGGTAGAAGGCCCAAAGGACACTGTCGTGTTTACAGCTGGGATGGAGTTCACTTTTTTGCTAGCAGCTGGTGTTAATGCTTCGGATTTGGGATGAGAAATACTGTTGATAGCACACTGGTGTTTTTAGTTTGTTGCTGAGCAGTCAAGGACTTTCCTGCTCCTCACACCGCCCCACCAGAGAGCAGACTGGGAGGGCACGAAAAAGTTGGGAGGGGACACAGCTGGGACAGCTGACCCCAACTGACCAAAGGGATATTCCACACCATATGACGTTGTGCTCAGTATATAAAGCCGGGGTAAGAAGAAAGAAATGGGGAAAGATGTTTGGAGTGATGGCATTTGTCTTCCCAAGTAACGGTTACGCGTGATGAAGACCTGCTTTCCTGGAGATGGCTAAACACCAGCTTGCCCATGGGAAGCAGTGAATGAATTCCTTGTTTTGCTTCATTTGCTTGCGTGGCTTTTGCTTTACTTATTAAATTGTCTTTATCTCAACCCATGACTTTTCTCACTTTTATTTTTTCAATTCTCTCCCCAGCCCCAACCGCAGGGAGTGAGCAAGCGGCTGTGTGGTCCTATCTGCCAATTGGGGTTAAACCACGACAGATACGTTGCAGGCACCTTCGAAAGACACAAATCTGAGCCATGCACCTGTTGAAGGCAGTTGTAGCTTTAGCATCAACTGCAGATGCGTCCCCTTGACATTTAACTTCTGATTTCAGAAACTTTTCTTTCTAATCCTTTTTCTGTGTTTGTGCATAAGTCTGAAAAAAATTAATTCTGCTAAACTATTTGCCTTTGGAGATACTCTCTTTTCACCAGCAGCCCGTGTCCTTGCCTAGCTTTCTGCTCTTAACAAACCCCAGGTTCAGCTTGATCCAGTTTTGCTTTTCTGGAATTACTTGTCTATTGTAAGCAGTCCCTTTCAAGCTCTATTTTATAAGAGAAACCTCCAAGTTCACATCTTTTGTTCTCTGTACATGCCTTTTTGGAGCATGGTACAGCAAGTACCCATCCTCTCAGGTCCTGAAACCGGTACTTGGACCCCTCAAAAGGTCCAAACTCAGAGGAGGGCAAGGCACCCTGCACCCTTCCCCAGCGGCATCAAGGTCACAGCTGTGTATGATGTCCAACATAACGCCTTTTCAGAGGATGTGTCAAGAAAAGGAGGAACAAGGGCTTAGGAAAAGAAACGCTTACGCACAGAAACTTTACTCTTAAAAACCCTGAAGAAACACATATCTCTGAAAAAAAAAAAAACAACCCAAAAGAAATCTCCAGAGATGCACTGCCCTGTGGTCCGAGCTCACAAGCCTGACACGGGTCCACATTTTAGATGGGTCTGACTTCCTCCTGCCTTCCCTCTCCTCCAACTCATATTCATGCCAACAACCAAACTCATCCAGTCTTTGCTCCTTAGCCTTCTCTGCTCTACTGCTCCTGCTCAGCAATGCAACCCAGCCCCGATGGAGGAGACGCTGCTGATTGATAGCCCCGGATCACTCTCGCTCCCTCTCCATCCACACCTGTCTGGGACGCAGCAGCACCCATCCATACCCAGGGACGGCCCCACCAGCTCTTCTCAGCCTGCTATCACACACAACACACACTGCCGCTAGTGAACTGATGCACCTATGCGGTTGTTATGGTTTAAGGAACCCACAAAATTTATTGTCATTTAGGCAATTATTGTCTCACCTGATGACCCCTCCCCAGGCGGTAGGGGAAGTCGTGTGAAAAACAAGGAAACTCAAGGGTTGAAATACAAACAGATTTAATAGAATAAGGCTAGATAATTAACATTAATATCACTAAAGAACCAATATTGATCCTGATACCGATATAGAATATACGATAATTATACGCAGCCCATTGTATCAGCAGGAAGCCATGCACTCCCAGCAAGGGACAGCAGATGCGGGACACTGCGAGCACTATGGCTTTGTGAGGAAGGGAAGGGCTCAGGGCAAGGAGTTCTCAGGATCACAGCCATCAAGGAAGAAAAAGAACTCCTCAGCAAACTTTCCAATTTATATTCAATGTGACGTTCATGGTATGAAATAATCCTGTTGGCCATCTGGGGTCAAGTGCCCAGATCTCGCTCCTCCTCATCCCTGCACCTGGCAAGGCTTGAAAACACTGAGACCTTGAAAGCTGCATCGCATAGCTCGCCATGAAGTAAATACTTTCACAAATTCAGACACTAGAGTCTTCTAAAAGTGCAGTTTTCCCAAGCATTAGAAGAGACTTTACTGAAAAATAAAATTACTGAAAGACAAATTAGCCCTGTGTTGCTCAAACCAGGACATTGGTATAATTTCACCTGGGGGAAACATTTTCCCTCCTGCTCTTTTTTATTTTTAGATGGAAGCCCTACCAATGTGTGGAAAGCAGAGCTCCTCAAGGTATCTGAGCAACTGCAGTGTCTCAGGTAAGCAGTGTACAGGCAGAAGGGCCAGGGGCCTAGTCGGGTAACCTAGCATACTTGTAATACAAGAGAATACAATAATAATGATGTATATGAGAATAAATTTGTAAATATTACTGATCAAAGTTCAGATCAATAGATATTTTACATATCAGAGTAAACATAAAAACTTCAGTGTCAGCTTAAGCTTTTAATAATTTAATTCATTTGTTGATGCATTTGTCTTTTCTATAATCTGATCTATTGGTCTGGTTCTCCAACATAAAAACCATTATTGCAGCAAATGTCGCCATTTTAATTTGTAACCAGTGTCCTAGACGCATCCCATAAAATATTATTTTAATCCCTTAAAAGGAGAAGAGGAATTTTTCATTAATTAATTGGATGGTCTTGGATATTAAATATAGTAATAAATGTCTTGCAATGCAGGTGAAATTTAAAATATAAATAAATGTTGTTGACTATTGGAATGTGAAAATTCTGATATTTATGTTTAGTTAGTACACAAGTCTGCTAGAGAAAGAAAACAACTCAAGTCATCTTGGCCCTGAAAACCTCCCTCCACTACGGCAAGGCTGAAGGAACCGCATGTCTGTATGAAGGAGAGGAAATAAAACCAGCACCTCTCCCAAAAGCGGTTTGTCAGAGCCGTCCCCAGGCTGCAGAGATGGTGCCCAGGGGATCGCTCACCTAGAGCCTACTCATAAGCCTTAAGGCTCCCAGTTGGGTCCTCTCTGTAATTAATCCTCCCTAATTTAGTTCTCTTACATGGCAGGAATCCTTGCCTATCTCATCCCCTCGCACTATGGAGTCAAGGTAACTCGCTTAGACCAAATGTCTACTTTTCTGTGCCTGAAGTGCCATGGATGCCATTTCTACTCTGTTCTCCACCACTTGGACCTTTTTTGGCAGGAAGTCCAGCTGTATGCCAGAAAGACTTCTGTAAAGGCATCTTTAAAAAAAAACAACAACCAAACCAAAGCATTCACATCATGCAGGGCATCAGAAGGCTGGAGCATCTCTCCCATGAAGAGAGGCTGAGAGAGCTGGGGTTCAGCCTCGAGAAGAGAAGGCTCTGAGGAGACCTTGTAGCGGCCTTCCATTACCTGAAGGGGACCTACAGGAAGGACGGGGAGGGGCTGTTTGCAAGGGCACGTAGCAATAGGACGAGGGGCAATGGTTTTAAACTAGAGCAGGGTAGGGTTAGATGAGACATTAGGAAGAAGTTCTTTACAATGAGGGTGGTGAGACACTGGAACAGGTTGCCCAGAGAGGTGATGGAGGCCCCATCCCTGGAGACATTCAAGGCCAGGCTGGATGAGGCTCTGAGCAACCTGATCTAGTTGAAGATGTCCCTGCTTACTGCAGGGGGGTTGGACTAGATGGCCTTTAAAGGTACCTTCCAACCCAACACATTCTATGATTCTATGCAAAACATTGCAAGTACACAGCGAGCAGCACGATCTGAATTCACATTAGCACTTCAAATATTCAGATAAAACAACAACAAAAATAATTCCAGATAAAGCAAGAAGTCCTGTTAACTCCAGCAACTGTTTAAAATTTTCCTCACAAACTTGCTTTTTGCTCACAGTGGAGGCACGCGCAACGATTACTCATAGATATATAACACACCAAAACTTCTGAGGTTGAAGTAGTCACTTTTGGATTAATAGACCAGGGCTTGCCTGACTGCTGGGCTTTACGCTAATCTTTATCATGTGTCTAAAAAGCTGATCGGCAGCACACTGCCCAAAGGGTCAGTGGGAGTCACTCTACTCAGAAGCGCTCCTGGAGACCTCAGACAGGTTTCTCCATCTCTCTTCAGCCCTGGGGACCCCGCGGCAGGCCAGCTGGGCGGCCAGAGGCTACGGCAGGCGGCGGGAATGTGGAGGAGACAGTAAGGCCGAATGCGCGCACCCTTGCATTTATGAGCTGAGTCAAGACTTTAGCGCTCTCATACTCCTAGTATTAGAGTAATTATTTTCTCTTTGAAAAGGAACAATGCTGCAAAATTAGTATTGTCGGGAGCTATTTGGATATACATGGAGAGACCTTTCTCTGCCATAAAACCACAATGAAGATCTTTATTTACAGGATATTTGGTTAATCATCTAACAGGACTGATTCATCTGTTTTTCACAGCCATGACAAATCCTTCAAATTCAGAACGATTTATAGCTTTGTTTTTACAAGTAAATAGATGACTATTGTTTGCATTAACTTAAACTATACTATAGTTTCCTATGAAAAGTCAAGATATTACTTTTTTTGGGGAAAAAAAAATTATTAAAGTAATTCTTAAATGTGCACAGAGGCATAGGACATTTAAAGTGAGACTAAGTAGTAGAGCACCTTTTAATTTATTCCCTCCCAAACACCATAGTAAGAAAGATAGTATGTTGAAAGAGTCTGTACAAGTTTACAGCTAAATTTTCAGACATGAGTTAAAAAATAAAATTGCCAATGAAAGTTCTTTCGAATATCCTGTTATATTGAATATAAATATGAGTTTATCAGACATACAAATCATTATTCCCTGTTAAAGAAGCTGAAGGAAACTTTGGAAATAAATGAACTAATCTCATCTACCAATATCTGTAGAAAAGCATACCTCCAGTGTTTTAAACTGCAAAAATATCTATATTATTGTTTACGTATTTCTGATATGAATCGTAATTCAATCCGCTAAAAATCTGTTTTGGTGATCCTACCCTATAACCTAATAAAGTAATTGAGCTGACCATACTCTTAGCAAGAGATTCAGCTTTTCAATAAATGAAATGTCCTTTCCTAAAATCCATTACAAGTAAGCTGTTAATTTGTAGCTGCAGAATTCCGCTGACGATGACGGAATGCTCTTGAAGTTACTGTTTTGCAGTAATACAGCAATGCAACCAATTTCATAGCAAATCCAGTCAAACAATTAACGTTTACATCATTTTAAACTTGAAAACATAATTAGTGATCTTTCTAGTTACCTAAAACAGTTGGTTAGTGCTGCCCTTCACTGGTTTGTAATGGTATACCACAAATCAAAACTAATGGTTACCTGACAAAGTGTGGCTCAGCCATATGAAAACCGACTGAGTTTTCCCTGCTTCCCTCTCCGGGAGTTCCACACCCCTATCAAATGAACACCCAAAAATGCCTCTTCATAATCCAGGTTTTCAAGTATTAAATGCTTTTATTCACTTATTTCTCCTTTTCATTGGGAAGGATAAGATAATTTCAAAAACTATCTTCTGCCCATTGTTCTTGTGTTTTTATCCCATGTCAGAACACTACTGTAATTCACTTCTGAATGTTAAATTATGCTTTTCCCCCATGAAAGAAATTCATCAGCAATAGAACAATGAAAATAATCCCTGGAGTGTTTCTATTCAATATTAAAATATTGGGCTGATTAAAATTGGTACTGAGTAATGTCCGTATTTGTGTAGGAACGCATGTGGGATTGGGTAAATAACTGGTAGTTCTCAATGCATGCCTTTTGCCCTGCTGAGGGAACAGAATACAGCTGGTTCTTTAGCACAGCAAATGTAATCATCCTTGTACCCCAACATTAAGCCCCATTTAGGAACCGAATTCAGGGTGGCTGGTTGTCCCAGCTAGCTACCACATATATACTATGAGAGCTGCATGTCTTTAAAGAGCTATTTTTGACAAGGAAAGATGTTTAGTATAGTATTAACAGCTAGAAGATGTCTGGCGACAGATGATTAATTACTGTTAATTACTGTAGGTATTATATATAGCAAGTCCAACCTTAGATGCATAACTCAGATGAGAGCAGCATTAGGTTCTATACACAAACGTAAGAAGCAGTCCCTGACTCCAAGAGTTGACAAGTCTATCTGCTAAAAAAAGACAAGCACATGAAATATTTTCAAAATATAGAATTAAAAGATGGAACCTCCATTTCAAAAACAGGTTCAATGTTTTTGGACAAATAATCTATTCCTTTTTATAATACATTATGCTTACTGTTATGTTTGAAAAATGGCTGAAGCTTGCATTGGTGCTGGCCATTTCTGTAGAACATTTCATTCTTAAAAGCCTTTTTGCAAATGCAAAAAAAAAAGCCCTTTGCTATGCACATTTTTGATCAATTGTATTGACAGCTGTACCCTACTGTTACCCATGTGGGTGAGCAGGCTCCCCCAGGACTCGGCTCAGTTACAGAGACATGAGCCTCTGTGAAGCTCTACGAGCCTGTGGGTTTCCAGCAGAAAGGGCACCCAAGCAGAAGGTGAACTGAGCAGAGAGGAATTCAGAAAATGGGGACTTTTGAAAATTTTCCTCCAAAGCACCTTGGTCAATACCATTCAGGGAGTTCGTCACTATAGAAATGGCTGACTGAGCCCAGCCCAGTTACTCTGAACCCATCCTTATTATGGCACCCTATTTTCATTTGATTAATAAGTGCTGGCCCACAAGTAGCAATTGGACCTTTATGATCTTTGTTTCTACAGAATGCATAATGATAGCAGGAAAATGCTTCAGATAAATCTCTTTCAGCTCCTCTCATATTTCATGCCAGAATATTAAGGTTTACCTTTTCTGCAAGGTTTGACCAATTTCTGAGGACCCTCAGGTCACCCACACTGCTAACCACAGCCAATGAACTGAATAGTTAAACCATCAGCAAAGATGAGAGTTATCTAAATTTTTCATCAGTTGGTTGGAATAGTATAAATAAAAGCAGAACAAATATAGAAACTATGAAGTCTTTACAAAACAGACTCATAAAACATCTCATGTTTTGTTACTTTCCCCAAAAGCCAGCCCAGGCTCCTCTGGAAAGACAGCTCTTTCCAGTTCAGTTTAGCGACCCACAGTTACATGTGGTTTCACTGAGGATGAGACAAACTACATTCCACCTTGTACCAGAAATCAGCGTTAAAATATGATCCCGTTTGTTCCGTGGGGTTGATGAGCACAGCTACAGCTCTCAGCCCGGTGGCTGGTGCCGAAGGCAGTGAGGACGAGCAGTCACGCCATGACTGAGAGCAGCCGCGCTGCCGGCCACCAGCTGGGACAGCCATTAAGAGCAACACAACCCAAAGGCTTTGTCAGGAGGTTTCTCAGCTACTGCTGGTTTCTAGGAAATGATGAAACCTAAAAATACCGGGCTCTGAAGGGAGGAATCAATAGGTGAGAGAAGAGTGTACCTACCCTGCACCACTCCGGTATCTTGTTCTGCACCATGCGGAGTCATTCCCTGCCCAACCACAGGAGCCAGTTTGACCCCCAAGGAGGTCATTTCCTTCTTTCCACTGCAGAGACGAGGCCTGATGCTCTCATATCTCATGTTCCCTTCCCTCTCTTGCTGGGATTTTCCACATTCCTGTCTATCTTTTGCTTCGGATACAGCTGCAAAGATTTTTATATTAGCCACTTCCCCTTTTTTTGTAATTACCAACTGTTTTTCTTCTGAGAAAAAAAATGTGTGAAGTATTTGTTATTTTCAAAGGAAAAATTTAGTTTAATGACATATCTGTTCACAAAACAAATCACCAGTGATTGAAAATAGAATGTGTGCTACCACTTTGTGAAAGTCATTTACAGCACAGAAAGACCACTTTGGCAGACACATTTATGTCTATACAAGATTAGATTCTGCATTTATTATGGGCATGTGGCATATTATTAATTATTAACACCAAAAATAAATGTTTATGTTTGCAGAAAAACAAGCTGCTAAATTCTGAAAAAATATTGTCAAGGATTTACACATTGTGTCATGTGTGTTATGTAAATGGAAACAGCAGAGATTCAGTATTTATTATTAGAACAAAACATTTTTCATCCTGCGAGCAGAAATCCAGGCTGTAATTTATGTGCATCTCTGAATCAACAAGTCCGATACTTGAGAATAAGCCTTTGTATAGCAAATAGCTGACTTTGCCTTCTCACCAAGGGCGCACCTCATGGAACTCCTTTGCCCACATTCCCTGGGGAACTGCATGGGAATTACAAAAATGCTTCTCCCAGGAGACCTGAAATGGTTCATTTTCTGCCCAAGACCCGAGGAATGAGTAATGGGGTTCCACGCCCTGCCAGCGGGAAACAATCCCAGTCCAATGAAAAACCCTGCTGATGAGGTAGTCTCTCTCCTGGATTTCATACATTCACAATTTCAAGATTTCAGACCAAGATGTCCTGCCCAGAGAAGCTCTCAGCCCTGAAACATGATTGGGAAAGATCTCCTTACCCTCTAAGGAGAAAAAGTCATTATCAAGCCATACGGAAACGGAGGCAGGAGTAGGATGTCAGACTCGCGTATCTCTTTATGTGGTGCGCATCAGTGCAACACCATACTCCCAGCTGGCCGCCCGGATTACCTTACTCGGGGGCTGGAGGGCTTTTGAGAGGACTGTGTGCCTCCACCGGCCTTTTCCATTAAAACTCCCCAGCGCTGCTAGCCGTGTCCGCTCTGGGAAGAGCACTATGATGGAAGCTCTGGTCTAGACAAGGCACTTGTAGCTGCCAGCATTTTTCTGTTCTGCCATCCATCCCGCTCAGAGAAAACCTCTTGCAAACTGTACTGTGATGGAGGTTTCAGAGCAAGGGGTGACATTTTTTTTTCAGCAGCCTCCCTGTCCCCTGCCCTTGAGCTGTGCTGAAGCTCAGGCAGTGGCAGAACACTGCTAGGAATGTCTGCGGTTTTGCCGCTCCGCTGAACAGAGTCAGGATTTGTCCCCCTGCCTGCACCCATGCAGAAGCCTTTTGATTTTGTCATTTATCTCAATACAGTTTTCCAATCATTCTGCTGGAAATGACACTGCTGGAGGCACTAAAGGTGCGAGCCCAGACCAACATTCAAATCCTCGCCAACCAATTGACTTTACCGGAGGTTAAACTACTGTGGGCAAAGCAGCAATAAAGTGGACAGACGAGCTCTGCCTCTGGGAGAGTTCGCCGTTTCTTGGCTATTTCTACCCCTGTCTCAGCTCAGCTGAGGTAAGCAGGGGCAAGCTAGCACTCCTCCTGCTCTCGCCTCCCGCACCTTTTGCCTGCTGCTTGGCAAAACCTCCTTCAGCTGCCGGCAGAAGAGGTCAGGAGGGTGTACGCAGCGTGCCAGGGGAGCAGGGCAGCACATGGAGCAGGCAGCGTCTCCGCGGTGCAGAGACGCACCGTGGCACCGAGCCGCTCTCTGCACAGCGGGACCTTCCCCGATGCCGCTCAGCCCCCAGTGGCTGCGGCCGCTGCCTGCTCCCTGCTGCCCTGCCACCATCGGCCGCTTCGGTTTGAGGTCAGGCCTCGGCTGCTGCGTCACGTCACATCTGCATATTTCACTTCAGGCCTCAGATACCCATACGCTGCGTTTCAGGCAGGGAAGCTCCCCGTGTCGCTGGACACATTTCCAGGGACACCCGGCGCTTCAGGCAACGGCAACACGGCGGTCCTCTGCTGTGGGGACATGCATTAATAAAATAATTCTGCTGTATCATTAGAGGTCAACTCGGACTAGAGCAGGTAATAAAAGATTCATAACAGCACATGAGGGGATGCACTAAATATCCAAACTGCAGCTGGAAATCATGCAGAGCTCGATTAGGTTTAGGACTTGGTTAAAAACTCGCAGTTCAGCTGGTGTTGCACAGAAAAGTTTGCACTACCATTCTGTGCCAGCAATTTATGCTGCTTCCAGGAGAAATTATGCCTCGTAGCAAGGAGTATCCTAACAGGCATGGGTGCTCCCATGCTCAGGCCAGTAATCAAAAATTAATCCCTTTCCCTGATTCCGTTAGGGGCCAATACCAGCTATTACTGAGAAGACATAAGAAATACTGCTGGAAGCACTTTCAACATAACAGGTTCCCAGTGTTGTGACTTTCCATCCTTTGGTATTTAACAACTGGCTAAATCTTCATTTCAGCCAATTTCTAACACAGTAAGGCAGGTAGAGGGTCCTTCAGTAGTCTGCATGCTTTTAAATATTCCATTCAAACTTTGGTTAATCTTATTTTCTGTCTAAATATCAAATCTGCTTTAGTAATCCTGCTAAAGTCCAGTCTCAAGGTGCTGTGGCAGCGAGTTCCCCAGTCCATTTACATGTGAACAATTGTTTCTCACTACTAAAGGGGCTATTAGAAATTCAATACAGGCATTTGCACAATATTTTCCGTTTGATTACAAAGGCATCGTCCTTTCCCCATTTTACTCCAGCTTATGACTCTAACAAGGAAAAAAACAACACAGGCAAGTCTCCTCTAGCTGCCGAATTCCATCTGCTTTTTCATCCTTGCAACAGCCTTGTGACAAAGAATTTAAATCGGATCCCTTTTTTCTGATGAGCTTAAAATTTGGCTGTGAAGTTTGGCCACATTCTCAGACTGGATTTGATTTTTGGCCATCATTTTTACCAGTACGGCACATCTAATCTCACACTTGGTGACACTGCACTCAAACCAGCTGCTCCAGCTTTGATACAGAGGAGGCTAATATCATTAGCAGAAGAACTTAATGAGGTTTGACATATCAAATGACTTGGTCCTGCCTTTAATCTTTGTGGCCAGCCAGTCCCACCAGCCAAGCGATGGTCGTAGCAGACAGGCCAAAGGCTCTGCATGGAGGATGGAAAACTTCCAACGCGTCCCCGTGGGTGAGGTTTAGGGCAGGCTACCTGAGCAGCACAAGGAGCAGAGCAGGCGCGTGCAGCACGCTCGGCTCGGCTCTCCACCAACCACACCACTGGTATTATCATAACGTGAAGAGCTGTGCTCTCTGCACACAGAAAGAAGTCTTCCTCTCCCAACTCAAGTTTGAAGCAAGAGAGCCCTCCTCGAGCCTTCACAAAACAGTCACCTTCCAGCATCTGCAAACAGCTGTCCCGGACTGGCCCACAGCCAGCTAAAGCCACCATGCCTGGAGCACCTCCGAGGCAGAGGTCCCCAAGAGCTGTCATGGGCAGCGGGGCTGGTCCATCCGCACGTGCCACTGCAGGGACTTGGCTCAGTGCATACAGGGTCTTGCACTTTACTGTAAAGCTGGCCATCTGTCTTGTAACTCTGGAAACAACCCATTTCCTCCAGCTGCAGTGAAACTCTGCCCCTCTCCTTTACAAAAGGCCCTATGGAGCCTCGATGCCTGACACACTTCCAGTTCAAGTGGAAAGAGAAAATTACTCATTTTCATCTTATATCCTTTTGCACCATCTCAGGGACAATCTCCCTGCACCAGGAGGCTGCAAACAGAGCAAGAACTGCTTTGGGGGCTGAAAAACCCCGAAGCTTAATTTTCCCACTCCTTTGATCATTCCTGGCTTTCCCACACAAATGGCTTTTCCATGTATGTGGTACCTGCACTAACAGCCACAGAGATGCCAGGGAAGGAATGGAAAGAACGAAGTAATACCACTACCCACACAGGGAATTTTGTTTCCCCGTGGAAAGGAAAGGAGGAACTAGAAGGCATCTTTTTTACTTTGCTGGTTTAGCTGGCCGTAAGGGAAAGAAGTATAACGTCCTTCTTAATGGCTCCTGCCAGTTATTCACACAACCTACAAAGTTCCATGGCCCAAATGGAGAACAAGTCTCTTACTCTACCAGAAATCCATTGCCTCACTTCATCTGGTTACATCCTTCATCTGGTTACGTCCTGGCATTGCAAAATGCCAAATCTTGTCAACCGAATACGACGACACTGCTGCCTACATAAACACATTTAACACCTCTTAACATGCAAAACACACAAACAAACGACAAACACAGCTCCTCAGTGTTCTCAATGCAGCCAGTGTCTGACTGCCCGGAGCTGGCACCTGGAGTCGGTCAAACTCAGTGATCAGGTAGTTGCCAGGAGTAAGGGCAACTACGGGACTCACTCATCATTACTAGGTTTAGATACTGTTTTAAAGCCTGCAGAATTCTGAAGGGGAGAACCGTGTTCATCTCTCATTGAAACGACAGGAGCGGAGCGGGTGCGGGAGGGGACCGGGCAGGCAGGGCAGAACGCGGGGCCGGAGCTGTCGCATCTTTCCAGAGCTCAGAAGGACGGGTGCGAGGAGGGCGGTCACAGCCGCACCACAAGAGAACAAATATCGCTTTCTCTGCGCTTCGGCGGCACTTCGGTGCTGCGGGCGGCGGAAGGACCGGCGCTTTCCAGGCACGTCCAGCCCTGCGGAGGGACCCTCCAGCGAGGCGGGCGGGACACTGCCCCGTCCCCGCGGCCCGAGCGCCGCTGCGGCGGGGCGCTGGGCTCAGCCCGCGGCGGCTCGCACGGCAGAAGCCCTTTCGGCGATGCCCGTGTGCGCGTTACCGGGCTGACGCCGAAATAAGCAAGGAAAAATAAAGCCGCTCCAGCTGGGAGCGAGCACCCGCAGCCCCGCCACTGCCGGGTCCCCCCCTCTGTGGGGCAGGCGGTGCCGGCCGTGCCTCCCCCCGCCAGCTCCGGTCCGCTCGGCGGGGGCGGCGGGGCGGGGAGCGCGGCGGCGGGGGGGCGGGCGCGGCGGCGGCGCTAGGGCCGCGCGCGGCGCGGGCCCGGAGGTGGGGTAGCTGCCGCCGCCCCGCTCGCCGGCAGTCGCGGGGAGGTCGCTCCGAAGTGAGGAGCCGCCGCCGCCACCCGAAGTTTGGCAGCGCCGCCCGAAGACCTCCGCGCCTGCGGCCGCGCTCCGCCCGCCCCGCGCCTCATGCCGCCGCCCCGCATGGGGACGCCCCCGCCCTGAGCGGCGGTGGCGGGCGGGGAGCCCCGGCGGGCAGCACCCGCCTCCGCGGCGATGATCTGCGCGCCCGCGCACCGCCCGCCGCCCCGCCGAGCGCCGGAGGAGAGCGGCCGCCCGCCCGCCCGCCCCGCCGCCGCGCACTGCCCGCCGCCCGCGCACCGCCAAACTTCGACGCCGACAAGTGCCTAGGGCCGGCGGCGGACCCCGCCGAGCCCCCCGCGCCCCGCCGGCAACTTTCCCGGGGGGAAGCACCCCCCGCCCGCCCCGCGGCCCCTCATGCCGCCGCCGAGGGAGCCCCAGCGCGTCCCGGCGCCGCGCCGGCTCCGCGCCGCCCCGCGGTGAGGCGAGGGCGAGCCCGAGCGGTGAGTACCGCCCGCCCGCAACCCCGCGCACCCCGGGGCGGGAGGGGGCGGGGGGTGGGCTGCGCAGCGGGGGTCTGTGCTGTGCCGGTGTGTGTGCGGTGTCCCCCCGCCGTGCCTCCCCCCAGCCCCCGGGGAGGCTCGGGCCGCGCACCCAGGGCGGATCTGCGCGGGCCGCGCGCCCCCTGCCGCCCGCGCGGAGCGGAGCGCGGCCGGGGCCGGACCAGGGCGGGGCGGTACCTGCGCGGCGCTGCCTCCTCCGCGGAACTCCCTCCTCCGCGGAACTGCGGCCGGCCCCGCCGGGCGCCTCGCCGGGCTTTGAAGGGGCGCGTCCGCGGGGCGCGGGCGAAGGGAGAAGCCCTGAGGGGAAGCCCCGAGGGAGGGGCCCGCGCCCGACCCTCCCGACCCTCAGCGCGGATCTTCCCGCGCGGGGGAAGGGGTGGAGGGGCGGGAAGATCCAAAGTCCCGTTTGACAGAAGGCGGGGGCGGAGGGACAGAGGGCCCCGGCCGAGGAGCAGCGGCCAGGTCGCTGGTACCCAACCTGGAAACACTTCCCTCCCTCGCGTCGGAAATTGCAGGCGGCTTTTCTGAGCGTTCCCGCACACACGCTAAAGCCCTAAAGAACGCCCCCCCCCCCACCCCCCCCAGGGCGGTGAGCGGCGCGGATCGGCTCAGCTCGGTAAAACAGACGCTTTTGTACTCGCAAAGTTGGTGCATGTGCATTTTCGGCCTCTGCTGAATATACTTTTATCGTTCTGCAATCAACTTTTCGATATTCCGGATCTGATGTGCCGCGAGCCAGCCGTACTTCTGCGGGGATGTTGGCGGAGACAGTGAGTGAAACAAACGGTGGAGATGCTTTTAAAGAGGGAATAAATCACTGTCTTGCCTAAGGACAATGCGGTTGAGGATGAGACACTGTGGCCTGGGCAGCCAGTCGAAGGGAAGACAAACACAGTAGAACTTTCCCCGACTTGTTTTTTGGTGTGTGGGGGGGCTGTTTTGGTTTGTTTTTTTAATCTGGAAAAAAAAATAAAGGCTGATTTCTGGCATATTTTTGGAGTTTTAAAGGATGTTTACCAGAGCGTTTCCAGCAGCTAGCAGCAATATTCTCACGGAGTCCTGGACTTTGCCACCAACCCTCAACCCTGTGAGAGTGATAAGAAGCGGCACCAACTTTATAGCTACGTATGTAAAATCTGGCAATAGCATGGAACAAATTCAGGATTCATTAGGCTTTCATTTTCATTCAGTTTTGAGGCTAAGAACTTGCAGTTAGAAAGTCAAGAGCTCACACCACGACTTGAACGCTTGGTAGCCCTGTACCCCGGATACGCTGCCCGAGGAGCATGCCTTATTGAGGCTTATCACCTTATTGAGGGTGAAAAATAACGACCAAAAAAACTGCAACCGCCCCAAATACTGACTTAAATTGAGAGGAAAAACTTACAGAACAGATTAATGCTAGGCACAGAGATATTTAAGGCAGTAAGCCACAATTATAAAGATTCTAGAGGAAAAACTTAAAGCTGCTACGTACAAAGCTTCTAAAATTTAAATAGCTGAAGTGCTTTTACTGCATATGCTGACAGCTGATGATACCCGGCAAGCAATGGCAGCAGTAGTGTGAGGTGTCACTCAGCAAAGAATGATGTGGGAAAACCAGAAATATTATAGTGCCAAATCTCAGTTTTTTCATAGCAGAATGCTGTATTTTATTTTCCTCAGCCAATAGGTATTGACATTTTAAATTCCTCCTGAGGCAAAGAAATCTTTTTCTGCTAAACAGTTAAATAAGCTGGATAAAAATAGAACCTAAACTTTGTTTGGAACAGCATTTGAGTCCAAAGGCACCACAGCAATTGTTTGGAATATACTGTATTTCATACAAGTATGATGGAAAGTGTGTATTAAATCGTTCAATACAGGGTTCCTTCTTGTTTGCATAGATGAATAATTTTGCATTTATAAAAGAGGTTGGGTTGGGATTTTTTATAAATATCGGAGCTTTATATGTACCAGGTTCTCAAGTTGTCTGGATGTAGCAAGGAATAAAACACTTGGGTTCTATTAAATGTAAGTTGCAGGTACGAGGCTTAGTTCTGTTTTATAATACACATTATTTCATAGGTTCTAAACCGTCTGTAAATAATTAATAACTGGAGTGGACACAAGGATCTTTTCACCTGGGCTTGATTAGATACATTCATCTGCTGCAGCTGTTAGGGATACAAACTTAAAACATGTTTCCTTTGGAAAAAGCTGTTGTTTAAGTGCCATGCTGGGAGGAGAGCCCAGCGCTCCTTCCCTCGCTCCGTGATTTTAGCCGGTTCTCCTCAGGCTGACGAGCATTATAATAGCCGGGTTTGGCTCTCGTTCTTACTCGTGCTTGGTGGCAGCGTGCACTTTATCGACTGCACGGTCTGTGTGAGAGGCGATCGCTCGTTATTCTATTACCTCGTTCGCGTACCTGCTGTTTGCCAAAGAGGGAGGCCAGTAGCCCACCCGTGCGGTTTGCACAGCCACTTCCAGGCAGGGAGCTGGTGTGGGGCGTCCAGCCGACGCCGTTTGTGCGGGGGGAGTTATTGGGGAAGGGGGTGGATTTTCACGGTGATGGAAGGAGGCAGAGGAGGAGTGTTTGCTAACAACCCCCGAGGAGATCTGAAGTTCTTTCCCAGCATTGATTCTGCTGAGATGCATTTTAGCTGGTTTGCGAGGGGGGCGTCTGCTCCGGCTGCAGAATTGAGATGCCGTGTGAGGTGTGAGTTACCCACCTGGAAAGGGACACCTGTGCTCAGAGACGCCTTCACAGACCGTTTGGGTCCAGGGGTCAGCTGCGTGCTGTTCTTCCCAAACGGCTGTAACATCCTCGCTGTGGCCTGAACGTCCAGCCCTTTGCAGGTGGAGCGGGGCTCTGGGGGAAGGCAGAAGCAGCAGAAGTGGCCTTCAGCCACTGCTGCCTCTCGGGTGCCTCCCAGTGTTTTCCGTATTGCAGAGGTGGTGGCACATGGGAACGTTCAAGGCCCAAAACATCCCACAGTTCGGCGGTTCATACTGCCATTTGCCCCACAGAGGAGATCTCCAGGAGGCGTTGCATTCATTAGCTAATGTCCTTCCAGCAGCTCACCGTTCCCTCACCCCCGGTCAGGAAGGACGTCGCTCCCTTTTTGCCACCCCCAGCACCCAGGGCGTGCGATGGGCAGAGCACCGTGGGGTGCAGGGGATCGGGGCACCAGACATTAGTTATTCCTGATTCGTTTGATTGCTTTTCTGTAAGGTCAGATGGCACAGGCGTTACTGGGGACAAAACCCCGTTGCTTTACGTTGCCCTGAGCGAGAGGCTTAGCGCTCTACGCAGCTGGTACAACTGTAAACTTCAGAAATGTTATTCTAAACGGGTTTTTTACAGAATAATTCAACTAGGTATGTCCTTAGCAATAGAGCAGTGAAATGCAGAATGCATATCATGAGTGACTCTGCAGGAATAAATATAAGCAAGACAAATCGTATAAGCTCCATCAGAAAAACCCCAGCAGCGCTCAGCGCATGATCCTTAATGTGCTTTGGTCAATATCTTTCTCTGTATCAATGGAAGCTCATTAAAAGAAGATATTGCAGACTAACTGAGCCATGCCATATTAGTTCTCGCCAAAGCTTGACATTTTTAATACATTAATAATATGTCTGTAATGTAATGGAAAACTATTAATCAGAACTGGTTATATGCCAGAAATTTAAGCTATAATTGGCTGCTTCTTGTCAGGAATGTCTGTCGTACACTGCTACAGCTGCCTAATGCTCAGATGTCTTGCACTCCTCTGCACTTTTTCCTTGTCAGTGCACTAAATTCGATCAATGTTATAGTCTATAATTCTGTGTAACGACCATCATTATGACTCTGGCTTACTTTAATGAGAATTCGTTATATGGGAAGTATTTTAGCGCAGTGTGTTAAGGTAGTGGCTTGCTTCCCATTATTTTAGACCTATCCAGTTCTGTTTATTAGTTGATCTGAGTCTCAGCAGTTATGAAAGGTTACAGGTAACTGAAGAGCTAGCAAGGAAAATATTAAACAAATCTATTTTTGCCCTAATAGACAGGCTTGTAGTCTAAGGATAATTAAACTCAGTAACTTCTTATTTCTACACAGAAACATGGTATTCATCTACTGTTTATTCCAACTGTGACCAAGCCTTCTGGAATACAGTGCATGTTTTGATTTGTCCCAAATTTAAAATAATTTGGCTCCTTTTTTAGCAGAGCAGTTGTTTCCCTTTTGTATAATGACTGTTCTAAACTGTGGGGTTTGGGAAGTGTTTTTTTCCCCCCTGCAAAATAACAAAATACATTGAAAAGGACTAGAGGGAAAGAGAATGAGATGTCTTTAGAATGACATGAAAAGTGTTCTTTGAATTACTGAATTCCAGGATAATAAGTAAACATTCCCACTGAACACAAAAAAGGAAGTAAGGTCGCTACAAAAACAGCGGTACTACACAGTGTGCTTCTTAAAAAGATTTAATTTAAATTTGGTCTTAGATATTTCTGCTTTTGTGTCAAATTCAGATTTGAAGCTTAAATATATTTGAACTGGTTGAGAATTGTTATTGCATGAAAATTCAGATATTCTCTGCATATTCTGATAAAATATATGAGCGTTGTGTGGTAACACTTGATAAAATGAATATAATGGAAAATTGCATTTACGTCCATACGGCAATTATTGTAAATTACTTTGCTATGGAAACACAATTCAACCATCTGTTGGCATTTCATAGTGTCTGTAGTTTAGCTCGGTTTAAGATGAAGCATTATTTAAATATAGGGAGGCCATTTGCGAAGAGCTTTGAAGATAAGTTTTGGAAGTGCGTGTTACCACAGTGACATGCTGAGGAGCTCACCGGGTCACATACCACTTTCCGTGCTTTTGGGGTGTAGGAGGCTTAGTGACACTGGGCATAATTTAAAACTGGGAACATGCAGAGCAGGCTGCAGAAAGGGGTGACTTACGGTTGTTTCTTAACATCTGTCTGACGGGTTTGCTTAGATTTTAGCATCCAGACGAAACGAGTGCAGAGGTGCTGCGGCAGCTGGCTGAAATCCTCCTCCTGCAGAGCGCCCAGCGCCCAGGCTCCCTGTCCGCAGCTGGCACAGGCTGATGCCAGGCACAGGCTGAGAGAAATCAGTTGGAGTTCCTAGCCCTGGTTTTCCTTGGCCATGTTTAGGGTACTTACTCTGTCTTTGTATTTTTCCCTCGTACGTAATTTGTATTTTTACCTGTGGTTTTTAGCAAATGTATATTTTAAGTCATTATAACAACATCCTAGGATTTTATAGCTGTAATAATATGATTGTGATAGAAAGAGAGGGAATTTCTAGTTGCTTTCTCAAGAGAGGAAAGAGGATATATCTGCTATGAAATAAACGCTGAGTAAGCTGGTACCCCCCCGCACACCCCCCCCCCCCAAACCTTGGAAAAAAAGACTGCCGTAACAGAGGGGGAAAGCATCCTTATAGTAAGCTGCAAGTCAACCATTATCTTTATCGGTAGTTTATGATCAGTAAACCACAGTTCAAAGAAAGGAAAAAAAAAAGAGGAAAGCTCTTCCAATGCTAATGAAAAATTTCAAGGAAATGGAAGCGTGCTTGCAATACTTCTTACTCTTAAAAAAAAAAAATAATCTGAGAAATGCCTGAGGCTTTTGGAGCTCACTGAGGTCCTCTTGCCACGAGACTATCAGCACCTGGTAGCCCTGATACCCATCCTCTGTGTTGCTGAAATAAAAGAGCCTTCCTGCTGCTGCCCCGCGGTGACGGGCTGCCTGCTCCCCTGCCTGCACGATCTGGGCAACGGTTGGGTTCGGTAGTTTGCTCTCTGGTTTTGCTAGGGTAAAAATACAGTTTTTGGAAGCAGAAACCTGTAACTCACCTGGAATGTTATAAATCTGTCTTTGTTAGCGAAAAGTTAAATCCTTCATGTCAAAATACTTTTCACTGTGAATGATTTTGGTAGTTTGTTCATTCTAGCACAGCACCCACAGTAAAGGTTATCCATATTATACCAATTTGCTTTATATTGCATCAAACCTCCAAAATGTCAACATATCATATATTTTTGTAATGCATTGATTCTTGGACAATAACTCTAACTCTTATTGTTTCTAAAAGGGTGCTGGTGCCAGAAGAAAAGGATGATTGATGGGAAACAGACACCAGCCTGTAGACACTCATCCTTTTGCTTCGGATACTGATTTATCAGTGCGTCTGGGCATCCTCTGTGAGCCCTGAAGACGGAGGATCACTCAGGGTTATCGACAGTGTAGCTGAAGACCTGCAACTTCACAAATTATTATCTGCTATTGGACATCTTTTACAAGAAGCCCTGACAGATAAGTTATAAGACAAAGGACAAGCGCTGCGTTGCTGTGAAAGGCTGTCATCGGGGTCTGGGTGGCTTCTACCAAAGTCTTCAACTTAGTGAAACAAACACCCTATCCTAATGCTTCACGTTTGAGTTGGAACCTATTTTATAAAATATATACATGTATATGTATGTATATGCATAATCTATAGACTGCACGTACGCCAGTACTGAGCATCCTTACAAAGGTGACATAACAAGGATTTAGAAATGTATTTGTCAAGATTCCTGTCACTTCATGCCCTCTGGGTTACCGTGTCCTCTGTGATGCAGCACTACCCTTCTGTGTGGGGACACTATGATGTGTGTAAGACTCAGATTTACACAGAAGAAGGAAAAGTATGGGATTACATGGCCTGCCAGCCGGAAGCCAGAGACATGATCAAATACGTAAAAGTGACTCTGGATCCCCCAGACATAACATGTGGAGATCCTCCTGAGACTTTCTGTGCAATGGTAAGGCAAGCTTTTAATTTTGCATAATTAGTGGGTATATTTGTGATAGACGGCTTCAAAATGGAAGCCCTAGAGCACAAGAAAATCTGCGTCATATTCCGAACGTGAAAGGTTCTGCTGAACAAAATGCTGAGCAGTACATTAAGCTGGGAAATGAGCTGTTCTGCTTATGGGGACCTAACTTGACTTTGTCTGAATTTGGTGTCTCTCTAGATCAGCTTTTAGCAACTTAAAAGCAAGCAGTGTAGAACTCCTAGTGCACTAACCTGTAACTGGGGCGCGTTTACCCGGATCACGAAAGGTGAGCGAATTGGTTCTGATTTGATCACCTGGAAAGTATCATAGTGTGGTATAATTTGGCGTCATTACCAAACGTGAGACCGTTGTTAGGAACTCAAAGTGCAGAAGCTTAGAAAGTGGTGGTGAGAGCTGGGCTGGTGGAGTTTCTCTGTCAAGCCCACGCAGCCACGGGCAGCGTTGCTGGAGCCTCGCGGCCAGGAGGTGCATCCCAGCAGGTCCATGCCTGCCCGTATGAACAGTGCCACAAGAAATGCCTTCAGGCAGGGGCCAGCTCTACCAGCTACTGACAGCTTGCTACTTCTACTCAAACTGTAGGCATTGAAGCCAACTAAAAGAGAGGAAAAGTCAAGCTGCTTTATTTAGATGCTTCTAAAATTACAGGCTGGTTTTGGAAATGTTTGGCTTGGTAAATAATTGTACTGATATGAGAAACCAGGTAGACACTACGTATATCAAGCTTTTGCAGCTGTGCTGCTCCCAAGTGTTCGATAGATCGTGCTGTAAGAGGTCATTCGAGTTAAAGGAAATCTTCAACTCCTTACAAACATGGAGAATTCATTTTCTTTGCCACTGAGTATTTCTGCTAAAAATTGAGTGGAAAATACAGTACTCCTTGACTAGAAAATGTGAGTTTGAGATGCAAAACATTTGTACTTACATCTATTAACGAAGCACTGGAAAAGTACATCACGTTACCTACATAATTTAGATTTGAAAAAACAATGAGCGAGGTTATCATAACCAAGAAAAGTCTGCAAGATATTCATTTGCCTGTGTACGAATCATTGTTGCTGCGTGACAGCATCCCCACAGGAAGGAAATTTGCCTTTAAATGCCTTATGGTATCATTTTCAACCACTGCTGTTCTGTAAGGAGTTCAGGTCCAACCACACATACATTTAGGGCATTATGTGCACGCGTGCAGCTGCTTCCCGCGTACATTATGGTAATAGCCACGTGATAAATTGCAGAGCTACGTGAATAAATTACATTCACTGTAAACCTTTGGCTGCACCACTTGCTCTCTGCCCGCTAATCCATCTCTGCTGACATGGCTTTGACACTCTAAACCTCTGAGCAGCTTCAAGCAGCCACTGTTTAAAAAGAAGTAAAAGCAACATGCCCCACGGAATACGGTCTTTTTCTTTATTTTGAAGTGTATTTTCTGCCTCAGAATGGTAATAGCTGTGATTTAGCCCTCAATCAGTGACCTTTAGTAACTCATCATGTAGTGAATAAGAAAAGTTGTTTTTTTAATGCAAAAGAAACTGCCCAGCAAAACTTGTTTCTTCCTTTTAGTGCAGATAAACATTGCAGCAGCAGTTCCTGTCTTAAGTAATTTTTTAAGTTTCTGATTATCTTGGTTACTCTTCTAGTTAGAATAACGTTTTTAAACAACAACAAAAAACACAACAGAAAAAAGACATCTTGATTAAATCGAATTTTTAAAAATGGAGCCAGAATTCCCCCTGAAAATGTTTGACCCAGCAAGGTCCTTGATGCTGTGATGGGGGATGAAAGTTTGCTTGGGAACAACCTGAGGTAGCAGCTGCAGCTCACTTGCTGCTTAAGCCCTTGAGATGCAGAAGGCCGCCAGAATCCTGACATGAGAAGCGGAGAAAAAAGAAGAACTGGGGAGAGGAAGACAGAGCACGCGCAGTGAGGGTGCGCATTTGGTGATGTGAGTGTAGACTGACTGACTCCTACACAATAAACCGTTGTATTTGCTTTCAGTATACGTGTATATTGTACATATACACTATATTCAGCCAAGCAGTGGTGATGGCTTGACTTATTTGAAACATTAGGAAAATGACAGAAATATTTGCTGTTCCTGTGGTACTGCACAGCAGCAGAGCATTCTCATCCCTAAAAATGCTTCATGGCTACCTGTACTATAGCTACATATAGAAATTACGTATTTCCTTCAAAATGAGGTTTTACGTATTTGTAGGGCTGAGCCTTTGGCATTTCCCAATGAGGAGATCTTTTATTTTTGCATTCATTTTTAGTTTTAGAAAATGAGTTAAGAAGCTAGCACTGACATACGTGGAGAAGGTGGGCAGTGGAAAAGAGTGCATTCCTGTTAGGCGTGTTCCTGCACTAAAAAATCCCGAATCTGAGATGACAGAGATCCAAAGGTTTCTTTTCAGCATGGTGAAGTGCCCAGCTGACTTAGACAAATGCTTGGGTTTATTGTTGCCAGTATTGGATATTTGCCTGCTAAACCTGTTGTGCCAATGTTTTGTTATTGAAATCAGGTTAAGGATGCCTTGGAGGAGATGAGGGTCCTTTCAGATATCTGAACAATAAGCGTGGGTACCAAAATGCAGAGCCTGCTTCTGCAGGATGAGGAGGAGGATGAAGCAGCCTCCTCTTCTGTTTCTGTATCAGTTCTCCAATCAGGCTTAGCGATTTTTTGTTCACCACAGACTATACGGACTAAGGTACTAGCTGTTGAGTCTGTGTCAGCTATCAGTGTAGCATAGATTATATCCTTGAAACAACCAGACTGAGAGGTTCATCCAAGTCCTGCTGGGAGATTATGGTAAACTCTACGGCAGTCTGCAATAACGCACAACGCAGTCGTGCATTGCAATGCATGCAAGCATACGCAGATGAGCAGTTCATGGTAAAATTTGCCTCTTAATTCCATGGGGAATACGCAGAAACAAGTTAAGTGTTTTACGAGTCCATTATTCATTTTTACTCGGGGAGCTAGTTTAGTTGACAGACCGAATAACCAGATTTTGCAGATTTGTTGCAGAATGCAGCACTCCTCCAGCTGGTAGCTGAACCCAGCACGTGGCACCTCACTGCTTGCAAGTACCTTTGGGTCGTACCTCCAGCACAGCGTCCGTAGGTATTACAGGGAGCAACACAGCAGGAAAACTATCCCACAGTTGCATTTACGCAATCTGTTTGAGAATAACATTATAGTTTCTGGTGACATTCAGTGTTGAAAACTCTTGAGATTACTCTGAAACCTCAAACCCCTGGAGTCCTATGATTACGTGCGATTCTCAGCTTTCATGTAAAACATCATCGTTATTTTCTTAGTCCTTCTGTTTGCAGAGAAAAGTTTGAAAATGAAACCAAGAAGCTCAAAAAGCAGAAGCCAAATAAGTAGTCCTCCAAATTATTATTTGTTTAAAATCTCATAGTTTTTAAAGACGCTCAGGATTTTTAGGGCGTGGGAGAGGATTTTGCTCGAGAGGAGAGGTGCATGAAAGAAACATATAAACAAATGAATGGCTTAGAGCAGTGAACGCTCATGGTGTCTGGCCATGGAGTTGTGTGTGTCTGCAGGGCAGAGGTGACAGCACCCTTCCCCAACAGGGAGTGCTCCTGCCCGTGGGATAACCAGTCCCCTGCGGAGGGGCTTGACTGGTCGCCTCTGGCTTCCCTGTTCGTTTTAAAGCAATCTGTAGCTGCTTAGAGTGAGACGCACATGCTGGCACACAATCCACGTCTGCTTTTTGTGGCATTCCTTCAAGGAAATTTGGCTGTCCTTTGTCAATCACAGCGTCTCAGAGTTGGTTGCAGTGTCTGAGCCAGCGTGACCATTCTTGTGGGTCTGTAATTCGTGAACTTTGAGCAATTTGGCTTTGGTGAGAGTGCGTTGTCTGGCACCATATGCTTACACTTGGTTGGCCTGGGAGGAGAGGGAAGGGGAAGGAGAAGAGAAAGAAGCTACTTCATGTTTTCAGAACTGCAGGATTCACTTTGCAGAGATACTGTAAGCTAATTTTTAACTACCTGGGGATGCTAGTTCTTGTGACCTGCTTTAAATCCCCGGCAGTGACTAACAGAAATCTTCTACTTCCCCTTTTTTAAGCGCTTGTTACAATTTCACAAAACTCTGTCCAGTTATAAGAGAGAAACAAATCTGACTTTTCACAACCGTCACCATCTTTTGACCCACAATAACACAGTGCGTAGGTGGCTTCTGATTTCTTTATTTCTGAAGCGTTTGCGGGCTGTGCCCCCACTGTGGGCATCGTGGGCCCCTGTGGTGCTGCTCACTGGTCCCTTGGCCCCCAGAAGGGCTGGCCCCTCTGCTGGAGTCCAGCCTTTAGCATGGGGTTTGCATTCAAACCCTCACCAGCATCAGTGTGTAAATTCATCACGAACTTAACCAGGAGACTCCTAGTGGCTATTGCTGCAATTTGCAAACTAGAGACAAATTTATGTTATTAACCTGTGTGCGCAGCTGAAATCGCCACATTAAAATACAATTTTCTGCTTATGTTTAGACCTAGCCATCATAACTAGCTATCATAACACTATCCAACATCCCAGTGGCTAAAAAGTGATGAAATTATCAGCAATTATCATTGCCTGCAGCTAATTTTCTTCATAGGTTAAACGGAAACTTGAAAAGAAGCCTACAGACGGGAGTCCTGTGCATCTGTACAATTTATAGAGCAGAAATGCTGATGACAGTAGAAATTTGAGCCCTTGAGTGCTACTCTGTATTTCATAGCCAATCAAAACTAAATTAAGAAACAAAGATTATTAAAAAGTCTTCTGTGCATGTAATTTTGGCATAATATTATGAGGTGGATGTTAGATTTTTCCCTCTGAGACTTTCAGCATCATTAATATAGCATTCCTTTAATTACAAGTAGGTGCATATTCCTTAAAAAAGGGAAAATACTCTGTAGTGTAGTTAATGATACTATTATTATGTTTACTGAAATAATTAAATGAACAGATATTCTTCTGAGTAACGTATACATCAAAAAGTGAAATAAAAATGTGTTTTTTGGAAGCATTTTGGCATGCATACATGCATTCTGGGGTAAGATATTTTAAACCAGTGTTGAGCGATACCATTAAGAGATGCTGATAAGAAGAAAGCTTTTTTCTTTTATGGGCTGAATAAGGACATACAATCCTTCATTTTAATTCCAGGTGTACAATCTTACTAGGTGGCATGGAGTAGAATGGGAACAGGGAGTTAAAGATGGGGCTATTGTTACCGTCTTGTTTAATGTGGGTTTTCATAGTTGTATACTTTAAAAGTATGTACAGCTCAAAGTTATTGCAGACTTTATTTACAATACCTGCATTAATCTGTTTTGAATGCTTTTGAGCACATTAATCTAAGTGTCATTGTTGGAAATAACCTTATCCTTCAGGGAACGGAGTTTTTGTTTTGGCGTTTCCTCTTAAGTTACTTGATATTTCATTCCATTTCTAATACCACAAGACCTATATGATGAGTTACAGTCCCCGTCCCTTCTCCCCTCCCCTGTGTAGGGCAGGACACCTCCACCATCCCACTGATGTGGCTCTTCCCATAAAAGCACCACTTTGGTCCTCATGTTCCAGCCTCAGACCAGGGCAGCCACCAGGACAAGAGGAAAGCGAGAACCACACAATGTGCCCTTTGCTCTTTCTGCGTCCCCCCCAGCTCCCTCCCGCTGGTCAGCGTGGAGGCGACAGCCTACCTCTGCCTTTGGTAGCAGCCAGCCTGCAGATGCTTCAAAGGTGCCTTGTTCCTCCGACCTCTTGGGAAAGGAGTTCTTGGTTTCATGAAAGAGAAAAAAATGGATATACTTAATGATAGCAGGAATAAAAAAAACCCAAGGTTTGGTAAAATCTCTTTTTTCTTCCAACTGGAAGCAATCTAAAAATTAATAATTTCTCATAAATCAAAACTGAGGACTGCCAGTAAAACAGATTTGCATTGTATTCATTATCACACATCAGGAGTCCCCACATTAACAAAATTCTATTCAGTTGCCCCCTTTTTTTTTTTTTTTTTTTTCTCCTCAGTTACACTTTGAGTACTGGAATGTTTTCAAACCTTAAACAAAGCAAAAACACGCCCACAAAGTACTTAAGTTGTTAAAAATATTTGAGGGTAAGGCAGGGTTCCTAAACAAAGTCAAGGGCTTCTACTTATTTTCAGTTGCAGAGTTTTAAGGCACATATCACTACTATGTGTAAAAGCGCATCCTTTTAACAAAATGTATATTTTATAAATACACTTCATAGAGGCTGCTTAACTGCTGCTTTTAACGCTGCCAAGTGCCATTTGGTACTTGCTCTCCTATTTTGTTTCTTCCCCTGAAGTTAGCTGGAAATATTAGACATTTGTTGCTAACGCAGTGATCAATTTATTGCAATAATAATTGATCTTAGAAAGCAAGGGATTGCTGGGGGCAATTGTGGCTCTGCGGATGAGGTTCATGCGAATACCTGAGCTGGTGTCCCCCCTCCTGCCCTCGGCACCCTGGGACCCCCGAAGCACCTTCCCCCACTGGCCAAGGCGGGCATCTGGTGGGAGCTGCCCAAATGCTCTGTGGGAACTTGGGCTTTTGGTCTTGATTGGGTGCGGAAACAGCAACAGAAAATTTATAAAGAAATAAACAGCTTCCACTGTGAAATGGATGCCCTGACATCCATGGGGAAATCTGAATGGCTAGCTGTCAGTGCGGCTGGACCAGAAATGTCCCCTCAGCAGCACCTTTAGTGCCATCTTCTGCAATAAAACAATGCTACTTTATAAATAAAATCTTTACTAGCAATGTGTTGTAATGTGAACCCCTTCTGGGGAGGCAGAGGTGATGTCGAGCCTGTGGCTCGCTGCAGGGAGGCTCTCCTGACAAGATTTACTGGGGTACAGAGAGACAATGCAGTAAAGCAGCATCCTGAATGGCATGCCTCGCCCGGGCTGGGACAGCGCATCCCCCCGGCCCTCTGGGCTGGGAGTGACCCCACTCCTTCCCTGCTAGGAATCCTCAACTAAGATTTTTATTTTTTTTTCCTCAGGGTGGGTAAATCCACCTTCCAGCAGAGTGACCTTTCCTGTCCAGCCCTCCCTGGGGGAGCGGTGCCGCAGGATCGGCCCCTCACAGGGAGCAGCCATTTGGCTTCCGCACGTTTCGGTCACAGGCGCGGTGCCCCGTGGCCCTGAGTGAGCTGTGCAGCGTGAGGCTTTCCAGGCTGCCCTCTCGTTTTGAGGACAGGGTACGAGGACTGTGATATTATATTTCCTCCCACTGTGATGGACAAGCCTCACAGTGCGAATTTTGGATTTACTTGGCAGGACTGAGCAGAACTAGTTCTGTGCTGCTCGGGTTTGCCCAAATTATCTGGACAAACAAGTATTTCCTTCTTCATTTAGTACCTGTATGTCTCTAAACCCCAGAGTTTTGTGTTTCTTTCTTGCAAGGCTTGTACTTTGTAACAGCTAAGAATCACTGGAAACCAAATGCAGGTTCCTCAGGCACTTCCATATATTAAAATTTCCATTTGTAAGCGTCTTAGTTGAAACAAAGCCAAGTGAACTTGGCCAAGAGTTCTACAAGCCCTGGTACGTCAGGACAACCGTTCTGGTTAGCGGGCTCCCCTGGAGTCCTTTAAGAAGGCAGAAGTGGATAAGTTGACTCCCAAATAATGATTTTAACATGTAGACATTTACGTTACTTATAAAGCAACCAGTCCTATATATAGCCCAAATCGCCCCATGCAAACATTTAAGCCCACAGTATTCTGCCAGAGCATTCAAGAAAAAAAAAATATTAGAAAAAATGTAGAGACTGAGACGATAACCAGGCTCTCTCATCCCTTCTGCTCTGTGCTGTGGAGCAGAGGGAGAGAAAACCAGACAAGCACTAGCAGTCCCTGTTGACAAAGTATGGAAATTACCCATCTACTTACGCAAGGATGAAAACCTGTCACTTGTTTTTATCCACAGAGTTTAGAAAGGGCTGAATTTGTGGGAGGTGCTGAGTTTTAGTACGAGTACCACTGCTGCTTTTTTTTTTTTCTTCTTTTTTTAAATAATACTGATACTGTTTTGCCAAAGCTGAAATTTCCAATAAATAAAAAACCCGCATACCTATTTAAGCGTAGCTAAAACCAGGTAAGAGATTGGTTAAATATTTCTTGACTTGTTTTCAAGGCCTGTAACTACTAGCTGGATCTGAGAAGTCAAAAATAATCCCAATACTATTAAGGTAATTGACTGACGAGATGCACATCCCTGTGTACGCTGGGGTGTCAATCTCACTAGCTGAAAGGTAGGAAGTAGTTCTGTACCCGATTTACTTGTAGAGACAATGGCTGTTGAAACACGTTTTAGGTCTGGAAGTTTATGTTTTCACAGGTCACTTGCAGTGACACCATCTTGATCTACAAGTACAAATATAGCTAGGGACATGAAAATCCTTGGCATTGAGCTGGCTTGGCAACGTGCATAAGTAATTTCACGTAGCTTTGATGTTTGCTGTATCGTATTTTCTGTAAAATGGTTTTATTTCTTCTCTTCTAGTTCTTTAGGCAGATTGTTTATATGGCATTTAGGAATAAAAAAGGAGAGGAAAGAAAAGGGTGCAAATTAAAATTAATTATATTTATTACAAGCAAGAAATTGTGGTATACCAGAGATACTTTATGTCAGGCTTCAGCCCAGAGAGAATTTTTATAGCTAAGTAGTTGTAAAACCTTGAAAAGAGGACACCATTATGATGAGGAGCGTTTTCTTACATGTACATACTGTGTCTTTCCAGCATCCTAGTGCATTTTAGATTTTTATCCGTGAAACTGTCAGGAGCCATCATTTTAACTCATCAATTTGATTTTTACCATCTACACCTGCTCGTAAGGCGCTTTCCTCCAGTGAAAACTAGAAACAGAGCTGCTTGTGAGTGACATTTACAAATGACTGGGGGGGAAAAGGTGGTTAAAAAAAAAAAAGAAGCAATAGCAAACAACTACACAAAAGCCCTCATCTTTTAAAAACAGTGTGCATACCTATAGAAAGAAGTGCAGAATATAGTTTTCTGCCTGCTAAAACAACTGTTTCTAGATGTGCTGTTTCCCCCATCTATTTTTATCGCAGCCATCCAGACTCTGACATGCCTCTTGGCTTCCTTGACCATATGGATCTGCCAAGCAGTAGGAATGCTGTAGGGATAGCCTGCAGAAATATCCTAGCAAGGTGCCTCACTTTGCAGGTTCACTCAGACTTACAGAAACATTAAGTAATAGGGTTAACGGGTTTAAGGGGTTCAAGCATTGTAGCTTTCCTCACTAAAATTTTGGGGTAAATTTTTGCCAACAGTTTGCACCTGGAGTCCCCTTTTTCCTGGAATAGAAGTGAGAGAAGCTTTTGAAAATAAAAGGTTAAGAACATACGAGCTTTTTGTTATCCAAAGCACTGGCTTTGATTTTTAAAAAAAGGTATTCTTCAATAACTAAAAATCAGGTAGAGGTGAATCATGATGTATATTTCATGCCTAAGAGTCAGTGTTTGACTTTCTCTAAACCGGACTTAAAGTGTGATCTTCCATTGAAATTAATGTGCCCTGCGTAAGTCAACAGAAGGACTTGTACTCACAGCAATGGGTTGTGCCCAAATACCGCTTCCTCAGAAGTACACGTTATCCTCTGTACTGTACCAGTTTGAAACTCTCAACTGGAAACTTTAAAACCATCTTAAATAAAAGCAAAATTAACAGTATGCCTTTATCTTTTCATCTTTTTCTTGTCAAAAGCAATTTCACTAAAGTTCATTTATTTCCAACCTTTTCGAGTTATGAAATCTTCCTTAGTCATTATATTGGTGCTTGGTCTTGGATTACTTCACCCCTGTGAGCTTTAATGCAAGGCTGATTGTCTCTAGTGACAGGACAGAATTTGGTTAATAGGTTTAATTTTTTTTCTTGGGTACAGATTTGGCAATTTTGGGGCATGCAAGAATGCACCAAAAGCCTATTTTAGACCTTCTAGCTGGGAAGTGCCAGCTACAATACGTATAAAGAGTACATATCAGGGTTTGCATATTAAAATGTATTATTTTAGCTTTATGCATCTCATGGCTTATTTGTAAATAATTTAAAAGGACAGAAGAGTATTATTGAATAATCTTCCCATAGTTCTCCATAATAGCATGATCATCAGTTGCAGTGCTCACCATTAGCTAAGCATCATCATTTATGAACTTCAGGTTTTATAGGTTTAAAAGCAAGTCTCCAAACAAGAGGTCAACAATTCCCTTTTTTTGTTAATCAGAAAAGATGGGGTTTTCTGCACATCATTTTGTGAAATTTTAAGCCGTAATAGAGAGCATGCTGTTTTTAAATGTTAAACAATGGACAAATGGTTGATGTCTGAAATTCGCAAGGCTTTCGTTTCCCCTCCTACAAGTTGTTTCTGCCAGTCCCCAGCTGGCGTTAATTGGTGTGTGTGCATTGAATGGGATGGCACAACCACCATGGAGAAGGTGGCTCCTGTACATCTGCCACTTGTGGTGTCCCCGCACCCCTTCCCAGGGCCAGCCCCACTGAAAAGGAGGCCCTTCAAACTGGTGGAGAAAAGGAAGACAGAAGAGAGAAACAGAGAGTTGCTCCAAAGAACACAAGAGCCTGCCTTCCTCCTGGCTGCATCTCTGTCTCATTACACCTCAAGTGCTCCACGGCTTGAGAAGGAACAGTCTTTTTTAAAATGGTATAGACCCATACAGACCTCAGCTGTGGACCTTAAGAAGGGTACAGGTGAAATGTTTTCAAAATCCTTTTGAAGTCTTAAGGTTAAGAAGTTCAGCAGTAGGATGGGAGAAGCATGTGCTGAAACATGGATTGGCTTCTGAGGACCCTCTCATTGTGCTACTTTTCCCAGGTGCAGTCTCCAGGAGAGTAAATACCTTCTGGGAGTGCAGAGAAAGCAGGCACAGCCTTTTTACACATGGTGTTCGGCTCTCCCGATCAATAATAATCTAAGAATTTGGCGTAAATGTCATTCTGGTGATTGTATCTCATCAAGGGCCTTGTACTGGTTAAGTGATGGCTTTGCAATGATAAAATTGCGCGTAAGATCAGAAACAAAAATCAGAGAGCAGAAGGGCCCTGCTGAATTTAAAAGAAAACCTGAGGCTAAGATTGAGTTCCCATCCTCAAGGTCCTTGCACCTACGCTAACGCAACTGTCAGCATCCTCCTCCTACCAGGCCAGTTACTTTTGATACCCCAAAAGATTTACAGGAGCTGACCAAGAAAAAATAATGCTTTTCACAAATTAATTACAGAGATGAATGGCACCTATGACGACCTGTTTTAACACGTATCTTTTTTTTTTTTTTTGTGACACCACCCTACATGAGCTTCTCTAAACTCCTGTCCCATAAGCCAGTCACAGTTGGGTGGTTTTGGCTGTCATCCTAGCCAATGTCCAAAGCCTCAGAAAGCAGATGTAAGGGCAATGCTGAGCAAGCCTTTGCTGTCACTTCCTTTACTCTGGATTAGTAATTGGTTTGTTTATAATTATGAGTGGTACAAAGCCTTGCAGGAAGAGCAGAACATGTTTACTTTTACAATGATGAAAAAAGTCGTAAACTGTAACCACCTTTGGAATTCAGAAATGTCCCTCTTAACCAGGGATCATCAGATCCACAGTATTTTCCTGGGAAATAGGTGTGAAGATGGGCGGTGCGGCTACAGCAAAGGGCTGCTGCTGAAGGACAGGGCGATAAACCTCCTCGCTTGAGCTAGTAACAGCAATCTACAAGGTAATGCTGGTCTTGGTGGCAGACCCTGCCCAGTGATCCTACATGCACCCAGGGTGTCCCAGGAGGTGTTGCAGTCCCTAAGCAACCCATGCACATGGAGCAAAAGCATGTGGCAACACTGCATCTCAGAAGACGACAGAGGTCCCTTGTATTTCTGTGCAGATCTTGGAATATTCCTGGATAATTTGTTTGTAGGAGAAATCAGCTTTTCTCCATGTAGGAAATGCTCGCGAGATTCCAACAGTATTGTCACGCGGACTTTGTTAAAAGATGTTATCTGTCTCATAAACGCATGAAGCAGAGAAACTTACAGTTGAGCCCATAATACTGCCGTATCTGACCATATGTATGTCTGCTTCAGCCTTGCACTTCATAGATCTCCACATGCCAGGTAGTTGGGTTCAGTTATTGTTGGTTTTAATAGTTTATAGTTTTCTGACCTGGGGTTCTTAATGCTTTATGCAGAAAAGCAATACAGAAAGTAAACACATAAGACAAAAAGTGGGTATGCTTCACAGGTACTTTACAGAGCCTTAAAGCTAATGAGAAACAAGAGTCTGTTTTTACTGTATCTGTGGCTCAACATCTTATTCTGCAATCAGTGAACCTCAGGCACTGAGCAGGTCTGTAGCCATAGAAAAGGGCTGTTTTCCAGTTTGGTTTGGTTTCTAGCTTTTCTCGGTTCAAGTCGGGTTCTAACTATTTTTTTTATAATTTTCTTTTTGTTAATTGTATGTGTAAAGGTCATGGAACTAAAGTTGTAAAAAAATCTAATTTTAACCTGCAGTTGATTTATGAAATGATACTCAATTCCTCGAGTTTGTGAAAGTAACATATACCACTAATAATCTCTTGGAACTGATTTAACACCATATTCTATTGCAGTGCTAGGAAGAAGCCAAGGACTTGTAACAATCCGTCATTCGCAGTGACATTTTTATTACTCTTTCAGAAATGCTGTGCTTTAATTGTCTCCCTGCTTCAAATCAACTGCTTCGTTGGCTTTAACAGTAGGTTTTTTAGCTCTATCGTTATCATTGCCCTTGCTATAGGAAACCTAAACTCTCTGTGTATTCCTGGCATGGTAACTGCTAACAGGAAGAGGAGCAGAGAGCCTATCCATGTCCCTCTAATTTAAGAGGGTGAAAATGCTATATTGATTGCAAGTCGCGTTTTATGGAGTTCATGCCAAATTCCTTATAGACCCGCATCCCAGGCGATTCCCCCTTAATTCACTAGGACTGAGATGAGAGAAAATCCATCCAAAATAATACATTTTTTTTTGCTCTGTTATGAAGTTTGCAACAAACTGTCCAATAGAGAAATGGCTTTGCTTTCAACTGTTAAAAAGAAACTGTAAGCTCTTAATTTAGTAGCAATGTCGCTGGTGCTTTAGCGTCTTCTGCAGCGTGCCTCCAACTGATGAACTGAAGCACAACTATAAATAGCAATGATGTCTTTGTCAGCTTGTGAGAAAAAGGGGTTGGGTTGGGGGTTTTTTACCCCCCCACATTTCCTGAAAGGACATGTAGTAAGACATCTCTAATCTCTTCTTTTGCTTAGTACATAGATTTGTCTGTTTGATGTGTTGCTGAATGAAAACACTGATTTGTTGCCTGCTGGTTCACAACGTAGCTCAGTGAACAGCAGGAACACAGCCCTGAGTTTGTGTCGTGTATGATTGGCATCCTAAAGTTCTGTGATTGCATTGAGTTCTCAGCATTACAGGTCAGGATTTTGAGGTGCCTTTTTTGCCTTTTCAAGTGAGCTGTGATTTCCCTCCACCCCAAAATGTGCTTGCCTGAACCACCGCCTGGCCAAATCGCACAGTCGGACCTCTAGTCCCTGCGTATCCCCTGTGCATCCCAATGAGGAGGGATCCCCTCCGCACACCAAATCTTGGGAGATCCTTTTCACGGTTGGGCTGCTCCTTCACCGCTCTGTATCTGATAACTAAGAAGTTGTCTGAGGAGCAAACGGCTTGTTGGATTGTGTCTACCTGCTCTGTATTTTAAGAGAGTAGCTGTCAGAAAAGCGTTAAGTTTCACAAATCCCCGGTTTGGGGACCCGATGCAATGACAAAGAGGAGGGACTCGACAATGGCTGTGGCAGCGGGCAGCGCGTCTGGTCCGCATGCTAAGAGGTTTTGATGGAGCAGATGGAATCTGTCCTGGATTCTGAATCACAAATGCATTCAGGCAGAATAAAGGTCGGGGTCGGGGGGGGGGGGGGGGGGCGGGTAAAGAGTTAATTCTCAGGGCTTGCATGCCTTCAGGTTTGTTTGCTTGAGAATATTTTTGAGGGTAATGTTAGATGCTAAGGGAAAGTTACAGCGAGGCTTGTGGATAATGGATAAAATGCAGTGTGCTCTGTGGCGCTGCGAGAAAAATGCTGATGCATTTAACTGATACCAGAGAGATAAAATAGCACCAAGTTAAAAAAAAAAAAACCAAACCACCAACCAAAAGAATTTGTAAAGTTTTTGAGATCCCACCTTGGCATCATTTTAGAGGATGTTTCTAACTAGTAGCCATACAAATAATTGCAGATTACAATGTCATACAACTCCATTAACTAGGTGAAGGAAAAATAGCAACATCTTCATTTTAATGAGATGTCTGCTCTCTCCTCCTCTGTACCGTGCATCTTAATGTACCTTGCTGTCTGCACTGACTTGGGGCTCCGAGGCTTTGTCATTTCTCGGCAATTCCATTCTCTAATTTCTTCTGACACATGGTGCTTAAATCCACAAGAAATGTGAGGTGAGGCAGAGAGGATTCCTGCAGACTGCCGTGCCGTAAGAGGAGCACTCATTTGCATTATTCATTAGATAAAGGCACTGATTTGCATCTCATTTTGGTCGTCTCCATTTCCAGGCAGAGGATGTAGAGAATTCACAGAATTGCTGAATTTTTATGGTATTAATAGTGTTCATTTGGGATTAAGTCTCCATTGTCTGCTGCCCTGTATTTTGTCCCACACTTATCTTAAATACCTACAGAAATTATATTCTTTTGTTCTTTTTATAATGAACTGTAGCTATTTGCTGCCTAGTAGAAGTGTGCTAATTTGTTTATCTTTGCAATTTTAAAAGTCATTCTTATCAAAGCCAGAATTCTATACTTGGTCATTATTTGTAATTAGATTATGATCTTTTTCCCTGTTCTGAGGTTATGGTTCAAAAGCAAAAGCTTGTAAAGCAGCTGCAATGATTATGTGGGATCTGACGGTATCTACAAAATTTTTTTTATGCCGTTCAGTATTCTTAAGCAGTAAGCTTTTAAGAACTGTATGCCTTCTGTTAAGTAACATGTTAACACAGTAAACTTGAGAAATAGAATAGCCCTAAATAACTTTTGACACTCTTTTGTTCTTTTCTAAGCTTTTTGAACTAATTTGCATTACGCTTAGAGTTATTATTTGATTCAGAAATCTATACTGTAAAAAGAATGGGATATCACTGTTCTTTCCGCAGTGCATGGAGCGGATGCTTGGCTTTAATGTGGGGGGATTGTCACTACTGAGCTATTTCATCCTGTTATTAAACACACAAAACTGTCTGGTGAAATGAGGAATTCTAGAAGACATAAACAGGTATCATTAATTCATAGATGCTTTTTGAGAAAATATACATTATAAACACCTTAGAAATGCTGCTGAAACCCAGAGCTGTTTCCTGACCCATCATTTACCTCCTAGGACAGCACGTGGCTAAAACAAATGGTGGCTTATTCTGCCTCTCAAAGCCCTCAGTTGAGCTTGGTGCTTCACTGCGCTGAACCTTGTGCAAAAATAAGGGAAGGCATTGTCTCCGTTTTAAATAGCTTACAGTATCATTGAAACACAAATGTAAAAAGTAATAAAAAACTGGGGATCTGAAGGCTAACTTTAGCAAGATGAGGTATGAGGCTGACGATTGTGCATTATTTCTATTTTATATTGTAATTACGGCATGGCTCTATGGCTGATGCTGTAGTTGCCGGATTTCTTGGGGGTGCCACACTAGACAAATCCATGTTAGGCTTGGATTAGAAGGTGGGAAAGGCAACGGCCCTGAAAAGCAGTTGGTCAGGACACTTCATCTGTAAGCGGCATTATGGCAGAAAATACAACGCAAAGGGCATATGAAAATGAAACCAGCTTGTACTAGGACTCTGCCTAATAATGCAACTTAATTATAATTGAGTTTGCCACAAGTTAGTGACACAGCTGAATCTAAACAAATCACCTAGGTAATGCGCTGATTGCACTAACAGCAGTTGTTGTCAGAGGCGGAAGATGCCATATGGCTCCTCTTCTCTACCCAGGTCAAAACGTTGTTAGGAAGAAGCTTAAATACTTCGACACAAATGAGGAATTAGTCGATCTGGCTTCCCTCCAGCCCACGGTGTGCATGCGCATCCCAGGGTCTGGCCATTCCCGGGCACAGTCAGGGGCTACCCAGATTTTTCCAGAACATACCGAGTGCGGAATTGTCATTGTACTTGAGGACAAACAAAGGCAGCTGGCGCTCGGCCACATTGCTCAGACACATCTTAGCTCTCCAGGACATGCCCGGATCATGCTTGGGCAGTTTGTGAAAGGAAAAGACACTGAATGCAAACTGGGGGGGAATGTAAGGGATGAATGAAGCAGGAGCCAGTCCCGCACAAGGCAGGGTCAGGTTCAGCCCTAGGGAGGGCCTTTCACATGGATGGGGACACGAGTCAAACTCTCTCTAATTGCAGTGAATTTGGTACAAGTCTTCTAAAGTTTGTACAGCCTTTTTATTTTCCTGTTTTGGGAATGGACAAAACTATGGTATAAGTTTTGCAGTGCCATGACCAAGATGTTACCTCTCACATTCCCTTACAATTTCAGAATCCCGTCCATTCACAGTAAATATCAGATGCCAAGAACAGTCTCTAACAAGATCGCAGCAGCTACTGCTCCTGTAAGAGCAGCAGAGCCTGGTAGTACCACTGCTTTTAAAAGGTCTTTTAGCATTTCTAGTCTAGACTGTGTGTGATGCTTGTCTAGTTTGCATCAGGCGGAAGCACAGCAGAAGTGGAGTTTATGCTATGTTAAATTGTTACTAACTACAAAATGTCATCCAAAGTACGGTGTTCTGCCAGTTTGAATTATATACTTTTGTTACGCTTTTTGCTTTGAAAAATACACATTCAAAATTTTTAAGCGTGCCAAGTGGGCCAGATGCTGCCCCTCGGAAATAAAAATTGCCTCAACTGATTCTGTGATGATTTGGGTTGTAGAAGAGCCGTAAGATTTCTGCCAGACTTAAAATATCTTTCCTTGAACGCTGGTCCCGCTGTGCTGATCTCACTGTCAGCAAGGGTTTGCAGATCCTCGGTTATGAAACACCTTGTCACCACTCACCCAGCAGCTTGCTCCCGCTCCACTGTGAAGTTTGTTAAGTACTTGGTTCAGATTTTGAACCTAACGAGTGGGTTTCCTAACGATTTTCTTAGGAGATGGGTTGCGGACAGTCCTTTGATACAACTCAGGGTAGCTATTCTGAAGCATGTTACAGAAGCAGTAGATAATCCAAAGGCTTCTGCACAATGGATTATCCTAAACAATATTTACCCTTAAAAACGTCCTTGTCTAGTGCAAAGTGAGGAGAGCAGCTGTTCAACATTTATTTTTATCTTCACTCCTCAACGGATATTAGACCTCTGCCTCTTTTGGGGCTTGCCACAGTATCCCTGACAAATTTGCTGCACAGCTCTGCCTCATTCATTACAAACCACCTATTGTGTCTGCCCCGGGCTTCTCTGTACCCTCAGCCACACCTGGGAGACTTTGGAGCAAGTCCACTGGAGTCACTGTGGAAGTGCCTAGATCCTGGTTTGGATGCTCTGTGCTGCCTTGGCCATGCAAAGTAGCCGAAAAGCAGGCTTGAGGATAGAGCAGAGGATTTTTACTGGCACAGAAAAACTCCTCCAGTGGCAGAGGACCGGCAAAACCAGCTCAGTGCCATCTGCTCTTTGATCCTCTCCCTATTTCAGAAGCACATTCAGGAGATGAACCGTGCCAGCGGCTGGATGATGTGGAGCAGACCTGAGAAAAACCCTTCCAGACAGTCAGTGCAGCTGGGACTCGTGTAACCAACACGAGCTGGAACAGCCTTTAGGATGCTCTGAATTATGCCTAGAGTTGTTCCAAGTCTTAATCAGGATGAATCGCTTTTTACGACTACTTTTCTCCCTCTTCATTTGTGATGAGCGTGAACTGGAAAACAATACATGTGAATTTGCTCCACACAGTGGGTAACAATTTCTACAATATATTCATAAATTAAAAATGTGAAGCTGTTTCATATGAGCTTCAAGAATGACAACTGAAATAAAACCGTCGGTCTAGTGGGTCACGCCAAGAGCAGATCTTAGGTGCTTCTTGGCACTGCAAGAACACAGTCGTTCACTGCACAGATGACTCTACAGGATCCAGCCCTTCTAACACGCCTCACTAATTACAGAAAGCTGATCCTCATGTGTTCATCCCTCGTGTGAAATTCTGAAAGCTGAATCAAATAAAGTTCCAAATGTATTTTCAGTTTGTGTTGAGATATGCCACTATTTCAGCGAGTCCGAGAGAAAAGGAATATTGCTTTCCTTCAAACACTACGAACAACACCGCAAGGAGATTACATCTGTTTCAACAGGAAAATGCTATCTTTATGCCTTTTTGTAAAGCAGCCAATGGACAGGAAGTCTTTCAGAAAGTTTTGCAAATCCACATAATGTTCCCGGGTACTGGAGGATGCATTCGAATCGCAGATTTAACCGAGAGAAGAAAAGTGGGGGGATTCATGCAGCCAGATAGCTCACTGTGGACTGTGTATCTGAGAAGGATCAAAACCACAGTCTTACCACCTAAGAATAGCATTATCTTAAGTTTAAAATACTCCCTTCTGATGTTGCTTTTCAGTTCATAGCATGTAAATCAGTGCCGCTTCCTGCCCTTGCAGACCAGAGCATTCGTAGGTGTTTTGCTGTGGTAGATGTGGAGATCTGCAAGTGTGTGGAGTCAGTCCCTTCTCCAGAGCAATGACTCAGGCGTAACTGGGGAGGCTGACAGAAATCCTATAGATGCACGGACTAATCTAAACTACAAGGGACAGAAATTAAGATGCACAGTGCAAAGTTGGAATTCTGCTCCTGAGAAACGCATATGTGCAGTCTCTGATGACTTTCATTGCACTTAATATTTGTGTAGTGGATTAAACGCATGATGGGGTACTCTCTAAAACTTGAAGACCTCTGACTCAAATAATGTGGTTTATACTGTGATCTTTCAGTTCATCTGAAGTGTCTGTGACAACCCCTGTAGTTTCAGGAACGTGCAGTGAACAGGAGCGAATGCCTGCACCCCATCTCACACCAGTTCCCACAGTACCACGTTGCCTCTAAACGCTTTAGTGTGCAAGCTCGTGATGAGCACTGTGATTAAGGATTCTCCCAGAGGAAAATCAGTGTGAGAAAATTGTGGGAAGCCATGATTCATATTTCCTTTACTGTCTCACTGTTCACTTTAGGTACTTTCAAAATAATTGAGTGTATTTTTTAGAGCTTTAGAGGCTACACTCGATATCTCAGCGCATGAAAATTTCTGCTTTTGTATAGAATTCTCGAAATGCAGTCACTGTGGTAGCTTTCAAGGAATAGCTCATGTTTGCCATGCCAGCTAAATTTAAAAGATTACTGTTACAACGTGGGCATTCCAATAAGTTAAAAAAAAAGTTGATGGTGCTGTTACAACAGCTTAATATACTTCCTGAGTGTCTTCGTGTTTCTTATCATTTCTCACACGTCTCCTTGTTCAGCTGAGCAGTCCACCCTTGTCAGATTCTCTTTGTCTAAAAATCTTTCCATGCCTCTTATCCTTTTTTTGTCACAAGGGAATCGGAGTTCTCTGAACATCAAAATAGCACAATAATCACCAGCAGTAACAACGTCTAAGAAGTTGTAGGAGTCTGCAGGGGAAGTCAGGCAGAGGGTAATATTATACTCGGTATTGGCACTTAACCATACATCATTTCCATAAACTTAGTAAAGACGGGGGTTTAACTGGTTGATTCCCAAGTGAACAGTTTCTATAGCGCTGCTATAAAAATTATTTATACAACCGTATTATTTAGGAGCACTTGTATTTATGAGCCCTTCTTGTGCTGGCTTGGGGCCGTCCAAACAGCTGGATGATCCCTTACCCAAACGCAAGCTCTCACTTTAAGGAGACAACGGACGGGTACGGACAAGTTTCAGAGTACAAAGTAGTAAGGGGTCAACACAAGTCAGCATGACAGACAGTAGTCACAATACAGCACACAATTAATATTTAGTATCGCATTTCCACTAGTCATCACTGCGAAAGAGAGGCTTCTAAGGGTATCAACTTAAGGAGATTCATGGTCTCATTACACTGATGTTTAGGGAGGACTCCTCCCAAGTGCGAAAAGCAGCATGGGAGAACATACAAGGGTTCCTATGTAATAAATAAGTAAACTAAAAAAAAAAAAAATAAAAAAATCAGACAGCTAAGGAGTGAAGGCTCTTATCACCAGGCAGTGATAGGAGGGAAGAGTTGGCTTCCTGATACCAAACTGGAGATGAGCGGGGTGGGAATAGGCTGTGGCAGGTTTTGAAAGGGAGGGCAAACAGCTGATGGTTGACGAGATGGAGAAGGGGGAGCTGGTGCTGGAGTGCAATGGGAGCACACAGTGGCCAAAGCAATGAGCTAGAAAAATGATCTTTGCAGCAGCGTTCCGGATGCTTATCAACAGGGCAAGACTGCATTTGTCAAGGCCTGAAAAAAGGTTGTTGCTGTAATCAAGACATGGTATGGTGAAAGCCTGAATGAGAGTTTAACTGGGAAGATGGATAGGAAAGACCATATCATAGAGATACAATAGTGATGTAGCGTGAAAGCCATAAATCACCTGGCAGAGCCCCTGCACTCTCAGCAAGGTCAATTAGCCCATGATGAGCGCCGCACTGCCAAAGCTAGGCTGCTGCTGCTGCTGCTACCCAAGCTATTGGGTTCGTAACTATTGCTGGAGCATCTAAACAACAGATTTATAGCTAGCTCAGATCTCTGCTCTACGCAACTAAACACAGTGTAAACATATTTAGCCTAAGTGTGACTTCCCAAATTAATCCACCTGACAGGCAGGAAGTACAGCAGATCCTGCTGGCTTTAAGTCACTCTTTGCAGAATGTTTCCTGCGATCCCGGTGTTCCCCTCTTTGCTTACAGTCCTGCTTTTGGCTCACAGTTCTCAATTTCTGTCACTTACAGCCTCCTTCCTATTGCTGACCGACTGCCCTACAGCAACCCTTTTCCCTCACCCAGCGTCTTGCGTTTAAAACTGAGGGTCAAGTTCTACTTTGTCTTACACCTCGTTGGGGAACAGTGTTTCGTCATGATAGAAAATGGCTGGTCAGCGATGACACATAGTGGAAGGAGTCACATACTCAAAGGAATAGTTGCAGTTTTTGGATGCGTTGTTTTACTGTATTTCTGATAAGAAGCATATTGTGGTTTCTCTTGCCTCAGCGTGGCAGATTTTCCATGGCTTTATTCAAGGCAATTAAACATATGAGGGTTTTAGATGCCTGCTTTCCAAAGTATATACTAGTCATTCCAAGACGTGCCTGTCTTGGAGTCGTTTGGTGGTCCCAGGCTGCACTGGTACAGGTTCCTCATTTTCCACCGTAAGCCTAAACCATTCAGTATATTTATGATAAATAATTTTATATGCATGAGAATGTTTAAGAGCTTTCCAGTTATGCTAATTAATAAACACAGGGAATCTGGATAGGGAAAAACATGGAATCCAAAGAGTTCCTAAAAATGGTGACAAAAACCTTGCAAATCCTTGTTGTGGTACTTTGCATCTGACTACCATCATTTTATTGAATTTTTTTTTTTCCCCCGAATGGCCAGGTTACAATATTATCTTTAAAAATACTTTATATACTTGGGATGACATTTTCAGTGTTGCTAATTCTGTGACTTCCAGATGTTAGGCCTTTGAAGCAAAAAATTAAAACAAGTGTAATGTGTTTGATTGCATAAAATAAGACCAATCTAAATGCCTGTATAAACTTGCTAAACATTAACAGTCAATGACTTTATGAGAGACTAGAGCTACATTTACTGCGCAGTATCTGTCCACAGAATGAGAGATTTAATGACTGAGAACAAAGTAAAATTTAGTAGCTAGCTTCAAACCATTCCTCACCCGCTCAGAAGGTTTGTGTTTTTATGGCTGGGGCCCATGGAAGATGTTCTGGTCAGCATCAGCCAAGCCAGAGGCCTGCACTGTATCCATCAGCAATGCTGTGGAACAGAGCTGGTGCCTGGGTGCTGGTCATACACCAGCCCAAACTCCCAAGCTATGGAGCTTGAGGGTTGATAGAAGTGTCGATACCACGTTGCTGTGACTGTACTATAAATATTTATTTTGGACTCTGCTTCCCCCAATATTTATCCTGCTTCCTTCATTTCTCTCAATTTCATCCACAGGGATTTCAACCCCGAAAGCGCTTGCATTCTTTACAGGATACACAACAGCTTCACAGACTAATATAAGGAATGAAAGAGATTTCAGCTGCAGAAGGGTTACACCTAGTGATTGACTATCGCAAGTGTTAGAGAACATTAGATTTCTATCTAAAATTTGTATTTAGAGTTTTATCTCCATTTTATCTGCTTTAGACCTGCACGAGCATGACCCTTCTCTAGAGCAATGTGGAAGAGGGAAGAGGTACCTTTTTCTTAAGCCTTGGCACAAACTCAGGCTGTGTTTGACAAGACAGCGTCCCCAAAGAATACAGGCAACCCTGTTTCCCTTCCTCCTCCAAAAAAAAAAAAAAACCACCACCAAAGAGGTGAGAAAGGCCTCTGCTCCCTTTGTTTTTCTGCAGAGCTGGCACTTTAGGATGCTGGACAATTAGTGGTGTGTTTATAAACGTCATTATAAAAAGTGTTGTTTTCAGCAGAATAAATTCAAGGGTCTCGCTCATCAATTTTAAGTGAGAGTTGCAGGACTGCAAGGTCAAAGGTATGAGCTTATGCTGTTGCTGCTTTGAATATGCCAAGAGAGGGATTTTCACCATAGCTGCAGTTTGCCCTGGGGAAAAGCCTGCTCCATTATCTTTTTAAATTAAAATGGACACTGAAAAACTGTGTTATAGGAATTAAGAGAAGGGAGTTTACACTGTGGCTTGATTTGGAATAATTATAATTGTAGGGAAGTATTTTTTCCAAGTACACTCTCTCTCCCTAATTAAACCCATGGAAATGCCTCATTTTCTGGTTATTGCCAAAGCATGTTTCGAACTCCGGTAGAAATGCTTGATTGTAATTTCATTAGAATTCCATTTCTCCAGGCTATACAGGTGCAATGAAAGAAGAGGTAAAATTAATTAAAACTGTGGACATGTTTATACCCGCCAGGTGTCATAAAAGGTAGTGTCTGAGACATTTTTCAAGTAATTAAGCAGACAGTTCTGCTTTTTCTGATGAGTTATTGCCCTTCCCTCTTTAATCTGTATAAGAGATTTCATCACGGAGCTATTGTCAGGTGATGGGATTGCTCTTTATGATCAGCATCCCCCTCGCACCGCCACACGCTAATCGAAATCACATCATCACTGCAAGGAGGCAGTGACATGCGGTTGGCACGTTTCCAAAGTCAGGCTTCCTATGCCAAGGTCTGTCCATAATTTAGTCTAAAAAGGGTATAATGCAATTTTCAGTTTAACCATACGTGGGTTAAATAGCTTGAGTGTTTATTCAAGGCATGGCACAGCTTCTGCATGTAAAGCTCAGTTCTCCTCAGCGAGAGAAGCGTTTAATCAGATTCCTATGTGTTGGTGGTGTTTATGTTATGGGGTTTTTTTCATTCTGTTTCTATTTTGTCAAGAGTTTGTCTTCTGGACATGTTGAAATAATCACCAGTTTTCCTGAGGATGTGCAAATTGCCGTGGTCACATCCTCAGGCAATATTGTACATAAGGCTGTAATGATGGCATTTTCTGAGTTTTCAGTGCAAGCTAGAAGCCAGAATTTGGCACGTTTTGCTTCTCTGCATTGGCAGTGGATATAAATATGTCTCTTCGCTCTTCTCTTTGGGCTTCCAGTTCCAACCTCCACATATCTGCTGTGTATCCTACATATACAACCCTATGGCCACGGAAAGAACAGGCAGGCAGCTGTAGCATCCATGGGGCTCTCTGGGCTCAGACGCGACAGTGCACATCTTTGGTACTGAGGGCAGGGCCAACCTGCTTATATCAGCTCGCGAGGAGGTGACAATAAGCCTGTTGTGCTCCTGGGACAAAGCAGCAATGCCGTTGCCCCTCACACAGAGCTCATGGAAGAGAAGGGCTCCATCCCACATCCAAGAGAATGGGCAAGAGCCTGCATTGTATACAGTTGTTGTATGAAGTTGTACCTTTTCTGCATTTTAGTGCTTTATGTGTGTCTTGCAGTCCTGTATTACTGATGTGAATAGATAATCAAGTCCACCGTGCTTTTTTTAGTTAGGAAAAGTAATTAGTCATGTCTTACTTTATTTTCCCATTTCAGTTGTTTTGTATTTTGCAATCGCTATTGATTAAATACTTCCTAGCAGATAATTTTATGTTATTTTTTTAATATTGCAATAAAAAAGTCAGTATAAAATAGATTGGTCTGTATTTGACAAAATGGAACATGCTAACTGTATTTGGTTGCAAATGCCCTTAGCAATGGACATACTTGCAGCAAAAATAATTCAGAATGTTTGTGTCAGAATGACAATATTCACTGCATGCTTCCATTTAGAGTTAGCACCCTCCCTAAGCATATGTTTTTCTTGGTTTTTACTTAATGCTCCATCTTTATTAACTTTATATCATTTTAATGAGATTTCCTTTCATAATATTGTAATATTCTCCTCCTTTCAAAGTTACCCCTTACAAGGTCATCTCTGATACATGACTAATGCATTTGACTAAAATGCACAAATAAAATATGATAGTCACATTAAAGCATATGGGACTGTGCTGAGAATAACAACTCAGTCCAAGCTTTTAAAAAAAAAAAAATCAGTAAAACCTTGGAGATGAAAGATAAAGTCATACACTTCTAGAACCAAATTCAGCTTGTGTGTACTTTGTACCTGCTGTTCTGGGGCTGAATTTGACCTTTTAAGAGTTGAAAAGGGTTTTTTTTTTTGAAACAGAGCTGTTACCCTCTTTTTTCTTTTCAAGTTTTAAATAGCTGTTTTATACTCTTTCAGTACTAAATTCTGCCTCCTGCAACAACCAACATAAATCCAGAATCTGCCTTGACCTAAATGGTGCTCCCTTCCATTTCTACTTCACATTTGTCTTTTTTTTTTTTTTGCAATGCCCAGGCATTCAGTTAAACATCATAGGAGTAAGATCCATCAGTAATACATTTTAAATATGTTACCTTTCTGTTTCACTGGTTAATCTCGTTTCATTATGTAAAAGAGCAAATAGAGCGCTTTATTTACTGCATTTGTGGCAGTCACACTGTGCTGCTGTATTTCTCCACAAACAACACCAAGCTCTCATTTCTTCCTCCTGTAGGAGTCAGCCCAGATAGCTAATCATTTCCATCACCTGATTTTGAGTCTTTTCTATTTCTGCTGTGTCCTATGGCAGGTGAAATAAGCAAAAGTATATTTTAAGAGAGGGTACAGCAATGATTTATGGAGTGGCATCTCAATATTTCCCGTGTTTCTAGCCTATTCTTTTTGCATCCTAATATTGTATCTTTTTTCCTCTGTTAAAGTTTCTGCTCCATATGCATCGTCCTGTCTCTGTGGTTCTTTTTTTAACTTGAAAGGGCCTTGGTTTACCACACTATTTCAAAAATGGTTTAGTAGGCACTGAACTCCTCAAAGCTTAAGCAGAGATACTTAGAAATTAGTTTTAAGTGAAATACAATATGGTCATTCTCAAATTTATCTATAAAGAAGATTTTCTGAGAAAGTTTTAGCAGTTGATGTTTTACGTCGCTTACTGGAAGAGATGCATACCTTTAACATCTTGGAACACAGTTGGTGGGGCAACCAGGTGCTTTTAGAGCATCTAATGTCAAGTGCAGTCTCTTATTATTCTTCTAGGGAGTAGGGTAACTTTTGATTAATACAGAGTCCTTTATTACTTAAACTTATTTTTAAACATCTCATTACCAATTATTAAAACACACATTGTTAGAAGCTCTTTTTCTTCCACAGTACTTCTCAAATTTTAGATCAGAAGAAGAGAAATGCTGACTGCAAGTACTCTAGCTCTTTGGGCACGGTGCTGCTGCAGCTGCCCTGCACACCAGGCTTGCTCTTTGACTTGGTGTCTCACATTGCACCAGAGCCATCCCTGGTGAGCTAAGGGGACGCAGCACTCAACCTCACAATTCTTCAGCTTTGAGAGCTTGAGAACCAGCACTACTGCATAACTCAGCCATAGCAATTCCACCAAGGGCATTCCAAACAGACCCATAGTGTTAATACCAGCTCCAGCAACAACAGGGCATCAAACAAGCAACTTCTCCCCTACCAACTTACTCCTCTGGCCTCCCACATCACCACTTGCTGAGAGCACTTCTAGCAGGAACATACACCAACACACAGAGCAGAGGCTAGCATACAACACTTTCTACAGGTAGCTACAAGGCTAGAAATAAACATACTGGCTACCCATAAAACACCATCCATAAATTAATGCTCACAAAATCCTAAAAAAGTAAAAAACTACTCAAGTCATTTGAAACTTACCCTGCTCAGAAGCAACCAGAAGCCATCACAGTCTTCCAATCCCTAAGCAACACCCACAGACCAGCCTTGACACGCTCACTTATGCTCTTGGTTAACAATCACCATCACTGACCTTAATTGGGTAAATTTGTGGAGAGTCTCAAACAGAAGAATCATCCACACCTGATTATCACCTCATTCCTGAAAGCTGGGTCCATAGTGAGAAGCTTGCCTCATGGTTCTCAAAAGAAGCGAACCTAAAAAATTGAGCTGAAAAAAGAAATGCATGTTACGATATTCACAATTTAGTTATTCAGAAACGGATCATTCCATCAGTATTGTGTTTTTATATGATGAAAAATATATTTGTGCACTGCATTTTTAGACTTACGTTTTTAGAAGTAACAATCTAGTGTTGAGATTACATAGGATTTGAAGAATGCATCTTTTAAAAGGATAGTACTCCCTTAAAAACATGAAACTAGGGGCAGAATGGTAGCACCTGGGAAGGATGTAGGTGGATAAAACTTCAAGAAATAAATCAACCAGTGCAAATCCACTGTCGTCCTTGGATATCTGGAGTGGGATTTTTGATGCTCTCTCAGTAGAGGATACTTTAATTTTATTAAAAAAGTATGTATTTTTTAATGTCAAGAATCCGAACCCATAAATATATAGGTATCTTAGAATAACATACTGAAGCTTAACATTCAGACAAGCTAACTAAATCATGCTATTCGTACCTGTCCTCAGCCCACTCTTTCCCTAGCCCACATACATGTGTTTTTCTAGGTGTGGGATCACTGAATTTTTATATAGCATGTAGGCAGTTATGTATGTAATTACCAGTGTGGCAGAAACAAGTTGATTCCAATTAACTGAAGTTTTCCACTGTAATTCACTCTAGTGAGAATAAAAGAAAACAGAAAATAATTGTAACCTGCCTATGGCTAAATGTGACAAAGCTGAGCTGTGCCAGCAGGGACTGGAAAACAAGGAGGAGTCTGCATTTCTGTAGATGTCCTGTCTTCTCTTCTCTTGGGACCACAGGCCTCCTTTGTTGCTGATGAAGGTGAGATAGACTCCATCACTTCCAGGAATGGAGGCTGAAGCTAGACAAACATTACAATAAAGTGGAAGTTAATCTAGTGAAGCATCTGGAAGAGAGGTGGTAAACTGAGAGTGTTTGTTGCTGTTGTCCTTTCTACTGGCCACCATCTCTGGAGTTTTTCTGGTTCTCCACAACCTCTCTCTCTCCACAACCTGAGTGTCTTTAAAACCTCGATGTTTTCGCCACGTGGTTCAAGATAGTATGTCTCCTCCTCCCCATCCTCCCTGTGGTTATTGCCCATTTCTCCTCAGCAGGGGCCACAGAAGGGACTCCCCTGCTGCTTCAGCCTGAGGTCTCCTGGTTTAGCTTAAACGGCAGCCGCCAGGGCGGTCAGCTAAGCTGATGAACTTTGCACTGAAGTGAGCAGCAGGTCTAGTCTGCCAGCTCTGCTGTGGGTCACTGACCTCCAGGGAAGGACGGGGAATTACACCCCTCCAGCCAGAGTCACTGGGGAGTAGATGTCAAAGCCCTTCATGAGCTGAAAGTGTCGTTGTGTCTGGCTCCAGCAGCATTTCATGTCTGTTGGTTTTGGATGGGTGCATTTAGCTAAACAAAGCTCCTTCTGTGGCTTTTTTTTTTTTGTCTGTTTGTTTGCTTGTTGTTTTGGCATTTATAGAAAGAGGAGTCAAATTCCTTCAGCATCAGGTCTCTGTATCCAGTACTAGTTATAAACAGACTAACCATCGAATAGTAAACTTGTGTTTTCTCATACCAAGTTCTCACCCTCACTCGTTGCTTCACCCCAGCCTTGTGGGAACATCCCAGCAGGACCTCTCAGATATGCCCACGTGGAGCCATGGGATCTTTTTGTTTCCTTTTCCTGGCTCCTTCAGCATCGGTGCTGATTTAAGTCCACCCGCAGCCTTAAATTGCCACAAGCCGTAGCCCTGCCTGTCCCACCCACGGCAGAATATAGTGTCTCACTAGCTGCAGAAACAACTCCCCATCTTTCTTCTGGACATCTCGCTAACCACTGTCAAAATTGTTTTGTGGCCCAGTCTCCTGCCAAGTCTCTTTCACATGCGGGCAGTGACTTATCTTGTTTATTCTTCGGGAGGACCAAAGGCTATGCATAAGTCCTTGTTTTCTGCAGCACCGTAAGCTTCCAGGGGCAGCTTGGGATGCCCCTTCTGTGCACTTGCAACTTTGCTTTTTTTCCTGGATCGTCGGTATCAGCAGTAACGCTTGTGCGTGGCTGTGTACCCTCCACCACAGGTCATGTCAGGCGGGGTCTGAGATGCATGGTGCCTGTCGGAGAGCTTCCGAAGAACATGTTTCTATTGGCCCGGGAGCCCCAGCGCCCGGGCAATTTCCAGTGGTACAGCCAGCGCTGCAGCCATATCGTTCTGCGCTTTCAGTAAAGCACAAACTTGCGTTTTTAAGGAATACAGTAAAAAACGTTTACACATTAAGACAAAATTATCACATGTTTTCTGTACCTGCTTGGTCTTGTCTTGCTTTTCCTCCAAAGATGGAGGTTTGTAATGGAGGCGGTAGCAGTTTGCGCTCCCGGGGAGGCCCCGTCTCACTCCCTTGGGGAGGCCGAGCTGGGATTGTGCCTGGCCTCTCTGTGCTGTTATTTATTTGAAATGAGCAACATAAGGATATGTTTCCTTCCTCATTTTCACTACTTTTACCTAAAACGGATCTTTGCAGTAAAAGATTCCTGGATTTTTTGAGGTACGGTGTAACTGATGCAGCTATTTTAGGTTTTCATTCTTAGCTGTTTCAGAAATTACTCTTTAGTCCGGGAGCTTCTGATGAAGTTCATTAGCTAACAGGCTAGAAATCTGACCTAAGGAACTTGTATATTCAATTTTATTAAAGCCATCAGCATTTGGGCAACTCAGGATTACTGTGATTGGCAGTTCAAAAATACAATGATCTTTTGTGTCTAGCGCATGTTATGCTGGAGAATATTTAAATCAATAATAATGCTATCAGAGCTGGAAATCAAATGCAAAATAATTCCCTGGGCTTCCCATGTATAATGACATTTGCTCTTTTGATGAATTGCTAATGTATTTTTGGACAGAAGGGCTGGCAGCCCAGCCAGCTCCGCTATATAAATGGCAAAGTGGGGAGAGCGGGATTGTATTTACCACTATTTACTGCTAACAAACCGTGCACCTTTCAACACATTATCTCTCTGCTGTGAATTATTCCAATTCTGAAAAACCAACATCTAAATGAACTTTGAGACTAGTCTTTTAAGAAATCACTGTTTTATTCAAGAAAATGTTAGCCTGCTTTGTTTGTTTTGAAGTGACAGTATCAAATTGAAACATAGTATTTTTTAAAAGACAAAAGTAGTTTCAGCTATGGAGTGTGCCTAATCCTCCCAGCAATTTCCATGACTCTAACTGTAAAGAGGTTTTTTTCTCTGTACTTATTTCCTTCATGTTCGTTTCTGCCGCCCTGCACAAGAGGAACAGCCTGACTAACGGGCGGGCAGACCTGCGCTGGCAGCAGTGAAATGAACTATATCCAAAGTGCTGCCCTATGTAGAGATGGTGAAGGGGGGAAAAAGCAGAGAAAAAAAATCCTCTAATCTTTTCATTTTATACAGGGAGCAATGTGGGGTTTTTATCCTTAGCAGTAATTGGCTAACACTGACTCATATAACCAAGCACAGGTAAATCTGAGATGTGTATTACATTATTTGTTTAATTATCTAACCATAAGGACCAAAAAAAAAGTGCACTGAATTTGAGTTTTATTACCGCGAATTGTAAATTTTGTCAGCAATTAAAAAGAATACTGGTTCCAATATTTTTTTCTAAGCATACTGCTGTGCTGTCATTTCTTTTCATAGTGGATTCATAAAGATTTTAAAAGCATGAAGTATTTCTGATTCCCAAAGGACATCCCAAGATGACAGCTATAAGACAGTACAGAAAACTTTATATTAGTGTGGGCTCTAGTAACGTTTAGCAGATGCATCTTTTTATCTTGAAATTGGAAAATAATATCAATTCTTAATTTATTATGTTAACCATCTTAATTAAAATAATCAAAGGCTCTACATTGTGTTTGATACATGTAGGCATATAGCTATATTTAGTAGGCGTGGTATGGAAAGATTTGAAACTTTACTAGCCCTTTTCCAAAATCAAATACTCTTCCCCATATTTACATATTGGTTCTCCTTGAGCTTTCCATTTACACTTACCTGTCTACCAGATATTACAGTAATATCACACTGCAGTTGCTTAGAGAAATTGAGAGAAAAAATTAAATATATGCATTTCAGAAACAGAAACATACTTTCTGGCTTTGTGCATTTTCTAATTAATATGCATATTTTCTAATTAATATGTTTTATTCCTTATGAATGATTGAATGTCTGTGACAAAAAAAAAAAAAGAAAAAAAACCAAACAGAAACCTCAGCAGGTAGAATATAATGCTTACAGAGAGGAGTCAGCAGTTCACAAGATGATAGGTTCAGGTAATACCTTGCTTTTCATTAGTTAAGATTTCCTGAGACTTCTGATTTCAATCTCACGATTGAATTGCAGCATCATTAGGTGTCTGGAATTTTTTTTTTCCCCAGCTCTTGCTAGATTGCAAACTGCTTTCATCAAACTGCACAGTATTTCCCCATCTTCCCATTACAAGTGCCTTTGGTGGGTTTCTCATGGTTGTTTTACGGCTCTGTGTCTGCGGTGCTGAATGGATCTCTACGAGGTCTGACATAATAGCACTGCACTCTTAACAGATTTCCCAGCAGAAAATCAGAAATTGTGAATAAGAGTAGCCATGATTAGTTGTATGGAAATTGTATCCATTCGAGAAAAAAATGGTGATCTGGGCTACAGTGAAATGAAAGGCAAAGTTCCCGGGGGACTGGGGATCTCTTTTCGCATATGGTGAAACATTAAGTAGGATACTCGCAACTGCATTCATCTGTAGATTAAGATGGTAAGTCACACCAGGTGTGGGACAAAGGGCTTTAATCGGATCCTTTGATACATGATGCACCTATATGTTACTAAAACTTCTTTCCCAAATTATCTCAGCACCAAAAGGGTGATAGGAATAGGCCCTTTATGCTGCAAGGATAACAGGGATGTCAAACCTGGTGGTGGGGTTGCAGCTGCTTTGGTGGGTGAAGACGGGCTCTGGTGGTGTCTTCTCCTGAGCTCAGGAAAGAAAGACAGAGCAATGGTTTTGGAGTTGATGCTCCACCGAGATCCGTGTTTGCTACATCCCTCTTGTTGAGGTTTAGGCTGTTCCAACACTCAAATAACGTTTTCACTTTTGCTGTTGATGCTTTGTGCCTGTAATATTTAGGTATTTTACAAGCTTAACTCTTAAGGGTTTAGTGCAATTGTATGACTAATATCTGCAGTCCAAGACACTCTACGTTAATCCAGCTCTAGTCACCTTTGGTGTTTCTGTTAGCTGCCACCAAATTCCACAAACCATGCTTAAAAATCCTCAATTGCGTGATACGCACTTTCCAAAACATCTCTCAAAAGCTGTGTTAGACTGTCAGAGAGGAACAAGCAGCACAGAGTTTCTTCACAACGGGTGCAGGTTTTCTTCTTCACGACCCTCAGAGTCTCTAACATGAGCAGCGAGCAGCAAAGCCGGGTGGCAGTGCCGCGGCGAGCCCGCCATGCCAGCCACCTGGCCAGCGGCACCCACAGCCAGTTTAGCTTCCACCCATTTCTTTTCCATGCAGGGGCCGTGGGGACACGTGGAAGTTAGGCGATTCCTTCTTTTGCTTACCTGCTTCCTCCGTTGCTCTGGAGCCCCGCATGCACAGCATTGGGCTCGTCGCTTATGTAAATCGCGGAGCTCAAAAATATCCCGAGTTGTGCGTCCCCGTTAAAGACTGCAGAAGGCACTACTGCCGCTCTCCTACCACAGCACGGCAGCCAACTTCTTCCCTAACACAGCGAGCACAAATCTTATCCGGGTGATGGATTAAGTAAGAGAATTTTTCACTGACTAAGTTCTGTTTCCGTTCCCCGCGTTGATTCATTGTTTCAAAGGACCCATTATCTCTCCCATTTTCTGTACCATTCCCCAAAAAGGTCATATTACTGTTTCTGGAACTATGTGAGGAAAAAATAAAGCTGTGGTTCTTTTTTTTCAGATCTGAAAAAAAAGAATATTTTCACAGCTGTTGGTGAGAAGGTTAAGAGTGTGCCAGCAACTCCAGTGATTAGCACAGGCTGCTTCTGTGCGCTGGTTTGTGGAGAGCTTGTACACCCTCCTGCACGTTTCTCCAGTTCTCGTTGCAGAGCCTGGCAGAATCCGTGAAAATTCTATCTGTGAGGAAAGCAGCTGGGTGTCAAAGCAGTTTTGCAGATAAGATTCAGCCTGTTTCACCGCTGGTGCTGATAGAGCTTTAGGTGGCTGGTAAATAATAGATATATTTGTACTGCATGTGTTAGCTGCTGTTACGCAATCTTCCTGGCTTTTGGCTTTTTGTAATGAATCGTTTATCAAAAACAACTTCTCTAACAGAAAAGCTTTGCTGGTCTCCATTCCAGGTGCCTAACCATTATGTGTGCCATTTGTTTAAAAGGATACCTACATACCTGAGGGTTTCAGATTACCAGCAGATCTGTGATAAACACTTGCATTCACATGTTCAGAGCATTAAGCCCACTTCGATGTAGCTGTATGTCCGAACAGAGGTGCTTGCTAAGAAAGGGAGGGCGGCCCCGCTCCCTGCACCCCCCACCTCGTGCTCTGGTGCTGGTGCTGGGGACGGGCTCCTGCTGCCCTGCCAGCCTGCGCAAGTGCGCGTACTGCTCCCCAAGCCCCACCGAACCCACGGGTGACCACACCACAAGGGTTTTAACCTATTTCCAAGCAGTCACTTAAACCGCACAGGCAACACTTCTTTCTCAGCGCGTCTGATGTGGGTGCCTTTGCTGAACGTCTCTTCCCCGACCGTCAGTGTCATTCTCCATGGCAGGTTCTGTGTGAGATTTCGACATGAAACCAAACCCTGGTGTAAAGCGGGTGCTCTCCTGAGAGGGAGATGAAGAAGCTGCCAACTGTTCAGTGCCAACTGCTGTGGGCATCAAGCAGCTCGCTGTGTCTTCCCCAGAAACACAGGCACGCACTTAAAATATCCAACCATTCTCACTGGAGACAATATCAGTCATACGTTAGATATTCATCTTTCATGCCTGGCTATTACTAATTGATAGCTGAGGTCTTTAGCATGCATCGTATCTCATTGCACATCATAGCTGTAACTGAATTGAAAATACGAAGATTCCTTAGAGCTAAAGATTTCAATGAAGAGACTTTATAGATCTTAGTTTTACACGACCTTTTGTACAGTAATGACTGTTCTCCGGCTGTTGAGGTCCATGCTCTGCTCTGATCTGCACAAGTTAAATCCAGACTAACATCAGTGGCTTTAGCAGAATTAGTACAGGTTTGTGCTTGTTTTCTCTATCAACATCAGTATTTTTCAGAAACTGCTAATAGTCCCAGTGATCCAGGCCCCACCATGGTAAGCGTTACTGAAGCATTTAGACAAAATTTGAGCTTCAGGAAGGGCGGAGAGATGGGAGAGCAGGGGGTGGGAGCTTTGTGCTTCCTCTCCTTCCTTCTGCACGATGCACCTGGCCCAGGACTGGTACTGGAGCTCTGCCTTCATGCCAAGTCTAGGGAAAGCAAGCTGTTCTTCAGAGGGGAAGACTATTAGTTAGTGGGGCTTCTCACTGATTGCCCTTAATTAATAAACCATTTCTAAATGAGAAAGTTGCAGAAAGAAAAACTCTAGACTATTTGAATATCTCTTCCAGCTAAGCTGAGCTGCAGAGCAGACTGCATGCCCAAAGGAAGCTTGAAAGCTTTCTTCCAGATTTACTGCCTTCTTTCTTACCTTTCTCTCTAAAAACCCTGCAGAAAATTCACTTGAAATGTTGATCCATCTGAACTCTACGTTGACATCTGCATGAACTTCTTACCTGAAGTTTTGGGTCAGCTTCCTGCCTGCTGAATATACTTTAGCATTTTTAATCTTCTGTTTTTCTAGCCTTTTTGGTCTGCCAGATTTCAGCAGCTTTGCAATAGCACATGGGGCAAAAAAAAAAAGAAAACACCAATTTTTTCTGTTATGAGATAAATCAAAGGAGAAGGAAAGGAAATGAGAAGAAAAAAAAAGAGAAAAAGAAACTTGAGCAAAAGTGCAAGCGCTATTATTTTTAGAACTAGCAGCTGCTTCTGACGGTTCACCTAAGGTAGTTTTCTATTTCTCCTATTTCTCTGTAGGACTCGTATTCATTCCTCTCAAGACTTCTGTATTGATCCTCATTCTTTTCAGAGTTCCTGACCTTCCTCCTTTCCTGTCCCAGCCCAGCTGGTATGCTTTCATACTGCTTAGCTAGCTTCTCAGCCCTTGCATTTTACATTTCAGCAGGGATACCCTTAACATACTTAATCTCCTCATTTATACCATAGCAACTGAACTGGTTAGAGATAGCCTGTAGACCTGTTTGGTTGGTGGGTTTTTTTTAATAGAATATGTTATCTATCAAAATAAAAAGTCAGTTTGATTTTGCCACAACTATGAAAATCTCACAAACAAAAGTCGTGGTCTGTCGAGTGCTGCCATTCCTTGCTTCTGTATCCCAGTTGGATTTTTTCTTTTTTTTTCTTTTTTTATCTCCCCCCGCCCCCCCCAAAAAAAAAATCAAAGTGTTTTGTGTCAACATTTTTAACAACTTCTATGCTAGATACAGAAATTACTATTAGTGGAAATTTTCTTTCAAGTACAATTTCAAAATTTTCAGTTTGATGTCCAGCTCAGAGCTCAGACTTTGAAATCTCAAACTCCTTCACAAGCTACAATTCCTGTCCTCTTCACGGCACGGCTGGAAGCTGCCTGACCCCCCTTTCACAGTCTGTTCCCGTTCACTCTCTACGAGGGACGCTTCTGCACATCCTGTGCCTCGCTGTCCCTGTCACCATCTGAGAGCCCATCTGCCTGCCGTATGCCTCCGAGCGTGGAGGAGAAGATCCCGGAGGCTGTCTGAGGACAGTGCGGCTGCCGGCCTCCCTGGGGCAGCGGTACCTGGTACTAACTGATAAGAGCAGCCACAAAGAAATCCAAAGGCAATGGCCAGGCATTGTGAGACGGGGTGGACAGAGGGAAGGAGGCGGATGGCTTTCAAGGCATCGTATTTTCTGTGGAATGCAGGACAAAAAAAAAAAAAGAAATGGAAATTGGAAGTTGCTGATTCCTCCTTTGGCAAATGGAAATGACAACAGGTGCTCTTTCAGTGGCTGAGAAACTAGGAAAATAATTCTTTTACTCTCACACTGTATATATGAAGAAGAAAATCATAGGTGTGTTTTGAAGCACGGTAGGGGAAGTGAAAACAAGAGCTGTCTGTGGAGACACTGCAGAGAAGAGCAGAATATAATTATTGAAGAGGAAAAGTCTTCAATAAAATGTATGTTATGTTTTATTAGTTGTGCTAGGATGTTTCTTGAACCACCGTTAGCACATTCCTGTTCTTGTATTCCACTCCTCCCTCTAGCCCTATTAATTTTAAGATATTTTTTTTTTCCTTCTTTTTCCATTGCTCCTCATCCTCTTTCTTTGTGAGTAAGCGAGGTTATTATTAACAATCGATTTTCTTCTTGACATGGAACTGTTCAGCAGTTACCTGTCAGACTTCCCATCCTTTGGCCAGCCCTACCTTTTCATGTACCTGGTATAATGTGCATAATGCGTACTTAAATTTAAGTGATGGATCTAATGACTCACAAGACAATTTCAGTGTCATTTTAGAAAAATGTCATGACGAGCATTGCTTGACAGTCCCTAGGGAGCATCCACCCAATCTCAACTAGTTTGAGCTACCACCAGGGAAAAGACAAGGAATTCCTTTTTTTTTTCCCCATCATTTTGAAGTAACAGCCAAGCTAAATAAATTAACAGTATGAAGTAAATCCCATCCTTAAATATATCTGATGGTGAAAGTCAGTAAGAGTTGCCTGTGGTTGTTGAAGGAGGAGCTTATTTTTGGCCACATTTCTTTAGGCATTCCTAACATTAATTTTAGTAGTTAGGATTTGTAAAAAGAAAAGCTGTGTAAAAGAAAAGATTGTTAAATGTGTCTGGAAGATAGGTGCATTATTTTAATCCTTAGGGACAACACTTTTGCTCCTATTTAAAAACCCCTCTGCAGTGCCGCCATATAAACATGACTGTGCAGAGCTGCCTCCAGCCTGCCTGCTGGGGAATGAAACCTTCCTGCCTGCTTTTATTAACAATGTGAAGCGAATGAGACTTTCGAAATTCACTCACTTTGTAAAATTTTTAAGTGTTACTTACTATTTCAGAGAAGAGATGTATTGTCTCAAAAAAAATTGCATTACCTATCTTCAGCGGGACTGAGGAAAATGGCAGTAGGCTGATTTATACTGGATCAGCCTGTGGTTTTCAAAATGACATGTCTCCTAATTAATAAAGGAGAGCTAAGTTTACACTGCCTAAGTTGAACCTGAGCCCAAACACATCGCTTTCTCCGCCACTTTACATTCACAGACCGCGATCGCTTGTCTGAGGCTTTGTGGTTAGATGACTGGCTTCGATGGGTCTTTTGTGTTAGGTTTGGTGGCTTGGGTTTTGTTTTTTTTTTAGTTTCTGAGTGTATATACCCTTTTTGTTCTGCTTTGACATTGATATTGTACTTTGCTTGACTCTGAACACAGAGGAACGACCAACCCGATCTGCATAAAACATTTGTGTTGCCTTTCCTCCCAAAATCAGTATTCTTCAAAACAAACCAATGTGTTTGTGTTGTGTATAACATCCTAACTGTGACAGCTAAAAATTGAGTACAGTAGGCACACCATTTGAAGCTGATTATATTAATTGCTATTCAGGTCATAGCTTAGATTAATTATTGTGTTTGTGTAGGGTGTTCGCTAAGAGGTTTCCTGATTGCTGTTCAGAAGATTGATTACTTGTTACGTTTACCTTGTGGTTTCTGTGGGGAAAACATCTTTTAGGCTTCAACATTTGCAAACATACTGAGGCCAGGCAGGGCCACAGAGAAGCGAGGATACCTCCACCTGCCACATGAAGAAGCCACGGCATACGTCTGCATTAATACCGAGCTAGGAAATAGAAGATGCATAAAACAGACATTTATTTTAAAGTGCCTGAGTCTAGAGATAGTAGTGTAGCCTGAGGCACTGATGTACCTCTCGTAATTACAGTAAGGCAAAAGAAATAAGCATACAGAAAAATGCCGGTTGGCAGATTTATGTAGATGAGGCAATGATTTACAAAAGAGCCCACCTGAATCCTTGCCATAGCCTTCACATGATTTGCAAGAATCCAGATTTCCATGCCTTGAATCTCGTCATTTGACAACAGAGTGACCCAGGCTTTGCGGGCAAACACAATGAGTTCCTTGATGTTTCTCGTAGAAATTGATTGGTTCAAGGCAGAAGTGGGAACATGACGCTTCCTGTGGAAAAAAGCACACAAAATCCCAGTTAATATCTGGAAGATTTTACAGGTATTTTTGGGCACATTAGCTTTCAAGGAATTCAAGAATGAAGTCAAGTATAATTCAGATTAGGGGACATCCTTGGATCTGGTGAAGAATGAAAGCAAATGTGAACCGTTAGATTTTCTTTTATCTCCTGTAGCACTCTTGAAATATGTTAATTAGCCAGATGGACTCTCAGTCCCTACTTTCTGACCTGTTCTTCATCTTTTTTGTCCAAACAATAAACACATGATCATAAACAGCTGTTTACAACACCAAAAGTATGAGGTACTGGAAAGACGACAAAAAAAGGTAAAACAAATCATAGCAATCATGGTTGCTCTAAATATTTTTTAAAGATTGCCTTACAATATAGTGCTTAAATAATAATAGGAATAAGATGTAAGACTACGTATAGTCTTAATGTATAAGACTAGGTATAAGACTACTTTGAAACAGACATGAGGTTTGTCTTCGTTCATTCATATAATTCATTTTCCTTTCTTTACTTCTATTGGGAGGTTAATAAAGCAGAAAAAAAAAATGAAATGTTTACTTTAAAATTCAAAATAATCGCTAGAGCCTGATAAAACATCTTAGCAAGTATTCCAGCTGGCAGTATCACCAACAGGAACTTGGTTTCCTACAGGTGTTCCTAGTGGAGCCAGTAGCAACTCCAGTCAGAAAAGGTTTAGAGGTCATGAATATATGAGGATCCTTTTTATCACATAGGCTGAGACAAACTATCAAGTAGAAGGTACCGGATGTGGTGATGATGGATATGACACAATAGCTCCAAACAGATAGTTAACATAAATTAGTTGTGACCTGCCACTAAATCTTCGCATCCAGCAAACAAAATTCTGTGCAGTGATATCTGTCTTAATGCAGTGATTTGTGCATGCCCACACACTGGTCCATCCATTAAGTAAATTAGTATTAAACTACTGTGAGATCTTTCCCTCATTTGAAAAAAATATTTTAGAGGCACCAGGTAAACTTGTTTGTCAAAGCCTGTGGGAGAGTTACCTGCTAGTGTTGCCTAATGCTGGAGAAATACAGTATCAGTGAACCGGACCACCAGTTTATTTTTCAGTGGAAATGTATAAATCTCCCTTAGTGAATTCGCTGTTTCTCACACTTTTCCTTCTCCATATTCTCATACATTTAGTTTTTAAAATAGCATGATAATTAAAACTACTTAACATTGCAAGCCATAAAAATAAATTGCGGTCAAGTTCTATTAAGAGCTTGCCTCTGGTTCACAAACATATACTCTTCATAAGAGCATCTTTAGACTTTTGGGGAGAAGGGAGAAAAAAGAGGATTTACAAAGCTGCGCTTCTGGCTGTTCTGCATGAGAAGTTCTTGTCCTGGTCTTTACCACTTGTTTTGTCATTTAGCATAATGTTCACTAAGATGGAGGAATGAGAGGAAATTAGGCGGTAGGGAAGGATGACCTAATGGTAATTCACGTTTTTGTAATCTAGCACTTTTCCATCCCATTTTCTTTACCCATCTTAAGACAGTGACCTTTTATTTTCTTACACTTTTCCTCTTGTGTGCAAAATTCCCCATTGTAGATCGGCTGCTGCCTTCAGACCGGACACTCAATTCTTTGCCTCATACACAGCAAAATGAAGGTGTGATTTTATGTGCACGAATGTAGTTACGCTATTTGGATTGCGTTAGCACATATTAAAAAAAAAAATAGTAAGACCGAGGAGACAAGACCTCTGGGAACTGCAAGTAATGTGTGATCCTACACTCTCAGTGCTGATGTTACTAACACGGGATAGAGCGTCACTGGTATAGATGGGCATTTTTGTGTTGTAGTTATTCCCTCATTTTCCCATATCCACTGTGCTAGGATGAAGGATGGGTGAAATGCTGTGCATTTTATTGCTGATTATAATGTTTGCCCCGCTGAGGGCTTTATCCCCTGGAATAAAGAAATTGGGACCATGACTAAAATAGCGGCTGCGGGTGTGTTTTGTCAGGACTAAAGTAGTGGCCACGGGCGTGTTTTGTCAGGGTCAGAGTTATGAGACGAGATTGGTACAAGTACTTTTTGCTATAATACCATGTCCTAGGAAAAGGAAAGGAACTGTAGCCTATTATCTGAGAAAACAAGGAAGAGGGCTGAAAGGGAGAAGGGGGAAAAGGTACTTTTTAGCCAGAACCTTGTCTGGGAAGATGCCAGTCCCAGTGAATAAGTAATCTGCCTCTAGGTGGTTCGCTCATGCTGCCTGGTAAGTGGGACCTTCTGCATACTCATAGCAAATAAGTAGGACTGCATCAACAGCATACCTTCCCCATCGTCCGCTTTCAAAAGGAACCAGCAGGACTCCCAGTATCGCCTTACCATTTAGGAAAGAAAGACCTGTCTGTGGCTTCCTGCCTTTTATATTCGGAGAAATGACCTGAAATAATTGAGCATAAAGGAGGAGGAAAGCAGTAACAAAAAGAAGTTGTCTTTTTTAAACGTCAGTTGTTTTTTTGCCTTTTTCTTCTGATGACCTGAGGTCTTCGCACTCCTCCTTTCCTGTTTCATACCATTATCACCTCTCTATTTCAGTTTTATCCGGTGTTGCCGACAGTTATCACTAACTTGTTTCAAAATGTAGTTGTACTCTTTTTTTTCTTTTCTTTCCCCCACAGTGACTTTCTTTTCAGACTAGTTTCTCAGCCAGGCATCCCCCCCAAGGCCTACCTGGACAAGTGCAGGAGTAAGGACTGCCGAGCTTAGAGCTGGATTCCTGTAGGCAGGCACTCCCGCCATGCTCCAGTCACTCATCCCATTTATTTGGCATCACGTGTGGTTCACACAGTCAGGTCTCGGATATGGTTGCGGTGACTTCAGGGAGGCTACTCTGGGGAGTGAAGACTCTCAGCTGTGAATAAAGAATTCACATTTTATTCTCTGGCCAGAAGGTTTGCAGCAGCATGTGTCAGTCAATGCTTCCCGTGAAAAGTGTTCCCTGAGCACTGCTCCTTTGTCCCTGAAACTTTCCACTTCTGAAGCGGTTAACCATTCCACGGCACCTTGACAAGCAAAAAAATCCCAATAACGGTACCAGCATCAGTTATGATTGGTCAGAAAACCAAAACGTAATTTATTTACACATATTTGAGTATCAGAATCTTCAGCTTCTGAAGTCTTAATGCATTTTTCAGAGAAAATTGATTTTAGTTAAAGACACTGCAAGAAAACCTAATACATGTTTGAGGATTTAATTTCCTAATGTTTTGGTCTACTGTAGCTTTAATGAAGCCGCAGAAATTATCCCTGCTTTGTCCTGATTTACACAGGTTTACCATAACATTTCATTAAAGATGAGAACGTAAGCAACATAGTCCAGATTTTAACTAGATTTTCACAGCACTAAAGAGTAAATGTATATTTTCCAGAGGTTTTATTCAGCCACTGTTGATACCATCCAGGGGGCGAAGGATGATCTCCCCTCAGCTCTGGAGTAGTTTAGGGATGTAGCACAGAATCTGCTTTGTATGTAACTTCTTCTGTATTATGTCGTGTAAGACTAGAAAAGACATGAGTTTCCTCTAAAACTGAAAAAGCAACTGTACTAAAAGACGGGAATTGTATTGTCCTTAAAAGTATGTGATTTGTCTTGGATCATTGCAAAAATTAAGTAAGCCTTCCCCAGCCCTTCTTACTCATCTGCTCTACTAAAGAGTCAAACCCAAAATTAAGTCCTCCATGCAGCCTTCTCACCATTGACTTGACTTATACTGCTGCTGCCCTTTAAAGAAGTATTTTAAGAATACAAAGCACGAAACCACTAAGGAGTCCGGGATGCTGCTTTTATGGGTGCATGGTATATTTTCTTACAAGATCCGTCTCACATTTAATTATTATTCTTGGTATTTCACCAGTTCAGAAAAGTTTCGTTTGCAAAGTCTAGCGTACACACGCATCATTACTGCCCGTTCTGCTAACGCCGTGCAGGCAGCCTGCTCTCAAAGCAGCAGTTCTATTTGCAGAACATTCTGTCTATTCGTAATTTAATTAAACTCACTTGGTGAATTATTTTAAATGTCATACTTCATAATTGGTGGGTTTTTAAAAAAATGCAGATATAATAAGGAATAATTAATTTTACATGAAGTTAAGTCCAGTAATAAAATAATTCCAAACAATAAAACACAGCGGGAGAGAAGTCCTCATCTGAGATGACTGGAGGGGTACATTGCTTATCACAATAATGGCATTCTTTTAACCTTTACAATTACTCACCATTAAGAGACTGATTTTACTCACAGTATCACCCATTGAACACACTGTGACCCTTCATTATTTTCTTTCTACTATTTCTTGTGGGAGAATTTCATCTTACAGACTCTTGCTGCTGTTTATGTAATTCAGCGTCTTGGAGAAAATCTGCTTCAATTTAAATCTGTGCAAAGATTCCCACAAAGATTCTTTAGCGGGAGGCAAGAGAGACACATGAAGAACCTTTCTGTCCCAAATGTGAGACTAATAGCACAAAATACATATAAGGCCTAACCTTGTTATTCCTTGCACTGCTTCCTGAAGCTTTCCTACTCCCAGTTTACTCAGGAGTGTAGGATGTGGGTGTTCCGCATCCCCTTCTCCAAGGTACATACAATCATAGAATGGTTCGGGTTGGAAGGGACTTTAAAGATCATCTAGTTCCAACCCCCCTGCCATGGGCAGGGACACACAGCAACAAGAGAACTGCCTGAGCTTTGCTAAGACCAGTGCGTGACAGCATGTTATCATGATGGTGACAGAAGAGCAGCTGGCCATCAACAAAATAATAAAACTGACAATCAGCTGTATCAAAACGCTGTCAAGATGGGGAATGCCTCACGGCAGAGGTTGTCTTCGTCCCTGTTTGGGCAATGCCCCTCAGCAGGCTGCAGGCTCAGACCTCTCAGTGACACGCTACTGCAATACCAACGTGTAAACAAATAGGAGTAACTACTACATTCAACAGCCCAGCAGAAAGTTGTTTTTTTTTTTTCCTTTCTCTGTTTAGCTTAGACCATTATATTAATCTTGTTAATGTAACTGAACTATAAACATTTGACACAGACCCAAGTTATTCGACAAGGTTGGGTCTTTTGGACCCCAAAGTAAGCTGAAAATGGGCTAGTGGTCTCCTCAGCTGCAAAGAGGAATGAATAGCAGGATGAGAAATACTGAGTTTAGAATCCGTCTTTAGCATATAATACGTTTTTTAATGGCAAACATGGGGTATCCAGTACAAAATCTGAATTTGAGCACCATTACTACATAACTTAACCTAAACTCTTCTGTAGGATGATGAGCTTTGTTATTGTAGAAAGGCTAATCAGGACCTCCACAAATCTGCCTTTTCAGTCGGTTTATCTCTTGTAGTTGCATCAGCCCATGCCTGACTTTGCCCTGCTAGCCCTGACTCAGCTGATAAAGCCGTGCATTTGTAGGTGAAAATGAAAAAAACAAATCCCATTCATGATGGTGACCGACAAACATCAAGCATCTTAACTGAAGGTGCCCTGAAGGACTTATAGCCTGCGGCGTAATTTAATTAAGATATCAAAGTGATAGCAATTATATCATCTATGACAGCTGTCCTATTATAACACATTTCTTTAATTAACAAAAGGTGATACCTGAGAAGGCAAGCACCGCTATTAAACACGCTTGCCTTACTCTTGGAGAAACGCAATTACTCTTCAGATTTACTTGAGTCACGCATTTGTTTTACTGCCTTTTTATCTGCCTTCAGGTGGGGCTGTGGCCACTGCTCCCTGGTCCCATGGGCTCCCCACAGCCCCGGGGTGCCACAGGGACCTTGTCCTCAGCCCCGTCCCATCTCCAAGCTCCAGGAGCAGAGTGGTGACTTTCAGTTTTTCTTGCTCAAAAATAGCGCAAATCACTTTCCTCCACTGACATGGGGGGAGAGCAGCTGATGGCAAAGGAGGCCAGCTTCTGAGAAGCGTGATGTACGTGGAGCTAAAAGCTGCTGGGAAGTGACAGGATGATCTGGGACCTCATAAGTACTGGGATACCTCCTGGAGCTTTTATTCAATTGCTATTCAGGTTTTTATTCAGTAAGAACATCTGTTGGTTTCAGTGAATTCTTGCCTTGGAATTAAATTAATTGAATCTCAGGATAGGATTTGCCGCATTGAAAGGAACTTCAGAGAATTTAAATAAAACCATAAAGTCCTAATAAAATATTTTCTGTGGCATAAGGTTATTATATAACATAACAAATATTTAAATATCTCTTCATATATTCAACATGCAGTTTAAAATGTTTTTTTCTTACGTGTTTGCAGATACAAAAGAAAAAAAAAATCAGAAGTTCCTATTTTCGAGCATCATGCCAAAATTTTGGTATCAGCCAGATTTCCAGTCATCCGCATGTATACAGGCAGTTTCTTCAGGTTTGGGGAGTACAGGACCCTACAAGAAACTGCTAAGGCAGAGTTAAAGGTGTTTGCAAACTTAAATGTTTATTATTGTAACACTAAGTTTCCAACTCTTACATCTGCAAAATAATTTTTACAAAATTAAGTCTAGAAAAGCAGTCTAAGAAATATCGGAGCTTTAGACAGGAACTTCACCGGGCATAATGTCAGATGGAGGAATTGATTTTATAATCTAAAGCTAGTCAGTACTGTTTTCCAAAATACATACAGATATGTGTAGAGATATAGGTGGTGATAGTCACAAATGTTTGCTAGGAGATAACCAGATTTTATTTTTTTAAATAGCTTCTATGACAAAGACAAATACCTCTCAGCTTGCTCCTTGAATAGATTACACTAATAAATCATTTTAAATAACCTTAGTACATCACTATGAGTTACTGAAAATCAAAGATAACAGGTTTGCTTTCTTCTTACATACATTTTAATTGTTAGCCAACTTTTTGAATTGGTAAGTGCTCACGTAAGGTATTATTTATTTAAATAATGTATATAAATGCTATATAACAAAATTCACAAAAATAATCTCAAATCCATTTAGAATTAATCTCCGTTGACTTCAGATATCAGCTAAAATTTAGAGGTTTTTTTCCATTGATTTCACTGCAGCACTTACAGTAAATGTCCAATCAAAAATGAGGAGAAAGGACATCTAAGGGCATACATCTTTTGAAGCTGATTTCTCTTTTCTTTTTTATTTTTGCATTAACATCTCACAGATGACCATGCTGAACAGGGTGATTTTGTATGCTGTCTAAAGACATTGTTAAAAGTTGAGCTATGCCACTTCTTATCCTTAAAAAGACTTTATTAGGGCCTGAAAAAACTCTGATTATATACGCAAAGTGTTTTTATATAAAAAACATAAATGCCGTGTATCTTTAAAGAGAGAGGCGTATGGCTTTGGTTTGTAGCACAGTGCAGCCCTAAATTCAGTGTGGGAGGAAAGAATACTTCACCTTCTCTGAGGGCTTTTATTTTTGCACCCTTACAAATAGTGACTCATTTTATAGACGGCTAGTTTTTCATTCTAATAAGTGCACTTCATATAGCTCCTTTAGTACAAACTGGGACCTAAAACTCCCTTTAAAGATAAATACTGAACAGCACTGTATTGTTTAAGTGACAGAGTGACTGTAGGAATATCTGTCACTAATGGAGGCACATCTATCACTGCGGCCAGGCAACTTCATGCCTCTCTGGCTTTGGGTGCTGCCTTATCCAGCCAAAAGAGCACCTTACATTGGAGACATGTCCAAGCGTTGGGGAGCTGCTGTCGCGCCCCTCACCAAGGCATCTGCAGGAGATGGAGCTGGGCTGCCCCGGTACATCCCCTGGGCATTCCTGACCTCTGGCAGCTGGTCCAAGGTTTTGACCTTTCCTATACTGCAGCAAGAAGCAAAGTCTGTTGGAAAGTAGTCCTACAGTCTATTGGCAAGTCGTTAAATAGCATTTTTACTCAAAAAATGCTGGGATAAGCAAATGTAATTTTTCAGATTTCAAATGGCAGCAGTTAATTGCATTACTTTATCCAAGGTGTTTCTCGTTATCACATCTTCTGTAAGACAAGCCTACGATGGGTAGAAGTGATAGGGAACATAATATGCTGTAATTTATTTCTTCCCGGGGTGGTGCAGTGGAAAGGAGCGTACTTAGATCTTCTCTTATCAACTTACACTGTGATAGATTGAAATGTATTAGGATAAAAGGAATCCCTGTCGTTAAACTTTACCTTCAGGCATCCCAGCAGGCAATTGTAGAAAGTCTATGTTTTCCCCATTATAGAAAAATTGCATTCAGTCTCTCCTTGTGAGAAACCTCCCCACCTAATGCTTTCCAGAAGTCAAATATATTTTAGGGTGTATTAATTCTGTGATGTTCATCAGTTACAATTGCCTCATCCTGGCGTATGCACCCAGGCTTAATCTAGGTAGAGAGTTAACAGCACAGGTAAAGGATTGGCAGCACAATGTTCATGTAGGCAAACAGCATCGAAAGCTAAGCACCACTACATGGCCCGGGCTGCCCTCTTCTTACTAACGGGGTTTCCTGAGCTAGCCCAATTAATGCGCCAACGACGACTCCTTGTTACAGTGGAGGCATGCAGAGGTTCGCATTGCAGCAGTCTTACCACAGCTCTGTGGTGAAAGCAGCCTCCGCATCTCCAGATTTGAACTAACTCTGCAATCAACTCGGTAAGCAAGTTTGGCTCAGCTCATGGAGTTGCTTGCACGCTACACATCTAATGCATTAACTGAAAGCATCATTACGTGTTATCATAAGCCTTTCTTGCACTTAGAGATGCTCTTGTTTTATTTCAAGTAGAAGAGTCATTCAGACTTGGGAGGTACTCCGTGTCATTTGGGACAGTAACTGAGGCCATGAAATATTTTTCAGGACTGATTTTTTCCTGGATTCCCATTACTCTGAGTCTCCCGCCTGAGGCAGCAGAGCCCAAGAGGCAGGGTCAGCTTTCATGCAGGCATTATGCCCCTGCCCTCTGCATGGGACAGAGGAGCAGCTGCTTTCCTTCCCCCTGCCCTGCCATCCAGCCGCCTGGGATTCTCCAAATTTCAACATGCTGTGATGAAATAAGTTTTGAAAATGGCAGGTTTTTAGGAGTCAGTGCAATCTCATACCAAATCTGAACTGTAAATTTGCAGATAACAGTCTTAGTACAAATTATTTAAGGAAATTATTGTATATTTTTCAAATAACTGTGCAGTTATTTTTTTATTACGGGTATATGTAATAAAGGAAATGACATGACCATCTCCAGCACAGAACTGAGCAAATTACCAGTTTATCACAAAGTTTGCAACCCTTCCTCAAAAGATACTATATGGGGTTTTGATTGAATTACTTATATTGTTGCAGTATCCTAATGTGGATTTGATGAGTGTCTTCATTCTCTTTCAAAGCACCGTGCGCTATAATCTGAATGTGCAGAGACATCACACAATTCATTGTGAATACTAATAAGACATCCCTTCACTGTATAATAAAACTAAACATTTAAATTTGTTTCTATAACAATTCCACATTATGTGGGTATGCACCATGATTCATTAAAAATATTTATTTTGTCATCCTGACAAACACAAATGAAGGGAAAACAATGTAGCCCACCTTTTAAGAGAAATGAGGTAAAATTGGATTTCACTTACAATTGTCATTTTTGTTTATGTTCCTTTTCATTCTTCCTTTAAGTGGTTCACATACATGGAAGGGTCCTCTGAGCCTGGGAGTTCTGTAACAAAAAATGATCAAATACAACAGAAATGAGTGCAGATTCTGTGGCAATAGAAAGACAGATTTTTTTTATATATTAAAAGCAGTGTTTCTGCATAATATCAGCAATTCTAATTGTGGTGTTTGACATTCAGTGTTAATCCACCAGCTCTAAAGCTTATTAAAAATGGCAGTAGACACATCGGTAATACAGGAGCAGGTCAGAAATTGTCAAAAACAATACTGACACTAAGAATCAGAAATAAAATTATCGTTATTGTAGAAATACAATTTTGCATGAAATCCACAGGGACTGAATCAATAACACCCTGGAGTGGGATGAACAGTGCCTACAGATGCAGAAGTCCCAGAAGCACAGCTCAGACATCCCCAACAAGAAAAGAATTTATTCCGTCTCTTTAGTCCCTTTTATTTGTTGTCTGGCTCTGCAGTTTCTTTTCTCTATGGCATTAGCCATAGAATTAATACAAAGACAAAAAAGAAATTCTATTTGAAAAAAAAAAAAAAAAAAAGAGGGCCTGTGGGGCAAAGGAGAAGGGTCTGTTCCTGGCTTAGCCACCGCTTGTCTGAGCACTAATTACTTCACCTCTCTCTGTCTGATCTCCCCCGGCTGAACATACCTGCTTGTAAGTCATTTGGGGATTTACAGCTAAAAAGTAATATGCAAAACATCACATAAACACGCAATATTACATAAACGTGGATTGATAGTTTTCTTATAGCTTTAAGTGACACAGTTTTGCTATCCTTATTCATAGTGAGTACACTACATCCTATTACAGATGCAGAGCCTATTGAAACTGGTGTGATAGTATGCGAAATAAGGGACTAATGCAGTTGGGAAAGACAACCTGCCTTGGTTTAGCAAAGCTGTCTAATTTCAATGATAACAAAGTAAAATATCATTCAGAGTTGCGGACTTAACTGTTTGTTGAATTGCACTCAGTGTTTGTCTCATTGTGACGATTAGTAAAACATCAACTTATTATTTTGGTAATGCTCTTATGAATATACACATTGCTTGGTGTAGCCTGTGCAGGTATTTGATTAGCCCATCTCTTCTAAGAAGATTTTTCTTTTGGAAGAAATAAAGCGAAATTTGAGATACTTTTTTTTCTAACTAGGTTTTGTGTCACGTTTGACAGAAGTTATTTAACTATTGGTACTACTTAGGAATGCTCTCCAGCGGTCTTAAGTCTCCCACAGAGGAAGCAGGAATCACCCCAGGAAAACTATTAGAGCCGACAGTGGTTTGTCACAGGCAACCATTAATGAATACCGTGGAGGATTTGGTATCCTTCTGCTCATTGTCTTGCCATAATTCATACTCGATATCCCACAGATTATGCAGAATGACTCTGTTGTAGCTGCACATTTAGGGAAGCAGATAGCATCTTTTAACTTGGTGGAAATTATAAGTGGGAAATAAATGATAAGATCTGTTTCCTGAGGGTGAAGACTTAAACAAGGACTCTGTCTTTAGAAAGCCAGTTAGGTTTGGGTTAGGGTTTGTTATTTCCCCTTTTAACTTCCTAATACAGGAGTTGCGTGTTTCAGTGCATGAAAATAGTTTTGTACAAACTGTGTGTCAATCAGAATAGCTTGATAGAGTGCGTTTTGGTATCTCAATCTTCATCATGACAGTTTGCCAGTATTCAGAGTAAAATGTAAAACCTACAATCACAATGAGATAACAAAATGTACTTCCCAGCAAACTCAGCTGTACCTCCCAGCTGTAGTGTATTCTACAGTTCCAGTTTTAGGAAAGAATAACATTTTCAGATAAAGCAAAGAAAAAATCTGAAGTGCGCTCACACATATGTGTACATATAGGGAAAAAAGTACTGCCTGTAGAAAAAACTGAATTCTTCATACCTGAATTTAGATTGTAGATATTGCTGCAGAAATACCCTCTGTGCAGGCCCCAGTAGCGTTTGCAAGTGCTGTGTGTACGTCTGTAGGAAAGGAAATAATTTGAATTTGTTGTCCTAAATCCTGCTGCCCTTTGTAAGAATAAAACCATAATGATGCCAGGGCGTAAGTGAAAGCCATTTTGTTGGGACAGAACTGGGTGTGCCCAAGTCCAATATACACTTACACCCCCAGAATAGTCTTTTATAGCCTAAATAACACTTAGCACATACAAGTAGCTATTTGTACATGTAAATGACCTTTTAACAGATAAGCAGGAGTATGACAGCACAGGCATAATTTAGCTGTTGGTCCACAATTTAGGGTGCACTTTCATATTGCCCTTAAGCCAGTCAATCTATCTGTGCCACTTCCCTTCCGTCCCCAGCCGTTGCTTCCCTTCTGGCAGTATCAGCACTCGACTGGCCAAGCAGTACATCAGATCACAGACTTCATTCAGTGGAAAACTAAAACTGCGAAGAAAAAAGTACTTGCTTTCCAGACCCACCAACCCCCTCTCATCCAGCTCACCACCCAGCAGCATAATTGTTAGGCACAAAGGTGGGGTCTTTTTGAATTTTTTTTCCCCAATTTTTTCAAGGCCCCCCTCCAAACCCAGAAGAGATGTTTGTGCTATTTTGAAGAGTAGCCTTATTCTAATTTTGTGTAAAATTAGCATTAGTGACTGGAAGCCCTTGGTCTGTTCTGCTGTGCCATGAGGAAGAGGTGGGGCTGCCGACAAGCCAGCAGCTGCAGGGCCCCGGCAGCGTGGGACCCCTCTGCGCACATCTGCAGCCTTACACCCACCCTTACAAATGGGGCCTTCAAACCACACATTGGAAAAACTACGTAATGCTGCTCTGCAACCATAATTTGAGCTTTTCTGCATCTGAAAATTGCCAGATTGTTAAACCCTAATTATCAAGCATACCACCTATCACATTGCTCAGTCAGCCGAGCCAGACAGGTAACTTGAGCTGTTGTGTGAACAACATGTATAAGTGTGGAAGTTGTTTTTATATACTCCTAGTGGGACACCAGCATTTCAGACTTCCACTACCTAGTTTGATCCTGCGCAGAAAACAATAATATGGAGGTTAAGCGCATGTCATTTTAAAAAGTTTTTTCTTCATGTTATTAGCTTTATAGTAACTGCCTGTACTAGTGTGGACTTTTCTTGTTACTCTATATTTAGATGCCTCGCGAATAGACAAAAAAGGCTTTATTGTTTAGGAATTATTTGTTGTTTCGCACTATACATTTTTGTATTTTGCTTATGTAAAATACTTTTCAAGTTTAAATCAAATACAGCAGTCTTCAGTTCCACTCTAAATAGTTGGACACTGTAGAGCAGCTGTGTGCTATTGAAAAGCTACGACAGTCTGCTTTGGTGGACAGTGCAGTAATTCTTGAAGCTATGTTAATGAGTTACATTGTGTTTTAGAAACCTTCCAGGTTGAACAATACCATGGGAAAGAGAAGAAAAGAAAAATAGGGGGGTTGTGCATGTTTCTCAATAAGTAAATAATACATGAAACATTATCATTAAACTATTTAAGTGGCAATTTGATGATGGAAAGTTTTAGTCCAGATGTATTAAGGACAGAAGATTTTTAAGCTGCAGTGTAACCCCGTCCTACTATATCCAAAATGTTACCATAATAAGATATAACTACCCAGTAAGAGCTCAGTGAAAAACATTTTTCACTGCAACAGCCTTTAAGATACAAACACAAAAAGTCATGATAATTCTCTCCATTAGCAGAGTTCAAGATCCATCTAGTTTTCATTTAACTCTTTACAAAACTGTGTGTTCATTTTTCAATAACTTAAGAATTTTTAATTGTTCTTATACTGCTCGTTTCTGACCTCACATGGGAGTTGGTGTGTGCACGACTGTGACTGTTCCTTTAGGTCTGCACTGAATGGCCTACATGAAGAGCTGTCTGGGTAACTGAAGGTAGCACAGGATGGGGTTGCACTGAACACTATTGTGGCTCATCAGTTAAACACCACATCAGCAATCTCTTCTGCTCACTTCAGTTGATTTACACAGGAACCAAATTGAAATTCATGCCCTGTATCTGAAGGTATTCAACTGCCAGGACTTAACGTTATCAATACCTTGCATGAGCCTCCACAGATGTTGCTCAAGAGCTGTCCTCTAGGAGGACCAGGAAACCCTTACCACAGGCACAGGGGCCACAGGGGCAGAAGATAGAGCCTCCTCGGGAACCAGTTAGAAAGCTCAGAGCCACCTTCTGCAGAAACCATGACCATCACATCCCACTGGCCTCCACCACTGTTACAAGGCACATTCCTTCAGTCTGTCTGTGTGAAATAGAAGCATAGGACTAGTTACACATACTTATTTATGCAAATATGTTATCTACTAGTAGAGAACTCATACACATGTCACCCACGGAGGAGAAGCGCCAGACAAGCACAGCTCATGGAGATCACCCAGTCCTGCATGGGAGGGTTTGGTGGTCCACCCTCCGCAGCACGGTGTAGGAGCCCATCCAGACTGCGATGTTCTGGTTTCCCCACACCATGAGTCTTCCCAAAATTTTTCCCAACAAAATTTCCATGCTCCCATAATTTGATATCCCATTATATGATTTCATACTCAGCTAATACAAATCTGCTCCGCTGTTGCCTAGGGCAAGCTGTGGAGCTTTGCATTTCCATTATGTCCATGTCCTCACTCATTGCCTATCCCTCAGCAAGGGCAGAGCCACCCAACACAGGTGGGAGCAGAAGACCACCCCAGCACCAGCTGTGCCCTCACCAATGACAATCGTCCCACACGGCCTCAGCACAGCCAGGAGACGCAGGTGGTCCTTCAGCAGCCACAGTTGGGAATGGAACAGGGTCACCAGAGAAGCCCCACCAAAAGCAGCAGGAGTCAGGGCCCACCAAGGAGAAAAGACCAGGTGTAGGGCCCAGCCTGAGCTTAAATAGGGCCCAGGCCAGGGCCCAGGTGGGGCTGGTCAGGGTTGTTAAGGCCTCAGACTTTTTGCTATCTCACAGATTTCCTTTGTGGACCGAAAATCTGAACGCAGTAATTTATAACCACAACCAAAAAAAAGAAACAAGAAAAAAAATATATTTTTTTTTTAGTGTTTCCAGCACCCTGATTCCATCTGTCGCCACCAAGGTGATTTGATTTCTCAGTTTTTTGATGCTCGTATTCCCTCCGTGATCACTGTGATAACTGAGACCGTCTGTCCATGATAACAGACCAGCCTGCCTTTGCTCTGGCTTTCCCTTGCCCAGGGATGACACCTTTCAATTGCAGTGTTTGAGACATCTCCTTTTTTTCTACCTCCACAGTGGCTCCCCTTCTTAATCCGCAGATAGTCCAAAATAGTCAGAAAGTGAGCAAGATGAAGTCTGTGTCAAAATGTAAGGCAGAGCCACCCAAGGTTGTTACTGACAGTAGAAGCTATTCCCAGTTGAGGAGACCCCCTGCATCTCCCACATGACTTCCTCGACGGAGCTCCTGCAGGACAGCTGGAAAAATGTCTTGGACGAAAATGCACTGGTGTGAGCTGAGCATGATGCTGGAGACGGACACCCTCTGCTGCCTCACCCATGGAGCGCTCTCATGGATGGGCTGGCTTCCCCAGGACAAGTGCCAGTGCACTGAGAGAAAGGGATGCTGCGTCCCCCAGGATTGCCGTTTCTCAAACCCAAATATGCATCCAGTGTATAATGAAACCCTGGGTTTCTTGGAACATTTGCCGTATCGTTCAGTCAGAGCTCAGCACGATGGGCTCCCAGCGTTGTGCACCTCATGACATTGCAAAAGCTATAAATAGGAAAGTGATAATATTGCCAGATACCTGCTGGTACAAGAGGAAAACACCAATACTGAGCTGAGAAAACAAAACCGCACTTGGGTCAGTGCCAGTAGATCTGCCTTAAGGTACTGTAGATGCCAGAATGATGAAGTGGCCAAAATAACATCATCAAGGTTGCCAAGTCAAAGTAGCCTCAGAAGCGTAAAATTACCAACTGGGAATAAATAGGCTTTTCCCCCAGAAAAGTAACTAAATAACTAAAAAGAGAGAGTGTTTTGCTAGGAATTAAGTGCCTTTGCCAAATGCACCAATGCGTGTGGTGATGCCAATATTAAAATATTTTCCTATGATACATTTCAGTTCATAGTATTGGAGACAGGCATGATCTAATAATCTGAGAGCTACTCTGAGTGACAAGAATGCCTTCATGTGATCTACCAAAAGGCTTTGGAAGAACAAGTACAATATAATCAGAGATTACAGAGTTCATCATGCAAAAGCATTTCTCTCTCATTCTGCGTCTATATGTAAATTTGGGATAGGATCCTATACCTCATGGAGGTGTTGTCATGAAGATTAATTAGCTGGGTCTGTGTTCCACGAGGCAAAGTGCCAGATCTTTAGAGGCTTAAATACCTTTTTAAAATCTGAATTTTAAGGACCTGCTTGCACCAAGTTTGTTGCAGGATCAGGGACATAATCTGCAATGTCCTTTCAAGCTTAAAAGTGCACAAAGTTGTTAAGCATTATTATTTATTTTTGGCTGGTCAGATCCTCCCTGAATTAATCTTTTTAAGTTTCCCCAGGAGTTATTGATTTAAACATGCTTTTATTTTATTCTTGCTGGTTTTGGAGAATGTGTATCGTTCAGCCTGCAGCTCAGAGTTCAAAGTGCTTGTCTGGCCATGCAGGTGCCTCTCATTTGAGAGCTCTGTGAAAGACGGTCAAATCTTCCACCAAGATTTTAGCACTTTTTCTATCTTAACTTAAATCACTTTAACTTAAAATGCTGTCACTGCAGTGATGAAAGGCTATTGATGGTAAAATGTTCTTGTCTACAGCCACCCCTGTCTTCATCACAACAATAATTCTGCAGACATTGACCGAGATGCTCTCAAACCAGCTAATGGATGGAGTGAGTTTGATAACATCAATTACCAGGCGAGAGATTCTGTGACTTGACAATCCTCCACCACACCGACGGCTTCCCCTTAGTAGGACAATGCCTAATGGGTTGTATCTCCCAACTAATTGTTTCATAATCTGGCTCTGTTGTGGTAAACAAGTAATTCCTGGTTAGAAACCACATGCAAAATTTAAGCATTAGGGCAATTATTGCTATTAGCTATTACTGTCTAATTAGTCATCTACAATGTACAGCACAGTAACCGAGCGAACTACTTGTAATGATCTCTTGGAAAGGAAAACAGAAATACTCTATTATTTCCAAAAGTGTGAGTTGAATGCAGTAATTTCCTGCACAACCTCACTCCAGATGTGGGTCAGGCTGTATTTATTTCTTGTCTTGTGAATCTGAGCTGACTACCCTGAGGCAACGCTATAGAAATGGGTTGCTGTGACTTACTTCTTGAAAATTTATTTTGCTCCTTCTTAAAATCTTGGCCTGCTTGACCTCAGCAGCCTTCACCAGTTTGAAAATGCAAGTTATAATCCTCTGTAGGGATTTAGCCAGGTGTCTATTACAGCATGTAATCTGTGATACAGCTTCCAATATTCACGCTGCAGAAAGGTTAAGCCCCTCTGTCTTTGTTCCTGAGTAAAAAGAGTCCATGAGGTGTTAGTGTGGACAGGAAGCAGATTGAAAGAAGCAACATCTTCAATCAAGCCCTAAGCCTGTGCGGGTGCCACTGAGGAGCATCTGGATGCCACTGAGGAGCAGCGTCCTGATGAGAGACAGGGTGGCTTCGCCTGAGCGGCAGCGCTCAAACTTTAACCCTTGAACGGCACCATTGCTGGCTCCCCTGCTGACGTTCAAAGGTCATACTACTGCTAGACCTCTGGTTTTAACCAAAATCCTCACTCTATGGTCACTGTCCCATCCGTCACTGAGTTGCTCCTGAAGATGTACGTGGTGAGACACGCTCCTGGCCAGCGGGAGCAAGGCCAGCCCCGGCGCCCTGTCCCAGGCAGGGACACTTGCAGAGCACCTCAGACACCACGATAAAAGTTCAGGCTGGCTGGCACAAACAGACATCACTGTGCGCTCAAACAAACTAAATCCAGCTAGTTGAGGGGAAACCCTACTGGGACCAGTCAGCCCTAGCCAGCAGCTTCTCAGGTAACTCTGCTTTTTCCAGCTGGGGCTGAGCGTGATCAATCCGTGTGATACAGCCACCTGCCCTCACTGGGCCTGCAAAACGGGTACCTCTTCCTAAAGCCAAAACTTTTAGACTCTGCCAGTAGTTTTGGTAACATTTTGAATTCTGAAATCTGAATTTTGAGCGGCCTAAAATGAAATAAATAGCAGCTTAATTTGCCTGCCTGCAAGGAGCTATTTAATATCAATTTCCAATTACTGTACAGGAAAATAGTGGGTTTCTTTTAGATGGTCATGGCGTTGGGAAAGCCTCAGCTACCTTTTACACTAATCAGTAGTAAAGTGTTTAGAAGTATTTAATAGTGTTTAATTATTTATAAATCTCCTAATGGCTTAAATATCATTTTGAAAAGTTACAAATATTTTCCGCCTTGTCCAGCTGAAAAGCTGCTGCTTGGAAGGCTTAAATGAAGATTTATTTACAGCTGCCTGCCGGTCACAAAATTACTTACAGCTGCTAATGCTCTGGTCCTTTAGCTGTCCCCAGCATAGATTTGGCTTAGTTTTCACAAACTAGGGGAAGTTTCTCTTCGTTGTATTCATTTTACTGAGACAGAGGCCTTAAAGAGGGTTATCACAGAGATCAAGACATTAAAATATGTAACTAATACCAGTTGAATTAATTGTTTTCTTACTGACGTGTACAAAGAGACGTTCACGTAGGGTAAGACCCTTTTACACTGTTTTGGTAATCTAAGTCTGTCTTCACATGCAAATTACGTTTAAGATTAATTAGAAGCAGTTTAAAGCCAAGTTGCTGGTAGAGAAAATGGGAATCTGACTCCAAGCCTCCGAAGGAATAATCACGTTAAATATTTCAAAATTACATCAGTGACTGCCATGTCAGTAGGCAGAGGGGAACTTACCTAAACTCATCATTTCTCTCCTTCCTCACTGTGTTAGAATTCAGGACATTTATTTTATCGGCTTATATCGGCTTAGATTTTTTTTCTCCTAATTTCCTCTCTAGAATACCGAACTCCATACAGGTTATTTTGGTATCGTCAAATCATTCGCCTCTTAAAAGAGAATTGTGCGCTATAAAATTAAAATAAGAATTCAGTTTATTGGGGAGAATATGCTTGAAGCTTTTTATTAGGATTCTCATTTGCAGCAATGTCCTCACCTGGGGTTTCAGGGGCAGGTTGTGCCACTGCCGTTACTGCTGGTGAGAGTTTCAGGCGCAGGACAGCACTGTGATTCTGACCCATTTCTCACTATACCCTGCCATTAATTGGAATAACTTCATCTTCCCCAAAAAGCTTTGTTCCCACAGAGGTTAGACTATCATTCAGTAGCAAGCTAGGGCTGATTTTTAGCATTCGCTGCACCATTCTTTTAGGCACCTTATTGCTACCAGCTTTCATGGTCTTACTGCTAGTTCCCACTAGCTTGGTGTTTTGTTAGAGCCCCATCTCCCAGCGTTCTCTGATTGTACTGGCACCTCAGCTTTTGCTAAAAAGGAAAAGGTGAAAGAAAAAGGGAGCAAAAGAAAGCAGCTCTTATATAAAGAAAGAAACAATACGTCCCACGCAAGCTGGGTTACCCGCTGGAAGTCATAAAACATGCCTCCTCCAGCAGCCAGGGACTAACGGATCAGAGCGGCTTTAGTTTTTAACATGAAGAATCGCAACAGAGCCAGTGGTTGCTTGTGGAGCAGGAAACCAAAGCCATCCCTCAGCAGCGCTTAATGCTCCTGTCTGGCTACCCAGGAGCATTTATTCGTTGTGTTTCGATACCCATGACCTCCCAGTGAAGTTGTTTTTACCAAAGCGGTGACAGAAGCATAGACATTATAGGTATGCAGGCAGCTTTGTGGTGACGGGTACAGAAGTGACCAGGTTTTTCTGGTAAACCTCGGAAAGCTGTGATTTATGCAACTCTGAGCATTTTCTGCAAAATTGATATTTACATCTAGTCAAAGGGTCTGGAATCTTACAGATTTCACAATATGTGTATTTTCCCTAAGGAAAAGAAAAGGCCTAAGTTAGCAAATCCTGGCAATTGTGACTGATTTATTAAATGGAGCTTAAATAATAAAAAATCTGGTGTTTTCTTTATTCTGCTTGAAACTTATTTTTGATTTTCACTGTTTTATTCAAAAGGAAGGCATGGAAATAGCAACCGTGAGCTTGAAATCAGAGCTGTAACAGGGACTTATTATAGACACGTTTTACAGAGTTTTTTTATTGCAGCTGCATACTTTGAAGCTGTCAGCGTAACAAGCAGCGGGCTGCTTTTCAAATAACCCTTTTTGTTGTCTTGTAGTTTTATTTCCTAGCTTCAAGTCCCAGTCAATCGTTGTCAGTTTTAGCATTCAGCCGTATTAATGGGAAAGAGAAATAAAATAGTATTTCCCTGCTCAGGTAAGAGGAAGTTGCCAGTGGGGAGGTCAGAGTGAGTGCAGAATTCCTTCTGCCTGTGTTTCCTGGGAGTGTGTCAAGGAGCAGAGCAGTGGCCGAGGTGGAAACTCACGTTTGAAACCCATTTCCCACACTGGATGGCATTGAACCGCTTCATTGCCCTGAGGCTTTGAGACAGTGAGAAGCATAACTGTAATTGTAAGAAAAGAAAAGGTTGATTATCATACCAGGGCTCGTTCTGTTTTCAGGGTGGGTGAGGGGAGCTCTGATTAATGACAATAACGGCTACACTTGCGCCCCTATCGAGCACTGCTAGGTCTAGGCTCATGCATCTTTTTCCCCAGCAGGGCTGACCATCAGTGAAAAGAGGAATGGGTTCTTCCACGCTCCGTGTGGAAGGTGGAGGGAAGGATACAGAGCAGCAGTTGCTCTCTGGAGCAAACGCAGAAGAACAAGTAGCAAAATATTAATGTACTGTTGAAAGCCGAAATTAGATAGACGTGATTCAGTGCAGCCTACGGGGTCTGATATCTTGGTAACTGCTGCAAGATATCCCCAATCTGCAGACAAAATAGCCTTTGTGAAGAAGCAGAAGATTGTAGCGTGCAAGTTAATGCATCAAAAGGCCAGGAAGAGAATAATTCACTTTCACCTTGCTACAGAGGACAAGCAGCAGTAAAAGCTGTGCACTACTGGCAAGCTTTTTTTGTTGCTGTTTTTAACTCAACCCCCAGTTCAGACCTCCAGCCACCTCGGCAGCATTCCAGCTGGAGCTGCTGACATCTCCCACCTAATCAAGTGCTGGATTATCTTGCCCTGATAAATTGGAGCCGGTGCCTTGTGAAAAGTCTTTCCTGAAGTACTTCGCTAGCCGGTAATAAGATGGCAGACGTCTGGATCAAGCCCCAGAGCTGGCAGAGCACTGTTTCTCTAATGACTTTTGGTGGTGAGTGTAAATGTTTTAAGGCAAGCCGGTGCTAAGATGGGAGCACAGTTAAGCATGATAAATTTCATGCCAGAGTGAAAGGAAACTTGAAGGTGTACTGGGTACTGGTTCGTACGGAGTATGTGTGGGCTGCACTGCTGACCTCAAAACACCTGCCCTAAACATTATTTCTTTCGTGAACAGAACTCTTGAGGAACATACTTGTTTTAAAAATAAATTCTCTTTGGCTGCTGCGTCTTTCTAGGAAGAATTGGAGTTGCTGAGCTATTAGAGACTTGCTTACTGTTCTTGGTCTTTTGTGACTCAATCGCTGGTCCAAGTCATTCAGGGTAAATAAACTCTTTCTCTAAAACATACTAAGAAAAATGTGTGTTACAGAAGCGAGGGTGCTGTATATGTGTGTGTTTGTACATTTATTTCGACAGGTAAAATAGCCAGGATAAATCTCATTAAGATAAAGGTATTCCTTGCAAGCATTTGTGTTTTCTTTCTTGGTTCCACTCCTGAAGAAAAAGCAGCAGTTCTCATGTGCCAGACAACAAACACCTTTATGTGTCATAATCACCTGTGCCGTGCCTCTTGTAATTCTGCTTTGCTCTTTTCCAGGGGAATCCCTACATGTGCAATAATGAGTGTGATGCGAGTACCCAAGAACTGGCTCATCCTCCAGAATTGATGTTTGATCTCGAAGGAAGACATCCCTCCACATTTTGGCAGTCCACGACTTGGAAGGATTATCCAAAGCCTCTTCATGTTAATATCACGCTCTCCTGGAACAAAACCATTGAGCTGACAGATAACATAGTTATCACTTTTGAATCTGGACGTCCAGACCAAATGATCCTGGAGAAATCGCTCGACTATGGACGAACATGGCAGCCCTACCAATACTATGCCACGGACTGCTTAGATGCTTTCCATATGGATCCAAAATCAGTGAGGGATTTATCGCAGCACACAGTCCTAGAAATCATTTGCACAGAGGAATACTCTACTGGGTACATGACGAATAGTAAAATAATCCACTTTGAAATCAAAGATAGATTTGCTTTTTTTGCTGGACCTCGGCTTCACAACATGGCTTCTCTTTATGGCCAGCTTGACACAACCAAGAAGTTAAGAGATTTCTTTACCATCACGGATCTGAGGATAAGACTGCTTAGGCCAGCAACCGGAGAAATATATGTAGATGAGCAACACCTGGCACGCTACTTTTATGCAATTTCAGACATAAGGGTATACGGAAGGTAAGAAAATGTATATACCTTTAGAAACAGGCATGTATGTTCGGTTTTAGAGGTTATTCAAAACCGTTTGTGTCCCCAGATATGACGACATTTTCTGCTGGGTCACGTTCATTGGAAATCTGGCTCAGTTGAAATCTCTTTCAGGTCACACTAGAAGTTTCTGACTCAGCGGCACAAAGTTCTGGGTGTTCGCTGTCACTGGCCTGGGATCTTAAGCCCTAGATCTCATGAGCAGGATAATGTTGGCTCAGGAATTCACCCTGGCATTAAGGCATTTTCTGCTTTTTTACAGTTGGAGCCTCATCTGATGGCAGTTAACTAAAAAGAGGGATTCAGTTTTATCATTTGACTTTTTCAGGCTTTTAACGCAAGCTGTGATTGATGCAGCAGCCCTTGCGCAGACCCTTCCCACTAGGTCCAGCTATGAACTGCCTGTGAACAAGGAAGGCGGCGGAGATTAGAATCTATTCCTTGTACTTTAATTAGCTCTGAAATGCAGTGAAGCTGAAGTAAAATGGAGAAAAAAAAAAACCAAACAGTGTTTTGGAGAGACTGATTTGAATATAACAAAGATGAATACTCAGCTGGGTTCCAGACAAATAGTCCCTCTGGGGCAAGCAGTGGCTGGTATCAGGTGCCATAGTCCCAAAAATAATAACTGTGCGATGACATTCCTATCAGGAAATTTTCTTCCCAACTCAAACTAGCAATTGACTGATGACCTCAGGCAGGAGGGTGATACTCCTTACATGTGTCTTGGATGCCAATTCATTCAGAAGAAATAAATGGGACTTTCTCTATTAGCAATTCACTCACCTTTGTAATGTACCTTTTCCTTCTCTTCTGTTTCTTCTGTAGAGAGTTCAAATCCTCCTTTTTTAAAGATTTTTTTTTTTTTTTAAGGGAAGCTAAGTATCAAAACGAACAGAAAAGCTAATGTATCTTGGAAGGCCAGGGCATTTTTTGCAGACACAAGACTGAGTGAAAAAAAAACCAGACAGTGATCGTATAAAACAGTGGTGACTGCGTTTTTATTACTCCTGTAGCAAGTTTGCCATTTTCTACCTCTTTTATACAAGCCTTTCATGTTCATAAGCATTTCCATATTGCAAAAATTGATACATAAAGTCAATGTAGAATCAAATTACTGTGATGTAATCTATTGAAAAATATTCCTCTAACTTTATATTAAGGAAGAATTGATGCCACATACAGATTTGAATGTATAAGCGCTTTTGCAGTGCCGATACATTTTTATATGATCAAAATACATCTGTTAGGACTGTAGATTTAGCATGTAGTTACAGGACTGTAGATTTAGCACGCAGTTACAATCTTCTGTGTGCACACCAAATACATAACGCATACATACACAGAATCACTAATTGAATGTGTGAAAGTGTAAGATAAATGTTGCTGTTTAAGAATTCTTATTGTAACTCTCATTAGTTACATTGTAAATTATTTTTCAGCAGTCTCTTGAGAGGGCTAAGTGGATCAGGGGCAGCTTAAGATACTGTTTGAAATAGTGTAGTAACATTAGCCTCAGTATACAAAAAATAACACATATGTTGTACTTAATGTGTATCCTTTCTCCGTTGGACCTCCCATAGGTTAGCTCTACAGAGGATAATATCAAAGCTCAGGATTTGAAGGTCCTTACGCTTTAAGGAAAAGCTGCTCCCCATCTGAAAACCCATTTGGAGCTTAGTCTGACTTCAGTTAAACTATCAGTACTTTATCAAAGAAAGCATCTGAAGGATTAAAAAAGAGTGCATTGCATGCAAATTAGAAACAGAAAGATTCTCAGCACATCTGGGGCACGACAATCTTGTGAAAAATTATCTATAAAAATGAAGCGTGACTGTACAGGGAATTTATCTGATGCTGATGCTTGTTGTCTAAATGCTGCAGTAATTGGACACATGCTTTAAAAGAAATATCTGATGTGTAATAGTATCTCACTGGATTAGATTCATGTGAATTCTTATCACTCTTTTGCTAATGAGAAGAACAGCTCTTTGGGGACTTGGTGGCCTTTCCTTCAATATGTACTGAGCTCCTTGTTAAAGAATTGATGGGCTTGCTTACTGCTAAGTAGCTGTGGAGCTGCAGTGTGCAGCCCCTGATTATTCAGTCGCACCAAAGGTAACTTGCAATAGGCCCACTGTCACCCGGTTTTAGGTAGTTTTGGTCTCCTACCAGAAACTTTACAGACCCCCCCCCGCAAAGACTCTCCAAATCAGCGTTTATGATGATGTGCCCTGGCATACCCGGAGTAAGGGTTACCAGGGGGGTTGTGCCACTCTTTATGATTCAACTGAGCATTCCAGCCCTTGCGGGTTAATTTAGGATGTTAACTGGAAATTACGTTACAATTTTATTTTTTTTTTTTGCTACAGTGTTTCATATTCTGGGTTTTGAGACCTAGATATTTTTATACATTTAGTAAAGCTGGACTAGACTGTTCCATGAGGATGGGATACAAAAGGGCTTTACGAAGGAGCTTGACATGTGGTGAATGAGTGATGCTAGCACACACACCTTAAGGCTAGTCATTTTACTGAAAAAAAAAGTAACCTGTAGGTTAAATATAGTTAAAATCACCAAAGCTCATAATACCTCATATTTCTAAAGACAGTATAAAATGTAATTTTTTTCACATCATATTTTAGGGATCTATGACAGTGAAAAGCATCTACCTTAAAGCTGCTGTATTTAATATACAAGATGCTGGAGTGGTTAATACTTCACAAAAAATTATAGATAGGAGATTTGCCCACTTATTACAGGGTTTGTTGTGTCATTGCTTTGCATTGTGGTGTGAAATAAGCCCGATGTACATTGCATTAGAGGTGAAAGCCTGTGTACTCTCGATGAATGCCTTACCTCCTCTATTACCACCTGTTTATTCATCTTCAATTTACCACTTCCATTGTGTATGTCTTAAGATGATAAAAAAAAGGAAACATGGCTGTTAGCAATTTCAGAAGCCCCATTGTGCTCACATTATTCAAGAAACCTAATAGTCCACATGAACTAATTCTGACTTACTGATGGTCTGCTTCACTAAATCAGGGTGATTTTTTTCTAGTGAATAATGGACGATGTAGTGTGCCAGTACCTTAATTAAAGAGAGCCTCTCTTAGTCTTGATCTCATTTTAATTTACAGGGTAATACTACAATAATATCACTAATGGAAGGTACATTAAAGGGCATCAAGTAGCATTAACTGTATTAAATTATGGCACTTGTGTTAATTAACTGCTGAAGCAAGATGGTCCTAACGGCTAGAAAGGTCGACTAATGCATAAATAAAAGTCTTCTGGGATGGGAAGCTAAGAAAGAGCAGACATTTTTCCCCTCATCTGGCCTTGCTGCAGAGAATTGGAGGGTGTCCCGTGTGGTAACCTCAGGAAGGTTTGTTTCTCTCACTTCACTGCCTGCAGAGGTGGCCTGGGCTGTCTGCGAGCTCTGCCTGTCTGCCATTCCCTGTGAAGGACAGTCCTGGCAGTAAGCTCTGAGGCACAGCTCCCTTTTTTAACACTTTTTGGGTTTTTTTTGTGGCAGTTCACTAAAATGCTGATAATAATTCCTTTGAAGTCGAGCAAAAGGTTCCTAGCAGATTTTGGCTCAGGCTGCTAAAGGTTTAGCTGCATTCATTCCAAAGTATTTTTTTGCTTTAACTGTTATATTGTCAGTGACGTGGACATTTATACACCGTAAATTAACTCTAATTCAGGATGCTAGTAAAAAAACATTGCCCCAGTGGGCGACAGAATGACTAGCTGGCTGAAACAAATGATCTTAATGCTTTTGGGTGATTAGGTTTTGATCTAAGAGCCACCAGTTTCCTTCTGACACCAGAATATCCAGCCTCTGTACAATGTTATTAAGCCCTTTGGAATTTATTTTTATGCTCTTCTCGCCTTGAAGCGTCTATATTTAAGCCGCAGGGTTTTCTGACCCTGTCTCAGCTACGGTTGCAGTTCTAACAGCAATAGGAACCTCAAACTCACAGTTCGCAAGTGAAAAGTATCCTCAGTTTTAACAGTTTCTTGCTCGCACATTAACTCTTCTAAATTTAAATCCAGCTCAGGGTCTGAATAAATTACTCTGAAGGAAAGCATATTTGCGATTAGGGGCTTGGGGCTTTTTTGTCTTTTCAGCGATGCTGCCCCTCCTGCCAGCTGTTCCCCCCAAACCCCCCAGGATCGCAGGGGTGGGTGTGGGGTAGGTGAGGACCCTTCCTCTTGAAAAAGAGCCGATCTGCCCCCCTGAGTCGGGAGTCTGCACTGCAGCCTCCCCCGGCAGGGTGGCTGGTCCCAGGTGCCATCCTCTGCCTTATTCTGCAGATCCATTCTATGGATGGATTAATTGGATTAAATCTGTTTGTTACCCTGGCATACATTTGACAACGCTGTAATGATATCCCTCTTTAATTTACCCAAAAGCAGAACTTTGCCCTAGGGAAGTGGTAATATATAGAAGTGCTTTAGTTTTATTTATAATAGAAAATGTTTTCATTAATGTTCAGCTCAGAACCAGACCATCAATATGAAGATATGTAGGCTTCAAGCTCTTAAGGAGACAACTGAATACCACTCTTGTTTCTAGTATTTATTTACCGTACTTGAATACTCTTTGTTTTATGAGAACACTTGCATAAGCAGCTTGTTCTCCTTTGAGATTTGCACTAGTATTCAGAGGGAATCTAGCAGTTTCTCCAATTAAATTATGAACTCATTAGAGAACAGGAAAGAAAAAGAAATGTATGTATTTAAGAGCATGTCAATTTATCTTTAATTCCCAAGTGCAATTAGCTTTTTTAATATATCTACTGTAGTACGTCACTAAGGAAAATAGTCCTTCATTTTCTGTAAACAAATCTAGGATCATCAAGAATTGAAATAATTAAACGGTCACTGTGTTTATTCACACATGAGCAGTCTCCAGTGTTTTACTCAGTGCAGGTGTCCTGGGTGGGTTTTACTCCTGCCCATGTTCAGCTAGTACCGGTTTCCACCCTCCATCCTGGTGACACAGGTCACAGCTCGGGGTGGTCTCAGTCTTGTGGTGACGGGAAGGGGAGCAGAGCATCAGAGTCTCTAATTCTGCTATACGCTTTTGAAACTAGTGGGTTTAAATCACCAGGTTTCACTCACCACCTTTGCTCATTAGCATTTGATCATCTTTTCTTGGCTCGTTTTGCAAGATGTCAAGTATTTTCCATACTGATCTCCCCCAGCCATCTTTCAAGGAAGCTCAGTGTTGTGCAGGATCAGGGTGTTTGAGGAGAGGCACCAAGTCTTTTTGTAGCATAATTCATTTTGCCATTGAACATTAAAGGAGTAGAGATGAAACTCCTGATGAAAGAAATGAGAATTTTTCTTTCAGTATTACTTTGTATGCTGAAAAGCTATCCAAAGAGCCGTTCTGAATAAATTCAGTGATTCCAATATCTTGCAGAAACTTTCTTTCCTTTAAGCTTTTCATTTCAAAAGAGTTCAATTTAATGCAAACACTGAAATAAGCTTAAGGATCTCCTGGATCACATGTACAAATGCTTCCTGGCACAGGGTTGTCCTTCAGGTTGAAGTTAAAGCTGGAGTGATACAACATATTATCATCTTAAAGTTTTAAAAATTCCAACTATTTCACTAGTAACAGGAACTACCAACTTTTAGGGCTTTTTTTTTGTCTTTTGTTTTTTAATTTAACGTTATGATCCCTTCCATGGGTACCAGCGTGGTGAGATTCCCTGCTGTTAGTTTTGTCTGTCTCAGTACTTAATTACATATGCTTGGGAGCTGATTTTTTGTGGCTACTTCTCACCTGTGAAGTGCCTCAGAAGGTAGTAGTTGAACCCAGAATATCCACGTGCTTCTCTTGATACAGGTGATCTCTCTCTCTCTCTCTGTTAATCTTTTTTGTCAATTGTAATAAATGAGCCATCGTTCAGCTGTGATGTAGGGAACTATTTGAAACTAAGAGAGGTAACTTCGCTGCCTTTCCAGTGCTGTAGTAAATGCTGTGTATCACTCCCTATGTGATATGAGAAGTATTGAAACAAGAGACCAGATGTGATACTAGTTTTAGATGCCATCCTGTATATTGGGATTAACTTCAGTGAAGTTACCCATATTAAACCAATGAGTTTCCAATGCGTTCACGTAGGAGAAGTGAGGGAAAACAAGTGATGGAGAGGAAGGGAGGACAGAAGGAAGGAAAGAGAGAAAGGAGGGAGGACAGAAGTAAGGAGGGTGTCCCAGCTTCTGTTTAAAAGAAGTGAGAGGAAAACACACCTCTCCCTTTTCATCTTCTCTCATCTTCATTTAATAAGGCTGTTGTAAAGCAGGACGGTTCTGCTAAGTCCAGTCACATGGAGACACCTATTCAGAAAACTGCAAAGTGAATTAGTAAAGGCCAAGGTCTAACAGTCTCATTATGTGGGGTCTGTGAGAACCCTTCCTCTCCTTCTCTCCTGAGTCCATCTCTGGCATTAATGGGTCTCAGCAGAACTACTGCACAAAGGGAATCATCATGGTTCTTACTCTGTCGCAGTGGGCTGTAATGCAAATGAGCCAGCACCAAAGATCCTCAGTAAAACACAGGTAAAACATCTTGTTGACTGGGCTGAACAACAGTTTTCAACGCTGCTGTAATTCTGTTTTCATAGAATACAGTCCTGTTCATGGAAAAGTAAGAGAAGAGCTACAGAAGAAAATGGCAATGCTGTGAATGTAGCAGGCACTAATACGGTCAGGGAAAAGGGGGTGAGGGGTTATGCTGCAGGTACCATTCCCAAGAGAAAGTCTGGCTGCTGACACAATTCAGGAAGGCATAATGGTAGCAGCAGCCCTTTGCAGGACAATGGGCTGTGTCCTGGTTAGGTTCGTGGGACATGGGAGAAACGAAAGGACGCTGAATGGCAAGAGGCATTCTGACAACATTAGGAGGGAGCAGGAACTGGAGAACTTACTGGTATACTAACGCTCCTGTATGAGACGGCCTGGAATTTTTGCAGCACACCGAGTCCTTGGAGCCTTAGAGTCTGCCTGTGGACAGCATCTGGTTGCTTACACAACAGTTCATCCAGACTTCTAAGCCAGTTGCAGTTAATAAAAAGGAATGATTGGTATGACTTTTATGCTGGAAATGCTGCTGTACTCCGGGGTAACATAGCTGTACTTCACTGATGATTATTTTGACATTTCAGGGGTGATGACCACTGTTTTAAAATAAGCCTAAAAACAAACAAAAACATTTCAGGATGAGGCTAATAATCCTTAGCTTTATACTGTGGGTTAAAGCCTTGAGACATATGGATAATGCAATACATAAGGTACATACGCATGCCCATATCGCAGTGCTGGAGGGCAGTTTTCTAAAGTTATGCTCTTTCTTTGAACACTTGAGTCTATCCTCTGACTTTGATGTTTGCACAAATGTCAATAGTTGTCTGCTTCTTCCTTGTAAACTCCCTGGAAGACCTTGTTATTCTTTTCATTTTCACCCTTAAATCCATTTGTGTCTTTATGGTAGCTATGCAGAGTCTCTTTCCTCTGTGCCGTGCCATATCCCCGCTTCCACCCTCTCTAGATGTGTGTTGGCCTGTAATGTGAGCCAGTACCTGATATATTAACATTTATAAAGTACTTTGAAATACACTTAAGAAAGATTGGTAGAGAAGCACAATGGATTGTTATAATTTGTCCTCCCTGCACCATCACTCATAAACAGGCATGTAATGGGAGTACTGGTACAAATGTTAATGGGGGCAATGCTGTCCCGATGACAGAGGGACTCGGTGGGTCATGTTTAACTGCCGGCAGTATTCCTGTTACGCTGCACATTAAACCTATTAGCAACCAAAAAAATAAAATTTGATTACAATAAGGATACATACATTGAGATATGCGTCTTCACACTCAGCTAATTAGTTGCCATCGACTGTTTTCACTTTGCTCGGTGACATGTGGTATATAAATCATTTCAATATGTTAAATGCAAATGGTTGGTAATAGGGTAACCATCTGCTCACTGTTGGAAAGTTAGCAGAGGAATATAGTAAGCTGTACTTCTAATAACGATGCTAAACTCACATCCCTGAAATACCAAATATCTAAAAACAGCTGCCTCCACTAATGCCAACATTACTAATACGTCTCTTACCCTTTTCATTTTCAGAAGTAAACCACATATTGTAAGAGGTAATTTTGTTCTTCCGCATGAACTTGACTTCAAGGCTAGCGTCTGTAACAGCAATGTGAACCACCGTGTCTCTAGCCTGATCTTTTTCTTAGATTGTGTTGAGTGCTTTTGAACTGCCAATAAATAATCAGGCTGCCCACTCTTCTTGGGACATCTTTTCGTCCACAAATATAATTAAACTCTCTTCCTCCCCTAACCCCTGCTGCCAGGCCCTTTTTCAGGGATGACATTATTTTGTAAGTGATAGATAGTTGGCACATTGCTGTCTGGTAACGTATTACGCTGGAGACCGTCAAAGGGTGCCTTCCATCTAATAACCTCCCATGCCCTATGAGCGTTAAAGATCACCACTGCAAAGAGGGATCAATTATTTTGCCACAGACATGTATTATCAGGGGCTGTCACATACCTTCGTAATGAGCATTTCTGGGTACCCGAGTGACAAAGTAATGCATTGGAAAATTAGTAGTGGGACAAGAGTGAAGAACTGCCTGCCAAAGTTGAGGCTGTGCCTTCAAGCTAGAGCAGCTCCTTCTCTCCTTACCCATTCAGTCATCTGCTGGTCAGGGTCACTATCACAGCGCTGATGTGCTGGCTCCCCTGTCAGTAATATTGCCTATCAGAGAGATAAATATGTTCCCATACTGAATTCCCAAGACGTGGCTCTCAGCATTAAAGAAGCTGAGGAATTAATTTGGCTCTCAGTGTCTGAATGGAAAAGAAGTTTGCGATTTCATCGGTCAGATGCCGGTGTTGCTGTGGCTTTCTTCAGCCATGTTGGGAGGGAGGGGTTGGTGTTTGTTTGGGGGGTTACATCTGGCGTGGCAGTGTCTGATTCAAGATTGTGTTTCCAGGGAAGCACCTGCAGGGGAGGAGGCTGCAGGAGAGCTCATTAGCCTGGCGGTTTCTCAGCCCCGGGATGAATTACAGAATAAGATGCTTGCTCTACAGGGTCTCAGAAACCTGCGGCTTTGTGTAGGTGAGCTGTCCTGCAAAGCCTTCCAAGTTTAAAAAAACATTACAGGGAGATGTTTTTGTGCTAACACATTTTCCTTTGTTGCCTTGCAAGAAAAGAAGTGCTGGCTGAAGGCTGCACACATTTGGTGACTCCATTTTGATTCACAGTGAACGCTTGCCTGTTTCAAAATGGGGTGTCTGCACTTTAAAGTTATCTGGAGCATTTATAGACAGAGCTGGTGTGATGAGCAGCACTTTATAATACCTCAAAGGCATGGTGCCAGAGCTGGGAATTTGATAAGCCGGGGTCCTGAATTGGATTCCAGCAATGGTCACAAGTTTTAGGAAGCTCTCATTTGAAATTGCAAGCAGGGGAAAAACAGGATTCTTTCTCTTTAATTGCATTAGTTTTATTGAACTGAAGCATTGCTGCAGTTCCCAGAACACTTTATATATATTTTAATGCAAGTTACCAGAGACAGAACGGTTGCAGGACCGTTTATTGTTTCTGACTTTTATATTTGGTAAAATTGATTTTACTCATTTTCTCATTTAACTCTCTCGTGCATTAAGAATCTTTAGACTTTGGGATGGTGTTTACTGAAGTCATTATAAACATAGTAATTTTTTGGTAATGCTTCTGCAGCGCTTTTGTTCAGACCTGTTCAGAAAAGCCAGGCCAAGCCACATGAATGTGAACTGGAGTCCAGGAACCTCCAGTAGCCTTTTGTGCAGGAAAGGGAACGTGAAATTAATTCCCTCAGTAGCTCATCCTTTAGTTTGTTTGATGTACGCTGCTGGAGCTCACTGCGACATGAATGTCCTGGTCATCAGATGTTTCCCATCTGTTGTTTTTGGGGGAGAGGGAGGGTCATTTGAGAGATTTGGGGTTTTTTAACCTTGCTTACCTTGGCTGTGTTTTTATAGCCTCACCACATTTTGATTTACTCTAGATCTTCTCATTGTAATTACTGAGCAGTGGGCCGCTTCTTCCCTTATTTAGAGCTAGGGGTGTTGATTTTGCCATGTAAGCACAACCAGGAAACAAAAACATTGACTTGAAAAAAAAAATTTGAAAAAATTACCATTCCTGCCCCCCAGTTGGAGCACAGCAGGTCCAGCGACCTTCTGCGCCACCGGGGGAGCAGAGCTGGCGGGAACAGGGTGCAGCAATGGCAATTGGGACAGGGGACAGAGCTGCACTGTGAGAAGGCATCTGTTTTGTCAGTGACCCACTTTGGGAAATCCTCCTTCCATCCTCCCAGCCCCTGCATACCTCCAGCTGCTCATTTCTCACTGTCTTCGCTTCTCTTTTTGGTGATCATCACTCCTTCCGTTGTATCGCATGGGGAGTTGCTGCCCGTGTGGCTCAAAGAAAGCATGGAAGCCTTCGGCCGGAACATCTCGATTTACAATGAAAAAGTAAACCTATTATACTTTGTCAATGCAGAAAATTGCTTATCATTTAACAAGCTTCATTAAAGATACTGTGCTTGTGGAACTGTGCCTCTCTTCCTTTGAATGCCCCTGAAATAATTCTTCCAGCAGGACGGCAGAACAGCAAGGAGCCAGTTACATTTTTAATCACTTGAGTCCCGTAGGAATTGCAGTCTGCCAGCAAGGGCAGCTCCTTCCCCTCTGTAACACAGGAGAAGAATTAAAAGATGGGAAGCTGTGTTTCCCGAATGGTGTGTTACAGTTATTAATGAGCTAAAGATCAAACAATCTGAGCGTCATTAACTGCTAATATTCTGCTAGTGAAAATGTTTAACCCAATCCACAAGCTAGATCTGGAAGAAAAAAAACGGGGGGGGTTTCATCCCCCTTTTCCATTTGTTTTTTTCCTTAATGGTTAATGGAGAGTGGAGAAACAGCTGGATGCAAGGAATAGAGAAAAGTAAAATAACATTTAATTTCTCCTCTACTGTACCTATCTCGAAAGAAAGTTTCAACAGTGTAGAATCCTTACACACCCAAACCAGTTTGCATCATTTTACCTTCTCATCAGGTTGATCAGTTAGTCACTGCAGAAGTAACCCTCAACGTGGGGATTCTTTCCGAGATTTGTCCTTTCAGGTGGATGACAGCAACAGCCTTAGTTCTGACATGTACATATATCCATGTTTTAGCCTTGATGTCTTAAAATATACATCTGGACTTTTGTTTTTTACAGATACAGAGTCACTATATTGAGAGATCAGATTCTGAAATCTCTCTTCATTCCAATGGCTGCTTTTGGAGACTAATGCAGACTTTGGATTTTGTGGTCTGTACATTTGTTTGTTTGTCTGTTAATGCTTCATAAAATATACATGCTTGAAATAGGAGAGATGCAAGAGAGCGATACCACCAGAATGACAAAGGGTTCTGTGTCTTGATTCCGAAAGCCAGCGAAGTATATACTTTTACAATAGGTCGTTGGTTTCCTCACTGTACAGTCATACCCAGGTTACCCAGGTTTTGCCAGACAAAGGCACAATTAGCGTGTGGCTGACATTCAGCTTGCCTGTGAGTTGTGGAGGGGAGGTGCATATCCTCTAAAGGCTTCATACAGACAGCATCACGTTAGATTTTTAGAGGCATTTGGCATTTAAAATGAAACCACCTAAAGGTGGTTTAGTGCTGGCACTTGGAAAAAAATTGGGGATTTTTTTAAATTTTGACTGTGTTTTATTGTACCAGGACTTTTGAAAAATCTCTTGCACGTACTATGACCACCAAAAAAAGGGCTTACTCCTAGAGAAAAGGTTCTGCAATTTAAAATGGGATGAGTGTAGGCTGTAACAGGAGAGGCCTTTTGGAGTGTTGTCCAAATATTGCTGCAATGCACACACATGGAACATAAAGTCCGGTCTCAATGCCCTGTATACAGGAGCTTCTCTCCCCTTAAGTCCTAACACGTAAAGTGTGTACTTTTCTTATATCCTCATATGAAACCAGATTTGAAAATCCAGCTGCTATAACTACATTAGGCAAACAGGACAGGGAAAGAATTGCCATGAGGCGTAGGGGAGACTTCATCCCAAGAGAGTGGCAGGCAGCAGCCCGGGACACTTGTCCTGCCTCCCAGCTGCAGGAGCGGGTGCCAGTAACACTGAGAGGGGGGCAGCTGTTTTGTCACGGGTGTTACCGGAGTTCGCAGCCTGCAGTGCATCCATCTCAAGAGAAGCCTCTTACGGACCTTTTTTTTTTCCTTATTTTTTCAAGTTCTTTATCTTCAGAGGTATGTCAGCACCTGAAAACCCAGAGATTATAATGAAGGGGTAAAACTGAGATGAAACACGGGACTGATTTGCATAGGAAAAAAAAAAAGGAATAAAAATGTTGTATTTTGAAAGCTACATTCAACTTTTGTTACAAGCTTGGACAGGTGCCAGCAGCTTGTTCCCTTTGTGATATGATTATATGGCCACTAAGTCATTTAGTTCAGTCAATTTGCTGTATATCATGATAAATCTGTATCTAGCAGAAAATCCACAAAGTTCTGCCCTTTTCCTCTCCTGAGGCTTTCTGCCCAATGTGAAAGCAGAGACCAGCTTTAACAAGATCTGGGGACACTTCTGAGTCCTTGTGTAATGCTCCCTTCCTGGCTTGCATAGGTCGACAGGAGGAGATGCTGAGCAGGCATGAGAATAGAAGAGGAAAGACAATGAGCAGTAATGGCGAGGTCAGAAGGTCATGACTGCTGTGGGCACCATCCTAAATCCCAGTGGAGCTGTCTCCGTCCTTCTTCTCTGCAGCTCTCTCAGTGTCCTAGAGAGAACAGCACTAAAACAAGACACAAACACTAACTCCTTCATCCCCAGAAGTATTACTTACAAAAATACTTCCTAATAAAGTAGCCGCTAACCTTTTCTTCTTGTTTTTTTATTTGCATAATTCAGGAGGCTTCTGATAATTAGGCCCAAGTTCATTAAGGATAAAGCTCTGTGTCATGCAAGAGGTCTTGTTAGATTCTCTTGGGGCACCTTGTCTCTTCCTACTCATCAGGTCTTCAGGAGAGATCCCTCCTCTTCTTTTCAGTGGATGGCAACTCTGTCAGTGTGCAAACACACGAGATCCATGCCCTGAAGAATGCTTTAATTCAAGGGAGCGGTTGTTCACCATCTGACTGTCTATGCCCTGAACAGGATCCTGTCCAGCCTTGCTAGATCTCTTCCTTGGAATAAGCTGCTGCTTGAGAAATAGATGCCGCTAGACATCCCGGTATTAACGACCTCTTTTCTTTGTTATTCCAAATGTAGGGTCTTTCTTTACCTGCATCTGTTAGTTCTCTAGTATTGTTCATAGAACTATGTATTATATTTATTTTATATATATATATGCATACATTTTACTTCCAGATTAGCTCAAACATCAATTGAGAACAGAAACAGCCTGTACATTTTCCATTGGAGTTTGAGGCTGAGGAAGCCTGCTTGACATTTCAAGGAAAACTGAGAAGTTTGTATAGGATTTTAAAAGCTATATTATGCAAGATGGAATTGCAAAAGTTTGTTCTTCAGTATAAACATGTACTGATTGTTTTTGTCAGCAGTATTTCACAATTTGCTTTCCCCTATGACATCCTTACATTATTCATAACTTGCAATCTATTCCTTAAATTTTCAGTTATAAGAGTTTCCTGGTGGGGGTCACAGAATATGAAGGGAAGTATTGATTTGAAACATTTGAAATATAAATGAAGTTGTTTAGTTCTTCTGGTACATAGAATATTATAGTCACTGGATCAAATTTGACCTCCCAGCATGTCTGTTTTCATAGACAACAAAAACATGTTCCCGACACCTCGGTGGACAGTGCAGCTCAGCTCTAGCCTCTGTCTGAGCATCCTTTGATTTACCCAGTACTTGTTAAAAACAAACATGAAAAATACATGTTTCAGTACACTCGAAGGCCAAAAGCAATCACTATTTTATTCTAGCCTGACCCTAGGTCAGAATCTTAAGACTTTGCTTTGAAACTACCAGTCCATTGTCAGTTAAACTTATGGAACAATATCAAAGCAGTATCGTCAACCCCATTTCACAAAGACGTACACAAAGTCTCCTGTCCCACGTCACGAGAGTTTGGGGCTAGGGCAAGTACTAAACCCAGTGGCAGACCTGTTTCGGCACTGGGGGAAAACCAGTGAGTGTTGGTGGTACTGCGACGGGCAGGCGTACGTGCATGTCTATATGTGTCTCCTGCTCGCTGCTCCGAGGCCAATGCCAGAAGCCAGGTCTCCTCGCCCTTTCCCCATCGGAGGTCTAAGAGCTCCTTTCCCGCTGCATCTGACAAGCGAGTAGGACTGCCAAGCTCTGGTCACCCACCTCGGAGAGGACCGGGTCATCCATTAGGAGCCATACCCGCAGACCATCTATTAATTTACTACATTCAGATTTTTCTTCGGTAAAAGGCCAGTAAATTTGACCCGTGATATCATCTATATCTCAAGCTTTCTAATACTAAAAAGCATTTGTAATTTTCCCATCTTTGTGTAATTCCACTGACCTTAATAAAACATAAGGCAGAATCTAGTCAATATAATGGCTTCAAGATAACAATAAGTAGTGTCTATAATTAAACAGTAGTTATATGGTATTTTTCAAAAAAGAAGACAAGCTTTCTCTATATGAAGTCACCAACTGAAATACAGTAGGTGAAAGAAAAATTGTTTTCCCAAGTTAAAAAGAAAAAATACAGTTAGAACTTTATTTCCTGAACCATTAAAAATTATCCCCAGCAAATGCTTCCATTGGGCTGTGTTATTATACCAACAGGGCTAGCGATAAGATGACGCAATAGCCCTTTTTCAGTTTCTAAGTTAGCTGAAGGATGCTAAGTTGCTTTTGGCATACTTCAAACACTGTGCACAGACACAAACCACTCACTTTCCATCTAGTTTTCTTCAGGAGAAAGGATTAGTATTTTTGAAGTATAAATTATTCACAGAATAAACTTCTATCAGGGATGGCTGAAAGTGTCTTCAGAATTCAACCCACATTAATAAATACCTTTGGCTAATATTTTTGAAAATTCAAAAAAGGCACTAGTTTTCCTTTGGAAATATTTTTGTTCAAAAAATTGTCAAAAATAATTTCTAAAAAGGGATTTAAAACCTGAAAATAAAACTACACATTTCATTTGACACAAAAGATTTTTCCCCCCAGTTTTTTTCAGTTCAGCCAGCGAACTGAAAAATCAATTATTCGCACGGCTCTACTGGCAAATAATTCTTATCAGAATAATTCCAGAGGGGATTATTCTGTGACAAGCAGCTTATATTGTATGGAATTTAAAAGTTAAAAAATTGAGGCTAGCATGATAAACAATGAGAAACGATCTGTTCAGTTTTCTCAGTTTTCTCTTTCAAATTATGACCTCCAATCGGGATGAAAAACTGAAAGAGAAAAAGGAAAAAAGAGAAACAAAAAAAGATCTATATATTTTAAAGTGGATTTGCAGTATCTGTTTTGATAAGAAGAAGCCAGTTCCCAATTATTTTAGACGGAGGCTTAGATGGAGGCCTAAGCATTTTGAAAATCAACCCTAATGAAACACAAGAAAACACCAGAACAAAACCACTTTGGAAATATTTAGTCAGCGTCATTCACTCTGAATGGCTCTTTATGCACCCTCAACTTTGATAGCTTATTCATTAATACTTTGGAGCACACTCCAGAAAAGAACATAGCTGCCTTTTACCTTATAATTATCCCTAAAGTTCAAGTTCAGCAAGATGATTTTTCAAAAAGAGACCAATTAACCTGCCCTCGTAGTAAGTACGTGCTTCTCCTCAGCCTTTATGAGAAGCACCAAACGGAGGTGCCGTCGGGACCCGGCAGAGAACGATGGCAACCCGCAACCTCCCAGTGCTTCTCTCTTTTCTGGTAACGACGGCAGCGCTGCAGAGGGAGAGATGTGATTCCAAGTCCTTAAAACTCAGGCAACACCTAGAAGTAATACCAGCGATACCCAGCAGAACGGCAACACCTTGGGGGGAACAGCAGGAAAAAGGTGCCCTTCAGAGTGGTTGCAGCGATGATTCTTGGGCAGCGGCTTCAGTGCAGACAAGGAACAAGGTATAAACCTGGAAAGAGGAATATTAAGCTAGTTCTCAGAATCTAGTGTTAGTGTTTTGGGCTAGGCTGTGTATTCACAATTCAAAAATATTTTACATATTTATCATTTAAAAATAACTGCCAAGAGGACAGGCCAATAAATCCTACGCCAAAAGTTTTCATGTCCGGATTCTGAACAGAGAGCAACCTGAATTACATTTCTGTTACGCCCTCGCTTATCCCGATGGTTTTCCTAAATGTCCGGTGAATGCCTAGGCATCTCATGGTGATATTGGTGTGTGAAATTAGAGTGTGCTTTTATCAACAGTTCTTTACCTTTTCCCCCCCATGTCTCCTATAAAAGGATAAGATAAAAGGAAATCTATTTTGAAGTACGTGTCTTTTTAAAGTACTTAAGACCTGGGCTTTTCAGGGACCATGAGGTTGTGTGTAACTGTATTAACAGAACTTAACTTCAAGAGAACTCAGCCTTTGTTCTATATGTGTGTTTTATTGCTGGTTGTGCATATTTGGTGGTACACCTAGAGCAAAAAGTATCCAAAATATGTAGCAAAAAACCCTAAGGATATGTTCGATATTCCTTTGCTCTTTGGAGAAAAGTCTGCCTTCTTTCTGGCGGTTTTCAAAGGGAGGTAAAAAGTGGGGTCTCCTGATCAACTTGCCCAAAGCTTTCCTGCTGTCTCCTACCCATTGCTCCGACTCCGCTTCCCTGGCATGTCCCACATGGCTCCAGCCACTGTTTCGTAGGAGCCACCATGAGTTGGGTTGAACCAGCCACTCCGACAGGGTTAGAGAACCTCCGTAAATGATTCTGCTCTGCATTTGCTTTTCTCTGAATGATGACTCATTTTCTTCTTGGAAACAAATCTTTCCCTGGCGTCTGTGTTTGGAAGGGAGGTGGAAGTCTCCTCAAGGCTTTGTTTGATGTGTAAAATCCTCTCACCCACAGACATAAACTTAACAAGAGGGCTTAAAAGCAGACCTGATCAAAGCAGATACCTACCGGAGGATGAGCAGGGGAGAAGGTTCCTCAGTAAATCCTGATGCTCGGACCTGTTACTGACTGCAGGAGGAGCAGGACCGAGCTAGTCATTGCGTTAAAGCTATCAGAGGTCTCACTTTCTCAAGGGAAAGCTGGTGTCCAAGAGCAGAGGTGTGTGGGGTGGGCTGTTCTGTACCTCTCCTGTGCCTCTGTGGACGGCTCCAGCCCAAAGGGCTGCTGCGGTTGCACGGGGCCTGGTCCTCGCCAACTGCAAAGGGACGCCCAGCGAGGACAGCAGCGGTGGCATGCTCCTGCACTGACCTGGGGCTTACATCGACTGCTCCTCCCAAGAGTACTGCTCAGGGTAGCACAAGGCATGTTTTCTCTCCCTTGGAGGCAACCCATTATACCCAGCTCTTCGGTATACACCGTCCCTGCAGCAGGAACTACTAGGGGCACATTCAAGCCTTTAAATAAGTCCATAGGAGGTCTCTTAAACAGAAATGCTTTAAAATCTTTTGAAAAAGAGCAGCAGATGCACTGCTTCACAGAACTGGTTTCCCTGGTGTCGAATTCTGCGCGCACCACGGATTATTTTTATGCTGCTTTTCTCTATTATAGTCCTCAAAAAGTTACTGAAATCAGTATGAAATTAACCCTGCTTGTTTCTCACATTGCAGAAATGCTGCTCCCCTGACAATGGCTCATGAAAATACTTTAATCCCTACTGTGACACAACAGGTGCTACATCCTGAGTCTTTCTCTAAGCTTAAAGTAAAGATATTTCTTCTTCGGCCAGGTCTGTCCAACATTAATCGTGGACACAAATTTGTAACAGCTCACTTGGGCTATCTCCACATGCAAGAATAAAATTTTTCCCATTGCAGAGAGTTAAGTAACGTTTTTGAATGGTATTGTAAGCATGTCCACTTGGATGGTAATTTAATGACCACAATTTTAGACCTCCCACACAACAAATTGTTCCTTTTCAGTGTTGTGCTGGGAAAAAGAATTCAGGGTACCAGCTGGCAGCTGATACTGTGAAATACTACTTACAAATAAAGACAGGAAGTTTGGTGTAATCGCTAGCATCTCAGAGCAGCTTTCTCGGGATTGCTGCTGAGCAGATGTAAGACTGGTATTAATTAAATTAAACCCAGAAAAATCGGTCTCTCAATAAACTTAAAAGTGGTGATGCACATTAACACAATGCCAGGAATTTCAAACCTAATGTTCAGATTTGTATTGGGAGATAAGAGAAAAGAGAAGAAACGGTGACTCCTAAAGGCTTTTTAAATTTCCTTTTTAAATTTGTAAGTTATGAACCTTTGCAGTGATGTATTGCTGGCCCTCTCCTCTGAGCTTTGCATGTCACGTTCTTAACGATGTAGCAGGTTGTGGTACAGACTTTTACAATTGCTGTGATGTGGTGGTTAAGTTCTGCCTGGTGGTGTTATAGTGATTAAAATAGAAGGTGTGTCTGGGGTATCTGCTGATATGTATTGACTTGCTGATAATGACTTCTGCCCGAAGGATGGATAGCAAACTAAGGCTGGCTAAGCAGGATGTTGCGCAGCAGCAAAAAAAATATTTAAATTTTTTTTTGTTTTTACACATTTAAATTTAAAACAAATTTAAAATTTTGTTTAAAAACAAAAACTCTGCTTCCTTAACATCCTGATGTCAATGAGCAGTAGCCAGATCTCAGCCAGCATGCTCCTTAACTTTTTTGCACCATCAGACAGACAGTGACAGGGTACTGCCGAACAGATAGCGTTAGTCCAGCTGGTGGAGGGAGAACTGCATTCTTGTCCCAGCAGCCCTTCTCTCTCTGGCGTAGAACAGCCTAAGCAGCTGAGGAGATGTTTGGGGTTTTACCCTCTCCTGGTTTTCTTGATATTTAGAACAAACCAATTAAAACACATGTGATATGTCATGGCAGCTCAGAACACCTAAACTCTGTAGCAGCTCTGCAACAGATGTGCATCCCATCTCCCATCCCATCAACGTGTGCAAGAGACTGATCGTTGCGTGAAGTACAGCAAATTAGTAGGTGACACCAAGTGATTCCAGTGAGAAATAAGGGAAATTTCCGGTGGGAGAGAAGGGAAAAGAGGGACTAATTGTAACAATGACATACTTAGAGTTTACATCTGCTTTTTCTCCATTCTTCAGTGGTAGTCTGGGAACCTACCGAAATAATCACTAGTGTTAAATGATCAGTTGGTAGCACTGGAAAAAAAGGTCATTGTTCATCTTCACCTTAGCAAGAGATTTGGCTTCCTCTTTGGGAGAGACACGACTGCCATGGTCCCCAGTTTTGGCATCCTTCAAGTAGATAATAAAAGCTTCCTAAAGTTAAAGATTAGAGCAAAACAGACGCATGTGAACAAGGTAAAATACCAGCATCCTACCTTCTCAGCAGTCATGTCCCTAAAAGCACATCACGCCTGGGCTCCTTATCCTCCACTGATGCCCAATTTCCATCTCATGCTTGTTCAAGGTCTCGGGCCTGCCATTTAAAATGATAAAAAGATTATCTGCCATTATCTCAAAATACAGCCACCGAGCCTAGGATAATATGAATGAAAGCTGGAAATAAATTAGGCCACATTTCAGACAGTGTGAACTAACATAATTTCATTGATTCTAGTGGAGCCAGATGGATTTACATCAGCTAAGAATCTGGCAAACTGTGTTCACGGGTGAAATTATTTGCGGAACATGCTGCTGGCAAACTCTAGCAGATTTTATAGCCACTCTCTTTATTGACACATTTCCATGAAAACTAATATCTCTGAAGAAAAAGCAAAAATGAATATTTGAGAAGGGGATGGAAGTTAGTTCTCCACAGCAGCTAACAGCAGCTCTATTTTCAGACGTTTATTTCAGCTTTAACACTTAAAGAATGTGAAATAAAAATTAGAAAAAGCATTTGGCCATTGCACTTGGCTAGATGTATCTAAGTATTTCGTATTAAGAATAGGTATTTTTTAACGAGGTAAACTGAAATAACTCAGACTCAGAATTAGCTGTTCTGTTCTACTAGGTATAAGCATCGTTGGATTATTCTTGGACTTTGGACCTCAGAGACCGAAGTAAGTCTGAAAATTTTCAGATCTGTTGGTCTGCAACATTTTTTATCTAGCCAAGAAATCAGAACAGTTTCAAATGCTTAACTACTGAGGTTTTTGTAAGAGGTTTAATGGGTTACTGCCTCCTCCTTTCCATGTTGGAGTTCTGAGTGTTGCTGATCTAGCCTGTAAACATTTTGAGTTGCCTCTGTTTGTTTGGAAGGATGTCATCTAGTAAACTACTGCATTTTGGAAACATTTACAGTTTATTTGGCAAAGTAAGGTCGCTTGTGGCCCTCTGTCTGAAAGGGGGAAAGGAGCGGGGAAGCTCAAAGGAGCTGCCCCACTACCGTTTGCCTTCAAAAGGAAGGCAGTGTGCATCTGTCAGATGATGTACTAATCAGGAACGGGTTGAGATAGAAATCGATCAGTAGCGATCCTGTAGTTCTTGTTCGTATTGACCAGCATTTAACTTGGCAGTAGTTCCATTTAAATAATCAGAATATACAGAAATGTTTACTAGCATGTGAAGGCAATAAATCTTATGTTAATTTAGCGCTTGTGTACTCTGGTTGGGCTGGCTTAGCGCAAACAACGCGCAATTCCATGCCCTGCATGCTTTCTGGCAGTCTTGGAAAGTCCTCACTCCTGTGGGAAAGGGAATTATGCTGCCCTTTTGGACTTTGTTTTCTTTTTTAATTTCAAGGTCTCCAGACTGCTTGGAAGTAGGCCACTGAGAAAGCAAAGCAAACATGCTCTCTGTGCCTGGGTTTTGCTGTTCCCCACTAGATATGTTATATTCAGCTGAGGGAGAGTAAGAAGCTATTTTCCCCAGTTTTCCATACCGCCTGTGGGAATCTAATTCAATTTCCTCCCAAATTTAGCAGCGAAAACTAAACAGTAAAGAATAAAGTTGAAGAGGCTTCTGTAAATCTCTGGATTCTAAGGTACTAAGGTGCAGCAGGATTACTCAGCGCAGGTTAAACTTCTTTTCTAGCCACAAAGCTACTTACAGATTTAAGAAGCTTAAAAGCCTGATCCAACATTAGTCCTTGCTTTGCAAATGAAAGAATAGTATATCTACCTATACAAAGTTATATTTGTTATTATTGAATTTTTTTATCCTTCATTATTGATGTAGCCCCACTCCACAAAGGAATCTTTTTTTTTTTTTTCAGTGGGAGATTATGATGTATTAGATAAATTCAGGGAAAGGGACAGGGAAAAGGGCTGGTGACCAAATGCATTTCCAGAAATAAGCAAATGAAAGAAAGCACTCACATTTCATTACTCTCACTACAGTGGCTACATTTCACCAGCAGACCACAGGGGTCTTATTCGTACCTTCCAGAAAAATATGTAGCGCCTTTTTTGGACCTGGATTCTGTACAGCAGCGTGGACCCGAGGTAGTCAAATGGCTCAAAAAATACTGAATAAAACCCACAATTGACTTTTCTGCTTCATGTGAGCTGGAGCGTTTGTTCAGCAGACCTACTTGCAGCCAGCAACCCATGCCATTTTCTGATTGCCAACTGTCCTTAGTTTTTCTGACTCTTTTAGCTCAGAACTTCTTCAGATGGGTAGTGCCTGCAGTGAGCACTGGTAGCCTAGATTGCAGTAATTATCTTGTTACCTCTTTTATGTGTGTGTTCTCACTGTCTGTTCCGTCCTCGCAGAAATAAATTGGCCAGCAATCATTTTATTTCTTCACAATAGTGTCCTTTATACTTGTTTTCATCCCCACAAAATCGGCTTCAATAGTGAAGCTGTGTAGACATCTATTAAGCTTTGGAAATTAGGCTAAGGACCAGCATACTTTGTTTTTTTGACATGACATGGAAAAGTCCTATGATATAATGAATAATAATATTCAGCAGACATGTGGTGTTTCTGGGGCTGGAGCCTCTGTGAAAAGATGTTCCACTTGTTAGAGAGATTTAAAGGAAAAACAGACTTACCTAAGTATTTTCATGATGTTTGTCTTGTACACTCAATGGTACAAGAGTTTTGTCACTTACCTGTACAGACAGTTTCTCAAGTTATGATGAATTTGTCTCATGAAGTGCCAAAAAAAATTAAAAATAAAATAAAATATTAAGATGCAAAACCTGAAAAATTAATTATTCAAATGCAAAGCTGGTTTTATCCCAAAGATTTCATGGTATATTTTAAAGGTGCTTGTATTTTAACTTTCGCTCTCTCAACCTACATCTCTTCCTCCTTCATGGTTGAGATATCACTTTAAATGTATTTGCAACGTGGGATTTTCGTCTTCGTCTACATTATATTAGAAAACTAAATCTCAGTGGTGAAGCTGCCTCAAGGTCATTAGAAAGCTTGAGAGGCATAATGTAGATGACAGCCTTAACATGTTTGATGTCATGCTAAACACAGCCAAGTCCTTTAGGACAACTGTAACAAGGTGCTGGAGGTAGTTGCTAGCACTGGGGAGCTGACTAAGGCTCCTAACATTGCTAACAGTGATTTAAAATGCCTGATTAAATCTGCGAGGATGGTATTTTACATTGTGTGTGCACCACGTTGTGTGGGCAGTAATGTGAAGCGCAAACACGCCAACTCCTCTGCAAGCTTGGGCTTTGCTTACCTGGGAGCAGAGCGCTGACGCGTGGCATGTGAGAGCAAAGAGTCCATGCACAGGGCTTACGAGTTGGTTTTAAGTTGATTTTCTAAACTTTCACGATGACCTAGAATGATCCAAAGAGAGGAACATATGGCTAGTTGTTAAAAATATATCAAAGAGCTTCTCTTGCCTTTCTTTCTCATGAATGATCTCTTCAACAGAAATGATCCCCTCATGTAACCCCCAGTCTGTTGGTTGGCACTCACATGCAAGAGCACCAGCACGCTATTAGCAATTACCTTCCTGGTATTTACAGCATTTTAATGTCACTTGTCTGTATGTAAATCGAGTCTGAGAGGAACGCAGCCGGCTGGGGGCTCCTGCTCCCACTACAACAGCCCTGCTCCTTCAGCACACCGGAGTGCTTCCTGCGCCTCACCTAACTGCCAAAAATATCACTTCAATTGCTTTATGACAAAATAATGAGTCTGTCAAAGATGAGCGGTCAGAAAAACAAATTTGTTCTCCCACACAATTAGAGTTTATAACGTTGGACAGCAGTATCAATCTCCCGTGATTCAAAATTGAATTTGCACGTTGGAGGGAAATGTGTTCTTGCGTGTGCTGTAACCAGGCTGCTTAGCGGGACGAGTCCTTGCAGGTTGAACTGGAAAGATGGATATCAGCTGAGCTGTGGGAACATCAGGATGGAAGTTTCCAAATGCAGACAAGTGTTGTGGGGACATGGTGTTCGCTTTCACAAGCTCAGCACTGACAGCACCGCTCCCACAGTCATCAACAAAAAAAAAGGTCTGGAAAAACTGTCACCAGATATATAACAGGCAGACAACTGTTCCCTTCAGGTAGAAAGCTGTTTCGAGACCTGCAGCTCCCCGTATGTAACCTAATTCCTCATGGAGTTGTTGATGGCAATCCCAGGCACAAATACAGGTTGGGCGGAGAATGTCTTGAGAGCAGCCCTGAGGAGAAGGACTTGGGGGCAGCTGGTGGACGAGAAGCTCAACATGAGCAGGCAATGCGCACTTGCAGCTCAGAAAGCCAACCGCATCCTGGGCTGCATCAAAAGAAGCATGGCCAGCAGGTCGAGGGAGGTGATTCTGCCCCTCTGCTCTGCTCTGGTGAGAGCCCACCTGGAGCACTGCATCCAGCTCTGGAGTCCTCAGCACAAGAAGGACACGGACCTGTTGGAATGGGTCCAGCAGAGGGCCACAAAGATGATCCGAGGGCTGGAGCATCTATGCTATGAGGACAGGCTGAGAGAGTTGGGGTTCTTCAGCCTGGAGAAGAGAAGGCTCCAGGGAGACCTTTTATAGCGGCCTCCCAGTACCTGAAGGTGCTGCCTACAGGAAGGATGGGGAGGGACTCTTTATCAGGGAGTGTAATGATAGGACACAGGGTAACGGCCTCAAGTTGAGAGAGGGTAGATTTAGATCAGATATTAGGAAGAAATTCTTTACTGTGCGGGTTGTGAGGCACTGGAACAGGTTGCCCAGGGAAGCTGTGGATGCCCCGTCCCTGGAAGTGTTCAAGGCCAGGCTGGATGAGGCTTTCAGCCACCTGGTCTAGTGGGAGGTGTCCCTGCCTATGGCAGGGGTTGGGAACTAGATGATCTCTAAGGTCCCTTCCAACCCGAACCATTCTGTGATTCTATATTTATAATCATGGTCTTCAGACATTCTTTGTAAAGATGTACAAATCATTAGACCTCAGCCATGCCATTTATGGTGAGCATATACTCTGTCTCAGAACTGCACTTTGCCCTTAACATTTGCTTTATCCTTACACGGGATTTTCCCCTTCGGCTGTTTGCCCGTGCAGTGCAAAGGCTGCAGCACACATCCCCTTCCATTTGCCATACCTTACCCCGTGTTCTCAAACCTGCCCTACTTATTACGGCTCCCTCAATCATCCCTTCTCAGTACACATGCAAACCCACTCGATGTGCCAGGCAGCTGCTCCCCACCCACTGCTGCCTAGTAATTGCATTTCTGGGCGTGTGTACGTAATACCTCCTGAAGCACTTTGACTTTTTTCTTTGGATTTCAGGAAACTATATAGGCATGAAATATTGTAATCTGAAACTCAGTACACGGGATGCAGAAGCAGTTTTTTAGGTTTTCAGAACTTCTCCATTCTTATACACGCAGCCAAAGTGACTACGTTCTTCTCATGTGGTTTTGTGTTTAATGTGCTTTGTATGTAAATCTAATTAAGCCTTTTGTTACTATCTCAGATATAAAGCACTAACAGTTAGGAACAGACTTTCAAAACAAGTGTTTAAAGAAATTACAAATGGTACCTAAGATTTTCAGTAATAATTTAACATCATGCATATTCACATAAGGAAACAAAATATTTCCTTACCTCTGGAGCAGAAAAGAAAGGTAATCTTCCTTGAAGAGACGAGGCAGATGAAGGACTTTCAACTTGGGCAGGTTTCCATAGGAAGCTGATGTCCACATCCTGACAGTGATCCGATAGGAGCCCAAGTCAGCTCCCAGCTCAGGGGTGCTCACCTGATTCACAGTTATCTGAAATGCCTAAGGCCCAGGCTCAGCTGCTTTGCTTTCACACTGCTCACAGTCCAGTATATCTCATCACAAGAGTGGTTCTTTCGTGGTCTGTCTGGATGGTGCTTTTACCTAAATAGTCTTCTTTCTGTAACCTTAAATATTTCCATTTTCCTTACTGCTTATCCCGCAAGTAGAAGTAGCTTTTTATTGTACTCTAGTCATCTCTCAGCCTCGCTACGCACATTTACCTCTTTCATTCAGCCAGGGAAGTCTGTCCCTCAAGCACAACAGGCATTTCTCTTCTGTGCGGAAGTCTCTGAGGTTGTCCATACATACGCTCTGATGAGGTCCCTGGGACCAATTCCCCAGTTCCTAGTGCAGCCTTCCTAAAAAATCAGAAGTAGACAAAGTGTTATTTCCCTGTTTCAGTAAAAATGTCTCTCCACATACAGCATAGAATTTGGTATGTTTTTCCCCAGACACGGTACCCTCCAAACATGCATTTTACACTCATTCAGTATTCAGCTACGTCCTTGATTTGCTGTGGAAATCATGATTAATCTCTCTGAGATCTGTGAAGTGACCTCAGCAAAAATTGGTGCAAGTGAGAGGAGAATCAGAGCCTCTGTGGTTCAGTCTTCTGAATGTCTTTTGCTGCTTCTGCTTCTGCTCTGTTGCTCCCTACGTATAGTTACTGACACCAAGAACTCCAGTTTAATCTCTTCAGATTTCATTAATCTACACATTTTTTTTGTACTCGTGTAACACTAATAATCATAAACCAAACCGAACTTTTATGTTGCCTGTACACTAAGAAGGCAAAGGTAATGCTTTTTGGCACACATTGTCTGACCTTTTGTGGTTTGGGTGTTGGTTGTTGGGGTTTTTTTAAACATGTCTTTTTGTGCCCACTTTAACTAGCTCTCATGCACTCCACATTTGACTTTTTAATGTAGATGTATTTTTTTAACTTGATCTTTGATCTTTAGCTAGTCTTGTAGAAAACCACAGTGACCACATTTGTTCCTTCCTTTCTTCTCCTTGTAAATTGTACACAGCTAAATTTGAATTATTCTGAGGGGTTTTAGGATTATTCATCATTGTCGGCTCTTTTTTTTGCTCAGTTGTAAATGTTAGGTTTTGACTGTCTATTCGCTGCCCACAAAGGTTTTAGGTCAGTCCTTTATTTTTTTCAGTGATCAAATTTGTTGTTTTCTCTCATTCACTTTAAATGATACTCCTAGAAGGCTACACTTCTCTCCCTTCCCCATTGCTGTTTTTTTGGTGGGAGGTGGTTGGTTTGGGGTTTTGTTGTTTTTTTGTTTTTAATTGGAAATAATAATAGAAAGTTTGCTCTCCTTTCTCTTAAACATAGTATTATTTGGAATTTTCTTTTAAGGGAGAAGGCAGCATTCTGAGGGATTCTGCTGGGAAGGTTTTCAAAAATACATATAAAACATCCAAATAAGTTAATTTGCAGAGAGGCATTGATTGAATGTATCTGTGATTATTCTACCGGTTTAGGGCAGGAAGAGCCATTTAGCAATTCCTTCATTTAGGAAGCTAAGTGGCTAAGATGTCCCTAAATTGTCTGTTTTGTGTGTGTTTGTTCTGAATGCCCATATGAGGGCTGATTGTTTTAAATCTCAGTTAATAGGGTTTTAAAATTTGACAGAAGGTCCCCAACTACTTCCACAAGAAAATGCATTTTACTGTTTTTGTGAAAACCTGCCCGTATTTGGTACAAACACAGACCTCCAAAATCTGTAGTTTTCCTTTGTCTGCCGGAGCTCGGTGGCTGGAATGGCAGAAGATGCCTTCTGCAGAAACCCTGCCCACTGCTGCACGGCGTGGGCCCTGCCGTGCGGGCCACAGAACAGCTGCCGTGGCATGATGCCACAGCTCTGGGCTGAGCAGCACTTCCTCCGCAGCAATCTTGCCCCAAGAAATTAAAAAACCAGGCACCAGAACAGGCTAATCCATGCTGTCCGTGCTCTCTCGCCTGGGAAATAAGGAAAAGGAGGAGGCAACGTTATAAAGAGGTGGATCACAGTGGAGCCAGGGAATGTGGCAAATAAAAGGAAATCAATATGCATGAGAATGTATGGGAATTGTTCATGTATGCATATGCACATCCATACATATATGCATATGTTTAGTATATGTACGAAGAGGGATGGGACAGGAGTGGGTAGAAGCAGAGGGAGATGGAGAAGGCCAGAGTCCACCCAAGGCTTTTAACCATGCAAGCAAAATTGAGGAAGGATCAGTCTATCTCTTCAGGAACACTGATAAATATAGCATCTAAGAAGTGCAAACAGACTTTGCACAAATTTTTCTGACACAACCGTTCTTTACTTTCAGGTGCTTATTAAAAGAGCTGTGCACATTTACACCAATTAGCAGATGTACCTGCATCTATTTTCCCCCACCAGTCTGCAGCACCCTTTCAGAGCCCCAGGAACTACAGCTTTTCCTCGGAATCAGCTGGCTTTTTCTTCCTGCCCAGATCAGTTTGCTGCCGCTGACACTGATGAGTCCCTCCAATAAAACAGAAATCTCCCCTTGAAAGAAACCCAGTCGGTTCCCCTCTCACTTATCCTAGTGACTCCACAGTCTCTCCTGCTTCCTTCTCCTGTGACTCTCTCTGTTTTTCAGTCTTGTCATTATTGTGTCTCTCTCCTGTTTGGGAGTCTTACGTTTTCATATTCCTGTGGAAAGTAAAACCACCCGTTACTTTTCTTAATAGCAGTGCCATTTACCAAAATCCTCAGTCTCTCCATAAGTTGGCGTACCTCATCCACTGACACCCAGACAGGCATCTTTCGTTCTGCAGTGGCTAGTCATTGAAAATTTACTTTACAACTGGTGTAGTCCTTTAGCATCAATACTCTGGAAATGATATAAAAATGAATCACGCTTTCTTTTTTCTAGCATATTCAATACATTTTGGTAAACGCCATTTAAAAGGTGCTGAACCTGTTTTTCTTTAGAATGAGCATTGCCCAAGTAACAGCAGTTTCATCGGCCTCATTTCTAGCATTGAGGAGAGAGCTCCACTATCTACTGCATTACAGATTCTGGTGGGTTTTCTCCATCAGCCACTTATGACAACTGCAAGCTTGTTTTACCCTGGGGATATATATGTATGTGGCCGGTTGCTTCAGGTCATATTCCTTCCAAATGGAAGTCAGCTTGACAGCTGTTAATTTGCACTGGGCCCTTCCATGTGTTGTTTTGCTCTAATTATTGGTCACTGTATGGAACAGGTGACAAATGCCCACATGAGAACCCTTTAAATCACTAGATGTACAATCATTAGGAAAACAAACAGAGAGGGTCGTTAAATACTAGTTTTCTCTCCAGCCCCAAACAGAAACAGATTTTAGGCAGTTTTGACATCTATTGGAAAGGGATGGAAAGAGGTGACAATACTTTACTGTTTACGAAATCAGCTTCCCATTCTGTGTCCTAGTTTCAGGGAAAGAAGGGAATTTAAGTAAAATACAATCTTTCTAAGACCAGATGCAGAATCTGGTTTAGCTAATGATTTTGTCGCAAGGTTCAATTAGGTGTTCTTTCCTAAGTAAAACTAAATATGCTTACCAAAATATCTCCTCTGAGCTTCAGCTACAACAACTATATCAAATTAAAGCAGGCAAAAAATTTTCCTTTCTGAGCAAGACAGTACTTGCTGAACAAGAATGGCAAAAACACCATTACAATGAGCTTCCCTTCTACTGAAGTGTAGCATCGCAGAGGATATTTAATTGAAGTCTGTTTTTTCAGACTCCCAGGGCCTAATTTGGATCTTAATTTGGGCCAGATTCTCTAAGGACGTAAGCAGAGGACTTTTTTTTGTTCCTGTGAGTAGTGAGTAACTCTTGAATTTTTGCAAGATTATAGACCTGTCTGTAGTGAAAATTATGAATAATTTAGTTGATCTCAGTGGAGCTGTGTTAGTGAAAACAAGAAAAGATTCAGCATCTTGGAGTCTTGGTGAAATTACTGCTTTTAGACCTGTGTGAGCTGAAGATATTACAAGATGCTACTTGAGGGATGTCTTGTAAAACAGGCTAAAACAGTAATACAGGCACAACACACAGAAATAGAGCGATTGCCATAGAACATGCTTTACTAAGACTTAATCTGAACTTAAACTCACTACTAAATAATATCTCACTTTTTTTTATTTTTGCCTTTTAAAAATAGGTGTAAGTGCAACCTTCACGCTACTGGCTGTAAAGAAGAAAACAAAAGACTACTTTGTGAATGTGAGCATAACACAACTGGCCCAGACTGTGGAAAATGCAAGAAGAATTACCAGGGCCGACCGTGGAGCCCTGGTTCTTATCTGCCTATACCTAAGGGCACTGCTAATATCTGTAAGTAGTTCTGTATAATAAGGATATTTCATTATTACAATTCTGCCCCATATCGTGACTCTGAAGGAAGGTTAACGCTGGCAAAAGTTTGTTATTTCCTTATGACCCGGTGTGTGTCATTTGACAAGGTGTCAAATTGTGTTAATTGTAAGTACGCATATCCGTGCTCTCACATGGTTGTAAATAACTTGCATGAGAACTGCATGTTTGTATCCAGACACAAATCCCTGGACACTGCACAGGAAGGGCTAGGGAATGAAAAAAAATGAGTATCCTTCACATAAAAAGTACCCGCGGAGGAGAGAAAGCAGTGGGAATATCTACAGTACTGCTCCAGCCACAACGCCCTCAGCTCTCCAGTCATACATCCTTATTACCTCCGGATTCAAAACCTCCGCTCAACACGTGAGATGAGGTCCTTGCTCATTTTTTGTCCATTTAAGGAAATTAAAACAATCTCAGACAAATTTTTGCAATTAATAAGTAAAAATCTAAAGGTTGATAAAGGAAGTTTGTGCCTGATGTTGCCCTGCAGTCCAGATTCACATGCGCTCTTTTAGCTCACTGTAAGTGTTGTGAGGGGAGAGCAAGGGTAAAACCCGAGTTTTTATATCTGCTTGTTTCCAGCTAACAGCCATTCAACAACACACATACTCGCTATTCCAGCACCCTTTCATATGATCCAAAGGAAGTTAGTGACAGCTGCGTGTCCTGGTGCTGGGCAGGATTGGGTCAAAAAGAACATGGTGCTGAAAGAGAGGGCGCGGAGACAAGTACGAGCAGCAGTTCTTCCTTTCGTGCGTGTTTGAAATACACGGTGATTCAGACTCCTCCTGAACTGAGTAACAGACTTAAAACTCTTTGAAGAAAGGATTGAAGAAGATGAGGATAAATCACCAAACCTTCTGACAGAAGTTACGAGCTTCTTTTAAAAAAAGAGTCCACAGTTTTGCCCTGATTAAAAGCAAAACATTCATTTTAGAATATTAGAATATAACAATTTACGGAAAAGTTATTTGGGAGAAATAGAGCTACGTACTGCAGTTGAATTGAATGAAAAGTTTAAAACCAGAAGCAATGTGCGCTGCTCAGAATGTTATCTAAGACTTCAAAGCAGCAGCTGTGAAGAATCAAAACTCAAAAATGAATATCATAGGAAGCAGGACCTTATCAAGTTAAATGTGAGAGTAATAGACCAACTAACAAACCGTGAAGTGTGGGGGCATAAAATTATGATAAAATCCTTACAGAGCAGAAAAAAATGAACTTCCAAAAGGCGGGGGAAAAACATTTTGTAAGAGTATTCACTTTTTCGCATGTTATAAAAAGTGAGTGTGGCTCACAGAATTAATACTTAAAAGCTATGCTCAGAAAAAATGGTGAGATTTATCAGGTTGGTTTTATTTATATATTTTACATATATATACATATACACACATACATACATATGTATGCACGTATATACATTTTAAAATTTTATATATATATATAAAAAATGCAGTTGCTACCCCAGCAATCATCAAAACTAGGGACACGATACATCTGAACATGAAAACCGGGATCTTTCTAAATGCAGCTTGCTATGTCAGTTACATCATTTCCAATCAGTTGAGCACACACCAGACGGAACAGCGGAATTAGCACCCACCGAAAGGATGCCTGAAGCTTGTTAAAACAACTTTCAACATTATTAAATTCCATCAGATATACAATTCCATCAAAAATCAAAACCTTTTGCAAATAATAGGCAGTCTTTTCTGATTTTTCTATTATTATTATTATTACTATTATTATGATAGCATCACGAAACCGTAACTTTGTTTGAGCTGACAAATGCCCCACTTACCCTCAAATCCTGACTTCAGCAGTGATCAGCAGCAGGAATTCATGGCAAACAGGAAGAAGTATGGCGAATGTAGAAGGATTTCTTCTTTGCCTTCCCGATTGCTGGCAATAAACTGGGTTTCTGAGCTGGCCCCTCCATCACACCCGCAGTGGTTCCTAGCTGCTGAGAGGAAAGAGAGAGACTCAGTTGTCATAAGCCTGATCTCAGTGACATCTTATGGCAATACATTTTACATTTTAAAGATACAATAAGCAAAAGGTATTTCCTTTTGTTTGCTTTAAATGTTTTTATTTGGTTAAGTCTGTACCTCCTAAGATACGAAGAAAGAGAATATAATGCATCCCTATTTACATCTGTTATACCATTTATGATTATATAGACTTGACATGTCCACTCCTCCAATCCATTTTCTAAAAGGTGAATCCTAATCTATTTAATCTTACCATACATAAAACCGTGCCACATCTCTGGTCATCTGTGCTTTCTTGCTTTCTTCAGGTTCTATGATGTCATTTTTTTTATTTGGTGAGGCTAAAACTACTTGTGATATTCTAGACATGAGAAGAACATGGATCTTTTACAGTGGCACAAAAATGTGTCTGCTTTATATTTTGTTATCAGCCCTTGAGTCCTTTTTTAAAGACTGTTACAACATTTCTTCTGGCATCAAGGCTGACATAAGTGACGGGTTAAATGTTACAGTACTTCAGAAATGTCATATTTGAGTTCCTTTAAAACACTGTTTGGGTGATCACTTTGTGGCAATTCATATTGTTTGATATTACTTATGTCTTCTAAAACACGTTCAGATGATGATAGACATTAAGAAAGTTCCTCAGATTGTGAGAATCTCTCTAACCTTCTTTGTTGGGAACATCAGTGAAAACCATTAATTTAGTATTCAGTCCTTTTTACCTTGATTGCCTATCTACCCAATCATCTCTCTGGGAGGCCTTCTGCTTTTAGTGTGGTTATTTTAACAAAAAAGAATTATTAACTTTTATGTCTGTAGCCAGTTGATTCTCAAAATACTGTGGTTTATATTTAACTTGACCGATTTTGTGCTTTTTTTTCCCCTGTCTTCTCTATTGAGATGACTTGTTCAAGGCCAGGCCGGATGGGGCTTTGAGCAGCCTGGTCTAGTGGGAGGTGTCCCTGCCCAGGGCAGGGGGTGGGAACTAGATGATCTTTAAGGTCCCTTCCAACCCGAACCATTCTATGATTCTATGACTTACATTTTTGAAACGTGCCTTTCCAAAATCTTCCTCATTCTGCTGTTTTGGGTTGGATGTTGGTTTCATGTATTTATAACATAGTTGATTTTTATATTTATTTTTTTTTAATTGATGGGTTATATATGATTATTCTGAGTGTCTCATACACTTTCTCTCTAGCCTGCGTCCACACTATGTGCATTAAATCTTTTTAGCTGCTCTTTTCATTTTTCTTTTAACTAACTTTCTTGGTTTTATCTGCTTACTCTCTGAAAGATAAATATTACTGCAGTGGAATATTTTTTTTTCTTTTCCTTCTCAACAAGTTGACTTTCAGTTCAGAAGTGGTTCTCTGGTAACTACTTTTTGAATCGGGTCCTATGTACTACTTACAACTAAATCAGCTTCTCATTTTGTGGGTTGTCTGATTACTTGCTAGAAGCAGCAATCATTTATGGTATGTAAAAGCTTCGTTTCTTTTGTCACTTCCTGATTTAATGCCACACGTGCTGCAGAATATGAAATTTTGCATTATTGTGTAAACTGTCTGCACAGCCAGTGTAATTCCACTTAGACTGTGTTGCATTTATGTCACCATCACCATTGTGTGGTCAGCAACGCAGCCCTAGCATTATACTCTCGTTTTCAGGCGTGAATTCTGTAAATAGTCGCTGGAACATCTTAATAAAATTAACTTACCTGGTTTGACCCTAAACTTCCCTTGTATTACTTTAATTCCCTAGCGACACTTTTTATAATCCAGTAATATAATGTCCCTTTGATACTCTTCCTTCTTCCAATTTTCGGAGTCTAACCTTTCCATCTAAGACCAAAATATTTAAAATTTTAAATGGATTTGAAGGAGTTTCTTATATGAGTGTGCTTAAATAAGATATAGCTTAAAATAGTTGTATAAATGAAACACAAAATAAAAAGATCCTTTTTCTTGAGATTGTCTGAATTGGGGAAGTTTGCTCAGATTCAACAAGAAGTCTAACTTCCATTTTCAGATCCTTCCCAGCTGGAACTTCTGATGTTTCCACTGTTCTACTTCTGCCATTTTTTTTGTGGCCAATAAGACCTTATACCTCCTTATACCTTTTCAAGCTACAGCTCATGAAAGACAAGACCATGCTAGGTTATATTCCAGCCGTAGCCTAAACCTTGATGTAAAGCTATTTTCTGTATCCTTCTCATTTTAAGTCAACATGAGTTTTTCAGGAGACCGCAAAACATTTTTTCCCTGCTTTGCTTGTGAAAGACACGGAGTACTCTGTTGTTTACTGGCACTAACAATATTTCCGCATTTGTCTCCCGCATAGCATTTATTTTATATTTTCCCTCTATCTTATTGACTATTTTGTGATTACATTTATTCCCTTGTGCTGCCACATTCTATGGATAGTTTGTTCTGCAATACGTTTTGACACTCAGAGTGAACTTATTGCATTTCTCTATACTTGATATTACAAGATAGCTTTTCTCCTCACTGGTCGTGTGTGTCTGACAGCACTAGCCCTTTTCTTCCTCTGTTGTTTAGATCATCTTTGGCACTTATGTTCTTTGCTCCATCAGAGCGAGCTGTCTAAGACTGTGCTGGGCTGCCATCCATCAAAACCTACTCGCTTTTTGTCAGTCCCCCCACAACCAATAACCTGTACCAGAAGTGCTTGACACTCGGCGAAAACCGCCTCCCAGCTGTTACACGACTCTCCTAATTCGCAGTTCAACGTGAAACAAAGGATCGACCCGAACACGGGGAACTTTGGTGGTTCTTTTCAGTCAACAGTTAGGCAGATAGTCTCAATCACTTTACTGAATTTCTCCTGCAGTGTGTCCCCCTCTGACAGTACAGCTTCTGTCTCAGCAGCACGGCCTTAATCCTCCCTGAATGGGGAAAGACTTACGAGGCATCACTGCGGCACAGCTGCCACAGAAACGGTTTCTGGCAAAAAATATGGCACTTGAAGTATTGCACTGATTACCCTCATCTGTGTTTGTAGTTTTCTGCATGAATATTTGCTGACACAAAGCCGTCTTGAAGGACCGGTGTAAATGAAGTTGGCCAAGAGGCTGTGTGATGGCAGGCTTTCTATTCAGGAATCCGAGTAGCATGTGTCCCTGTAACTCAAAAGATCACACATCCTGCTGTCCTGTCAAAGAAGAGTCCTAAAGTAGACAGTGTCCATTTCCCCAAACAACTGGAAGGCGCTTTCCAGTGCCCACTTCATGACTGAGGTAGAGGAGATGATCGCACATGATCTTGGCGTGAAGGAATGGGACACCCCTGCTTAAGACGTAAAATACTCTTCAATGATTTTGATAACATCTTTCATAGCAAAAAGGGAAGACACAAATGCAATAATAAGTTACAAAACAGCTAAGCTTCTTATTGTTCCTATTTACATATTAATTTTGGCTCATGAAGCTTTCAGAAAATGTAAAGCCACAGGAAGATGTCACACAAAAGCTGTGTCAGGCTGGGAAACTTGGTGGTGGGGGAAAAAACTGTAGTGTATCAAGAGCATTCAGGAAGACAGAAGTGTCAGGAAAAGCTGCAAATGATTAACTTCCCTCCAACTAGGTATTCAGTAGAATGGCCAGCAAAACATTGCAGGTGCATACCTAAAAGCCCATGCACTATAAATAACATGAGCTGTATTTTTTTAAAATGGGGCTTGAAAAATTATTCTTCAAGCACTCTACCTTCTTTTGTGACCCTGCTGAGTTGGTTGTTTGTGCTGGTTATGGTGGCATCTGCTGCTGGGAAATTAATTGCTTCCATCCATCACTGGTTTCCAACAACTCTGTTTCTACTGTACGCGTTGAAGAGGAGCAATGAAAGAGGGTTCCACTCCTTACGCAGCAGTACGGGAAGGCAAAGTGTCTGTTATAAGATACACAAAGTTCTAAAAATAGTCTGAGTTTTGGGCTTTTTGAACTTTCTAATATCTAATATTCTATCAATAAATTATGATTACTTGAAAAAAATCTGTTGATCTCACTGGGAGTTTCCTAGACAGAGTTTTCAATACTGGTTTGGAGTCACTAAAACATCATGAGAAAAAGTCCGAATTTTAAAAGACATTACCCCATAAATGAATAACTATATATTTTCTCTGTACCATATATTTGTGGCAGTGTTGCTTGGGAAAGCAGAGGTGGAGGATAACAAACTTCGCCTAAGTAGTTCTTTTTCTGGGAATTGAAACATTTTCAATCTTTACAGAGCGAGCAACTGCAAAATTAACAGTAGCAGGAATTCTAGGGCTCTTGGCAATGAAACACATATGAAATTTCCTGAGAATTGTGTCTTTCACTGTGTATGGTCCTTTGGCTGAATACACGAAAAGTTTACTCCTATGATCATAACAATCACTGCCTTTGAGGGATTACAAGGTGCTAGGTTCCTCCAGCTTCTCAGGGCTTTAAATTACTAGAGAATTTAGAACTTCTGAAATGGAGACCGAGGATCTGATACTGCAGTCATGCCTCAGTGCAGGAGTTGCAAAAGGCAAAAAGACTGACTGCAGGGAGTGCCGTCATGCTGCAGCACAGATATTCTAGCAAGAATCAGATCAGATGTGGCATTAACAGCCCTGCTCTGACTCCTTGCTGTGGAATACAGCTCTGTATTTTATTCCCGTTGAAGAGTTAAAATGTGCGGTGTATAGTGCAATTACAAGGACATCTCTTTTGTCAGAAAAGCGCTCACACAGCTTTGATCAGCAATTAATATGAATCCAAACTTGCACTGCATTATTTACTATCATACCCTGCCATGGCTTCCTTGGAGGCAGTCTTAATTCTCAGTCTCTGGGCTGTATGCACCTCACCTGAATAATTCACTGAGCTCTTGGTGACACTTTCCCTGAACGTCAGTGAGCTGTAAGTGGGGTGTAGTGTTCTGATAGCAGCAGGAGCCTGTCCCTGGCTCCCCGTCGTACGGCAGGTACATGTTCACCTTGTGATGGAGAAGAGGCAGAGAAGCCCATGGAAAAGACGGTAGCCAAGACTGAGTTGACACAATAATTCCTTCATCCCACATGTACTCCCTGCCCGGGAAGAGATGCAGCCTGGCTGCATTAATGGCGCTGCTGGTGGGACGTGCACACAGGCATTGAGGATGGAGGTGATAAGGGGGACCGCAGGGTACGACCCACAGCATGAGCTCAGGGTATGGCCTGAGACTGGAAGCAGCAATGTGGCCCTTCTCACCGAAAGCGTGATGCTCTTCCTTTGTGGTATGGATTTCACACTGACACAAACTACAGAAGAAATCAAAAACTTGCTTTGTTTGCTAGCATCTGATTTGCTTTTTTCTCCACTCAATAGTCAGCTCCCTGGTAGCTTATAGCTAAACCAAACCGTTTCTGGAAAAAGGGGAAATGAGAAAATTACAGGGCAGATGCAGAATATCGTATGAAAGGAAATCACCAGATTTTTTTCTCTCAAGTAATGCATGTATATTTAGATGCACTTACAGTGAATATGTAATATACCAAACCACTACCCTCAAGTTAAGTGAAAAATAATAAACAGTATTAGGGACTTTCTTCTGCAATGTCTGCCATTTCGGGGGCAGTAGCTACCCTGAACTTTCATTGCATGCTTTACTCCCTGTTTCCTCACTATAAAACTATTACCATTAATAACCATCCCAGTGATTTCAACTGGAACACAATTTAGGCTGAACATTGCTTTGGTTTAACAAATGCAGTCACTTGGTTTAATTTACTCTGTATGTCTAGCTGAATAGAGTTGTGCATCATGACTCTTCATCTCTCTCTCTAACCTGTTCACACCATTTCACTGCTGCAGAGTACTCACAGATTTCAATACAGGGCTGACTGGAAATGATCCACATCCCATAACGTACCGGTTTCCATCCAAAGGGCCGGCAGCGGTGGGATGAGTCCCCGCAGCCTGTTGGTGTCCCCAGCAGTGGTGCCACGGCAGAAGCCATGCTGTTGGGCCCCCACATACCTCCAGGTTGGCAGGGAGGGAGAGGCAGAATCCCACCTCCTGGGCCGCATTACTCAGGGCCTTGCACCAAATACAGCTCAGCTGAATTCAAGAGCGAGCCTCAATATGTAACTCCAGATCTCATGCAAACGCTCCAACTAAGAATAACTTCCCCATCATATGTGCGGTTTTCACAGAGTGTTAATGGATCCGCTTTGTGGCCCTACATAACCAGCTCTTTTCCAGACAAACTTAGGTGTGCCATTCTCACTCTCTTTAGCAGAAAGGGCATAAAGTAGTGCACTGTCAAGGCCAGTCACCACACGCGGGGATACCTGCTATTACAAAAATCAAGCTGGTTACAGAAGTTCACCCCAACCCAGAAACTCTGTATGGCAAGAGAAAAAGAGCTTTTCAAAGAGAACCTGAAGACAACTTCGCAAGGTCAAGACAGAGCCCTTCAGGCTAGCAGGCATCTTGTTTTCATTATTCTCTGCCCAGGAAGCATTTATCACTATGAATTCATTGAAAATTTTGAAATACAGTAAAAATGAGAAGAGCGGACTTGCAGGAAAACCTCTCCCTTTGCTACAATCTGTTCAGGAGAGAGCCGAAGGAATATTTGTATGTGCGTGTGGGAGTGCGAGCGGTGCCAGGCGGGGGAGTACACCCAGAAGAAATACAAATACCATTTCACAGTGGAAGTGTGAGTGCGAGAACGCAGGATCTGTATTTTATCTAATATTTGTGCAGGTTCCATCAGTTTATAAAGGAAGATGAACGCTGCTAATTTAAAACAGCTACAATGACTTGCAAAAATGTAAACAAGCTGCTATGGAAACTTTGGGGAAAATTATTTGAAAATTGATTGCCTTTTTGACATTTAAGACAAAGGGATAGAAGTTCTCTTACATTATCTTAACTGAAAAAAAAGCACTTTTTGGTACTTTTAGAACTATAACAGCACTTTTCTATTATGATGATATTTTTATGTAGCTTTTAAAACCTCATGATTCTAAAATTTGGGAAAATACACATTAATCTCGGCAGAAGTAGAAACAATTAAGTTTGCAAACAACATCTGAGCGTGGGGCTCGGTTCGCGGCAGGTGCTGTCTGCAGCGCGGTGCCCAGCACCCTGCCAGACCGCAGGTTCCAAAGGAAATGAAACCCGAGAGCTGCAACTCTGACAGGCGCCCCAGGACTGATGTGGTGAAACACAAATGATCTGTTTATGGTCGCCATTCTGCGAATGTAATTACTTCGGCGTTGTCTGAGCCATGCCACGTGTTAGAAATGTTCCCAGCTTGACTCCGCAACCTCGCTTACAGTGGATGTTGTTTATCCCCAAGACATTCCTTCGCGCTCCAGTTTGCTTAATTGCAGAATGCGGTCCATGCCATCTCTGAGTAAGACACAACCTCAAGATAGATGTTGAAAGAAGTATAGCAGATGTTTAATGGAGAAACAGACAGATTTCTGCAGTGAAATGCATGCCATCAAAAGTCAATAAAACTTAGAAAAGACAAACTGTATTTAACTGAGAGGATGCAAATATCCAGGATTTAAATACTGATGTGTAATTTGTGACTTTAACCCAAGAGACTAGCAATAGTGCCGTTAGCAATGCCATTTATTCTAAAGAAAATGGCATTTCAGAAAAGGTTTCATGTCTGTATTTTTGTGGTACAGACCTTTCAGGGCAGACCTGACAACAGGCGGCGTGTTGGGACTGCGTCATGCAGCAGGAGATCCTGCACTGCTAATCCGGCAGAGGAGTTTTACTCCTCAGCAGCCCCACCTCTTCTGATAGATCTCACCTGCCTCTGGAACGGTTTCCTTGCATTAATTCAGCTTAGGAATTGAAATGAAAGCAGGAGGGAAAAAAAAAAAGAAAAAAAAAAATCAATGAGAGGCTTAGTCGATATGACCAACCTAATGCATTAGATTGTTTCGGTCAATTACATTTCTTTTCCATAGCTTAATTTAGATAACCATCAGGTAAAAGAGGAAAAAAATAGCTATATACAGTTAATGCAACAGAAGGTATCAACTGATTTAAGCAGCTGGCCAAAGCAGTTAGCAATGCATCTATCCCTTGCTTAAATTATTCTCCTAGATCTGCATAATACATGCATGACTGATATTTTTATCTAGAGCATTAAACCTAATGGCTGGTTAGTTGAAATACAAAATTGTTCTGAACAAATTCATGAAGTTCAGAGAGCTGGTGTAGGTCCCAGAAATACCCATCTGTCAATACATTTTAGTGGTCCCTGCAGCCTTGTACGGAAAAATCTAGACTCTGCATTTATAAAGGGCTGGGTACATATTGGCAATCGCTTGGGTGTAACTATGTATTGAAATAATATTCTGAAAATTGTTTTAAGAATCTTAGATGTAATAGCTCAGGCAACTACAGCAAACAGCTAACTATACTTTTTTGTGTTTTATTTCCCTGCAGGTATACCCAGTATTTCCAGTATTGGTAGTAAGTAATAAAACCAGTATTGTTTTGCATTGTCATTGAGCTTCTTGGATCTAATTTCCCAACATCCCTTTCTGTTGTAGATAGTGTTTCTCTGAAAATGTGCTCCATAGTGCAGGGGCTCCGTATTGGCCTTTGCTCTGTTGCATTAACGTGGTCAGGGAGAAGGTCACTCCTGACAACACACCTGCCTTCAGCCACAGGTTTTCTGATGAGTTCTGATCAGCGGATGAAAACTGAGTGTTGGAAAACTGAGTATTATACAGAGGATTAACACACTGTTCCGCAGAAAATACTCGTGGAGTATCTTTTCAAAAAAAAAAAAAAAAATGTTTGCTAATAACAGAGAAGTATATTAATTTTCATGAGGGTATGTGTGTGCGTAAATTTGAAGAGCAAATGGAACAGTTCATAAATGGAAGAGTTTTCATTTTTATGAAGTAGCTAAGCAAATGCCAGATATCTGCTGGAATCTTTGCATTAACTCCAGCGGCCTTTGAAGTGGGCTTTACTCCAAACAGAATTGTGTTCCTTCACAAAAACCTGCTTTCCTCTAGGCAATTAAAGCACCAAAATATTAACACTTAAACTATACCAAAACCATAACACTGCTGTGTAAAGAACTAGTGTATCAATGAAATAGATGATTAATTAAATAAAACCCGTGAAGGGACTAAGTGCCCAGTAGCTCAGCTGTGCATCCCTAGCTGAGTTCCGCGGCGGCGAAGTGCACACAGGCACGACACGTTAGCCGGTTACAAATAAAGCAGGCAGGTAGAGGTGGGATCCTGCTGGGGCTGACTGAAAGATATTCCCCACAGCCTCAGCCTGGCAGAGGCTTTAGGCACAACTTGTGCGAGGCAGGACTATCACAACGATAAAATATCGCAGCAGTGAAATGCCATTTGCCATACCTGATATCCAACTGAAAAAAAACTGCCCCACTTCTTGTGATGCAGGGTCAGGCCTGACAATTTATAAAGCGGCTCCGTTTACTTAAGCTCATGAATGGCGCTGATTTGTTAAGCTCTAGACGGCAAGTTAAATGCCAGCAAAAGTAGCCTCCTTGCAAATGAGAGCAGCGTTTACAGCTGAGTGCCATGGCATCTGTTTTGCAGCTCTAAATAGTGAAACAGCATCAATGACAATAGCGTGTGAATGAACGCCTTAATCTTAATAATATAATTTTCCCGCTGCAGTATCTCCTTTGGCATTTGCATGACTGCAAATGTGTAGTGCTACGCTATTTTCAAAACCTTGTGTTATGCATGTATTTTATAACCAAAAAAATGAACTAAATGAAAGAGAAGTTTATGTTGCCGTTCTCAGGAATATTCCCGCCATTAATAACAGAAATGGGATGAATGGGAAAATAGCTCTTTGGAGTTTGGTTGTGCTATAGTTTCTTAATACTGTGTTGCATGGACTATATGGTTGTGTTTTCACTTCACACTCCATACAGCCTTCGTCACCACATCTACCATTTCTGAGCATCAGCAGATGTTGGCCTTCAAAAACTTAATAGGGAAACTCAAATACCTTTTAAACAATGGTGACCTGAAAGGATGCATTGTTGACCTCTTTGTATTTTACACTGGGGTGATTAGTACAGTTTATCTATTACAAATGGAGAAAATTCTGTTTAGCATTCCATAGGAAATACAAGAGTTTCTGCAAGTCTATGCTTTATCTTTAATCTGCTGTAAATGTCTTGGAGTCATATGTGGTAGAATTGAACAAATTTCTTTGCCTACCTGGAAAGGATGAAGCATGAGCATCTCTTCATGAGCACAAGTAAATACTGATACTCTGCTTGGTTTTTTCGTGTGTTTTTTCTTAAATAGCTCAGGGGGAAAGTAGTTCCACTTGCACAATGTTCTCAACATCTTTCCTATAAAATAGAAATAGCAGAATTAATCGTTAAACAAGGATAGAACCCATAAATTTATGCTGCTCTGTGAGAGAATTTAACAGAAGTACAATTAACACATAAAACCAAACAAGATTAATTAGTTGTGGCTGCTTTAATGGATTCTGCATGATTTCTTCTTTTGTCTATGCTAATACAATGTTTGTGTTCATATCAGCAGAGTTTTTCCCCATCTGGGGACAGGAAGTTACTTTCAGGAGACAGAGTTTGGGTTTCATTTTGCCTGGCAGCAAACTCTGACGGGGGGGCATTGGCTTTTGTGTGCTTCAGGATTTTCCTAGTCTATCAGGAGGATGGGGTTGGGGCAGGGAGTTATGAGGAGTGAACTGCCAATATACAAAAAAGATGCCACTGCAAGTCATGTTCATTTAACACTTTTAAGACTGGGATGAAAGCAAAGAAAAAGATTTAACCGTGTGCACATATATGTATCATTCTCTATTCCTTTTCTGCCTCAAAGGATCTTGTATTAAAGCAGCTCATTGTTAAAGTTTGAACACAAAGAAAGAGTGGTCATTAAGTAAACATCCTTTCTGATCATCTAGAAGAAAAAAAGTTACAAAACAAAAATCAGAGCTTTCCCATTAAGGTCATGTGTACCTGCTGTTGTCTATCAGTCAAATAATAGGTTCTCTGGTCATTTCCAGCATTCTTGATTCCAATGCTGGCCCTTTCAGCATTTTTCAGCCATGTCTGGAAAAATACTGGTGAAAGTGTTAGCAATTAATGAGTCCCAAAACCATTTCATAATTTTAAGCAATGCTTATATACAGTATGTAATTATTCTGAAAACTACTTTATTTTACTTGCTAAAATAATAATTGTACAATTTTACACAGACCAATGCATCAAAATGTTCATTATTGTGACCAAATACCAAAGTTACTAATCTACGTGTATGCCTTCAAAAAGTTGAATCTTCTAAACTATAGCTTTTATCTTTATTCCTGTAAAACCTAACTCCACTAATTATGCTAAACAGTTTGTTATAAAGGGTATAATTAGATACAGGATAGGATAGACACGATGTGCAAATAGCTATGTGTGGGTGATTATCACCTTCGAGCCTGCTGGTGGCAGATGAGTCAGAGTTTAGAGACAGACCGTGCACCCAAGTGCAAGATGCAATCACAATAATCAAATGGTATTTTCTGCTTTGTTCTCTATGGTTTTGTTTTTCTTTATAGCCAATTTCAAATTAAGAGAACTTTCTTTTTTTTTTAATGATAACAAATGCAAGACACAAAAGTTTAAAAAAAAAGACTGAATGGGCACTCTTTTATTTTATTGTTTTCTTAACCTTGAAAGTTCTAGTACCTATTTTTCTGGAACTAAAATAGTGCCAGGATGAGCGTAGCTTTATTTGTTTTACATATTTGTTATGAAAATTTAATGCGGTAAATATATATCTTAAAAGGTTGTGAGAGCAAATACTAGTGGATTTTTTTTGTCTTTTTTATAAAAACGCAAAGTGTTTTGGACCTGATTTTGCCCCTTGCTCTAACTGAGAAGTTCTCTCATTAAATTTACAGCCCTGGGATCAAAGCCATTACACCATGCCAGGCTCTGGACTAGACAATATACACAACACCCACATGTGTCAGTAGGAGATAAACATACATAACTAGGTTGCACGTTACTTTTCTATCATTATTTGAGGTCAAGTTTTACAGAGAGCGCTTGTTGAGAGACCATTAAGATGTTTATCTCCTTACAACATTTAAATATTGTCTTCAGACTATATATATTATTTTGGACATAGTGGCCAAATGTTCTCATTTCAATTCAATTTCATCCTAATCTGACTTTTTAATAAATAATAGAGTTAATCAGGCTCCTAGTCTGAGGCAATCACCTTATCTAAATAACTGATTATAATAATAAGCCAGTAACAGTATTTGTTTTCCCTCCTTTAATACTTTGAAGCACTCAGAATTTTTCACTTTAACAACTAGATTTTCCATTCTATTAAAACATTACCGGGCTGAAAGAAAAAACTGATAGCCTCTGTGGTACAATGCACTCAATTGAACACTGACTCTGAAAGAAATGTAACATTCCAAATAAAAGACATTGTGAGTAGTTTATTTACCTGGTAGGGTTCTTACGGAAGCCAGTTTTCTTCTGAATAACTAGGATTTCCCCCTTGAAGTTCAGTAAGCAGAGCGCCGAGCAGAAACCCTCTCTTTGCGGAGTGGGTTCTCGTGCAGGGTCAGAAGCCCCCAGCGCTGCTGGGGTGGGATTTGGGGGAGCCTTTCTTTCAGTTTTCGTTTTGCCAGATCCACCAATTTTAACAGATAAGAAGAGCCATTCTCACCAGCCTAGTAGACATGGCCACTTACACTTTAGTAGTTTCTCATTCTTCATCCCAGTTTACCTTCATCATCTTGGCTTAGTTAAAATCAGCGTATCAGTCAAATTGTCTTTTCAGTGGTTTTTTGTTTGTTTTTTTTTATTTGCTGTAATAGATGGGAAATTACTTAGGTCACAGTTATTTTTGTTTTAACCGTTAATAAATAATCAAGTGATAGGACACTACAGAAAATAAGTTATCAACGTTTCCATGTGTACCACGGTACCCGTGCAACACACATTGCCCTTGCAATATGCAGGTTTAGCTACAGTTACTCAGGGAAGTTTATAGAGAGCAGACATGATCCACAAAGACGTTTAAAAATCTAATCTTTATAGATTTAAAAATCTATAAAGCTTGGGGAGAAATTGCTAGGAAAAAATGCACTTCTATATTTTACCCTCTCCTGTTTGTCCTTCTGTCCCTTAGACGTGTAATCAGTTTATTTCATACAGTATAAGGGAAGGATGAGGTTTCCAAATCAGCATTATGATTTTTAAAAAAAGATCTTGATTTACTGTTCTTCATCAGTTGTGAATTACTGTACAATAATCCTAGTCGACCAGCCAATTTCAGCTTCTTTGTAGGAAAAAGCAGACTCAATCAAAATAAAAAGGAACAAACCCTGCAAACTATCAACAGAACAATTTACTTTTTTTTGTCATGAAAAAGTATCTAAATATTTCCTTCCAAAGATACTTGAATTCATTGTGCACTTTTGCTAATATTTTAGTTGAAATACTCACAATTGAAGAATACTCCCTCAGACCTCATTAGTTTGAGAATTAGCCAACATGTTTGTTAAAATCAGTGGATTTTTTTCTGGTATCTAAAAGTTTCCAGAGCTGGATCATTGGATTATTTTTTTAAAACGTCTAAAAAGATCACTTTCTTTTACTCTAAGACAACAAGTGGACACATAAAGGACTAATTGCATTTAAATTCTTCCAACAGTTATAAAAGCTGTTATGGCTGAGGAGCTGCCATAAAACAACCACATCTTCCCATTTATGCAGAATTCTCCTTTCTTCAAAGGAACAGGTATGAAACTTCCTACATTGCTCCAAAACAGATTGCCTGACATTGCCCGAGTATTTATAAATTAATAAAATAAAGGGGTGATTTTTTTTACAGAACTTTTTTCAGCATTTCTTCCCTTTTGATGAGTTAGATTTCGCAGCGTTATGAAAGTGCTGAAAGGCAAATTTTACGTGAGGAAGGTTATTATGACTTCAAACAGACCTAATGAGATAGAAATGCTGTAATAATGATAGTGTCATCTTTTCAATAAGTGATGGAACCTGATCTGATCTAAGCATAGCCAATTACTCCAGCAGTTACTGAATCTGCCATTGATTTCAGTGAGTATTATTTTTTATCATTCCTAATTTTTTGTCTAGTTAACAACTAAACCCACTGTCATGCATATAACTCCACTCCGCTCGTCAGACATCTATATTTTAGAATAGATATTTACTCCTAACTACTCATGGTTTAAAACAGGCAGTGGCAAGGCCAGTTGTCTATGACTGGAAACACAGACTTCTACTAGAATCATTAAGCTTACATTGGCAATTTTTTAAATTTTTTTTGTGTTTTAAATAGCAGTTGAAGGAAAGTTAAAATACGTCTTAGAGTCTCTCACTAGGGTTCCTTATTGTTACTATAAATTAAATAAGTAATGATCGTTGTCAACACAAGTGCTCCCTGTCTGTCATTAGAGCGAGCATTATTTAAGACTTACTGATTTATCGGTAGTAATTTTCAGCAAATGCGTTGTTCGTGGAACAGGTCAGCAGAAACAGTTTAGGAGATGAAAATACACCAGTCCGCTGTAGAGCGCGGATGCCCAGGCAGCAACGTAGTCTTCTTGCGCGCCATCACTCGCACTCTTCATCCCTGAGGAAGGCTAGCCCCTCTCAGTGGGAATGCATTCTCATTTTACTGCCAGCTCTGTACTTCGTTGGAGTGAGAAACCAACAAAGTGCTGATTAATTTCTGCCGACACAGTAACAGGTTTTGTTCACGTGCAGCTGTCTGCTTGGAGTCAGGCTGGAACTGCCCCTTCATTTCCACTGGTTCCCCAATCCGGAACCACGGTGTAGCCCCCAAGGTGCAGACTGCAGTTCCTGCCAATACTTGAGACAGATTTTCTTCATTTAATATCATAGGTAATTCCAATACTGTATATCCAAAAAAGGAAATGATCATACACCTAATAAAGATCATGCAATCAGTTTCGCCTTACTTCGTGAAAGTAAGATTTTTTTTCCCAATAGTTATTTTGCATATAATTGGCTTTGGAACAATAGTAACTAAAAATGCAGACATTTCCAATGCAAATTTAAAATGTCATATCTGATTTTCTGCTCAGTCATATCGCTCACATACCTCTACTCTTAAAGATGCCTACAATAGCATCACTTTTAAATAATAACACTAAAATGTACTTTTAGAAACTCTTTTTCACATTTCTCTAGGCTTGTTTGCCCAGAATAACTGTCATAGAATATATTACAGTAAATTTATATATCTTCTAGAATACCTACAGCAAAATTCATTAATTATTCTGGCAAATAATGATTTGAATTACAGAATACACTGTCCATACATGGAACTGTGCTGGAAAAGCTTGGTTTACCTAGTCGACTTCTTTATAAATAAAACCCTTAGTGGTAATCACTGAGGACTAGCAATATTTTCACAAGTTGCTATAAAAGAATAACTAGCTGCTAAATGAATCTTCTCAGTGCCAGTTCAAAGGATGACTCATCTGCTCCAATATACTTCTGGGAATGACAGTCAACATTCTTTGACTTGGACGTCTCACATACTTTTTTAGATAGAGCATTTAAAGTTGTCTTCATTAAAAAAAAAAAAAAAAAAAAAGCCACACAAACCAAACCCAGAAAATTTCAAAGATAAGAAGAAAGGCCTTTATCAAGAAACCTGTAATCTCGGTGATAATACATTCCATGAATAAGGGTATAAGAAAAAAAAATATTCTCTTTACCAAAGATTTAAAAAAAAAAATAAAAGGAACATAATAGAAGCATGAAGTCCCCAGGAGCATTAACCACATTACCAAGCAGCCCAGGGGCTCTGAAGACAACGGCTGGTCTCAGCTGGATGTAACCCTGAACAACCTCATCTAACTTTGCAGTTGACCCTGCTGTGAGCAAAGGGTGGAAACAAATGACCTCCGGAAGTGCCTTCTAAGATGGTTTTAATTATCACTAATAACTCGCTAGTAATAATACTTAATTTGTAATCTTCAGGCACTGTAAATATGCTCTTTATCGTTTTGGGTGTCCATTAAAAAGCTCAGCTCAATGTAATCTCATTCAAAGGGTCACGGAATTTTTAATTATTTTGCAGTAAGTCACAACTTCCGTTTTAATACGTTTGCTAAAATGAGCACAGACCTATAGTATTTATAGGATTACTAAGAAATCTGTAACACTGATTTTTTCTATCATACAAGTAATGATTTTATTTGCACAAGACAAGAGATTACTTGGGGAAATCATCACCAGAATAAGATCATATACAAATATTATTGATTATATGGATCAGATTATATAAAATATCTAATTTCCTATATAGGACTTCCAGTTTATTAAATGATAGATATTCCGAAAGGTTAGTCTTAAGACATTACAAAGCTTTTACACTATTACTTTTACTTCATAACTAGGCCATTTCAATTAAAGACCATTATATATGTGAATTTTTGGAGTGGAAGTACTACACAATATTCAACAGTGGAAGTAGGATATTGGAAGCTCCAGTCTGAAGTATTACAGGTTTTCTGCAACAACCCTGATGTTGCACAATAGCTAAAAGAGAAAAAGGCTCAGGGGACAGCAGGACAACGTAGTCAATTAATATTGCTTTTCCTTTTTTGGCTACAGATTTTTACATGTATTCTCTGATGTCCAGTCCCTTTAAAACCTTCAGGTCAAGCCTAAGTGTTCCTAAAATTACCAAAACTTTAACAGTGAATTAACTGCATAAGTAATTTGTATGTGCTTGAAACTTCTTTAACATAACCAGTCAGTCAGTGTTTCAGGAGGAGGAGAAGGAAGGTGGTGTCTCAGGTGCATGGAATTACAGTCTTTCAGTGGGCTAGGGTTATCATGCCACCTCAGTAAGTATGGCTTCTAGGTACCTTTTGTCATACGCTCTGACGACTGTGTTTGCACTTCCTATGTGTGTGAATTGGTGGATCTGACCAGTAGAGGCAGGTTATTTTCAATCAACACATAGACTGTTTGAGAATCTACAAAACTGACTCAGGTTTTCTTTCTTCCATATTCTTGATTGATAAGGAAAAAGCACAAAAATGCAAGAATATGATGTAACGATGTGATCATATCACAACTTGACTGATACAATTGCAGAAGACTACCTACCAGTAAATGGCACAGTGCAGGTCATCATCCTTTCCTTGAATTGTTCTCCATGTGGGAGGACCTTCGGGACAGCCATCCCCACCCAGCCGATTTCTCTTCACCCTTGACAAATGGGTCGGAAGATACTGCAGAAAAAAAATCATGTCCTCCTTTCACATCAGATGTTTGAAGCCCCAGTCTTTTTGTCATAGCATCCCTACAGGTCTTCCGCTAAGGTGGACATAACAGTGAGACACACCTTCTTCCAAAAGACCTATAAACCTAGAGCCTTAATGCCAACCAGTTGTGACAACTGCAATCTACTCACTACCCAGCTGAGTTCCTTGTAGGTAGAAATGAAGAAGTAGCTCTCTCCCCACTAATATCACTGCTCTGTAGGCTGATGTGACCATTAAGGCCAATTCTGTTCAGCTCAGAAAGGACACAAACACTGCAGTACTCACAGAAGATGATAAAAACATGGTCCAAATCTGATGTTCAAATCTAGGCAGATGAAAACAGAGGAAAGATTATAACAGAAAAATAAGGAGAGTACAAATACCATTTCCCACATCAAGGGCCAAAGAAAAGCTTTCTTTCCTCCTCCCACAACCCCAACCCCCCTTATTTAGTCTTAGCTCCAACACCGGGCACCATTCTGCTACAGATTGTCACTCCCCACAGCCCCAGCCCCAAAGCACATTGACCAAGGGAGATGAAGCTCTAAAGAGACATAGCTAATTCTTTTGCTGAGAGACAAAGTGCTTCTACATGTAGGTTACGCATTATGTAGGGTGTTTAAAAAATGTAGACATTTCATGTTCTTACAAAAAAAAATCAAGCTGTAAAAAATATCAGTAGAGGTGATAGGAAATAGATTCAACACACAAAAGTCTGAGAGCAAAAGAAAAGGCCCACTCGACTAGTAAATATATTTCTTCTGGTAACAGAAATATAATTCACTCATAAGGCCCTAAAACGGGACGTTACGGTAAGATACGTGTCTTTGGTAAGAAATCCATATTTGTCTGATATTGTCATTTTATCTCCACAGTGCAGATTTAACGGAATATGTTCCTTTTTTGTTCCTGGTGTTTAAAATCACATATATTGGTCTACGATATCTTGCCATCAAGAAAAATTATATTTTAAACCACGGAAGAGAAATTGTTACGCACAGTATTTTATGTCCATTTGGTGTTTTGGGAATCATCAATTGCTTGTTTTCTTGTTCACTGTGAAGTCACGTACTGTTGAAGTGCAATCTAGACTATTCCAGTACTGGATGTTTGTAATCTATGTCTTTTGTCCATATGCTTGCCTGTTTAGAACAATATCACAGATGTAAATAACAAAACCTGATTTTTCCTGATGCATGCAGATCCTCCAAAGTTTGATAGGATATGGCCGAATATTTCTTCCCTTGAGGTTTCTAAACCAAACCAAGGTAGGATGCTGTAAAATTCCTAGTGGTCTAAAATTACTGAAATTGCTTTCAAGGAGTCCCACATGGTGGCAAAAGTAGTAACAATGATAATCCAACTCATTTTTCTTCTCATGCTAAGTAACACTATTCTATGAGACAACAGACATAAAACAAACCTTACCTGAAAAGCCTTCCAACACTCAGATTACACACATCGTTACTGCAAAAAGTCTGGAAAAGTAGACGCAGACGTTATAAGTACTGAGATACAGAAAGCCCTAGATAGTGTTGGACTTGTTTAGGCAGCAGTCTGTCTTTTGAGTAAGTCTCAAGATTCTTGAGTGAGAAAGATTGTCATTGTCTACATCAAACCCATTTTTAATGTCTCGTTTCCACTTTGTTTTCCCAAGTGAGCTGAGAGGCTTTCTCGGCTTGCGGGCCATCCGCAATACAAGCAAGTTCTCTGGAGGATAGACTCATAGTTTTCTGCAATTGGAGTGCCACACAAAAAATCGCTCACAGACCGTGGCATGATGATTAGCATTGAAAGAGACAGAATGACTTTTTAAGATGGCTAATAAAATAAAAGTAAGATTCTTTGTTATTTGAAGTTGCGTTCAGCTATACTTCACATTTAAAAATTATTGTTCATTATAAAAAATATAATCCTTTATTCTCTTTATTTACTGCCCTTCACTCCCCCAAAAAAATCCTTGCAGAAATCTAGCCTGTGGCTTGCTTCGCCTGTTCAAAGGCTGTCCTTTCTGTGCTATAACATACACAGATGGAGAATAAAATTAACGAAAAGGTGATCTAGAAAATAGCTACTAAATTGAACAAGATGTGTTGGGAATCTGTTGGGGAATTACAATGGAAGGGCTGTAGTTGAATCCATTGGTCACAATGACCAAATCAAAACATATGCACATACGCATAGAAAATCTATTGTGTTATATGTACAACTTTCTATGTGCTAAGTAAAATAGAAAATAATAATTGATCTGTGCTCTCTGTAAGGATTAGCAATGTACTTTAGTTTGCATTATTCAAATAGATTTTAAATTAAATATCCCTGATGATACTTAGCATTCCAATAACTTCATTTAGCCCATGTTATATTTTCCAAGCTTTTGCATGTGTTCCTTAAGCAAACAAAAAAACGCCCAGCTTGATCTCTGCTCCTCTGCTCTCTGTAAGGATTAGCCTACATTATTCACAGGAATTTTAAATCAAAACATTCCCAATGAAATGACACTTAGCATTTCTAATGGATTTCATAGCTTAGTTATACTGCTTGTGATCTAAGGCTTAACTTCATTGCAAAATACATCTTGAACAGCATAAAATTATTCAGCATTTCTTCCCCAAAAATAAGAGTTTTAGCAAATGTAGTTTTCACGTTTTGTTAGGGAGCACAAAACGCAAAAACTTAAGAGCATTTCTGTTCAGATTATGTGTTTGCAGCGTATTGTTACGGCATTTAACGTTTATTGTAGATTAAATACTTCAGTCAAGGACAGTGTATGAAGAGAATAATTATAGAAATCTGCCTATACCTAATATTATTTCATTGTGTTCTCTTTGTTTATGCTATTAGGCCAGAATAAATATGCATGTAAATTTAATACATCCCTTTGCAGACCACTCTGGCTACCATATAGTCATTGGTCTTGGATTGGGAGAAATCATCAAGTAACTTCTAGCATAAAACTGCTAAAATGCGTAGATGTGAATGACATTCTCTTTATCTTGGATATTACAGCTCAGATGATTTGATAGTTGATAGTATATAACTCATTTTCCCTAACTTTCACCCTTTCCTTACAAAACAATCACCATTATTAAAGTTAATTGAGAAGTTAGAAAATAAAGACCTTTATGTTAATCTTTTTATTTGTTCCTATAATCTTTTCTAATTTACTGTTCGTTTTATTACCTATCCAGTTGCTCCCAAATTAGCTATGTCAACTGTTTCTTCTGTTCAAGTTGCAAACCACAAGAGAGGTAGGAATTCTTGGATTCATACAGTGATCCCATAGTGCTCTGTGTTGTGAAAACATTGCACTGTATGAATCTGGAATATCTGTGAAGTGAAGTGTACCCATCAGCTTACTGGTGAGGCATCTTCATTGACAGCAACAGAAGCATTAAGTCACATAAGTCATACAAAGGAAATAATAAGTACGCTTCTTAGTTACTGCTGGGATATAAAATGACATGGCATTTGTTCTTAGATGAATTAAATATATGAATACGGCCATTCAGGTTGTCGCCTAGAAAGCAGAAGTTTGCTAAAGTCTTGTTTTCCTCACTGATACGCTTGTAAAAGAGGATACAGAAGGAGATTAGTCGAGGGCAAACACTACAGAAAACATCAATTGTCCATATCCTCAAGAAGTATCTGTAAATGCCACGGGGTGTAATGCATAGTTATGTCTTTTAATGCATTGTAAGTGTGCCTTACATCTTCATTTTATTGTAACAGTGTGCAAATTCAAGAGTATAGGCATTACATTTTGAACCGATGTTTCAGTGTTTTATCAAAATAATGGAATTATGTGGGCATAATGAAGGATGCCAATATTCTCTCTGACTTACAGGCAGCCTGTTTCATTTGCATATCTACCATTCACAGTCTGAACCCTGAGATCTTCTCATTGTTTTTCCTCATCAATTTATCTGTAAAGAGTATGTATAAAGATGTTTTGTCTTTCTGTAGCTATTGTGAATATCTCATTATTCATGAAATACATATTAACGAGGAATAGGGTTATTAATAAATGTTTGAACTTAGTTTGACCCATTTGATGAGATCATGGTAACGAGCCGTAATGTTTGGTACGAAGCAGGTCATTTCTAAGGTTACAATGAAACCCCCTTTGTTTGCCTTTGGTTAGTGTATAGATGGAGGAGCACAGAGTTACTGGAAAATGAAAAAGAAAAAAATATTTTAATGTTTTCTGAATGCACTTTTCTTGAAATACTCTTTACGCTTTTAATCAGAGAATGACACTGATAGCTGTCTCATGCATTACCTGTCTTAGTTTAAAAATTATGCTTCCCTTCCCTGTGTGTTTACCGTTGTTTCATGTGATGACGTTTCATGTGTGATTGGTCGCAGCTGAAGCTTCAGCTGAACCTCGCCCCCACAGCACAATAGTATGTCAGCTCAAAGATGCAAATGCATAGCATTATAATGGGGGAAAAAAGTATTCAATTTATAGAAACAAAACAATTAAATGATAACCTCACAATAAGCCTCCTTCAATAGGTAATTTTATCATGCTTTCTACAATAGGATCAAGATTGTTGCAATAGAATAATTGCGTTGGAAATAGTCTTTAAAGACTCATACCGTCAATCCTTCTGTGGGTTGGCAAGGGATTTGACAATTCCTGAATCATCCGAAGACAATTATCAAATCTAACATGGCTGTCTTTTCTCCCTTTTCCCTTCACTTTAAACCAATCTAGCTATCTTTACCTTTCCTCTGAGGTTTTATTTTCCAAACCGTTTACTCCTTGATGTTATTCAGCTGTACACTCTCTCCAGGTTATCTGTGTCTTTTCTTACTCAGAACTGAAGCAGCATTTTCTAGTGCCGTAAGCTGGTGTCATTTCATTGTTAGTAAACCATTTGCAGCCTGATTCCGATACTTTTCCCCCATCTCCTTCAGTGATTGCATGGCTTTGCCAGTGCCTGAAAGTGGTTGGGCTGCTAGCCGGAGACATGTGCCTAAGAAGCTTAAGCTGCCCTTCTGACAGCTCTAATAAGCAGGCTACTTTTGGTCTTGGTGCGCTGGTTAAGCTGAACCACGCGATAAGCTAGAAGGGCCGTACAGCATCGACAGATTTTAGCTTCCCAGATGGCATGATGCTGAATGCAATTCTACGCGTTACGTTTGACTGGTTCAGGGCAGCACCTCATGAGGCCAGTGGAGAAAATAATTCCATTTCAATCATATCGGGACCCCTTACATAGCTTTTTTTATAAACACAGAGGGATGTAAAAATGATTCACTGATCAGGCCAACAGCAGTAAGCAAAAGCATTTCATATTACCGCACTAGCAAAATGTGAGGGGGGAAGCAAAAATAAGGAAAAAAATAATTTAATCATTACTTGCCATGTTGTTTTTTTTTCCTTTGTGCCATTGCAAAGGCATTTGATCAGGTGTTAGACTGTTTATAAGTTAACTGGGGGGTTTTCTATACCATATAGCATTTACCAGTCTGACGATCAAGATTTGTAGAGCTTTCCTGTATCTTAGTACAAGTTAACTTTGAGACAAAGGCTTTCTTCCACACAGCACAGTTGTTCCAAAAGAGCTGTAACCCATAGGAATGCAACCAAGCGTAGGAATTGGTCTCATTGTTTAACTTTAATACTGATGAGCCACAACTGAACTTGGGTAGTCCTTCTGCATATGTTTAGGAGCATGTGTGTACATCAAATTAAGTCCTTCATAATTATTAGATGTTTCTTCAGTCCAAATCATGAATTGGAGCAAGCCTTGTTACAGAGTGAATTACTTTATGCGCAGCTTTATTTCTTGTGTTTTTGTAACGGCTAATTACGTGTAGTAGTAATCTTCCTGGAGGTCATACCACAATTTCACAGTGGAAGTAGCGCAGTCACTCATTCACAGGATATTCTCAATTTCTTCCTGCTACTTCAAACACAAAAGACGATGTAGCGTAGTCTGAATTACTGTCACTTCTTTATAGTCCGTGCATTTTTGAAACATAAAAATGTAGTATTGTGCTGCCGGTTACTGATTCGAAAAAAGGGAAATTACTTGCTCTAAATTCACCTACGGTATGATTATGTTTAGCCACACGTCTGACAAACATACCAGTACAGTATCGTCTCACCAAAACAAATTATCTAATGCCAGCAGAAGACAGGTCCTTTGTCAGACAGAGCCTAAGACGGCATTGCTTCTGAATCTGAGATTCAGAAGGATCCAATTGCTGGTCACTAACCAGTCTTTCTTATTTTAAAGATCAAACACACAAAAACTTAAAATCATAACAATTTATCCCGTGACTCTTGTTTGCTAGTGGTAGCTTCCGCTTTTAGATCTGTGGCCTCTGCCCCACACAGACAGTTTTTACTCGAGCAAGATGGATATACTGGGGGAGAAAAGCTGCTGGGTGTCTGGCTGAGATGCTGAATCCCACTGACCAGCTGCAAAGGACAACAAATATTAACACTTCTTTTCCTCCCCCCTCAGTGATGTCAAATGGCGACATACTGAGACTGATACACCAAATGTTTTACTGTACTCCAGCAGTTATAGGCATCAAAATTACCAGACTGGTGTGAACCACGAAACATCGGTTTAGCAGTATAACATTGAAGAGCGCAAGAATGCGTATATGTTAAACAAATGTGTATACGTAAATCAAATTAACGTGTCCTGGCAGCAGAAAGGCAGCTCTCAACACAGAAACATGTGTTCTGCTAAGCGTTGTACAGTATAAGAAAAGATACTATCTATTTACAGCCCACTACATCAGGCGACAGCCAAAGAAATATATACATTAGGTGTGCATAACATACTCATAAACATGTACCGGTATTGCTATTTCTTTATAAAAATACAGACAGGCACAAATACTGTCTCTGACACCCTACGCCAACAATCAGCAGCACACCATAGGAAAGGCAGCACCGGGGACTTGGCCCCTGTCGTGTATGGAAACATTTTACACCCTCTCCTACAGCGTTATCTAATTACAGGCTAAGTTCACTTCAAGACCTTGAAGCCCTTCCAAGTCACTGCATCCAGCACTCCATTACTGCGGGAAACACACCGTAATCTCTTTCACCAGTTAATAAACTATATCTCTAAAGCATCAGGTTTTTGCTACAAATTGGAAGTGTTCAAGAACCTCAGTGCCCTAATGGCTAGATAGTATCTCCGAATTTCCAATTGAAATTTCTCAATGGCCAGTTAACACCCATTTGTTCCTGTGCCAGTGTTGTCCATTAGCACAGATATTCACTTAGGATGGCAGAAGGCTATATCCTTGATGTATTTATAGCCCAGTGATATCCCATCTTCAGTTTCCTGGACTAAACAAGCCAAATTATCCTAGTTTTCACTTTTTAAATAGGCTCTCTACTTCTCTGATCTTCCTAATAACGTTTCCTGCATTCATTCTGGGCTCATAATCTCAGAGTTGAGTGATCAGACTTACACGAGCTGTCTACACAAAGCATAGCTGTACCTTCTATAATGATATTGATACGTTTCTAATTTCTGCTTCTTTCTGCGTAAAACCAAGCATCACTTGTGATTAAAGACTAAAAGGCGGTAGCATTCTACGTTTAATGAAAGGGTTTTTAAAAGGTGCCTGTCATGCCAGCTGCGTTTCAGATGGCTGCAGTAAGCATGCTTTCTGTTCAGTACACCTTTCAGAACTTTCATGATGTTTTCTGGCCCAATTGTTTCTCATCTCAGAATATAAAAATGGGTTAATGTTTACCTCAGAAGTGCAGTAGAAGTAGGTCTTAAATAACACCTCTCTTCTTTCCTTTTCTTCTCTGTTAATTATTTTAGGAGGTGCTGGCCAAAATTGTCAAACTAGAGATTTGTTTGGTCTCGAAATAAGAGAGTCTGGTTCCCAAGGTGCCTACCAGTTATTGTACCCTGAGTTCAGTAGTATTTTTGAATACTCACCATTTATGTCAGAAGAAAGCTTTTATTTTACCTACAGTCATGGATTTAAGCACGATGAAGTTTGACAATTTTGTCCACTGGATTTAATATTTTTAACATGAGGAGGTTTTTCCCATGTCTTGATTTATACTCATCTCAAACATGCAAAAAAGATGTGCATTTCTATCAGCGGAAACTGAGCCTCCAGTACCCCTGAAAGGTTTACAACTGCAAATGCTTCAGTTCCATCAGGTCTGCCAACAACAGCCAAGCTTCAACGTCATGCCATGGTCCTCGGGTCACGCTAACCTGCCTGAAACAAACGTCACTTTCATTGCAGATAAACATCTGCTGTTGTCCATGTTACATTGATTAACATGTGTGTGCCATCCATTCATACTTCTGTTCATGGTTCATTTTTACTAAGCATGTAATGTGCTATTACTCTGCTGCTGTATACATTTTGTATACATTTCTGTTCTTCCTTGAAAGACTGTGAATGCTTCGGGCACTCCAACCGGTGCAGTTACATCGAGCTGCTCAATACGGTCATTTGCGTGAGCTGTAAGCACAACACTAGAGGTCAGCACTGTGAGTTGTGCAGGCTGGGCTACTTCAGAAATGCTTCTGCAGAGCTGGACGATGAAAATGTGTGCATAGGTCAGTCCCGGGATAACTGCGGCTTTTCTTCTGTGCCTTTTCAGCTATACTGGCAGCTGCTAGGGCCCACTGCTGCTTACTTCCAGTTGAGCCAGAATGAGCTTTTTCAATGGATAAGAACATCTGTGTAGACTTTTCACCTCAGTTCCGTTGCCCCTGTAGCCCCATGGAGGTATTTTAAATCTGTACGTGACGATGAACCTCCCTGGCTAAGGGTCCTGGGAAGACTTTCCCCAGAAGCCCCTGAGAAACGGCTTGTGCTGTCCTTCTACAGGAGGGAGCCACGCTGGAGTTGCGCACATGAAAACCCATCATAAATACCCGTTCCCAGTCTAACCTTCAGAATTATTAGTACAGGCTCTTGAATACTTGCTTGGAGACCTACAAAAGTTGCCAGCTGCATCAACAGGACATGGGGAGTGGTGTTTATCGACCCCGTTTATTCACTTAAATTTCATAAAAACATGTTGCAGCTAATTCTGCTCCCAGACTGAGGGCTGTAAATGCCGTGTCAGCTCCTCTCTCCTTAGGGGAGAAACTGAAATGATGCCCATGTGGTTAGGAGCAGCATTTTGTCAAATCAGTTTGACATGATGTCAATTTAGAAAAGGGATTCCTAGGGAAAACAGTGCTTTTAGACCTAGCATCTGCTATAAGTATCCAAAATACAGAATTAAAGAAAATGCCAAAACATAATAAAAAAAGATCTTCATCGCAGTAGAAGAATATGGATTGTTCCTCGTGTCACCACAGACAGTACATAGCAAAAGTTAGGACACTTTAGGTGAAGACTGAGCATAGTCGAAAAAGGAAGCCTCATACAATGGCCAGTAGTTAACAGGTAGCCACAAAAGGCACTGTTCTAATAACAGAGGTGAAGAATTTCATTACATGTGTTTCTTATAGACATAAGCATCAGTAGAACCTGTTCTGGATTTTTATTTTGATTTTTTTTTTCCTTCATATTCTCCAGGAAGCAAAAAGAAAAGAGCAGAAAGATTTTTTTTGTGCCAAAATTGACGAGTGGATAAATTATATTTTAATATTCTTTATAATCCATTGCTGAGATTCAAGCCAGAAACTATTTAGGTTGCCATTATTTGTTTCAGTCTGCAGCTTGACAGATTTACATTTTATTTCGTGATAAACACCCAGATCCATCCATGCACTGCATTTCAGGTGTCCTTCTTTTAACTTTGCTTGGCAACACATTCAGAAAATGCATGATCTCCTTTGACATTAATTAGTCTAAGCTAATAAGAACTTTAGTAGGCAAGCCATGATTTTGTATGATTGTGCTGAGGAGCTTAACCCAATCAAATGTTCTTGGAAAAAAAACACTGTCCTTCATATTTGTTTGATGCAGATGATGGACATTATCGGTATGACATCAGGGCTGTATAATTTTAGCTGCCTAAATAGGCTTAATGAATATGACACTAAATTACTCTATTTGGGATTTTTCATCAGCTCATTCAGTAAATTGTTTTCCCGTGTACGCTGAAATGCTAAAACAGCAGCTGTAGCTACGTAAGACAAGGAAGTTAATAAACCAGGAGTCAAAAATAAGTAAATTTTAAATTAATTTGCAAGTGATGTATTTAGAATGTCTTAGCAAAACAACTGTGCACTTCAAAATTGCCCAGACTCTGCAGAAATAACATTTAGAAACCTTTCATTTAATAAAAGCCTTAAAAAAAACAAAAAAAGACAATATGTGATGCATTTGCTGACTTTCCCACCTTAATGCAAGCAGAATTCTCTTGGGGTCCCATGAGAATTGTACAATGTGAGATGACTATAGGATCAAACCCTGGCTTGCTACATATTAGGTAATTTGTTTTAAATAAGTAATATTCCTGTTGGACTAAGACAGTTTTCAGGATCATAGTGATCATACTGCATACGAAATGTTTGTATCCTAGCTGATTTGCCAACTTAAGAAGACTTTCATACTATTTCTTATCTGAAGTCAGTGAAGTGAAGCTGATACCTAAGTGACTTTTAGAAAACAAAGAAGTTTGTGCTTCAAGTGCTTTCCTGAACTGGGGCTCCTAAGATTTGTTCCTATAAAACATAGAGTATTTTCACCTCTGAGAGAGCTGATGGATTCACCATCCTTCTAGGTCAAGCACAAAGAGTCTTGCTCTATTGGAAACGCTCATTTTTCTTTTCTCTGAGTTTCAAAGCAGTGTTGTGGGGTTTGAGTACGAATGGAATGTTGGCATGAACATTTTAATAAGCAGATATCCAGTGACATGTACAAATCTTATTCCCATATGAAAGTCATTTTTCCAGGCTAATTCTTTCCTCTTCAGTCATATATGTAGAAAAATAAAAAATGTTTGGATAAGCTAGTTTAATGGTAGCTAACAGGGCTTTGGCTCTGATTTATCAAAACTACTTGTTTGATATATAGTTTTCATAAATATATATGGTAAGTACATGGGTAACAAATCTGTGGATCTTAGTCGATACTAACTAAATGGAGAAAATGTAAAATGTTTCCTTTTGAAAACTGACAAGTTACAAAGAGTTGAAATATTGAGAAGGTTTTTACCAGTGAACCAAATGCCACGCATTATACAGTGGGCTAAAATCTAATTTCATTATGCCCTTAATTTCTTTAGAAGCAAAATAAATTTTCTTTCCTAAAATGAAATACCAAAAATTTGTGGATTTGTCAGCTAACTGCAAATTTACCTCATATGGGCAATTGCAGTTTCTAAATAAATCAAGGTATTTTAAAGTTAACAATCATTCACTTGACATGCTTACAGTGAAAAAGAATTTAACAACTTGAAGAGCTTTTTATTTTTACAAGTCCTAAAAACTCTTTATTTCACTAACTACTCACACTGGCAAGCATGGATAGCATGGAAACCACCAAGTAGACCCAGAGTAATGAAAGATTTCTTTTGCCTTACAACATAAATACTGAAATGACAATTATTGTCACACCTATAAGAAAACCAGCCTTCCAGTCACTTAGGCTTAAGCTTCAATTGATATCTGTGAGATCATTAGAAACCCTAATGATATATGGTTAAGTGAACCTTGAGGGCTGTCCTGTAGCCACTGTCAACCCAGACTGATAAAAGCAGCAACCCTGCAAGCTTCAGCCCATTTTCCTAACCTTTTTTACTTATTTTCATTGTGTTTTGTTGGCAGCATCACGTTGATATAGTGAATCTCAGTGAACAGATGACTTCTGCTGTCATTCCCATCCTTCAGTCACCAGATGGAGGTTAGGAGGAAAATTCCTTCCCAGTTCAGATCTGCAGGGCTTTTTTCCCCACTCTGGAACCTGGTGTGTGGTCTGCTTATTAGGATGACCTGGGAATGTTAATTTAATGTTATTTAATGCCCTGTTGTAAGGGCATTGGAGATACTGACTGCCTCCTTGTGGCACACTGGAATTGTGGCTTTTGAGTTTTTTAATGTCTTAAGTATTTGGCAGGTCTTGGGAAGTGTTCCACAGCCTGTGATATTGTGTTGGACAACAAGCTTGGATGTTTGGTGGACCTCTGTAGGTTCTATATCTATGGTATCGATTGTGTATTGCAAAGGATGGAGGCTAGAGTCAGTTACTAAAGGTTACTGGGTCTGTTTGATGTTCTGATTTCATCTGCTACTTTTGTCAAGGGGCCTGGCTTAAAGTTTTGTTCCCACTACCTACTTTCCCTTAAACAGCACAATATGGGCCTGGTACTTCTTACATATTTGTATCACAGAGTTCAGCAGGAAAGCTTTCACTGCTTCAGGGTCAGGCTCTTGTTCTCTGGAAAATATAACATTATGTACCTATAAGCATTTATTATCACAGGCCATAGATTTGTTTCACAAACTCTTGTTTAAATCAGTGTAACTCTGTTATGTCCAACTAAGCTATTCTTATGTACAAGTATCGGGCCCTCTGTTTCTAATGTAATTCCAAGCTTTTTGTCTTTCAAGGTTCTCTATAAACACTTTTCAAGCAAATTTTACTTCCTGCATTTAATATGTATCTCAGTTCTGTGCCTGTTTACGTAAACATTTCATACATCTAATTCACATCAGAATTGCCAGCTTTTCAAATGGCACTCACTGCGCTACCATTCTGCTCAGCCTTGCACAGTATTTTTGGCGTGTCAGTTTTCAACTTCATTAATGAATGTTGCTAGCTAATTGACTCTATTATTATTGTGGAACTCTGTTTGCCAAAGGTAACTATTCTTCAGCATGCCAAATGCTCAAAGTGCCATCTGTAATTTATAGTTAATAAACACTGAGACAACAGATGACAAATGTCTTCCTGGTAATTTTTTTCCTGTTACAGTTTTTCCATTGGATTTTTTTTTATATATATTTTACTTCCCAGTTCAACTCCATTTTGTCATTTACAGTATCGCTGAGGTTTAACCTAATGCTAGGGAACAACTGCCAAAGGCAGTCATCAAAGTAGCAGTGATTCACAGACATACAAAGCCAGACGCCCAGCAGGTTGCCCAAATTCAGGAATCGATTTGTGTGTCTTTTGCCTTCAGCAGCAGCAGAGATCAGATGCTGCCAAAACGTGTCTGTGGTCTCAGTTGACAGTGGAGTTACTCTGGGTCTACATGGGTCTACATACAAATAAGATACAGCCCTTCATTTAAAAGAATAATAATAATAAACTGAAGAACAGGAATGCCAAACATGAGCTCTGCTAGCTAATGTCTTAGCTTCAGATATTGTAATCGCGTTAAAGAAAAGGGCTGTGAACGAACAACACATTAAGTGTTGTGGGAGGAAATGGGTTACCCTAGCCCTTCTTCAATTAGGTGAACACACCTGGGAAAGAGGCAGTGGGGAATGAGCCTCATTGCTTCTTCCATCTGCCCACTGGGAGGTGAGAGAAATGGAAACGGCAGCATAAAGCCAGTTCTGCTAAGTTTTCCATTACATTACTGCTCACCTCAAGCTTTTCACTGTGGACTATCTAAAAGGTTTATTAACGTCACTGATAAATACAGTCTCATCAATTTAATGGCAAATATCCACATAAAGTATTACACTGCTCAAAACTATAAAGGAAGACTATCTTGGAAATAAGTAAAGTGCATTTATATAGCCCTGTAATGACATTCAGAACTTCTGAAAATATTGAGTAACATAGATAAGCCTATTTTAATAACGCAAAACATTTTACCCTGGTGGCACATTGATATATCCATACTATACAAAGCTTTTCTAATGTTCATTAAATTGTCAACAACATCCGTACCAAAAGAGAATCTGTTACAATCACTTATCCTCAAAGAACATGGTATCTTCTGCCTTTATACCTTTTCTGTTTACTTTTTCTCTTCTCATCATAAAGTGCTTCTTCCTGAAATGACACAGGCAAACAAATAAATGGACCTATAGTAGTTATATTCACTACTCTAGATATCCGTAATAGACAGTCTTCCTTTACCTTTAGCACTGGAAATGCACCCTCTATTGGTATTGCATGAATTATCACCATACGTAGACCTGAATCCAGTGTGTATGTGTTGTCTTGTTTCTGCAGACTGTTATTGTAACCCTTTTGGTTCAGTCCATGATCGCTGTAATGACAGAGGATTTTGTGAGTGTAAGGAGGGAACATCAGGGCCTAAATGTGATAAATGTCTGCCGGGATATATCTGGCACAGCTTGGGCTGTCAACGTAAGTAACTCTGAGAGTCGCCCCTCTCCTGCAGCTTTGCTGCCTCTGCGTCTGTGTGCTATCACGTGCAGCTACTTCAGAGCAGAACATGAGCGAAGCGCGCTATGAGCTGTAAGAATGCCATAGTGCCTGAACCTTGTCGGAGACTCCCAGATGAGGACAGTAAATTGCCTGTGCCATCCATTTATTTCAGTGTGCTTTCAGTGTCCTCTCTCTCTTGCTAATGCCTGGAGGAGCTCCCACTGAAATATGTAAATATGCGTGTCTTGCCAACTGCAAAATAAGTGTTGTACACTAAAACATCAGTGTATTTACTCCAAATTTAAAATTCTTACTAAAAGACAAAAGGTGATTCTCTGCATGTTCACTTTTTTCTATACTAAACTTCAGCTTCTTGAGTAACTTAACCATGCTTTCATACCTTAAAACTATGTCCCTGGACAATAAACCTGCAAAACACTGGCTCATTACCTGTTATAATTAGTGAAAACTAGACAAAAGCTCAAGAGTTTAAAAAAAAAAATGGAGGTATACTTAACATCCTTAAAAATAAGAGCTGAAATTTTGTGTAAATACTGCTAGAGCAGATGATGTTTCAAGGCTTAGTTGTATATTTGGCTTCTCTTCTGATTAACAGGTTCTGTAAACAAGTGAGCGGAAATACCACATGTGTATATACAGGATTAGGCTCTTATTGTGAATTTCTTTTGTAGTAAATTCTTAAGGTTTACTCTTTATAACTGTTTTGATCATCTGCTTCCAGAAACTGTGGAGAGTCCTCTCATGTTTTTCTTTCACTTTTTCTCCCTGCCTCTCTGCATTCTTCCACACACATATTAAAGAGATTTCTACAAGAGCTTGATTTTGGCTTCTAAGAGTGAGAAACACAGGAGAGAATGTAATTACTGACACCGATTAGCCAAATATTAGGAAATTGGCCATACAGACACACAAATGCTCCTAAACAAATGCAAATCTTATATCATAATTTTTTTACAAAAAAAAAACCCCAAACAATAAAGCTAGAGATTACCACTGCCTCGCTAAGTGATGAGTACCACTGAAGTAGAAGATCTGGGCTTGTGACAATTTAGCAAATATATCTGGAAAGAAAACCAATAAATAAGGAATTTCAGGAGAGATTGCGATAATTAACCAGTTAGCATTAAAGCTAGCACATGAAGAGAAAGGAAGTTTGCAGGGGCAACGCAGTTAAATGTCACCCGAGAAAATTGGACTTTCTCAGCTCCTGCCAGAAAGCTCCTGTTTGTATTTGGCAGGTTATTTAAACCATACTTTTCACATGTGCTTGTTAACTGTATTCTCATTTTCTGGATGCTTGCACTTCCGTTTTAATTTACAAAATTATTGAGCACTTACTGTTGCAGCAGAAAGCAGGCAAAGTAGTGTTTCAAATCTGAGATTTCTCTATTATTAATATTTTGAAAAGTCACATCCTAGGTGTCTCGAAGCACTCGGAAATCATAGGATGTCCCTCTGCCTCGCACCCCTTATGTAGAAGGGGGTTGTCGCCACCCCTGTGCCTTACGCTAGGTACTGGCAAAATAAGCATTAGAATTTGTGAAGTATTGAGATATTGTAGTGACAGGAACCACAGGGGGGGGAAAATGAGAAAGGAAATCAATATGATTCTCTGCAGTAGAATTTGAATAAAGCACAGTGAACACCACGTCCACACAGTGGGTCTAAAAAAGGTACTAAGTAGCTGAGATATTGAACAGGTCTGGAGGTCTGCGAAGCAAATTTACAGTCATATAATTAATATAATAACATATATATCAGCTTGTCAAACCAATGGCTTATTAAATGCAGTATTTCCTAGCTTTTCAGGTTTGGACATTATAACCTCAATAATGTTCTTTTAATGAGGATTTTTTTAAGCCCAATATATAATTAGCCTGATTTTAGCTGAATCAGAGTATCTGTAAAAGCTTTAGACAGTTTCTGGAAATGCAAGCTAGTGCCTTTATATATGCTGACAAAACTAATTAAGTTTCCCTCACTGTGTTGTAATTTTCTGAACAAATCTCAGTCTGATTGTGAAACTGTTAGATATTTGCCAAGTTTTATCTGGCAAATATCTAATTTTTTTTTTTTTTTATCTAATTTACCGAATTATCTGATCAAATTCAGAAGAAAAACAACTAGATGCAGTTGTCAGTTTCACGGAACAGACATCAAATTGCCATGTTTTACCAAGCACACACTGATTTAAATCTCATTTCAAGTCTTTTCATGGAGGAACAGAATTCCAATTCATTTAATTTTGTAGTGTGGCAGTTTTAGCTTTGTTTGTTATTTTCCCATTGAAATATGAACAAATGACCGGGCAAGCATGCAGACCCCAATATACAAGAAAAACAAGAACTCATTCTGCTGCCTTAGCAAAGCTCAAAAAGATTATTTGTCTGGACGTGTAGCGTGTGGTTTTGATCTGTTTCCCTGAGCTTGTGCTGTGCAGAAACGTACGTATGCAAAGACAGATACACACACACTCAACAGACCAATATGTGTTTGGGTACTTCTTGTTACACATAGCCTATTGGCATTATTAAGAAAATCTATTCTTATGGAGCTTTGCTGCTAAAAATCATTGACCTAGGGCAACCGGAAGCTTGACCTATAAATAAATACGTTAGATCTATACCATAGCTAGTTTAATTACTTGTATGATTGTATTAGTAAATGGAGGGGCTTCGTTTTATGTGTTAGTAATCGTATTTGGGAAAAACCAACGCTAAAGTCCTGTTGTGTTTTCTAAGGCTCACAATATATCATTTGATAAGTTACTGTTCATAGTCCTACCTTATACCATGTACGGGCAAAAGACACAGAAGCTGTTATCCTCAGAGGTATCCATTTAGGTACCTCACTCTTACTGATTTCATCTAAAACCTTTGAGGATCTAGGCAGAGCGCTCATCACTTGCATCTCTGTGCATACAGAGGTCAGATGCAATTTTAGACTTTGCCTCCCAGATAAAAAGCACCGTGATAGCAGCTGTTATCTTATTGAATTTGGGGTTTATGCTGCATAGACACAGCGGTCAGCAGGGTCTGGTTGGTACAGGAAGGTTTGTTGCCCTCAGAAAAAGAGGCACAAAAGATGCAACTGTGCCTTGCGCTACTTCTAAGCCCTCCCCCAGAACCGTTCCTGCCGCCGGCGTTGTGCGTGTGGGGAAGCTGCTGGGGTTTAGCTCCTGCCGCCTTCCCGGACACCGACAATGGTTTTCTCACCCACATGCATCTATATCAAAGCGCAAGGAATGAATTAAGAACGGAACAGTCTGGTCCTGAAACCCTTTTAGAATTCCAGAAACATGACAAAATGCATAGCTATATTTCATTTTTCTATTTAGAAATTAAATGATTTCCTTTAAAAATGAACACAAAAACATAAGAAAAAGCTCCAAGCCTGGCAAGAAATTTAACTAGCAACTACAGCTATTTTGGGCCAGCCTTAGACTGAACATAGTGCTTTGTGATAAGGGGAACCTGTAACAAAGGGCAGAAACGTTTACACGCAGAAGAACTGTCTGAGTTTAAAAAAAAGCGGATGAAGGCAGACTATTAAGCAGGAGCATCCATTTGATTTTCTGAGCGTACTGCTCATAGTCTTGCATCTTTTGTATTTCTTGGCCATGACATTTCGGGTGACTAAACTCTGTTGCATACGTACAGGAGCATTTAAAAATAACACCTTTTAATTTCACGCACTCAAGAATTGATTCCAAAACCAGCTGCATATTTATCCAATCGGGCAAAGAAAAAGTGACTCTCTTGCCATCTCAGTTTAGCAGCACAGCTCCAATTTTCATTCCCCCCTCTCCCCCACAGGGGCAAGGGGGAGGGGAGGTCCAGTGGCTAACATTATTCACTATCTCCCTTCATACAGTCAGTGAGCGATTAAAGACGTTGAACCTGCAGCCCCGCAAAGGCCCAGACTGGCTACAAGCGTTACCAATGGCAGCTTGTACCTGAGTTAAATTCAGGGCATTACTTATTGTGAATCACTGTTTTAAATCATCTTGGTACAATGGCGTAAATCTTAAACAATTAGCAAATGAGTTTTCAGCCAGATGTCTTATGTCAAGCTCTGAATGGCTTCTTTTATTTTTCCCTTTTTCGTTCATTTTAAATAGTTTTTATTGAAGTAGGCAGAGGATTACACTCTTATCTTCAATGCTCAAACTGTGCTCAGTGCTTGTATCTGTCTTCCAGACTGAACTTGTATTACTCTGCAGCCTGTTAGATAATTCATATTCTGTCACAGTGTGCATTCAACTTATTATATGATTATTTAAATATAAGCTTCTTTGTCTACATTTCATTGTGTGTTACAAATGTTAGAAGCCAAGGCATTTGATCAAAATCATCATGCAGATTGAACTGCCAAAGAAAATCAAACCCTGGAACTTACATTAACATTTGCTTTTGGAAGTTTGTGTTTACAATTCAGCCGGAAAAAGATATGTTGCCATCCATTTCTTTAAAAAAAGAAAAAAAAAATTTCTTGAAAAATACATCGTGCACTTCTTTATAGATGGATTAAATACATAAATGTAACTATCTCCCTTCTTGAAGGTCAGTGATCTTCTATACAAGTTTGTACCCAGATGAATCCCGTGAGTCCCTCAATACCTACACATTGAACATGTGCCTGGGGAGCTACGCGCTGGAAAAAGAAATAGAAATTCAGAACTGGGATGCCCTGCTTTCCAGTTCAGTTTTGCAACTGCCTGTGTGGGGAGCCGTAGACAATCCATCTATATCTTTTTATATCTTTTTACAACTTTTTACCAGTAGTAGTTTTAATGCTTTTAGCTGGTGAGGATGCAGCGGGATTTCCCCTCTGCACAGGTGCTCTCTGGACTTTCAGTTCGAGTGTGTTTTGGTGCCAGGACTGGTGCTAGTAAGTGCACCGCCACACTTGGAGCTGGAGGGGAATAAAACATAGAAAGAATTTATTGAAAAGGATAAAGTTCTGATGGGGCTAAACATTGCTGTCCCCGAGAACCAATCCGCCTGTGGTCTTTATACGTGAAATACCAATTTCATAATACTTATCTTACGTGATTGTTATACAGACTAAACTGTGTGCGTATAGGGGTTTGGATGTAAAAGGAACAGACTCTGCTTCAAATGGCTCCAAATTTAAATCCAGAATAATTCTCTTTAAGTCAATGCAGAATCCCACTGCTGCAACTCACGGCAAAGCGTGGCTTACAGATGTGAGACAAGCAAGGCAAGATTTCAGTCAAAATTACAGCGTTATCAGGCCTGATTCTCAGATGATGCAAAACACTGATTCCACTCACCTCGAGGGAAGCATGCTGACAGCTGACACGTGTAATGCCATACTGATATCCTGGGTCTTTTAAACCTGAAAAAGACAACATGAATGTGTGTATGAACACATTCATTCCAAAGTACATGACCGATACAGGAATACATAGGAAGTTGTTCACCAAAGTATGAATATCATGGAATGGTATTATTTTTTAATGAGATACTGGATTTGAAGGAGAAAAAGAAGGTTGATATCTCTCGGGGGAGGGGATATTTTAGTCAGAATAAACATGTCGGAACACAAACACTGTATTTAACAAACATTATTAAGCAAAGCATCTTTCTTCTATGAAGAGCCCAGAGAAGATGAAAACATAGGATGCTTTCTCTATGTAGTTGTAGAGATCTACACAATTACTGTAGCATGCCCTGGCCGGGCATCGGCTCAAGCTGCTTTTAATACTGCTGCCTACAAAGTGTGTGGAATATTGTGGACATGGAAGAACATGCAGGAGGAATAAACTAGAGAGGCCTTGGTGAGAGCTCAAGGACGTTATCTCAGCGTCTCTGTGCTGGAAGGAAGGCTTCTGTGAGCAGGATGGGGATTGTGAATTAGGTAACACCTGTGTGTGGGGAAGCCGACCCCAAATAACAGGTCGTAAATCAGCCAGAGAATGAGGCATAGAAAAGGGGGCTAGTTAGCATAGTTAACATCTTATTAAGAAGCACCACGATCTTAACAGACTGCAGCTCTTCACTTCAGGAGATTTACTCTGATAACCTGTGATCAGACTTGCTTTCTCCAAAGTGAAAAGAAATGGTTCAGTGGCAACATTTATACACCTGACCTTTAATAGAACAATTTTTCCCCAGCAAGGTGAAGGATTGGATTGGAGCAAAGAGGTTGTTTCCTCTTGATCTTGCCCAGGTGTCAGCTTCAAAGCTGCTATTCCAAGGCTGTCTAAACCGCTTTAATTGCAAGTGCTGCAATCCCTCTTCTCCCAATTCCCAGCTATTTAGTCCCACACCCCTAGCAATCTCTCGGGCCCTCTCAGCTTGACCTTTCATTGAACCGTTTCAGATCTAACTCAGCAGGACACTCACCAAAAAAAGAATAGTTTTCTGCTGTGTTAGTTCTGTGATGTGAATCAGCAGCAGGTTGAGCGACCCGGAGCGTCCCAGGAGAGCTGGGAGTGATGTAGCCCTGGCAGCCAGCACTGAGGCCGGACTGGGCTGCCATGCGACTGTCGCACATCTGTGGGACCGGTATTCTCCTCTTTCCATCACTAGATCATTCGTGTTACAGTCTAGCAAGTTGCTAGACTGTTGTTGCTAGACTGTTAGTTGTTTTTATCAGATAAAGCCACATAATTTCAAATGGATGAGCAGGTGGATAATTAGGGAAACTTCCTAAAAAAAAAAAAATTCTATACTTTCCCCAAAGTAGTTAAAAAATCCACTAACCTACCAAAAAAAACCCCAAACAACTCTCTAAGATTCTTTTGTACTGAAGTAGAATCGTAACTTTTTACAGATGGCAAAACTTGGATTCTGCATACAGAGCCAAAATGAACAGTGGGGACGGACGTGAGCAGAGTGCATTTCAAAACAGCCCAATTTAAAAAGAGGGATTGCAATTTCTAGGGTCTTCAGTATTTTTGGTGCTGTATCATGGGAGAGTTCTGAACAGCCAAATATTAGGAAATTCATGAAAAGTTAAACATTATTTGTTTTCTTTAGTCAGATGATTTAAAAATGGTTAATATTTGATAGCACAATGATAAATATTTTAATATAGTATATTGCAGTCAGTTAGGAATAGATCAAAAAGATACAAAGTAAGCTCCACTAGATAAACTTTTATTAGGTACATGAAATAGAACATAAAGCTTCATAGCAATTACCATTTAATCTATTCACGTTTGGAAACATATTGAAGGGGAAACTTATAATGCAGTTAGTTGTTATGAATTATTAAATGTTCATTTGAACAGTGATGAGCAGGACTGCTTTTCCTCTGAAAGATCTGTCACGCTTTCCTTTTAAGCCTTCTCCGTGGCCATAACTTCTGTGTAATTGCCTGCTCGCTGCCTTTTTATGAGGACAGAAATGAAGAGATCGATGGCACCACAGACACGCCCAGGTGGGACGTTTTTATGAAGGGGCCTGAAAAGGATCATTTAGGAGCAAGTAAAGTCTTGCTCCTAAATCTCCATGCTACTTAACCGCAGGTAAAAACTACTGACCTGAGGCAATTAAAGACAGCCAAGGCTTCCTATCTTGACACTGGAGCAACTGATGGCATTGCTGACACCAGCACATGCTGACCATTAAGACTTCAGTAGTTATTGGTTTCGCTTCCTTTACACATGTGCAAATACGACTCTCCCAAGAGATCTTTCTGTTTACAATGATGGCAATATGAAAACCAAAGTTCAGTTTAGAAGGAAGTGTTTAACTGAAACACGTAACAGAAGTGCCTCTCTACATTTCCCAGTTCCCACTTCACCATATTGATTTCTGACCATCTCACCTAGCCTGTTTGAGAGCTGGTCTGCAAAACCTTACAGTCTTGTGAGTCGTGTTTATCTTCATTCTTGCATGCTTATAGACAGTAGAACATCTTACAATAGAAAATTAGAAAGCCTGTACCGAGTTAAACCAGGGATCAATTTACCTTAGTGTCCTCTCTTTGCCAGTAGTGAGCTTAAGTGGCATTTCATTCAGCATAGGCATCCAAACCCCAGGAAGCTACAGCTTACCAATTTTCTTAGCCAAAGAGTTCATCACTATCTTCACATTTAGTTGGTCTCAATGAGCCTTTCATCCACTAATTTGCCTAATCACTTCTTGAGACATTCATACTTTTGTTATCCAAACATCCTAGGCACACAATTATGCACAATGTAATAGTAATAATTTCTTTGCTTTAACTGGCTGGCTGACAATTTCATTTGGTACTTCCTAGTTCTTTGGGGGAAGACGTAATAAAAGTAAATTAATAATCATTTCCAATTCACCTTTTCCATAACATTTGTGATTTTTCAGATGTCTATTTTATTTTCCTTCCATCTATCTTCCCTTTCTTATGCTGAAGAAACGTAATTATTTAATCTTTCCTTTTACAGGAACTGACTATACCTATGATTGCTCTTCATTCTACCTCTTTTAGTAGTACTATATACCTTCTCAATATGCAGGACTTAATGCAGCCTTCAAGAGATGGGCACGTCATGAAGTTATATGGTGACATTGTGGTGTTTTCCATTTCATTCTTTTTTTCCTGTCCTAAAAAATCCGAGAATCTATTTGCCATTTTGACCGATGAAGAACATTAATTCAACATTTTCAATAAAATACCCTGAGCTACTCTTAAGGTCCCTTTCCTAAATGGTAAAAGCCAAGTATCTATAGGGGTGCGTTACTCTTGACCACTGAATTTCATCTACCATTTTGTTGTGCTGTCACCCAGCACCTTAGAAATTCTTCTGAAGGTCTTTACAGCTGCAGTCTTTTGTAATAAGAGCAAACTTTATTACATTACACTTCACTCACTTTTCTAGCATAATTCTGCATGTGTAAGTCCTGACACAGTTCTTACAGGACTGAGTAGTAGTCTCTGACATTTATTCTTACCCTGTTTTCTATTATTCAATCCATTATTATTCCATGAAAACAAACAAACAAACAAAAAAAAAAACCACAAAACAACTCTTACTGGTTTCTTTGAAAAACACTGCTGAGGGATCTTGTGAAATACTTTCTGGAGATTCAGATACGTAATCAACTCGATCATTTGCATCCATATGCTTATTGATTCCTTAAAAAATCATCTACTAGGTTTGTACACGATTATTTCCCTCTACAAAAAGTTCACTCTTCCATGCTCATCATGCTCATTCGTCTATCTGCTAATTCTATTCTTCATTACAATTTCCATCAACTTGCTTGCTGCTGAAGTTTTACTTGCTAGTCTTTAGTTCCTCTCAGTCTCCTTGGAGCTCTTTATAAAAACCACATCTGCCATAGTCCCTTCTTATAGTTAATCAAGCCCCTCTTGGCAATTAAATTAGTAAAATCACAGGTAACAGTCAGAAGTTTGTTTCTGCATTTTTTCAAAATTCTTGGATCAATATTATTTGCTTCTGGTGATCTGATGCAACAGACTATCTTCCATTTTTTAAGAATGGTTTGTATAAACTTTGAAACACACCTCCAGAGCGTGTCCCCATCAACATAGGCAGTAGCCTGGTAACCTCCTAAAGCTTTTCCATAGTTAATACTTCTTAGATTTTTCCCTTCCCTACCTTATATGCCATTCGTTTGCCCTAGAGACTTCCTAGAAAGTTTCTGCTTCTGATGTGTTTAGAAAAAAAAAAATTACTAATTTTTATTACTTTAGTACATCACTCAATCATTTCTGGCCTTCCCTGGTACTTTAGCATGTTCTTATAGCTAAATTCTGAGAGTCTGTACTCTTTTCTTTTTTCCTTCATTTCATCATCATTTCAACATTTTTCTTTACTGTTTGTAAATGTATTTCTTTATAAAGCTTTTTTTTTTACTCTGCTGCTAACAATGCAATTTTTCTAAAAATCCTTTTAAATAGTGGTCTTTTTTTTTTGATATGCCCTTAACTCTGCATCCATAACGTGACCAGCTCACCGACTCATCTACAAGCATTCTGCCCCTTTACCTTCTCCTTGTATTTCTTTCAAATACGTGCCTCCATGATCATCTCCTCTTCCCCTAGATCCATACCCCTGAGACATGCACTAACACTTCCAGTAACTTCAAATTCATCTTCAAGTTAAGCATGCCAGTAAATATTTTGACAAGGAACACGGGTATGATAAAATCAGGAACAAAAGCTTGATCTTATAAATGTCAGTCCAGCTTTTTGTCAGATCTTTGACTACTACCCTTTACGGCACAAATTTTATTCAAGCTATTCATACAAATCGCAACTATGAAAGTGAATACAGCGTTAGAGGATTCAGCAAATATATATTTAGAGGAGACTGATAGCCCATACAAAAGTACCATGATGTTCTGTAAAATATTAAGGGTATTGTTCTTCCAATTTCTTTCATCTCTGCACAATTTTGAGATGTGATTTTGTTGATTATGAACTCATCTTCTCTCACATTGGACTACAGTCAATGGCAAAGTCATTAAAAGAGACTTTTAATGGAAGCCAAGTCAAGCCTGTTACAATTATTTTGGCTTCTAAAGAGAATAATTAAACTGTTAATAAAATTTTTACCTATAATCATCAGGTGAGAAGCAAAAGATGTGACAGTGCTGGAAGTTTAAATATTTTTACAGAGAAGGGGAAAGGGTCTGATCGTAATTCAGTTGTTGGTAATTAATGTCTATAGAAGATTACTAATGACTGAAATCAACTTGAAATAATTATATTAAAGAGACTGTGTTCATTATCACTGATTTTGATATACAGCTGGGGTCCAAAATGATTAAAGCAGTATGCCCAAAGCTATTTTGTCTTTTTATAATGACAGCTTGGACGAGTACTTCTATATATGCTATTTTTTTCATCCCGATGACTATCTGTCTTTTGGTTCAGATGGAAGTGGAAAACCATGTAATAACGAATGCACTAGTGCCACTAGCTGACTCTAGAAACAATATTTTGATTTGTACTCCTGTTTGCAGATCAGTTTACCCACTTTATTCCCTTTCTAGTGACTGAGTGGAGTAACTTGCCAAATCTTTCATGTTTCAGACATTTACCAAACCCTGTGTATTTTCCAGATGTACGAAGAATAAAGCATAACAAAAATCTTCCTGTGGATAAACCAAAACATTGCTCCAGTTTATGGAGTCAGTGGCCAAGCTGTAGATTGAGCACCTCTGAACCACCAAACAAAGACACCTTTATCTTTCTGCAACCCCTACGTGCTAGCTCCTGTTCTTACTCCATTTCCTGCTTAAATTGGAAGACTTTTCGAATGGACCCAAAAATTCTATTCTTGTACTTCAAAACTGCTAGGTTATAAGGAGCTCAGCCATAATCTCTTTGGAAGAGGAATTCTCCCCTGAGTAGTTATTTAGGTTTGACTTAAGAAATAGCATTAAGCAGCTATAGGTTGGGGTACACAAGGGCTACAATCAAAAGAGCTACCAGCTTTGTTACTCACAAACAGTAACCAGTCCCCATGAACGCTGACAGGTGCAGGAGGAACAAACACCTCCAGTATCCTCCATATAGAAATAGCTGTCCATGGGAGACGAATCAGCAGGGTGTTCTGTTAATGAGATGCTGCATCACTAAGCTCTGAATGTTACACATACTTTAAATGGGAAATGAACTTCCCTTTTAAGCCAGAAGATCCTTGAAATAGGACTCTTACTTTGAAGAGTTTAGAATTTCATTTCCAAGGAGAGTAAAGAGAGTTTCACCACATGTAGCTCTTTAAAGAGCTGAAGCTGCATTTTGATCGTGAGGCAATAAGCACTGACTAGCGTCCAAGGAGAACGAGTTACTCTCACAAGGTTCAAAAAACTGCCTTACTTCCTACTGTTTTCAAGAACAGGAGAATCCCACAATGAGATTTAATCTGGGGCTGTTAGTGCAAGGAAATTCATATTGAGGGCAAACGTAGCACCCTTAAATCAGCCCCATTACGTTGACATTATGCAGCAAAGTGCAGCTCTCTGCAAGGAGACTTCAGTTCTCAGAAAAAACATCCTATTCCGCATATCTTTACAGACAGGTTACAATAGTGTATTATAACACAAACGTCTCAAAAATTGAGCCAGATGTTTTGTAATGCCTCAAATTACATATGCACACATGCCATTTGGTACGCAACTGGGGAGAAACATGAAAGGCTGCATGTACATAGCATAATTTCTGCAAAGGTTTGAAAATTTGGGTCAAGATTTACACCACCTATCAAAATAAAACCATATACTGCTATATTTTCCTGCAATGACCTGAGAGCTTTGCTAGTTCATTGCTAAACCATTACTGATTTAAAACACAACTGAAAAGACGCCTAGGGAAGTGCACTCCACTTACATCTTCTCTTTTATTCAGTGGCAACATGACAACTTAGCAGCGATGCTGCAGCCCACGCTGCTCTGCATCATTAGAAGACCTTGACTGTTTTGCAGATACCAAACATTGAGCCAGCCAAGATGTGTCGAGCACCTCCCTCACCTCCTCCCACCCATCCTGGCTTTGGCCCAAACCCCTCCGTTCCAGTTCCAACCACTTCCCTTTAGCACTCATCTTTCTCTTTCAGCCCAGCAGCTACTCATTCTGTAGCTTTCTCGCGGTCTTCAGAAAACCATCATCCCACTCAGATCTGCCATGTTACCACTGAAGAAATGCTGTCTCGCAAAGGCAGCATTAAGCCTTTGCATTTCACACTCCTCTCACGCTCTCATTTCACTGGGCTTGTGTTTCAAACCTGAGCGTGGACCACACTGGAGTCTCTGCTGCCCAAGATGACACGTCTGGGCAGAGATTGGCCTTACGTGCTGGCTAGCCGTGCTCGCCACGTGGCTTCATGGAGCAGGAGGAGGCTTGGTGTTTAGTCTCAGCGTTTGACCCCTCACAATGGTCCAGGCATAGACCGGTCCTACAAAAAGTCATCCTACCTGGAATTACAGCCTTTTCTCGCTCTCCAATATCACGGGCACCCATCAGCCAGCACTGTACACAGGCATGCAGCAAAACGCCGGCTCCCACCATAGGAGGCAATGCAAAGGGATACACACAGTTCTGGAGGAGCTGTGATCGGAGAAGTCGGATTCCCATTGCCGTGGCTGCCAAGGCTGCTGAAAGAGAAGGACAAGCATGTGATAGCACCTGTGGGGGTTCAGGTTTTGTAAGGTACGGGTATGCCAGGGGAGTGGCAGAGGACAGGACTGGACCCAGAGAGAGAAACTTGTCAGGAAATACGGCTTCATCATCCAAATTCTATTAACCAGAAATCAGTTTCCATTTTCCCTGAGAGTTCTACAAAGAAATACACTCAGATACTAGGCTTTAAAATACAGTCAGACATTATGTTTTAAAAGAATATATAACATTCTAGAACTACATTTTCATAGAAGTGGAGCATTTTTGTGTGACCCTTCCTTCTCTAAACCAAAGGTGAGTGTAAGAGTTTGTAACATTGTTATATGCACAGCTTCTCAGGAGCATGAGAAAATGACCCAGGTCTTGGCTTTTCAGTCCTAAGTGCGAGTGGAAGACTTTGAGTAACACAATTATTTCTTTTCATCATGAAGTTTAAGGGTATTGATACAATATATCTTTAGAAATATATAACACATTGATTATAGAGGAATTTCTTTTGTCTAGATTAATGGTGATATCTTTGTTATTTTTAAACTCTGACATGACTTGACAATCTAAAAGTTGGAGAAAATCATTTAAAATAAAATAAAGCAAGTACTTTGAAATGAAGTGATATTTTGCAGTGATCTGTTCCTTGAGGATTTCAGGTTATTTCAGTCTTCGCTAATAATTGAATTTTAACACGCCTTTGTGCATCAGGATGATAAACAGAAATATAAATATGTTGATCAGCATGCCAAAGTAGTGCAAGAACCATATAAAGCACAGAGGGAAACAGTGCTTACTCACGAGAGTCGTTTAACCCTGCACTTTTTAATCTCCTGAATTATCTTGACATTTTGTCATAGTGAGCAATATCAGCATCCACGTTTAGAGGCATTATCTTTAGTTCCTATGTGTGTAGAAAGAACTTTTCAGACATTAACCCAAAGAAACACATTGAGTGCGCTCTTTCTAAGTCTAAGTCAGGTCTATTGCTATTCAGATGTTTTCTACATTATAGCAGAACTGTAGAGTTGATAAAATGAGATTAGTGCAATCCTGTTCCTATTGCAACAACTTCTTAGTAGTAGCCTGCATAATAATATTGTGAAAAACGTGTAGGTTGCCTGTATGCAGTCTTCATCTGTTTTGGTCAATGCGTAATACTGAATTATGAATTCTAACTGCCTACTTATCAAAACATCACTTTTGAAGAGACAAATAAATCTTCAGAGCCTTTGAAATTTTGTCAAGAGGCAATATCATTAGATAAAGACAGGTTTTTTGTGTTCTGGTGTGAGCATCTTTTGGGCATTTTTGCTGACTGGTGTGATATTATAAGTCAGTTCAAAAGGCGTTTTCAGCTAAAACACTGGCGAAGCCTCTCACATTGGTGACACCTGCATAGCACATCGTGATAAAACTAGTGTGCCTGATGAGGTTTGTGTTGGAAAGCAAGCATCTATTATCTATGTTTTCCCATCTAATGGCCGCTCTGTCATAAAGATAAATGCACAACGATACCTAGAGAAAGTCTGTGTGTAGCAATAAATATTGTTGATGAAAACTTATTGTGAAGCAGCTAATAGCTTTAATTATTTGATACATTAATTTATTAGATCTCACTTTTGCTGAGTGCTACATGCCAGCTGTTCGAGTCATCTTATTGATATCCTGATGAAGAGAGCAGGAAAGGCAAGCATGACACCAATTAAAACCCCACTCACAGGAGAGCATATTATCATCCACTACATCTCAGGAAGGAATTATGATATAAGAATCTGCCCGTTGAGTGTCATTTTTTAATTTTACTCTAATAATTGAAAATAGAAAATAACAGATAATATTTTTAAAGGCCAAGGTAAAGCAGAGGGGATAAAAAAAACATTTGAGAATATTGACCGTGTTTCTGACAGATGAATACGAAGCTGCTAAAGTTCTGACTGGAGAGAAGAGAAGGTACATACATGACATCGGTATTTCTAATTGTCAGAATGTTTAAACATCTTATGCAATTGAATATGACACTTAAGTGGACAAGATTGCAGGTTCCTTTTTTAAACTTCATTGTTTACAAGTCTTTTTATAGCTGAGAGTCTCTAAACTCCCTTGGAAACAGTAATCAACCCTGCTGTTGCATTTATCTAAAAAACAGTGCAATCTAGTAAATAGAACTGGAATTCACAAGACCCGTGTTTGTTCCATTCTTCCGTTAGCATAGGCAAATCATTTGACTTTCCTTGGCGTCAGCATCTCCATTGTTCACTGGCAATAACAACTCTTACTCCGAAGAGCTTGGAGAGACCTACAGGGCCAGCGGTTTTCTCCCCGTTCTCCAGCTAGCTCAGCAAAACCACTCTGGGGCATTTCATCCACATTCAAAACAATAAGTCAATGTCGACTCAGAAGATCTCCTGATTCTCAGCACTGATGCTTTATCCAACAAACAAAAAAATATCCTTCACATTTCATGTGTTTTGTAGGAACTACATGAATGTTTTATCTTTACCTTTGCCTTGTAACTAATGTTCACATAAACTCTGAATGTTCATCTCCTGAGAGTTTCCGTGCCATTTACTTTACACTTTAGTGTATTGGTCTCCTATAGTAGAGCATTATCCTGGTATCTTAAATCTCTCTGTTTTGAAAAACGCACGCAAGAGGAATGCATAACGACACAGAAAGACAAGCCTGGCTTTACCTTTACTTGTGGTCACTGTAACATCGCTGCTTATAAGTCACGCTTACGTAAGTGTGACTCCCTTTTCTTAGTTACCTACCCGTTCCATTTTAATATCTTTGATATTTTTGATAGTGTAATTAAAGATTGCTGATGTTTCCATTGCAAATGCTATTTTATGTAGAAGTTGATCGTAACATATATTTCCAGTACATTTTGTTACTAATTATTCAAAATGTCCCATGCAATTGGCTTGAAGCCAAAGTAGCGAGAAGAAGGTTTGCAACATTCAAATTATTTTAGATCACACGTAACTTTAGAATAGCAGTGTTCAAAATTTAACTTAACATGAATAGAACACCTTCTGTGTAAAAAATAAGTAAATACAACTCAGTCTGCTTTAAAAAAATAGCCCTTACAATACAAAATCATTACTTTGAAATCAAAGGGGTTTTTCTACATAAGATTTGGTATACCCAGCAAGTATTGTAAAATAAATTTTGCAGAACCAACCTTACTCCATCTGACTGAATACTAAACTGATTATTAAAAATTTATCCCTTCCTTAACACCAAAACCAGGACATATGTTATTAACATACAACAACTATGCTGCTCTCGGCAATACAAACTGTACATAACTCATTAATCTCCTCTTCTTTATCAAACACATCATGGACACACATGTGCACAAACATATCATATATTTGGGGGAGCAAAAAATTAGGAGAGAATTTTTTTTTTAAATACTGCCATTAAATAGCATAAGATCACAATTTAATCTTAAAGTTCTCACTCAGCAGCTCTCTGAAATAATTTTAAGTTTTGTCCACTTCGGGATCCAGGGCCACGCAGATGTTTTGAGGAATAGCAATACATCCAATATTTGTCTTTAGATTAGTACTATTTTGGAATTAATGTCATTATTAATAGAAGCCACCAACACATTCTCTCACTCTCTCTCCCTTTCCCTAAAAAATTTTAGTAAAATAATTACTAGAATAATTCTAATCCCCTAAATCGTTAGGAAATCTTTTCAGTTATGATTTTCTCTGGTTTTGCTGCCAAATAAAGTAATAAGCGTGTGGGACTGTGTCATGGGTTTTGAAAGGCTTCAGTGCAGCTTTCGTTGGGAGGAATGGCAGGAAGAGAAAGTTTTGTCTTTGTAAAGAAAGAGAAATTATTTGCGTTCTTTTGTGTCCAAAACATTATTGCAAGTCTAACACCCTAGCGGCTAAGTATGTAGGAACATTCAGCCGTTTGTAAAATTCATGAGCATGTATTTGAATTGCTGACCTTTGCACGCTCCGGCTTTGGTTTGCTCTCCAGGCTTTCTTCTGCCTTTCTGTGCTCTGTAAAAGCAATACCTGTTGCAGCTCTGCCTAGTAGTTCCCAGGAACCTTTAAGAAAAAACACTGTTGTCAGACATGAAGCTGAAAATGCTGCCGTTCCGGCAAAGCCATCCTGCTGGATTTTTTGATGGGACTGAAGTGCCTGACCATAGGTGTCTAGTGCCACTGCAAAGGAGCAATGGCTGTCGGTGGTTCCACAAGGAGACGGCAAGCCAGGACCAGGAGGGGACTGCTCAAGCAGACGGGGGTGCGGCAGGCAGGGAGGTCCCCGGCACAGGGTCCCTCCCACAGCACCCAAGCCAGGCGAGCGGAGCTGAGCAGCTCCAATGGCAGTGGCAGGGTCAGTCACCACCTGCAGACCACCAGGCAAGGCTCTAGTGGCGAGGCAGGTCTGGGGTGACACCAGGACGTCAAATGTGCAAGGCCAGGATGGGCCGAGGCCACCAGGTCACTCGGGCAAGGAGCAAGGGCAGGGCCTGAGCTCAGAGGCAGCACCGGGCTGGTGGGCAGAGGGGGCTGGAGTGGAGGCATCAGCTGAGGCTTCTCACCGCTCTTGCTGACAACTGCGGGCTTTCCACAGGAGCCACGTCCAGTGTAGCACAGCAGCACTGGATCGGAGCAGAGGTCAAATGCCAGCAGGGAAGCCGGGCAGGGGGCCCGGAGGCAGGATGGCCACAGGCTGCCCACAGCAGGGGAGCCTGCCAGCACGCCATGGGGCACAGCAGCTGCCGGAGACAGGCAGGTGTCCCGCCACAACCCTCAGAAGCCTACATCTCTCCTAGAACTTAGGACATACCTGCCAGCTCCATGTAAATGTTGGAAATGCCCTCTGGCACCTCTAACGGCAGCAGCTGCTGGTATTTAGGGAACTAAATACCACCCTCCAACTCTTCACAGGGCCTTTGATGACCACTTCATTTTCTGCATCTGAGGAGTTTTTGTGCTTAGCCAGTTTTTATTGATAGTGGTTACATCCAAACCCTGACCTTGCTGTTGGCACTAGACAAAAAAAACCCCCGTAGTTTCAATTGCCTCACTCCCTAGTTAAGGAAAGAGAAGACAGATCGTGTAAGAATGTTCATTTATCTCCAGGAAGATAGAAATAATGGCACTGCAGCTTACAGCTTTGTAAGTGGAATATGAATGATAGCCGTATGTAGTCCCTTTTGAGCAACTAAAACTATGATGTAGCTTATTGCTCTCCTGAGATTATCCTAAAACGTGATGAGGGTCATACCAATTCAGTGGTGCTCCTCCATAAGCAAAGCAATAAAAAGAATGGGGATTTTTTTCCCCCCGCACTTTGGGAATCACCCTCTTCTGGAGAAGTATAAAATTGGGACCATCAAAATCAGAAAACTGAAAGGTTAATCAATCATTTCCTGAAACGAGGGAAGATTGGAAGGTATTATCTCAACCATAATTCTTATATAACTAAATCTGGATTTGTTTTCATCCATTTTAACAAGCAGTCTTGTGTTGTTTCTGCCAAAGCTACTATGGCTTCTCTATCACGCAGGAGAATCAGTTCCAAAATTCAGTTCTCCCCCTTGTCCTTTTGACAGATTTGATGTATTTCTTCTCATTATCTTTTACTAATTAAATCTAAGGATTTTAGATTGAGAATAGAATGGCAAATGAGAAAGCATAGACACAACCTCTGAAATAGAGTCACTTTCTACCTGTATCCTTATACCACGGTAAAAATAAAATTTGTTCTGTAGAGGATTTTGTATTTTCAGTAGTGAAATGTAATCAGCTAAGCTTACCCATGTGGATGCTAGGATAAATCGGTACCTATTTACAGGAGAGAGGAATCACCATCCATTCTGTGGCTGTGTGCCGGGGAGAGCTCTGAATAGCAGCTGCATCTTCTTGTAGAAGTTCTGAAGAGTTTTCCTGCAATTTGATTAGAACTGGCTTAGCTTTGAAGTGAGAATTGTGCAGAAAGAACAGAAATTGCATGCAGGCAAACAATCTAAAAATTATACCAGAAATTTTCAGCAAAAACTCTACCTCCATTACGCACCTATTCATTTACTCCCTGATAACTTAACAAAACCAATTTGATTTAAAAAAAAAAAAAAAAATCAAGTGTCATTTCAATTGTGCCTCTAACGGGCATTTCTAAGACAAGTCAAGATGGAGATGTCTGCCTTCAGAAACTGCTCCCACATGGTCAGTGTCTATTACCTTGTATTGTTGGCAATATAATTAATCACAACATTGGTTCAACTTTGCACAGGAGATCTTCGTATTAATGTTTGTCATTTTATGACCGTAATTTGGACACAGTAAGATATGCTTTAGGCTTGTACTTGTCTACACTGATTTATTTTGTCTTAACTTCACAATGTGCCTTGGTAGATAAGCACAAACCAGTTTTCTTTTCATGCTATCAGAGCATCTACCTCGTCTTGATTAGACAGTATTCTAAGATAGTTTTACTGGTCCTACTACAGCAAATGATGAATTAGTGTCACTTCAAAAAAACCAATCATTATGAATATCTCATTTAAAAGAGTAATAGCTGTTTTTCGTATCAAGCATGTCTGTGGTTTAAAACCCCTGAAGAACTCTGATCAACAGTGACAGGTGTATTCATGGCAGCAAAACATTCAAAATGCATTTGGCAGTAACTGTAACTGGTAACAAATTAAATTCTAATAATAATAATCTAACACTAGATCTAATCGGAAGACAGGCCAGGGGAGAAATCTAAGTGACAAAACATCCAGGTCAGTTATTAGCCATTGGTTCTTCAAATGAGTAAGATACTTAAGTTATAAAAATTTGAGGTTTTGTCGCGTGCTGTGCAACACTAATTGTAACAGCAATAGCTGTGACCTTTCAGAAGCAGCCCAACTACTTACAAGTTTTCCCCATGCCCTTATATCCTCATTTCCTAATATTTACTTTGCATGGGTAAAATCTCATGATTCAGTGGAGCTCCACACAGAGATCTTTAACTCATAACAAGTATATATTGTATTTTTAGGATAGTTTCCAAATAATGGAAATAATTTGTTGCTGCTAGCTCTGGTAATTTGAAAATATTTTGATTGCAGTCACTTATGTTCTGATAGAATTGGAAACAATTGTAAACCTTTGCATTTGAATGAAACTAGGTGTTTTGCATTCCCCAATTCCATTAACGTCTATTTGACAAATTGTGGGGAAAATACTACTAATACCTTCACGACTGCAGAGGTTTTCTTGTGCATGTATGTGCAGATGTCTGTATTCTTACTAGGCATACACACCAGCTTCCTCATTTGTTGCGATTTCTTTTATATTCTATGATTGTTTTTACCATTTATTGATTAAATGATCACATTCGTAGAGAATAATGCATGTTAATTACAGAATCTTTCTAGTATTCATAGGAACTAATTCTGCATCTGACAAGAATCGCTTGTACTTGGCCTCAATTTACTGAGCTTATTTATGTAGTGAGATGAAACCTCCTAATTTTTTCATGGCATTTCAATGTGCTATTCACAGCTCTCTATATATAGACAACCGCTGCGTATATTGAAGCTACCTATGAACATCATTACTGAAAACATGGGTTTCGCTATGCTTGGGTTTTTACTCACTTATTATGCCGAGACAGAATATTCTGTTCGCATGTGTGCTGAAAACTTCCTCATAAATGAATTCAAGTAACATTCTTTACGAGATAAGAAGTACCAAGGAAACGGATGCATTACAGAAAAAAACAGCCAAGAATCATTTCCTCAGCCACTAGACCTCTATGAATTCAAAGTTATGAACAATGGGTGGAATCCAAGGTCAAAAAATTCTCATGATTTCAGTAGTGCCATTCACACAAGCTACTGACGAACACTACGGAAAATTCACTGCAGCAGAAGTAGGGTCAAAGCTTGCATCAGGGCTTTAGAATAGACTAAAACGTTGTGTAATATATTCAGAGCTGTCAACCCACCAACCTGTCCGGGAACTATAATACTCATGGCCTGGGAGACAAAAAGGAGAAAAGCGAAGAGATGGTTTGAAAAAGAGCGAGAGGGAGAGAAAAGTCTGTAACAAATGCTACCACAAAAAGAGCACGCTGAAGAAAAATTGTGATGGGAGAGATCATACAAAACATTGCTTGAAATGAAAGACCAGAATTCAAGAAAGGAAGCAAGGACCTCCAATAAAAAGTTTTCTTTCTGTGACTTTATCATTCATGATCTTTATGCTGTTCCTACAATGAACATTTCATAACAAATCCAGAATTTGATGCAGAAAGTGAATACCACCTATCCTAGATTAAAAAAAAAAAAAGTGTTCTTTTGAATACGTTCATTTTTTATTTTAAGTCAATAGTCTGTCCTTGCTCATACTCATGTGGCCGACCCACCTGAATAAGATGCTACTGTAGGAAAGGTGTACAAAAATTAAGGTAGCACAAAGAAAGGTACAAAATGTATTTTCTCCCCTCTTGGATGGCCTCCAGGAAAGACAAGAGGCTAAAAGAAATTGTGTTTAAGTCCAATAGTGTATTGGGTTTTTGTCTGAGCCATAGGCAGACCAAAAACCCTGTGCCTGTGCTCTGAAGCTGCCCAGACACAGCAACCAGCAAGAACATAAGCCAAGAGCACAACGCTGTGCCTGAGGTGGCCTCCAGATCGAAGAGAGCAAGACATGCGTTTGTGGTACCATGTCTATATTGCTGCTTCAGAACTAAAATCAGCCACAGTTGTCTAACTCTGTTCTTTCAAGAAGCCGCAAAGGTATTAAGGTTGAGTTTTGGACAGACTCAGAAATTGTCAGGTATTATTCAGATTTGATCATGTAAGAGGAAAGTAGACATTTGTCAAACAACCATGCTAGTCTCAACACCTTTCATTAAATACCCAGTATAAATTCTATGAAATGCTAGCACATGACTTAACCCCTGAAACTGCTTAAGCTGGTTCAAAGACTCTATATTTTCCCCTTGTTTTCCTTTTTATTCCATTTCCAAGTGTAGTAACATTGGAATTACAAATCAAGAATATTCTGTGGCTTGTGGTAAGGCATCTTTCAACATCATTCATAGAGGTCTTTTCCAAAGTAATAGTTAACAAAATATCGAAGCCTCATTTTTAGGATAAGATCTTTACATTTTAATTAAAAAGGAATCATATCTCTTTCTAATTGCAGGGGTTTGTTGGTTTGCAGAGGGGAGGGGGGATTGCCTCAAGAATAGAGAAGCTTCAGATAGCTATCCATTTTTACATGTGTCTTTTTTCTGTCTCCTTTGTGTAGTGTTTTAAGGATCCCAAGCTTAGATTGTAAATTGATGAATTTGTAAAATAATATTTTAAAAATTCCTTTATTTTACTTTAAATGTTTCACTTCCCACAGTAGCACAGACTAGAGACGGTGCTCAGAAATATCCCCCAAAAAGGCCCGCAAAGCTCTCCGGAGCGAATCGGCTATCTCTGTTTTGTTTCTTAAATAATTTATTTGATGTCCTGTCTTCTAATTAACGAGGGTCTGCCAGCAAACCCACCGCTAGTTCAACCCCACAAGTCTCAATAGTCATGTGCAGATTTAGTTGTTTTACTTGCATCACTTCTCCATGTTTCATTCTTTGATCAGAACTTGATATCTCATGCCTTTCAGATTAATTCTGACTAATTTTTCATTATTATCACTTTTAATGATAAGGCAGAGCTGGTTCAACAGCTCTCAGCAGTGGAGGCAGCATTTTACTGCTTGGAGTACAGGGGGCCAGGGCCGGAGAAGGCAGGAGGGGTGCAGCAGGCAGGAAAGCCCGTATTGCCCGGCTCCCGGCCTCCGCTGCTCAGGGAAACGAAAAGGCCCAGGGCCAGGCAATGCTGGGGCTCCCCCAGCCCCACCTGCACCCCCCAGCACCCGCTGCAGCAGCTCTCCTTGGGCTTCAGCACAGATCCAGGCGTCTGCCCCTCCTGCCTTGCTCCGCAGCTCCCAGGTCACCGCCTTCTCCGAGTAAAGCCTGGAGCCACATCAGAAATAAAATGGGTTATAACATGTATCCTAGCACACCCCTCTGTTAACATTAGAGACTTTGTTAACTTTCATAACAACAATTAATATACTTGCCTTGCTTTCATCTCAACTACTTTTGTTTAAGGCATAAATTTTGTTTTAGATTCCAGTGAAAGTGCTCCACTGAAAGTGCTTTTCTTTATGCTGTTGATGTGCTACACTCATTAGCTGTAGCTAATCCAATTCCTAAACTGAATGAACATAATTAGTTAATATTAAGGTTTTAAAAGTAATCCTGACCATGTTTTTGGGAAGGTAGAAATGGTATTAGAGTTGGTCAGAATAAAATTAAAACAAAATTGGCAAAAAGTAAATAATGGGATTTCCTATTTTCATAATTGTTTCATTTAACTTCCAAATCACCACAGTTGCTACCTACATGATACATATATGTGTGTACGTGTGTGTGTGCAGGAGAAAGAGATACAAGGACGAAACTAAGGAAAAGAAAGCTGTGACAATACAAGATGAACAATTCAAGAATTCTCGGCTACATAGTAGTTTGCTGAGAACATTAAGATCTGCCTGGTTTTACTTCAGTGCGTTTCTGTGGGCAAACTTAAAAGCACGCAAGAACAACGAAGGGGAAGCTTTTGATCCACCCCTTCTTTAAGCACATTTTAAAAACTTCTAATGAGAAGTAATTGGTGCTGATTTAAAAATCAGCGTCTATAATGTTGTATCCCGAATTTTGTAGACAGCAATGATTAGAGGCGTTTGACAGCGTCAGCGTGTCAGACAGAACAGCCAGCATGAAGCAAAACGCCACTTCAGCCACCCATCTCCAGCAATCTGTAACTACAGAGCAGAATCGGGGCTGGTGGCCTCTTGAAATAACAGGCTAGAGTTGTCAAAAGTTTTAAAATAGGAAAGTTATGAGGAAATAAATTTATTTTCCAAATACTTGGGAAAATTTGGATAATATATTCCGGGCCAAACACAAAATGAAATATCTCATCTGCTGTTTAAGAAGTGGTATCTAATTAACTATTGAATTCCACTCAATTATTCAAGGCAAACAATGGTCAGTATTGATGAGACAGATATTTCACCATTTTCGTTGCCTGAGCTGTAGGAAGCATCTCAGCAGTAAGTAGTCTAGCACAAGCAGATGCTGTAGATAATACCAGATAAAGTATTTTGAGTTTGTGTATTGATACGGATAAATATATACTATACGAATAATAAAGTCAGCTTTAAAGATACATAGCTTCGGTTATAAGAGATGTAACTCCAATATTGACTTTAAAATACAGTTTATTTTTTTGGCCCGTTATCATTATATTTTTCTGGGTTGTTAATCTCATCACATTTATTTGGTGGTGATTTACTGTTCCTTGTGTGTATATATATATAGTATAAGTAGTATAAACACTATTTTTGCTCATGTATATATAGAACATTAAAATTCAGACATACGGCTGTCATCACTAATATGTGCTGTTTGTTGTACTTTACTATTCAAATTTTGACATTACAATTCCAAAATTGGACAACAAAGTTAAATCCATAGTTCTTAGTAAAAGCCTTTGCTGAAGGAATCACTGAAAAAATTTAACTGTTCTCTCTCAATTGCACCTATGAGTTTCTAACACGCTGTGTTATTATTGGGCCCATTGGGATGCAGAACGTTAGAAAGCAGTTGTCAGAGAGTCCTTCTAGAGCAAGAAAAATATTTTTCTGAAAGCAACAAGGACAGACAAGATTACCAGTAAGGCCGCTGGTGCACAGAATTGTACAGATTTATGGAGAATTGCGTCACTTAAGAACTTGGACTGTTTCAGTTTTAGTTCTCATAATATTTGGGTTGCGTTTAAAAATAAGTATATTAGCATTTATAAAACCATACCTTTTTGTAGCAATAAATAGCAGTGTTTAAAGTAAGATTAACAATATTTTCCCTATTCTGAATTCTTTAGGGTATTTCCAGGCTAAGGTATGCATAAACAGCATGTAATGTTGAGTCTGCTTCTAAACACACTAATCTTTTCCCTAATTCTCTGAGCAAAAATTCACGCTGTTGTGTTCTGCCTAGATAGTAGGTGCAAGATGTTTACTAAAATTGCCTTTCCTATGGAAGACAGAGCTGTAATCTAGCCCATATTCTACTAGTGATATCACCTGGAGTAAAACACAGTTTGACACGTTTAAGTAGTATGTTCCTCATATCTCTACATATTTACCTAGTGAAATATTTCAATTGATATTAAGTAATACAAAATAAAGCTGTCAGTTTTTCAAATACGATGCTATTATGCAGCTCTAAAACTTCTGCCTGTATTATTTCTTCTTAACTCTTGTCAAATCTGACTTCTGAAGTTGTTATATCAGGCTACAATATCTAAGATAGTTTTAAGACGCCAGTTACCCTTCTACCAAAGTAGCAAATCTAATTAAGAAGAAATATTTGATCTGTAATGGAAATAACAACATTATCTTTTATTTCCATATGTATATACCACATAATCCCCATCAAACAGCATGCTGAATTTCCTGCCTCTGCTTGCCTTATCTTTTTTGTGTAATTTTTTCAGATCATTAATACATGCAATTCTTGATTATAAAACCCTGCCTTCTCATACAGATCTTTTTACTTCAGCAAAGCCACGTTGCATAAAAATGCAAAAAAAACACTGTTCCTGCTTTACAAAACCCCTGTATACGTTGCCCCTTTCAAATAATAATGGACCCACCTACAGCTCCAGTTCAGTAGTAACTATGAAAATGCAGACACGGGCACAAGGCAGGTATTAATATTCATAATATTTCATTATTGATCATTATTCATATTATTTCATTAATTGATATTATCGTAGTCAATGGTCTGAAGTGAAATGGTTCTCCAAGACTACAGCCTTAAAAAAAAAAAAGGATAAAAGGATGAGAATATATCAAATAAAATAAAAAATTCAAACTTGATTAAAAAAAAAAAACACATTCCCTGTTTACATGTCTCGGGAAGAGGAGGGAGGTAGTGTTTTAATCCTGGGTTGAGTGCAGAGTTTCTCCTGTAGATGAATTTATATTTATTCTGCTTTTCTTTCTGCTATCTTGCAGCAAACGTATGTGACAATGAACTCCTGCATTGCCAGAACGGAGGAACATGCATCAACAATGTGCGGTGCCAGTGCCCTCCGGCTTACACTGGCATTTTGTGTGAGAAGTTGAAGTGTGAAAGGGATCCAGGAGGCTGCGGCCAGAACTCCGCGCAGGGGGCAATGTCACTCGGGCCCCTGGTGCTGCTGACGGCGCTGCTGGGAGCCACCGGACTTTGCCTTTGCTAGACTCCCTGCCGCTGACGGCAGCCCGTTCGGACTGCTCCCAGTGAACGTGCCACACCACCACAAGACAAAATCCAAGCGTTTGCTACTGAAATTTAAAAAGGAAAAAAAAAATATAAAGAGAGAAGAAATAACCACGTACAAACTGAGAAGGCCTAACTGAACTAAGCCATATCGATCAGTTACGGACAGGGCTCTGAGTCAAGACTGGTCACCTCTGACTCCAGACAAGTTGGCAGCTGCCTGTTCTGTCAAATCAGTGCTAGCTGCAAAGCTCACACAGGACTGAAACGGCTTTGACAGCCCCCAGAATGGGAAGAGAATTTAAAAAAAAAAATTAAAAAAAACCTTTGCTACTCCTATATGGTGCGCTACTGTACCTCCGCCCGGTGTGTGGACCGACCAAATAAAGGCATTCTTTGCTGTCAGTGCATTGTGGGTATAAGGAAATCTGTAAAAGCTGCCATATTGGCCTGCTTCAGTCCCCGAATCCTTTCCGACCTGTGCTTTAGTGAACGTTGCTCTGTAACCCTTGTTGGTTGAAAGATTTCTTTGTCTGATGTTAGTGATGCACATGTGTAACAGCCCCCTCAATAAAACTCAAGCCAGTCATATCCTTGTATACCTTAGCAGCACTGCATCAGTAAGATGCTGTGTTCACCTACTGTACAAGAGTGGCTATAGGACAAAAAGTGTATTTATCCTTTTGTATTCAAATGAAGTTATTTTTCTTGAAATAATGTACAATGTAGATTTTTTGTATTATTGCCTATTTGTGTTACCAGACAATTTGTTAATGTATTTAATTCTGATCAGATAAGAGAAAAATATTACTTTTTATTTAGTCCTTTTCTTTTTCCTTTCATTTAATTGTGCAGAGATTTCTCTGTATGGGCAACGTGCTGGCATCAAAGAATATCAGTTTACATATATAACGAGTGTAATAAGATTCCACCAAAGGACATTCTAAATGTTTTCTTGTTGCTTTAACACTGGAAGATTTCAAAGAATAAAAATTCCTGCATAAACAGTTCCAGGATGACGTATTGCTATTTCTTAAGGCCTTTTTTCGAAAACAAAAAAAAATTTGATCATTTTATCACCTAGTATGTGGAAGAAAAACAGGTTCAACAGTGGAAATTACATCATAACAATCTAACCTGGGTTGTTTTTTTTTACTACTCTCATTATTTTTGCAAACAATTTTAAACGTAAAGCTTATAATTTGTTTGAGGAAAATTTCATCAAATCCCAAACTTGGAAAAGGTATGAAGTTGAAGAGTTCTCATCTTTGTTGTCTCAATTCATCACAGAAATTATTCCAAGACTAATTTGCAAGGTATTACAGAAGTTAGTCTTTAATTCATACCATTTTTGTGGATTTTGACAGTAATGAAGTAGATATAGCCACAGCTTATATTGTTTCTCCAAAAGCTTCATTAAAATGATATGTTTATATATGTACTAGTCTGCCTAAGAAACTGCAAAAACAGCAGCAATCACCAAAAAAAAAAAGCGCCAAGATTTAACTTTTAATAAAGTCAAATTTAATATTTAGAAGGAGTGTCAAAATATACAGCAGCGAGTAGATAAAAAGTGCTGCTCCAGCAAATAAAGTTTGTTTCAAGTATTGCCCAAGGTGTAATAAATTCTTGTTTCTGCCTTTTATTAGGCCAATTACTGAGTGTGACAGAAAAGTATAGCAAGAATAGAGAGGCAAGCCAAAACCACAGCAGTGTTTCAAAGTCCTGGGAAGGAAAACGAAAAAAAAAAAAAAAAAAAAAAAAGAAAAAATCAAATCAAAAGGTAGCAAGACACTGTGAATTCATTTCCTGGCAATTTTCATCATAATGGCTGTAAATATTTTACCAACATAATAGCCTAGTAGAGAAAACAATTAATCAGCAAAAGAAAAATTCCTGGGAGAAATAAATTCTACCTGGCTGCCTCTTCCAAATGGTGAGCAGAGCAGAATTTAGGGCACTGCCTTCTTGGATAAGCTCTTTCCGCTGAGGAAGCAAGTTTTGTAGGCCAGTACCCAGCCTCCAGAAACGGGTGAGTAAATCAGGTCTTCCTTTCTAAAAGGATCCTATGAGGATGAGGATGGTGAAGACCAGAAGCTGGTGCTTGTTCAGGCTGTCACCTTGGCCCTTCACGTGGAATGTTTGCTGTTCACACTGGCACTCTCTTTCGGTGGGCTAAATAAGATAAGGCAAAGATAAATTAAGGGCTTGGCTGGTTGCCAGCCACAGCCTACGTGTGATTTCGGGTATATATCAGAAGGATGTTCACGAGAATAAATAGAAAATTATATTGCAGACAATGAGAAATATAAATGCTAATACAGGTGACATGCAGAGCTGGAGATTACCTATAATTAAGTGGATTTCTGATATTAAAATGTGGAATTTAAGTTTTCTTAAAGCTTATTAGCACAGACCAAATTCAGATTGTGTAATTATTGGAAAAGATGCACTTTAATTGTCATTATAAACTCAAGGCTTTGTGAAAGTGCTAAGAAAGCACGTTATGCACGTTTGGTTAGAAGGGATTCTGCCAGCTGTGCTGAAGTATAATGAATGTCAGATCGCAATCAATTCAGCTGCATTCCAATTTCATATACTTATGATCTTCTAAACCAGGGCAGAGTATATGGCTTTCCACATATTTAGCTACCATTTCGTGCATTTTATTCTCCCTCACCTATTAATAAAATTACAATTTTATACAGGAGTACATTCAGCGTTTGGTTTTCTTATCAATCATCCTTTTCTTCAGCTTCATTATTTTTTCCTCTGAACTCCAGAGAACTTCACTAATGGAAAATTTTGAATATAAGTTTCTGCTACTGTATTCCAAGTATATTTGTAAAATTATGTGTGCATCTTTTGAGAGAAGAGATTTACATCACTCAGCATTACTTTACCTGCTTTTTTATTTAGTTCAGTGGAAAATGAAGGCAGAAGCTGTTCCCCATTTCAGAAGCCATGAAGAACAACAGATTCCTTTTCCTGAAGATACAGTAGGATCTTTCCATGAGAACATGTAGTCACAGTATCTGCTTTATTTTTCACATGAAAATACATACCCCTTCTATATTCTAGGTTTCTTGAGCGGGTATCCTGTCCCTGTGAATGCCTGTAGAATAGCAAACACACACAGGATACCAAAAAAATAAGAAGAGCAGCACAATCACTAACCTAGGAATTTGGTTCTGTGTCAGAATGCAGCAAAAGGAACCTACTGCGGAATTGTTCTTTCCTGTATGATATTTCTTTCCTGGAAGGTTTAGCATCTAAGAACTGCCCAGGCTTCGCATTGCTTAGTTGTCCAGATTATAGTTCAGAGTCCAATGACCTTAGAGCCCAGTGACAGGACAAGAGGTAACGGGCACAAACTTGAACACAGGAAGTTCCACCTAAACATGAGGAAAAACCAGAGAGGTGGTGGAGTCTCCGTCTCTGGAGACATTCACAACCCACCTGGACGCGTTCCTGTGCAACCTGCTCTGGGTGACCCTGCTCTGGCAGGAGGTTGGACTAGATGATCTCCAGAGGTCCCTTCCAACCCCTACCATTCTGTGATTCATAATTAAATTTATGCAGTTATATTTGTTCCAGTTCTTTTGCTAAATCAGTCAGTCCTAGTCAGCTTACAGTTCCTGTGTTTCTAACTAGATAGTTGGTTCTGATCCAGGATCCACATGCGTTTAACATCTGAAAATGGGGCAGCTTATGAGAAGGTGCTGCTGCCTGACAAGGGGAGCTGCAGAAATTTCCACTTCAAGCTAGCCGTGTTTATCAAAGGGACATTAACAGAGAGGCATCTGTCTTAGTGCTGCATAACTGTTTCAAAAACAAACTATCCAAAGGGGGGGAAAAAAAAAAAAAATCTATTCAGACGCAAATTGACCCCAGATATTGCCCTCAAATGATAATTGATCTAATACTTTATCATGACTGAGCCACAGATAACAAGTTATTTCATGTAGTGAACAGAACAAAAAAATAATGTGCAAAAGACTCCTCAAATTTAGAAAGAGATCTTCTCCTTGCATTTAATTTTATACATCTTTCTCATAACTCCAAGATGCCAGGGGGATTTGTTATAGCCTCATTGGGATTCGAGGTTTATTAAACCATTGAATTAACTAGATTCATCCATGCATGCCATTTATTCACCTGTGAGAAATTTGAGTAATATTTTTCATAGAATATGCAAGACAAGATTGTCAGGCAACCTCCAGCCCAGCCTTCGTGTTTGTCCTTGCAAATGTTACAGATGTAAATATTAAGACATAGTCAATCAATTCATTCCTAAGAAAAACTGTAAGTTTAATTATTTATGGATGCAAACATTTATCCACCGCAATGCAGATCTGGCATTATAAATCATAAATTTTATATTAACCAACTTAATACCTTTCCTACCATCATACAGTATCAGGAAGAAGAGGATGTAAGCAGCGTATGCAAAACAAGCAAGCACAACAGCAGCATTTCGCACCATATGGTGCATTTCATTTAATGAAATGAAAGTTCATCACCAGTACAGTATGTTCACCAAGACACCATTTTTGCCACAATATGCAACAGATAAAATTCCAGTACAAAGCGTATGTTTCCGTTCATTGTTTTTCTGGCCATCATTATCTATACAGACCCAAACATACACATGATGAAATACCGCTCAAGAAATTTTACAGCCTCCAAGAGCAGAGAGAAGACTAACCTTATGCAACCTGTAGACCTAAACAGATCGTAAAGGCTTTGGGGCTGAATTCCTGCATGCATTGCTAGCTGATACTCATTTCTGAGAAGGACCAGAATAAAGATTCACATTATGGAAGTGCACCGAATCAGGGTTTCGTGGCAGTCAGTAGAACCAAAGTGACAGCCTAGTTACAGAAAGCACAACAGAACGGTGTTAGTCCCGCATCCGTCAGTGGGAGCAACCACATCTCACCCTGGGACATGCCCAGGCATCACTCTCCCATCAAAACTTGCGCGTGTGCATTTACGGATGTGCACATTCTAGCTACAGTTGCTAAGACACCTGCCACTTACACGATGCTGCTCAGTGGAGTTGCTGTACACATGTTGAAGTGCACTGTTGTCACTGGAAATAAATTTTTTTTAGAAATTGAAGTAATAATAGCGTATTCTGGCAAAAGAAGGTCAGAAGTGGGTTTTGAGGCTATTGCTTGTTTGTTTGGGGAAAATGAGACTTGTTTTGGATGAGTATTTTCTATTTCTCACATAGTGTAATTTTCACTTAAGTACCCTGTGCAGGTCTTTGTAACATCCGAGAAACAAATTACTAATAAGTTAACTCTGACAGTCGTATGTCTGAACAAGACCTCTCAAGAATAATGACATGAGTTCAATCCTATATACTGGCAGTCTTTACAGTTCAAGAGTACTCTTCTTCAAAGAGAAGAAATATTAGAGGCACTGACAGGAGTGAAAGGGACATGAGAATTCCTACATATACATGTAAAAAGTTACGTACATATGTATATACACATCCCAACACGGAAGCCCAAATCTCTCTAACTTGGGTGCCTTTGCATTCTAAATAGAAACTGCCTGATTTTCACAAGTACTCCATGTTCAAAACTCCCAGAGTTTGTCCCTTACTATTATTACAACAAAAATACAGTGAAGTGGACTATCCCTGTTTTAGTGGAAGAGGAAATGAAAGTCTTTCTACATCATATTGTAATTTGCAAGGCAACATATATAATCTATGAAATCAATGCAATTTTTAATACATAGAAGAGTTATGCAAAGTTTATGGTAGAACTCTCAAGTCTAATATTCTTCAAACATTAAGTTATAAAAAAAAAAGTCACATTCTATTATTTTGGAAAACTCTAAATATAATTAAAAATCAGGTTTTATTCATTACTAACCTAATCCAAGTGATGGAACTTACAGAGCCCACTGCCACAACCTGAAGACAGAACTCAGAAAGGAGTTGAGGCTAAAATGTCTTCTCCAGAAGAAATATTGCAGGTCAAAAGTCACATCTAATAGAGCAGAACCGAATTCCAGCACTGTCACTGCAGCCTAGGATCTGGAAGTACCATCATCACTCCTGATCTCACAGGCATGCTTAACTGTTAAGTTTGTAAGTATCTCTAGAAATTCAACAAGCTTTGAGAATTTGTATTATTGGCCATGGCCAATAATTTGAGTTTTCAAATTCTGTCAAGTTGTCTTTAGTTCTCTAGTCACATGTGTTCCAAAATACCATTTATGGGATGACTCATCACTCCAAAAACCATTTTATAACCTTAAAATGGAGTCACCAATTTTACTTAATCGGTAATCAGACACTTATGACAATGCCATAGTAGTTCTCTATTTTTAGATTGTAATATTAATTAGATAATGGAGGGCGAAAGTTAACTTTGTCCTGTACATAGAATCATAAAGTCATTTACGTTGGAAAAGACCCTTAGGATCATCAAGTCCAACCATTAACGCTGTCAAGTCCACCATTAAAATATGTCCCTAAGTGCCATGTCTACATCTTATACATTTTTGTTCTTCCTTAATGCACAGGAAAATCACAAATCAAGTCATAACACCAGTGATATTTTCTTTCTCTCATCCCCTCCATTGTCAGTGGTATCCAAATGTAGTTAGAATCATAGAATGGTTCGGGTTGGAAGGGACCTTAAAGATCATCTTGTTCCAACCTCCCTGCCATGGGCAGGGACACCTCCCACTAGATCAGGTCCCTCATTTATTCTACAGAAATTAGTATTTTCCAGTTATTCAATGTATTGTGCAAAACTAAATCTTGGTAGCTATGTTGCAGAAAGCACAAAATTAAAAAAAAATAAATTTTTTACATTAATCTCTTCAAAACAAAGTTGACAAAAATTAGTATAAAATCCCTTCAAACTATTTTGCTGCATACCACTATTCAAAATATATTAGCAAGTATTTTCTATTTAGCAAATGAAAAGGGGTTATTTACCCACTTGTGATACTACAAACCACTTTACATACAGTCAATTGACAAGCCATGTAAGTCAGATTCCTGTGTGATCCCAACAGAAGAACAATGTTCATACATTGTTCATAAAAGTGGTTCATAGCTACTATGCTATTAACGCAGTGCAGCAGGATACATCTGGAGGGCAAATTGTCTGTAAAGATCAGTACAAATCTGAAAAAAAAAAATATGGAATAATCCTGCAAGTTGTACAATTTCTGATTCAGCTCCATAGCATAAACAGATTTTTTTAGAATTTTTTGTTCTGGTTGGGCTATCAGCTGGTTTGAGATTAATGCATTCTCTACATTCCGAAGTGCAACACCACTCCTCCACAAAACTAGCAAAATCACATTATGAGAAGTACTCAGGCCCTTAGGCTGCCAGTTTCTGCAAGCCATATTTTAAGTTCCCCGATTTTAAGAGTCCTTGATCTAGCTGATGCTTTCACACCTCTCAATGACTGTTTTCAGTGTTACCTGAACATGTTAACGAAAACATTTCAATCCTTGTACATCTACTGTGAACATGGTTCACTTTGCACCTGCAAATAATTGTGGATGCAAAATTAGCGGCTGCTGTCTGTAATTGTTGTTTATAATTGACAGTACTGAGATCTCCTTCAAAGGCTTGGGCTCTCTTGGACTAAATTCTGTTAGCATGTTGAATGAAAAGATGTATTTGCTTACTGTAACTAAATAAAACACAAGGCAAAATCATTCTTACAAGATTCTTATGATACTCAAAATGTCAAAGCACTTCCATGTATCACAATTGGGATACTTCAAAAACTCTCAAGGAAGAGACAATAGGCCAGATTGTTATTCTCCACAACCTATAAATTCTCAGATACTTTGAACAGAAATTCTGTATCATTTATCTTTTAATAGAAATGAGGCAACTGTGAACCAGAGAGGTAAATGGAGTTGCCTGAAACAACCCAAAATGCAACTGGCAAAGGCAGGGAACAAGTTCAACACACTCAAGCTCCACATCACATCGACTATGAATAAAGTATATTTTACAAGAGTATTGAAAACTTCTTAGTAGCTTTGGTTATAGTTACCACTATAATTAGTGGTATTAGTATATATATGACATGTAATATTATTATGCATAACGTGTATAACTATTTACAAAATATGACCTCACACCCCCTCATTTTAGCACAGGACTTGAACCAACATGTGCTCTCACAAGGGATGTGCAGGACAAATGGATGTATCCCAAATGCTGTGAAATTATTCCTTGCCTGAACAGGTAACTATGACACTTCATTAAGGGTTATAAACACTGAGGACATTAAGAAATTAGTTTTTCTATTCTGTTTTTTAATGAGAATTACTAACATATACTGGATGTTAAATTACAATTAGCAATCATGTTTTTAACTATCACAATATCTCATAAATGATTTCCTAAAGCTTAATAGAAGTCATTTAATGACAGGATAATTTAATGTATTTACAAAAAAAATGCACTAGTAAATTTGGACCTCAAGCACTAAAATAGCTTAGTTTATTATTTACTTTTTGCTAGTTTTACTGACCTTATGGATAATAAGTCTATTAAATTCTTCCTGCAAAACAGGCCTGACAAATACATGCCCAGCTCAAAGCTGGCACAAATGCGAAAAAAAAAAAAACAGTAAGCTAAAACATAATACCAATCACATTTATAAGCTGAGATTTTCTCAGCTAATAGAGCTAAAAAGCATTCACAGGAAATGGGATTCAAATACTAAAAGTCTTCAGCTTCACAGTGTAGAAACTTAAGAGGCTGAACACAGAAATGAAGGTTGGTGCCTACGCTGCAGGAGCAGAGGTTACTGAAAACGAAATGTAGACCAGCAAGAACAAGACGAATTAGAATTAGCAATTCTGTTCTCACTACCAGTCACACACAAATTTTACCTCAGTTCCAAACAGAAGCATATGTGAAAGGCATTGGAATCCAAAGGGAAACAAAGCAAAAAAACCCACTTTTCTCAAGAGTTATGGTATTTGGGAGAAACCCAACACTGGGAGACTGGAAAGAAAAAGATGCCCCAAGATTAAAAATATACTAGGATCTCAGGGAAAAAGCCAATGTAGATTCTACACACATATCATAAACTCATAGACGCAGCATTTGGCATTGTAATCTCTGACTTGCAAACTGCAGGACTTGAGCCTCGCACAGAGAGGACACTCTCCGCTTGAGGACTTCCCCTCCTGTCTAGGCGAACACTGTTCACTGACCTGCTGGAAGAGCCTAGGCCCGTCAGCGCCACCTCGGCTTTGTCTTTGGCTCCTGCCGTGAAATTAGCAGCGCTACTCTGGCCATCTACTCCAGATGTTCATGAAGAAGCTGCTTTTCAACACCTTCTGAGAAAACACGTCACAGGCCTCTCTCAGGCCAAAGAGCAGCAAGCTCAGTGCAGGAAGAACCCTACCGCCAAGATCTGTGTAAGGCCAGTGGTTACATCTGCTCTTTGCCATGCACCTCCTAAATCATTAAATGTAATTCTTATAAGGAGATAGAAAATGAAATGCATTCAGAAGAGAACATTTTCCCTCCAGGCCTTCTATTGGCATCTGCTGTCACCATGTTCAACACGGGACTGAACTAGGCTCTGAATGGCTACACTGACTCATTCAACGCGTCTCTTCTTAACATCTCTTACCTCTAATTACTGTTGCTTGGTAGGATGGGAGAACCAGCATGTAGAGCACTCCAGTAGTTACATTTATTATACTGTTTTCTTTTGCAATCCTACAGCTTTCTTTTGCCATCCTACAGCTTGCTTTCTTCTCTCATGTCAGAGTTTTTTTCTATGCCCTCATAAAATATATTTATTGCTTCGCTCTAGAGATCTCCCACAGGCAAAAAGTAGGTGGATTGGTACTTATGAATTAGTCTTGGCAGTGCTCTTTTGCCTCCCTAGATCTGGTAGAGAGTCATAACCACTTTTACAATTCTCTCATTGAGTAGGATGTAAGGAATGATGACTAAACTATGTAGATTTAGTGGTGAACAATTTTTTGACAGGTTTCTCATTTACTGACAATATCTAGTATCTGAGTATCTCCCAAACTTTACTGAGGTTAGACTCGTGAGACTACTGCAAAGCAGGGAGGCATGCTATTTCCATTTTATTCATGGGGACTGAAGCTTGAAGATGTTGAGAGACTTAAAAAGTCAATTACAGAAAGGGAGATTAATTCTGACACTTCGTCCACCACATTAAGTACTGAGACCTACAGTTCCCTACTCCATCGAAATTACACAAATCTGAAGTTAAATACTCTTCCATCTGCATGTATTTGCCACCCACTTACTTCAAATTAACTTATCCAAGTCTATTTTACATTACACCTCCCAAAACATTGTCTTAGCCTACCATGCTTAGAGTTTCAATGTTGTGATGTGTAACTCACGCATTTGATTTTGCTGTTCGGGGTTTTTTCTCTTTTGCACTTCAGTCTAAGGCTAGAGGGAAACCACAACTACTGTTTTTTGAAGGGATGTTATATATGCGTCACAGTAATTGGAAGCATCTTAACAGCCTGAGAAATTAAAAGACACGCGTATAGAAAGAACAGTAAAACACTAAAATCCTCTTCCAAAAGAAAGATGGCTATGAGGTTTTTCCCCTCCTTATCTGATTTCGTTCTTTATTGGATGTATTAAAGCTCATATAATAATAATATTATGACTTTATAAATGAATATATAATATCTTTTATAGCTTGAAATACCTATATCTTAGGCATTTAATTTCTTCCATAAATGTCTAGATACTGACACAATTAGGTTTTGATACATAGATATTTCTGCTTACTGGAAATCTGGTAGCAAAGAGACTCTACATTTTGAATGGGCTCATAAATATATATTGAATTTAATTTTTTAATACACAAAATCCATTTTCCTATTGTTTGGTTGGTTTGGTGACTGCTTGAGAGAAATATTTTCTATAAATATTTTTGTTTTGTACAACTAATTAGTCCATAAATCAGTACATTGTAATATGGCAGAGATTACCCTCAAGCCAATAAAGAGCAACTGATTGAATGTACTTACCTTCTTCATAATTCATCTATCTCTAATGTCTCTGGATTTTCCTCTGCTGCTTTCAAACATTGTCCTGCCACTTTTTTCTCTCTTCCCATTCTTCAAATATATATACCAGTTTAACCAACAAGTGTACTTTCTATTAAACACCAGATTTTTCCTGTGTTTTGAATCAAGTGCAGTGGGTTGATGAAGTACATAAATAAACAGTAACCAGATAATCATAGATTAAACAGTTTGATTCCGTAGAAGGAATTTTTACATGCTTTCCATTTTCACATTTTTATCGGGGCCATTTAGTGATATTAAAAACGTGCCAAGTCCCAAGCAAAAACATGCCTCTAAAAGAGGGGAGAGGAAAACTACAAAATCCTGTAACAGATGTCAAAGACTAATTTAGAAGTCAGTTCAGGATGGCAATCATATTTTTAAAAAAACAAGCGTAAACACATGCTAAACTTGGTGCGTGTACTTGAATAATACTGAAGCCCCCTTTAGTGTATTTTTTTTCTTCCCGCTCTATAATGCCTACTTTATTTTCCTCTAAATGACTGGCAATGGCTAAGAAGAGGTAGGATTGTTCTGAGGCAGTATCACTTGTGAGCTGCATGCTATTAGTCATCTAGCCCTCTACAACTTTAAAAAACAAAACAACAACAAAAAACCCTAAAAAACCCAACCAAATAAAGACGGGCATGGCTTTGTCATTATTTCTGATGACTTAAAATTCCTGAGTGGTAATCCTTGTGTGGCAATTAGTTGGCAGTCTTAGTACAGCTGCTAATGGAGAGGCACACGCTGATTAACAAAAGCCATTGGTGTTTTTTCCCTAGCTGTCAATCTCAGCAAAGGAAGCCACGTGGAAGTGGAATGAAGAGGAACTAGCTTTGCATCTCTCAAAACCAGGCCTCAGAGAAGGAGGACGCAGTTTGACAAAACAGTATTAGAAAACATAGAACTTCAGTGTACACGATGCATCTATTCTGTGGGACAATTAGGATTCATTCTGCAAGGACTGACCAGTTTGCATTCGTTAATGACCTGCTCCAGAATCCACTAAATGCAAAGGAAAGCCTCACCTTGATTTCAACAAAACAGAATTAGGTTTTAAATTCAATTGAAAAATAATTTCAGGAAAGGAAAAAGTAATCCCTTAGGCATTATCTCTTTGATCCTTCTATAATCTGCAACATTTGTACAGTTCCATATACTATTTATTGTGCATTATCCTATTGCAGCACTTAAATTATTCTCATTTGAATGTTTCCACAGACCCAACAGTTCTGGTGACAAATGTCTTAATTTTAAAAGCTGGTCTGCATGGCAGGCACCATTTCTATCCAACAGAGAAAGGAACTCCCTAGCTGAAGCTGTTTTCACCAACAATTTGTTTGCCAGCAGCATGTTTTCCTGTTTAATCCGTGTTAACATTTTGTTCAGAGTTATCCTAACTGGCATGTATTCTTTCTGATAAACATCTCCTCTTTTCCCTCACGGAAACATTATTTATTTATGACATTATTGTTACAGACAACTAAACAGCCAAGAGGGAAACACATTTGCTTTTCTACAAATACCTGCACATGCTGTTAAACCTGCATCATTTTTCTTAGAGAAACATCTAAAACTTGGTAAAAGGCTTCCTAGCATGTCTTTGGTATCCACTGAGAACAAGGAAGAAGGACAGACACGTGCAGCAGTACAAAATCAGCAAGGGTTCAGGAGAACAGGAGGAAAATAATGACATTTCAGGTTGTTAGGCTGTTATATGAAACTTTCTCCTTTCCAGCCCAATTTGTCATGACTCCATGACTAGATGAACTAAACGGACCTGATATAAAATGACTCAAATGAAGAGCTGCTTTCATTCATGTTCTCTGTATCTTTGCCAACATAGGAACCAGCTACTGTATTATCAGGAAACCAGTACCCAAACATACACACAGTGAGCCGACACCAAATAATCTGCGTTGGAGGTCACAGTGTCCCCCAGGTTGCTTCATGACTGAGGCTGCATTAAGGAGGAAATAGTATAAACCAAAGTGCCTGAGAAGCAAATAGCCTCAAACTCCCTGTTACTTCACCAGTTAGTATCACATTTGGATCCCCGGTGACAGAAAAACATATCCATTTACAAAAGGACTCGAAGACCTACCATCTGTTTCATGACTGACACTGAAAGTTGTAACTGGTCATGAATTAAGTCACTACTGTGCAACAGATTGGGACTGGCAATCTCCCACATCTGTGAAGATCCTCTTCCATCCAGGGTCTGTACTTTTATCAACATGTAAAGATTTTAGTGCGTCTACCTGTAGGTTTCCCACCGCTCTTTCTGTGTGATCTTTGTCTCAAAGTGCAAGTTTCTTTAGCACATACATGTCTTCGAACTATGTGACACAGCTGAAGACATAGCACATAGCCTCAACTATTATTAACTGACATATTCTTGAATCTTCTCACACTGGGCTCAGAATTTTTCAGGTACAAAAAGGATAGGCTCTGCAAAAAGGCTCAAGTCAAAGAAGCAAAAAGACAAAAACTGGAAGAAATGGAATGCATTGACTTTTGACAGCAGGACAAAGGCAACGCTTAAAGATGCACTCAACCGTAGGTGTATTTAAATAAAACATACTTACATGCCTTGGAATTATGTAGGTGGATATACATACATGCTCATGGGCTTACAGTATTTGCTAACCAAAGATTTTATAAGGCTTTCCAAATATTTCAATTCTGTTACATAGGAAAGTATTTGCATATTATGCGAACATACCCAGGTAATAGCTGTGTTTGACTATCTACCCACCTGCTCATTTGCAAATTTCTTTCTAAGTTAAATCAACCTTATCTTCTGTACTTTTTCTCAGCTAAAGGACGTTTTTCTGCTCATTATCTGCTTCTTAGTATAGAAGATTTAGAGACCTTCTGGAGTCCCTCGTCAACAGAATCTGTGTTTCGTCAATACAGCCCTTTGCAGCAAAAAAACAGTGTACCCGGGAATATTAAATACGAGAGTCACCAAATATTCTTTTCCACCCAAAATGATAGCCGCAGCATATCAAGACACGATGGCCACAAGTCTTAGATGAAATTCTGTGCAAAACCCAAGCACATACCCATGGTCTGTGACAGTGTGAACTGATGTCTCTGTCACTCTGAGCCTGTGCCTTGACTATGGTTACCCACATCGATTAAAACAAAGAAAGAAATAATCTGTGCAATCAAAGCTGCGCTCCTCAGATGCTGAGCCCACGTAGTGCAGAGGAGCCACTGCATCACCTCTCAGCCAGGGACCGCAGGGATCACCACCGGCAGGGATGGGGAGGGCGGCAGGGAGAGCAAACACACGCACAGAGGGCAGGTGAGAGGGTCAGTAACGTGGACACCAGAAATAATGGTTATTGGCAGGTCAAGGGGGGAGGGGGGTATATTTTCCAATAACATCACAAGCATCATTGACTAACGTAGAAAATTTTTAGTTTAGCCACTAATTAAAATTTTTTGGTGCACACCACTACTCCTAAGAGCAGGTGAGGTTGGTGATTAATAAGTTCTGCCTGCTTCATGTTTCTCTGCTAAATTAGGAGAGTCACGGAGCACGTCTTACAAAAACTCAAAAAAAAAAAACCAAAACCCACAAAAGAACTGCCCTCCCTCCCCATACAATCTTGAAAAACGCATCGTGTTTCTCATACACCTTAGAACTTTCTATGTGTCTTACAACAACCCTGAGGAAGTGGGAGGTGAATGGCAAGGGGTGGTGTTTATAAAGCCTTCTTAGAACCACGTGCTGGTTGCATTTTCAGACTCCTTATTCACATATCTCCACTCCCAACTTAAGTCACTGGGACCACTGACTCAAGAGACAGCAGGCCAAACTCAAAATCCTTGCATTCAGTGCACAGAACCCGCTTTCTACCAAATTATGCCTTTGCACAAAACAGGAAGGGCTGAGAGTTTTAAAGGAAAGTGAGTATCAAAGTCTTTGGGATTTGGAAAGAACTCATTGTCTGGCTTCTTTAGATGCCTTTAAAAAAACAAGACTTAATCATTAGCTTCATCAACATTTTTACTTATACACACACACACATATAAAAACCTATATGCACACACAGACCACAGACACAGCACTCCAACCTCTGCTTATTGCTCCTTACTCAGCCTGACATCTTGTGGCTGTACGGAACATAACACTGCGTTTAACCAAACACCTGAACTCCCTCCGGATGCACTTAAGCATACTAATGCCTGGATAATTTAGGCAAATACAAAACAGCTCTTGAGCAACGCAAGACAATTATTTCACTCAATTAGATGTGACGTGGTGTCAGCATCGTGTTCCGATAAGACAAGCTGGCACACAATTGTAAAGGCAAACCACAGCTACGAATAACGCAGAGCTTTGGTTAACTGGACTACAGCAGATAATATTTTGCTCAAACCTATGTACCTATCTAATCCAAAATAAGAATTGCCAGGATATCTGCAGTTGTTGTTCTGGTATCGCCATGTTAAATATTACTTTGATTTTTGTCACAGGAACCAAAGCACTCCTGCTGCAAGAGGAGAACCTTAGTGCAGCAGATTACATGGGGAAAAAATGTCTTCTCAGAGAGGAAGACAAATGACTAACAAAGAGTGTTTTTGCCTATATACACAGGCATAGCACCAGGTACGCGTGTGGCTGGGGGTAAAGGGGAAACCCATCCTATGAAGAGTAGCTGCTTTTTCTTTTCCTAAAAAAACCTGGTCTATTGATTCATTTTCAAAAAAAATAACTTTAATCTCATGGGAAGAAAAAGATTCTTTCTTTTAGGAGGATTTTCTGCGCTGTGTGAAGAGGTTTGACACTCACCTCCTGTTCTCCTTTTTGGCATAGAGAAGAACAATCAAGCAATAACACAGAGAAAATAATTTGTGCAGTTTGATTAGTTTCCACACCAGATGTTCCCACATATATTCACATCTCCTCAACTCTCTTTCTCCAGCCGAGAGCGTGCGCAGCTGGCACTTCTGTAGTCAACACCAAAGCTATTTAAACAGAGCTATTAGCAGGGGGGGTTACATTATGGATCCCACCACTCTTCTCTGGGGGCCTGCTCCTGTTCCCATTGAAGTGAAGCCATCATCACGTTCATTGTCTTCAGAGACAGACAGAAAACGTTGCTGGAAAAATTTTTACTACCCTGTTATACACCTGCACTTTCACCTCTTCTAGCCTATGATTTCCATTTCATTTTTTTGCTGGTACCATAAGGCACTGCAGCTGTTCACTGACCAGCTCTGGGTTTTCATTCTTTGTGAAGCAGATTCCAATGGCAAACAATTTTTAAAAGAATCGCAACAGATAAAAACTGTTGCTTGTTCGTTAATTAAGTTTTAATAACCATAGATTTCAAGAAATGGCAATTACAAAGTTTCATCTCATTAATGTACCAGTGACTGAATAAACCTCAAAGATGGACATGAGTATTCCCAGATGAAAACAAGTCATAGTTTCAGGCAAACTCCCCCAGGACAAGGTCTTTCTGGAAAGCCAGCCCCCAGCTTTCAAATGGCCACGTTAGAAGAAATTCTAAATTCCTAAATAAGCTCCTGTTCATTTTAAAAAAAATGTTCTTAATATTGACAGAAATGCTGCCACCACCTTGGAGCTTTGAGGTTTGTTCTAATTGCTCTAGTTGCAAGCAAAAGGTTTACTGTAAGATGCATAAAGGAAAAATTTACTACCCCTTCATTTCTTATTAAGAAGGAAATTACAAGGTTCTGTACATCTGCATTTCTAGGAACTCAGTATCCGTGCAAATTTTGCAGCTAGTTTGTCTTCACAACTTCTGTGTCTTGTTACAGAACACAACATATGTGGCATTCTTTCGTGAGGGATTTGTGCTTTCTTGATGCAAATTAAAGGTGATCTGAGGTGGAAACACGCTGGTGGAAGCATTGCAGTAACAGCTGGGAAGAAATCATCCCATATACCCACAGTGGTGTCCATGGGGATCTTTTGCCACTAGGTTCTCAGTGCGTGCATCTGAGGACCAGTCTTTTCTGTGTGGATGATGACTTGGAAAATAATGTTAAAGACGACTGAAGGGCTTTGGTTACCTGCTGAAAGCTGCTACTTTCCAAAAGGGACATTTTAAATGTTTAGGTGCCAGGTTAGCTAGATTACCTTAGATAACTACAAGCATAAGTAAGGCACGCTGCTTTTAGAAGGCAAGGGATTGCAGGAAGTGGTCAGTAAGAATGCGGTTTGAGAAGAAGGAATGGTCTGTACCTAGCCCTGAAGTCCCTGTAAAGAGACAAGATGCAGTACTGCACTGTAACAGCACACTAAGACTGGGTGAGTGCTGACAACAGACTGCCAAAGGACAGCATGGCCTGGGCAAGTACTACCGGGAAGTAGGAAGGTATATAAAATAGGACACACTGAAATGTAGTCAGAGGGGTCTGGGATATGCTTCCCTCCAGCAGCACAGGGAGATGCAGAAAGGAAGATTAGCAAACCCAGCCCCCTCACGCTGAAAGGGACAAGCTGATAAGCAGAGGATCTCTTCAGAGCAAAGAGGGTGGTGGGCATCATATGGGTCTCCTAAAGCCTTAAAGGGAAGTTATAAGTACCACTTGCACAGATAATTGGATATAAATGATCATACTGTTCATTGCTGGTTTGGACCTGAAATGTCACAATGTTTAAACACCCTCCTGTAGCGACTGCTACTCCAGTACAGAAATCTTGTGTAAAACCAGGCAGAAAAAGAAAAGGACCCACAAAGTAAAGTAAAATAGTCCATTGTTTTCCTCCTCCTTGTTGAATGAGGTGAAGAAGGGCAAAGCAGCACAGAATTAAAGGCAAAGTAGACTATGGCTAACAATGTCTGTATACTAATCATTGAAAGTAGAATTAACGAATACAGGCATCTGTATTTAGTATGTGAAATCCTGTTTCCTGAGTTCTGCCACTGACTTCAATGTAGTCATAATTTTATCCAGAAAATGTATCAAGTAAAACTCCATGAGAAAATGGAGGCTTGCCAGTGTGTTAAGATGTGAGGAACACTGCATACCTCAGTCTTAAAATAAAGAAATAAAAAAAACTTTGCCATGAGAATTTTTCTCTTCATAGGGAAATAAAATATATTTGCATCATACCAGCAAAGTAGCTTATTCCCCTCCCTCATGCACAGCTGATGCAAAATCACACTCTTCTTGTTATAACAGAGAAAACAGTTGGGCCTGTTTCAGCTGTATTAGTGGAACCTGATTTTTAAAGCCCCAAAGATGCAGGTATGACATGGGATTCCCAAATGCATCTGAATACTCTAAAATCTGGCTCCCAGGTTCCCTGGCAATAAAACAAGACACAGGATGTTTTATCACGTTCCCAAACATTCTTGAGAGGTAACAAGTGACATCAAACATAATATGAGCAGGACACTAGGGTCTAGCAAAGCAAAGGATATCTTGCACAAGCTGAAACAGTGCAAGAAAATATCATTTGGTCTCTTCCTCCCAGTAATCAGAAACCTTTGTCATCACAAATAATTAGAGAGACTACGTGGCAACCAAATGTTCCCCCTCGCACCCCCTTCAGCAAGCTCATTTCAGTTGCAGTTATTAAACATGAACATAAAAAGACTTCAATGAACCCAGGAGAGAGCAGATGTTCATTATAGCAAAATGGTACCAAAGCCAAACTGAAATTTGGTTTGGTTTTGCATGATCAGTTCGGCAGCGCTCCCAAACACTGTAAACTACGGGGCATGCAAACCCTGACCACTTGACAAAGATATATGTAGACTTGCCCATCCTATGTAACCGAATGTCACCTGGGTAGTTATTAGCAATCGCCCTTAAGCTAATGCATCATATGTCTTTTTGACAAGAGTAATGGCTGGGTTCTAACAAAGAATAATTGCCATTTCAATTGAAAATGTTAAAATATAACTGAAATCAAACATGAAATTATTAGTGAAAAATGTAGGAGAGATGACAGAAGTGTATAACTTCACTGGAATTACCAGTAGCCTGATGACCTTAATTTAGTTCTAATAAGCATTCAATGCAGCACAAGCCACAAAAGCAAATGGAAATGGCAGTTCCAGCACTTTGAGACCAGGGTGCCTTCAGTGCCCAAGGAGCTTCAATGCTAACCAGAGAACAGCAGTGCTCCTCGGCAGTTTCCGTTCCCAGCAAATCTGGGGCTAAATGGCCTAATTCTTCAGTTTTAAACTAATTTTAAACTGTCAAGCTATTGAAAATCTGAAGCAATACGGTGAACCAAAATGAGGAATAGGGCCATGTCCTCCATGCCAGCTGCTGTGCTCCTCCAGCACAACCTTTCCGGGAAGTAATGAAGAGGGCTGAACGGCAAGTACTGCAAGTGTCTCCTTCCAAACCTCAGACTTTTGCCGTGTGGCACTGTCTCACTTTCAGCAATTGAAATTAAGCTCTCTAAATATTCCAATCAATTACTTTTTGATTTACTGCCTCCCATGGCATTTTCCTCTTTCATTTATTGGTGCACTTGACGTGCATTTCCTACGGGGACATTGTGTGCTAGAATTATATGTCATTCTTTCAAAATGTCTCTTTCCTTCCAGCACAGGTTTAGGCTGTACTCTGTGGGGTGCCCCTGAACTAATCTCGTCTCTCCCCAGTCCTAACAGAGATCTCTGCCTCTCAGGCTAGCAGTTTTTCTCACCACAGCAATGATTAGAATATTGATCAAAAGCTTCCCCTGAATTCTGTCTCTATAGAACTGCACTAAGCATAACAAGTTAACACCCTTAAACATCTTCCAACGTGCATTTATAACATAGTAGTGACTGATTTCCTACATTCAAATGCACTGGTTGTAGTCCTTGTCTCCCTCTGAGAAATAACGGATACAAATTGCGAGTGGACTTTGCCCACGCATCTGTAGTACTGGGCAATCCAGACTTCATGATTCTTCTTTTTATGCTGGCCAGTAATCATTGCCAAACAAGTCAGAAGATACTTGTGCCAGCTGTGGGGCAAACGGGTGATGGAAATATCATTAGAGCAGCTCTTCACAACCCGCTGAGTTACGCATCACCTTACCGGTCAACTGTTACTTGTTTTGCACTAGCTGGAAACTTAGGTGTTTTCCTAAAAGTGAACTTAAAATATCCCTTTGCATTTTATCCAGCCTTCAAAATGCTCTGTCATTCAGGCCCATTGCTTAGTCATTGTTACTTACATAGATAATTTTTATTGCGTGCACACAGCCCTCATTCCACCCCTCACAAATACTGCGCTTTTCTTCAGCAATAGAATTCTCAAATTCTCTGATTCAATCCATTTCCAACATTATTAAGAGGGAGACCTTAAAAAAGCAAAAGCCTTTGGGATAGTAACCTCTTCACTACAAGTACCTATTTTCCCATGTATAAACATTGCAGAATATATCCTTAAGCCTAAGTATGACATTACACGTTCTTAACGTACCAGAAACTCATAAGGAAACCATGACTACACTGTATTGATAATTCACAAGGCCAAAGAAAGAGACAGGGTGGGGATTTTCTGAAATTTTAATTAAACCTAAGAGAATCAATAAAACCATTTGTTTTGTCCTAGCACCTGGTTTTAGGCAAAAATACTTTCATGCTGCTGCTTGTTTAGTTATATTAGAAATTACATGATCCGCTCAGCTGCAAAAAGACTATTGATTTGTATGTAAAACCAGGCAAAAGTACTGGCTGTTTACAAGGACTTCACAGTTACTGTGAATAGTGTCTGTAAACAGTCACCTGACTCCAGTGCAACATATCAACATGCCTCAAAGGAAGCAAGCTACACAAATTAGCAGTTCACACAGCGCATAGGAACCGCTAAGCCACTTTCTTTGTCAGGTAAGAACCTTTCCAAGCCTGACAATATAAATAACACAAAAGAACACATGTGTTTCAACAGCTCCTAAGGGGAAGATTAGGGAAGGGGAAATAAGAGAAGAGGAAAATAAAAGAAATTTGATAAACATGATCACTTCCCATTCAGGCAGCTTTCTGCTATATCGTCCTTTCTGTATACCTACCAAGAATTCTTAGGTTCATGCACAATTCTAAAAATATGAAAACAATTATCTAGCTAGTAGTGACTAACTACTAACCAGGGAGCACTCACTGGTCCAAGGCACACCAGGGAGCAGCACTCACTGGTCAAAAGTTTTTTTGCCACTGAAAGAATAATAGTCTGCCCTGGATCATTTCTGCCTCTACTAGAGGAAGGAAACACAGCCAGTGCAAGTGGAATCTTCGTCACAGCCATTACCCTGGAGAGTTTACAACTTCTTCTCTATGGGATTTAAACAGAGAGTCTTAGAAGCCTTGTTGACTATTTCTGCAATACTCATAAATTACTATTTCCCATCCATATTTATTATTTCTTTAAAAGTGAACATCATCTTGTCCGAGACTACAGTAACTGCAGTATCATAAAGAAATCCTGGATCCATTCAAGTCAGCAAATTGCCTGAGCACTTGCAGATTCAATTGTCGAGTTTCATACTTCTGTTCACCTGGTTACTGCATAACATTTCTACGAATAGACCGACAGCTCTTTAGTACTGGTGACTGCATGTTTTTTCCTTTTAGTAAGCTTGCTTTGAGGCACAAGCTTAATTTGAACTTCCTGACTTTCTTACATGTAGGGCTGTTGTTGGTAATCTTTTATTATTAATAAAGTAGATAGATGGAGGGTTACTTTTTTAATTTATAACACTAACATGTTTAGTAAGGATGACATAGTTTCTCAGTCTCAAGAATTCAAGAATAGAGAGACAGAACAGTCTCTTTTCAGCTAATAGGGCTTTGTTGCCCTTTCGGTAAATTCTAACGGAATCCAACAAATGTGAATCCAACCCAAATACTTGGATTTCTTCTGCATTTACTATTGGAATTAGAAACCCCAAGCAAATAATACTAAACAGAGAGGAGACAGTCACAAGTAATGCTGCTCAAAGTTTTTTCAGCAGATTCTTCATCCTAGAGAGTTTTGTTCAAAAAACATCAGGCATCCAAATTCCAAAAAGCTGTTCTCAAAGCACTTCCTTTCATGGACGACAGAGCTGGGTAAAAGCAATAGATCTTGATTTTTAGACTACTTTATTTCTGACACTTTAGGATTACTGTAGCTTTTAGGCTCAGCCTTAGGAATGCTTAGCTCCCGCTGCAATAACTGAAGTTGAGGCCTCTGTGGAACTTTGGGGTTATGTCTTTAACCTCAGCTTTCATGCATGCGATACAAGGATGCTGACGTGTTCCTCCCCATGCACTGAAGATCAGTTTGCTTGAGATGCAGCTGGAATATAATTTCCTGGAGAGTTATTTTATGTGATTGCCAGAGAACTATGACTTAGTCTGAGACGTGTCCTGAGGCACCATCACTGCTAAAACTCATGCAGCTGAATAGTTCTCAAGAGCACACATCTTGAGCAATCCATATGGCTTCAGTTTGCACTAGTCTGTGTCCTTTTGACAATGAAAGGTCCAGTTACAACTGATCAGTTCTGGTCAAGCTTGAGCTGCTTGAGATTGGTGGCTGTATTCTACGCGCTCCATGGTCTGTGCTTCAGATATTTTTTTCATGTTAGAAGCTTAAAAGAAAATATCATTTTATGCTAGATAGTGTAAGTGAATTATGAGCTTGAAAGTAACCCAATACATTTAAAGGACATTTCAGTTTAGAGTTTTCCCCCTCCTTATAACAAGCTAGTTTGTTGCACAATCACAGTTGATCACTTAAATAGAAGAACTGTATAAAATATTTTGGAATAACATAAAATCTCCAGAAACTTGCATTACGTGGCGGAATGTTTTTAAAATGAGTGTTCGGTTCCTTCTTACAACAAATTTCCTCACAGCCTCGCAAGAAGCCAATCCCAGTGTCTCCTATAAACTCTTAGGTAAGAAAATGCCACCACTAAGTGGGTGATATGATGATTCTATTCTGGCCTCTGTTCTTATCAAAACATTCAATATAGAATGTTAATATTTTTCCAAAGAAATAAATGAAAAATACAATATCTACAAGAAATGCTCACTTCCAAAAAAACAGAGGAAATGTTGATTATACTTGATTAAGTGTGTGTTTTGCCACTGAATTTGCTACTAAGTGTATTCGATAGGTTTTTATATTCTATAAATACGCACCATGCTGTGTCACCGTGCTGAGAAGTGTTCCAAGCTGCTTTAATATGTATACTTCAACAAGTTGAAGTTAATGCTCTACTAAGCATTTTTCACACAGATTGTATGAAAAAAACCAAAACATTAAATGCTTCTTGCACTGGTAAGTATAATAAGAAACCACTGCCAAAGGCAACGTACTCCTTGTGAAAACTTCACACAGGCTGGCAAAAGGCCTCTCTGGGTATTGCTTCTTAAAACAGGGATGAGGGGTTGAATGAAGTGGTCTTTTGTTCGTGTCCTTAGAGGAGAGGGAGAGAAAGAAAGGAAACAAAAAAGCGTAAGAAACCAGGGAAGCGATATATAGAGAAAAAAAAGCCACAAATGAGATTTAAAGGGGGGGGGGGGGGGTTAACAAAGTATTCACCCGAAACCTAGATCTCTGGAAAGAAAACTGATTCTTGGTCTGGAAAATGGAAAAATTTATATAATCTTTGTAAGCGTACTGGCTGCGCCAATGAAATACATTGTTTTTTCCACCCACTTTGTTCTCCTAAGAGCAGGAAGATTCTAAATAGTGGCTAACCACACAGACCACAAGGAATATTCTGTATGCGCATCTGAATGCATACTATGTAACGCAATCTTATCATACAATCAGAGCTATAACGTCAGTGTCTAGATACTATAGTTTTTAGAATTTATTAAAAAAATTAATATACCAGTAGAGCAAACCCTGACATTTCGCCAACTCTTTGAAGGCAGGGGTGGAGCTACACAAGGATACATTAATACCGGCTCCAAAATAAGCAGCCACAATGACAAGAGGTTCAACCGCCCTGTCAGAGCTCAGGCTGATATGCAGTGAACCATGCTCCAAACACCAGCCACATCAACAGGTCCTGGATTTTGAACCCAGTTGCATTTTGTGAGCGGAGACAGGCCAAACTCCAATGACACAGGGAAGAACGAACAGTGTCACATCGCATGCCAGTTGCTCTCCAGGCACATTCTGTTATGTCACAGGTTAATCATTGTCACTTCATTCCGCCACACGTCACATGGTCTATTAATTATTACTTAATGTCACTACACTACTAAATGGTTTGATGACTTCTGTTAGTTATTAGAACTGCTCACGCAGTGACATTCAAATAAAACTCTTCTTTTCACAGTACATTCCTGAAGAGCCAGAAAGAGAAAATACCTAGGTTTATTAGTCTTACTGACGAGATGCATTTTATTTGAACTACAGCTCTTTTCTGTGCTTGTTGATTTCTTTCACTGATAACTACAAAATACTCCTGACAACCCAAAAATAGAGACTAAAAAGTCAGCTGCGTGTTAGACAAACCACTGCACCTCTTTACATACACTTAGTACTGAAAGAATGCCATACCAGAAACTAACACTGTTATTTGTTATTAATCTAGAAAATGTGAAACAAGATGCATTCAGACACAAGGTAGAATTAATCTTAGCACTCATATTCAATCATTTGACATTAAAAAAGATTGCAGTCAAGCTGATAGCTTGTTTGCCACTCTCTTTTACGGACAAATTCTAGTATTATGGTACTTTTGCAAATTCTGCATGAGAACTAAATGAACTGGTTTTGTTTCATAAAAAAGTAGTTTCTGATGATTTGAGGGACAGATGCTTGAAGCAAAGCCATCTCTTTCTCAGATCTTTCATTTTCCATCTGTTTGGAACCCAGTATAAAGACACAGTACCTGAGCTGCCTTCCTCGTTAACCTTCCCTGAATCAAGGCATATTTAAGAAAAGTTCTGATTTTGACAACACTGCATAAGTTGCAGCAACAGTATGTTCTATCTTATAAACTGTAATAATGCTGTTTAGCTCATGCTTCAAACTGTGAGCCAACTCTCAAGAGTGTGGTTTTACACCATTTTTACACTACGGTGAGCTAAATATGAGCCAATTGCATCCCCTGAAGAAACTGTTTTAATTTGTAAACATTCAAACTCTTTGCATATTTAGTAACCTGCTACCTCTGTGTTGGATGTGCACCTTATTACCTTTTGTATATCTTTTCCTCTCTACATTGGTATAACAGTTCTACGGCATTTTGGCAAACATCAGCAGTTGACTGAAGCACTGCACAGCTGAAAGGCAATTACAGCAAGGTAGTACAGCAGGAGCTCCAAAAGAACATGTGGGATGTATCTTGGGCATCTGTAACTGTATATAAAGTATCCCTGACATATATTTAGCTAACCTTATCTTTAAAACCTCCAGTGTTGGAGATTCCACAATTTCCCCAGACAATTTTGCGTTTAGGTAGCTTGATATTCAGAAAACTTCCCTAAAGACTAAATCTCCTTGCTCCAGGTCAAGTTATTTTGGTTTTTTTTCCTGGTACTATTCACACTGACTACGGAGAACAGTTCAGTCTTTTAAGTTGCATTAAACCTTTCACTTCTTTGGACACTGTTACCGCCACCCCCCCTTAGCCTGTTCTTCTATAATTCGGTTCAAACAACTCCAGTTTCTTCCCACTTCTTTGTTAGTCTCTTCAGGAATATTTTCAATGAGACTATATCTTATACAAAATTTAGTGCCCTAAGTTGGACAAAGTACTCCAGCAGCCTTACCGGAAATGAATGATTACGTCACATTTTATGGAGAATGTTCCCCATTACCATACACCAAGAGAGTATTTACCTTCTTCACAGTAAAATCCCATTAACTTTTGTTCTGCCCATGATTCGCTTTTACTTTTCTCCCTCAGTCCTTTAATACAGTACTGCTGCTTAGCCAGAAGTTGCCCAGTCTTAACTGGTGTAGACAATTCTTTCCACCTGTAAACGTAACTTCATAGAAATTCTTATTTAATTGTATCCTCTTTTCTAAATTACCAATTTATCAGTATCTGGGTGAGTTAAATCCTACCCTCCAGCCCACTCACAGTCCATACTTGCATTACATCACCTAAAAATATTTTAAACATATTTTCTAGACAAGAAAAAGTAGTGTTTGTGAAGAATTTGTTTGCTGAGGGAAAGTCATGTTTGAAACGGACATCCCCGAGCACGGTATAAAACTTAACCCTCTATAGACAGACTGAGACCCTCAGAGATTTGCAAGTGAAGAACACGCAAGCAGGGAATCATTGCTTATGAAGCTTGTTTTTTCTAAAACCATGTGTCTCTTTGGGGTAGTAGGCAAAAGAAATCCTGTGATCAGAAATATTTTCTGTAGAAATCTTTTGTATACTTATTGAGTGTTTACTAGCATGCCCCAGAAGGTGTAAAATAAAAAGGGGGTTGTGCATCTGGTCACATTGTATGAATCTGAGGAGTTGTAATCAGACCCTGGTGACAGGAAGACTAAGCCTGCATTCCCACGTTCAGAAGAATGCAGACAAAAAGGTATGTTCCCCCGAAGGCGGAAATAAAGTTGCAAAGACTGAAAAGCTGTATGTAGATTTTGTTTAGATTGCTGGGGCTTAATTTTCCACAACTTACTATCTGGAAAAAGTTAGTGGCATACAGACTTGGAGAGCGATCTGCCTTTTAATCTTTTAATTCCTGTCTTTACTCAATCCAACTGGATATGCTTACATTGCTACACCATTGTAAAAACAATAAATCTCTCTTTTTAAAATAAAATATGAAGAGAAGCGCTGCTATTGCATCCTCTACTTGAAATTGTTCTTGGGAATAGAGCAGTTGATATAACAGGTAATGAAAGTCCCATCCCGCCCTTCCCTCAACAATAAAAATTAATATTACCAAAACAAAAATCAGGCAATGAGTGCTTTTATCACCTGCATGTATTTTTCTTCTCTCCTTGTTAATATTCCTGATGACTTATATTCTTATGGGGGGCGGGAGGAGGAAGAGAGGGAGAGAATGAATGAAAACAAGCCTCCCTTACAGTGTCTAGTATATTCAGGTGTTCTTTCAGTCAAAACACTCAGATGGCACCAAAGAGTCACACCCAAAACATTACAGAACACACAGTTCCAGGGAATTTAATCTTTCATCCATCACAAACACAGAGCAGCCCAAGTTTAATGAAGCTATATTCAGAGATACATCAAATCTAGAGGATAAAACTGGCCTACAAATTCTTCTGAGGTAAGTGTTCCCCTCTCTTACATTAAGCCAAAAAGTTTTCTATACCATCCTTACAGCCATTCTGAGTCTATCTTAAGCAGTAGGGAAGCAAAGAAGAAAAAGTTCCCAAGGCAGTGTGTTCACACTGTATTTAATTAACTGGCCTTTCTGAGATATCAACTTTAAATAGTACTTGACAAGAAGGCGAAGGCAAAACAAACTCAGGATTTAAAAAAGAAAATATCTGGGAGAAGAGGTAGGAAAGGTGTTTGTACATCACCCGGTAACTTAGTAGGGTGGGCACCTCCTGGCACATTCCACATTATTAACAGCTTACAAGCTACAGGGACACTGTAAAACTAGCAGAGAAAAAAGTTCCTTCAATTATACATATTTCTGTTAGCCTTATGCATGAGTAAGAATTATAAATCTAGGAACAATATTGCATCTCCTTGAGGAAACCTTTTAAGTGCTTTGGGAAAAAAAAATACAACTAATTGAAGACAGATTTATAGAGTTATCTGGTAAGACTGGGACCGAGTCCAAGGGTCCTTCATCCCTCTACCTCATTAGCAAAGTTTTCCCATACAGAAGCATTAGAGAATTTCTGTTTCCAGTCCAATGCTATCAATAGACATTTAATATTTTGGGCAATCATTTAGAAAAGTTATCACACACCAGGCTGTTTCTAACACATATGGTATGGTATCAAGTTTTTACTTTGTGTTCTCTGATCTTCTCTATTTCTGTTCTTCCTAAAGCCACATAATATTACTCTATTAATATAAAAAAAAAAGTTCTGAAAGAAGCAAACCAGTCCCATGCCCCTTGGCAAACAGCCACATCCGAACCTGCCATTTGCTGTAACTAAGAGTTTATTTAAGGTCAGACTGCAACATTTTAAAATGAACTCACATATTTTCTGAGAAGCACGTTACCAGGTAAAAAATCATAACCCAGAAAAAAGTCACCAATAACTCAAACATTTCAGGAGGCTTATTAAATAAAATCTAGCTTTACAGTCATGTAAACAGCAGAGATCCTTATAATGAATGGGCAGAATACACTACAGCAGATCAGGAATTAGAAAACTAAATTAGAAACCCAAATCTCATTTGCTATAAAAGCAAACGGCTCTTTGTTCTTGAAAAGGAAGTTGCTAAGATAATGCAATGAATCACCCTTCTGCAGTCAATTTCTGATGCTTAACCCTTTCTATATTTCTATTACCTAATTATACAGGCATCAATTCAGCATTTTGTGAAAAAGTGGGTATCATTAACGTCTCATCTCACAGCTTTATGAAATTAAAATTACTCAAAACTACCTTTTCTCCATATAGCGGACTTCTAGGTCAGAGATAAAATTCCATGGCATGTTTCAAGAAAGGCTAAGGAATGTATTCACTTCTTTCTCGTAAATTAATACATTCCAGGATTCAAAGTTGTATGCCAGTGATGACCCTACCTGAATTTGATGAGAACCAATACTACTGTGGCTAGCTAAAGCACTGTGCGTTACATACACACGCGGCACCTCTGCCTGTCGTTTTACCTTTATGCCTGCTGTATGGGGTCTGGCTGAGATGGCATTAATTTTCTTCATACCAGCTCTTACAGTGCTGCGTATTAGATCTACGACAAAAACAGCGCTGACTACACACCGATGTTTCAGCTATTGCTAAACACCTTTTTATATCATCTGTTTTTCACTCTGTGCCGTCCCCCTAGTGAATAGATTTTGGGAGGGGAGACACAACCAAGTAGGTGACCCAAACTAACCAAAGAGATACTCCATGTCATATGATGTCATGCTCAGTAATAAAATGGAGAGGAGGGAGTGCTTCCTCTGTCGCTCAAATGGAATAACCAGTGCTCTCTGAACAGAAAAACTTGAATTTCAGATGAAATAGTGATGTATGCCTCTCAGCAGCCCAGCGTGTAGCAAAGAGACAAGTTAATGTACTGTAGTGCCAATACAGTTGGTGAAACTCTATGACAGTGCCAGTGCATAAATTATATCTGCTGTTGCAGCTCTTTTTCCAAAGTGTTGGCAATATTGATCATGAAATAAACCCAAAGATTTTTCCACTGAACATCAAAGTCAACAGAACAAAACCTGAGTCTGAGGCTGGGTATTTTGTATAAAGCAGTCCCACTTTTTTCTAGACAGTACCTCTTTCTCACCTTTATGAACTGTTAAAGCCTTAAGAATCGACCTTTTCTGCTCCTTCATAGAGCTCAGAGAGTCTGCCTGTGAGGCAGAGGAGAAACGTACCCTGTTTGGCATAATTTTCATCGTTCAAACTAGATATTTTTTCAAGCTGAGATTTTCAAATAAGCTTCCAAGCCTTACAACTGAAAAAAATACTCAGAATACAGTCACAAGTGGTTCTCATGCCCTAATTACAGTGCTTTCTCAATTTCTCACCCATCAGAGGACACGCATCTCTTCTTGCATATAAGGGGAAGAATGTCTGTAACTGAGTGTGATATTGTTAACAAGAGAATTTAATTGAGAAACATTTTTGCATTGTGCGTTAGGTGTGACTCTTCGTTATGTGATATGTTCATGGGTGACAGGCAAATTATGCCTTACATCTGTAAAGATGTGTAAATGCCTCATTAAGTTTAATAATTATCTGTTAGAAGGGCAGTTCCACAAGAAAATATCTGCTACTGAAAAATAGAAGGGACACAACGAATCAACACTGCAATTGTATCATCGCTGACCTTGCTAAATAAATTCACCTGCCCAGAAATATTTTTATAAACATATTAATAATGAATGTTATATTGTAAAAAATGTATGAATGGGTTACACCATGAAAAGGTTATCAAGTAGCCCATGAAATTAGACACAGACTATATTTTCAGATTTGAGCTCAATTCAGCCTGAATTTGTATGTTAATTCACATACGACAGAGGGAGAAAGCAGAAGATGGAAGAGAAAGGACATTACTATGAAACATGACACGTAAAAGGAAACTTTTTAAGAACACCTTCTTTTCAATCAAAAAACAGCAAGTATCATCTTTGACAGACAAAGATCAGTAGTATATGACTGAAACATAACGAACAAAAAAACCCATCACCTTCCTGGATGTGGCAGAAGACAAGGTATCCCAACAATAAGCAGCTCTCGAGGAAAGCTATACTATCCCATTTACATGGACAACTCAGTTTTACAGCTAAACCAGGATTATACAAACCTGGGAAACCAAAACAGAACACTATCAACTTCTGTTCACAATGAGGAGGTGGTTAGGCAAACGAAGTACAAACTTCATAATAGCCAACTATGCATTTTGACACATACCATTAAACAAAAAATTAACCATTTTATTATATTTAACATATTTACAAAATAGTACAAATTAAAGTACTGTAACTCCATTATTGCATGACAACAAAACCTCCATACAGGCAAAAGTAGCACATGAAAGAGACACTCCAGAATATTTAGGAAGTCTTTGGTACTCAAAATATAGTTTAAGATGCAGCATTAACTCAATCAATACAGGGCATTAAACACACAATGACATGTAGATTTATACCACAAAAGTAAGTTTAGCTATGGCTTTCATTCTTCTCAAAAGCTGATTACTGGACTCAGGAATCGCTTAAAAGCTTTACGGCAACTTTAAGATCGAGAGACTACTCAAAATTATTCTAAAACCAAGCTGTTGAAAATGACTGATGTATTTCTCAACTTGTATTGAATTAAACTGCCTCTTCTCAGGAGAACTATATGACAGCAAAGCACTAAACACTTCACAGGCCTAGAGCTTATTCTTCTACCCCTTGAGCAGGCAAAACTGTGAAAGAATCAACTTTGTCTACTTAAGGAATATAGGATCAAGCTCCCAATAAACAATAGAACTGCATGGCAAAACATGATCAAAGACAGTATACTCCCTAGTCTACACTGCTGTACACATAATTTACAAATTATGTTTTATGCATAATCTACATATTTACAAATGCTCTCAATTGTTCCATCAAGTAATGCACTCAACACAATCACAGTTTACATAATTTTGAGGTAAATCCTTGAAAAGTTAGAGCATCAGCAGAGTTTCATCTGCAAGGCTGAATCTCCCAAGTAGAGGATTTCTAATTAGACGATCCCCTCTTTCACCTGGTCACACAGCAGTGTATGCTAGGTGTAGCAGATGGGCAAGATGGCTGCAGAGACAATGGGGATTATTGTGAATCCTCTGTGCTGTGCTTGGTTCTTCCTGATGGCCAGAAGGAGGCCAGAAAGAAGTGAAGAACACTGGGGACAGGCAAAAAGAATCTGAAATACGTACTAGCAGATTCTGGTCTGTGGATGAACAGTGGGTATTATGTCGCTTGTAGAGTGGTAAAAACTGCGGTGCTAACTCGTGCAGCATGTATGCACGCTAATTGCAAGATGCCTATGTGCAAAGAGGACAGGGAAAAACAAGAGAGAGGATGTGGGACAGGATGAATTAACTTTCTTGATTGGTCAATATTACCCTAGAAAGAAAATGCATTTTTATTTTCTTAGAAGTTTTCAAGCCAGATTAGACATTATCTAAGTATTCGAAACTGCACATCTGAAGACATCACCCACATTTATTTTAGCTTGTAACTACAGCACCTCTCACCCTCCATAAATACATTAAAACACTGCCTCACCAAGCAGCGGACACCACTTCACAACGCCTGATGTTTCAAGCTAGCTAACCTAGACACAATTTCCTTTGGGATGTTCATAACACTGCAACAAGCTCACTCTCTCATTGAACTGCCACTAACATCCCAGGGAACAAGAGAGGAAAGGGCACAAAGTAGTCTGCAAGTTCCCTTTGCATTACCTTACAAGAGTATAAAAGGAGATAGAAACTCCTAACTAGGAAAAGACATCTTAGAGTTGGAAGCATCAAAGCTCATCTGAATCAATCAAGAGGTTAAGATAAACAGTTCTGTTCTTGAGGGGTGACATCATCTTGCATTAGTATATGCTCCTTCAGAATAGACCTAGAAGATTTATTTAATATTAATGCTGAAAATTTTAAAACTGGTCTTGTCACGACTATCCTCAGTTGCACTTTTATGGTCAGCTGCTGAAATGAAAAAGCCTCACACAAAGACTTGGGATGACAAAGAAAGGATCCCACAATTCCACTTTGTGGACACTTTTTCAAGCGATACCACATCACTACACCTTTTTAAAATGTTGTCTTCAAACACATTGTTAGAAGTTTAGGCAGGACCTCAAAGTAGTCAGTTAACTAATTACATATGCATGAATGCTACTCATGTTTACTACATTCATATTTCCTTCAGAAGGTTTTTGTGAGTGTAGAACTGTTTGTCAGGTGATAAGTAGTAGTTTGATGTTTCAAGACAAGTCTACTAACTATACTTTATGCCCATTGGAATGACTGAACTCTGTTTTCTGCATGCAGTGATAAGGAATAATAAGCCTTCATCTCCTTGTACCATCACAGATGTTAGCTAGAAGAAAAGAGACTTATTAAATATTCAGCCATAGCTAGTATTCATGGTGTAGTACAGGGTGAAATGAAAAGGAGTATAAAGAAAATTGTTTTCCAGAGATCTTCTGGGAAGGTGAGGGTTGGACTTTGTACTGATCCCCAGTGACTGCAAACCAGCAGGTTGTTTCTTGCACAGCTCTGGGCAAGGTAATAATCTGTCAGCACAAACTTCTGTATAAATCCCAACATTAAGACTGGAAGGTTCAGACAGACAAAAATGCTGCTGTTTAAATACTTAACAAGACCAATAACACTTTGAAGATATTAAATTTTTAAAATCCCTGAAACTGCTGGTCAGCAGAGGAAAGTTTTTAATTCATTCATCCTCTTCAACGTAAGTTGATGGAAACCAGCCCACCTAAAAATGGAAAAAGCAGAACAAAATAATACATGAGATGCACAGGGTTGTTTTGAACAGCTGAACTAGCCAAAACAAGGATGGATCTGTTTAGTAAATATAAGATTACAAAGATAAACTTGACTGACCTGCCACAGTTAGGGTAAGTACCCCAAATAAAATAATAACTTGCAGATATGATGATTTGGAGACTAAATCTTCTTCCCCCCCAAAAAACCCCACCCTTTTTCCCAAATTGGAAGTCTAAGCATTCAGAAAAAAAGTCTAGAAATGCCAAGAGCAGAAGTAGTTTTACTACAGGCAGGATGCTGCTATTTTTTGAATGAGTAGTTAAATATTTAACAGGTTTCAGTCAGGTCCAGCGAATACTCTTCCAAAGGAAATAGCGACTGATTTGACTGTACTAAATGGAGTTGAATTCCATTGCCACCAACAGGAGTGTTAAATAAGACAGAACTGGAAGGCAGAGTCCAGAGTTTTACACTTCATAAGTTATAATGCTATCTCCATTCTGAAATTAATGATGTGTCAAAGAAGGATTGTGTAAGATACAGGGAAGCAATGTCCTGTATTTCTTATTGTCTTATCTATTTGCTTTAGGCTTTTCACTCAGACTTCTTTATACCTAAGTCAATTTAATACCTGTGAAAGACCTCAAAACCAAACCCAAGAGCATGATTGGAAGGAGTAACTGCGTAAATTTTGTTTTAGACTACCTGGCCAAAATACGTCCAGAGGTGAGCTTATGATCTGAAGTCCAGGCTGTGAAAGCCATCAGAAAGAACGCTAGTATATAACAGGGCATCCCTTAGGATGGGGGTAGCTGCATTAGAATGAGATGCTCAGTTTTATTCACAGGTAAAATGTATACAGGATAACCGTTATTTCTTCTGCTTCCCTACTTCTTGTATAATTGACCATTCCACTTTAAGATCATAACCAGGCTCATGTACATTAAAAAAGGTTCTCAAAATTGCATAAAGCAGTAAATCTGGACATCTACTTCAACCGGACTTGCAACTTGCATTTCCAGCTTCCAGCCAATCTACTTTCTTTCACCTCGCATTCCTTGACCCTGCATCTCAGCCCTTTAGACGTGGCAACAGCAGCCTCAAACACTTCTGACTAATCTGCATTAAAAAGCAGTATACTAGGATTGAAACAAATATTGCCTTTACAGATCAAAACCAAAACTTTACTTCCATGCAAGTCTAAGAATGCAGTGTAAAGTGACTTTATAGAAATCCCTGCTAAATATGCCACTTCATATGAGCCACCTTTTCAGAGCTGAAAGAAACAGCCTCCTATAAAAAAGGAGGCTGATTCCATTACATTACAGTCTGGCAGAAAGGTGTGGAAATCATTCTGTGTTAAACTGCTGAACAGACTTTCACGGCACCAGGAACCTGAGCTTTTGACCCCAAATACATGTGTGTGACAGAGTTCAAGAAACTTCAACTGTAGCTGTACTATTAATCCTGGTTATTTTCTAACCATATAAACTTGCCCAAATATTCAGCCTGGTAGGTCACATTAAATAACTGATTAATTTACATGCTGGGAAAGCTGCCTGGCAAGACTCCTGCCTGGCTCCTACAAAACAGAGATGAGAACATGTTGTATCTTGTGAATTTAAACATACAAAGAAGGTTTATGATGTAGGAACACACCTTATTTTTTTTACAAAATCACCGTCAGTGAAGGCAGAAATAAAGAAAAAAAAAGCCAAACAAACAACCTTACCCTTCCATTTACTTCACCTCTCCACCAGCCATTCGCACTCATCTTTGTATAAATTTTGACAACATCCCCTTTCAATAAGGACAGTTCTCTCATGTCTCTTGCACAGAAGTCATACCTGGCTATGGCAATGCCTATCACCTTCGGACTTAGCACTGAAATGAAACAGACATTGATATTATTACAGTTTGTTAATTGAAGGCTACTAAAAGTAATGTAAATAGCAGTACTCTATATATACAGCAATGATTTCACTACATACACTGGCATTAATTTTATGCAAATGTGAAAGCGTCTGCACTATACAGATCAAGAAGGTGAATTGTGTAAAAGTTGAAGGGATTTTATGTGATTTCTTTAAAGTTCTTTTTATTTTTAGAAAAAAGTCAAGCTAGATGAACCTTATAAAGTGTCTCACACCCAAAAATTGCTAAATACATTTGCAATTATTGTATTTTTGTGCTTCATAATAAAACTTGCTGCCAGTTACGTGCATCAACATATTTTACAGGTCACTAGTTTCTTTCCAAAAGAATTATTAGCATTTACAGTTGATTTAACTTTAAACCTCTAATGAAGCAAAACAAACAGAATAAGGTGCTGTTCTTTCAAAAACAACCTCCAAGTTAAATATTAATGCGCTTAAAATTGAAAGCTAACATCAGCATGAACAAAAAAGTAAAGAGTTTCCACAGGAAATCTGTACGGATCATTTGTTACAATCCACACGAACACTGGCTGATGTAAATATATTCTTTTTAGGAGCTTATTCTGTAAATCACCAGTGAATTTATTCTACAAAACTTTTCATCAAGAAAAAAAATCCTGTTTCAGTGAAATTAGTACTTAAAAATTGTAAGCTACATCAATATGTAAGCATTTTGCCCATGTAAAGCCCAGATGTTTTAAGCAGTAACAAATTGTGAAATATTTTTAAAAAGCAAATGTGGAAAAAAACCCTCATTTCAAAACCCAGCACCCCTCTCCCAAATAGTTTTATAGGAAATTATGCTTTTTAACCCTGATGTAGAATGTCCAAACTTGCAAAAGAAACCCTCAACTGTCCCAATTAGAGGAAAGGGGGCATAGCACCTATGAGATAAAGGCCTTTGACCTGAGCAGTTTGGAAAAAAAACCACCTACTACTCCACTGCATTTTGTAGTTGGATTATTTGGCCAAAGCATTCATTTTTTATTTTTTTTCCATTAATGTCATTTTCCCTTGCAGTTGTTTTCCTATGTAAGTCACCATGGATAGGAATTTACCAGCACAAGCAAGCTTCCTACTGAAAAGATTTCAGAAGAATTCATCATATGATCACAATGGATGACTTCATATAATGTATGTATAATTATCTTCTTTTCTCAGAACCCTTTCCAATTTCTCAGAAATTCCCAATCGTCTTTAGGAGATACCATTAAGATTCAAGTTTTAGCAGCACCTTCAATAACGTAATACTAAAAGTTCATAGCTAGTTGCCTTTAACTTAAATCAGGAACACAAAACATGGCAAATGAGCTAGAAAAATTTGACGGTATCAGCTCTGCTTGTATTTAAGATGTCTTCTAACCCCACTGGGGACATTTCATAGAAACAGAGGCTTTTGCATAACAGTATTAAATACATAAAACTCATTATATATTCAAATATTTTTAGCTTACAGAGACAATACAAACAATTTATTTTAAAATAACAACAAATACCGTGTTTAAATTATTATTTACTATAAAAATGGAATGTCTAAAAACCTGTTTTGGCAACAGATTATGCCCTTTTTATATCATGCCACTAAAGTTTAGTCCAACATTTCAGACTGCTTATGTAGAGTATGCTTATCAGATACTTGATACAGGATGTATAGGATGCCATACAAAAGAGAATCAGCATCTCAATGTATTGCTTATATTTACACTGTGAAGATGATGTTAAAATCTAGGTGATATATTAAGTATATTAAAGTTCAAGCATACTTTTTCCCCCCTCTAAGTCAGATGTGGGTGCTACCTGTTTAGATTCTGACATGAATGTTATGTCCTATACCTTATCAGGATTTCAGTAATCAATTTTACAAGGAAAGAAGACATCATGGGCAGCAATTGTTTTGGAGAAAGAAAAAACAAAGAGAGCCGTTATTGATTGTAAGGTCAGTAACCATTCATAGGCGTGCAGCAATATCACTGGCAGATTTGGGGAAGCATCACAGGATGAAAGGGGAGCAGGGTATCATTTCAGATTCTAGAAAGGAGATAAATGGGGCCAGGAAGAAATTTACACAAGGCAAAGATGAACAAATTTGGTAAAACATGGAAGAAAAGAACTAAGGAGGGAAGAAATGCATGGAAGAATAATAAAGAGGGAAAATACTGAGGAAACTTAGGATAGGAAAAGAAGGAGGGGCAGATGGTGGGGAAAGGAGGACTTCTGTTTTTCAAGTTGTGAAGCCAGGGAGGAAAAGCAGAAAGAAGCGAGAGAAATCAAAACCATCTATCTCCAAAAGTCTTCAGGCAGAAAGTAGCAGAATTTAGATTAATTTAGAATCCAACATCCATATTTTCAAATAAAAGTTATGCTCATGATAGGAACTATATAAAAGGAAGCCAGATGAATGATGGAATACAGGAAAATGACAGTGCTAATTTTGGAAAAAAATATTAGCCATATCTCTCTGGTGACATAGTCCCAAAACCAACTTGAGTAGAGACTATCAACCCTGAATTCCCAATCAGAGCTGTCCCGGGATAAATGAAAGTTAAGGGAAGACAGTCAGCATCTGGAAAGGGCATCCGTACAGATGGGAGTGAGAAGAAACACTGAGTGAAGGAGAGAAAGAGGATATCTACAGGGAGAATGAGGAAGGAGAGAGAGAGAATGGGATTAACAACAGAGACTGACAGAAAGAAAGCGCCCAACAGGAGAATGTGAAAGTGAAATTAAAGAGGGGAAAAAAGAAAAAGCAAGAAAGAGAAAAAGAAGCTATTGAGAAAGCAGTAATAAATAAACCTGGTGTATTAGGAGGGAGATACTCAAAGGATTAACAGGAAATAGAGTGAGAAATCTGAGGAAGGTGAATAGAAGGTACATGTGTGAATGAGAAAAATACACTTTTGCTTAACCTAGTCTTTCCTTCTGCAAACAGAAGAAAAGACAGGGAACTGTCGTCAGCTTTGATTCCCATTAGAGTACATTGGAAAAGCTTCTCATTGACAGTGAGATAGATATGCTACAAATGCATTTTAATACTAGTTTGGGCCACTGATGAAGGAACTGGGGTGCCAACAAAAGAGTCTCCATATGATCACAGCAGGCTGCTCTAGCTTACATTTTTGCCTGCACTTAAATTCCACAAGGGTCAATGTATCATTATAGAAGTTGTGAGTAGATGTTTCTCTCTCCTTGTGGTACAGCCTCCTCATAATTCTGCAGCCATAGCCCCTAAGGGTTGCTCTTGTGTATTATTTTCCATGCTCCTTGAAGCAATGCACGTTTATTTGCACTGTTTAACCAAAGCTCAGTTCTATTATACAAGCATGGGCAGCACCTCCAGTAGTGCTCAGTAGACAGTTTAACCCTTCGGGAGATGGGTTACCAACTTCCATATCAGCAGAGCTAAGCCAGCTCTGAAGATCCTTTAAAAAAAAAAAAAATACTTGTAACATCCATTAAATAAGTATTCCTTTATTTAATGTAAGCAAATTCTTTGGCTATTTTAAAAAAGATGGTTTTGCTAAGAACATGCCACATAGTCTATCCAGCAGAACGTGAAATCCCATTCAAACAGGTAGATAAGCTTAAATTAAGAATTACTCATCAATATTTTTCTTTAATGTTTTGTACTTGTATGAAGAAGTACTTTACACAGCATATTGCAATATGCAAGATATCGAATCCTTACTGTTACAGTTATTTAAGAATTTTCTGATAAAGCGGTTTTTCATAGGAAAAAAGGAATATAATTATAATTTGTTGAAACCATATATGGGAACATGTGATAGGCTTAAAGTAACCCTGAATCTTGATTGCTGTTCTATCACTGTAGGCCACTTCACAATTTTGTTTTCATGGAACCGATACCAGTTTCAGTAAGAACCGACTTTATGATCAAGTACTGTGCAGTTGAATGAAAGAGGTCGTCCTCTATCGTCACCCAAAATGATAGAACCTCACAGTATTCGCCTACAATAAAGTGCCAAAACTTAACTCCTTTGTGTTCTCCAATTCAAATGAGATGAGTGCTTCAGACATTCCAGTTAAATGTCATGACCACCAGGTGAACAGCTATACCAGAATGGCTTTCTATTAATCTTTTCTACAATGTGTACTTTATATAAGTAAATGTCAACTGGAAGAGTGCCTTAAAGCTTGGATTCCGAGTCACTGTTGTGACTACTGAAAGGAAGTAGAAGTATCTGCCTCCAAAAAAATCTATATGTAAGGAGACAGAAATAGAAAAAACAGAATCCAAAACAGTGAACAACTGAGAGGCAAAACAATCAAGAGCAGTATAGGACATTGAGATTGAAATCCCTGGCATGAATCAGAGAGACGCTCATCACAAGTAAGCACACTAGCAATTCTACTACTGAGCTGCTCCCTACGTCCTTTTCCCCTCTAGAAACTGCGGAAAGCCTTAAGAATCCATCTCTGGGCACTGAACAGCTTGGATGGCCTCTGTGGGGCAGACATAAAACATACTGCCTACTTGGATGTCCTAGTCAGATCTTGATTACGACTACATCCATGTTCGTGCATGCTAGACACCTCCCTTCCCCTAGTGCAAAAGCCAACCCCACTCACGATTTCCACAACTCAGGCCAAGTCCTCCACCCCCTGTACACAAAGGTGTGCCAGTGTAATGTGAGTGAATGCTGCGTTAGCAGCAGTAGCTCCTTCCACATGCTCCTCGAAGGCATTTACCTTCCTACTAGCAAAATTCTTCTTGAATCGTCCAGCGGTGCAGTTCACCTCTTTGAAGACCAGGTCTTAGAGACCAGAGCAAGTCACAGCCATACTGAAGCACTAACTGAGACTACCACTGCTACTACTTCAAGCATTTTTATGCAGTCTCTAAGTTTAAAATGTTTGCATTTACTAAAGCCAGGGATGGTTAAATGAGAATAAAGAAAACAATATTTAGAAAACAGATGGGTAAAATTAATAACAATGTTAACGCAGAATTTAAAGAAAGCATTTTCTACAAAATAACTACTGTATTCTAGGATGCTGCTGCAGTATGGTTTGCTGCAGGGATGGGACGAATATATCATTTATCTATAAGCAGTGAAATTTTCAGGTTTGTGCATTTGAACAAATACATTAAAATATATATAGCTCATAGATGACAACTACACAGCAAATTAACAGATAAGTGATCATTGATTGAATCTACTGCAACTATTGAGCTTTGAAACACCTATTCAAACTTATGCTTGTATACACTTTTTCAAAAGTTTGAGAGTTTGATTTTTGTTACACTCCAAGAATAACGTGTAATAACTCAGTTTTTGGAGTCAGATAAGAACGGAAGTATTAGATTCGTCCCTTCCCTTGCTTGCTGCACATAGAAACAACGGAAGCAAATTTAGAAGAAATATAAAAGCAGTAAAGCAGTACCTGACCAGAAAGGAGTGGAGGAAGGGGGAACAAAGCTGTAGTCTGGAGGAGTTACAAAAGAAAACCCACAGAACAAAGAAGGGGCTTAGAGAAAGAAAGAGAAAAAGAGAAAAGCAAAAGAACATTGAAATATTGTCACAAGATTTAAATAATAGTTTTTTAACTATATAATTCATTGATAATAAGGAAACTAAGGTTCCCTACTAAGGATGTCTGGAAGGAAATTGACTATAATAACTAGAAAATTTGGATCTATTATTTCATTTTTAACAATTGCATTTTTCAAAAAGTAAAGTAGAAAGACACCCATTCAGGGTTTCAGAGAAGCAAATGAAAACTGCAGACTCTTGCAAATATTTTCGGATTTAACAGAATATTTGTTTCTTCTTTAATTTTGTGTGGACCCCACTTCCTAACAGAACAAAAAGCAGGAACTCATGCACATGTAAGAATTCCTCTTGAGCCCAGGAAGATTAGTCACACGCCCTTAATTAGGAATATAGTCTAAGTACCAGTTGCACCAGGGTCTCATAATACGCATGGGAAAAAGTATGCATTTTGTCCTGATAATCATTAACATTGATAGGAATTCCACAGCTAAACTGCATCCTCTAAGGCCCAAACAGTATTCCTCGTCTTTGTAGTTTTCCCTGACTTGAGAAAACACCCTTGAGCAAGCAAAAAAGCGTTAAGTTTGGCCTAGGCAGAACCAGCACATCATCCTAGTCCCTGTAACAGCTTCCTCAGATGAAAAGTTAGAGGGGCACTTGCTCTATTGCCAACAAACCTAGGGTCAATATGTTTTTAAATACAAAGTTAGATGAAGTGAAATAAAATTCCTTCAAATGGAACTACAGTTTGTTGACGTGTTCTCCCATTTTGTCCCTTTTTTGAAGAGACAATGAAGATATATAGTGTACGAAGTCTAATAAAATTGGGAAATTTGCTCCCAGCTGTGATTTGGAAAGGGAAGTCCATCTTCAACTGTATAAATGATAACGTAGCTTCTAAATTATACCCAATAATATCTATAATTACTGACCAGGAGCGTTCCTTAAAATTGTAGCAGGATTATATTCATCACATACAGCTGTTACACTGAACATATTCTTGTGACTACATATGAAACAAAATCATTTTGGTTCACAATGGTTATTTGCAGGAATGACGACTAGAACTATTTTATGCAAGGAATTAACAAAGAATCCATGGTGGAGGTAATGATACGGTTTTGTGCCTCTCACCTGGATGAGTATAGATATATTTGTGACAATGAAACTACCAGCACAATTAAACTAAACAGGGCCAATACTGTATTTTAACATTGACAAGCTATGGCTTACTTGTTAAAAAAACCTCACAACATAAACCAACAGCAGTATCTCAAAGTAATACAAAAGAACTATACTCCAGGGCCTCACACGCACTAGGAACTCACTTCTGATCCTTCACAGCGACGAGCCTTTCTCTGCCTCCAATACTAAATGGATTATCTGAAAATGCATGAGGTTACCCGAGGAACTCCTTTATACTGGAGCTAGTAACCCACATGACAGCTTGGTGTGGAAATATGTTACACAAATCAAAAGGGCACCTTGACTGAAGCAGCGTGCCCATTCTTAGAGACAAATAACTGCCTTTATTTCTACAAAAGGACAATTATAGTGTGCAGAAGTAGCGTGCAGGAGTGAAGATAGGTCAGGTGCTACATAGGGGGTGGGGGGTGGCTGGTCCTTTCCTGGCCATACATTATCTTAATTTTTTGAGAATTTTTCTGGTTGATATAACTGAAGATTTGTTTTTACTTGTGAAATTCTGGACAACTAAACCTATGTGGGCAAGGAAATCCTACTAGATTTCTACAGATAACTAGTCTATTTTTAAAGGTCGGCGGTAAGGGTTTTGGTGTTGGCTTTTAAGGAGAAAGGCTGAGTTCTTTCGTTTCCTTAAGGGTTGAGATGACATTTGTTTTATTTTACTTTATTAACAGATACTTTTACACAGTGAATGGACTAAGTAGTAGAATGATATGATATAACCAGTGTACCTACTCCTAGTCTACAGCTGATGAAAAACAGTCAAATAGTATTTAGGCTTTGTGATTTAGGTTATATTAAAATCAAGGAGACTCAGATTTCTCAGTATGATTGTGCCCTGCCTCAGCAGATTGGAATAAAAACTACTCTGCAGAAGAATGTAAACTTTTCTTCCATTTTTGCCTTTATTTCATTAAATGGTCAATCATCTCTCTAATCTAATACAAAAATTAATATTTTTCTTTGTAGCAAAACAAGATTTGATCATATTACATCTAGAAAAGACTAGGACTGGAAAATTAGGAAGAAAGAATGTACCATTTCCCCAAAAATCTTCTTAATTAACTTGAATTTCTATATTGAGAAAAGTAAATGTCTGACAGCTTTTACAACAACATTAAAAGTGTACAATAAATATCGGAACAGTGGGTGACTTCTGCAAGACTAGGAGACTAAAAATCTAAGTTCTAATTAAAGTGGGATGGCAAATTAACTAGCTCCATAAAATGAAAATTTTTGTTCCAAAATTCTAATAGATGCTGAAGGGAGAAATAATTCTCTAAAAATTTAAGAAGTTACAAGGTGATTTATTATGATTCATATCAGAAATTACAAGTAAACTGAAATGCCACTTGATTTTCTTTCCTTCAATGGGTAACTGAAAACATGACAATTACAAAAAATGAATATAATCACATTGTTCCAGAAAGTGAAATTAATTTGGTATTGCCATTCAATTTCACAGCAGCTCAAAGACTTCGGCAGTAGAAAATAATACAACTCTGACAAAGTCTACAGTAGTTCAACTCATGGTCTTTAGAAATACTTTTCCCACTTCCTCTGTCAATTATATATGCTAAAGGCCAGCTGTTTTGAATAAGAAGCTGATGCCTTTTCAAAAGATGGCCTCATTAAAAATCCAGATACAGTCATGTGAATAATGTTGTGCAAAATACTGAGTTGAAACCCAAAACCTCCTTAAAATCAGCTTCAGACTGCCAAAGTCCATTGCATTCACTGGCTTCAGGCCCGTGCTTGTTAAAATAGGGTTAATGTGACATTGAATAGTTGAACAACTGAAAAAAAAAAAAAAAGAAAAGAAAGGAAAAGTACCCCTCTCTCTCTCTTCAGCTAACTTGTCTGGCTTCCTTTTAACAACTGTTTTCTTGCACTCACATTAAGTGGGAAAAGTTCAAAAAACCAGCTATGTTGTTTTTCTCACTGAGGGCTGGACATGGGGCATGTCCAACCGCTGCCCCATGACTTATTTGCTTCCTCTACTAAACAAAACTGCAGCCTAAAGTTTACCAACTTGTTTCCAAATTCAGCCCAGCAGTGTTCACACAGCCTAGATATATAGTTATCCTAACATCAACTTGGTAAAAACTAAAAGGACAGCTTTAAAACTGAGCAGCGTGACTCACAGATGGGCTGTTAATCATGGAAATTTTGCTTAAAAAAAAAAAAAAAACAACCCAAAAAAAACCCCAAAGAAACAAGCCAACACCACACATGCTAACACTTTAAAAGAAAACTGTCAAATCCATTAATGGAAATGTCATTCAGGGTCAATGTAGGTAGGACAGCAGAATTGTGGAAATTGAGAGGGGTTTTTGATCAGAATGGCCCAAGACAAAACCTGCCATTTCCCACCAGCTGAGTTTATAACATTAAAGGGCTGATATTTACTGTGGCAGAGATGCACTTCCTCATCCCCTTGACTTAAATGAGAGCATCCCACACTCATTTCTCTTGTTCTTCCATATATTACCTAAAAGGTCTTGTAAAAGGAGATGTAGACAGAAGGTAATGAGGATGTAACATAAGTCTTGTGTCCTGTAAAGTTTGAAATGATTTAGCTAATATTCCTGCAGACTAGTAAGTTGGTGGATAGTATAGATACATTCTAGCTGGCCTAAGAAAGGCAAGAAAAGAAATTGGCTCTGGTCACAGTCAACAATAACCAAAACAAATGCAAAGTAAAGCAAGCAGGGCATATCCTCTCAACAATTAAAGCCTCAATGCTGTGAGGAGGCAAGGGATGAGGAAAGCACAAGAGACAGCAAGAGGAAGAGAGATGCAAAGGGAGGTGGGAAGCTAAAGGGAGAAGAAAGGATGGGACAGAAATTCACCAAGAGTGGAGAGGTACTGAGATACAGCATGGCAGGGAGACAACTGACAGAAGTCCTGGGAAGCAGAGAAAGATAAGAGAAATGGAAGGAATAAAGAGGAACTGGGAGATAGAGACAGTGAATGAAATGCACGGAGACACACTGGTTTCTTACAATCATCTGTCCTAACTTATTTTCACTTTAATTAGGAGAGGAAAAAAGTTATAGAAATGTTATGGAACAGAGGCAAGCAAGGAAACAAAAGCTCACAAACAGCAAATGAAGGTAACACAGCCAGCTTCGTCATCACAAAGACTAGACGGGACCCTATGGTCTTTCACAGCAGTCTTCGTATTGTTAAAATCCCCATTAATTTTTATTTTCCTCTTATTATCTGTTGCAGTACAAAGATACAGCCATCATCTGCAGAATTGCAAATCTAATATTTGCTCTCAGAAACATCATATACTTTCCAGAGGCCAGCCATGTGGTAGTTTTTATCATTAACATTGAACCTGTACGTGTCCTAAAAATCATGCTAACTTCTATTTAAGTTGTAATAGGCTAAATAAAGGATACCACGTGCATTGTAGATCTTCTCAGTTCATTCCTAAAGTTCAAAACTTTTTAACTGCTATTTATATCATACAGTAGTTCATTAATTTTCAGAAGCCTACAGGCCTGTAATAAATATTAAGGTTAAAAGGCAGGCATAAAAATGATTATGATATAGTAAATCTAATGGGGTTTTTTTTTTTGAGACGTTTATGTGGTATTACTGAGCTGCTACTTCATGTGGCTACAAGATAGAAATTGTCACAGATATTATTAACACTTGTAGCCGCGTGTATGCAAATGCCTGAAAAAACTAGGCAGGACGCAGTTTAATCTCTCACCAGCACGCCTAATAGATTTTTGAATATCAGGGAGATTTTAAGTTTGGCAGCAAGACAAACTTGCTAGACATGTTTATAAACCTCCTGGCAGATCTGAATCTGCTTAGCTTCAAAAAATCCTAGCTAAAAGCATTACCATATTAATTGGTTATATGTCAAAAATGGGAAATGAAGATGTTCAAAGTACCTTGTCCTTTTAATATTTATATGACAGAAAATAATATAAAAAAAATTATAATACTCACAGTTGCCACCTGTTCTGTTACTCCTTTGTCCCACTGAGTTTTCAGATTCTTTGTATGGAAATTGAAGAGTAGTATCCAAACTTCGAAAGCCTTCTTTGAGAGAGTGGTGCTTATAGTATTCTACGAGTTCCTTTCAGAAAGGAAAAATACTATGTCATTAGAAATTGAAATCACATCCTTTTCAACATTCTGGTGTACAGTCAATGAGAGTTTTATCATACAAGTGACCTTATTTTATAATGCAACATCCCACAGTACGTGTTTGTTTTTATAAAATCAAGTATCCTAAATATTGACTGCTTTTACGCTGCCACTTAACTGGGCATTGTTTTTTTGCTTTTTGTTGGTGGTTTTTGGGGGACTTGGGTTTTTTTTGGTTTTGTTTGGTTGGTTGGTTTTTATTGTTGTTGGGTTTTTTGGTTTTTTTGTTTGTGGATTTATTTTTTTTTTAAGTAAAACCTTATTGTCGGAGTCAACACTTACTGCTCCTTTGAGCCAGGCTGAGCTGTTGACAAACAGCTGGCCTCTAAAACATTCATTGCACAAATCACGGTAGCAAGCTCACAAACAGGTAAGTAGCCCCTGTCAGTGTGGATGGGGCTCCTCAGGAGCCTGTCACATCACCGTGATTCACGTCAGCAGCAGAGTTGACCTTTCACTGCACCTTGGCCTGCTTTACATGCTCAGCACATTTTAATTACTCTTGTGAAAGTTTTTCAAATGTGCTATGAAAACTATGTACAAGAGCTGTTCTACTTTTGTTACTTCCAAAGTAGCAGAGAACACTGTGTCACTGCAGATCCCTACTTTAGGTTTCCATGGCTGCTGGCTTTGTCTCTCTTCTGCTCCCAGTTGTACTTACCCTACTTTTGTTCCTCTCTTCTTCCAGACACTGTTACTTTTTCTCTTCCGTCTACCCAGAACAAAGCAGTTGTTCCACAGCATATGCAAAGAGTACTTACACTATCTCTTGTCTACGTAACCCTCAAGGGCAGACTTCATCATACCCTAAAACTGCGTTATGAAATTACTTTTCCCTCATTGATTGTTAGCAAGGCTAAATTGGTAGCAGTGAGGCCTTTATACCAGAAATTTCTTTTGTCCTCTCAATTCTTTGACACAACGCATATCCTTTTTATTTCTTTTTTTATCCAAGTTTGTGTCCTGTACTTACATCTCTGATCATCCAGCCCTATTTTGAAACCTGCATCAGTGCGTTAAACCGCATCATTGCCATAAGATATCTGTCAGCCTGGGACTCCAGCTCCCATGCTTTGTCAAGATCCTGAGAGCGCTCTGATGTTCTCATCAGCTTCCAGTGAACCACTTGTAGCACTTGCAGACTAAGCAGCCACCTCCTTTGTGCATTTGGGGAACACCATGATTTCTGTTACTGCCAATCGTAAGATCTCAGAGTCCCCAGCCCTAACACTAAACACTTCACTGGTTTTTAAGTTGTCAAATGAAGACAGAGTGTGGAAACAGCTTGGTGCATTCTTCATCAGGAAACTGATGTTGTTCCCATTATAATAGCCACTTATTTCAATAGGATCAGGCAAAGCATAGATTTCTGCTTGATTTTTTACCACTTGTAGGATGCTCTTGTTTTACAGAGTATCAGTGGTTAAATTAAAACAATTTCTAAGGCTTCCTGGTTTTAAAGCTTCTCTCCCTAATCTTGTTTTGCATTGTCCTTCATTTTTATTTATTGTTTTAGAGTACTTGGATATGCATGCAGGAAGGCTGCAGCATAAGTTTTAATCCAATTGATTGCAGTAAATATAACATATTGAACAAGCTTCGTTTAACAATGCATCAGAAAACGCTTAAGCAGTAAAATTTTACAAATGCACTACAGTAATTTATTCAGACATCTTGTATTTATGAGTCTTGTCCGAGAAAAATGAGCTATTATGAAATTCTTTCAAATTAGAGTTCAAAAAAAAGGAATTTACTCCCAGTACAAGATGACTCCGACATAACATTGAAAATTCACTGATCTGGGCAGTTATAACACGACACTCTTACTTCAGGGAATGAACTATGGCTATAGTTGGAGTGAAGTTAATGACAGAGCCTACGTTTTGTGTGTTATTACTATAGATTGCTAGTGAGTGGTTTGCTGACACAGAGTGTAAGTTCAAAGTAGCCACACAGTTGCTTTAAATTAAACTAGTTGATATTGACTCCAGATTACTATTATTCCAACAAGAATTTCTGAGCTATTAGCAGTTTAGACAGTCCCATTCTCTCGCCACACTTTGCCTGTTGCACCAGGACCAGGAAGACCAGCCTGTCACAATTTTTTCTGGGCTCTCTGACACAGCTGCACCTTATATCCTTCTCCTCTGAATTTACATGTCAATAGGCATCATTATGTTCAGAAGTACAGGTGTACATGTGCTAGGCTGGGAAGGAACCTTCACTTAGCTGCTTTTAGGGATCGTTACTATATAGAGAAAGATTTCCAAAGACACCAGATTCTCCTTTCAAGATTCAGCCTAACTCCACAGTGGGCTGACGCATGCGATTCAAATTCCTCCTCTCTTCTACATCACTGCAAGGGACACAGACCAGTCCTAAATATAAATATGTAATTTTAAGCACGTGCTACCATTGCTTAGAGCATAAACCATAAATATAAAAAATTATCCTATTAGTAGGTATGGGCACAATCAAACCTCTTACTCTCACAGGCTTCTGTAATTTCACAAACCAAGGTAGCTCTCACTAACAGCAACAGCTACATAGAAAATCGCACGTTGTTAAAAACTTAATCAATACTTACCATTAAATTTTTAAATTTTCTGTTTTCTGCAATGTGGAAAAAGCCATCTCTTGTTAAAATCTTGATGTGTTTCACTTCGTTATTGTACCTGTGGGCAATGAGTAACTTATGAATATAAATGTGTTTTTAATCAGATGCAATCAATAATTTCCTGAGGCCATGCCCCAATAACACCACATGAATAAATTCTTAAGACAAAATGTATATTTGTGCTAAAACAAAGCTGACATCTAATTAACCAAATATACTTATTAAAGTAAAGCTGAAGAGTTAATCTGGATTCAGAAAAAAAGTCACAACTAACTGCTTGTTCTAACTGGGAATTCCCATGTATTTCTTACTTTTATATTAATTTGGATAAACAACATGAAAGCAAACAAGACCCTCATAATAATTTGGATGCACAGAATTTATGAACCCACATTTTACTGAAATGTCTGAGATGAAAAGGGCTTCAACAAGTTCTCACTGAAGTCAATGAAACATTCTTATTCACTTCAGAGAAGGAGATGACATTACACACCAAACAATTGCCTGCTCTTACCCAATATACTAGACCATCATTTTTGTAGACACATTTGCTACATCAGCATTATAAAGCCATTGTTATCTTCCTACTATAAGTTCTGGGTATTTTTGTCAGCAACTTCAACTTCAGTTTTCCTATATTGACCCCCTTAAAGGCTGTGTACGATTATATAAATTGAAACAGGTTTTTATTTTCCTAATTTCAAGTATTACCTAGACACAAATGAGAACAGGAAAACTTTCTGTAGGAGATCTTATTCCACTTACTTAATACTAATTGCATATTCTCCTGACTCTTTGGTCCTGTGCCGCACCAGGTAAGTGCTATTTATTCTGTTAATAAGTTCACTCTCTGCTTGCAATCTTTCCATTGCTCCTGCAAACCTGTAACAGAAAACAGTAACAATTGCCTATGATTTTTTCAAAGCTACAAATATAGGTCTATCAAATATGTAATGCAGAGTCTCAATATTCTGCATATGAAGGGGATCTAAAAATATATCAGTTGCAACTGAATACCACTTCTGGATTTTTGAATGAAGAATAATGCATGAAAAAAATTCTGCACTGGGGGGTGGAAATTCTTAATTAGAGAAGTACATGTGCACATGTTGATTACAACACCTGTTAAGGAAAGTACTCAAGCCTGAACATTAGCTGAATGACTACTGGCTTGAAGACCTCAAAAAAACAAATGTTTTTCTGAATTGTGTGTTGCAAGTGAAACAATAAAACGAGGTCCAGAACCTTTGAACCTCCTTGACTTCTAGTGGGATTTATCTTAACAGAGTGAAGAATCAGCCATCAGTAGTACACTAGGTCAAAAAAAAGACCTACACAGAAATTTGGTATTTATACAAACACACTATTTTATTTGGTTTCATAATTAATCATCATGTCTAAATGATAAACTTTAATGGGTAGACTAAACACCCACAAGCAAAAAAAAAAAAACCCCACCACCAGCCTAATACATCCAAATTTGAAAGAGCTAATGCTAAGAGTTGAAAGCTAAGAAAGCTAAGACAAATAAGTCAGTGGTTCTGCAACCTGACTGCATAAGCAGATTTGTGCCCTTGCTCTGCCTTGCTGGTTTGGGCGGGACTTCATGAGAGGCAGTCAGCAGACATTTATTTGCAAAGCTATATTAAACACTCTATTTGGCTTGTTATGAAAAATCAATATTTGTTTAGATCCAATTCTGATTTCACTTTTGGCAAACTAGAGGAAATCAGAATTCTCATCTAAATGACAAAGCATAAAAGCAGTGAAAGAACACAAGTGGTGCTTGTTCTGTTCTCTCAGAATTACCACATCTTTTTGGGAAGCAAGTTGAATTCTGGTAAAGAGTTCACACACTACATAAGCCTCAGACCAGCAGTGGTTGTAGTTTTGATACACCATCCTTCCATCCTTTTATATCTCTACAATCTTTTTTTTTCTTTTTTTTAATGAAACGAAGGATTATTCATGAGACAAGATTTATTTAATGTTATTCCTTCTCTTTTTTCACTTAACATGTAAGATCTACTTGCACGCTTCATATTACACTCATCTCTTATTATTCTATTTCAGACCTCTGGGACTAACGCTGCACGGCTACAGAGTTGTAAACAAAATGTCAAAATCACTAAACACTTTATTACTTCAGAAATGCTTTTAGGCAATGCATGGTGTTGCTTTCCTAAACCATTACACGATGCCTTCTTCAGAAGCCTAGAAAGGTTAAACCAACATAAATTAAATTGCAGTAAACACAGTTGTCTTTCTATGACTGCTTCTTTCAAAGAGATTCTTGTGAGACTAGACAGGGACTCACCACGGTTGTGAAGAGTAGTCTACTGGTTTAGGAACCTAAGACAGGAAAAGACACAGGGGAAAGAGGATCAAGATTTTTTTCTAATCAACACAAATTAGATAGCATTTATCTGTCAATATCCAGATGAAACAAGTTACAAGAAACAGATGATCTAATTAGTTCGCAAGTTTGTTTTCTTTTGAAGGAATTTATAATAAAGGACAAAATCATTCCAGAAGTTGTACAAAATATTTTAACTCTTTGCTGCTGCGATAGACTTTTTTTTTTACTTAATAGAACTGTTAGCAGTTTTTCTGACAGTGCCTACATTCAAATTTCATACATAAAATAGCCCAATGCTACGTACTGTTGAAAAGTATCATTAAAATGTGTGCCAAATTTACAGTAACATTTATAAAATTCACTTCATGTATGGCATTAGAAAGACTGTCTACTAGGAAATATAGTATATAACCTTCTGAGCGAGTTGAAGATAATGCACAGATTGCATTGTATGACATCATTCATGCCTTTGTATTTGACTTGGTTAACTCTTGTACTGGATTTTAATAAGCATGGAATTTGATTCTCAAATTCAATTTAAAAAAATAAAGCAAATGACAATCAGTTTGCAAAATGGACATTCTACATATACATAAACATATGCATAGATAATGTTCATACATGCGCAAGATGCACAGTATAGCGATCCCCATGAAAATCAGCATTTCACGTGGACCACCTCCCACCGGTGTACAAAACTGCTATTACCCTACACTTCTAAAACAATGTGTTAAACTTGCAAAGTGCTGAAAAATTTATTTTAGTGGAAGCTTAGCATACATCTTGCATACTTATGACCTAATGTCATATATTCTTAGATAAGCAAATTATTTCCTTTTTTCTTCCAGTAAAACCACGTAACATTTTATTTTCTGGAATCTAATAGGGAAAAAATTACAGTCACATTCTTCTCACATTTTTTTATTTATGATATATGGAATGTCTTCAACAGAGACTTTGAAACACAGGTCAACTGAGGAAAATATTATTATACAGGCCCACAAACTTAAATTAATTTAAATCAAAATCAATTACAACTCCTACTAACTTGACCTCTGATATCAACTGAGATCTTTATCAAGTCTCTAGACCTGATCTTGAAATAAAACTCCAGTGATGGCACAAAAAAAGCCTCCCCCTTGCCCTCCCCAAAAACACACCACACATGCCAAAAGAAACCCAACACCACCACAAAACCCCCATCTCCCTGCATATTATATCATAGTATCATATGTATTATATCATAGTATCATATATCATAGTATTCTGCAGTTAAAGTTGCGCGAGTCAAGTAATGCAAAATTTTTGTGTTAACCTCTCCAAAATGCTATCGTATATTCTAGCAGTATTGCTAAAGTAGTAACAGGCACCTTTTGAATGGAAAAAAACAGAATAGAAAGCTATGAAGTGATTATTGAACCAGGATATTGTAAACTAAATGACAACAGACAGTCTGAGCTGAGGGAACGTACAGAAGAATATGATATTTACAGCCACTTGTGTTGGTAACCTTATCTTGCAACTTCCTCAAAAAAGCACAGTTACTGGAATGCATAATTACTAAATTATTGAAACAAGTAAGAATAGTTACAATGTCACCATTTTAAGGCTCTCATCTTCACGCGAAGAAGCCTCAGCACTAGAGTTATATAATGCACTTACTCCAAAGGCTCCGCTTAAACCACTGGCCAAGTATTTTCTTGCATAACTTCAGGACATTTTCCAGTTGAGAAAGTTTTCAAAAAAGTTTAGATTAGGAATTAAATTAGTATCTCTCCTATCTTCTTTTTCTCCACAGAAGTAAACAAAACTGCTCAGGTTTTTGTGATGGATAGGTTTTTGGCTAACTTTAAATTTACTTAAGATGTAACTTCCATCCCTGCACTGTCGTGATTCATTTCCATGAACCAAAATTTGCAGAGCACACAAAGCTCTGCTTACTGCCTTTGATATAATGGTCACTCAAACTAAATATATAAATACTTGCTCAAATGACTCTCAATCAAAGATTTTCATGATAAAATACTGAATTTTACAGGAGAGACCAAAACTTACTTTTTTTTCTAAATAACAAAGCAGACACTGGTGTGGAACAAATTAAAGTTCTCTGTAATAAAACCAGGGTCACATGTTCAGCTTGCACAACAGTAAATTTATCCAGCTGTTAAAACAGTCATTAAGTTAGTCTAGCTCTTGAGAAAGAAAAAGGAAATATGCATAACTCCCAAATACTGTAGACAACGGGCTCTCAAACAGCAGCATTTATAGTGCTGGTGGGCTGCAAACTCCTTTGAAGCGTAGGGGGCCTTACACAGCCAGGTACTACCACTGGTAGCAGCAGCGGCACTTCATATCCCTACAGCTACTGATGGTGTTACCTGGGGACCTCTGCTTCTAGTGGTGAGACTTGGAAAAAAGTCAACAGATTATGAATATGCTGACAATTAATTCCTAAGAGAAATGTTTTAGCAAAGCGACCAAATGAGACATTTCAAAGCCAACTAGGCACTTATAAAGTCTTTGCACGCTGCAAGATATTTCAATAATATGTTTCATCTACAGAAGAATTTCACCTTTAATGATTTGTATTATCCCCATAGGACCAATTAAATAACATGCATTCTATCAGCAGCAGGAATCACGGAATTTTTCAGAGTTGGAAGGGACCTCTAGAGATCATCTAGTCCAACTCCCCTGCTGAAGCAGGATTGCCCAGAGCACATTACTCGGGACTGCATCCAGCCGGGTCTTGAAAGCCTCCAGAGAAGGGGACTCCACAACCTCCCTGGGCAGCCTGTTCCAGCGCTCTGTCACCCTCACCATAAAGAAGTTTTTTCTCATATTTGATCGTAACTTCCTATGTTCCACCTTGTGCCCGTTACCCCTCCTCCTGTTACTGGGAACCACTGAAAAGGGTCTGGCTCCATCCTCCTTAAACCCACCCTTTACATACTTGTAAGCATTAATAAGGTCTCCCCTCAGCCTGCTCTTCTCCAATAAAGAAAATAAAGGAAAGGAAATACGGAAAATAAAGAATAGGTAGGAAAAAAAAATATTCTTAATTTGTCAAGTATCCTAATATGTTGGAAAGGATATAAAAATTCAAAGATGGTTTAAGTCCATCCTTCAGAGCAGTTAAACAATAGAGAGTAGTCCTTTTAATTAATTTTGAATGGGCAGATATATAGATATATAACAAGCATCGTTCATTGTCATGAAAAACAGTAAAATCAAATGTTATTCCAGAAGCTCTTGGCTCATACCGTGCTATGTATCCAATGCCTCTATAGAAATGAAAAAACTGGAAGCTAGAAAGAACCAGATATTAGTCATATGGTGCAGAAAATGTCTGCTGACATATACTACTTATTGCAAAGAGAAAAAAATTGTTTATAGGTACATCTGTGAAAAGTCTGGAATATAGATATTCTGGAGCTCAGCAGTTTTTCTTTCAATATTCATTCCTAAAGTCTTTTAGATGTATGTATTTTATGCTGTTTCTGGGCATTTTTATATCAGCTGGTTGTAAAGACTGTTAGACTTAATAATAACAGTAAAAGTTATAGCATGTTTAAAACCTGATTGATGTTTCAGTATCTTTAACTGCATCATTTATCATAATAAGATGTTTATATTTCATCCTTCCAAGTTAACAGTGGTGAAGCATCAATTTATCTTTTTGTTCTGATCATGACACCGCTTGGTAACATTTCATGAATAATATTTATTCATTCTGTAAAGCTGTATTATTTTCAATACTCCTCTAAATAGTATATTTCTAAATTTAGCAGAAAGCTTTATCGCTAGAAAGTAATCTTCACAACACCCCAGTAGTATTTTTCTTAACTTTGGATATCCCACTTTGTCTGCTTTAAAGTATAGTGGTAGTTCCTAAAACATCGTTAGAGTTGCTGTCAATGATACTATGCAATGACTGACTGGGTGGTTCCAAGAACCTAACGCCAGTACCGAACAGGCACTGCCTGTGTGCGGGACAGAGACACCATGGCATGGGAAATCCACAACTTTTACAATAAGCAGGGGGTGGAGGGAAGAAAGTTAAATTCACATGAAGACAGGCTAAGTTCCTAAGAAGACGGGCTGAGAGAGTTGGGGTTGTTCAGCCTGGAGAAGAGAAGGCTCCAGGGAGACATTCTACCAGCCTTCCAGCACTTAAAGTACAGGAGAGATGGGCAGGGACTCTTTGTCAGGGAGTGTAGCAATAGGACAAGAGGTAGTGGTTGTAAACTGGAAGAGGGTAGATTTAGATTAGATATTAGGAAGAAATTCTTCCTAATATTCTTCCTTGGAATTCTTCCTTGAGGGTGGTGAGACACTGGAACAGGTTGCCCAGAGAAGTTGTGGATGCCCCATCCCTGGAAGTGTTCAAGGCCAGGCTGGATCGGGCTTTGAGCAGCCTGGTCTAATGGGAGGTGTCCCTGCCCATGGCAGGGGGGTTGGAACTAGATGATCTTTAAGGTCCCTTCTAACCTGAACATTCTGTGAGTCTATGATTCACATAACATTTTCATCTTTATTCCAGATCTGTTCTCTCACTCAATCTAACATATCTTGTATCTACAAATATTCTGTGCACCCCTCTTCAAGCAAAATTCTGAAAATACAGGGCCCTAAGGATGTCTCAGAATATACTAATGTGTTTATATTCTTTAGGATCACATGTATATTTGTTTTAGAAACTAAGGCACAATATAAGCCTCAAAGGGATATCGAAATGCAGCCACTCACAGCTGATTCCACCTACTTGGAAGCCATTTAAGTGGCATATCTTGATTGCTGTAATGAAAGCAATTCTATTAATAAGTCAAACTTGTGAATCAAGTTAAAAGAAGTTAAAGCTGTCTTAAAGCAAAGTAAGAAATATGATTCACCCCTGGTTTTATGGGTTTACATCAATTAATCTCAACAAAGGGACATATAGTAATCCGATGCACAGTGTTACAGAGGGCAGAGAATGAAGGAGCAAGCATACAGTGTATTAATGCATCATCACACCTGTATACAAAACTCTTCAGTACATATTATAAAATAATTTTTCTTATTGTTATCCTGAACTTTTCTAGATTGAAAACATCCTTATTTGAAATAAAGGCAGGTAAGAACCTACAGAGAGGAGAAAATTTATCAAGCAGTTCAAAGTTTTATATTAGTTTTACACATTTTTAAACTCACCGCTTATGGTGTAATCCCTCTCTCTAACCCAAAATGACTGGGGAATAGATTAGAATCAAAGCATTCTGACCTTACTGCTGGGGAACGGAAGAAAGTGCATTTTCATATAAAATGTGTTTGTTCTATATTCTGGAAACTCTTTAGACAGTTCAATTTATTAATATTCCCAAAAGTTAAATCTGCTTCTCAAACATGTTTTCTTGACATGTCCTATTTACAGCCGATAACCAAAACTATTAGAATGCTATACTTTAAGCAATATTGAACATACCATGAAAACACAAAGGAACTAGAAACAACATGATTTTTCTAAGGTAATATTAATGAAGTGATGGTATGAACCAGGCAGTTTTTCTGTAAAATGACAAACAGAATTAAACAATTGTACTTACACATGGGCTAGGCTTTACTGCATCACTGGGGAAGAATCCAAGCTCTCCTGTTGTTAGATTTCTGCCCTAGAAAAAAAAACCAACAAAATTTTCCATTTTTGAGACATAACAGGATTAATAGTAAATAATAATACAGGCACAGGGATTTAGGACAATAAGAGTATATCAAAGAAGCTAAAATAAAATGCTGCTCTAATAAAGCATCATTCAATAGTTGTGTGGGTTTTGTCTTGTTTTGGTTTTTTTTAGTTCATATAATTAAGTAGTAATTATAGCTGATACACCTGAGCTCTGAGAGATGAGATGCAAGAAGGTGACTCGGAGCCTGAGAGCTGTGATTCCCAGTTCTGTCCATGTCTGCCAGTGTCTGATATCTTCATTAATGTTGTCTCCTTAAAGTTACTTTCTCCTCAGTTGGCATCACTCTAGTGAGAGCTACCACACTGCAACATTACAGACTCCCAAAATGACTACACCACCGTGCAGCGGCAGTTGCAGCACATGAGAAATCACACTAACTCCAATGGGAACTTGGGGCTAATAATCCATCAGCAAATTCAGATACAAAGTTCTATGTTAAGGATTTCCATAAGTGATGCAAAGCCTTAGAAATCAGGTGGGCACGAGAATACTAGCAGAATTAGATTAACTCTCTGTCTATGATATATTCACAACATGTTGTAGATGCGCCCACACAACTGGGAGACCAGCTGCAGAAATGTATCCAGCACAGCCTAAACTGAGCCTTTTATGCAACCCAACTGCTGCCCCAAAGTTGCAGGACCAGCAATTTATTCTGGGCTTCTTAAGGCCAAAAGTGACCTGATCAGCACAGAGCCATGCCTCAGCAGCTCACAATTCACCATAAAGCTCTCCTGAAGAATGTCTCCTCAGCTAGATATAAAAGCAAAATAAGAACACCTCTCTAGAGCTTGTAAACATTTAGCTGTGACCATGCTGACCACATTTTTCAGAGCAGAACAGAGCACATAGCTAAAATTTCTAAGCACAGATACATATAAGGAAGGCATCAAAATGTGTATTTTGGCAAACAAGTGTTTTGATTTGACAGATTTTTTAAAAGCACATAAATGCCTAACCTCCATTAAATCTAACACACTGTAAACATAATATACTATCAACATTTGGCAACGAGAGTAAGAATGAGTACTTTACAAGCATTGCAATCTTGAAAATTACATTTATTTTTTATTTTTGATGGCATACCTGTAACATAAAAAATTAAAAGGGGAAAAAACGCTTCAGAAAAAGACATGGAATTTCTTTGGGGTTTTAGTTTGTTTTGTTTCTGTAACACTAAATGTGTAATTGTACCCTAATACCCCCACACAAAACAGAAATCAGCAATTTCAAACAGGGTGGAGCTGTCCCAGCCGTCCCAGTAACCATAACTCTGCCCCAGCTGAAACCAGGACAGTCACGAATGTAACAAGCAGTGAGACAACCCAAGAAAGGCCTTGTGTCCTGAAGACAAGCTTCACATGAAATAACTGTAGACGGCTTTCTTAGTTAAGTAAAAGCAAATCCTTATGCAGAACAGGGCTTCATTTATTACACACTGATGAAAGAACAGGTCAATTTAAAATCCTCTATCGATAATGAGCTCATTGGAATAGTTTGATAATGTCCTTAGGAGACTAGGTGAATTTGTTTACCTTTAGAAATCCTAGCTAAATTCATCAAGGCTTGGTGTCACTATACACAGAACCATGACCTGTTGTCAGATGATGATTTTAAAATTTAAGATCTATCCATCAACTCATTAACAATAGCAAAATTATTATGCCACCATACTTCACTTCTACTAATCATTTCTTTCTACTTTATGTTTCCTAATTGCTTCTTGTTTGACGAGTAAGCACTTCCCTTGAATGCTGCCTATAATGGCTTATGGTCGTTATAAAATCAGAAGCAAAGGACTGGACAGAACTAGTTTTAAAATGTTTCTTATGTATATACTATTACATTGTTTTTCTAAATTATTATATTCTATATTAAAATATATATTACGTGTATGTGTCCATACATATTCATATACATAAGGGCCAGTGAAGCCCTTCGGTTCATTTCTTTCAATGACAGTCTCAGCAAAACTAGAGGCTGATTCATGACTCTTGTACCTGTTTTAATGAGGGAGACTTTCTGAAGCCATTTGACGCTTTTGCTCTGTATTTCCACATTGCTGCCTCCTACTTAGCTATGCAATGCCCATTAGCTTCATTGGACATGCACAGAACTAGAACTCCAGAATAGCTAAAATTTATAAATTATCGTGTCCTTCTCCCATTTTCATTTTGTTTACTGCAGTGTGGTGAAGAGAGGAAGAAAAGAGATGAAAAATTACAAAACAAATTGCAAACCAAAAGGAAAAAAAAAAGGGACTTTCAAAAGGCGCTTTTACCCTGCTGCTTCCCCAATGTTTCAATTTTATATCATAAGTGTACTTACATATACTTAATGCCTTTTGGCTGTTTGCAGCAGGACCGCTAACTACCAAAGCATTAGAAAGTACATCTGTTTTAGCTATTACTTGATATGAGTTTAATCTGCATCAAAGAAAAGCTGGGTTTGAAAAAGGAAAGAAGAATCAGTCCAGGAAATATCTGTATTCTTTTGGCGTACTTGAGAAACATGATTGCCTGAGGATGGCGGGTAATTGCAGTGCAAACCTGTAGAACTCGAATCACATTATATGATATGGTAGGCATCGCGGCACCCCTGAAAGCCTACCCTCAGGTTAAGCAGGTACCAATTTACTCAAACCAAACTCAGAAGAGGAGAGAAATATTCACATCTATAATAAAAATCTGACTACTTCAAAGCTGCACTACTACAGCTGAAACACTTAGTAGCGCTCGGAGAAGGAGCCTGAAATTTCCATTTAAAATACCACGTTTTCTCCTCTCTCCTCCCCTGCCCCCAGAGCCTCTTCCTTTTCTTATTTCATTCCACAAGTGACCTTAGCTGAGCACCAGCCAGGCAGGCAGCACGGCTCTTCTGGTCTCGCACCTGGGCTGAGCAAAGCAAAGCAGTCACGCATAAAGGGACGCATTAGTATCAGCACAAGACCACCCTTCTCTTCATATGCGGCCAGGTGCTTACTGAGAGAGTAAATAACTTGTGACAGTATCAACCCCCTTATATTACACGTTCTCTTTGAAGAAAGCCTAGGTTTGGGATGATACCAGCAAAGAGGCAGAAAGCAAATTCCTGGAATTCAGAAATGCTTATCCCAGCTATCTTCTTGTCTGTGATTGCTCAGTTTGCCTCTCAGAAAAGTGTTTACTGTTTCATAAAGAAAAAAACCCCATACTTCTCCTGTCTTCCAGACTGCATAACAGGTAGATTCATGTGTACACAGTCTTGAATTACTACACAACTTACCACAATAATTGCTATACAATCATTCAAACATTAACTTAGCAGAACTCTAATGTCTCTCAAAACACATTTGATCGCATTTAAGCTATAATTTAAGCATTACTTAGTAACTTGTGCTGTTTATTTGATGGACTGTAAAGAACAAAAAGTTATACTTAAGCCACACATACTTATCTATTACAAGCACTTGAATTTCTACACTGAGCAACTGCTGACTTAAAAATCCATTCTAATATTAGTCTTGCAGGTCAGTTGTAAATTACTCTAAAACGCCTCTTGAATAAAACTTACAGATTTTAATACAAACTGTGCTTTGCAGGTTTTTTTCCTTAATATGTATTTTAAAACGCAGATGTCATTACAAGACAGCTTGTGAGAAAAAAAAAAAAAAAGTCCTGAATGATGCTAATGGAGATGACAATTTCCATTAAGATTCAAATCTATTATTAAGGCTTCTGGGGAAAAAGGCTCATGCACTTCCCCATTTCTGCTAGTTAAACACAGTGAGATTCTAGCTAAATTCATTAGCATGATAGGTACAAATAACATCTAAGACAAATTCCAGTAGATTGAGTTGACAGATGTATATGAACACAGCAATAGCATCAGTCCCACAAGGTGCCAATAACTCTGGCTGGTACTAAGTGTATTAGTCAGATGATTACCTTCATGCCAGTCCCAAATCAAGAGTGCGCTTAAATGCTTCTCTGGATCAGAACTCAAGGCCTTGCAGAACCAAGCCCTACACATAAAACCACCTAGGCAAAAATCTGCCAAGCAGTGTTTGAAAAAAATTATTTTTAGTGATGTGAAATATCTATTGTTTGCTAAATAACAGGTTTGGAGGGTTGGGGGGAGGGGTGTTTGTTTGTTGGGGTTTTGTTGGGTTTTAGGAAGGGGGGTGTTACAGCTATTTACATGTTTTCAAATAGATTAAACAATTCTCTTGTTTATTACTTCCCCCAGTTAAATGTTGTTCAGGATGATGCAGTGGCATAGGAACAGAATAACAGAATTTACTGATTCAGTCCCGAAGAGTTTGGAGAAGATTCAATCCTAACTGAAGCCAGCAAAAAAAAAAAAAAAAAAAAAGTATGACCCAACTCATGTTACAGACCAAGCAGATTTTATAATTATATTCATTAACTTATTATGGCCTCACAGAAAAAAGAAAATCACAAAGGCAAACACAGGAACAACAATTCAAGACAACAACAGATGCTTCCCAGTTGTTGTTCTATTAATATCCTGAAAGTTCTTCTATTTAGCTCTATTTCCATTTATCCAATAATATCAGTTTTACACAGGATTCTAGTATGAACAATTAAAAAAACAATAAAGAAAAATGAGACATGTTTTAATGCATTTATCTTTAAAGTGAATGCCAGATGGCATTTTGAATCTGTTTATAGTTCTCAAGTAAAAAGAAATTGCAGTAACACGAGTAGTGATGTGAATCATGTGACACTGAATTTTGCTGTCAATAGAATATGCTTTTCCCATGTACGTAAGAAACTGTCCTTAACGGACTTGAAAGGTCATCAAGAAGTTTAGGTGTGGTTCTGTTTTGCAGAGCTATTTCTCTCCTCTATAAAACTAATATTCGTAACTGGGTTTCGCCAATATAGCTTGTAGTTCTGCTATGTTAGAGAAGCAGCGACTGAAAATTCACAGGACTTTGCTGTTTATGTTCCAAACATTTTCCTTAACTCCTATAATTTCACTAGAAGGATTGATAGCTACCAATGCCATATTCCTGCAGATTTATTCACTGGGACTTTTGCTCTAAGGCAGCAAGAACAAAGCTTTACACAATATAGGAACTACTGGTTCTTCAAAAGTCAAAATAGTTGTATTAGACATTTATTTTGGGTAAAACACAAAGATATTATTTTGTGGTTCAAAAAGAAAGAAGTTACAAGAGTGGTATATCAATAAGAATTTAATATGTGTGACTAATGGAATATAGCCATTTGCTAAATGATACAATACCTGCCAAAATAAGCTATGTGCATCTCCTCTAATTAGTTCAATAGTGTCTCCAATCTGGATATGCAATGGTGGACCATCTTGTGTTGCTGGCTGTGGTATTCCATTGTAGTTTCGAATTACTTGCATTTTTGGTAAACCTGAACAAACAAACAAAAAAAGAAACAAAGCAAACATAAGTCAGCATATATTTTTAGTTAATGACAACTTGTAAAATCTGAAGGCCACAAAAGCAATCAATCAACAAAGAGACACTGTGTCTTTACTAGGTACCTGACAACGGCACTAAGGCAATGCCTTAGTACGATACTACATACAACCTAATAGAAAAAAACTACTTTGAAGAAACACCTTTGTCCTCCCTTCTTCCTGGGTTAAAGCTGATTTCATGTCTGTGGAGGCTCTTTATTCTAAATGTGCACCCCTAGCTCGGCATAAGGTTCAAATATTAAGCTTATCTTTGTAGTTCAAGGCAAAAATTGTGATGAATTAATATTAAAGACACCAATATGGATAATCTCATCAGCTTTAGATCAGTATTACCAAAAAGCCTACTGCTGATGTGAACGTGTCCAAGAGCGTAAGGATGACAACCCTTCTAGGCTTCTCATAATACCTTTTTTTTTTTTTTTAAATTTCCAGGTTTTGACAGTATTTTTGGGTACACATAGCAGAGCCTGGATCAATTTCAGCTTTCATTTTCAAGACAAGAATTCTAGTTGCACACTAGTCCTTCCACATCAATACTGGTGCATCTAGACAGCTGATCTAGATTCTAATCTTTTTTACTTCTTTTTTTTTTTTTTTTTAAAAAGAGAAAAATCCACACAATACATTTTCCACAAAGATTAGTCTCTGCCTGTGCAAAGAACTAAATCACTGTTTATAATGACAGTTCCAGAGCCCTACACAAACATGTATCAAATGGTGGGGGCAGGATTTCAGCTAGAAGAGAAAACTGTGGGTAATGTAACTCCACATTCTTGTAACTATCACGGCATTTAAAAAAAAAAACAAAAAAACACACACTTAAAGCATTATGGACAGCACTAAAAGAGTGTGCTGTGATATTATAAGAATACTCAAATCAAGTGAAGTACCACCCACTCCATAGTAAACAAACATAGTAAAGACTTAAAAGCTTTTACAAAAGCATTTTTTTTCCACGCTTTATACTGCCAAGGAAAGCATCATTTTAACAGAACAGATCTATTTTTAATTACTCTCCCTCTATCTTTAAATAAAACTTTACATAATAATTGCCCTGGGTTTAACTGCACATGGGATGTTAAAAAAAAATGCTCCAGTTAAATGGGCATATCCATTTATAATCTTAACCAGGAAGGTTTTGGTTAAGTAAGATGTTATAAGAATGTATATTAATAAATAAAAATAAGAGTGAAAGCATGCAAAGTCAAGGCAGCTGGACTGCTATATTTAACCAGTTTCTTGCTGGAGAGTCATTATTAACTTAATTCTAATAACAAAGGATCAGCAGGCCTACAAAAGACCTATTTCTGTTGCAAGATCACTACTGTAATTTCGGTGGTAAGAAATACAAATATTCTCTAAATTTTATGAAACACGAAAGAGACAACCTTCAATAATTACTATTCTCTGTGTTTAAGAATAAATACTAATCCAAAGTGCTGACAAAACATTAAGCAAATAATTCCAGTTCTTACGTTACTCAACCCAAACGACACCATAACTTTTACTATTTTTTCAAGTTAAATGGCATACTTAAAATGAGCACCTTAATTATTAGTTAACCATTATTCCACTTAGGTAAATACTAGACTTTGCTTTATTTCTCAATTGAAGGCTGTCACGCTCTCAAATACTGATTCAGCACCAACAAATGTTGCACCTGTGTGGCAAACAGAAGCACTGCTGCATACAAGCATCTACTCAAAGCTGTCAACTTTGTCCTAATGCAAGGAAAGCCCCTCATCGCAATACAAATGGTAGCTCTGCATATGTGATAAACAAACTGCCATCATGCACTCATCTCAGAGACATACTTCGAAGTCAAAACAAATGCGCAGGAAGTTATTCACGTTATGAAACCTTGTATCAGGTGATTTAGTTTATCACATTTTTCGTGTGCAGATACAGTATCCTTAAAACACCACCTTTGTATTGATCTCATCAGAAGATAATCAAGAAATACTTTCATGCATTTTTCAGTGCAAATCCTGGGGTTTTTTTAAAGATACTATACTGCTGAAATTATTAATCACAAACACATGTAAAATGACTTATTTCTATTCCACTGATAATTACGATTACTGGCATCTCTGAAAATCAGGCCAAGAGAATGTGGGGGAAAAAAATCGTGCTGCATCAACTAGCAGAATTATTCAAAAGGTAACACAGAACTAATCATATTAAAACATATCATGTCTAGAATAGTTGCGTATAATTCAATATGCTTAATTCTGTAAAATCCTCCAGCAATGTTGATTATAAAATTCCCTTGGCAGATACAATGTTTAAAGATTTGATCTAACACCTCTTGACATCACTAGAAATAATCCTGTTCACTTAAATAGGCTTTCGGGTTAGGGTCTTAGTCTTAACAGAGTTCATTATCTTGCTTCAGATCCCTTCTTAAAACTTCTTTGCCATAATGTCTACAGAAACTGTGACAACTACCACGTTGATGTGCTACAGCTGCTCTCTACTATGGTGACCAATAAATGTTATTCTTCTACTGTAATTTTGCTACCTACTTATCCAGTTATCCTTTTATCCAATTGTCATCTTTGGTCTACTTAGGAGTCACTTGTGCTCAGTGGTGTCTCTGTTATGAATACACACTGCCTAGCACAATGTATATGGTCTATCACCAGACCTACGTAAACCAGCACCTGGAATAACAGGGATACGTGGCAAGGATTCCCATACATTGCATCATTGTGATGTCATTAATTACTGTGTTACTTTCATTCGCCCACTTTAGTAACGATACTGTGTGCTAACGTCAAGGCCACTGATCGAAGATGCACATATAAGCAAGGGAAATTATTATTTCCCTTGTGCTAATGTGGGCTAATTATTTAAGCACACATTAGATTTAACTCAGATTCTGAAAAGTACTTTGTACCTCAAAGTACAACAACCGAAGGTAAATTCACTCTCCAACAACAGGAGTGTCTGAGTCACAGAGAATACATTCATTTCAATATCAGCAATACCAGACATGCATAGACAGCCTGTATTGATCAAAGATATAAAAGCAGTGAATGTGCAACGAATGTGTTTTACTCATTGTACGAAAATATCATCAAAAGGACCTGTCCCTGCTACATGATTTTAAACATTTTTTTAAAAATCAGTTTTTCCAAGAACAAAAGACTTAATAAAATCTTTGAATTAATCAATCAGAAAGAAGCACATACTATTCTGGAACAGCTATTTTTCCATGTATAAACAGAACTTCCCTTATATCACCATTAAGCATGGAAGAAAGGTTAATAAACTGAGGTAGTGTCAAAGAGCTCCAAACAGAATATTCAACTTTATTTTCACCATACAATTACAGATTTCATAGCAGTAGCTCAGAAACAGTTTAGCAGATTAACATTGAGACAGTGTACATTTAATTGGACAGAATCTGGTCATCCCTTCACCTCCTGACCTATACAAAGTAGACCGGCCTGTGATGGACCAAGTCACACCCATCGTTATCACAGGAAACAGGTTATACAATCTTTCAGCTGTTTAGCAAGTTTATCCTAAAACTAATTTGTTTGTTCCTACTGTTCATCATAGAACTTTATTCTCTGAACATTGAGAATCTTCTACATTCCAGTGTAAATTAGTTCATGGCCAACTTACATCCATCTAGAGGCAGCAGTCTGAATAGTTCTTTCCCTTGTCTGCATTTATTTTCATAATGTAGTTATAGAGAGCAATCACACCCCTTTTAACCTTAATTTCCCTAAGTTAAACGAGCCAAGTTCTTTTAGCCTCCTCCCATAACATATCAATTCCTCTGAGGCAGTACACCAACTGCTTTACTGAAGTTCAGACAGACAAGACCTAGAATACTGTCATTCTTTATCTTGAAATTTCATTCTTAATTGGCACATGGATTCATCACAAATACACTCATTAAGAATCCTGAGTACTTGTTGGAATATAATAAAACAAACAAGAAAAAGCGGTATGTTACAGAAACCTGAAGTGTAACCATGGATTACTTGTGATAGAAACAGTATAGAAACATTATGCATTAATGACTAAAATGTGAAATATGATAAGCATTAGAGATACTGCCATTGCGATGTACACAGCTGCAGTACTGAGAGTATCTGACAACTACAGAAAACTTCAGGAAACATATCTAGCACAAAAATGTTATTCGTTAATATCTTTAAAAGCAGATAAAATTCCAACACAAAGGACAAGGTCAGGATTTCAGCCATGCGTTATTATAATTAATATTAAAAATCCCATTGGATTCCTTGAGGTCAGATTTCCACATGACTGAAAGCTTTTGTCAGGGAACTTCCTAATTTAAAGATGCAAAACCAGCCTGGCAGCTTCCAACCTTGAAATCAAAAAAGCTAACTGGTTCAGTTATTCCACTAATAAGTAGCTGAAATTTACTTCACTTGAAAACCAGGAAAACCCCCAGATTCCTAGAAAAGTCTTCATAGCCCAGCTCTGGGTCCCAGACATAACACAAACTGATGATGTAACGGTAGCTCATGAGAAAAGCAGAAAGCATGCCGGAGTCAAGGTTTACAAAGTACCATATTTGGCTACATTATAGAAAAAAAAACATTTCATAAATCATACCACGCATTTGAGTATCTAATCTCATAGTTATGAGTCAAGGAAGAAGGTTACATTTTAGAATTAACACAGTACATAATAAGTTGTAATACCCATTATATACGAAATTCTGAGAACATATAAACCACTTGTATTCCTTACAGCAGCTCTGCATTTATGAACGGCACTGAACGACCCTCAGAGTTCCACGCAGAGATTCAAAAATGCTATTTTTTGCTAACAACATGCATAATGCATGCCCTGTGATGACCTCTATCTGTCAAAATTGATTCCAGCATCTGTTATTTCCAAGCAACACAGAACATGGTTTACGCTTTGGACAGGGATCGTTTCAACATACAGAATAATGACATAGAGTACAGAAGACCACGGTTCAAAGGTGAATTTGTGGATGTACTATATACTATTAGCGCAAAGATATAAAACAGCTTTTTCTGCATTAAAGATCCATTCCTAGTTAATATGAGTCTTGAAGGCAGACTTCTTTTTTCTCTAGGGAAAATATAACCCAGTCACCAAATATTTATAACCTGATCCAAAAATCATTAATGTAATAGAAGAAATCCTCCTGACTTCATGAGGCTTTGAATCTAAAACAGAATTTTAGACTATCTGACAAGGCCACATGTTTCCAGAATCTCAACACAATGACATCTGCCTTTCCTATAGGAAATGACATGAAGTCTCATTAATTCTGTCCTTTCTTTCACCAAAAGAGTGGTTTGGGTGTCTGTTTGGACACTCTGAACTTGCTTTAAACTTTTTTGGTTTATATTTTTGCAGCAACAAAAATAGGGAATGCAGCTCTGCTGAGGGACAGATTGACATTTAGTAACTGATAAGCCTTCCATAGCATACACCAGAAGAAATACACCATCTCAAATCTCAGAGTAGGTGCATCTCCAGCCATCTTCACCTTCCAACCAGGAAACAAGGGCCAAGTAACCCAGAGCAGCATCTCATTGTCTCACTGGATTAAATGTTTGAACAGTGACCCACAGTGTCACAAATCATGTTCACAGCACAAACTAAAGACACACTGGCAAAGAAGACCTTGCATTTAAATAAAAGTGAAGAAATCCAAAATTAGTATTTACACTACACTAAGTTAGATTGTGAAGGTTTCAGATCAATGAGCATAACTGCAGATAATAAAGTAACCAGGAGTTATGATAAAAAAGAAATAGGAAAACAGACAGGTTGACAAGGGCAGGAGTGTGAAGAGCAGGTAAACAGTTATACTCACAATCCAAGCATCCACAACACAAAAAAACATTAGTTTTGCCACCTTTTTTGGCAATATCTTGGTCCAATATTAACATTATTAAAAGGTAGTTAAAGGGAAGCTCTATTCTGAGCATGGACTACATGAAAACAAAGTCCTTTGGCATTCTCTGTACATTCTTCAAATCAGATCTATTTAAAATTCCTGTTCTTAATGATTTTGTTTCAGAATTAACAGTAAACTGGAATCTCCTCTCGCATTTATCAATAGAGCTGCTTCTTAACTCCTAATCAGTGTCAGCTGTCTCCACAACCAGTAGAAGTTGATAGCTTTGTATGGTTACTGCCAAAGGCAAAACTTGTCTAGAAGGACTTCTCAGCTAGTGAGGAGACATGAGAAAAGCAACACTACATAATCACTTACAAAAAACCACTTAGGTTCCATTTCTGGGGCTGTCTACTAATGAAACGAAAGAAAAGAGTTGGGTTGGTCTTGTTTGTTTTGGTTTTTTTACTTTTAGACCAAGTATTTATAACACAAATTATAGAACTCACATACATGGAACATGCCAGCACAGTCTTTTTCAAGTGCACTCTTCAGAGTGGCAATGATTTAAATAATTACTATTGGAAAAAATTAATACAATGAATAAGTACATAGACATACCTCAATGAAGATATTTTAATTGAACTTTTAATTCTCCCAGTCTTAAGTCATTATTTTTCTATGTCATCATAATTAGAAGTTCTAAATTTAGATATTGCTTGTAAGTCTTACATTCAAGCAAGACGACTGAAATGCCAACAGTGCTTACAAAGCAGCTTTGAATATTTCACTTGTTTGCCTTCTCTTTATCTGTTTTGTCTGAGTTACTTTTCAATAGTCTAATATTTTTCATATGACTAACCACAACCCCTGAGTTTGCTGCTTGACTCAATTTTAAGTCAAAAAACTTCAGAAGGCTGATTATTAAAACATTTAACAATTACCATGAGTCTTACTCAACTAACTGTTTAAGCTTCTGCTTATAAAGGTACGTAAGTAGAGCAGCCCTGACAGGGCTTGCTTTCATAAACAGAGAACTCATAAGCAACTGGGGGTGGGGGGCAGCAAAAATCTTCACTATCTCATAATTCAGATGACAAATTTGTAATGCAGTCCAAACCACATCTGCTAAATATTCATATTTCTCTTCCAGTTCCACAGAAACAGATTTTAAAACTGTCATCCTACAGGACAACTACAAAAGAAATTTTTATTTATTTTTTTTTTTAACAGTCCTAGCCCTGCTTTCTGCAATTGTCCTCCCTCAATTGTTCCTACCATTGTACCTCCTTAAAACCCTTCTTGAAGCAGCATTCAGGGTTCCCTCCAGTCCTTTACTACCTGTCAAATCTTCTATAATTATTCAAAGACTCAATTTTTCCACCATTTCTCTTTAATACTGCATATATAAGCTGTATTCTTGGCAGAGACCTCTGCAAAAATGGTCAACCATCAACCAAAATGAAGATGTGGGGGAGGAAAAAAATCTGTCTGCTAACAGTCTGATCAACAACTTGTTATCAGAAACAGAAAAACACCACAACTCAGGAAGTCCTTTTGCTTCTTGGGGTTTTGTAGACCTGATCATTAGCAAAAAGCCTCCTGATAAGTAGATGAATCCCCATTTTCCAGATAAGATCCACACAAAACTTGGAACTACATTGTAGATCATAGCAGGAGTTCACTACAAGGGAAATAAACAAGTCTGGCTATGTTATTCAATTTACATGTTTACATTTTTGAAACTGTGTGATTTCTGAAATATTTCTACAGATTTTTTTTTTTTTACATTAGTTTCTTTTGTTTAAAGAATGATGCAAAGATAAACAGACATCTTCCCCTGCTCTGAACATCAGGATTTGACTTAGCTCATATGTTTTTTTCAGCAAAGACATCTGAAGATAACTCTCTCTTTATGCTTAGTGACAATATGAGCAGCATTAGTAAAATCAGCAGGACAGGAACATGGGCACTGACTGAGGTGGACTGTCCCCTCTCAGTAGCAGCTTTAAGTTTTCAGGTCTTCCAAGTCAAGGCCAAACTTAAAGCATAACTTAGTGCTCCTAGAAATACAGTTAGCATTTATTTTGATTAGAAATAAGCAACTTAGTTAAGAAAATTCAAAATCCAAACTGAAGTTTCAGAATTGAATTTTTTATTTAGAAAAATAACTCCAACAGAAGGCATTTTCTTACTTAACTCCTAAGCAGGGACATTTGGCACATCATGACATTCATTTTAAGGAATCTGGAAGCTTGCCTCTGTGCAAGAAAAAACAGGCGCTGCAGAAATGCTTCTGAACAGCCATGTTTTTGAAACTAAGAAGAGAAAGCCAGAAGAGCTGCCTTTTGGGAAAGGAATGAACCTATCATTATTTAGATAGCTAACGACCATTTGTCTCTCATGCCCTTAAGGGTGGTTCTGCTCACAACTCTCACAGATTCACTCCTCAGGTTTAAATTTCTTTTTTGTTTCTCAAAACAGAACAGAAGGAAAAGGAACTGTGAAGGTTTTAGGAAGTCAGGGACAAAATGTTACAACAGAGCAAAAGCAATCTGAAAATTACTTACCCTGCAGAAATAATCTACCGACATGCAAACGCCAACCCATTCCTGTTTGCACAACAAACATTTTCAGAAGCTGTCCTAGGCATCATTCAAACACTGTCTTCTCTTAAAAATACATACATTTGGTTTTGTACATCCATATCTAACTGCAGCAATAAAGGAACGCATTTTCAGAAAGCCAAGTACCAAGTACTAGAAAGACCAAATACCACTAGCTCCAGCTGCACTTGTCAAATTTTTTTTAAATATTTTTTTTAAGCTTGACACAGGAACTTTAGTGCATTAATTTAGAAAACCTGGACATGCCCTACATGCATAACTGTGGATTGCAAATGCAAGAAAGGATGTTTAAAATGATAGAAATCTCATGTGCAATTCCAACACCATGTCTTATTATTTATACTCAAAACCAGGTACTTGGCATTTAAAACTTTGATGTCTGCAGCTTGTCCTCTCTCAAAAAAGAGGGCTGCACTGAAAGAAAGTGGAAGAGAGCTAGGAAGGCCACAGACTTTATAATGGTCATAGCCATACACGTTTTGTGATAAATCAGAGTAAGAATTATTTTTCTTTCACTTACAGACCTTGGTTTCCCTTTCATAGCACATCTTCCTCCAAACAAGTGTTAACAACAAGCTCTTGCTTTGTACAATTTTAACTTCAAATACTTATTCAGGCAACTAGTCCTTACTTGCAGTGACACAGGCAGCTATCTTTGTGAGAGTAAGGGATTTTGGAATCGTCTAGATTGAGAAGAATCTCAGCACTTTGAACAAATGTTACAAATGGCTGAGTGCTAAATGTCTGATTATGTGAATAAACAATAAAGAATAATCGGGTTTCAAAAATACAGTTTTCATTTGTTTTGACAAAGTAATGAAACTTCATCATTTCAATGCAGTCTAGTAGGTGAATTGGGGATATAAATTTTAAAAATACTGTTGCCTCAAAACTACGAAGCTTCGTTATTTTCTTTAAAATTGAGCAAATTAGAGTTTTGGCATATGAATTAAGAAGTATGGTACACAAGGTGCTGCTTTTTATAAAAGCACAAAGCATGAAAATTAACCAGTGTTAATGATCACATCTTTTAATGTGGTGCCATAGACAGACATGGCATTCTAAAATGTGTATTTGTTCAAACAAGTACCTGCCCTGAGGAGCTAACAACTTACATTGGGCAGATACTATAGATGAGCTATGAAGGTGTGACCAGACAGTAGTAGATCATATGCAGCAAAAGGCTCTGAAAAACAGGGACAAATCTTGGAAGATAAAAATCCAATATTCCACAGAAGTAATTACTTTGAGCTATATTTTTAATACTTAATTTAATACTTCATACCTTCTGCCTGCCCTGGGATGATTCTGCAGCAAGCAGCCAGAGGAAAAAGGCTTGAGAACAAGAGCCCCACTTTGGAAACTGAATTTAATACTGTGAAATGTCATGAATGTTCTACAGGACCTAGGCATTTTTCTCTTGTTGAGTGTTCACAGACTGAATAATTTTGAAAACAGCTTGGTAAATTAAATATAAACAAACATAAACTTTGTCCTTTCTAAAAAATAAATATACTGCAGTAAGAATATGATAGTCAAATCTCACCTGCAGCGTGCCTGAAAGCACAGAGGCAGACCTACCTTTCAACAAGTCTGTTCAGCACAAACAGAATTAGTCATCCTGCTGACTACACTGCACACTGCAGTGTGCAGATATTGTACACCCAAATAATAATCATGGACAGCAAGACGGTAACTGTGCACAATACAACCCATGAAAATGCACACCTACGCCACCTAGAATCTTTCACAGGTCTCAAACAAAATTTAAAAGCATAACATGCTTTAATCAACAAACACTGCAAAAAATGAAAAATAAATAATCTTTCATGCAATTTTTTTTGTATTCAGTATTGACTGATAGCATCTGCATCTATGATAAAAGACCTTGCTCTCCATTTCTGCTACTTAAATAAATTCTCTGGCAAGAGAGGTGTTTTAAATTATTACATAACACGACGGGGAAGTGGCTGATGGCTGGCAAAGTGGGCAGGTTCCAGCATATTACAGAATAATCTTGCCTGCACGCACCCTCTTCATAATGCTACATAATCCTTCAGCTTTTTAAGTTAAACACACTTGTGATCTTCTTCGAGCAATTTTTCTTTCCCATGGCCTCTACCCTGATTATGGCAGATACCTCTTTTACTTCTTAAGTGACATTTCTTAACCTACATACAAGAAAATTTCAGGCTGATATAGACCTTCTTTGCCTGGAAGCATCTGTAGATGAACGTTGCCAAGAATTACAGCAGTATATTAAGCAATGAGAAGACACTGTTGCTTCGGCTGAAACAAGCCTGCTTTCAAAAAGTATGCCTACTGATTTCTGGTTTGTATAGGTTACAGCAAATAACTTATTTTCTTTGGGAAAAGAGAACAAAACTCGCCTTTATTACAGAATATTTGCGTTATAAAAGTAAAAAAGGATGAGTATGTATTTCACTGTTACTGCAACGTAGTTAAAATCATTTATGCCTACATAATGTATACGTGTGATTCTGCTTTTATGCTGCATACTTTGCACATTTGAAGCACTGGCAATCTGAAAATAACTTCTGGGAAATCCAAAAGGCATAGTATTTTGTGATACCTCCAGCTTTTCCATGAATTCGTAGTATCCATTCAGACCACATTTTAAGTATTTACTGAGTATAAAAACATATATATCTTACATATCTGATCTGTCTTCATTTAGAAGATACCCCTTCTTTTCTAGCAGGACTGGCATATCAAAAATTATGTATGACTGACACACTAAAGTTTCTTTAGTGCATCAAAGAAAAATACTTTAAATTTTTAGTACAAATTTTAAAAAAATTTACAAAATTAAACAGCTTAATTTTCTATGTTTATATAGAAGTCCTTAGCGTGAAGATGGATCACGACATGAATAAATCACAAGCAGTAAAACGGTGTTGTTTTAAAGATAAAAGTGAAAACATACAATAGAATCTTCCATGGTCTCTTGATCCTTCTTGCAAAATCAGGAGGTTATTGGTAAATTATCATAGGCAATAAAGATGGGAATCAAGTCTAGTCCCCTGTCAAGATGTCAGTCCCACCACAATAATCAGGCTCCATCATAAAACTTTTTTGTTTCTTTCTCTTCCCCCAAGAAAAGCCTCATATATTCACCTTCCCAATAGTGAAGGTTCTCCTTCTATATTTTGTTTCCAGTCTGAATGTGGATTATATACACCAGCAAAGGGTGGGTAATTTGTTAGGACACAAACCATACCTGAAAGCAATACAGGATATGGGTTGATGTTCCATCTAAGCCAGCAGGAGCGTATTCTGCCTCAGCCCCACTATAACCGTGCAGCCTCAGGACTGAGCTGGTTCAGCAACCCAATCTGAAAGAAAATCACTTATTTCCCCATTGCTGCTGCCACCACCACCGCCTCCCATGACCGGTTTTCCATTACCTCATTGAAGTGACTTAGCCCTGTGACCGGATGATCATTAGATTCAAAAGAAAGGGCAGTTTGGGAACACCTGGGTGGGAAAAATCACCAGACCTTGTGGCAACAGCACGTAGTTACATCAAAGACTCACCAGAGATTAAACTGACACCAGCAGAACACTCAGAGTTGGTTCTTTCTCCCAAAAATACTGCCCTGACAAAGAATACCCTTTACGCATTTAAATCCCAGCATCACCTCTTTTAGCTTAGTTGATCATTTGATGTTTCTCAGACACCTGACCCATGTGCAGAGCAATGTATAATTACAGGTTTTAAATCAATACCATCAGAAATGGAAAAAAACCAAAACCAGCACACAATACACAAGAACAGTCACAGATTTAAGTCTCCATCATTAAGTGTCATACTTTTTTCCTTTTGAGTCTTTCTCCTTATTTATCCTCTCTTCTACCCACAATCAAGCAAAAAAGGGTGAGGGGGAAAACTACAGGGCAACCTTCTAGGGTCTCACAGGAGAAAAAAAACCCAAAACATTGAAACTGCAGAAGATGTAGTGGCATTAAGTGAATTCCACTGTACTAAAATGATCACCACAAGTTGCAAGACGACCGCTACTGCAAGGGGTGAGATGTTATTATGGAAGGAAAGCTATAATCCATACATGCAGCTTTTGTTGTTGTATCCTATTTCATGTGATTTGTTGCTGTCAAATCCAATTAAGGAAAAAGCATCCAAGAACAGTAAACGTGCTGCTTTATCATCTAAACTAAAAGACATAGTGCCTCGTGCTCTTCTCCTCTCCCTGCGTCTCCTGGTTAGAGGGTTAAAGAATAACCTCTAAGGTTAGTGGAACTAAGGCACATTTTCAAGGTATCAGGTAATGAAGTTACTATTTAATTCCCTGTTACGCGCTAAAGCTTAAGAAATGCGAGTTATAAAAAATACAAGACTGAACATGTCTTCTATTTACCTGCAGGTCAGCAAAAGCAGCAATGAGGGCTGAACTCAAGTGCTTTCTCTGAATCCCTTCTAAAGGTACCTCACCTTTTTTCCTGGATAAACCATGTCAAAGGGTTAAAACAACTGGGTTGAATTAATTGATTCTACTGAAAAATCAACCAGATCAATTTTTATACTGTCACTACCTGGAAAGACTAAATACTTAGTAAATTGAAATATGAAATTGATGAGTTGTTGAATTGTGATCTGCAAAGTATTTCTTAAAACAGCCTCAGTACCAGAGAAATAGGAAGTTAACTGTGAAAGCCATGTTTTAAAGCAACTCAGTTGAAATGAGTAGATCTCCCAACACAGATATCTGATATTTGTAAGAGGCAGATGGGTAAAGCCTACTATAAAAACAGAGCTTACCAATATATGGATTAATATAAAAACTAAAAATACTTTTTAAAGGAAAATCGGGGACATTAGAGTCCTTTGAAGTAGACAATGAACACGAGGATCAAAATTATATATTAATAAGGATGAGAAAAATAACTTCACAATGAGGTTCTCATCCAGTTTTCACAATATGAGAGGCAAAGCTCCCCCATGATAAAGCAGCAGCAAAAGAACAGGAAGTGAAAGACTAAAATAGTAATATTTTTTTCAAATAGAGGTGGTTTCTAAAAGGGTCAGAGGAATCCAGAATTCCAATCAGAATTCCAGGGCAATCCACACTTAGACTTCAGTTGTTCAAAAAAATTAATAAGCACTATTGAAATGAGAGTAAAAGCGAATTAAGTCTTGCAGAAGGTGCAAAATTGTTTCTTTAAAAAGAACATTACTTGCAAAGAACTGAAGGAAGATTTCATGATCTGAAGTGCCTGTACAATAGGATTACTTATCACAGAGTAACTCGGACTGGAGGAACCCTTGGAGGTCATTTGGTCATAACTTTATGTAAGATGTAACTTAATAAATACAAAGAAACACGTGGGTTGAATATTCATACATGATTATGGACTCTAAAAGAGCTACAATCATGCAGACAATAGATTTCAGAGTAATTGCTAAGTACTTTTTAAAATCAGTTCTTTAAGATCGTAACCTAATTCTGCTGTGTACCAATGCTAAGAAATGTCTTGCAGCAGACCACAGAACTAAAAACATCAACTACGCTTGGACCTAGAATTATGCAGACAAGCAAACAGGATGGTCAGGCGTACAGAAAAGCTTCTGTATCAGAATTAAGCAGACAATGGCTCTTGAGGCTAGAAGAGAGATAACTGGAGGGCATGTGCACACAACGAATTATGAAAGTAACAGTTAAAGGATGTTGTGAACACCAAGACTTCAGATTGGCTCAAAAAGTGGTAAAGAAAATATGTGGAAGAAAAATTAAGAGCTAAGAAACAAAAACACATGGTATTGGGGGAAGTACCACAACATCTCACCCCATATTCTATCCTTAAGCATGCATTTAATTGACTACTGTTGAAGACGGGATCCTGGGCTAGATTGGCCTGCAGCCTAACTCAGCCTCGTTGTTCTCGTCTCTGGGAAGCTCAAAGAGGTGAGCAGATTAAAAACTCTCCTGAAAAGCAGCATCAGTTTCTCAGGCTCTTGCCTCTGGCCCCTTCCACCAAGCTGTAAGACCTTCCTCAGGCAGAAGGCAGAGGCAGTTCTGGGAGCTTCTCTTCTGTGAATTTTCAGCAGTCTTTTTTCTCCCATGGGATGGTTACATTCAGTTTTACAACGTTTCCCAAATTCTTTGTGTGAGAATTACTTTGAAGTAGTGATCAAATACTGATTTAGTTAAATGAGTGCGCCACAAAAAAAGAAACCATATGCTTTAGAGCACTGTTAAAATTCAGTAACTTTTGACTATTTTTAATCATTCATTGCCTTATTATCTTTGTTTTGCCTTCTGAGAATGACAGTACCCTGAAGATTAAAATCAGATATGAAAATAGATGAGTAAATGTAATACTCCTTTTGAAGATGAATAAGAGATTTTTAAGTCCCAATAAAATTTAGCAAAATATTATGCAGTTCCCTTATACTTGCCACGGTAACTAAAGGCAACTTTGGGCTGTATGATTTCTGCACATGCCTTTTTTTTTTTTTAAATAGTGCTGTACTATTTTTTTGTGTGTAAAATGCAAAACTTTTTTTTTGTTTTATTGTATGCCCATTTTACCCACTTTTACCTTAATCTTTTCCTTCTTTGTGCCTGCCAACTCCCTTGTAGTTACCTGTAAACACTGATGTTTTGCTTAGAATAGTCCATGTTGAGAGTTTTTATGCAGAAAAAGAGAAAGATACTGTAGGATTTTTAACCCACCTCGCCTTAAAAGTTATTCTAATACATGCTGAGCATGTATTAAAACACCACTATTTCTCTAAGAGAAAAATAAAATGTTAGTTGCTCAAGATATAGAGACAGTCCCAAAAACATATCCAATAAGACAAAAGAGCCTAAATTACTCAACTACAAACTAATCTTGCAATCCAACCAGACAAGGATGAAAGAGTTTGACAAAATAAATATATTTCACCCTTTGGCATCTGGGTCTTCTGATGTTTAATTAAAAGAAAAGGCTAAAGGCTACGTTCCTCTCTGAATGTTAGCTCACTGCTGAGATGCCAAAGGGACAGGCACCTTTCAAAATACCTCTCCCCAACAGGAATGTAAAAATAATTTTAATTTAAAATATAACAACCCAAATAAAAATCATTAAACTGCATTTGAAATGCTTCATTGGAAGACAAAACTCTGCTCTGCCTTCCAGAAATGCATTAGTGGAAAATTTCTTGGTGCAAAACATTAGACATGTTCTTTCTTGTATCACAACAAAGATGAATTCGTTATTTTGGAAAGCAACAATAGCTCAGCACACAGCATTAGCGCTACAGTGAAAAACAGCAAAGATCTTGAATGTAATATGTATTTTTAATAAATATGTGAGATCGAATCAATTTGATCTCACATATTATCACACAATTCAGTGTATCTGAATTCACTGTTGCTGAGGTCCACTTGGACGAAGCTGTTCCACTAACTGCTCCTAAGAACGTGGTGATCACAAAGAAATTCACTGACTCTGGTCTCAAACCCCAACACTGCCCCAGACACATGATGTAAAACATGTCAAAACACATCTATCAATACTAAGAGCTGGTCAGTTTACAGCTGCAATCTGAGTCCTTGAAGGACTCCAGAACATTCAGAATTATTATATGGCACATCAGTAAGCAGTACTGCCTCTGTCCTGCTTCCTTCTGAGCAAGCGTGCCCCTAGCTGTCTGGTTAAACCAGTTCTTCCCCACGATTCACCTGGTTCACACAGATTCCTAGAGACATGTGCTGCATACTTCATATGCAACTTGATCAAAGCATTTAGATGCTGTGTGGGGAAAGAAAAAGCATCCATAACCCAATAAAACCCCCCAAAATTTAAGCATATATGTTACATGTATAATCAAAGCTCATTTTTGGTTCTGTAGCTTAATACATCACCACGTAGAGAAGTCTTTAGCTACTTAGAAAATATAATGCTCCACAAACACTACAAAACTATCTCTAGGGAAAACACACAAAACTATATATACTTTGTTATGACTGTTAATTATTAGACACACTTTACTTCCAAGAGAAGTAGACGTTTGAGTTCCTTCAAGTCTCTAAAATAATAATTTCTCTCTTTTTTCTTTTTTTTTTTTTAAGACATATAGGCTGCATTTTTTTAAGCCATGGGTTGCTTTTTTTAATCTCTGATAGGAAACTGCAAAAACTAAATCAAAAGGACATAAACAAGCAAGTCATTCTGCTTAGCCTGCATGCAGCACATCTCCAAGTCTCTAGGCTCCTACTCAGTTCCAGGATGCAATGGATGTTTTACTACTATGAACCTTATTAGGTTATCCCATACCAGTAAGCAGTGGGAAAGACCTCATGCTTGTCAAACAACGAACTCTTTGCTAGTCCTGTGAAACATTTCTCTTTCCTCCAGTGTTCCTTCAGGCTTTCCCCAATTTGATTTAGAGCCCGCTGCTCCTTCATGTATACTTTCATTTTGACCAGCCATTAAAAACCATGGTTATGCTCAATGTAAACAGTATCTAAAGCTGAAAAGAATGTCTGATGGATACTCTAGTACTTCAGTCCATGCTGTCACATCAACTCCTCCATCAGCTTTTCACAGATATTTAACCAAGAAAGAAATAATCCTGTGGGACTCTGAGCAAGGTCCCAAGGGAAGACGCAGAAACAGAAATGGCCTGTAATGGTATGCTCTACTCAGTCTGAAAGGAAAGACAGGAACTATTAAAAAGGGATCGCTATTCACTCCTATATTTTATTGACAGGAAAAATAATTAAGTAACATTACTGAATGTCTCAGAAAAACACCTATCAATGTATTTCTTGATTCTATACACAGAAGCTCCTTTACTAACGGAAAAAAATGCTACTTTGGTCTAATCCATCTTGATGAAGACAGTCATAGTGAGGAGATACTATTAGGGACGTCAGTCAGCTCCTGACTTCCCATGAGAAAACTAAAGACTGGGGGCTTGCTTACTGGCTTTTAATTTTTGGTAGACCTTCTTCTGTGGCTTAAACCCAAGATAAATTCTTATTTTCAACAATGATATCGACAGCCAGTTAGTACTGGACCACTAGAAATTCAGCCAGAATCACAGGTAGCTGCGCCCATTGCTGAAATAGAGAAATGAATTTCTGAATACCAGTTTTTCAACACTGGGCTTCATGTTGTAGAAGGTTATTTTTTTTTATCCAGGAAAATGGGTATTTTCTATACTGGGCTGAATGAGAAAGAAAACTGTCAATCGGGACTACCAAGGACTTGCTCGGATAGTTCGTAAGACAAAAAGAATGAGAGACATGCTTCAAATTCTCACTCAAACAGAGTAGTGTTATGTATAACAACTACATGTTTGGCAAAGAATTATCTGCAGGTTAGGATATCCCAGTATTTGAATTTGAGCCAGATTTTGCTTTTGGCTGGGCATATGGTTGGAGTGGCACTGAAATGGAAATCGGAGTTAGAATTGCATATCATAGAGTACACTGTGTCAGAATTTTTTTTTAAATATCTCACAGTCTAATATACCTCACTCTTAACTGCTAATATTATGCTATCCCCTAACTTTTACTGTGAATACGAGACGCAATCATTACCACTATACACAAATATCTGAATATTGTTTCATTGCTTAGTAATCAAACCCATATAACAATGACACAACCTAGTTAAAAGACTCCACAATCCAATTTCAACAAAATATGAAGCACACAGTAGCTCATTTCCCACAATGTCTAATTAAATAAATATATCTCAAATACCGTACTTCTCTCTGCACTTTTTTTTTTTTTTAAACATGTATACTTCAGGCCATAAACCCAGTTATCCTCTTCAGACCCTTTTCTTTATAATCTGTTTATAATCCTATATTACAGGATTGCTTCACAAAGCAAGTATGGACCGGGCACCAGCCAGAAATACAAGTATCTCTTTTTAAAATTACTGCTTGAACTTTGAACTCCCAGGCTGAAAAATAGCTTTGCCCAAGCTACTGCATTGCATACATTACCTGTTAATATTGTGTGTCCCTCAAAAAAACACCAGTCAATGTTTTACTTTCTTTGAAGGGAAAGAACTGTTGGTTCTGTGTCTCAGTTTAGAACTAAGGTTTTCTAAGATTTAATCCATGTTTATAAAGAAATCAGCTATTTAAGAAGTCAGAATATGCTCAGTGACATTCTTTGACAGATCAGATTTTGAGTTTAATCTGCAATGAATCTTGAATATAGGGTTTCTCGTGTTCTATTTTTACCAAGTTTATCCTTTTGATATGAAATATACTTTCACACTTTTAGAGATTAAAGTTCCAATGTTTATATTAGCAGAAGTATTTAGGGTAAAACTAGTTTTAAAAACATCAGGCTGTGAATCTACCACATTTAGACTCTTTATGAGTCTAAAAATAAAAATATAGCAAACATACACTGTATTATTCCAATAGGTGTGAAAGAGAAGGAAAATAATTTTTATTCTTATTAAAATACATACAAAATTATTTCTATTTAAAAAAATCAATCAGATTATATCTGATATATATATCTTATATATTCTCAAGAAAACAGACAAAGCCTTAATTTATGCTTACAAATATACATATGAATGGTCCATTTGTCATTTAAGTCTGTAGTGTATATCACATGCTTAAAATTAAACACATGCACAAAAGTTTGCATGACATTCCTTACACAAGGAAAAAATGTTATATAATTACAACTTCTGGGCAAAAACTGACACCAATCTAATCACTTCTCAAATACATTTAAGCAGAATCATGTTGTTTTACAGTAAAATGCAAACTGACCAAGTTTTTCCTGGCTCTTTAGGTGCAGGTGCTTTTACACGTTCATTCTCTCAATAGCTTTTATTATCTGCTGATTAATCCAAAGAAAGGTTATCTAAAACCTGTCTCCCCTAAAACTTAGTAGATGGACCAATTCAGGACACTATCTGCAACTAGCCCACAAGCTGAAGTCCCAGTGCACATCATAAAGAAAAGGCAAAGTCATATTTTATTTTGTTTTCCAATTTGTTCTTCACTTGTACAGGTTATGCACACATTTCTTTTCTCATTACTATTTCCCAGGAATTTCTCCGTCTCATCATCCATTAATCACTTTTACTTCTCTTTCCTTCTTCTTTAGCACAAAGCAAAGAGCAAGGAGAAAACTGTCGCTGTAAAAACTTTTCACCACATTTCAAAGAAAAACAAGAAAAACAGCCATGAACAACTTATTGCTTTTAGGGTACTTCAGCTAGATAGGTTCCTCCATCAATGAGCTTTACCACCAGAAGGCAAGAGATATTTTAGTCTAGTGTTTTGGGTTTTTTATACCTCACACTGTTTTGTTTAGGCCATCCTCCTAGAACCATAGAATGGTTCGGGTTGGAAGGGACCTTAAAGATCATCTAGTTCCAACCCCCCTGCCATGGGCAGGGACACCTCCCACTAGACCAGGCTGCTCAAAGCCCCATCCAGCCTGGCCTTGAACACTTCCAGGGATGGGGCATCCACAGCTTCTCTGGGCAAACTGTTCCAGTGTCTCACAACCCGCACAGTAAATTTCTTTCTGATATCCAATCTAAGTCTACCCTCTTTCAGCTTAAAACCATTACCCCTCGTCCTATCATTACACTCCCTGATAAAGAGTCCCTCCCCATCTTTCCTGTAGGCCCCCTTTAGGTACTGGGAGGCTGCTATAAGGTCTCCCCAGAGCCTTCTCTTCTCCAGGCTGAACAACCCCAACTCTCTCAGCCTGTCCTCATAGTATAGATGCCCCAGCCCTCGGATCATCTTTGTGGCCCTCTGCTGGACCCGTTCCAACAGGTCCATGTCCTTCTTACTTTGGAGGCCCCAGAGCTGTATGCAGTACTCAAGGTGGGGTCCAACCAGAGTGAAACAGAGGGGCAGAATCACCTCCCTCAACCTGCTGGCCATGCTTCTTTTGATGCGGCCCGGGATATGGTTGGCTTTCTGGGCTGCGAGCACACATTGCCGGCTCATGCTGAGCTTCTCATCAACGAACACCCCAAGTCCACCTCAGGGCTGGTCTCAAAAAATAACCTTTTTTTTTTTTTTCTTCTGTGTCCCACCCCCACAGTGTCACCAGCCCACAGGGCAGGCAAAAACACTTTATTGGAAGATGACCACCTCTCTCTCTCTCTCTCTCTTTACTCACAGTACTTCTCATCAAACTTAAATGATTTTTTTCATTCAGGGCTAAGCTGTGTCAGTAAAAGTTGAATTTTGCTCTAACAAGCATAAAAAGAGAAGCACAATGTATCAACTTGACTATGCTATGCCTCCTGCATTCATTATTCTTTACTATGATAGCCAAAGAGAAAACAGAAAGAGACAAGACAGAACACGATGTTGAAAAGTTTGCGCTAAAATACTTGCAGCCCAAAATAACTGTATTTACTGCCGATATCGAACTCCATCAATATTTAGAAACTTTGAGTACTGTTATTGATTCACAACAAATGCCTGCTTTCCTAAACCCATGCTTCAGCACCGTAACGTGCAACACAGGTAGCGGCAGCATATTAAACCTCATAAAGACAAACCAGTCTGGGCAGCAAACTTTTTTTTATTTAAAAAAAAAAAAAAAAAGAGAGACAGCACATTAAGATTTATATGTTATCTCTGACTTTGACTACCTCTCTCAGGAAAAAGAGCACCATGTTTCTAGGATTTCCAGAGACTTATATGCCAGCCTTCTTGAAAAGCTCTTAGGATCAATGCCTGAAATAACTGATCTCTTAAAAGTGCTGCTATGTGGATAGCATCTTCTGTCTCTCAAGGCAATGCGCAATCTGATGAGAAATACTACTTAGAATATGCAAAAGAGATGCCAAGAGTTTACCAAAGACATTAATGTCTTAAAAGTTATCTCCACCACATTACAGCAGGACTCTGAATGCGTACGTTGACAAAATGCAAATAGAAAAGCTCACTTCATTTGAAAACTGACAAAGTATACGTATGGAGCCTGTTTACATACAGAGTCTCTTAGTATGCAATATCTTTTTTATTATTATTTATTTAAAAAATTTATAATGTCAGACGCAATTCTGTAAGGTAGTCTTCTGCAACAATATCTCTAATAAAGGGACCTAAACATAATGCAGATGTTCTGCATTTCTACTGGCTTTCAAAAATATAATGGAGACCAAGAACTTTACTCAATAAGACTACCCAACAACTCTAACTCAACTACCCAAGAACTTCTGTGTAGGTAAACTCTGGGGGGAAGGGGGGAGAAGCATGCAGAACTATATTTTAGGCATTGGTTTCAAACAGCTTTTAAACATGTATTAAATTCAATGACTCCAGTGATTTGAATGGTACTTAGTCTCAATAAAAACTAATTTTAAAGTATCCTTGTATATAAAGATCATGTAAATACTTCTATCGGACTTCAACAGCAAGTAAAACCACTGATACACTCAAAGGGATCTCAAAGCTAAATTAGTTCACCTTTTAGGAGTCCACATGAGATAGCTATGCTTAAAGATCTGGACTTATAAGAACTATTCTGCAAGAACACTTCACTGCAACATATACCTACATAATACTGAACAGGAAGAACTCAAACAGTCCCGCTTGGAAGAAGTATTCTCATCCTCTTCTGCCATATTTAATTAAAATTCTTCATGTTTCACTCTCCAACTGTATTAATTTTCAGAGTTACAGGGTGTTCATTTTATACTTTTTGCTTTAATGACTTCAGTCAACAACACACAGAACAATTTAGGAGTATCATGAAGCAATTTTTTTTTGCTAGAGGGAACGAAGTGACGATACGTGTTCCAAAACATGTCAAAGGTACGTGAGTAAGAAAGGTGTGGTCTGTATTCAGCTAGTTACAACATTTAGACTTTCAGAGCCAAGGCAGCTGCAATTCTAGTGGCACAACCAGCATTCCTACTTTTTGAAAAGCGCTTAGCTCTGCCAGGCTGTAATGTGGTGTACGGAGTTGCCATCGTGTTTAATGTTTGACTCCAACTATTCTCAGGTGTCCACATCTAGAAATATTTAATAATCCACGGCTTAGTTTTATTCCAAATAATATCTGCATAACAAATCTCCAGTAATTAAACTATACAAGAAACATAAAGGACAGAAATGTAATTACTGTAAAAAATGGCGCTAAAAATATCACACAGTTACACTGAAAACCACTGAGAGTTTTCTACAGACACATAATGGGTCTCCAGAGGAAATGTTCACCCACTTGAGTATATAGTCTATAAGCAAGGATTTAATTTTCTTAAGGGCTGCTGCTGCCATGATTCCAAAAAAGTATCTACTATAAACTAACAGGAAGAATAGAATCACTTTGAAATTCTACCTAAAACTGCAATCGGTTTATGACTTTTAGAAGAGCAACTCATATTCAATACAGCTAAGCACTGAGCACCACTACAGTTCGGAGTTGAGAATACCCACAACTTTGCAGATCAGAACCTGAGCTTTATAAGCAACTGTCTGCTTTTCATCACTCAGTTATTTCTTTTAAAACTACAGAGTACAGTAGGGTGGGTCATGTTAACCAAAAGCCCAGAGGCATTTTGTTGTTCAGGTAGAACCGAAGCACTGCTTAAAAAAAAAAAAAAAAAAAACAAGGAAAAAAAAGAACAGAGTTCAATCAGCTGACCTTATCTTCAGAATCACAAACAGAGCAATCACTTTAGACCTTCGGGACTTTAGCCATAAAGAAAGTTTGCAACATTGCACGCATCATAGTGGTATTCATAATGCAACTTGATAAAGCGAGTTACAGCTTTCTCACTCTTTTTATTTAATGTTTAACTATTAAAAAGTCATGGCAAACCTGGGTCCACGTGTCTAGAGTTTCTTCTAATTCCATTCGTTCGTTTCTGCATAGCAAAAACACAAATCAAGGATATGAGTAAACATGTTTTCATGTAGGCACATTGCACTCCTTTCATTCCCACAAGCTACTATGCAAAGCTGGTTTTCTTAAGTTATTTCTCCCAAAGTAGACAGTTTTTTCATACATCCCATGTTTTCTGACACTAGGCTCAAAAGATTCCTAGTCCACAGAAGGTTTATTCATACATCAGCATGTTTTGATACCAAGAGCAAATTTATTTTCCAATTATATATGAATAGGATAGTGGAAAAATACACATTTTTGGCATTATCTGCCCCAGATAATGTCTACAAACACAAAAGTATCAAGCTGCTTGCATTGCTTTAATAACATAGACACTTTCACTATTCCTACTTTGCACTTAAGGTAGATAGAATTTCCTATGCAATTCTTAATTTCCTTATTTTATGGGCAAGTACTTAAATATATTGAGTAACTCACCCCCCTTTCTTTTAAATGTGGATGAACCAGAGCTGTGTGAAATCAGAAATTCTCTGACCTCCAACACGACAGACTTTTTTTTTTTTTTTTAATTTTTTAATGTATTTTATACTCCAAGACACTTAATACGGATCCCTGAAAATTACAATGTGAAATAACGCATATCTGTGAACTACTGATCTGCTTTTGCAAACTTGTTTTAACTGGTAGCTTGCATGAAGGCTCATGCATTTATTTATTTTTTTAATCAAACCAAGCAGAGAAACGCATGTTGCATAACAAAGGGAACAATTAGGTTGCTCCGATTTACTTGCAGTTGATAAAAGCTGATGCAGGACACACACCGAGGCAAGCCAGAAAGCAGTACCCTGAGGCACAACCAAATTACTAAACCCTCTAGCAAGCTGGCAAAATGGAATGCTTGGTTTAAAAACAGCCTCCAAACCCTTGAGTCTTCGAACATACTCTCTCTGTACCCCACAATTCTAATTACAGAAAGGATGCAAGTTTTGTTTCATCTGCAGTGTAAAGAAGAAAAATTTAAAACTGCTGCTACAATGGAGGTAATATTACTGAATAAGAACAAAAGGCTCAATTATATCGTAGTTATTTTTTTAAATGGAGGCTGTATTGCTGATAAGGATTGATGCAGAGTGGTGAGTAACCACAGAGTTGCACAGAAGAGGGAAAGGGGCAGGAGTGGGAAAAGCAAGCATGAAGGAAAATACAGAAATGTTTAACTGAAATGAAAAAAAAACACTAAAAATTATGTGACAACTTTAAGTCATATACACCAAAGGACAGGATGGGAAACAATTTTAAGGAAATAACTCTTGAGCTGTGTGAAAACATGCTCAATACCACTAAATATATATTGCAGTACCAGTAGATTTTATTACATTACTGGTATGAAATCTAAATCCATGTTTTCCACAGTGACAGATCCTCAGCTATGCTCAAGTTTTCTTCTGCTCAGAGAGAAATAAGGCAGGCACTTAAATAAGAGTCTTGGTAAAAATGAAAGCAATCTTCACATTTTTGATCAACTCAGTAGTCAATAGCAAATCACTAGCTCCAGTGAGGAAGCCATTTTTTCCCCACAAAAAAGATTTATGAATCAAGCTAGGGGGTGAGAAGCTGAGCCACGAGGCACAGTAAGTGACCTGTTGCTGGCTGCCCCGTGCTGCCTGTCAGCCTGAGAGTGCCAAGCAAACTGCCCATGCCGTAGTTTCCATGTTTTAGAGTGCCCTTACTTAGCGGGTATTTCTAGGCAGAGACATGAAACGCCAGGCAGCACACGGCAGGAGGCACGGTTGAGGGAGCAGCGAGGAGAGCAGGCAGGAGCGTTTCAGGCACAGGCATGGACTTTGGCAGTGCAGCCCCCTCTCTCCTCACCCAGAGCTCCTCCGGGGCCACCTCACCGTTCCCCGGCCAGGCCCCTAGGAAGCCGGTGCCCGCTGCGGCCCACAGCCCCTTAGGAGCTGGCCAGAGGGTGCCAGGGCTCCCTGCACCCGGCCACCGCTGCTGGCTGGGTCACAGCGACACTGAAAGAGCTCAAATGTCAGCAAGCACAGACGTGGTCAGCCCTGCACCTGACTACCCCCTGCACCAGCCATAACCAGCAATGACAGCCTTCTGATTCCATCACCCGTTTTAGGGACTGCATCAAACACAGATGTGCTTATGGATAAAAGTAATTTACACGCTCCTATGTTGTTCATAACCAGCGTGTCATTTAAGCAGTTAAATTACCATAAACTTCTGATCTAAAATAGATACTGGAAACAGTTACACTGTACATTTAAAGTGCCGCCCCTCCTTTATCAGGGCTGGCAGAGAAAGCCCTTCTGCCCTTCAGGTGAAAGGCACCAGGAGCTAGCAACAAAATAACCCCAGGCAGCTTGCAGCCACCTTGGGCTGCAGCAAGGTACGCTTATGTGCACCAGGGTAGCTCCTCTGCACAGGGCCCATTTTACCACTCTCTCCAGAGTACATAAATTCCATAGCCATTGGATAACTCTGCAACTAAAGTCTTTTTACATGAAGCAGCAAACACTGCCCTGGCGATCCTTCATCGCCCCGCAGTCTGGCGTGGCAGAGATTGGTACACTAGCATGTTAGTCCAGCAGGGCTCACTAGCAATTAAATAAAAAAAAAAAAAAAAAAAAAAAAAAAAGAGATTACTTTTAACTCTACTGCTAGGAACAGTTAGCATTTACACATCAGTTGTGAGGCAATGTATGTTTTTACCTGCAACTTAAAAACACATCTCCACCCCTTCCAGTGTTATCAGCATTAAGCCATATCAACTGAAAATTGATTCACACGTTGAACAGAATACACTTATATTTAATTATGAATACCTGGTTTCTTAGACAACTTTTTTTTTCCACTACTCTAAAGAAATCTGTTGTTAAACGCAGCAGAAAAACATACCTGCTCCAACAGCACACGCACAAAGTAAATAAGGAGCTCTTATGTCACCGACAAAACAAACATCACATGCAAAGGAAAATGAATCCTTACCTCATGTTTCAGGTTCCCGTGTTCTGAAACATAAGTAAAAATTGGCATTATTGGCGACTGTAAATTGCACGCTTTTTACAAATCAATCTCAGCCTGTGCTGTGCTGCATTACAGAACCCCCTGCTGCCTTCTTTCGCTACCTGATACCCGCGGCCGCCCCGGCAGCCCGGGGCCGCGCCAGGTCCTGTTGTGCAAACCCTGCTGCGCTCTGCTCCCGCCCACGGGAACGGCTCCCTCCTGCCACCTGTGCCGCACTTCCCAGCAGGGGCAGGGATATCTGGTCCTCTGAAATTTATAGGCTTTTTAGAACTTTTCAAAAATGCCTTACAAATATTGACTCGTTGGGAATTCAAAAGCGACGGTTCCTCATTGCAAGTCAAGTCTACACCTTTTCTCGTCTCTGTCTTTTCGTAGCATGCCAAGATAAGATGTATACCTTTAGCTTCAAAATATTCTATATTTCGTGCCTTTAGAGTTCAATTCAGCATTGCATTAGTATACCACCGACTTTGAAGCCATCGGTGTTTTATTCACCTCTTTTGCTATGAGTTTTCTTGTATTACTTAAAAATAAGGAAAAAAAAATAAAGTCCTGTGGGTGATCAGAAGGACTGCATCAGGACAATAACACTTTTGCATGCACACACCCCCACAAATCACAGAAGACACAAAAAGGGGTATTTTTTTACATTTTTCTTTGAATGTCTCATCTGGTAACAGGTATTTGGGTGTACTCTAGATTTTGGTTCACTGCCTTATCAAAGCTCATGCAGCTGTATTTACCTGCGTGCACGCTCTAGGACTGCACAAACTGCACATGCCCTGTCTGTACCTCATCACCTTTGAAAACTTTTACTGTAGTATCTTGTAAACAGTAAGCCATATCCACAGTAAATGGACTAAAAAGCTTTAACTGCAAGTAGATTGCGCTCTGCTAAAAAAAAATTATATTAAATAGTAAAGTGTGGGAAAAAAAATAATCTTTGGCTTTCTCGCATTTTATGCAAAGCCGATAAGGCATGCCGAGACCAAGCACGCCAGCTGAGGGCTCGGGGCTGGGCCGGGGAGGCACAGCCTGTTTACCACTGGCAGAGCTCTCTTCTCACGTACGCTCTTGGTCACCGTTCCCTCTCTCATACCGTGTGCCAAAGACGCATCGTCTTGTCATCCACAGAAAACACTTTTATGATTATAACCTTTCCAAATGTATTAATTTGCATTTGTATAGTGAGCAAAGAGAAGAAAAATAATCCCGCCCCAAAGAGGGAGATGCAGGTAGACTACTGAGGTTTTCTAAGGAGCCTAAGGAAATTAGTTGCCCAAGTGCTGCTGAAATTCAATATAATTTTGGTATTTACTTTCACAATTTGATACACCTTTCAGAATTTTTGCCAAAATCTGAATAAAATCACTTTTTTAGAGTGTTTCATCTCAACATTATAGATGACTTCAAATGAAGGGAAGTCATTTAGGGAAGTACTGGCAGGGAGGGACAAAACTTCAAATTCAGACTTAGGGTTTGGGTTTGATTTTTTTTTTTTTTTAGATGGCCTTTTAAGTTCTGAAGATCTCTTATCAAAAGAATTAAATGGAAATGTCATTCTATCCTCCAATGGGAATTAATGAATCTTATTTTTAATGGTTGCTGTTGAACATTATTTTTACCTCTAGAAAATATCCCAAACCCAACTAGATGAATGAGCTCCATTTGGTGATTGCAGTATCACAACACTTTTCAAAATAAATAATTAAAAGAAACTCGCTGATTAACTCTCAATAATTGGATTCAAGTAATCACTACACAGGAAGGTAATAAATGCTCCTGATAATTCGCATAAAATAAATTTAATTAAAAGGGAGGTGGGGGGATTAGATTAAAAAGAAGGCCCAAAACTTTGCCAACAATGATGGACTAAAGTGCCATTTGTGACTTCACTATTAATGCTTCAGGAATAGAAAAATATCCAGTACCTGTATTTCTACATAAAAGCCTATTCAAAAAATAAGACTTATGCTTGTCTTATTATTTCATTACAGTTTAAATATTCCTGTATTTCAGAATATTCTGTATTGAATTATGTGAATTGCTTCCTCATGAGATCTTTTTTCTAAATGTTACACAAGAGCAAAATACCCTCATTTCTATTTATTTCTACTTTTAGAAAAAAAGAATGTCTGAGGATATCCACCAGCAGATATTTTACACATGACAATTTAAATTCAAGCTCCTACTCATCAGCAACATGCCAATGAAATTATCAAGTGAGTAAGTTCTCAGTTCTGACAGCAGGCTACTTCTACTGGCATAGTTCAGCAAAATTTTCAGGTTTTTTGTTTATTTCCTAAGGCCATGATACCATTGGGTCACATTTTGATAATTATATTTTACTACAAAAGCAACAGGAGCAGCAGCTGGCCTGAATAAATGAGGGAGCACAGATCGGAAAATGGGAATAAGCTGCTCCCCAGGGATGCAACAGTGCGGCTGGATTTACATGCTAACTAAATAGAGAGTAAATAAAAAGGTTATATAGTAAACTACTCACCTCCCTATTTTAAAAGAAAATTTAAAGTATTTAAAATGCAGGAAGTATACAGTAAGCTACTTTGAAGGAGCTGTGGGACTACCTGCTCCTTTCCAGTCATTTAGCTAGTCACTGCATAATCGGAAGAAAAGCACGTCATGACCTAGTCGTACCATAGTGTAGGACTCCGCACAAAGTATCAATCAAGCCCCTTAAGCGACTTCTGTTCAGATTGAGCAAGGATGGTTAGTTAAACAATACAGCTCAACCTTTGTTGCAGTTAAACAAAAGGTGGTGTAAGTCCAATGGAAATTCTGGGATTTGAACATTTACTTGTCAATTCTGTTGGCATGGTAGGTTTGGAGGAGAGCTGGCAATTTTGCAACTATTGATCAAGTCAGCAAAAAGGTAAACAGTGAAAGCTGCTGGTTTCTTTTCAGATGTCAAAAACACATGCTTTTTATGAATAATGTCCAATGAGCTGTAGCAAGCAATTATTACATTAACAGCATGGACTATATTATTGAGTATACACATTACCATATGAAAGCAACTCTAAACTTAACCCATTCATATGGTTACATTTTCTTTCAAGTTCATCACACAGTTGAAGAAACTTCTTTTCCAACTAGGGAAATGCAGTACTTTTTCAAATGGAATTATCTGAGGGAGAAAGGAATCATGCATAAGCTAACTAAAAATTACTATAAAAATGCCCACTTAATGTTTTTCTAATCTATTTAGGCCCTGACGAGAGATGCTCCTAACATTCCCTGGGAACAGTGATATAAAGAAGAAAATTTTGTGGGTTTGGCACCGTATTTAAAATATTCAAAACATTTTCAGATTCTAGAACCATTATTGGAGGTTCATCTAATTGAAATATTCAATAGTCTGTTGAACCAGCAACCATTTGCCTGAGAATGTGTAATTCAATATAATTGGACAGACTTGGAAAAATTCCAGTCTGGCAATAGAAATGGATTGTTAATTCTGCTGGTTTAGACTAGGAAACAGACTGGAGTTCTGGAGTATGTTCTGGGCAGAGTGATACTGTTTTATCAGTCCTGAAGGCCTCTGCAGAAATTGCAAGGGCCACAGAACAACCTGCACAATGCAAGTGGGCATAAGGAGGGAGACAGTTTCTCCCTTTGTCTGCTAAAGGTGTGTCTTACTCATGCTCGCTTACCAAAGGTCCCAGTCTTAACCATTCCCAAATAGAAACTCTTCCGACTAGTGGGAGAGCATCACCAGATAAGTAAAATTGTCCTCTGCCTTGAAATAAGGCATAGGAGCACAGCTGAGAAGCCAGAGGAGTAGAAACGGAAGGGGAGACCTCCACATCAGCCACCAGAGGAAAGAACACCACATACATCCTTATATGGCCCCGTCAGGGAAATATGTGCATCCATTTTGTAATCCTTGTGTTTAAGGATTTCATAAGGCTTTGTCTTTAAGACTGCACAAACAGACTTGAAGTTCATCCGAACATTAGCAAAAAAGAAGGGGCACGAAGGATTTCAAGTCACAGACAAAATTAAGCGATGGGACATAAAGGTAAAATATATGAAAATGCAGAGGACTAGTTGAGCTTGTATAGGGCAGCACTTCAGGGGAAAAACATTAAACCAATAATGACAGAAATGAGCACAGAAGACTGGGGGGTTGGACTAGGTGATCTCTGAAGGTCCCTTCCAACCCCTACAATTCTGTGTGATTCGACCAGCACTGCTGACTTACGGCAACAAGGGCAGGAACAATAACACAAAAAAACAAGGCCTAAATGCAGACCTTTTGTTTTATTTATTAATTCAGCTGATTAACTCTGCATCGTTTATTGCTGTGACTGCTACAGTCTGTTGAACTGGCCTTCTCTGAAGCAAAACATCTGAAGAGCTGGCATATGTTTGTGTATAAGGCGTAGCGTGACAACACAGCAATTTATCTTCAGATTTTGTGAATGTTTCTCAGAAGTGCATCATCTAAATCTGACACTTATTAAATTTGTCATTCTAAAGGTTTCTTTGGATGTCTTTTTGGATGTTTTGAATTTTCACAAACTGTGACTTGGAATGAAATACAAAAAGATTTCATCCACTCAGGGAGGTTCTAAGCATCATTTCAGAAAGGCTAGCAAAAACTTCTGCTTACTAGTCTAAAAAGAAAACAAAATCTTAAACTGTACAAAACTAGAAAACGCTGAAAAAAATTCAAATGCCTTTAAAAAACCTAATGGTATATTCTTATAGCAGCATTTTGAATTCTGACCACCTCTTTTAAAATAGACCTCTAGAAATAGAAGAATTCTACAGAATGGGAATGGAAATTGAGGCATAGAAAAAGTTCCACTTGTGAAGAGATAATAAAAAAAATTTAAGACTATTCAGTTCAGAGAGTATATTAAAAAGAGGTCATGAGAAGTTACAAAATGATTTATCATATAGAAGCAGTCAGTCAAGGCTTCCATTGACTTTTCTCACAAAAACCCACAAAGTCTCATGTTAAATTAAAAAGGTCAAATATAACCAGGATAAGATATGCAACCTACAAAAAACAACAATAAAACCTAAAAGCCAAACAAGAACTTTACAAAACTCACTGCTCGCTCCAAAACTTCTGAAATGCAGTTAGATATTTCTATCAAGAAAAATAGGGAAGGTATGCAAAAGCATTAACAAGATATAAAAACTCTTAGAACACTAAAAAGATAAAAAGAAAATTTCACAGGATTAAGAAAGTAGCCTCATTCCTGGGCATTGTCTTCCACACAGAGGATTTGCACTTTCCCGTGAAGCATCTCAAATCAACCATTGGCAGAATGACAGAACACCAGATTAAACAGACCACATGTATATCATGGGATATATATGTACATATTCCATGTTTGTGGCCATAACTAATACCACATGACTGGGGAATAATAATGTCCAGTTTCCTAAAAAGATGATTGTGTTTCATGTCCATTATACCCTGTGAAAAAGGCTCTACTAGTTCCCTAGAAACAAAAGAAATATATAGTGGCACAATAAACGTTCCAGACATTTTGCTACTATTGAAGCATTCCGGCTACGCTCCACAATTTCTTATCTAACAGCACTCTCAGGCCACCTTTGCTAATTTCCCATAGGAGCAGCAAATGCTACTACTAGAAAAATTAAATTTATTGTAAATTAATTTCTCTAAAGATTAAAAAAAAAAAAACAAATCAGCTTCAAAATTAAAACTATGTTAGAATTTTGTGCATGTAGAGCATACTGTTTCCACAAAATGGAAATGTTGACTTTTACATGGTATCTTTGTGTCTGCATTCTTTTAATAACATTTCATAACTTAGCAGGCATGGCAGATAACTTATGGGAGACTTAATTTCTCAGTATAGCTCTGGAAAATCATTCCTACTTAAGCTGCACAAACCAGTATTTAAAATAGTCTGAATTGTCCCATCCCTTTATGGACCATATAGGAAAGCAGGAACTGGTAAAGCTCCTCCTTAAACCTTTCCTTTCTCTGTGCACATTATGAATAGACAGCACTGCTCAATCAACACTTCTTGCTTTAAAAAGGCAAATAAAGAGTAAAAAAGGAAAACAGTAGAGAAAAATCTCAATATTTCCCTTCCTATTCATTGGCTAAAGTCCCTCATCAGGTGGAGAGCAGACACATTTTCAGCAAAGTGGGCAAAACCATTTGCCCTTTCTATACTTATTCATTCATAGAGCAAGAGGGAGCATGGCAAGAACTGTAATTTCGAGTTTGCTTTTGCTGCTACAATCTACTCTCAGAGCAGAGTGTAAGGAAGCCACAGCCCAGCACCTCCCGTCATTCTGCCTCATGAACAGGTGGAAGATGCACAACCCTTCTAGCTTGTACTAGAGCTACAGAAATCTGGGAGCCTTTGCATAGGAAAAAAAATAGACTGAAAAGAGAAAAAGAAGTTTGAAGAAAGGACAGAGAGCAGAACACCTGGATATAAGCAAAACAGGTAACGCAAAACAGTATCTTAACAATACAGTTGCTTCCAGCTTCACTAAAGAAAGACTCAGTACAGCATCATTTTACAAAAATCAGGGCAATGATTTAAAGTAAAATCCAAAATAACATTCTGCTCCTTTGAAGTTGCAAAATGATAATTTATTCCACTTACAAAGGAGCAGAAATGTGATTTTTTTTTTTTCTTCATTTTGTTCCCTCTAGCAAGTGCACAGCATTACTTAAGTATATATACAGAAAAACTGCAAGAAATCAGACCTTGTGTTATCTAGGAATTTATGGCCATTCTTACTGATACACATTGCACCATATGTGTCCACAGATCTTTACAGAGGAATAGAAAGACAAGCTCCTGCCTCCTGGGGTGCCAGCTATCCAATTAAAATAAAAACTACAAAAGCGATTAAAACAGAAGGTGCAAAGGAAAGAAAAAGTAGAAGTAGGCGGGGTTTATACCACAGAAGATAGCTCTCTTGTGAAGAACAGTATGTGTTTGTTTTTCCACTCTATTAATTTAAATTTAATTGCTTTAAAATATTCAATTTTTAACATAATTTTAAATATTTATTTTCTTTAGAATATCCATAGGAGGTTCTATGAAAAAAATCTGTGTTACAAAAAGCATTTCAATGAAAAATACCATGGTTGCTTTTATGGTTTTCAGATCTACAAAAGGTTATTTTTTAAAAATCCAGACTTGGACAACAGCATGGAAGATCTACAATGCAGGAAAGCAACTGAGAAAGCAAAGTTTATTGACTGCAGGAGAACTCAGCACCTGCTAAGCCCTCAGCACAGGAAAGACGTGGACCTGTTGGAGCAAGGCCAGAGGATGGCCATGAAGATGATCAGAGGGCTGGAGCACCTCTCCTATGAGGACAGGCTGAGAGAGTTGGGGTTGTTCAGCCTGGAGAAGAGAAGGCTCCCTTCTCTTTTTGTGGCCTTTCAATACTTAAAGAGACCTTATTGAGGTCTTTCAGTACTTAAAGGGGGCCTACAGGAAAGATGGGGACAAAATTTTTAGCAGGGCCTGTTGCGATAGGACAAGGGGTAATGGCTTTAAACTAAAAGAGGGAAGATTTAGATTAGATATAAGGAGGAATTTTTTTTACAATAAGGGTGGTGAAACACTGGCACAGGCTGCCCAGAGAGGCTGTAGATGTCCCATCCCTGGCAACATTCATGGTCAGGTTGGACGGGGCTCTGAGCAACCTGATCTGGTTGAAGATGTCCCTGCTCATTGCATGGGGATTGGACTAGATGGCCTTTAAAGGTCCCTTCCAACCCAAACTATTCTATGATTCTTTGATTCTGATGATTTTATGAAAGAATGAAGGCAGGCAAATAGCACAGTGAGCCAAAACCCAAGTAGAACTCAGAAACAAGCTTATACAATTTTGAAAGGAAGAAAAAGCCAGAGCAAAAATCTTGAAGCAGCAGCTTAGTGAAGAGCAGTGGATGGAATCATGATGTAATTCAAGCGGTGGGAGAGCAACTATCTCTACAACAGCATTTTGCAAAGATTTTCAACAGTAAAGTCAAAAAGAAAATAACCCCACGGAGGAGGTTGCGGTAGCTTATGTGAGATATGTGAGACATGAGAAACTTCACAAACTGTACTGAAATAATTCTGGAAAGGAATGTGCAGGTTTTAGAGAATTGAGAAGGACAATTAACTAGAAACTTCCCCAACATATACAACTATACTTTCCAGAAATCATCATGTGTTCCAATGGCTTTTGTCTTTCACACACATTCAAACAACAGGAATTCAAACATATTAATCGGGAGGGAGATTTGGGGGTGGTGAGGTGTGTGTTTGTCAGGTGTCCCCCCCACCAACACCAAATAATCTCCAGAAAGAAGAAAGAATAGTGAAGAACCTGGACAGAGGGAAGAGTCAAAAACAGCACTATGGTTATGTGACTGGCTGGAGCGTAATGAAATCACTGCCACCGATTGAATAGCTACAGGGAAGGAAAGGGGCAAATGATGAGAGCTAACATTTGGCATTAGCAGTGGGAGATCCGGAGGATGTCAGAATTATGGATACAATACTGAGCAGAAACGAAAGAGGTCAAATTTGAGTCGTCAGAGGGAGACCAAACGGTAGCTGAAGTCAAAACAGTCTTTGAGGTCCCAAAGAGCAGAAGAAGAATAGGGGACATGCAAAGTAACAATGCCCAGGGAAGAAAACTCACAGAGTACCGCAATCGATGAAAAGAAGAGGAAAAAAACAGTCCTTAGATGTGGGAAGTGGAGAGAGCCATCAATCACCTTTTTGTGAATATTGTGAGTGGACAGAAACCATGGAAACCAAAGAGATGAAAGAGGCAACACAAACAAACAGCTATAGGAGCAGAGAGGAAAATATGGAAATTGATATAGACATAAAGGGAGAACCACAAGGATGATAGATGATATGCCGTACAGTATGTGTTACATATGAGCAGTCTACGATTAAAATGAGAGCAATTCTTTGTTGTATACGACATTGACGAAGAAATTGGGTTTGACCTATAACAGTTCTCTCCTGCTTTCAAACATTTCAATTTAGTAGCAATAAAAATCCCTATGAATTCTAAATGCAATTCTAATTGTGCTTATAAATGGTAGTTTCACAAGTATGTATGTTACAATAAACACAAATTAGAGTTAAATTAAACCTTAATTATATCTAGCAAGTTTTATGTCCTAATTAAAAATGGTATTCTAACAATAAAAATGACTTACCACCTGAATTAGCTCTGCCACAATTGTCTAATCTTCCTAAACACTCTTTGTGTGCTCCCGCGCCACACTTAGAACATAAATAGCCTTGATAAAATGTTCCCCTGTAAAATAAAATTCGGTAGTGATACATTAGAGGTGATAAATTCCATGCATAAAGGAAATAAGAGACATGGCAGAAGGTATTAAAAGTCATTTGCTGCTCTGCATAATGATGGTCCTTACAGGCTTAAGAAAAAGTGACAACTGACAAGCAGCTCATCCACTTTTTGTCACTACTAGCCATTTAAAAATCACAACTAGATGGTTCTTCTGGACTATTAGTAGAAAAATAATCTCCATTTCAATTTAGCCCAAAGCAACTTTGGCACAGTACACTTGAAATTGTACCAATATGTATCTATCCTACTATAGATCTACACTTTGTTTCATCTCAATGGGAATTTGCCTACACACCATGAAGAATAAGATCCATTCCAAGAGAGTTGCATTAAGGAGTTTATAGGCTACATTGCAGCTATTCTTGACTTTAAATTTGTTCATTTACACACATATGCACGCACACAAAAAAAAGATATAGATATCCAGGTACACTTTAGTTAATGTTGAGAGCTGCTAAATAAGCAGACTTTCCTTACTCTAGATGTCCTCCAATTTCCCTTAATGAATCGGAATCTGAATTTGAATCTGAGGAAACGGATTTATTTCAGATTTTGTATGGGTTTTCTCTCAGGTATGATTCACTGAATGGCTAACAGGGGCACTGTTTTTTACATGTACCTCTAAACAATTATATGAGTTCCATCTACTGATGTATCTGCTTACTCTTCACACTAGACTTGTCTGTCTCCGACATCATCCTGACCAGTTTGGAGTGGTTATGCATCCTACTCTAACGTAACACCTTCAGCTTCAAAGGAAAATCAGGTATCTCATATGGAACACAGGACCGCACAAGTTAAACCTTAATGAAATGTACAGCAACTGCTATTTACTACAGCAATTTCTAGACTGCTAGTGATGAAATATATTTTTAATTAAATTCAGAAGCTCAGTACTTTTAAGGATTGGAATACGCAAACTTAAAGACAAATAAGTAGAAAGTATCAAAATATTTTAATGCAGTCTTCCATATTTTTTTTTTCTTATTGCTACACAGGAATGCAAGATTCTCTAGATAAAAATATGGGATGTAACATTATCTTTCACTACAGATGCTTCTAAGACCAGGATTTTATTCCCACTTAAAGATTAGGCAGTAAGGTTCAGATTTTTTTTTTCCAAGTATTTACACATTAGCTTATGTTTGAAGCTTAAAATGACAATCCCTTTTAAAAAATGACTTAGGCACTTTATGAAGCTAAGTCCAGTAGGCTTTCAATACAACTTAGATATCCAGGGGAATACCCAAGCTATCTTCAAGCAAATTGGCATGCCTATGCAGAGCAATGCAGCATCCCGCGGGCTGTGTCCCGAAAGCAAGAGAGCTGTTTCTCAGCAACAGCAGTTAGTGCAGTAACAGAGACACGACAACTCTACTATACTGCTTCAAATTCAGAAAGTAGCCCTGCCGTCTCTAAGTTCAGGACATCTGCCCCGCTCTTCGTAGTCACTTAGACCTTATTGCATTGAGGAAAAAAAAAAATCATCTAAAAAAAAAAAAAATCTCTGAAAATCCAGGTCAATCTAACTGTTCAGAAAAAAGGTTGCTAAAGGAAAAAATACATGAGAGGGAAGAATATACCTGAAGTTATTTTATTCCATGCCTGTGCTTAATAAAAGCACTACCCATACTTCAAATGACCTTTCTAAAATGCTGTAGCTACATTTTTCGAAACATCAACAATATGCAACATGAGCACCTGAACTGGCCAAAGTTTACAAAGCTTTTGCACCTCCAACTTACACTATGAAATTTAGGTTCAATACACACCTCTATACCATTGGACATTCCATATTTACAAAAAACCAAGGTAGCTCCTAAAAGATAGCTTGAATAACGAATGAGAAACTACAGATGTGCATGCGTGTGTGTTTCAGAGGAAAGAGGCAGAAAACATGGAATTTCTTAGCTTAATTTAGCCTTACAGATCCTTGCTCTTGAAAGCATTAGCTGTTTGCTTGCATTTCTTATCTAGCTTTGTAACATCTATCTTCAATTTGTCTACATATCTCTGGTTCAGAAATGCCTGTTAATGCCTCACAGTTATTTTCTGCCTCACAAAGCAAGCTCCCCCTATCAAGCATTTATGAGCATTGTCATAATCCGATTTTCTGAAAAAAATATTCCATCTGTTCTTGCAACTGGTGGTCTACAGCAGTGGGACCTGTGGAACAGTCATGGTAGTCAAAGCTGTACAAAATGCTTGTCATTTACTCTTACATAAGAACTTCTGTATTAAATAAAGCAATTCTCATAAAGAATTGTGATAAAGTACCCTTCTGATAAATGAGAAGCATCTTGAGGTTTTGAGCTTTTAATAGCACTCCTGCTAATATTTGGAAATTTGATCGTAAAAACTTGCTAATACAACGAGAAATACTACGTATGACTTCATGGCTTGTCTCCCTTGGACAAGTAACCAGCTAGCCATGTATTTCCACACACTCCTTTGATTCAGATATTTCACCTGGGGGAAAAAAAAAAAAAACCACCCTTAAAAATCTTACCTCAGAAGCATCTGGCAGACTTTGCAAGATGTCACGCGACTGAAGGTATGCATTTTGAACTCATGAAAGCTGGTATCCGCATAGTCTGGCCGTATGTTTGACCTAAAAAAAAAAAAAAATATTAAAAATCTGCTTTAAACTGATGAAATCTAGAACATTATGCAGCATTCACAGCAGGAAACCCTGAATCCGCGAACAACTAGTTTTATTTACACTTTAATGTTTTTCCCTGAGGTGAGCCAGAAATATGGATTTTACCACACACCTTGAAACGAAGTCTGAATTATGATACTATGCAGACCTGGTCCTTAAAATACACCCTGCAACTACCTTAACTGTCACAATAACTAGAAAGACCATACATCAAAACAAACATCATCTGGTTTTTATTCCTACTCAAGTAACTAGGATCATTTTATGGACCTAAAGAAGGCTCACTTTTTCATTCTCAAGTATTTTGTTATGTGGATGTACAAGGAAGAGCAGCTCACACCAAGAACCACGACATTGGAAAACATGAGCAGCAAATTTGTGACAGTTAGGTCACAATTATGCAGCAATACACCGGGTAACATAAGTGATTTCAAAAGCAGTTAGAAAATATCTACTGGGGTTTAGCTAGTCTTTCTTAAATGAGTTGCCCAATGCCTGCAGCTGTTGCTACGCACGCTTAATTTAACAAATAAAACAGAAGATCACTATTCATACTGCTAAGATACTAACACACTATCGTCAGACTTATTTCCAAACATCAAATTTATGTACAAAGCAGTGGTCCATTATTGCACATGTGTTTTGTTTATCCTCCCTACTGATCCCTTTTAGAAGCAGGAGTATAATTTAAAAGTGACATGTTTTCTTGCAGCGGTGACTGTTTGCAGGTTTATTTAAATTTTATTAAGTAATCCATTCAATTTTTTCTGCTATCTTCCCAATTTCCAAGACTCGGGGGACAACAGGAATTTTCAATTGATTTGGTTTTGGTTTGTTTTTTTTTTTTAATTCAGTAACATCCCCAAACTAGCTTAACACCATCAAAACCAGTAACACTCAAATGCTAGGTGCATAATTTAATACTAAGCTAGATTGTATCAGACAAGCAAAAAAAATATATAGTAAGGATTAACGTATTTTAAAATATTATTTATATTGGAATTCTGGTATTTTTCTAGCAAAAACATAGGAATGCACGATGCACAGGAATTTAAAATAGGAAAAAAAAACCCCGAGGGTAAGAATGTAAGAATCTACAACACTCAAAGAAAAGACCAGAAGCTCTTCCAACACACAGAATTACAACTTCATGCATTAAAGTTGGAGATACTCATCATAGAAATTTCATTTTTATGTATTATAAATAACTTCTAGACTAAAACATAGACCAGCCACAAACTGCAAGGAAACATAAATATAGGTAACCATGCAAGCATCAATCTCTCCAGGACTGAATGAAAAGTCTTATGAAAAAAAAATTGAAAGAATCTGTTTAAGTACCTAGGGTCAGAAAGGTCAGTCTTCTAATCCGCCTGCTGAAAATGAACGTGCTGAAAATGAAACTATACTCAAAAAGCAAATGGGATTTTGCTTTTATGCTTGAAAATAATCTTACAGTCAGTACTGTTTTAACTAGCTCACTAGTGTCTCTCTCTCTCTGCTATGATATGCAAGATGTCAATACCACAGCTCCTGCCTACTAAAACGGGCATGGATACTACCCATTCACAGCAGGAAGGTACAGCTATCAGGATAGAATTAATCTCAAAAAAGTAAAGAACTTTTTAAAGCAGGAGAACAGTGTATAATTTTGGGGTGGTTAACTCCACAGAGCAAGGCCTGTATTTTACAACATGTTTACCAAGGGACTGCTAAGACCTCTTAGGCTACACAAGTTAACTATGGACAGTCCTGAAAACTCCCTAGAACAAGTTACAGTACTTACACCCCCAACAAAAGCTGCTTTTTGTTGACCATTTCATTCAGACCAGGATAGCTTGCAAAACATGTCAAAAGTATCAGCCTAATGTGCAGAGACTCATCAGATTTGAAAGCGTATCAAATTAATCCTAACAACCGGACCATTTTTCAAGAACAAACCAAAGAAAAAATTCCATTCATTTAATTAGAATAGGATCAATCTTCAAAAAATAATAAGCATAGTGGATGAAAAGAAAAAAAAAAGACAACCTCACACAGATAGTTGTTTAACACAAGCATATCACTATATAACTTCCTTTCGTATGTAAAAATTCTCTTCCATTCTTCTCTCGGGCTATCTTCCACAAAGATTGAAATACATGAACTACTGAAAATATACCTCCTATTAACAGAACAAAGATGATACACTGTGTTCACTCTTCTTTATATTAAAAGTAATATTTGAGTTTCTTTATATTTTATAAAGCCATTCAGTTTCATTTTGCAGTCCTTAATAGAAAAAGTTACTATTGAGAGGAAAGAAAGCATAGTGCTAAAGTGGCAAAGAATAAAGCTGTTGCCGCACGGAAGAGCTGTCACAAGGCCCTCCACCTTATTTCAACATAAGTTGTTTTATTGCACCTCTAAGCTAAACTATCGGATTATAAAGTCCTAAATAAGACAGAAGATTTATCCAGATAAACAGACTTACAACTTCGGCTCTCTACTGTATGCAAAAGTTTGGATACACTTGTCCTACTTGCATAACTGAAAACATATAATACAATACAAACTGTGGAACATAATTCAAGCTCCAGTCTATCTTCTCCACTATTACCTACGGGAGGACCTGGTTTGGTTCCAAGTACTACTCAGTTCTTAAAAATCATAAAAATGTACCATGAAGAGTGAATCCCTCACTTTCTTTAAACCCCAGCATGTATTAGTTTAGTAATTGTAAGACTCTAATGATTGCTTCAATAAATTCTCTATCTAAAAACCTTTTCTTTCTTGACCACCTACACATCTTTCATACTTCCTACCAATTCACTGCCATCTAACTTTATGTATTTCCTTGTTCACTAAGGCCAAGCTAGCACAAAGATCTTCTAAAACAGCTTTTTTTTTTTTTTTAAAGACATGAGCCTGAGTAGCTCTTTTAGGGGCAGATAGGAACTATTCATAAACCAAAAGGACCTTTTAAATTTTGCTAGCCCGCCCTTCCACCACTCAGAAGATACCCTTTTTCTCCCTTTTTTCACCCAAAGCCACATCGCTCAGAAGGAAAAGCCTAAAAATCCCTAACAACAAAAGTTTAGTGAATCAAAGGAGATGCCACTGAAGTACATCACCCATACATTAAGGGAATCTGGAAGGGACTAAAGCCTCAGCATAGCACAGAAGATCCTGTGCAGAAAGAGCAGGAATCAGCAAGAGACCTACCTGCTGCTAGCAACCAACAACCTAACCTGCTGCTTAGTCTTATTTTTTGTGCAGACTTAGAAGATACTTACGAGCTGTTGTCTCAAAATGAACAATGCCATTGCTTTCACTGAGAACAACATTCGAGTTCTCTTTTGTCTCTTCCTTTCTATTTTCTAATCACTGTCTCGGATTTAAAGCCAGACAGGAATGGGAAAATATAATGTGTTTTATTTCAATTTACACATCAGCAAAATATATTCTCAAATTTGAGAGTTTGTCACATTTCAAAAAGATACGGATTTTACCCATTATCTCATCATTTTCTTCAAAAGGAAATAGTCTATTAAAAATATTAATATTTAGATACATTATCAGTTGATTCATGTTGGACAAGAAGGCGTTTCGTCACTGCTCAAATAAAAAAAAAACTTTCACATTTATGAGAAAGCAAAAGTTTCCACCCATCAATAAAGGCATTAGAAAAGAACCACACAAAGTAAGAAATCATATGCTAACTCTGAAGACACAGTACTGTAAAGTGAAGCACAAAATAGAAAGATAATTAATGATACAACAAAACCCAGAAAAAACTACAGCAAAAATAAAAAGATAATGTGTATTACCTACTGTAAATGTAGAGGTGGAATAAGGAAAGCTTTATAGGAAAATATATATTGCAGTATTAACCATAGACAGGAAAACTCTTGCACATTCTAGTACCTGATCAGTCATGCAGCAATATGGCAAACTCAGTTCTGTAGTCACATCCCATCAGACAAGTCTGGGATAATCTGAGGTGATGCACTGTAACAGTATATATCAAGTAGCAAGTCTTTTAATGTAAAGTCTGAAACTTAATGAATCTAGGGGTTTGATATTTTAGTTTTCAATAAATAATGCAAAAATAACCCAACTTGATACCACACAAAAGTTTCCAACTAGAGATTAAGTAAAACTCATCTGTGACTGTCCAAGGCCAAATACCACCAGGACCATAGGAAACTTCTTTCCACAAAACTTTGCACACCGAATAGCATATACTATTTTTTGATTTTTTTAAATATAGTAAATAAAGCTGATAACTTCAGTCACAGGACAGCATACAAGTTTTCATAGTCATGTCATGTCCAACCATAAAGAAGCTCTTTCAGTTACAGCATTCAAGCCTTATGCTGAGAACACAGAACAGAGCTGCCACAACACAGTAAAGAGAACATTTCAGCCTTCTCAAATCTTCTTTTCCCTTCTAATTCCCAACCTGTGGGCATGTTCCAAGACACAGAAAAACCTGAAAATTAGGTGGGTATTAATTTTAAGCTGATATTTTCTTCTTCGGAATGAAGATTTCGTGGCCAGGGGTGGGGGGAACACACACACGATTGTTATAAAAATTCAAACATATTGAAGTAATTTCTGTGGCTAGCCTTAGGAAAAATCTAATTTAGGACTTAAACTGGGTTCCTTCCCCATCACAGTGGAACAGTCACCAGGGAAGCACTCTCACAGGTTCCTCAGTCCTCTTTCACAATAACTTCTACTATGGGGTGCCCCAGGCTCACTGCAAATGAAATATTTTATCTGTTTCTGCTGCTGAACAATCTTGATGAGTGGACAGCGCAGGAAGTCACCCACATACCAGGAATACTTAATCTGAGGTAAATAATGACAAAGAACATGTTCCTCATTTTATGTTAAAACTCTTGTCTTTTATTTTCACAAGCAATGGGGGGAGTGAAAAGCAGTTTCCCTTCCTCTCTTCTACTTTTTCCCCAGGCTGTTTTAACTCCTACACTCTAGCAGAGACAAAATGTCAGGATACAGAAACAGTGAATCTGTAATTAGGAAAATTTTTCCAATTCTCTCCTCAATTCAGCAGCAGAGTTTTTGTAAAGGACAACCACAAGTGCCCTCTCCCGCATAGTGCTGGATCCCCATAACCAGATATACTCCAGTCACTCCATGTCCTTGGGCTGCCCCTGAGCCTTTTGAGTAAAGCTTTCTCTTTCCAAGTTACTTGCAGAATATTAGTCCCACTGGGACCAATTCACTGCTACACCACCAACCCAGAGACCTGCAGATGCCTGTCTTGCTTGTCTCCTTCGTCATTTGGACACGCAATTCTCATCTCTGCATTGGCCATCGGAGCCACTGTTCAAGGAGCAGAATGACCACCTTCTTCAGTCAATCCTGCGTCTCTGAACAGATCTTTTGTCTGTAAAGTCTGCAGAGTTCAGTGTAGAAGAGAGTTATCCAGGTATCTTATTTGATTGCTCTCAATGCCATCAGATTTTGGAGCGCAACGTTTTTGATGACCTTGTGTGTATGCAATATTCCCCTTTTTAAAATAATTCTTTGCATTTAGAGTGCCACTTCTTTCTATTGACTTTTACTTCTCAGAAGAGTAAATTGATCATAGGCCAACTCTGTCTTCAGGTGCTCAGATAACACAACACCTTTATAAATAGTGTCAGAAAGTGTCACGTTATTAACAGTCCCCCATAAGCTTTTGCAGTCAGAATTCACTCCAGGAATAATGTTTGCCTAGATTAATGGCCCAGCTGACCACAGTGTAATGCTAGAGATAGCCCAAAATTATCTTGTCAGACGAGACATCTACGCACCTATTCCTATGCCTATAGAATAAGGAATGAGTTCTCTCTACTATCCTACCTCAAAATACCAAAATAATTGTGCACATGAATAAAATGAAACAGTTTAAGCTACAGTTTTCTAGCACTTTCCTATAGCAGTTGGGATAACAGTTCAAAAACCTAAAGTAATTCTTACACCTCAAGACACAAACGTCACAATCAAAGCACTAATACTTAAATCAAAATAAAATAATGAGCCTTGGCGATCTTGACGTACCCAACAGCATAAGTTCTATACGTCATTTTACAAAACTGATCACCTTGGGACTAAAGTGTTTTCAAGACGCATACTGCAATGAAAAGTGTACGACATCAGCATCAAGCAGCTTAGATGGGATTTGTTACTGTCATTTCCTTACTTAATCAAAACCATATTCTGATGAGAAAACATTAAGATCAGAGTGCACCTGAATAGCAATAGCATACAACGGGCACTTGGCTACCACGCAGAAACAGTTTAATTTTTTTATCAGCATTCTTACATTCATGTTTGTTTCCAACAAGAAAATGTTTCCAAGAACTACATAAAGTATCTTTCACAACAGGTTGGACTAAACAAATGCACTGTAGTTTCTTCAGTGTGCTACACGCAAATATGATTTCTTTTACTGTCAGTTTAACTTCCTCTACACAGTTAAGGCTGACAAAATAAAACACACTGGGAAAACTACTAAATTTTTAGACCCAAAACTCTGTCTTATCTCTCTATTAAATACGTAGTTACTACAGATAATGTGTTCTAAGAGAAGAAATAAAAGGTTAAGAGGTAGTTTACTATAGATCCTTCCTTCTACTTTCCCACGTGGAGAATAAGCACGTTAAAATCCCAGTCTTCGTTTCCAGAAAGGCCATATTTCTAAAGATATAAACAATGAAAAAAATCCTTATTTGACAAATTTTAACATACTGAGTACATCTTCCCTTGGACGTTTTGCCCTTCAGATGTTTCGCTATTAGCCTTACAGACTTTAAGAACGATTGGCTCGAGTTTGTTTTGCATGGACATATTTCTGAAAGCCTACAGGCTGACAACAAATCTAACAAAAATATAATAAAGGGATGAAATAAAGTATTATGTTGATTAGATTAATTAAATTCTTATAGCAAGTTTAATTTTTAAATAGAAAATTAATGAAATGCAAATAACACTGCCTCTACAGTAAAAGGGCACACAAAAGAGAAGAGGTGGTGTTACAAAGACGCAGAGAGCAGAAGCAGGCAGAATCTGCAGCCTTTGGCTCCTGGCTATGGGTGCCAATCTCATCACTCAGCACCAGCAACACGCAGGTATCCAGCAGCAGAGAGCGCGGGAAGCCTACCAACCACCTTGTGGCTTCATATTCTGCAGGGAGCTAAAGGAAGGAGACTTCAGAACACAGCACAAAGAAAAATTCTCCTCTTTCTTTTATTCTAAGCCTATTTACTATTAACTTTAATGCCACCAGTTTAGAAACTGTAGTTTAAACAACCTGCCTGCAAAGTCTGCTGCTGTCTGTTAGTGACCAGTTCTGCTCTCTTTCTTGCTGTATTTTGAGGGCCACTTCTTTTAATTGCTTCATTGGCAGCTTTTCAATACTACCTTGACTTCAGCAATTAAGACCTGGACAGATTCTCCCCCGTCCCTGGATCAAGACCACTGAGAAGGTGTTGCTTATATACCCATTACTAACATTTCAATTAATGTTGAAAAATTACTTCTCTGGAGTACTTAATTATCAACTCAACTTCTCCTTCCCAGACTTCAAGTATTTTTTAACTAAATTACCTGGGGGGAGGGCGTGTGAGGGGGGGTGTGGGGTGCAGGGAAGAACCTGAAAAATGTTTGATATTCCTTAGATATACACACATCATTTTACCACCAAGAAAAGCACGTACATACTTCATTGTCGGAATTGCAGCACATACAGAAAAATAAAGAAGAAATACATCACACAGAGAAATGCAAAAGTAACTCTTTGCAAATGGATCAAGAAAGCTCCTTTCAAAAGTGAATTAGCTGCAAAACTAGACAGGGTTATCAACAAGAGCAGGTGCTGACCTATACAACATTGAGTAGATCACTACTTCTGTTAAATACACAGAAAGCAAAGGCATTCTAAATACTGACTGAATCGAACTCTTCTGCTCAGGGGACTGATGATAAACCTCACAGGTACCATTTCAGACCAGGGATGTTCCTCAAGATTGTCATAACTCAGTGGGACTGTCAACCTGGATAGAAGAGGAACCTTCTCTTCCCCCAGCAGCAATCCCACCCGCATGTTTTTCTGAGTGACCTGAAACAGCAGCAGGTGCCCAGATACGGATGCTCTTGGGTTGGGAACAGGCTGTCCAACAGTCACAGGTTCCATCTAACAGTACAGTGAGAGAGCTGCCTTTTCTTTGAGGTTGACAATTTTCCCCCAAAAGGGAAAAGTATGCTAGGAAGTTCTAATGATACTTCTTGGTTTTGGTTTTGACTCATTTTGCAGAAATGCTATTAAGGCCAGATTTTGAATATCTTTTTCCCCGTACCAGTCTCTTTGAGAAAGGCAATTATGTCACAAGAAATTACACAGGGTTCGATTGTACGTATATGTTTGCAAAATATTCCATAATTTTAAAAGTGCATTATATTTGAAACTGAGTAGCCATTTCACTTGATTAAAACTTGGCTTTAGAGAACAGTTAATGTATGTATGCCCACCTGTGAGCCCAGAGGCGTAACAAATAAGCAGATGCATGAAGTATCAGATAAGGAGTCTGCAGTGAATTGCAACTATTTTAAGTATTAAAAGAAGAAATACTACAGGGAGCTCAGATAAAACTCAATACCTTGAACTCCCCTCAACTCTCAACCCCGAGTTAGACCTTTGCATTTTAGAGCTGTTATTATTCTGCACTCCATGCTACGCTTATAATAATTTAAAATGCTCCATACAGAACCGTTCAAAATTATGGACACCCTGAGCACAAACTGCTGAAGAACATTTTAAAGTGTATGTGACATGAAATCTGATGCTATATTCATGCAGTATAGCCTATAAAGAAAGTGGCACAGGTTAATACCCGAGGACACCAAAAATTTTCATTCCGGTTTTACTTATTTTACTAATATTTGACATCACTATAGAAAATGCATCAATAAACCTAGCTCTGCCATAAGTATTCCTAAGTGATTAATTGGTAACACATTATTTATAAGGACATCCTAAGTTAAAATTCCTGGTTTGTGACAAAGTTACCTCCTTTCGAAATTGTAAGCACCTTAGAAGTTAGCCATGACAACTGGTACTAAGCACCTCAGAAAAATTAACTAGCCAATAAAATATAGCTACCATTTGTCACGTATTCAAATGTTTTAAGTAACAACATGGACAGACGTTAAGAAACAGAAAACCATATGTGTTACTGTCAAACAAGACAAAAATCTTTCAGCCAAACCTCATATGAAGAATTTCATGCAGAGAGATGTTCAATCTCAGTCCCTGCTCTGATATGCAGTGAGCCTCCCTTAGAATCCTGTTCCCCACTAACAGCAGAACCAGCCTCACATTTGCACTATCCTTTCTTGACACATGAAACATTTCGGCTCTGTGCAACTATCGCCATTTCAACTATCGCTTCATACAACATGCTGTCATCGAATTGAAAGGCATTTGTGTAATAAAATGACAAAATAAGAGTGCAGAGACAAAGCCACGAGTGAATAATGCTTTTTCAATCTTTACAAGGATTTTATTATTTACTGTAAAAAGGTGAAGATAGAAAATGACATTCTTAAGGGGTATTCTCACTAGAGGTGGGCAATACCATTTCACAAAGGATGACTTTCAGCCTCTTTTCTACCTTCTTTTCTCAGGAGCAATGCTGATTACTTACAGCTAATTCATTTTCTCCATTCCAGCTAGGCTGCTATATTTCAGAATCATCTTTGAAGATGCTATTTACTGAATTAATCAATCAATCAATTCTCCATATGCTAATACTCAAACATTCTGGTTTGTCACATCAAAGAGTCTCCATCAAGAAGACATGTTATATAATTAAATTAACCATATCACAAGTAAATTGTGCTTTTGATCAAGAACGCACAACTTCTAAGACTTTGCTAGGAAATTTGCTTATTTGATCATATGATGAGTGGCTTTTTTGAGATCAAGGAAATTATCTTGTTAGCTTTTTGGAAACATACTGCATTGTTTCAAACAAGATAATGGCTTTCCTTTTCCTTATCAGCCTACTTCACTGAAAAGCACGGAAGATGGACTGCTTTGAGCTAATCTATTCCAGTATAACATTTTTAACCACCACCTGATAGGAACAAAGCTTGTTGTACATCAGTATTTGTAAGTCAAAAGCATCGATACTTCACATACTTTAATATTCACTAGCTGAGTCTTATTTGTGCAAGTTCTAAGTCTTACAAATCCAAATTTACAAAGTTGCTTGTCTTGATAAGCTTTAAATATTTTATCATATATTTACACTTAACTGAAGACAAGAGTCTATGTTTTGGAGTAAAAAACAAAAAAATATAGGATGTATACAGCCATAAGCTTGTATATTACTGGGCAAACACCTAAATCTGCTAACAAAAAAAGGTAGCCTTGGTTTGCAGGGAGAAACTAGCACATGTGTAGGACAAACATGTAATGCAGAATTCCATGTTTAAGACTGAAAAAAAGTAACACCTTGACCAAAAAAACCCCCAGTATTTAGATGGTCGTACTTTGTTTTTATGATGTAGTGTCATTACATCTTTATTTCACTGAATTTTAAGAAATATTTATTAATTTTCATATTAATATACCTCACATGTGGCAAGGTATGTTGTAAGAACATAAGGACTGGGAAATTTTTTATTTTTGTGCACCAGAAGACAGAATATCAAAGTATATTTATCATCTCCAAGTGCTTACATACTGTTTTTGTAAATTCTGTTTGGCTTTCACATTCTACACTGTCCTTACGCTGTGCTCTTAATCATATACAGAATCATCACACAGTTCTTCCTGTGTCTGGAATAACCTGAAGAAATTGCGTAACTATAAATATGTTGTGAATGGTTGCTTATAACCCTGAAAAACATTTGATCAAAAACAACTGGAGTCATAGGAAAGAACAAGCAACCATTCTTCTTTGCAGACATGAACTGGCATTCATTTTCGCTGTATTGAAATATTTATACTGATGGAGAAGCCCAGGTAGACGTGTGTGTTTATTGCTTTGGTAACCTACGTGAGGTTGGTATAAGTGAAACACCTTTGCAAGCTATTTGAAAAATGCAGCAGATGTCTAAGGCTTTTAAAGTGCTCTGATAAGAAAGCTTTAATTTAATATGTCAGTGTTCAATATGTCAGGAGCTCAGATATTCTCTCAGAAGAAGTCTTAATGCATATGCATTATTAATGCACTGAGGGAGCAGATCTATTTGAGCTGAATCTGACCAATGTCATTAGTCACAGAATGCAAACCAAATTTGGAAATGGGTATGGTAATAGGTAAAAGAACACTTTTCACCTACCTTGTTTCTTGTACTAGTTTTCTTTAAAATTTAGAAAATCAATGAGCTCTAGTTACAATTTATGTAGCTTGCCTAATCTAAAATGTTGCGCGCACACCTATCAGGTTTGAGAATCAATGCATCTCGGGATTATTTCCTTACAATCAGATGATAAGTTCTGCATCCCTTGAGTTACAGGGTATGAATTTATGTCTAACTGAAATGGTAATTTTTCAAAACTGTATTAGACTGTACCTGAGCTGCTGCACAAACTCTGTAGTGACCTAAAACTTAAATACAGTGTAATTAAAACTGAAACCACTAATTTTTTGAGGGATGTACAGCTTTCATGTCTGAAATCTCTTTTATTTGGATGTTTTTCACTAACTCCATGCAATTAATGCATGCCCTAATCACTGTAATGATCATGTGTTTCCCACTGATTTTTCAGGCATTACTAATTAGACATGATGTTAATATTGCAATTTCAGAAACAATGTCAAAGCAGAAACTACAATCATAATACTTCTGAAGGTGAAATTTTACCTAAGTACATTTAAAAAAAAAGGCCTGTCCTCTGCCTGGAAGATGTTTCATGGACTTCTCAGTGAAAGAGAGATGTTGAGTAAGGCCTAATTAAAAGGCGTGTTACAACACTGTTGCATGAGACGTTGCAATATTGGTTCTGTGCATCTTGAAATCCAGCAGTACTAAACTTAGGTTGATCAGGGCCTTGTCAGCTCAAGCCCAGCAGGAGAATGAAGGAGCCAATCTCCACACACTCCTTCTAACCTAAATTCTTCTGTGATTAAATTTTAAATTGCATTTCTGTGTAATATGTTCCTATCTAGGAATAAATACTGAAGCCAAGTTTGCTGATGGCCATTTTTAGAGTGGATTATAAAGCCCAATTGAGAAACCACAGAAAGACTTAATTAAATTAGCAAACTGGACATTGTGACGACAAAAGAAATTCAGCACAAGCCAGCATAAGATATTGCATGCTGTATTACACTAATGGATTCAAATAGTAAGTCAGTGGGAAAATATAGTATGTGGCCTTTCATGGAAAAGGTCTCTGTTGTTGTGATGAAGGGAATACACACCTGCTCCATGCTCTACTGTAATGAAGAAACAAACTACACACAAAGGAAGATTTAGTGGATGGATGCAAACGTTTAGTGTCAACATGAGACAGTAATAACATATTTTCTTTCAGTATTTATTCCATCATTTTATGATGAAATAAAAGAAAATTAAATTCATCACAGCAATGATGAGAAAAGTAGTTGCCACATAATAAGAAATTAAGCCTGATAATTAGTCAGCTAAGTAGTTCCAAAGTAATAATAACGGAGGTATATACACGCTTATAATAGAGGACAACTTTAACTTTCAAGGAGTTGTTTCTTTTAATAAAGAATGATTAGCATAAATTCATTAGTCAACTATTTTTAAAAATAAGTATTTTTAAAATAAGAAAAGCATCTGTAGGAGAGCTTTCTAGGGGAAAAAAAAACAACAATCAATGCTCCTACCTTTTAGTATACGCTGAATAACAAAAATATAAAATATTTTATGTAATTTCCAGTTATATTACGAGACATTACATATTTGTTCTGATTCTTCTGGTTGTTTTTAATACAGGAGAAAAAAATTAGATAGGATATGCTACTAGAAAATCTAACAAAACTATCTTACACTCACAATTGGGTTTTGAGGTTTTTTAATGGCTTAGTTACAGCAAATAAGCCATGCACTTTATCACATTGCTGACAAACTTTCACTTGATACTTGATGCCTCTAATCTGGTTGAGTAATTTGGTGCAGTAATTTGGCTGTACGCTTCTATTAATATTACCTTGGATATCACTTGGAATGACTTTGCATTTAAACCAATGCTATTTGACATGCTAGATTAAATTTAAACATTCCACATCTTGTACAGTAAAGTCTTTGTAGCACTATGTTTTAAAAGGTCCTTATTTACTCCATACAGCTATACACTCATCCATTACTATGAGCAGAGTTCCAAGAACAAAATAGTAACTGCTCAAATTAACCACTATCGCTGTTAAGCAGCGCATCCCTTCTGAGGCCATAAGGGGTTACGCTCCCCCGTGCATGCAAAACTTCCATTCACATCAATGGGGGAACGGGCACACCAAGAGAGAATTCAGCCGTTTGTGATATGACGGCTCCTGTTGAAACATCCTCCACTGGTCTCTGCCTACTAGCTCTACGAAAATCTCTCAAATTCATCAGATTTATCAGTCCAACCAAAGTTTCAGCTTTAAGAGCTTGACTGCAATGTTAACTGTGCTGCCCCAGCATCCTACTTCATTTTATTGTCATCTAGAAAATCCAGCTCTCCGAAATAACCAGCAATTTTGAAGGCTGTACACAATAAACTTAAAGCAAATCAAAATTTTTTTTAACAAAAGGGGGGGGAGGCACAGGGGAGGTGACCCAGCCTCAACTGTGGAGATTACTGTGAACAGGTCAATAGCATCCAATTCAGCACAGCCGTGCCGCAGTATCATTGCCGCTGAGGATGTAGTGTATGAGCAGGCTTCATCAATAACCACTGTGAAATTCTTAGGAAAAATAAAAATTGTGGTGCTTTGGTATTATATATTTTGTAAATAAAGCAATAATCTCAGGAAAACAGCAAATGCATACTGTAGCAACAGAAATGCCATATGAATAAAACCAATTTACTCAGGTTCTTATGACCAGTAACCCATTGTTCCCAACCTCCCTCACGACAAAACAACTCTCCATATACCACAGTAACAACAGAGCTGCCCAAGATGGAGAGTATTTTCACAGGTTTGTGAAACTAGTTTTCTAACAGAAACTTACTACTCCGAAAAGTAACACTCTGGAAATTGCACTGGGATTTCAGCCTTCCTTCCTTCAAAGATTTTCCGTATCGAGTGTGCCTAATATATTCCTGCCCTCCAAACCTAAATCAAGTCCTACCAGCAAAGCAATGTTCTCCTCTATCTCATACTTCATCAATAACATAAGCTTCTGGAGACAAATTCTCATCTCGGTAACACCACCATCTCAACAGTAGGTGCCTTTTCAGCAATGTAACTACCATCACTGTTGTTCATACACTGCTATAAACATCTAAGCTCCTAAAAAAAAAAAAAGTTACAGCCTAGCTCACGTAGTTATGCCAAAAAACTGTTCTATTGGCAGCAAGGTTAATTTTTAATTTAAAAATAATAAGAGAGATTCTAATTTGTTCTCTTGTTACATTCTTAGATTAACACTTGCACAGCGTTCTGACTTCATACAGAATGCTATCCTGAAGGCAGCAAAACTGCATTGAAATTTCTGTCTGGAACTCTGTAAACAACATAATTTCTGATAATCAAAAAAGAATGTAATTCTTCAACT